>NW_022681471.1:75735528-77054297 GCF_009764315.1 Trachypithecus francoisi
ACTTAACAACTACAGTATAGTGGAAACATTACTTTCATATGCATTGGGAAACCAAAGAATTATGCACTCACTTTATTATGATACTTGCTTTATTGCAGTGGTTTGGAATTGGGCCTGCAATATCTGCAAGTTTTGTCTATGCTCTGATGCTGTCTTGGTAGGTGCACATATGTGAAGGATTGTTATGCTTTCTCAGACTCAACTACTTTTTCTTATCATTATGTTTCCTTCTCATACTTGATAATTTTCTTCATTCCAAAACTAGCAAGGTATGAGATAAATATCACGACTTCAGCTTTTTCTTCTGTTACTGTTAGCATACTACGTCTTTCTGCATTCTCTATTTATGATCATCAATATGAAACCTAAAATCACCATTTTAACCATTTTAAAGTGGACATATGAGTGGCATTAGTCTTTTTTACAATACTATGTTACCATCATCACACTGAGTTCTAGAAGATTCTCATCACCCCAAAAGGAGACTCTGTAACCATTAAGCACTCAGTCTCAATTTCCCCTCTTCCTGGCCCCTGGAAACAACTAAACTACTTTTTATCTCTATGAATTTGCCTATTCTGCATATTTTATATGTGTTATTTTACAAAATGTGCCCTTTGGTCAGTTTTTCTTTGACTTAGCATAATGTTATATCAAGGTGCATTCATGTTGGAGCTTTTGGCAATACTTCATTCCTTGTTATTGTCAAAATATTCCATGCATGGATATACCCATTTTGCTTATCCGTTTATCAGTTGGCAGCATTTTGGTACTTTTCACTTCATGATGATTGGTAATCATGATTTATGGAACATTTGCGTATACGTTTTGCTTGACCATCTGTGGAATTACTGAGACATATTCTGATTAATGTAATGAGGACCCACCAATTTTTTTCACAGCAACTGCACAATTTTTATTCTGATGAACAATATATGAGGCTTGCACTATCTTCACATCTGGGCATGCTTGGTTGTTATTTTCTATTTTTAATTATAGATATCCTAGTGTATGTAAAGTGATATGCATTGTTTTAATTGGCATTTCCTTCATAACAATGTCAAATAGTTTTTTCATGTGCTTGTTGACTACTTGTACTTTTTTTTGAGAAATGCTTATTTAAGGCTTCTGCTTGTTTAAACATTGGGTTGCTTGTCTTTCATTGTGAGTTTTGGGAGTTCTTTGTATATGCTGTACATCCTACCCTTATCAATATATAATTTGCAAATATTTTCTTCTAAAAGTTTATTCCTTATTTTTCTTGATAGTGTCTATCCTTTGTTATATGTTTTTAATTTTGATGAAACCAAATTTATCTATTTTTTCTTTTGCTGCTTGTATATTTGTTGCACGTCTAAGAAACCATTGCCAAATCCGAAATCGTAAAATTTATCTATTTTTTTGTAAGAGTTTTATGTTTTAGATCGTATTTTTAGATCGTGATCCATTTTGAGTTAATTTTTGTTCATGGTGGACAAAAAACAGACACTTTTCAAAAGAAGTCTATATACAGAAAAGTACCACTACCCTTCTCAACCTTTGTTAACTGTGCTTCTACTTTCTATATCCATGACTTTGGTTGTTTTGGATTTTAGATCTCACAAATAAGTGAAGATCCATTGTTGCTGATTACTGGACCTAATTCTTTTTATACTAAGTACCAGATTTTCTTTATCCATTCGTCTGTTGATGAATGCTTAGGTTGCTTCCATATTATGGCTATTGTGAATAGTGCTGCAGCAAATACAGGAGTGCAGATATCTCTTCAATATACTGATTTCCTTTCTTTAATGTTTATACCCAGCAGTGGGATTGCTGGATCATATGGTAGCTCGATTTTCACTTTTGTGAGAAACTTCCAAACTCTTCTTTATAGTGGCCGTACTAATGTACATTCCCACTAACAGTGTACAAGGATTCCCTTTTCTCCATATCCTTGACAGCATTTTTTATTGCCTATCTTTTGGATAGAAGCGATTTTTAATTGGAATGATATATTTCATTGCAGTTTTGATTTAAATTTCTCTGATGATCAATGATACTGAGCCACTTTTCATATGCCTGTTTGCCATTTGTATGTCTTCTTTTGATAATGTCTGTTCAAATCTTTTGCCTATCCTTTGATCAAATTATTATATTTTTCCTGTAAAGTTGATTGGTTCCTTATATATTCTGATTATTAATACCTTGTCATATGGGTAATTTGAAATATGTGCTCACCTTCTATGGGTTCTTTATTCACTTTTTAAATGTGTTCTTTGCTGTGCAGAAGTTTAAACTTGACGTGATACCATTTATTCACTTTTACTTTGATTGCCCGTGCTTGTGGGATATTGCTCAAGAAATCTTTTTCCAGCCCAATGTCCTGAGAGTTTCCCCAATATTTTCTTATAGCGGTTTCATAGTTTGAGTCTCAGATTTAAGTCTTTAATCCATTTCTATTTGATTTTGCATACGGCAAGATATAATGTCTAGTTTGATTCTCTTTCATATGGCTATCCAGCTTTCCAGGCATCATTTATCGAAAGAGACTCTTTTCCCCAGTGTATGTTGTTGGCACCTTTGTTGAAAGGAGTTTACTACAGGTATATGGATTAGTGCTTGGGTTCTCTATTCTGTTCTCTTGGTCTATATTTCAATTTTTATGACAGTACCATGCTATTTTCATTACTATAGCACAGTGGTATAATTTGAAGTTAAGTAGTATTCCTCCAAGTTTGTTCTTTTTGCTTAAGATAGCTTTTGCTATTCTGGGTCTTTGTGGTTGCATATAAATTTTAGGATAGTTTTATCTATTTCTGTGAATAATGCAATTGGTATTTTGATAGGTATTGCATTGAATCTGTAGATTGCTTTGTATAGTATGAACATTTTAACAATATTGCTTATTCCAACCCATGAATATAAAATATCTTTCCATTTTTTTGGTGTTCAATTTGTTTTATTAGTGTTTTATAGTTTTCATTATATTGATCTTTTATTTCTTTGGCTAATTCCTTAGTATTTAATTTTATGTGTGGGTATTGTAAATGAGGTTACATTTATAATTTCTTTTTCACATTGTTCACTGTTGGCTTATAGAAACGCTACTGATTTTCATATATTGATTTTGTATCCTGAAGCTGTACTGAATTTGCTTATCAGTTCTAATAGTTTTTTGGTGTAGTCTTTAGGTTTTTCCTAATATGAGATTATATTATCTGCAAACAAGGATAATTTGACATCTTCCTTTCCAATTTGGATGTCCTTTATTTCTTTCTCTTATTGATTGCTTTAGTTAGTACTTTTAGTACTATGTTGAATATCAGTGGTGAATGTGGGCATCCTTGTCGTGTTCCAGATATTAGAGAATAGGTTTTCAGTTTTTCCATTTAGTACAATACTAGTAGTGTGTATGTCTTTTATTATGCTGAGGTATGTTCTTTCTATTCCTAGTTTATAGGATTTTTTTAGTCATGAAGGGATACTGAATTTTATCATATGCTTTTTCAGTATCAATTTAAATAATTATATCAGTTTTGTTTTTCATCCTGTTTGTATGATGTATCAAATTGCGATTTACATATGTTAAACCATCTTTGCATCCCAGGGATAAATCCCACTTGGTCATGATAAATAATTTTTCTCATGTATTGTTGAATTCAGTTTGCTAGTATTTTGTTAGAGATTTTTTGCACCAATATTCATCAGGTATCTTGGCCTGTGGTTTTCTTTGTCTAGTTTTGGTATCAAGGTAATACTGGCTTCATAGAATCAGTTCAGAAGTGTATCTTCTTCCTCTATTTTTGAGGAGAGATTATTTTGAATAGAACTGGTATTAGTTTTTTAAATGTTTGGTGGAATTCATCAGTGACGTCATCAGGTTCTGGGCTTTTCTTTACAGGGTCACTTTTTATTACAGCTATGATCTTGTTACTTGTTACTGTGCCTGTTCAGGTTTTGGATTTCTTTCTGGTTCAATCTTGGTAGGTTGTATGTACCTAAAAATTTATCCATTTCATATAGATTTTCCAATTTATTGACATATAGTTACTCATAGCAGCCACTAATTTTCCTTTGATTTTCTGCAGTATTAGTTGTAATGTCTCCTTTTTCATTTTTGATTTTATTTATTTGGATCTTCTCTCTTTTTTCTTACTTAGTCCTGGCTAAAAGTTTCTCAGTTTTTTTTTTAACTTTACAAAAACCAACTTTTTGTTATATGTATTTTTTAATTGTTTTATTTATTATAATGTCATTTATTTCTGCTCTGATAATTATTTCTTTTATTTCTACTAATTTTAGGTGTGATTTGCTCTTGCATTTATAGTTCTTTTCTTTTTATGAGATGGAGTTTTGCTCTTGCTGCCCAGGCTGGAATGCAATGATGCAATCTCGGCTTACTGCAACCTCTGCCTCCCAGGTTCAAGCAATTTTCCTACCTCAGACTCCCAAGTAGCTGGGATTACAGGCATGTGCCACCACGCCAAGCTAATTTTTGTACTTTTAGTAGAGATGGCGTTTCACCATGTCGGTCAGCCTGTTCTCGAATTCCTGATCTCAGGGGATCCACCCGCCATCAGCCTCCCAAAGGGCTGGGATTACAGGCATGAGCCACCACGCCCAACTACATTTCTAGTTCCTTAATATGCATTGTTAGATTGTTTATTTGAAGTTTTTCTTTTTCTTTTTTGATGTAAGCACTTAAGCTATAAACTTCCATCTTAGAACTGCTGTCGCTGTATACCATAGGTTTTGATACATTGTGTTTCCATTATCTGTTGCTTCAACACATTTTTCAATTTTCTTCTTAGCCACTGGTCATTCAGGAGCATATTGTTAATTTCCATGTAGTTGTATAGTTTCCAAAATTCCTGTATTTCTAAATTAATTTCTAGTTTTATTTCACTGAAGTCCGAGGAGATGCTTGATAATATTTCAACTTTTTGAATCTTTTAAGACTACGTTTGATCTAATATATAGTGTATTCTTGAGAATAATCTATGTGCTGGTGGAAAGAATGTGTATTCTGCACATCTTGCATGGGATGTTCTGTAATACCTATTAGATTCATTTGGTCTATAGTGCAGCTTAAATCTGGTAATTCTTTGTTGATTTTCTTTCTGAATGATCTGTCCAATGTTGAAAGCGGGGTGTTGAAGTGTCTAGCTATTATTGTATTGCGGCCTATCTCTCTCTTTAGCTCTAATATTTCCTTTATATATCTGGCTGTTCCAGTAGAGGGTGCATATATATTTAAAATTGTTATATCTTCTTGTTGAATTGACCACTTTATTATTATTCAGAGGTGAAGCCAGGTGGACTTCTGGGTTGGTGGGGGACTTGGAGAACCTTTCTGTCTTACAAGAAGATTGAAAATGCACCAATCAGCACTCTGTAGCTAGGATTATAAAACGCGTCAATCAGCGCTCTGTGGCTAGCTAGAGGTTTGTAAAATGGACCAATCAGCACTCTGTAAAATGGACCAATCAGTGCTCTGTAAAATGCATCAATCAGCAATCTGTAGAATGGAACAATCAACAGGATGTGGATGGGGACAAATAAGGGAATAAAAGCTGGCCACCCCAGCCCACATGGGCAACCAGCTTGAGCCCGCTTCCATGCTGTGGAAGCTTTGGTCTTTCGTTCTTCACAGTAAATCTTGCTGCTGCTCACTCTTTGTGTCCATGCCACTTTAAGAGCTGTAACACTCACCATTAAGGTCTGCAACTTCATTCTTGAAGTCAGTGAGACCAAGAGCCCACTGAAAGGAACCCATTCCGGACACATTATGTAATGACCTTGATCTTATCTCATAGTTTTTGTCTACTTTTTTTCTGACATAAGTGTACTAGATCTTGCTGTAGTTTGGTTTCCATTGGAAATGGAATATCTTTTTCCATCTCTTTTTGAGTCTATGTGTGTGTTTCCTGTAGGCAATCAATCAATGGATCTTGCTTTTTGTTTGTTTGTTTGTTTTGTTTTGTTTTGTTTTTGTTTTTGTTTTTGTTTTTTTTGAGTTGGAGTCTCGCTCTGTTCCCCAGGCTGGAGTGCAGTGGCGCTATCGGCTCAGTGCAACCTCTGCTCCCGGGTCATGTCATTCTCCTGCCTCAACCTCCCGAGTAGCTGGTATTACAGGCACCCACCACCAACCCGGCTAATTTTTTTTGTATTTTGAGTAGAGACGGGGTTTCACCGTGTTAGCCAGGATGGTCTCCATCTCCTGACCTTGTGATCCGCCCTCCTACGCCTCCCAAAGTGCTGGGATTGCAGGCATGAGCCATCGTGCCTGGTCCCGTTTTTTCTTCATCCATTCAGCTGGGCTATTTCTTTTGACTGGAGAGTTTAGTCCATTTATATTCAATGTTATTATTGGTAAGTAAGGACTTACTTCTGCCATTTTCTTATTTGTTTTCTGGTTGTTTGTGGTCTTCTCTTCCTTCTTTTTTTCATTCCTGTTAGTTTCTTGCTTTTTAATTTTTTTGTGTGTATCCATTGTATACTTTTTAGTTTGAGGTTACCACGAGGCTTCCAATACTATCTTATAACTCATTATTTTAACCTGATAACAACTTACACTCTTTTCATGGACAAACAAACACAAAAAACAACAACAATAAAACTTAACTTTGGTCACCCACTTTTTAACTTCTTATTGTTTCTTTTTGTATCTTATTGTACTATGTCTTGAAAACTGTTGTAGTTATTAATTTTAATGGGTTTACCTTTCAATCTTTTTACTCAAGATACGAGTAGTTCACACACCACAATTACAGTGTTACAATATTTTGTGCTATTCTATGTATTTTCAATTACCAATTTGTTTTGTACCTTCAGGTATTTATTTATTGCTCCTTACTGTCACTTTCTTTCTAACTGAAATACTCTCCTTTTAGCATTCCTTGTGGGATGGGTCTAGTATTGATGAAATCCCTCAACTTTCATTTTTCTGGGAAAGTCTTTATTTCTCCTTCATGTTTGAGGGAAATTTCCATTGGGTATAGTGTTCTAGGGTAGTTTTCTTTTTCTTCAGCACTTTAGATATGTTATGTCACTCTTTCCTGGCCTATAAGGTTTCCATTCAAAAGTCTGCTGCCAGATATATTGGAGTTTCATTGTATATTATTTGTCTCTTCTCTCTTGCTGATTTTAGGATCATTTCTGTAAAATCCTTGACCTTTGGGAGTTGTGTATTAAATGCTTTGAAGTAGTCTTCTTTTGGTTAATCTATTTAGTTTTCTATAACCTTTTTGTACTTGAATATTGATATATTTCTCTAGGTTTGGGAAGTTCCCATTGAATAAACTTTCTACCCCCCATGTCTTTCTCTGTCTTCTCTTTACAGCCAATAACTCCTATATTTGCCCTTCTGCAGCTATTTTCTAGATCCTGTAGGCATGGCTTATTTTTTTTATTCTTTTTTTCTCTTGTCTCTTCTGACAGTTTTTTTGTTTGTTTGTTTGTTTGCTTGCTTGCTTTTTTTTCTTTTTTTTTGAGTCTCACTCTGTTGCCCTGGCTGGAGTGCAGTGCATGATCTTGGCTCACTGCACTCTGCCTCCTGGATTGAAGTAATTCTCCTACCTCAGCCTCCTGAATAGCTGGGACTACAGGTGCATGCCACCACTCTTGGATATTTTTTTTTTTTTTTTTGTATTTTAGTACAGATGAGGTTTCACCGTGTTAGCCAGATGGTCTTGATCTCCTGACCTCATGATCTGCCCACGGCCTCCCAAAGTGTTGGGATTACAGGCGTGAGTCACCATGACTGGCCAAACAGTATATTTTCAAAGCATGTATTCAAGCTCACTAATTCTTTCTTCTGCTTGATTCAGTCTACTATTAAAGAATTCTGATGCATTCCTCAGTATACCAATTGCATTTCTTTAACTAATTCTTTCCTCTGCTTGATTCATTCTATTATTAAAGAACGCTGATGCTTTCCTCAGTATACCAATTGCATTTCTTTCACTAATTCTTTCCTCTGCTTGATTCATTTTATTATTAAAGAACGCAGATGCGTTCCTCAGTATACCAATTGCATTTCTTAGGTCCAAAATTCACACTTGATTCTTTTAGCATTATCTCTTCATTAACTTCATCAGATAGAATTCTGAATTTTTTCTCTGTGTTACCTTGAATTTTCTTGAGTTTCCTCAACACAATTGTTTTGTATTTTCTGTCTGAATGTCTCTGTTTGTCTGGGATTGGTCCCTCATGCTTTGTTTCTGGTTGTTTTGTGGTCTTCTCTTCCTTCTTTTTTCATTCCTGTCTTCCTCTAGTGAAAATGATTTTCTCTGGTGATACAATTTAGTTTCTTGCTGAACAATTTAGTTTCTTGCTTGAACAATTTAGTTCATCTGGTGAGGGCTTTTTTTTTTTTTTTTTTTTTTTTTGATGCTAGTAGATGTTCTTCGGTGTCTGCTCATTGAAAAGTTAAGTATTTATTTTAGTCTTTACTGTCCGGACATATTTGTAGCTGCCCTTCTTACAAAGGCTTTCCAGATATTTGAGAGGACTTTGGTGTTGTGATCTAAGCTATATCAGTTTAAGAGGTACCACAAGCCCAGTGACACTGTGGTTTTTGCAGACTCATAGAAGTACCACTTTTATGGTCTTGGACTAAATCGGGAGAATTATCTGGATTCCAAGACAGAGACTCTTATTCTCTTCTCTTTTTCCCAAACATACATAGACTCTCTCTCTCTCTGTTCTGAGCCACCTACATTTGAGAATGGAGTGTCACAAGCCCCTCTGTGGCCACCACCACTATGACTGCACTGGGTCAGATCTGAAGCCAGCAAAGCACTGGGTCTTGCCCAAGGCCTGTTGTCACTACTCCCAGTTACTGCCTATGTTCACTTGAGGTCCTGGGGCTCTACAATCAGTAGGTGGCAAACCCAGTCAGGCCTGGGTTCTTTCCTTTAGGGTGATGAGGTCTCCCAAGCCCTGGATAGGTCTAGAAGTTCCATCTGGAAGTCAGGGACTAGAGCCAAAATCCTTAGAAGTCTACCTGGTATTCTACTCTATGGTAGCTGAGCTGATACTCAAACCAAAAATTTCAGTCCTTTCCGCTCTTCCCTCCCCTTTCCAAGGCAGAAGAGCCTCTGCCACACCTGGCCATGAGAAGTATTGCCAGACTACTGCAGATGTTCCTTTAAGGTCCAGTCTCTTAAGTCAGCTTGTGGTGAATGCTGCCTGACTTGGGACTCATCCTTCAGGGCAGTACACTCTCCTCTGGCCCAGGGCATGTCCAGAAATGCCATCCCAGAGTCAAGTTCTGGAATCGGTGACCCCTTGTGCTTGCTTGGTGCTCTACTTGCCTGTGGCAGCATTGGTTCCTAAGGTACAAGTCAAAGTCCCCATTACTCTTCCCTCTGTTTTTTTACAAGCAGAAGGAGTTTTGTCCCATAGCCACCACAGCTGGTAATGTGCTGAGTCTCATCTGAAGCTGGCAAGTGTCAGAGGCTCACCAAGGCCCTTGACATAGTATTTGGGTATCTCTGCTTGCTATTTAGGACCCAAGGGATCTTCAATTAGCAGGTGATGAGTGCTGGCAAGACTGGGTTCTTTTCCTCAAGGTAGAGGGTTCCTTTACGTCCCAGAGTGTGTCTAGAAATTTCATCCCAGAGTTAGAGTCTGGAACCGGGGCTCATGATTCTGACTTTTTCTCTGTCTTACTGTGGCTGAGCTGGTATCCAAGATGCAAGACAATATCCTCCCCACTCTTCAATCTCCTCTGCTCATGTGGAAGGAAAGGCTCTTTTTTGGATCCATGAGCTGTGCAGCCTGGGTTAGGGGGAGGGGCTATTGCAGCACACCCTTGGATTTTCCAGCTGGTGTATCAGTCTTATGCCCCACAGTCCACTGTCTTTTGGCCTAGTTTAGCCCTAGGACTCACCTAAGAGTTGTAGTTCTTATGGTTTCTACTGCCTTTTAAATTTACTTAGCGACTGAGAGCATGTCGGCCCTCAGTGGCAAGGTTTATGGACCCCTAGGATCTGTGATTCCCCTCTGGGGAGGGCTGGCTTAAATGCTCCCTTTGTGGGCAGGCATCAGCTGTGTTTGGTCCAGTTTTCCTTACTCTTCTAACAGAACAGCACTGAGTTTAATGTTTCACAATTGCTGTGTTCTCCTTCCCTAAGCCCCCAGAGATGCTTCCACACCAAGTGCTGCCGCTGGGGGTTTGGGAGGGGTGGCATTGGCAATTCAGAAGTGGTTTTCTATCTCTTCAGTGCCCCTTTCAGTGGTATAAAGTTAAAACTAGGTGCTATGAGTGCTTACCAGAATTTTGGTCCTTATGAAGGCTTTTTGTTTTGTTATGTTTTTGTTTGTTTGTTTGTTTTTGTAGATAGCTGTTAACTTGGTATCTTTGCAGGGAGAGACAATTGGTGGAGCTTTCTATTCTGCTATCTTGCTTTACCATTCTCCTGTACTAACAGATTTTTGTGCCTGTGGATTTTTAAAAAATTTTCTGTATATAGGACCATGTCATCTGTGAATAGAGATAATTTTACTTCTTCCTTTCAAATTTAGATGACTTCTATTTTTTTTCACTTAACTGCTTTTACTAGAAATTTCAGTACTATGTTGAATAGAAGTGGCATGATTGAGAATCCTTGCATAGATCCTGATCTTAGAGGAAACATTTTCAGTCTTTCACCACTGAGTGTAATGTAAGCTATGTGTTTTTCATAAACATCTTTTATCTTGTTAAGGAAGTTCTTTCATATTAATACTATTAATTTTCTGAGTGCTTTGATTATAAAAGGGTGTTTGATTTTGTCAAGTACTTTTTTGTGTGTCAGTTGAAGTTATTATGTGTTTTGTTTCCCTTCTTTCTATTAATGTTGCTTATTGTATTTACTGATTTTCAAGTTTAACCATCCTTATAATCCTGGAATAAATTCCACTTGGTTATAGTTTATAATCATTTTAATATTCTGCTGGATTTGATTTGCTAGTTTTTTGTTAAGGACTACTGTATTTGCATTCATAAGTAATATTGGTTTATAATATTCTTTATTTCTGTTGTCTTTGTCTTTGGTGTCAGACTCATAGGATGAGTTAAGAGAAATCAATAAAACCAAATAAATGATTCTTTTAAAAGATTAAAGAATTTGCGAACATTTAGCTGGACTCACTAATATATATATAGAAGATACAATTAACTAAAATCAGAAATGAAAGTAGGAACATAGTTCTGGACATTACGGTCAATCTAGCTAAACATTTGTCAATTAAAAAGTATTTTTGAAGAACCAATCTGTAGTTTCTTTCGATTTCTCTATTGTTCTTTCATTCTCTGAACATTTCATTTATCTTAGCTTTAATTTTTACCATTTCTTTCCTTCTGCCATATTTTCATTCAGTTTATTCTTCTTTTTCTATTTACTTTAAGTGTAAGCTTAAGTTATTGTTTTAAGACCTTTTCAAATAAATTGAGATAATAGACACCTAAGATAAAATTTACCATTGTAACAATTTTTAAGTGTACAGTTTATTACTGCTAAGTATATACACATTGCTGTATAACTAGTCTCCAAAACTTTTTCATCTTTCATCTCTGTACCCATTAAACATCAACTCTCCATTGCTCCCTTTCCTCTATTTATTGCTTCTTAATTTGATTACTCTCTATACCCTGTGAAAACAAAATCACACGATATTTGTCTTTTTGTGACTGGTTTACTTCACCTAACATAATGTCTTAAAGGTTCACCCATGTTGTACCAGATATCAAAATTTTCTTCCTCTTTAAGATTAAATAATGTTCTGTTGTATATATATAGATATATCATATTTTGTTTAGCCATTCATTCATTGATGGATATCTGTGTTGTTTCCAACTTTTAGCTATCGTGAACAATGCCTCTACAGACATGATTGTACAAATATTTACTTGATACCCTGCTTTAAAAACTTTTAAATATATGTCCAGAAATTTACACAGTGAAACCCTGTCTCTACAAAAAAAAAAAAAAAAAAAAAATTAGCCGGGCATGTGGTGGCAGGTGCCTGTTGTCCCAGCTACTCAGGAGGCTGAGGCAGGAGAATGGCGTGAACCCGGGAGGCGGAGCTTGCAGTGAGCCGAGATCGCGCCACTGTGCTCCAGCCTGGGCGACACAGCGAGACTCCATCTCTAAAAAAAAAAAAAAAAAAAAAAAAAACTTGTAAATATATACCCAGAAGGGGTATTGCTGGATCTTATGGTAGTCATATGTCAAATTTTTTGAGGAACTATAATTCTGGTTTTTATAGACGTTGCTCCATATTGCACATCCACCAACAGTTCACTTCAAATTCTCACCATTTTATTTTATTTTATTTTTTAAGTTAGCATCCATCCTAATGGTTGTGAAGTAATATTTCATTGTAGTTTTGATTTGCATTTCCCTAATGACTAGTGGTTTTGAGCATCTTTTCATATACTTTTTGACCACTTGTGTATCTTTTTTGGAGAAATGCCTATTTAAGTCTTTTGCACATTTTGAAATCACGTTAGTTGTTCATTCATGTTGTTGAGTTGTATAGTTCTTTGTATAATCTGGATATTAACTTCTTGTAAGATATATAATTTACAAATATTTTCTCTCATTCTGTAAGTTACCTTTTTAGTCTGTTGATTATGTCCTTTGATACACAGTTTTTTATCGTGATATTAGTTCTATTTATCTATTTTTACTTTTGTTGTTTTTGCTTTTCATGTCATATCCAGAAATCATTTAAAATCCAGTGTCATGAAGTCCTTTTCCCTCATGTATTATTTTAATTTTAAGTTCTATGGTATATATGCAGAACGTGCAGGTTTGTTACATATGTATATATGTGCCATGGTGGTTTACTGCCCCTATCAACCCATCATCTAAGTTCCCTCTCCTCACCACTCACTCCCCAAAAGGCCCTGCTGTGTGTTGTCCCCGTCCCTGTGCCCATGTGTTCTCATTGTTCAACTTCCATATATGAGGTGTTTGGTTTTCTGTTCCTATGTTAGTTTGCTGAGGTTTATGACTTCCAACTTTATCTGTGTCCCCGCAAAGGATATGATCTCATTCCTTTTTTATTGCTGTGTCGTATTCCATGGTGTATATGTACTGCATTTCCTTTATCCAGTCTATCACTGATGGGAATTTGGGTTGGTTCCATGACTTTGCTATTGTAAATAGTGCTGCAGTAAACATACATGTGCATGTGTCTTTATAGTGGAATGATTTAAATTCCTTTGGGTATATACCCAGTAATGGGAGTGCTGGGTCAAATGGCATTTCTGGTTCTAGATCCTTGAGGAATTGCCATCCTGTCTTTCACAATGGTTGAACTAATTTACATTACGACCAACAATGTAAAAGCATTCCTATTTCTCCACATCCTCGCCAACATCTATTATTTCTTGACTTTTAAATAATTGCCACTCTGACTGGTGTGAGATGGTATCTCATTGTAGTTTTGATTTGCATTTCTGTACTGATCAGTGATGTTGAGCTTCTTTTTGTATGTTTTTAGGCCATACAAGTGTCTTCTTTTGAGAAGTGTCAGTTCATATTTTTTGCCCACTTTTTGATGGGGTTGTTTGGTTTTTTTCTTTTAAGTTTCATTTAAATTCTGGATATTAGACTTTTGTCACATGGGTAGCCTGCAAAAATTTTCTCTCATTCTGTAGATTTCCTGTGCACACTGATGATAGCTTCTTTTGTTGTGCAGAAGCTCTTTAGTTTAATTAGATTTCATTTGTCAATTTTGACTTTTGTTGTACTTGCTTTTGACATTTCTGTCATGAAGTACTTGCCCTTGCCTATGTCCTGAATGCTATTGCTTAGGTTCTCTTCTAAGGTTTTTATGGTTTTGGTTTACACATTTAAGTCTTTAACTCATTGTGAGTTAATTTTTGTATAAGGTATAAGAAAGGGGTCCAGTTTTAGTTTTAAGCATCTGACTAGCCAGTTTTCCCAGCACCATTAAACTGAATAGGAGATCCTTTCCCCATCGCTTGTTTTTGTCAGGTTTGTTGAAGATCAGATAGTTGTAGATGTGTGGTGTTATTTCTGAGGTCTCTGTTCTGTTCCACTGGCCTATATATCTGTTTTGGTACCAGTATCATGCTGTTTTGGCTACTGTAGCCTTGTAGTATAGTTTGAAGTCAGGTAACATGATGCCTTTAGCTTTGCTCATTGTGCTTAGGATTTTCTTTGCTATATGGGGTTTCCTTTAATTTCACATAAAATTTAAAGTAGTTTTTTTTTTTTTTATTCTGTGAAGAATGTCAATGGCAGTTTGATGGAAAAACCATTGAATCTACAAGTTACTTTGGACAATATGGCATTTTTCACAATATTGATTCTTCATATTCATGAAGAAGGAATGTTTTTCCATATGTTTGTGTCCTCTCTTATTTATTTGAGCAGTGGTTTGTAGTTCTCCTTAAAGAGGTTCTTCATATCCCTTGTCAGCTGTGTTCCTAGGTATATTATTCTCTTTATATAAATTGTGAGTGGGAGTTCATTCATGATTCAGCTCTCTGCTTGTCTATTATTGGTGTAAAGGAATGCTTGGGTTTTTTTACATTGGTTTTGCATCCTCAGACTTTGCTGAAGTTGCTTATCAGCTTAAGGAGTTTTGGGGCTGAGATGATGATGTTTTCTAAATATAGAATCATGTCGTCTGCAAACAGAGATGATTTGACTTCCTCTCTTCCTATTTGAATATGTTTTATTTCTTTCTCTTACCTGATTATCCTGGCCAGAACTTCCAATACTATGTTGAATAGGAGTGATGAGAGAGGGTATCCTGTCTTGTGCCAGTTTTCAAAGGAATGCTTCCAGCTTTTGCCCATTCAAAATGATATTGGCTGTGGGTTTGTCATAAGTAGCTCTGATTGTTTTGAACTATGCTAAATCCATACATAATGTATTCAGGGTTTTTAACATGAAGGGATGTTGAATTTCATCAAAGGCATTCTCTGCACCTATTGGGATAGTCATGTGGTTTTTGCCTTTGGTTCTGTTTATGTGGTTGATTACCTTTATTAATTTGCATATATTGATCTGGCTTTGCATCCCAGAAATGAAACCAACTTGATCATGGTGGATAAGCTTATTTATGTGTTGCTAGATTCGGCTTGCCAGTATTTTATTTTGGATTTTTGCATCTATCTTCATCCGGGATATTGACCTGAAGTTTTCTTTCTTTGTTGTGTCTCCTCCAGGTTTTCATATCAGGATGATGCTGGCTTCATAAAATGATTTAAATAGGAGTCCCTCCTTTTCAATTGTTTGGAATAGTTTCAGAAGGGGTGGTACCAGCTCCTCTTTGTACCTCTGGTAGAATTTGGCTGTGAATCCGTCTGGTCCTCAGCTGTTTCTGTTGGTAGGCTATTAATTACTGCCTCAGTTTCAGAACTTGTTAGTAGTTCATTCAGGGATTTAACTGATTCCTCCTGGTTTAGTCTTAGGAGAGTGTATGTGTTCAGGAATTTATCATTTTTTCTATATTTTCTAGTTTATTTGCCTAGAGGTGTTTATAGTATTCTCTGATGGTAGTTTGTATTTCTATGGGGTCAGTGGTGATATCCCCTTCAACTTTTTTTTTTTTTTTTTTTGAGATGGAGTCTCACACTGTCGCAGGGTCTGGTGTGCAGTGGCACAATCTCGGCTCACTGCAACCTCTGCCTCCCAGGTTCAAGCAATTCTCCTGCCTCAGCCTCCCAGGTAGCTAGGATTACAAGCCGCAACCACCACACCTGGCCTGGCTAATTTTTTTGTATTTTTAGTAGAGATGGGGTTTCACTATGTTGGCCAGGCTGGTCTTGAACTCCTGACCTTGTGATCCACCCGCCTCGACCTCCCAAAGTGCTGGGATTACGGGCACAAGCCACCGTGCCCAGTCCCCTTCATCATTTTTTATTGTGTCTATTTGATTATTCTCTCTTTTCTTCTTTATTACTCTAAGTAGCAGTCCTTTTTGTTAATTTTTTTTTCCCCAAAAAAAACAGCTTCTTAATTCATTGATTTTTTTGGAGGGTTTTTCGTGTCTCTATCTCCTTTAGTTCTGGCCCGATCTTAGCTCTTTATTTTCTTCGACTAGCTTTTGGGTTCCTTTGCTATTGCTTCTCTAGCTCTTTTAATTGTGATGTTAGAGTTTCAATTTGAGATTTTTCTAGCTTTCTGATATGGGCATTTAGTCCTATAAATTTCCCTCTTAACACTACTTCATCTGTGTCCCAGAGATTCTGGTACATTATCTCTTTCTTCTGATTGATTTCAAAGAACTTGTTGATTTCTGCCTTAATTTTGTTACTTAACTTGGAGTCATTCAGAAGAAGGTTGTTCAATTTCCATGTAATTGTGTGATTTTGAGTGAGTTTCTTAATTCTGAGTTCTAATCTGATTGCATTTTGGTCTGAGAGACTGTTATTTCAGTTCTTTTGCATTTTCTGAGGAGTCCTTTACTTCAAATTATGTGGTCAATTTTAGGATAAGTGCTATGTGACAGTGAGAAGAACGTATATTCTGTTGATTTGGGCTGAAGAGTTCTGTAGAAAACTATTAGGTCCACTTGATTCAGAGTTGAGTTCAAGTCCTGAATATTCTTGTTAATTTTCTGTCTTGTTGATCTGTCTAATATTGACAGTGGTGTGTTAAAGTCTCCCACTATTATTGTGTGGGAGCCTAAGTCTCTTTGCAGGTCTCTAAGAACTTGTTTTATGAATCTGGGTGTTCCTGTATTGGGTGCATATATATTTAGGATAGTTAGCGCTTTTTGTTGCATTGATCCCTTTACCATTATGTAATGTTCTTTTTTTTTTTTTTTTGTCTTTTTTGAGCTTTGTGGCTTAAAGTCCATTTTGTCAGAAACTAGGATTGCAATCCCTGCATTTTTTGCTTTCTATTGGCTTGGTAAATTTTCCTCTATTCCTTTATTTTGAGCCCATGTGTGTCTTTGCACATTAGATGTGTCTCCTGAACACAGCACACCAATGCGTCTTGAATCTTTATCCAATTTGCCAGTCTGTGTCTTATAATTAGGGCATTTAGCCCATTTACATTGAAGGTTAGTATTGTTCCATGTGAATTTGATCCTGTCATTATGATGCTATCTGGTTATTTTGCACACTAGGTGATGGAGTTTTTTCATAGTGTCATTGGTCTTTATATTTTGGTGTGTTTATACAGTGGCTGATATTGGTTTTTCCTTTCACTATTTAGTGCTTCCTTCAGGAGCTTTTGCAAGGCAGGCCTTCTGGTGATGAAATCCCTCAGCAATTGCTTGTCTTGAAGATATTTTATTTCTCATTTGCCTATTAAGTTTAGTTTGGCTGGATGTAAAATTCTGGGTTCAAAATTCTTTTCTTTAAGAGTGTTTAATATTGGCCCCCAATCTCTTCTGGCTTGTAGGGTTTCTGCTGAGAGGTCTGCTTTTGGTCTGATGGGCTTCTCTTTGTATGTGACCTGGCCTTTCTCTCTGGCTGTCCTTAACATTTTTTCCTTCATTTTGATCTTGGAGAATCTGATAATTATGTCTTGGGGTTGAGCTTCTCGTGGAGTATATTAGTAGAGTTCTCTGTGTTTTCTGATTATGCATGTTGGCCTGTCTTGCTAGGTTGGGAAAGTTCTGCATGATATCCTGAAGTGCATTTTCCAGCTTGTTTCCATTCTCCCTGTCTCCTTCAGGCACTCTAATCGACCATAGGTTCCATCTTTTTAGGTAGTCCCATATTTTTTGGAGGCTTTGTTCATTCCTTTTCATTCCTTTTTTCTCTAATCTTGTCTGCATTCTTTACTTCAGCAAGGTGGTCTTCAAACTCTGATATCCTTTCTTCCGCTTGGTCAACTCAGTCATTGATACTTATGTGAAATTCTTGTGATGCGTTCTTCAACTCCATCAGTTTATTTATGTTCCTCTCTAAACTAGATATTCTAGTTAGCAGTTCCTCTAACCTTTCATCAGGGTTCTTAGCTTCTTTGCATTGGGTTAGAACACGCTCCTTTAGCTCACTGGAGTTTTTTTTATTACCCATCTTCTGAAAACTACTTCTATCAATTTGTCCATCTCATCTTCCATCCAGTTTTATGTTCTTGCTGGAGAGGCATTGCAATCATCTGGAGGAGAAAGGGCACTCTGGCCTTTTGAGTTTTCAGTGTTTTTTCATTGATTCTTTCTCATCTTTATGGGTTTGTCTAGTTTGACTTTTGAGGCTGCTGACCCTTGGATGGGGTTTTAGTGGGGATGTTTTGTTGTTGATGATGCTGTTGTTGTGGCTTTCTGTTTGTTTGTTTTTCTTTCAATAGGTCCCTCTTCTGCTGCCATTTGCTGGGGGTTCACTTCAGGACCTAGTCATCTGGCTCACTCCCACACCTGGAGATGTCACTCAAGAAGGCTGGAGAACAACAAAGATGGGTGCCTGCTCCTTTTTCTGGGATCGCTGATGTTGAGGGGCAGCAACCTGATACCAGTAGGATCGTTCCTGTATAGGGTGTCTGACAACCCCTCTTGGAGTGCCTTACCCAGTTGGATGGCACAGGGAAAAAGACCTGTTTAATGAAGGACTTTGACTCTCCCTTGGTGGAAGGCGTGTGCTTCATTGGGGGAAAATCCACTCATCTGGGCTGCCCAGATTCCTGAGAACTACCAAGAGGAAAGGCTAAGTCTGCCGGTCCACAGAGACAGTGGTCACCCCTCCCCCTAGGGGCTCAGGCCCAGGGAGATCAAGGTTCTGTCCCCGAGCCTCTGACTGGAGTTGTTCAAGTTCCTGCAGGGAGTTCCCACTCAGTGAAGAAGGGTGGGTCAAGGTCAGGCCTGAAGAGGTGGTTTGGCTACAGTCTGCCACATCAGGTGTGTTGAGCTTTGGGGAAAACCTCTTAGGACCAAGCCATCTATCCTCCCTGGCTCCAGCAGGGGAAAAGAGTGGACTGGAACTATAGAGATGGATGCCACCTTTCCCCCACCCTGTTGCATAGGAAGCTTAACGTGTTAGGCAGTTATGAGTCCCAGTGCTGGCTGCTGACCCTCCCCCAAGGAGCTCAAACAGTTTAGACAGCAGACAGCCATAGCCGTGGTGCTGGTCACCTCTCTCCTTGAGAACTTGGCAGGCTTAAGCAAGTTCTAGCTGCCAGGCTGTTGAGAATCTGCGCAGCTTCAGGGTTGGGACCCTAGGCCCCGGTGGCGTGGGTTCACAAGTAAGGTCTTCCGATCTATGGTTTGCATTGTTTGGTGGAAAAAAGAATGGTTTCCCGGCTGGGTAGCACACTTATTCACTGCCTACCTTGGCTAGGGGTTGGTGGCTCCCCTGCCCTGTGTGACTCTCAGGTGGGCTACTGCACCACACTTCTCTTTCTTTCTCTCCATGTGCCACACCAACTGCCTAGTCAATTCTGATAAGAGAACTTGGATACCTTGGTTGCCAGTGCAGGATTCACATGCTAGTTACGTTTTTTGTTTTGTTTTGTTTTGTTTTTTCTCTGATGGGAGCCTCTGATCCCTGGTGCTTCTAGTCGTCCATCTTGGCCCTCCCCAATATTTTCTTCTAAGAGTCTTATAGTTTTAAATCTCATGTTTAGGTCTTTAATCCATTTTAAGTTAATTATGTATAAAGAAAGGATCCAATTTCATACTTTTGCATGTGGATATTCAGTTTTTCTAACAAAATATGTAGAAAATACTACAAGTAATTCCTTATTTAATACTTGTGGTACCCTTGTTTAAAATCATTTGGCCACATTGAGAGAGTTTATCTCTGGCCTCTCTATTTTATTGCATTTATCTCTATGTCTCTCTTTTTGCCAGAACCACACTGCGTTGATTCCTGTAGTTTTATAGTAAGTTTTGAAATCAGGAAATGTGAGACTTTCACCTATTTTTAGTTTTCAAGTTTTTTTTGGCTATTCAGGATCCTTGAGATTCCACATACATTTTAGAATGCATTCTTTTTATTCCAGCAAAAATCACCGTTGAAATTTTGATATGGATTGCATTAATCTATACAGTTGGATATGCTTCTCATTTCCTTTCTTGTGTATTATTTATTTATTTTTCTTGCTAGTTACCAGGGAGTTAGCATTAACATCCTAGATTTTATCATTCTAGTTTGAATTGATCTCAGTTTAGCTAAGTATCATGCAAATTTTCAGGTCCTAAAAGTTCTTCCAATATTGTCATTGTCACAAACTACATCTTTATACATTGTGTGCTATTATCGATTTAAAATTATTCTATGATTTTATGTCTTTTAAATCATGTAGAAAAAGAAGGAGTTATAAGCAATACATAAAATAATGCTGGCTCTACATTTATGTCTGTACTGTAGTTGTCTTTTCTGCCATTTTTTTTTTTTTATTACTTCATGTTACTTTCTAGTGTCCCTTCATCCTGAAGAATTCCCTTAAACAATTCTTGTGGGGCAGGTCTACTAACAAAAATTTTTTCTCAGCTTTTGCTTTTCAAGGAAGATCTTGATTCTTTTTGTGTTTTTGGCCAATAGTTTTACATAGTAGAGAATTCCTAATTGAATTTTTTATTTTTAATCACTTTATGCCAATACATTGCCTTCCGGTTTTCATGATGTCCAATGAGAAATTGGCTCTTAATTTTATTGAGGATCTCTTACGTCTGATAAGTCACTTTTTGCTTGTTGCTTTTGAGATTTTCTCTTTGTCAACTGATTAAAATGTGTCTTGGTATGGATCATTTAGCATTTTTCTATTACAGATCTTAGGTGTATAAATTTATGTTTTTCATTGTATTTGAGAAGTTTTCAGGCTTTAAATTTTCAAAACAATTCCTGTTCCATCTTTCCTTTCCTTCTGGTACTCTCATTACATATATGTTGGTATGACTAATGTTGTCTCATGTGTCCCTTATGTTCTGTTCATTTTCTTTATCTTTTTTTCTTTCTGATGCCCATAGCAAAAAATTTCTATTGACCTACCTTCAAGACCACTTATTCTGTCTTCTGCCTCTAATTTGCTTTGAATCACTCTAGTCAGTTCTTTTAAATTTCCACTATTGCATTTATTGGCTCCTATATTAGGTCCTTTTAATAAGTTTTATACATTTACTGATTTTTTTATTTGTTCAATTAGTGTTCTCCTTGTTTCTTTAGTCATTTTTCCATGATTTTTTCTAGGTTTTTGAAGATATTGAAAAAAGTTATTTTAAAGTCTTTGTCTGATAAGTCTGGGCTTCTTCAGGAAAGGATTCTGTCAGTTTTTTTTTCCTATAAATGGGTCATACTTTCTGTTCCTTTTATGCTTTCTAATTTTTGTTGAAACGTTGACATTTGTAATCTTACAATACGAACATTTTGGAGATCAGATTCTGCTCCCTTCCCAGGGTTTATTGTTGTTTCTTGATTGGGCTGCAATCACCTGTTTGTTTAATGGCTTATTTTTCTAAGCTATTTTTTGAAAGCTATATTACTTGTTCTGTGTGGTCATTGAAGTTTTCATTCCATTATTTCAGCATTTAGTTCATGTCCTGGTAGAAATTTCCTTAAATGCCTGGAGGAAAAACAAGGAAGAAAACATAACACAAATAGTGCTCCTGTTCTTTGTAGATTGGCTCTAAATGGCTCTAAATTGGGGCACTCCTATAACATGTAGCCTTGACATCTACCTTAGCCTTCACTTTGTGAATGTGTAAAGTGCATACATTAGCCAGAACTGCAAGCCTAGGGTCCCTTAAGTTCTTTTCTGAACACTAGTCTGGTCCTGGGCATGTGTGTTGCTGTCTCATTTCTCTGGTATATATGAGACATTTTGAAGCAACCCGTATTCTTCCCTGTATCTTCCTTCCCAGAATTTCTGATCTGTCTGCTGTTTACCCTGCCTAATGTTTTTGACCTAATAAGACGTTGATACTATATGTCTTTAAATACTTTTGACAGGTGCTACCAAGACAGCCATTCAAGCTCTGAGGTAGTTCTTTGGGGAGCGAAACAAAGGCAAGTCTCAGATCTGGGCTCTCAGGGAACTTCCAGACAGGTCAGAATATTCATCAATAATATATAATAAAAAAAGGTTTATTTAGCACCCTCTGGCACTAGCAAGTCACACCAGAGATACTGGCTGCCACCAAGCTTGGGAATGGAGGATTGTAGGTAAATCAGCAAAAATCCTATAGTGATTTCTTCCCACAATGAAGAAACGTCTGTCTTCAGTTAGCACTCCCTTGGTGGTTAGTTTTAAAAAATTGTATTCCCAAATATTCAAGAAAATTGAATTGTAAAAGTTTTTGACAGTTTAGTGGTTACTTCAATGGATGAACTGACTTATACAGCTTTCTACTTCACTGTTTTCAATGACTTCACTCATTTTCTTACTACTAATCTATTTGTATCTTTATATTTGAACTGATTTTTGTTCTAATGTAAAGCGTATTGTTGGGATTTATTTTTTGTTCACTCGACTGTTTCTGTTTCTTAATTGGTGTATTTACGCAATTCACTTTTAAAGTGGTTATTAATATAGTTAGATTAGTAGATACTATATTTGTATCTGATTTCTATTCATTGCACTTGTTCTTTTTTTCTCCCTCATTTTCTTTTTCTTTTTTTTTTTTTTATTATACTTTAAGTTCTAGGGTACATGTGCATAATCTGCAGGTTTGTTACATATGTATACTTGTGCCATGTTGGTGTGCTGCACCCATCAACTCGTCAGCACCCATCAATTCATCATTTATATCAGGTATAACTCCCAAGGCAATCCCTCCCCTCTCCCCCCTCCCCATGATAGGCCCCGGTGTGTGATGTTCCCCTTCCCGAGTCCAAGTGATCTCATTGTTCAGTTCCCAACTATGAGTGAGAACATGCGGTGTTTGGTTTTCTGTTCTTGTGATAGTTTGCTAAGAATGACGGTTTCCAGCTGCATCCATGTCCCTACAAAGGACACAAACTCATCCTTTTTTATGGCTGCATAGTATTCCATGGTGTATATGTGCCACATTTTCTTTTTTTTTTTTTTTTCTTTAGACGGAGTCTCGCTCTGTCGCCCAGGCTGGAGTGCAGTGGCGCGATCTCGGCTCACTGCAAACTCCGCCTCCCGGGTTCACGCCATTCTCCTGCCTCAGCCTCCTGAGTAGCTGGGACTACAGGCTCCCGCCACCGCACCCAGATAATTTTTTGTATTTTTAGTAGAGACGGGGTTTCACCATGGTCTCGATCTCCTGACATTGTGATCCGCTCATCTCGGCCTCCCAAAGTGTTAGGATTACAGGTGTGAGCCACCGCGCCCAGCCTGTGCCACATTTTCTTAATCCAGTCTGTCACAGATGGCCTTTTGGGTTGATTCCAGTCTTTGCTCTTGTGAATAGTGCCACAATACACATACGTGTGCATGTGTCTTTATAGCAACATGATTTATAATCCTTTGGGTATATACCCAGTAGTGGGATGGCTGGGTCATATGGTACATCTAGTTCTAGATCCTTGAGGAATCGCCATACTGTTTTCCATAATGGTTGAACTAGTTTACAATCCCACCAACAGTGTAAAAGTGTTCCTATTTCTCCACATCCTCTCCAACATCTATTGTTTCCTGACTTCTTAATGATTGCCATTCTAACTGGTGTGAGATGGTATCTCATTGTGGTTTTGATTTGCATTTCTCTGATGGCGAGTGATGATGAGCATTTTTTCATGTGTCTGTTGGCTGTATGGATGTCTTCTTTTGAGAAATGTCTGTTCATATCCTTTCCCCACTTTTTGATGGGGTTGTTTGTTTTTTTCTTGTATATTTGTTTGAGTTCTTTGTAGATTCTGGATATTAGCCCTTTGTCAAATGAGTAGGTTGCAAAAATTTTCTCCCATTCTGTAGGTTGCCTGTTCACTCTGATGGTAGTTTCTTTTGCTGTGCAGAAGCTCTTTAGTTTAATTAGATCCCATTTGTCAATTTTGGCTTTTGTTGCTGTTGCTTTTGGTGTTTTAGACATGAAGTCCTTGCCCATGCCTATGTCCTGAATCGTACTACCTAGGTTTTCTTCTAGGGCTCTTATGGTATTAGGTCTAACATTTAAGTCTCTAATCCATCTTGAATTAATTTTCGTATAAGGAGTAAGGAAAGGATCCAGTTTCAGCTTTCTACTTATGGCTAGCCAATTTTCCCAGCACCATTTATTAAATAGGGAATCCTTTCCCCATTTCTTGTTTCTCTCAAGTTTGTCAAAGATCAGATGGCTGTAGGTGTGTGGTATTATTTCTGAGGACTCTGTTCTGTTCCATTGGTCTATATCTCTGTTTTGGTACCAGTACCATGCTGTTTTTGTTACTGTAGCCTTGTAGTATAGTTTGAAGTCAGGTAGCATGACACCTCCAGCTTTGTCCTTTTGAATTAGGATTGTTTTGGCAATGAGGGCTCTTTTTTGGTTCCATATAAACTCTAAAGCAGTTTTTTCCAATTCTGTGAAGAAACTCATTGGTAGCTTGATGAGAATGGCATTGAATCTATAAATAACATTGGGCAGTATGGCAATTTTCATGATATTGATTCTTCCTATCCATGAGCATGGCATGTCCTTCCATTGTTTGTGTTCTCTTTTATTTCACTGAGCAGTGGTTTGTTGTTCTCCTTGAAGAGGTCCTTTACATCCCTTGTAAGTTGGATTCCTAGGTATTTTATTCTCTTTGAAGCAATTGTGAATGGAAGTTCATTCCTGATTTGACTCTCTCCTTGTCTGTTACTGGTGTATAAGAATGCTTGTGATTTTTGCACATTAATTTTGTATCCGAAGACTTTGCTGAAGTTGCTTATCAGCTTAAGAGATTTTGGCTGAGACAATGGGGTTCTCTAAATATACAACCATGTCATCTGCAAACAGGGACAATTTGACTTCTTTTTTTCCTAACTGGATACCTTAATTTCTTTCTCTTGCCTGATTGCCCTAGCCAGAACTTCCAACACTATGTTGAATAGGAGTGGTGAGAGAGGGCATCCCTGTCTTGTGCCAGTTTTCAAAGGGAATTTTTCCAGTTTTTGCCCATTCAGGATGATATTAGCTGTGGGTTTGTCATAAATAGCTCTTATTATTTTGAGGTACGTTCCATCAATACCGAATTTATTGAGCATTTTTAGCATGAAGGGCTGTTGAATTTTGTTAAAAGCCTTTTCTGCATCTATTGAGATAATCATGTGGTTCTTGTCTTTGGTTCTGTTTATATGCTGGATTACATTTATTGATTTGCGAGTGTTGAACCAGCCGTGCATCCCAAGGGATGAAGCCCACTTGATCATGGTGGATAAGCTTTTTGATGTGCTGCTGAATCCGGTTTGCCAGTATTTTATTGAGGATTTTTGCATCGATGTTCATCAGGGATATTGGCCTAAAATTCTCTTTTTTTGTTGTGTCTCTGCCCGACTTTGGTATCAGGATGATGTTAGCCTCATAAAATGAGTTAGGGAGGATTCCCTCTTTTTCTATTGATTGGAAGAGTTTCAGAAGGAAAGGTACCAGCTCTTCCTTCTACCTCTGGTAGAATTCAGCTGTGAATCCATCTGGTCCTGGATTTTTTTTGGTTGGTAGACTATTAATTATTGCATCAATTTCAGAGCCTGCTATTGGTCTATTCAGGGATTCAACTTCTTCCTGGTTTGGTCTTGGAAGAGTGTAAGTGTCCAGGAAATTATCCATTTCTTCTAGATTTTCTAGTTGATTTGCGTAGAGGTGTTTATAGTATTCTCTGGTGGTAGTTTGTATTTCTGTGGGGTCGGTGGTGATATCTCCTTTATCATTTTTTATTGCGTCTATTTGATTCCTCTCTCTTTTCCTCTTTATTAGTCTTGCTAGTGGTCGGTCAATTTTGTTGATCTTTTCAAAAATCAACTCCTGGATTCATTGATTTTTTGGAGGGTTTTTTGTGTCTCTATCTCCTTCAGTTCTGCTCTGATCTTAGTTATTGCTTGCCTTCTGGTAGCTTTTGAATGTGTTTGCTCTTGCTTCTCTAGTTCTTTTAATTGTGATATTAGAGTGTCCATTTTAGATCTTTCCTGCTTTCTCTTGTGGACATTTAGTGCTATAAATTTCCCTCTACTCACTGCTCTAAATGTGTCCCAGAGATTCTGGTATGTTGTATCTTTGTTCTCATTGGTTTCAAAGAGCATCTTTATTTCTGCTTTCATTTCCTTATGTACCCAGTAGTCATTCAGGAGCAGGTTGTTCAGTTTCCATGTAGTTGAGCATTTTGATTGAGTTTCTTAGTACTGAGTTCTAGTTTGATTGCACTGTGGTCTGAGAGACAGTTTGTTATAATTTCTATTCTTTTACATTTGCTGAGGACTGCTTTACTTCCAATTATGTGGTCAATTTTGGAATAAGTGTGATGTGGTGCTGAGAAGAATGTATCTGTTCATTTGGGGTGGAGAGTTCTATAGATGTCTATTAGGTCCGCTTGGTGCAGAGATGAGTTCAATTCCTGGATATCCTTGTTAACTTTCTGTCTCGTTGATCTGTCTAATGTTGCCAGTGGAATGTTGAAGTCTCCCATTATTATTGTATGGGAGTCTAAGTCTCTTTGTAAGTCTCTAAGGACTTGCTTTATGAATCTGGGTGCTCCTGTATTGGGTGCATAGATATTTAGGAGAGTTAGCTCTTCCTGTGGAATTGATCCCTTTACCTTTATGTAATGGCCTTCTTTGTCTCTTTTGATCTTTGATGGTTTAAAGTCTGTTTTATCAGAGACTAGGATTGCAACCCCTGCTTTTTTTTGTTCTCCATTTGCTTGGTAGATCTTCCTCCATCCCTTTATTTTGAGCCTATGTATGTCTCTGCATGTGAGATGGGTCTCCTGAATACAGCAGACTGATGGGTCTTGACTCTTTATCCAGTTTGCCAGTCTGTGTCTTTTAATTGGAGCATTTAGTCCATTTATATTTAAGGTTAATATTGTTTTGTGTGAACTTGATCCTGCCATTATGATATTACTGGTTATTTTGCTCGTTAGTTGATGCAGTTTCTTCCTAGCCTCGATGGTCTTTACATTTTGGCATGTTTTTGCAATGGCTGGTACCGGTTGTTCCTTTCCATGTTTAGTGCTTGTGTCAGGGTCTCTTGTAAGGCAGGCCTGGTGGTGACAAAATCTCTAAACATTTGCTTATCTGTAAAGGATTTTATTTCTCCTTCACTTATGAAACTTAGTTTGGCTGGATATGAAATTCTGGGTTTAAAATTCTTTTCTTAAACAGAACCAAAGACAAGAACCACATGATTATCTCAATAGATGCAGAAAAGGCTTTTGACAAAATTCAACAGCCCTTCATGCTAAAAACGCTCAATAAATTCGGTATTGATGGAACGTACCTCAAAATAATAAGAGCTATTTACGACAAACCCATAGATAATATCATACTGAATGGGGAAAAACTGGAAAATTCCCTTTGAAAACTGACACAAGACAGGGATGCCCTCTCTCACCACTCCTATTCAACATAATGTTGGAAGTTCTGGCTAGGGCAATCAGGAAAGAGAAAGAAATCAAGGGTATCCAGTTAGGAAAAAAAGAAGTCAATTGTCCCTGTTTGCAGATGACATGGTTGTATATTTAGAAAACCCCATCGTCTCTGCCCAAAATCTTCTTAAGCTGATAAGCAACTTCAGCAAAGTCTCAGGATACAAAATTAATGTGCAAAAATCCCAAGCATTCTTATACACCAGTAACAGACAAGCAGAGAGCCAAATCAGGAATCAACTTCCATTCACAATTGCTTCAAAGAGAATAAAATACCTAGGAATCCAACTTACAAGGATGTAAAGGACCTCTTCAAGGAGAACTACAACCACTGCTCAGTGAAATAAAAGAGGACGCAAACAGATGGAAGAACATACCATGCTCATGGATAGGAAGAATCAATATCGTGAAAATGGCCATACTGCCCAAGGTTATTTATAGATTCAATGCCATCCCCATCAAGCTACCAATGACTTTCTTCACAGAATTGGAAAAAACTGCTTTAAAGATCATATGGAACCAAAAATGAGCCCGCATTGCCAAGACAATCCTAGATCAAAAGGACAAAGCTGGAGGCATCACGCTACCTGACTTCAAACTATACTACAAGGCTACAGTAACCAAAACAGCATGGTACTGGTACCACAACAGAGAAATAGACCAATGGAACAGAACAGAGTCCTCAGAAATAATACCACACATCTACAGCCATCGGATCTTTGACAAATCTGAGAGAAACAAGAAATGGGGAAAGGATTCCCTATTTAATAAATGGTGCTGGGAAAATTGGCTAGCCATAAGTAGAAAGCTGAAACTGGATCCTTTCCTTACCCCTTATACGAAAATCAATTCAAGATGGATTAGAGACTTAAATGTTAGACCTAATACCATAAAAACCCTAGAAGAAAATCTAGGTAGTACCATTCAGGACACAGGCATGGGCAAGGACTTCATGTCTAAAACACCAAAAGCAACGGCAGCAAAAGCAAAATTGACAAATGGGATCTAATTAAACTAAAGAGCTTTTGCACAGCTAAAGAAACTACCATCAGAGCGAACAGGCAACCTACAGAATGGGAGAAAATTTTTGCAACCTACTCATCTGACAAAGGGCTAATATCCAGAATCTACAAAGAACTCAAACAAATATACAAGAAAAAAACAAACAACCCCATCAAAAAGTGGGGAAAGGATATGAACAGACATTTCTCAAAAGAAGACATCCATACAGCCAACAGACTCATGAAAAGATGCTCATCATCACTGGCCATCAGAGAAATGCAAATCAAAACCACAATGAGATACCATCTCACACCAGTTAGAATGGCAATCATTAAGAAGTCAGGAAACAATAGATGTTGGAGAGGATGTGGAGAAATAGGAACACTTTTACACTGTTGTGGGATTGTAAACTAGTTCAACCATTATGGAAAACAGTATGGCGATTCCTCAAGGATCTAGAACTAGATGTACCATATGACCCAGCCATCCCACTACTGGGTATATACCCAAAGGATTATAAATTACTCTACTACAAAGACACATGCACACGTATGTTTATTGCGGCACTATTCTCAATAGCAAAGACTTGGAATCAACCCAAATGTCCATCTGTGACAGACTGGATTAAGAAAATGTGGCACATATACACCATGGAATACTATGCAGCCATAAAAAAGGATGAGTTTGCATCCTTTATAGGGACATGGATGCAGCTGGAAACCATCATTCTTAGCAAACTATCACAAGAAGAGAAAACCAAACACCGCATGTTCTCACTCATAGGTGGGAACTGAACAATGAGATCACTTGGACTTGGAAGGGGAACATCACACACTGGGGCCTATCAGGGGGAGGGGGGAGGAGGGAGGGATTGCATTGGGGAGTTATACATGATATAAACGTTATGCACATGTACCCTAGAACTTAAATTATAATAAAAAAATAAAATAAAATAAAATTCCTTTCTTTTAGAACATTGAATATTGGACCCCACTCCCTTCTGGCTTGTAGAGTTTCTGCCGAGAGATCTGCTGTTAGTCTGATGGGCTTCCCTTTTTGGGTAACTCGACCTTTCTCTCTGGCTGCCCTTAAGATTTTTTCCTTCATTTCAACTTTGGTGAATCTGGCAATTATGTGTCTTGGAGTTGCTCTTCTGGAGGAGTATCTTTGTGGCATTCTCTGTATTTCCTGAATTTGAATGTTGGCCTGCCCTACTAGGTTGGGGAAGTTCTCCTGATGATATCCTGAAGAGTGTTTTCCAACTTGGTTCCATTTTCCCCCTCACTTTCAGGCACCCCAATCAGATGTAGATTTGGTCTTTTTACATAATCCCATACTTCTTGCAGGCTTTGTTTATTTCTTTTTCTTCTCTTTTCTTTTGGTTTCTCTTCTCACTTCATTTCATTCATTTGATCCTCAATCGCTGATACTCTTTCTTCCAGTTGATCGAGTCAGTTACTGAAGCTTGTGGATTTGTCTCGTATTTCACGTGTCATGGTTCTCATCTCTGTCATTTCGTTTATGATCTTCTCTGCATTAATTATTCTAGCTGTCAATTCTTCCACTCTTTTTTCAAGATTTTTAGTTTCTTTGCACTGGGTACATAATTCCTCCTTTAGCTCTGAGAAATTTGATGGACTGAAGCCTTCTTCTCTCATCTCGTCAAAGTCATTCTCTGACCAGCTTTTATCCGTTGCTGATGATGGGCTGCGCTCCTTTCCGGGGGGATGCGCTCTTATTTTTTGATTTTCCAGCTTTTCTGCCCTGCTTCTTCCCCATCTTTGTGGTTTTATCTGTCTCTGGTTTTTGATGATGGTGACGTACTGATGGGATTTTTTATAGGTGTCCTTCCTGTTTGATAGTTTTCCTTCTAACAGTCAGGACCCTCAGCTGTAGGTCTGTTGGAGATTGCTTGAGGTCCACTCCAGACCCTGTTTGCCTGGGTATCAGCAGCAGAGGTTTCAGAAGATAGAATATTGCTGAACAGCAAGTGTACCTGTCTGATTCTTATTTTGGAAGCTTCCTCTCAGGGGTGTACTCCACCCTGTGAGGTGTGGGCTGTCAGACTGCTCCTAATGGGGGATGTCTCCCAGTTAGGTTACTCAGGGGTCAGGGACCCACTTGAGCAGGCAGTCTGTCCCTCTCAGATCTCAACCTCCGTGTTTGGAGATCCACTGCTCTCTTCAATGCTGTCAGACAGAGTCATTTGCGTCTGCAGAGGTTCCTGCTGCTTTTGTTTTTGTTGTTGTTAACTGTGCCCTGTCCCCAGAGAGCTTCTCCCTCATTTTCTATTTGTCTAGTTATAACTGAGCATTTCATGTAATTCCATTTTCTTTCTTCCTATATGAATTACACTTGTGTTTTTTTTTTTTTAAATCTAGTAGTTCTGTAGAGTTTGCAATTAAACATTTACAACAAATTTTAATCCAGTTTCAAGCAACATTATACCATTTCATCAGCAGTGCAGGCGTTACATAACAGAGTATTGCTGTTATTCACTTAACTCATCCTTATGCTATAATCTATCAATGAATTTTTATTATTTGAACAACTATCTCATTACATCAATTAGGAATAAAAAGAATAAAATATTTTATTTTACCTTAATGTATGTTTTATCTGATGTTCTTGTTTTAATGTAAGTTTTTAATGTAATATTTGACCTATTGAATTTTTGTTCTTTCTGAAGAGCTTCTTTCTTATTGTTTTAAAAATATATTTTCTTTGAGACAAGGTCTCACTCTTATTGCCCAGGCTGGAGTGCAGTGGCACAATCTCAGCCTGCTGCAGCCTCAAATTCCTGAGCTTAGGTGATTCTCCCACCTCAGCCTCCCAAGTATCTAGGACAATTTTTCTTCATCTTCCTTCTTTCTTCTTTCTTTCTTCTTTTTTCCTCCTTTCTTCTCTTCTTCTCTCTTCCCTCTTCTCTTCTCCTCTCTTTTCTTCTTCTCCTTCTCCTCCTCCTCTTCTTCTTCTTCTCTCCTCCTCCTTCTTCTTCTTCTCCTCCTTCTTCTTCTTCCTCCTCCGCTTCTTCTCTTCTTCTTCTTCTTCTTTCTTCTTCTTCTTCTTCTTCTTCTTTCTTCTTCTTCTTCTTCTCTTCTTTTCTTCTTCTTCTTCTTCTTCCTCTTCTTCTCTTTTGACTTAGATTTTGTCATGTTACCCAGGCTGATCTCAAACTCCTGGACTCCAAGCCATCCACTCATCTTGACCTCTAAAAGTGCCAAGATTACAGGCATGAGCTATCATACCTGACTAGAGCATCTTTTATACACATAATGTTTTTACATATTTATGGGGCACATGGATATTTTGGTACATGCATAGGATGTGTAAATGCTCAAGTCAGAGGATTTAGAATATCCATTACTTTGTGTATTTATTATTTCTATGTATTGAGAACATTTTAAATCCTTTATTCTAGCAAATTTTTATAGAGAATAAATTGTTGTTAACTATAGTAACCCAACTGCTATCAAACATTAGCTCTTATTTCTTCTATCTAACTGTACATGTGTACCCATTAACCACCTCTCCCCATCCCCCTAGATGCTTCCCGAACTCTAGTAATTATCATTCTATTCTCTACTTCCATGAGATTCTTTTAGATCCCACATAGTGAGAGCATGTGATGTTGAACTTCCTGTGCCTGACTAATTGCACTTAACATAGTGACCAACAGTTTCATCGATGTTGCTGTAAATGACAGGATTTCATTCTTTTTATGGAAAATATTATTCCATTGTGTATATATACCACATTTTCTTTAAGTTGATGAACACTTAGGTTGTTTTTATATATTTGCTATTATGAATAGTGTTGCAATAAACATGGGGTTGTAGGTATCACTTTAATATACTGATTTTCTTTGCTTTGGGTAAATACTCAGTAGTGGGATTGTTGGATTGTATGGTAGTTTCATTTTTCATTTCTGAGAAACTTTCATTTTGTTTTCTGTAATGACTGTATTAATTTACAATTTTACCAACAATGTATAAGGGTTCTCTTTTCTTCACATCCCTGCCAGAATCTGTGTTTTTTTAATTTTTTTTTTTTGATAATAGCCATTCTTACTGGGGTAAAATAATATCTCACTGTGGTTTTGATTTGCATGACCCTGATCGTTAGCAATGTTGAGCATTTGTTTATGTACATGTTGGCCATTTGTATGTATTCTTTGAAAAAATTCTATTCAGGTTATTTGCCCATTTTTAATGGGAATTTTTTTTTATTTTTTTATTTTTTTGCTGTTAACTTGTGAGTTCCTTGTATATTCTGGACTTCATTATTTTGTCAGATAAATAGTTTTCAAATATTTTCTCCCATTCAACAAGTTCCTTCTTCACTTTGTTGACTGTTTTCTTTGCTGTGTAAAAGTTTTTAATTTTAATATATTACATTTGTCTATTTTTGCTTTTGTTGCCTGTACTTTTGAGATCTTAGCCATAAAATGTATGCCTAAACAAATGTCCTGGAGTATTTTCTCTATGTTTTATTCTAGTGCTGTCATAGCTTTGGGTCTTACATTTGAGTCATTCACTTATTTTGAGTTGATTTTTGTATATAGTAAGAGGTATAGGGCTAGTTTAATTTTTCTGCCTATTGATATCCATTTTTTCTTTTTTTTTCTTTTTTTTTGATATCCATTTTTTTCTAGCACTATTTATTGAAGAGGGTGTTCCAAGGGGCCTCTTACTTTTCCTTTAAGGACAGATATGGTGGTGTTTAATTCCCTTAGTTTTTGTTTGTCAGAGTGTGTCTTTATTTCTCTTTCACTCTTGAAGAATGATTTTTCAGGGTATATAATTCTTGATTAGTGTTTTGTTTTGCTTTACTTCCATCATTTTAAACATTTGACACAACTCACTTCTTGCTTGTATGATCTTGACAAGAAGTCAAGTGTAGTTCTTATTATTGTTTTCTATAGGTAAGTTCTTCTTCCTTTCTCTTCCTCCTTATTTCAAGATTTTCTCTTTTACTTTCTCTTTTGTTTCCTACAATTTAAATATGATATACCTAGATATATGTTTTTGGTATGTATCCAGCTTGACGTCATCACACTCCCTGAAATTGTGGTTTTGTGTCATTCATTAATTTTCAGAAAGTCTGCTATTTCTACTTCAAATATATCATCTGCTTTATCCTGTCTTCTCTTTCTAGTATTCCAATTACATACATGTTGCATATTTTGAAATTGTTAAACAATTCTCGGGTATTTTGTTCTGTTTTTAAAATTATTTTCTTTTTTATCTCAGTTTTGAAGGTTTCTATTGACAATATCTTTAAGCCATTTGATTCTTTCTTAAGCTGTGATCAGTCTACTGATGATCCCATTAGATTTTCTTCACTTCTATACAGGTTATTTTATTTCTAGTATTTATTTTTTATTTTATTCTTGGGGTTCCATATCTGTGCTTATTTTATTATCCATATGTAACTGAATGTTAACTATGTTTTCATTAACATCCCTAACATTGCAATCATGGTTATTTTAAATTTCCATCCTAGGCTTTTCAAAATCTGTCATATTTGAGTCTGATTCAGGTCTTGCTTTGTATTTTCATACTGTGTTTTTCTTACTTTTTAGTAAGAAAAGTGTTATTCTAACTTTTTATGTTGAAAGCCAGATGTAATAACATGATAACCCAAGTTCCTATTAGATAATAGAAACTGAAGTAAATAGGGATTTAGTGTGAGATTTCATATTAATCTGGCTAGGAATTGCTGTGTTTAATGTTTTAAGTAGTTGTAGACAACAGAGGCTTTAATTTTTCCCAGTGTCCCTATTTTGCTCTCCCTTATTGTCTTTGAGTTTCCTTAAAATTCTTTCTTAAATAAAGTCAGCACCTTGAACTTCTTTTATTTGTAATCCCCTATTATTTCACAGGAGTCTTGTTGATGTTGTGGTTATTTATGGAGCGGGGGAAGTTCTGTAATTGAATTGTTACTTCTTATTCTCTTTGTGAGCCTATGTCACTTCCCAAGTATTTCTTTGCTTTTTGTCCACTCATAAATGAGACAAGAAGATTAGAGGAGGCTAGAGTGGAGTACATAGCCTTCCCTCAGGTTTAATAACATTCTGGTAAAGTCTTTTATCCTCTAGTGTAGGCCTTTGTTATTGAAAATATTCTGCATGTATTTAAAATAGTTTTCCTTTTCCCTACCAGAAGCAGGAGAGAATTTTTCTTGGCTTTTAAAGAGCCTGCTGGGTTTCCTGGTGGTATAATGATGGAGTGTGGAGGCCTTTTCTTGTATTAGGCGATCCTGATGCTTTTGAAGTGAAGTGATTAGGTACTCTGTAGACTGTCCTTCAATTTGGGTTTTCCTGATGTTTTCACGTAATTAGATTGGATTTTAGGAAATAATACCAGAGAGATAACGGACCTTTTTCAGAGTGTCCCATCAAGAGAAACATGATGTTAATATGTTTTGTTATTGGTTGTCTTATTGATCCCTAGGTTTAGGTAGTCTCTGGGAGGTTTCCTCAGAGTAATTCTACTATTTTATCTTTCATAATTAATACATATCATTCAGGAGTTTCAGCTGAATGGATTTTGGCCATTGCACAGAGCCAGGTGTCTGCTTTCACAGTTCCTTACAGAACAATTTTATCACTCTACAAATTATCTCATGTTGCAGCCTTGAAGTGAATCTCTTATCCCAACTCTAATCTCTAGTAACTACTGATATATTTTCATCTCTCTAATTTTACCTTTTCCAGAAAATCATATAATAGAGTTATTTAAATATGTAGCCTTTTGGATCTGGCACTTTTCACACAGCAAAATGCATTTGATATTCATTTACTTTTGAACAGTACTCCATGGTATGGATATACTATAGTTTTTTTCCCATTTTAGGTTAATTTTATTATTGTCAGGATTTAATGGCCAGCTCTTGACAATGGCAATTATCAGGATCTCTATACTCTTTCAAAGTCATGATTTAAACATTCTCCACATTCAATCCATAGGCAGAGCAGGGATTATTAGCCCCAGTTTGCAATTGAGGAAATTGTGGTCTAAAAAATAAATAATCTACTACTCACAATAGAGCAAGTTAGTGGTAGGGCCAGGATTATGAGCTCAGATTTTCTGATTTCCAGACCATACTTGAACACAAGCAGGGGAGAAAAATGATTATGATCCCCAGATCCACATTGGCGAATAGGCCTAGGAAGATTACATTTGACCTGAGCAAGAGAGAGTCTAGTAAATACTCTGGAAACTCTAATTCATATAAAGGGGTTGCAACTGGAACTGAAAGAAGACTAGACAATCTTCAAGCAGCAGCAAGAGAGAGTGTTCAATTAGAATTAAGATATAAAATGGGAGACCTGGAGTTATTTTTTCTTTAAAAATAGATTAGAGCATAACCAGAATATGTCATAGAAAACCCACCTGCCTCCAGGTTGTGAACCAGGGAATAGAGAGATCTCAAGAATAAGTTTACACCTCAGCATTTCTGGTTTACTGGGAAGGTTCTATAAGATAAATGAATGTTTTCATTGATCCACAACTGTGTGTTGAATCATAGATGTCTAGAATGCCAGAGCTGAAAGTAATCCCAAAGATTATCTAGTCCAACCTCCCTATTCCGAGTATGAGGAATTGAAGTCAAGTGAAGGGAAATGACTGCACAAGGTCAAACAGGGAGATTGGCAGTAAGGTTTCCTAAGTCTCAAGCACTCACATTGATGTTTTCTGAAAGCCATTATCTGCAGACCCATTTATTTGATCATCACTTTATTCAATGAATATTTACTGATCAATATTGGCTTGGGTCTTGGATATCTTCAGGTTTCACAAACTTGCAGTATCTTATACAGACACACAAACAATATAGTAATATTACACATTTCACTGTTTCTTGATCCCACATAACTAATTAAAGACCCTCTTGGAATCCTATATAGTATTTCCAGGGATTTCACATATCTTACTTGTATCTATGTCTGCTTTTCCTATTCTTTACCTCTGTTCTGCCTAGTCGTGCAACCTTCCTTGTGCAATACCACTGGAGCCTTCATTATGGCAAAGTTATCAGATAGCCTAGTCAAAGAAGGGGAAAATACATTCCCTCCAATTGCATTCTGCCTTGTAAGAGACATTTTTTCTTTTTTTTTTTTTTATTAAAATTTAAGTTCTAGGGTACATGTGCACAACGTGCAGGTTTGTTGCATATGTATACTTGTGCCATGTTGGTGTGCTGCACCCATCAATCATCACACCCAGCAACTCGTCATAAGAGACATTTCTAATCAGTACTACTGGAGCTCTTACTCATTCAGTTTCAGCAAAAAAGCATTTTCATAAGCTCCTCAGACCTGACTCTTTCTTCCTTCAGAATCTGATCTGAGGAGGCTTCATGATCCTCTGTCACATAAGCCTCTGGCAGGCCCACCCACCAGTTACCAGGCATGCTTTATCTGTCTGAATTTCAATTTAGATGCAAGCTGTAAATCCCCAGATCCCGTTTTTCACCTCCTCTCACCAAGGCTTGAACAACTGGCATTACAAACTTATCTTGGCTTCTTGTAATGTAAAATAGCTAGCATATGGCATTGTACTTTGATATCCTTCGAGGTCGGCTGTTCCTCAATAGGGGCAATTTTGCCCTTTGGCTCTCCTATTAGGGAACATTTGGCAATCCTGGAGACATTTTTGGTTATTACACCACTGGAAGGAGTGCTGTTAGCATGTAGTTAGTAAAGAATAGGAATGCAGCTAAACATGCTACAATGCACAGGATGCCCCCACCCCAACAAAAAAGTTATACAGAACAAAATATTAGTCTTGTCTAGGCTAAGAAACCTTACTTTAAAGTAGGATCAGGGTCAGGATAAGTTTAACACCTACTCACAAATACACTCTATAATCTTTGAGTTGTTCAGAAAAACCATACTTGAGTCACAATGTCTGTAAATATATGTGTTAATAATAATAATAGCTAAAGATTACACAGCACTTTTCATGTTCTAGGCACTATTCTGAGTGCTTTATGTGGATTTTCTCATTAAACTTCACATTAATCATATGAGAAAGATACTGTCACTAATCCCTATTTTTTTAAAAAATGATTGAACCAAGATAAGTTTCTAGAAGTGCAATGTAAGATTCTGTTCTACCCTAGAGGTCAGTCAATCAATACTTATTTAGTAGAGAAGATCCTATACTAGGTGTTAGTATTACATAAACAAATGAAACTCCGCCCCTTGATAAGGGTAGGGTGGCCAATAAGTTGCTGCCCTTTGTAGTTAAAACATCTTCCAATTCCACAATAAGGCCTACATGATCTGCCCCTGACTGACGGAAAGGTAATTTTCCTCTCTGAATTTTAGTTTCATGACAACATAATATCAGAGTTGTAGACTTGGTAGTTTGTTGCTCTGATGTTTGATCATTTTATGCTTTTTACGTGCTTTTTTCAAGTATTATCTGTTATGGCCTATAAGGCTCTTTGGGGAAGGGACCTGAGTATTACTTTGGTACACTTACACAGCTAGCTCCTGATTACATTGTTTTTGGTGATTAAAGCAGCCTAGTAGTGAGGGATGCCTAGCAGTGAGAGAGGTAGAGAGGTCATGGAAACAAAGAGATGGCTAGTGGGATTGGACTGACTGGAATTTGGTGGGGCCTATCTGGGAAGGCTCCTTCAGTAAGTCTTTTTATACTAAATGGAATCTATTTCTATATTTCTAGTTGGAGTTTCAACTCTCCTGGAAAGAGGAAAATGGCCATAAAATTTTTTTCTTTGACAATACTGGGAATTGATAAAGAAGAAGAGGAAAACTGGAGATAAAATGGAAAAAGAGAGAAGAAAAAAGATCAGAGATAAGATGAGGGAAAAGGAAGAAGTTAGAAAAGATATGGAAAGGGTGTATGGTGAGGAAGATAGAAAAGAAAGGGAGGAGAAAAAAGTGAAAAAGACAAGAGACATGAAGAATACAAGAAGAAGAAAAAAGAGAAGTAGAGAAAAGGAGCTGAGAATCTGGGGAGAAGTACAAACGAAAAGAGAAAGGAAAAGAAAAGTGGCTAAATGGAAGAAAGGAAATATAAATGTAGTCCTTTGTAACTGAATGACCACCAGATGCCTACAGAAAAATCTTAAGTATCATTAGTATTCCAGATGCTCACGGCTTTATGAAAGAAGGTATTACTGAACTTTACATAATTTTTTATGGAATAAAATTGGTCTTGGCAACACACTGTGACAGGGAGAATGGCAGTGCATCACCATGGCTTTTAAATGTATCAGCATCCTTCCTTGCTGGAACAAACACGCATGCCTCAGACAGATAAACATGAAGCCCTGAGCAACTGCATGTGTGGTACATTTTTCTGGAATAGTTACAATGGCTTGAATTTCTCTCTCAACTAGGACTGTGGTCCTGTGAAATAAATGAAAAGTCAAGCTCAAGAATTTTAGGCTACTTTGGTTTCAATTTCCAAATGTTAGTGAATTTGGACTATCAGTCCTTGATTTATAGAACATTATTGCTAAGAGAACACTGAAGATTTTCTTTCAATGCCAGCCTGCTCACCCACAATATACATACAACTTCCCACTTCACAGAGATGGTAATGGACTCATGTAGGCCTCCTACTACCTTGACCAGTACCCTTTTCCAGGGTCTTATGTGCTTCCACTAATGCCAACATGAGGTACAAAAATAATAGGCAAAACCTATTACAAATTAGACTAAAAGTTTGGCCTGCTGAAAGGGACTCAAATTCCTCTTGTTCTATCTGTCACTGGCCAAGTGGAAGGAGTATATTGTAGATACCAGGGGAAGAGAAGTAGACTAGGAACAGGGAGAAATCCTCTATTTAGGAGCTTTGCTGATTTCTAAGCAGAATGAAGGAAGAGCACAACAAGAGATGCACCATAGGGAAAAAAGTGAAAGTGGAGAGGGAGATGGGATGACTTTGATACTTTTCAAGAGTCTGAATGTTTACGATGTGTTACAGGCTTTACTACTTTATTTCATTTAGTCTTTCTATTGGTCTTATGAGATAGTCATTATTGACCATATTTTATAATACAGGAAATTGAGGCTCATAAAAGTGAAGTGGCCCCACCAAGGTCACAGAGAAGCAACAAAGGTGGGATTTAATCTCTGGTCTTTCTGTCTTTAAATGTTTCATTATTTTCTGCTTACACCAAATGCCTAGCAGTTTCTTGCCCTTTAAAAGGCTAGTCTGTTTTAGTTCTCAGAAGTTGGATGAGATAAGATCATAGAACTATAAAGTGTCAGGCCTGAAAGGGGCCTTGGAGACCACCTGGATCCATGCTTTTCCAACCTCTTCACCTCTCAGAACCTTTTGGATTTTTCTAGTGTCCTTTGAAATCATTTCTCTTTTCTAAGTTCTACATCATGATAAAGATGCAAAAACAATTACAACAAAAATGAAAATTGACAAATGGGACCTAATTAAACTGAAGAGCTTCTGCCAGGAAAAAAAGAAAAAAAGAAAAAAAAAAAAAACTATCAACAGAGTAAACAGTAATCTGAGTAACCTTATTGAATGTGAGAAAATTTTTGCAAGGCATACATCTGACAAAGCTTTAATATCCAGGATCTACAAGGAACTTAAACAAATTTACAAGCAAAACTCAAACAACCCCATTATAAAGTGAGCAAAAGACAGGAACATATACTTTTAACAGAAGACATACATGTTGCCAACAGGGATATGAAGAAAATGATCAATATTACTAGTCATTGAAGAAATGCAAATTGGGGGCGTGCCCAAGATGGTCAAATAGGAACAGCTCCAGCCTCCAGCTCCCAGCATGAGTGACACAGAATATGGGTGATTTCTGCATTTTCAACTGAGGTACCGAGTTCATCTCACTGGGGAGTGCCAGTCAATTGGTGCTGGTCAGCTGGTGCAGACCCACCAGTGAGAGCTGAATCAGGGTGAGGCATCACCTCACCTGGGAAGCACAAGGGGGAAGAGAATCCCTTTTCCTAGCCAAGGGAAACTGAGACACACAACACCTGGAAAATTGGGTAACTCACACCCTATACTGCACTTTACCACGGGTCTTAGCAAACGGTACACCAGGAGATTATATCCCACACCTGGCCTGGAGGATCCCACAGCCACGGAGCCTCCCTCACTGCTAGCACAGCAGTCTGAGATCTAACTGCAAGGCGGTAGTGAGGCTGGGTGAGGAGCACCCACCATTGCTGAGGCTTAAGTAGGTAAACAAAGCTGTTGGGAAGCTCAAACTGGGTGGAGCCCACCACAGCACAAGGAGGCCTGCCTACCTCTGTAGACTCCTCCTCTGGGGACAAGGCATAGCTAAACAAAAAGGAGCAGAAACCTCGGCAGAGGTAAACGCCCATCTGATAGCTTTGAAGAGAGCAGTGGATCTCCCAGCACGGAGGTTGAGATCTGAGAATGGACAGACTGCCTGCTCAAGTGGGTCCCTGACCCCTGAGTAGCCTAACTGGGAGACATCCCCCCAGGTGCAGACTGACACCTCACAACTCACATGGCGGGTTACACCCCTGAGATGAAGCTTCCAGAGCAAGAATCAGACAGCAACACTCATTGTCCAGCAATATTCTATCTTCTGCAGCCTCCACTGCTGACACCCAGGCAAAAAGGGTCTGGAGTGGGCCTCAAGCAAATTCCAACAGACCTACAGCTGAGGGTCCTGACTGCTAGAAGGAAAACTAACAAACAGGAAGGACATCCATACCAAAACTCCATCAGTACATCACCATCATCAAAGACCAAAGGCAGATAAAACCACAAAGATGGGGGAAAAAGCAGTGCAGAAAAGCTGGAAATTAAAAAAATCAGAGTACATCTCCCCTCCAAAGGAACGCAGCTCATCACCAGCAATGGAACAAAACTGGACGGAGAATGATTTTGACGAGTTGAGAGAAGGCTTCAGTCGATCAAACTTCTTAGAGCTAAAGGAGGAACTACATTGGTTAATGCAAAGAAAATAAAAACCTTGAAAAAAGAATGGATGAATGAATAACTAGAATAATCAATGCAGAGAAGACCTTAAAAGAACTGATAAAGATGAAAACTATAACACAAGAACTACATGACAAATACACAAGCTTCAGTAACTGACTCGATGAACTGGAAGAAAGAGTATCGGCGATTGAAGATCAAATGAATGAAATGAAGTGAGAAGAGAAGCGTGGAGAAAAAAGAGTAAAAACAAATGAACAAAGCCTCGAAGAAATATGGGATTATGTGAAAAGACCAATCTACATCTGATTGGTGTGCCTGAAAGTGATGGGAAAAATGGAACCAAGTTAGAAAACACTCTGCAGGATATCATCCAGGAGAACTTCCTCAACCTAGAAAGGCAGACCAACATTCAAATTCAGAAAATACAGAGAACGCCACAAAGATACTCCTCAAGAAGAGCAACTCCAAGACACATAATTTTCAGATTCACCAAAGTTGAAATGAAGAAAAAAATGTTAAGGGCAGCCAGAGAGAAAGGTCGGGTTACCCACAAAGGGAAGCCCATCAGACTAACAGCAGATCTCTGGGCAGAAACTCTCCAAGCAAGAAGAGAGTGGGGACCAATATTCAACATTCTTAAAGAAAAGAATTTTCAACCCAGAATTTCATATCTAGCCAAACTAAGTTTCATAAGTGTAGGAGAAATAAAATTCTTTACAGACAAGCAAATGCTTAGAGATTTTGTCACCACCAGGCCTGCCCTACAAGAGATCCTGATGGAAGCACTAAACATGGAAAGGGACAACAGGAACGAGCCATTGCAAAAACATGTCAAAATGTAAAGTCCACTGATTCTAGGAAGAAACTGCATCAACTAAAGAGCAAAACAACCATCTAATATCATAATGACAGGATCAAGTTCACACATAACAATATTAACCATAAATGTAAATGGACTAAATGGTCCATTTAAAAGACAGACTGGCAAATTGGATAAAGAGTCAAGACCCATCAGTTTGCTGTATTCAGGAAGCCCATCTCACATGCAGAGACATACATAGGCTCAAAATAAAGGGATGGAGAAAAATCTAACAAGCAAATGGAAAACAAAAAAAAGCAAGGGTTGCAATCCTAGTCTCTGATAAAACAAACTTTAAACCATCAAAGATCAAAAGAGACAAATAAGGCCATTACATAATGGTAAAGAGATCAACTCATCAGGAAGCACTAACTATCCTAAATATACATGCACTCAATGCAGGAGCACCCAGATTCATAAAGCAAGTCCTTAGAGACTTACAAAGAGACTTAGATTCCCATACAATAATGACAGGAGACTTTAACAGCACACTGCAAACATTAGAGAGATCGACGAGACAGAAAGTTAACAAGGATATCCAGAAATTGAACTCAACTCTGCACCAAGGGGACCTAACAGACATCTACAGAACTCTCCACCCCAAATCAACAGAATATACATTCTTCTCAGCACCACATCACACTTATTCCAAAATTGAACACATAGTTGGAAGTAAAGCACTCCTCAGCAAATGTACAAGAACAGAAATTATAACAAACTGTCTCTCAGACTACAGTGCAATTAAACTAGAACTCAGAACTAAGAAACTCAATCAAATCACTCAACTACATGGAAACTGAACAACCTGCTCCTGAATGACTACTGGGTACATAACGAAAAGAAGGCTGAAATAAAGATGTTCTTTGAAACCAATGAGAACAAAGACACAACATACCAGAATCTCTGGGACACATTTAAAGCAGTGTGTAGAGGACAATTATAGCACTAAATGCCCACAAGAGAAAGCTGGAAAGATCTAAAATTGACACCCTAACATCACAATTAAGAGAACTAGAGAAGCAAGAGCAAACACATTCAAAAGCTAGCAGAAGGCAAGAAAAACTAAGATCAGAGCAGAACTGAAGGAGATAGAGACACAAAAAACCCTCCAAAAGATCAATGAATCCAGGAGCAGGTTTTTGAAAAGAGCAACAAAATTGACAGACCGCTAGCAAGACTAATAAAGAAGAAAAGAGAGAAGAATCAAACACATGCAATAAAAAATTATAAAGGGGATATCAACACCAACCCCACAGAAATACAAACTACCATCAGAGAATACCATAAACACGTCTATGCAAATAAACTAGAAAACCTAGAAGAAATGGATAATTTCCTGGACACTTACACTCTTCCAAGACTAAACCAGGAAGAAGTTGAATCCCTGAATAGACCAATAGCAGGCTCTGAAATTGAGGCAATAATTAATAGCCTACCAACCAAAAAATGTGCAGGACCAGATGGATTCGCAGCCGAATTCTACCAGAGGTACAAAGAAGAGTTGGTACCATTCCTTCTGAAATTATTCCAATCAATAGAAAAAGAGGGAATCCTCCCTAACTCATTTTATGAGACCAACATCATCCTGATACCAAAGCCTGGCAGAGACACAACAAAAAAAGAGAATTTTAGACCAATATCCCTGATGAACATCGATGCAAAAATCCTCAATAAAATACTGGCAAAACGAATCCAGTAACACATCAAAAATCTTATCCACCATGATCAAGTGGGCTTCATCTCTGGGATGCAAGGCTGGTTCAACATACGCATATCAATAAACGTAATCCAGCATATAAACAGAACCAAAGACAAAAACCACATGATGATCAATAGATGCAGAAAGGCTTGACAAAGTTCAACAGCCTTCATGCTAAAAACTCTCAATAAATTCGGTATTGATGGAACCTATCTCAAAATAATAAGAGTATTTATGACAAACCACAGCCAATATCATACTGAATGGGCAAAAAAACTGGAAAAATTCCCTTGAAAACTGGCACAAGAGAGGGATATCTTCTCTCACCACTTCCATTCAACATACTGTTGGAAGTTCTGGCTAGGGCAATCAGGCAACAGAAAGAAATCAAGATATTAAGTGGAAAAGAAGTCAAATTGTCCCTGTTTGCAGATGACATGGTTGTATATTTAGAAAACTCTATTGTCTCAACCCAAATTCCTAAGCTGGTAAGCAACTTCAGCAAAGTCTCAGGATACAAAATCAATGTGCAAATATCACAAGCATTCTTATACCAGTAATAGATAAACAGAGAACCAATCATTAATGAAATTCCATTCACAATTGCTTCAAAGAGAATAAAATACCTAGGAATCCAACTTACAAGGGATGTAAAGGACCTCTTCAAGGAGAACTATAAACCACTGCTCAGTGAAATAAAAGAGGACACAAACAAATGGAAGAACATACCATGCTCATGGATAGGAAGAATCAATATTGTGAAAATGGCCATACTGCCCAAGGTTATTTATAGATTCAATGCCATCCCCATTAAGCTACCAAGGACTTTCTTCACAGAATTGGAAAAAACTGCTTTAAAGTTCATAACCAAAAAAGAGCCCGCATTGCCAAGACAATCCTAAACCAAAAGGACAAAGCTGGAGGCATCACGTTACCTGACTTCAAACTATACTACAAGGCTACAGTAACCAAAACAGCATGGTACTGGTACCAAAACAGAGATATAGACCAGTGGAACAGAACAGAGCCCTCAGAAATAATATCACACATCTACAGCCATCTGATCTTTGACAAACCTGAGAAAAACAGGAAATGGGGAAAGGATTCCCTATTTCATAAATAGTGCTGGGAAAATTGGCTAGCCATAAGTAGAAAGCTGAAACTGGATCCTTTCCTTACTCCTTATATGAAAATCAATTCAAGATGGATTAGAGACTTAAATGTTATACCTAAAACCATAAAAACCCTGGAAGAAAACCTAGGCAATACTATTCAATACATAGGCATGGGCAAGGACTTCTTGTCTAAAACACCAAAAGCAATGGCAACAAAAGCCAAAATTGACAAATGGGATCTAATTAAACTAGAGAGCTTCTGCACAGCAAAAGAAACCCATCAGAGTGAACAGGCAACCTACAGAATGGGAGAAAATTTTTGCCATCTACTCATCTGACAAGGGCTAATATCCAGAACCTATAAAGGACTCAATCAAATTTACAACAAAAACACAAACAATCCTCTCAAAAAGTGGGCAAAGGATATGAACAGACACTTCTCAAAAAAAGACATTCATACAGCTAACAGACACATGAAAAAATGTTCATCTTCACTCGTCATCAGAGAAATGCAGATCAAAACCACAATGAGATACCATCTCACACCAGTTACAATGGCAATCATTAAAAAGTCAGGAAACAAGAGGTGCTGGAGAGGATGCGGAGGAATAGGAACACTTTTACACTGTTGGTGGGACTGTAAACTAGTTCAACCATTGTGGAAAACAGTGTGGCGATTCCTCAAGGATCCAGAACTAGAAATACCATTCAACTCAGCCATCCCATTACTGGGGATATACCCAAAGGATTATAAGTCATGCTGCTATAAAGACACATGCACATGTATGTTTATTGTGGCACTATTCACAATAGCAAAAACTTGGAATCAACCCAAATTTCCATCAAGGACAGACTGCATTAAGAAAATGTGGCACATGCACACCATGGAATACTATGCAGCCATAAAAAAAGATGAGTTCGTGTCCTTTGTAGGAACATGGATGCAGCTGGAAACCATCATTCTCAGGAAATTATTAAAAGAACAGAAAATCAAATACTGCATGTTCTCACTCATAGTTTGGAATTGAACAATGAGATCAGTTGGACACAGGAAGAAGAACATCACACACCAGGTCCTATTGTGGGGAGGGGGTAGGGGGGAAAGATAGCATTAGGAGATATACTTAACGTAAATGACGAGTTAATGGATGCAGCACACCAACATGGCACATGTATACGTATGTAACAAACCTGCAGATTGTGCACATGTACCCTAGAACTTAAAGTATAATTTAAAAAAAAAAGAAAAATAGTTGGATTCACTATATGTCATGTCAAGATATTAGTTGCTTAAATAATAATATTAATACACCCTTCAGAGGCTTACTAAGGAACACACACACACACACACACACATACATGGTAAAATGAAGAGTCATACAAAGTTCTTGTTTAAAGATAAAGATATGGTTTTACCTCTCCCCAACTTAATTTTCTTATTAAGTTAAAATTTATTCAAAATTCGACTTGATTTAATATTGAGAGAAAATAAAGTGATTAAAAATTCATAAAGAAGAAAGAGCATGAAGTAATATCCACATCATTTCTTAAAAGTAAAGTCTGCAGTATACTGAAATTTGTTACAACACGTATTAAAATGCATTGTAGTGTTTTAGTATCAGAGGTAATACGGTAAAGAGCTATTTCAAATAGAAAAAGGTGGGGTTTTCAATGATTATCATTGGCATAAACAGCTAATTGTTTATAAAAAGAAATAAAATCACATCCCTACCTCACACTTTTCACGTGCAAATTTCTAGCTGGAGGGGTATATAAATGTAAAAATGAATGAATCAATTAATAAAAATGAACTTACTCATAAAAAAAAGAAATGCAAATCAAAACCTCAATGACATACAATCTCATACCCTTCAGAATGACTATTACTGAGAAGTCAAAAATAACAGATGCTAGCTAGGTTGTAGAAAAAGGGGAATACTTATACACTGCTGGTGGGAATGTAAATTAGTTCAACCATTGTGGAAAGCTGTGCAGTGATTCCTCAAAGAACTTGCCACTCTATCCAGCAATCCCGTTATTGAGTATATACCCAAAAGAATATAAATCATTCTCCCATAAAGACAAAGGCATGTGTATGTTCATTGCAGCACTACTTACAATAGCAAAGGCATAGAATCAACCTAAATGCCCGTTAATGGTAGACTGGATAAAGAAAATGTGATACAGATACACCATGGAAGAGTATGCAGCCATGAAAAATAAGCAGATCATGTCCATTGCAGCAACATGGTGGATGTAGAGGCCATTATCCTGAGTGAATAACAGAATAGAAAACGAAATACCCATGTTCTCACTTATAAGTAGGAACTAAACATTTATTACATATAGACACAAAGAATGGAATAACAGACAACAGGGCCTACTTGAGGGTAGAGAGTGGGAGGAAGGTGATGATCGAAAAACTACCTATTGGGTACTATACTGATCACTTGGATGATGAAATAATCTGTACACCACACCCCTGCAACATGCAATTTGCCTGTATAACAAACCTGCGCTTGTGCCACTGAACCTAAAATAAAAGTTTAAAAAATGCTAGAAAATAACAACAATGCAAACTAAGAAGGAATGAAAAAACTTTTAAAAACATTTGTCTTTAAAATAAACAGCATTTATTAAGCAATAACTAAGTTGTGTTGCCACTTGTATTAGTCAAAGACATATGTGGGTTGCACAGGGGAACTTGTGGTTCACTGAGTTGAGCACAGTCATTACTCTGAGCTGCCATTAGGCTTCTCAGAAGTAGGCCTTAAAATTTTCTTTAGTACCAACATGGCTATAGTGAAAGACTTACAAATTAAGTCCTGTCTATCATTTTGCATGTGGGAAAACTGAAGTTCAGAGAGGTTGAGTGACTTGCCTGGCTTTAGATATCTAGTTAATGACCAGATGGGCACAGGACCCATCTTCTTCTATGTCAGGCTCTCTTTGTCCTTAAGCAATTTTCTGTTTGTTTGTTTTCATCTGAGAGTGCTATATTTTCAGGGCTCCACTATTTCTTCTGATGGCAGATATTTCTACCTAGGAAGTTTGTCCACAGTATAAGTTTATTTGGTTTTGTCTGTTGAAGAGAATTAGCCAAAGTGTTTAATGTTAGTCATTATCTTGCTGCTGTTAAATGGGCTGGTGTGATGGAGGGCTTGAACAATGGGAGGGGACACAGTGACAGCAGTTCTCTTAGAAATCCCAGAACTAAGAATTGTGAGGAATCCAAATAGAAAAATCAATCCAATACTGCCTTTGAAGAAATCCCTCTGTAGTTGAGGAGATGGTAACTCTATCTAAAACTCAAGATTAATTAAAAATAATCAAAAGACTCAACAAACGTGTATTTTATTCTATTGAGGCAAATTTACTAATTAACTAATTGGTAAATATTTAATGATGGCCCAGCATGTACTAGGCACCGTTCTAGGCCGGTGATGAGCAAACATTTCCTGTAAAGAGCTACATTGTATATATTTTAAACTTTGTGGGCTATACATCTCTGTTTAAATTACCCAATTTTATCGTTATAGTGTGAAAACAGCAGCCATAGACAATACATAAATAAATGAACACGTTTGTGTTCCAATAAAATGTTATTTCCAAAAATGTGGTGGACAGATTTGGCCTGTATGCCAGTTTTCCAGCCTGTGTTTGATATCCCGGAGATACAGCAGTTTGTTAGTGATAGGTCCTCATTTGCAAGGCACTTACAGTCTAGTAGAGAGATATGTACACTAAGCAAACCATTATAGGAATTAAGGAGTCTTCTCTGAGAAAAATCATGTGGTGATGCTGAGAGCAAAGAATAAGGAAATTTAACTTAGCCTGTGGAATCAAGAAAGGCTTTCTTGAAGTAGTGACATTAAAGCTGAGGCCTGAAAAATGAGTATAAGTTTTCTAGGTAAAAAAAAGGCAGGGAGCAAATTCCAGGTCCAGACACAAGAGCTATTTAGTTGTCATGTCTCCTTAGGCTCATTAGCTAAGAGGCTGTGACAGTTGTCTGAGACTTGTTTTGATGACCTTGATAGTTATAAGGAATGCTGTCAAGCACTTTGCAGAATGTACCTTTATTGGAATTTCTTTGGTGTTTTTATTATAACTAGGCTATATGTTATGCATTTTGGTGAGGAAGACCAAGACATAAAGTGTTGTTTTCAATGCATCACACTAAAGATATGCTATTAACATGATTCATCAGTGTTAATGTTGATCATGATCTCCTGGATGAGGTAGTATTTGAAATTAATTTTAAGTGCATGAATATCCAGATTTCTGGCTTGAGCAACTTGGAGGATAGCGGTGGTATTTGTTGAACCAAGGGCACTAGAGAAGGTACAGACTAATTTTGGGGGATTATGGGTTGTAAGAGTCCAATTTTGAACATGCTGAGTTTGAGGTGACTGTAGGACATCCAGTGGCCATGTCTAGTAGGCAGGTAGATGTACTGGTTTGAAATTTAAGACAGAGGTCTGAGCTTGAGGAATAGATTGAAGAGAAGTCATCATGTAAAGGCTGTAGCCATGGATGAAGTAACTATTGAGAATGTGTCAGTACAGAAGAATGCATAAAGAAGGGTCCAAACTGTACATTTTAAAGGTTAGTAGAAGAGGAATCACTATTATTGGAGATTGGAAGGAGAAGTTGGGAGGTAAGAGGAAAATGTCCAGAATATAGTGTCACAGAAGCCAGTGAAAGGAAATGTTGCATGGTAAACTGTTCAGCTCATGTAAGAATTTGGCAAATTAAGGCCTGAAAAAACATCACGCATTAATTCCACAAATATTTATTGGGTACAGACTTTGTTACAGACACTCTTCTAGGTACTGGGAAAACATTTGAATAAGATGGACAAAGTCCATTGGCTAGACTGAAAGGGAAATCATTGTTCCACTTAGTGAAGGCAGTGTCAATGGAGTGATGTGAATAGATCTCAAAAGTGGGTTGAAAGTGAGTGGGAAGAAAAAAACAAAAAAGAGATAGTAACTATAGTTAACTCTTTCATGAAGTTTAGCTGTGAAGAGAAGGAGAGAGGGCAATAACTGTAGTGAGACATAGGATGCAGAGATTTTTTAAAGACGGAAGTCTTGAGCATGCCTCAAGACCAATGAGTAGGAGTCTATGATGATAGAGTATGAAGACGTCTATGAAAGGGCATAATAATTACTAGAGTGAGGCCACTGGGATGGTGGAAGGGGTTGGAGCCCAGGAAACAAGTGGAAAGCTTAGCTTCAGATATCAGACTTTCTGATACTTAAAGGTACTTTGGCCTCTTTTGACTTTGTATCTCCAGGGTCAGAGTCTGTACATAGGCATTCCAAATTTTGGTATAACAACTGAGTGAAAAGAAGAATTGAAGGAAAGAAGAAAGAGTTGAAAGGAGGAAAAGGGAGAGAGAAAGAGTTAAAAAAAAAAAAAAACAGAGAGAGAGAGTACAGGAAGAAGGAAGGTGGGAGGGAGGAAGTAAGGAAGATTCTGTTTCAGGATAACCTGACTAGAATGTTACAGAAGTGATTCCTGCGTTAGGTGGAAGTTACAATAGAGCTGTAAGCTCCCTTCTTGTGCTTAGAACACTGAAGTGTCAAGAACCTACAACCTGCTAAGAATTCCTCAGACTGAACTGAAAGCCAAAGCCTTACATGTGGATGATGGAAATATGGGCTCTAAAGAGGAGCTGAAGGATTCAGGAGTCAAGGTAGATTTGACTTTGAGAGGCTAAGTCAAGTTCACTTTGACTCCTGAATACTCCAGCTACTCTATGCATAGACGAAAAAATGAGCTCTATTCTGGCAGGGTGAAACAGGCTCTCTGCCAACAGTCTCCCATGGGTCTTTCTCATTGACCATGGGAAAGAAACAGTAGTGTACCTCCTTAAGCCGGATAGTTTAATTCCTACTAATTATTTGCCTAGTTTTTCTAGTTGACTAGGCTGCCTGGTTCTAGGAAATAGGCAGGGACATTAACAGTTGGGGAGCTACCACTCATCCAGGTCATTCAGTAGCTAGAGAAGCCCATCAAGCTTCTTTGACAGAACAGTTTTTGCTATCATTTGTTGAGATACTAGCTAGATGAGAATGGTAAAGTGGCATGAAATTTTCTCAAACTAGCTTATCTGAGAGCTCAAATTCAGAAATTTGTTTGTCCTAGAGTCTCAGACCCTAAATGACACTTGTGGCTAAAAATACCTCCGTATTTACAAGCATTTTTCACCTTCCTTAGGTTTGGTAATCTAGACTTTTGAAAAAAAAAATCAATTTGACCTGAGATACTTATGATTGAGAATTAAAATCTAAGATTCCACAAAGCCTTTAGAAATTATATAATCCTACCTGCTCATTTGGGATGGAAAAATAGACTCAGAAATGGAAAAAAATAACTCAAAGTCACACAGCTCATAGACTCATAACTTGTTAAAGACTTCATTAAAAACTTATTTGACTTAGACAAAGAAGACTTGAATTCAATTCTTGGCTCTGCCAGTCAGCAGCTGTATAACTAGGAGCTTGTTAGCCTCCGCTATCTTTAGTTCCCTAAAGTGTAAAGCAGGTATGTTAATAATATTAATTTCACAGGGCTATCTTTATAGGTCAAGTGAAATGAAATGTGTCACCATACTTGGCCTTTAAAATACTACAGACCATATATTTTAGACAAGAGAATTGAAACAGAATGACTTATTGCTTATTGAAATATTAATGAGTATTCTAGAAAACAATAAGAGTTCCATAACCAATCAATTGTGAAACTGTTCAGTCAAGAAAAACATGTTAGTTACATTTTTAACTTTTATTTACAGGACCCATTGGAATCTTTGATATGGTAATGTGTGTTGTGACTCTCCAAGAGGGGATAGAATCAAGATTAAAAAAAGTAGTTACTATTTACCTCAAGTGTTGCAAAGTTTAAATAACAGTGCTTGACACTTAGTAGGAATTAATTTAGTTTCTGTCCTTCTTTTCTTCCCCTCACTGCTCTGTGCCTCCACTGAAGGTGGACTGTAAAGGCATGTTTTAGACATGTACTAGCAATGTGTAACACTTTCTTCTAGCCAGAAATACAGGATTTCCCCAGCCTGAAAATCCTGCCCACTGGCAGTCAGCACTACACTGGATGCCTTGTGACTTCTGGTGACCTTTTGGTTTTGTGTGTTTCCAATTTGCCAACAGTCACTGGCAAGTAGTAAAGGCACTCTGTGCTCAGGTTATAATGCATCTAAATCCTTTCCTTTGACAGAGTTGAGCTTCTTTAACTGATCATCTATTCCAATCATCTCCCAGCACACTGACTTCCTTGTTCAGGGGTTTGTAGTTATTTTAATACGACTTTCTGCAGACTTTGAAATTTCTTTTTCTCATTCATTTCCCCAATTGCTTCCAATCTATCTCTCTCCTAATCTCTTAAGAAAAAGTAATACCTGTTTTTTTCCCACTGCATAATCACAGGGCCACTCATTCCAGTGAATGGGCATAATCATAACCAAGCCAAGCCCGGTAGTTGTCACTCTTGAAAGGGCTCTGAGTAGAGGTGCCTCTAATTGACCCATTGAATAGAACGTCAGAGGTGTTTAAGATTAGACCAGTCTTCAACACTGTCCTTACAAATCTGGCTCAGATTTTCTGATATCCTCCTTGCACCAGTACTTCATTCTTCTCTTGAGACCCAATCTGAATTATTAATCTAGTTCTTGAACCTTGTGCTCTGGCCGTGTTCAGAAATATTACCAGAACTGTTATAGCCAGGGCCTTGAAATTCAAATCTGTATTGCCTTAGGGAGAGTTTTATCTGGAGACCTTGAGGATACTTAATTATTCAGTCATTTTCTGAAAAGTTGCCTGCTTGTACCAATATCGTGTATATATATATATACACACACACACATATATATATACACACACACACATATATGTATATATGTATATATGAGGGGAGAGAGAGAGAGAGAGAGCGCGCATTATATACTATTTTAAGTTGAAAACTGTCATTCTTTAAGCATTTGTTTTTATGGTACTTGTATTCATATTTGATGTCTTTTAAGTGTGCCACTCAAAACTCTAGCCTTTTTGGAAGTGTGTCATAAGCACTAAATATTTGAAAACCACTATCCTCAAGGAAAGTTGGGGTCCTTCGACATGTTTCATATTCAGTCTTCCTCTTAGGACAGATAAGGACATGAACAAGGGAGGTAACCACTCTCAGCCTCCACCTAGTATCGTGTCATTTAATACTCACTCTGAGGAAGGTATAATTATTAACATCTTATATGTGTAAAAAGAAAATCAGAGGGAAGATGTGGAGCCACTATTTAAATCATGCTCAATAATTCAGATGAATGTATGTCAAGGAGGGAAGAATGGGGATAGAAGAAGGTTTTGTATATTACCAAAGCATCCTGGCAGTGTTCTCCTAAATTTTTTCCAGCACACTGTCATCCACTGCTAAGAATTTAAAAACAAAATTAAAAATGAAGTGCTCCTGCAAGTGTCCAAGAGAATAAGCAAATTACAGTTTATTCCCAAGCTAGCAACATAGAGAGGATACTATCACTTAGAGTCACTGCTGTTCAGGTGGCAGCGTGATGTGGCATTATTATAAGCAGAGGTTTAAGAATAAACAGCCCTGTGTTAGAATTTAAGCTCTGCTTCTTATTCTGCATGAATAGACTTGAGCAAATTTTGCAAGCTGTGAAACTCAATGTTCTCATCTGTAAATGTGTTAATAAACTACCTACCTGTTTCATAAGATTCTTGTAAAAGTTGAATAAGATAATGCACTTAAAGTATGGTGCGTGATGTATTATAAAATGACAGGATGTAATCTGTCATTATTATTATGAAGCAGATTTTAATGATGATTATAATTATGGAGCTGGGATTCCATTTATAATGTCATTAATTATCATGAGAAAGTCAACGGTTTGACAAAATAATTGTAAAGGGAATTCAGGATTCAGCCTGCCTGTGGTGTAGGAAAAAATGATAAAATTTATTCAGGAGGCCAGAGTCTGAGTCCTGAATCTGCCCCTAGCTACTTCAGTTATCTTGTTGCCTCTCTGCATTACAGTTTTCTTGTCTGTGCAATGGGTATTTTGGGAAAAATAAATGAATATTAAAAAAAGAGCATGGATTTAAAAGCACCTTGCACAGTGATAACCAGAGGCAGTGGTTATTAACATGTGTAAGGACTGGAGTATATGAGCTCAATTCTGAGATTCTGCAAGTGTCTGGATTTCTTTCTATTCATAACTCTACCCATCTTACTGAGGGCATGGACCTTGATATTGCAAGGGTTGAGTCCCAGAAGGGAAAGGATGCAATTACTTTAGGATCTGGAACCCAAGTGGAAGTGAGCTGAAAAGTTGGAAATGGGATATCATAGAAGAGGCAGATGTCCTATGTATGAAGTACCTGGTTTGTTTACACTCATTACCTAACTTAATCCTCTAAATAGTTATATAAGGTAGCAATAATAATGACCGTTTTATTTCTTTAGAAACATTCTTCTTGTTCTTCTTCCTATTATTTACACAACATATACCTCCAGGACAAGTGCCATCCTACTTCCAAACTAGGGAAACTTTCCTGCTGCTTTATTCCTTTGAGACATAGCTATTAGTAATACTGTATGTGCTTTGATGAGAACATACTAGAAAGGAGAAAATAGAAGGGAAATCACACCAATATCTTACCTCATCATGGCTACTGTTAGCACAGAGATATATTTTCTCCCAGCCTTTTTGTCTTTTAGTCCTTACACATAGTTAAATATAACAGCCTTGTTAAGCCCCACTATAAAAATTCTGCATTGCATTTTTCTATGTTAATACATAGTTTTCATAATCATGATATTAGTGGTTGAAGAAAATTTCAAGAGATTGTAGCAGAATTTTCTTACCATTTCCCTATTGTTTATTATTCACACTTGTTATACACATGAGGATAATGAAGTTCAAAAAGGTTAAGCAATATGCCAAGGGTCACATAGTTAGTGACTAAGTCACAGCTTAAAGCCAGATGTTTGGTTTCAAAAACTGCTTTCTTTCCACTACTTCTCTCTGTCTCTCTTTTTCACATAAAATCAAAAGATGAGAAACTGTAAATAAATATGCATGTTATCCAGCAGAGAAGGGCAGAGGAAAGGTGGGGCAGAGGTTGAGAGAGAAGGATACCCAAGACACACATCTGGCCAAGGCTCTAGATTTCTATCTACAGCAGGGGCCTGCATTGCCCTTAAGGTGCAAAAATGTTTCATTTTATACTATCCCATTTGCCCTCTGGTGTCATAGACACAGACTGAAAAACAGCCTGTAATCCCATCCATGTACTAAAGGCACTTCTGTTTCTCCACCTTTATGAGAATATTGTGGTTGTATTCTTGCTTTTATACTCAGTTCTTAGTCCCACTAACCCTCCTCAGCTATGCCAGGCTTGTCCCTTGGATTTCATGAAGGGATTTCCCTGGAATCTTGGAATGGACAAAATTGGGGAGTAGGCAACAGTGGCAAAGTTCCAGGATTTGGAGATGCCATTTCATTCTTAAAATAGGGGGAAAAGGGAGATACCATCAATGGTCAGGCTGAGGGTCCAATTTCCTGGGTGAAGCCCATTCAGAAAGAGGGAAGAGTTTATTCACAGAATAGTTGCTGTAGGATAAGCCACTCCTCTGCTCCCAGGGGCAGTAGGAATTGGGCAGAGGGAGATTCCTGGGTTGTCTACTTTATCTTTTATTTTCAACAAATATAATTTAGCTATGCTTTTTGCCCAGAAAACAGAAATATATTCTCAGTGAGGGTGGGAAAGAGGAAAACTTTAGTTTCTTTCTACTAAGGATTCTAAAATATCAGAGCTGACAGATTTCTGAAACCATCCAGTTTTAACTTTTTATATTATGTATGGGGAGATGAGGACTATACAGGAAAATTATTTTTCTACATTTACAGAATGAGCTAGTCACAGAGAATAAGAGTAGACTTTAGATGTCTTAAATTCTAACCTAGTGCTTTTTACATTGTAAAATAGGTCCATTTTTGATGGATCTAAGTGTGCAAAGTAGATGTATAGGTAAGAAACAGACAGATATTACTCTGTCTATACAGTGCTGGGAACTTTACATGTATGATCTCTTCTCTTTGATATAGCCTAGCATCTTTAAATAGAATGATAATAGGCCGGGCGCGGTGGCTCAAGCCTGTAATCCCAGCACTTTGGGAGGCCGAGACGGGCGGATCACGAGGTCGGGAGATCCAGACCATCCCGGCTAACATGGTGAAACCCCGTCTCTACTAAAAAATACAAAAAACTAGCCGGGCGAAGTGGCGGGCGCCTGTAGTCCCAGCTACTCGGGAGGCTGAGGCAGAAGAATGGCATAAACCCGGGAGGCAGAGCTTGCAGTGAGCTGAGATCCGGCCACTGCACTCCAGCCTGGGCGACAGAGCGAGACTCCGCCTCAAAAAAAAAAAAAAAAAAAAAAAAAAATGATAATAATAGCTACCTCAGAGTTGTTGTGAGGACTAAATGACAATATCTGAAAAAGTTAAAAGAGCTTAGAGAGTGACAGCAGTGAAATGGTGGTCCAGGTAGCTTCACGCTCTTGTTCTCTTACAGAAAACTTAAAAAAAAAAAAAAAAAAAAAAGTCCGCCAGAGCTGTCAGAATCAACACTATGAGAGTTCTGACAATGATAAAAGGGTTACACTAATTAAGCAAATGTCCAATCAAGAAAAAGCCATCTTTAAAACAGTAGAAAAGTTTTGTGGTGTTTTTAAATCACCTTTGCCTTATCCCTGCCCTGATGCAGTGGTCTTGGTCTTCAGCAAGTGGCAGCCCAGTTCTCAATATCTTGCCCCTGGAACTAGAGGGAGCAGAGCACATTTATTTGCAAATTTTTATGTTCATATTTTTTAATCTGCATGGGAAATCCAAAATGATGGGTGCAAGGTGCTTATCGCTGTTTTGCCTAACTCAGAACACAAGTGGCAGGCATGTTTGTAAAAGCCACAAGGTAGACTACAAACTCACAGATGCCTAAGGCAAGAGATTATAGTTAGAGACATGCAATAAACCATATAAGGCCTGAAAAAAACAATCTCTTTGGGAAATCAGGACATTTAAAAATGGCTATATATACATGAGAATATAGAAAGTCATGAGTAGGTACAGGTGAGATATACACCCAGAATAGTCTTGAGAATACCCTAAGCTTTACCTCAGGCTGATCACTAGGCACAGAGGAAACCTTACTGTGTTGTGGAGTACACCTTCAGAGAGCCAGTCTCTAAAAACTGGGAGAGTCAGTCATTCTTTCCATTTTGGTTTTTGTTTGCTCAGCTCCTGAATTTCAAGGAAATCTCTGTCAAAGCATTACCTTAGCATAAACTAAAAAAACAGAGACTTCAGGGATCACAGATGACAAGGAATAATCTTTGCAAACATAGTTTGGAAAAATCTTAAACCAAGTGGATTACTACAGCTTTCAACAATATAAAAAATAAAAAAGATAGAGAAGCATGAAAACTGATTTTCAGAGTTGCCACATTAAAATGGTCAAATGTCCAATTTTAAAACAACAACAAAGATTACTAGTCACACAAATAAACAGAAAATCATGTGTGAAACTAACAAACTAAATGGGCAGAAAGTGTTCCCAAGACAGCCCAATGAACTTGATGAACAAAGACGTTTACAAAAATTATCTTAAATATGCACAAAAAGGTTAGGAAAAACATGGACTGATATTTAAAAGAAAATAGGAAAACGATATGTGAACAAAGAGATATAAATTATTCAAAAAACAAAATGACATATGAACAAAGATAAATTATTTAAAACAGCAAACAGAAATTCTGGAGCTAGAAACTAAAATAGCTAAAATAAAAAATTGAATAGAGAGGTCCAACAACATCTTTGAACATGAAGAAGAATAAGTGAACTTACGTACATGATAATTGAAATTACTGAGTCTGAGGAAAAGGAAAAAAAGAATGAAGGAAAGTAAATAGAGTCTAAGGAGCCTGTGGGAAAACATAAACAGACCAACATACTTATTATGGGAGTCTCAGAATGAGAGAAGAAAGAGAAATGGGGAAAAAAAGATTATTCAAAGAAATACTTACCCAAACCTTCCCAAATTTGATAAATACATGAATCTAAAATCCAGGAAGCTCAAAAAACTCCAAGTAGGATTCTTCTGAAGAAAACAACACTGAGACAAATTATAAGAAAACTATCAAAGCCAAAGACACAGACCATGTGAAACAGCAAGAGAAAAGTGACCATCATGGACAAGGGATGCTCAGTAAGAGTCAGCCAATTTCTCATCATAAATGATGGAAGCCAGAGGCCATGGGATTATATATTAAAAATTCTGAAGGAAAAATACTGTCAACTGAGAGTTATATCTCTAAAAATGTCTGTCCTTTAAATATGACACATAAATTATGACATTACCAATGAACAAGAGCTGAGAAAGTTTATTACCATTACATGTACCATGCAAGAAATACTAAAGGAAGTCTGTGAGATTTAAATGAAAGGATAGTAAAGAGTAACACAAAGTCAAATGAAGATATAAAGTTCATGGTAAAGTTAATATATAGGCCAATATAAAAGCCAGTATTATTGTAATTTTGATTGTAACTCTAATATAGTTTGGGTGTGTGTCTCCTCCAAATTTCATGTTGAAATGTGGTCTCCAGTGTTGGATATGGGAGGTATTTGGGTCATGGAGACAGATCCCTCATGAATGGCTTGGTGCCATGCCCATGGTAATGAATGAGTTCTTTCTCTGGGAGTTAATGGAAGATCTGGTTATTCAAAGGAGCTTGGCACATCCCACCTCTCTCTTGTTCATGCTATGTGACACACTGGGTCCCCTTGTCCTTCTGCCACGATTATAAGCTTTCTGAGCCTTTAACAGAATCAGATGCCAGTACTATGCTTCATGTACAGGTTGCAGAACTGTGAGCCAAATAAACCTCTTCTCTTTATAAATTACTCAGTCTCAGGTATTCCTTTATAGCAACACAAATCAGAATCACAAACTCCCTTTTTAAAATTTTTCTAGAATTTAAAAGACAAATACTTAAAATATTTATAGAACTATAAGTTGGTATGAATTCAAATTAGATAGTTGTAACTTTAGGATATTATATATATATAATCCCTATGGCAACAACAAAGAAAATATCTAAAAAAATCAAAATGAATGATACACATTTGTAAGAGATAAAAATTAAAACAACGAAACTCATGGAGATAGTAGAATGATGGTTATCAGATGCAAGGAAGGGTAGTGCAAGGGAGTGGGGGATGGTTAATGGAAACAAAAATATAATGTGATACAATAAATAAGATCTGGTATTTGATAGCACAACAGAGTGACTACAGTCAGGAATAGTTGGTTATAACTTTTAGAATAATAAAGGGAATACAATTGGAAGATTCATAGCACAAAGAAAATGATGAATGCTTGGGGTGATCAATACACCATTTACCTTGATGTGATTGATGATTACATAATGTATGCTTGCATCAAAATATCTCAGGTACCCTACAATATATAAACATATGTCCCAATAAAACTTAAAAATTAAAAATTAATAAATAGTTGATGAAAGTATCAAAATGAGTTGCTACAACAATTACTGAAACATAAAAAATGCAGTAATAGAGAAAATGAGACACAAAAATATACAAAGCAAATAAATTAATTGCAAAAAAAGCAGTAGTTAATCCTAACTTACCTGTAATTACTTTAACTGTAAATGGATTACTCTTACTCGTGGGGCATAAATTGAAAATATGGAAAAAAAAAAAAAAAAAAAAACATGGTCCTACTATATGCTGTATACAAGAGACTCAATTTGTATCTGAAGAAACAAATAGGTTGCAAGCAAAATGACAGAAAACAAATTTCTATGCAAATAGTAGTGAAAAGAAAGCTGTGGTGACTATATTAATATCAGAATTAATTGACTTTAAGTAAAAGACTGCCATAAGAGTCAAAAAGGGTATCATGTATTAATAGAATGGTCAATTCTCTAAGAGGATATAATATTTACAAACATGTATGCACCAAATCATTGGGGCTCCCAAATATATGAAGTGAATTTTGACAAAATTGAAGATAGAAACAGACCAGTTCTACAATAGTAGTTTGAGACTTCAGCATGCCACTTTCAGTAGTGGATTTAAAAAAAAGAAAAAAAAGAAGAAAAAGAATATATAGAAGAAAACAGGGGATTTCCTGGGCAAGATGACCAAAAAGGGACAGCTCTGGTCTGCAGCTCCCAGCAAGACCAACCCAGAAGGTGGGGGATTTCTGCATTTCCAACTGAGTTATCCAATTCATCTCACTGGGACTGTTTAGACAGTGGGTGCAACCCACAGGGGATAAGGAGAAGCAGGGTGGTGTGTTGCCTCACCCAGGAAGTGCAAGTGGTCAGGGAACTCCCTCCCCTAACCAAGAGAAGACATGAGGGGCCATACCATGAGGGACGGTACTATAGGGCCCAGATACTATGCTTTTCCCACAGTCTTTGCAACCCACAGACCAGGAGATTCCCTCAAGTGCCTACACCACAAGATCCCTGGGTTTCAAGCACAAAACTGGGCAGTCATTTGGGCAGACACTGAGCTAACTGCAGGAGTTTTTTTTCCATACCCCAGTGGCACCTGGAATGCCAGTGAGACAGAACTATGCATTCCCCTTAAAAGGGTCTGAAGCCAGGAAACAAAGTGGTCTTGCTCAGTGGATCCCACCCCCATGGAGCCAAGCAAGCTAAGGTCCACTGGCTTGAAATTCTTCAGTGTAGCACAGCAGTCTGAAGTCGACCTGGGATGCCTGAGCTTGGTTGGGGGATGGGTATCTGTCATTACTGAGGGTTGAGTAGGCGGTTTTCCTCTCACAGTGTAAACAAAGCCACCAGGAAGTCCATACTGGGTGGAGCCCAACACAGCACAGCAGAGCCACTGTAACCAGCCTGCTTCTCTAGATTCCTCCTCTCTAGGCAGGTTATCTCTGAAAGAATGGCAGCAGTGCCAGTCAGGGGCTTATGAATAAATCTCCCATCTCCCTGGGGTAGAGCACATGGAAGAAGGGGTGGTTGTGGGTGCAGCTGCAGCAGACTTAAACATTCCTGCCTGCTGGCTCTGAAGAGAGCAGCACATATCCCAGTACAGCACTCAAGTTCTGCTAAGGGACTGACTCCTCAAGTGGGTCCCTGACCCCAGTGCCTCCTGATGGGAAGACACTTCCCAGAAAACTTTGACAGAGGCCTCATACAGAAGAGCTCTGGCTGGCATCTCGCAGGTGCCCTTCTGCGATGAAGCTTCCAGAGGAAGAAACAGGCAGCAATCTTTGCTGTTCTGCAGTCTCCACTGGTGACACTCAGGAAAACAGGGTCTGTAGTCAACTCCCAGTAAACTCCAGCAGACCTGCAGAAGAGGGCCCTGACGGTTAGAAATAAAACTAACAAATAGAAAGCAATAACATCAACATCAACAAAAAGGATGAGCACGCAAAAACTCCATCTTAAGGTCATCAACATCAAAAAACAAAGGTAGATAAATCCATGGAGACAAAACCAGAGCCAAAAGACTGAAAATTCCAAAAATCAGAATGCCTTTTCTCCTCCAAAGGATCACAACTTCTTAACAACTTAAGAACAAAACTAGACAGAGAATGAGTTTGACCAATTGACAGAAGTAGGCTTCAGAAGATGGATAATAACAAGCTCCTCTGAGCTAAAGGAGCATGTTCTAACCCAACACAAGGAAGCTAAGAACCTAGATAAAAAATAAGAGGAATTGCTAACTAGAACAACTAGTTTAGAGAAGAACATAAATGACCTGATGGAGCTGAAAAACACAGCATGAGAACTTCATGAAGCATACAGAAGTATCAATAGCTGAATAGATCAAGTGGAAGAAAGGATATCAGAAATTGAAGGTCAACTAATGAAATAAAGTGTGAAGACAAGATTAGAGAAAAAAGAATGAAAGTGAATGAACTAAGCCTCAAATAAATATGGGACTATGTGAAAAGACCAAACCAAAGTTTGATTAATGTACCTGAAAGTGATGGAGAGAATTGAACCAAGTTGGAAAGCACACTTCAGGATATTATCCAGAAGAATTTCCCCAACCCAGCAAGAAAGGCAAACGTTCAAATTCAGGAAATACAGAGAACACCATGAATATACAACTTGAGAAGAGCAACCTCAAGACACATAATCATCAGATTCACTGAGGTTGAAATGATGAAAAAAAAAATGTTAAGGGCAACCAGACAGGAAGGTTGGGTTACCCAGAAATGGAAGCTCAGCAGACTAACAGTGGATGTCTCTGCAGAAACCCTACAAGCCAGAAGAGAGTAGGGGGCAACTTTCAACATTCTTAAAGAAAAGAATTTTTTAATGCAGAATTTCATATCCAGGAAAACTAAGCTTCACAAATGAAGGAGAAACAAAATATTTTATAGACAAGCAAATGGTGAGAGGTTTTGTCACCACCAGGCCTGCCTTACAAGATATCCTGAAGGAAGCACTAAATGTAAAGACCATCAACACTATGAAGATACTGCATTAACTAATGGGCAAAGTAACCAGTTAGCATCATAATGACAGGATAAAATTCACACATAATAATATTAACCTTAAACGTAAATGGGCTAAATGTCCCAATTAAAAGCCACAGACTGGCAAATTGGATAAAGGGTCAAGACCCGTTGGTGAGCTATATTCAGGATACCTATCTCATGTGCAAAGACGTGCATAAGCTCAAAATAACGTGATGGAGGAAGATTTACCAAGCAAATGAAAAAAATAAATAAATAAATAAATAAATAAATAAATAAAAAAAAAAAAAAAACAAGAGTTGCAATTCTAGTCCCTGATAAAACAGACTTTAAGCCAACAAATATCAGACAAAGAAGGGCATTAAATAATGTTAAAGAAATCAATGCAACAAGAAAAGCTAACTATCCTAAACATATATACACCCAATAAAGGAGCACCCAGATTTATAAAGCAAGTTCTTAGAGACCAACAAATAAACTTCAACCCCGACACAATAATAGTGGGAGACTTTAACATCTCACTGTCAATATTAGACACATCAATGAGACAGAAAATTAAGAAGGATATTCAGTACTTGAATTCAGCTCTGGACCAAGCAGACCTAATAAACATCTACAGAACTCTCCACCTCAAATCAACAAAATACACATTCTGTTCAGCACGACATAGCACTTATTGTAAAATCGACCACATAATTGGATGTAAATCACTCTTCTGCAAATGCAAAAGAATGAAAGTCATAACAAACCGTCTCTCAGACCACAGTGCAATCAAATTAGAACTCAGTATTAAGAAACTCACTCAAAACCGCAAAGCTACATGGAAACTGAACAATCTGCTCCTGAATGAGTACTGAGTAAATAACAAAATTAAGGCAGAAATAAATAAGTTATTTGAAACGAATGATAACAAAGAGACAGCATACCAGAATCTGTGGACCACATCTAAAGCAGTGTTTAGAGGGAAATTTATAGCACTAAATGCCAACATGAGAAAGTGGGAAAGATCTAAAATTGACACCTTAACATCACAATTAAAATAACTAGAGAAGCAAGAGCAAACAAATTCCAAATCTAGCAAAGACAAGAAATAATTAAGATCAGAACAGAATTGAAGGAGATAGAGACAAGAAAAAGCCTTCAAAAAATTAATGAGTCCAGGAACTGTTTCTGTGAAAAGATTAACAAAATAGATTCACCACTAACCAGATTAATAAAGAAGAAAATAGAGAAGAATCAAATAGACACAATAAAAAATGATAGAGGAGCAATCACCACTGATCCCACAGAAATAAAAACTACCATTGGAGAATACTATAAACAACTCTACACAAATAAACTAGAAAATCTAGAAGAAATGGATAAATTCCCATACACGTACGCCCTCCCAAGGTAAACTAGGAAGAAGTCGAATCTCTGAATAAACCAATAACAACTTCTGAAATTGAGGCAGTAACTAATAGCCTAACAACAACAATAAAAACAACAACAACAACAGCAACAAAAGTCCAGGACCAGATGATTCACAGCCGAATTCTACCAGTGGTAAAAAGAGGAGGTGGTATTATTCCTTTTGAAACTATTCCAAGCAATAGAAAAAGAGAGACTCCTCCCTGACTCATTTTATGAGCCCAGCATCATCCTGATATGAAAACCTAGCAGAGACACAACAAAAAAAGTAAATTTCAGGCCAATATCCCTGATAAACATTGATGTGAAAAATTCTCAATAAAATACCGGCAAACCAAATCCAGCAGCACATTAAAAAGCTTATCCACCATGATCAAGTCAGCTTTGTCCCTGGGATGCAAAGGTGGTTCAACATATGCAAATCAATATATGTAATCCATCACATATACAGAACCAATGACAACAAACACATGATTATCTCAATAGATGCACAAAAGGCCTTCGATAAAATTCAACACCGCTTCATACCCAAAACATTCAGTAAACTAGGTGTTCATAGAACATATCTCAAAATAATGAAAGCTATTTATGAAAAACCCACAGCCAATATCATACTGAATGGGCAAAAGCTGGAAGCATTCCCTTTGAAAACTGGCACAAGACAAGAATGCCCTCTCTCATCACTCCTATTTAACATAGTATTGGAAGTTCGGGACAGGATAGTCAAGCAAGAGAAATAAATAAGGGTATTCAAATAGAAAGAGAGGAAGTCAAATTATCTCTCTTTGCAGATGACATGATTGTATATTTAGAAAACCCCATTGTATCAGCCTCAAAACTCCTTAAGTTGATAAGCAAATTCAGCAAAGTCTCAAGATACAACATCAACGTGCAAAAATCACAAGCATCCCTATACACCAATAATAGAAAAACAGAGAGCCAAATCACGAGGAAACTTATTCACAAGTGCTACGAGAATAAAATACCTAGGAACACAACTTACGAGAAATGTGAAGGAATTCTTCAAGGAGAGCTACAATCCACTGCTCAAGGAAATAAGAGAAGACACAAACAAATGTAAAAACATTCCATGCTCATTGATGGGAAAAATCAATATTGTGAAAATGGCCACAATGCCCAAAGTAACTTATAGATTTCATTCTATTCCCATCAATCTAGCATTGACTTTCTTCACAGGATTGGAAAGAAAAACTACTTTAAATTTCATATGGAAACAAAAAAAGGGCTTGTATAGCCAATACAATCCTAAGCAAAAACAGCAAAGCTGGAGGCACCATGCTACCTGACTTCAAACTATACTATAAGGCTACAGTAACCTAAACAGCATGGTACTGGTACCAAAATAGATATATAGACCAATGGAACAGAACAGAGGCCTCAGAAATAATGCCACACATCTACAACCATCTGATCTTTGATAAACCTGATGAAAAGAAACAATGGAGAAAGAATATTCTATTTAATAAATGGTGTTGAGAAAACTGACTAGCCATATGCAGAAAACTGAAACTAGACCTGTTCATTACACCTTACATAAAAATTAACTCAAGATGGATTAAAGATCTAAATGTAAGACCTAAACCCATAAAAACCCTAGAAGAAAACCTAGGCAATACCATTCAGGACATAGACATGAGCAAAGACTTCATGACTGGATTACCAAAAGCAATGGTAACGAAAGACAAAATTGACAAATGGTATCTAATTAAACTAAAGAGCTTCTGCACAGGAAAAACAAAACAAAACAAAACAAAATGAAAACAAAAAACAACAAAACCATCATCACAGACAACAGGCCACCCACAGAATGAGAGAAAATTTTTGCAATCTATCCATCTGACAAAGGGCTAATATCCAGAATCTACAAGGAACTTAAGCAAATCTACAAGAAAAAGCAAATCACCCATTCAAAAAGTTGGTGAAGGATATGAACAGGTACTTCTCAAAAGAAGTGAGGTCAACAAACATATGAAAAAAGCTCATCATCACTGGTCATTAGAGAAATGCAAATCAAAACTGCAACGAGATACCATCTCACGCCAGTTAGAATGGTGATCATTAAAAGTCAGGAAACAACAGATGCTGGAGAAGATGTGGAGATACAGGAACTCTTTTACACTGTTGGTAAAATTGTCAATGAATTCAACCATTTTGGAATACAATGTGGCAATTCCTCAAGGATCTAGAACTAGAAATACCATTTGACCCAGCAATCCCATTACTGGGTATGTACCCAAAGGTTTATAAATCATTTTTCTATAAAGACACATGCACACGCATGTTTATTGCAGCATTATTCACAATAGCAAAGACTTGGAACCAACCCAAATGCCCATCAATATTAGACTGGGTAAAGAAAATGTGGCCCATATACACCATGAAATACTATTCAGCCATAAAAAAGAATGAGTTTATGTCCTCTGCAGGGACATGGATGAAACTGGGAACCATCAGTATCAGCAAACTAACACAGGAACAGAAAACGAAACACTGAATGTTTTCATTCATAAGTGGGAGATGAACAATGAAAACACATAGGCATAGGGAGGGGAACATCACACATCATGGACTGTTGGAGGGTGGGGGATAAAGGGGAGAGATAGCTTAGGAGAAATACCTAGTGAGGATGACAGGTTCATGGGTGCAGCAAACCACCATGGTACGTGTATACCTACATAACAAACCTGCACATTTTGCTCAGGTATTCCAGAACTTAAAGTATAATAAATAAAAAAAAAAAAAAGAAGAAAAGAAAGAAAGAAAAGAAAACAGAGAACTTTAACTATACCATAAACCAGTTAGACCTAACAGGCATACACAGAACACTCCACCCCACAATAGCAGACCACACATTTTTACGAAGTGCATATGTATTATTCCCCAGGATATATAACATGTTAAGCCACAAAACAAATCTTAATAAATTTGAAAAGGTTGAAATCATATAAAGTATATTTTCTGCTCATATTGGAATTAAGCTAGAAATCAAAAACAGAAGGAAAATTATAAAATTCACAAATGTAGAAATTAACATATTTTAAACAACCAATGGGACAAAGAAGACTTCATAAGCAGAATTAGAAAATATTTTGGGAAAAATATAAATGAAACCATAATATAGCAAAACTTATTTGAAACAGTTAACACAGTGATAAGAGGAAAATTTAAAACTGTAAATGGATACATTAAAACAAGAGAAATATTCCAAATCCATAACCTAAACTTAAAAAAAGAAAAGTAAATTGAACTTTAAGCTAGCAGGAAGAAGAAAATTGTGAAGATCAGAATAGAGATAAAGTATAGATTAGGAAAAAAAAAAACAAAAAACAAGAGACTATCAACTAAAAGTTGAGTCTAAAATAATAACAAAAAGGACAAACCTATAGCTAGATTAACTAAGAAAAATGTCTCAAATTATGCCAATTAGAAATAAGCTGATCACATTAAAGTCAGTATTACAGACATAAAAAGGATTATAAGAGCATGGAATGGACATTTGTACACCAAAAGTTTGATAACATGGATGAAATAGACAAATTTCTAAAAACACACACTCTATCAACAACATTAATTTATGAAGTAATAAAAAATTGGTATTGACCTGTAAGAGAATTAAATAACTTAACAAAAACTTTTCAACGAATTAAAGCCCTGGAATTAATTCACTGGAACCAGCATCACCTTGAAGAAAAGTGAAACAAAGACACTACATTAAAAAAAATTGCAGACTAATATTTATTATAAATATTGATGCAAAAATTCTCCACAAAATACTAGCAAAACAAATTCATCAACATATTAAATAGATTATACACCATTACCAATTAGGATTTATTCCCAGAATACAAGGATGTTTCAACATACAGAAATTAATTAACATAATACATTACTTTTAGAATGAAGTGGAAAAAAATCACATAATCTTCTTGTTGACGTAGAAAATACACTTGACAAAATTAAACACCTTTTATGTTAAAAACTCTCAATAAATTAGGAATACAAGATAACACCTTCAACCTTATAAAGGCCATGTACAAAAATCCCGCAGCTACCATTACCTTCAATTGTGAAAGATTCTAAGATTTCCCTCTAATATACAAAAAAAAAAAAAAAAAAAAAAAAAAAAAGAATGTCCACTTTGACCACTTCTATGCAAGACATTACTAGAAAATTCAGGCAGAGCAAGTCGGGGAAAAAAAAAAAAATAAAAGTCACTAAATTGGAAAGGAAGAAGTAAAATTACCTTTGTTTCCAGATTATATGAGCGGATAAGGAGAAAACCGTAAAGATTCTACAGAAAAACTATTAGAGGTTATAGAATAAAAAATCAGCACAAAAAATCAGTTGTGTTTTTGTTTAAAATCAGTAAACCATTCAAAAGGGAAATTAATAAAAACAGTTTCATTTACAATAGTATCCAAAAGAACAAAACACATAAAAAAATTAAACATGGAATCAAGAGACTCATACACTGAAAACTATAAAACAATTTTGAAAAAAGAAAAAATACCCAGTTAAATGGAAAGATGTGTTTTTATATTAGTATAAATTTATTGGGTACAAGTGCAATTTTACAGCATGCATATATGGCACAGAAGTCAAGTCAGGGCTTTAAGGTATCACTCATCTGAATAATGTACATTGTACCCAGTAAGCACTTTTTTTATTATTCACTTCCCTCTCATTCTCTCACTCTTATAAATCTCCATTGCCTATCACTCTACAGTCTACATTCATGTGTACAAAATTTTTAGAACCCACTTATAAATGAGAGCATGTGACATTTGACTTTCTGTGACTGGCTTGTTTAATTTATGATAATCACTTCTGATTCCATCCATGTTGCTGCATGAGCCATGAGACCTGATTTCATTATTTTTTATGGCTGAATAGTATTCCATTTTGTAGACATACAATATTCTCTTTATCCAATCATCCACTGATGGATGCTTAGGTTGATTTCATACCTTTGCTATTGTGAATTGTGCTGTGATAAGCATCTTTTTGACATAATGATTTCTTGTTCCTTTTTTTTTTTTTTTTTGACAGAGTCTCACTCTGTCTCCCAGGCTGGGGTGTTGTGGTGCAATCTGGGCTCACTGCAAACTCTGCCTCCTGGCTTCAAGTGATTCTCTTGCCTCAGCCTCCCAAGTAGCTGGGATTACAGGTGTGTGGCACTTCACCTGGCTAATTTTTGTATTTTTAGTAGATAAAGGGTGTCACCATATTGGCCAGGCTGGTCTCGAACTCCTGACCTCAGGTGATCCACCCGCCGTGGCCTCCCAAAGTGCTAGGATTACAGGTGTGAGCCACTGTGCCTGGCTTGATTTCATTTCATTTGGGTAGATATCTAGTAGTGGAATTGCTGGATTGGATGTTAGATCTACTTTTAGTTATTTGAGAAACACACATATTATACTTCATGAAGGTTGCCCTAATTTATATTTCTACCAACAACATGTAAGAGTTCCCTTTTCTCCACCTTCTCACCAACATCTGTTGTTTTTTTGAATTTTTAATAATAGTCATTCTGACTGGGGTAAGACAATATCTCATGGTGGTTTTTAATTGCATTTCTCTGGTGATTAGTGATGTTGAGCATTTTTTATACACCTGTTGTTTATTTGTATGTTTTCTTCTAAGAAATTAAATGCCTATTTACATTTTTGCCCACTTTTAAGTCAAATTTTTTTTTTTATTGAGATGTTTGAGTCCCTTATATATTGTAGATATTAGCCCCATGTAGGATGAATAGTTTTCAAATATTTTCTCCCATTGTGCAGGTTGTCTGTTTGCACTGTTGATTTTTTTTATTTTTTTATTTTTTGCTGTGCAGAAGCTTTTTAGTTTAATTAAACTCCATTTGTCTATTTTTTATTTCATTGCCTATGCTGTTGAGTCTCAGTCATATTTTTATTTGTCTATACCAATGTTCAAAAGATTTTTCCCTAGGTTGTTTTCCAATAGTTTTATAGCTTTGGTTGTGCTGTTTAAGTCTTTAATTTATCTTAAGTTGATTTTTCTATATGGTGAGAAATAGATATCAAATTTCATTCTTCCACTAGGCTAATATGTCAGGGTGAAAGTCTGATAAATGTCAGAAATAGTGTTCACTTCATTAGTTAGTAATACAATGGCAAATTACTAGAAAATAAAGCAATTACTGTGAGTTAAAATGTTTAATTATTCCACATATGGCAACTCAATTTTCCCAGCACCATTTGTTAGAGAGTGTCTTTTTTTTTTCTTTTTTATTATACTTTAAGTTCTAGGGTACATGTGCATAACGTGCAGGTTTGTTACATATGTATACTTATGCCATGTTGGTGTGCTGCACCCATCAACTCGTCAGCACCCATCAATTTATCATTTATATCATGTATACCTCCCCAATGCAATCCCTCCCTCCTCCCCCCTCCCCATGATAGGCCCCAGTGTGTGATGTTCCCCTTCCCGAGTCCAAGTGATCTCATTGTTCAGTTCCCACCTATGAGTGAGAACATGCGGTGTTCGGTTTTCTGTTCTTGTGATAGTTTGCTAAGAATGATGGCTTCCAGCTGCATCCATGTCCCTACAAAGGACGCAAACTCATCCTTTTTTATGGCTGCATAGTATTCCATGGTGTATATGTGCCACATTTTCTTAATCCAGTCTGCCACAGATGGACATTTGGGTTGATTCCAAGTCTTTGCTATTGTGAATAGTGCCGCGATAAACATACGTGTGCATGTGTCTTTGTAGTAGAATAATTTATAATCCTTTGGGTATATACCCAGTAGTGGGATGGCTGGGTCATATGGTACATCTAGTTCTAGATCCTTGAGGAATCGCCATACTGTTTTCCATAATGGTTGAACTAGTTTACAATCCCACCAACAGTGTAAAAGTGTTCCTATTTCTCCACATCCTCTTTCTCTAATGTATGTTCTTGTAGACTTCGTCAAACATCAGTTGTCCATAAATTTGTGGCTCTATTTCTGAGTTTTCTATTCTGGTCCATTAATCTATCTTTCTACTTTTATGGCAGTACCATGCTGTTTTGGTTACTATAGGATTGTAATAAATTTAATAGTAAGATAATGTGATGCCTCCACTTTCTTTTCTTTGCTTAGACTTGCATTGGCTATTCAGGCCTTTGTTTTGATTTCACATGAATTTTAGTGCTTTTTCCCTGATTCAGTAAGAATTACAATAGTAATTTGACAGGGATTTCATTGAATCTGTAGATTGCCTTGATAATTGCAGTCATTTTAACAATATTAATTCTTCTAATCCATGAGCATGGGATATTTTTCTATTTGCTTGTGTCATCTACAATTCCTTGCATCAGTATTTTTATAGTTTTTCTTGTAGAGATTGTTCACCTCCTTTGTTAAATTTGTTAATACATATTTTCTTTTATTGTAGTTATTGTAAATGAGATTACCCTCTTGATTTTGTTCTCAGTTTAATTATTATCAGTGTATAAAAATGTTACTAATTTTTGTATGTTAATTTTTGCATCCAGATAACTAATTATATTTATTTATTAAATCTAAATGTTAATATTTTGTGGAACAGTTAAGACTTTTTTTCAGATATACAGTTATGCCATCAGCAAACAGGAATAATTTTATACCAGGGATGCAAAGATGATTCAACATATGCAAGTTAATAAATGTGATACATCATGTAAACAGAATTAAGAACAAAAACAATATGATCATTTTAATAAACACACAAAAAAGCATTTGATTAAAATCAGCATTCCTTCATGATAAAAACCAGCAACAAACTAGGCAAAGAGGCAACATACCTCAAAATAATATGGACCATATACAACAAAACCACAGCTAACATCAAAATGAATGTGGAAAAGTTGAAATCATTTCCACTAAGAACTGGTATAAGACAAGGCTGTCTACTTTCACCACTCCTTTTTAACATAATACTGGAAGTCCTAGACAAGGCAATCAGGAAAGAGAAAGAAATAAAAGACATTGAAATTGGAAAAGAGTAATATTTGTTCATGGATTGAAAGACTTAATAGTGTTGGCATGACAAAACTACCTATTATAATCTCCAGATTTGCTGTAATATCTATAATATCCTAATGGTACTTTCTGCAGAAATAGAAGAAATTCATCCTAAAAATATTATATCAACTTAAGAAACCCTGACTATCCAAAATAATCTTAAGAAAAATGTTGGAGGTTTCACATTTCCTTGATTCAAAACATACAACAAAGCTACAACAATCAAAACTGTATGGTACTCAATTTTTTTTTTTTTTTTTTTTTTAATGTGCAATGCACCTGAACAGACATTTTGAAAAAGAGGACATAAAACTTGCCAACATGTTTATGAAAAAAATCTCAATATTAATAAATGTAAAAGAAACGCAAAACAGAACCCCAATGAGATATCACCTCAAAACTTTTAAAATAGGTATTATCCAAAAAAAGAAAAGATGAATGTTGGCAAAAACATGAAGAAAAGGGAACCCTTGTACTTTGTTGATGGACATATAAATTGGTAAAGCCATGATGAAAAACAGTTTGCAGATTCTTTGGTTCTTTGAACAATTAGAAATACAACTACTCAGTGTGGTCACTCTTGGTGTATAGCAGAACTGTTAATTTATGTACATTAATTTTGTATCCTGAAAGTTTGCTGAATTCATTTATCAGTTCTAGGAGCTTTTTGGTGGAGTCTTTAGGGTTTTCTAGGTATACAATTATTTCATCAGCAAACAGCAACAGTTTTGCAACCACTGTTACAATAGCTGCAAAACAAGCAAACAAACACACAAACATAGAATACACCTAACCAAGGAGGTGAAGTACCTTTACAAGGTAAACTATGAAACACTGCTGAAAGAAATGATAGATGACATAAACAATTGGAAACACATCCCATGCTCATGGATGGGTAGAATCAATATTGTGAAAATGACTATATTGACAAAAGCAATCTACAAATTTAATGCAATTCCCTTCAAAATACCATCATCATTCTTCACAGAACTAGAAAAAACAATACTAAAATTTATACAGAACCAAGAATGAGCCTGCATAGCAAAAACAAGACTAAGAAAAAAAAAAAAAAAAGTCTGGAGGCATCAAATTACCTGACTTCAAACTATAGTATAAGGCTATAGTCACCAAAACAGCACGGTACTGGTATAAAAATAGACACAGAGACAAATAGAAAAGAAGAGAGAATGCAAAAATGCACCCAAATACTGACAGCCAACTGGTCTTTGACAAAGCAAGCAAAAACATAAAGTGAGGAAACGATACCCTATTCAACGAACAGTACTTACATAATTGGCAAGCCATATGTAGAATGAAACTGGATCCTCATCTCTCACCTTATACAAAAATCAACTCCAGATAGATAAGAGATATTTCTAAGACTTGAAACTATAAAAATTCTAGAAGATAACATTGAAAAAACCCTCATAGACACTGGCTTAAACAAAGACTTCATGACCAAGAACCCAAAAGCAAATGCAACAAAAACAAAGATAAATAACTGAGACTTAATTAAACTAAAGAGCTTTCACATGGCAAAAGGAACAGTCAGCAGAGTAAACAGACAACCCACAGAGTGGGAGAAAATTTTCACAATTTAAATAAATGACAAAGCACTAATATCCAGAATCTACAAGGAACACAAAGAAATTAGCAAGAAAAAAAATCCCATAAAAAAATAGGCTAAGGACATGAATAGACAATTCTCAAAAGAAGATACACAAATGACCAGCAAACATATGAAAAAATGCTCAACATCACAAATAATTGGGGAAATGCAAGTCAAAACCACAACTCAATACCACTTTACTCCCGCAAGAATGTCCATAATGAGAAAATCAAAAATAATAGATGTTGATGTTGGTGTCATGAAAGGGAACACTTCTACACTGCTGGTGAGAATATAAACTAGTATAGTGTGTGTGTGAGTGCATACACGTGTGTATATATATATATATATGTGTGTGTGCATATATATGTACATGTGTATATATATGTTGTGTGTGTGTGTATATACACACACCATGGAATACTACTCATCCATAAAAAGAATTAATAATGTCTTTTGCAGCAACTTGGATTAAACTTGAGATAATTATCCTAAGTGAAGTAACTCAGGAATGAAAAACCAAATGCCACATGTTCTCACTTATAAGTGGAAACTCAACTATGGGCATGCAAAGGCATACAGAGTGGTATAATGGACACTGGAAACTCAGAAGGGGGAGAATAGATGGGAAATAAAAGTGAAAAATCATCTATTTGGTACAGTGTACACTCTTTGTGTAATTGGTACACTGAAAGACCAGACTTCTCCACTACACAATTAATCTGTGTAACCAAAATTACTTGTATCCCTAAAGCTATTCAGATTTAAAACATTAAAAAACAATAATTTAAAAAATATTTAGAAAGAGAAAAAAAACACATGAAAACTTCTTATCATAAGTCATTAGGGATGTGGAAATCAAAACTACAAGATATTACTTCATATTCAATATGATAGCTATGTTTTTTTTAAAGGGAAATTATATGTCTCCTTGAGGATATGGACAAATTGGAAATTCTAGTGAATTACTGGTGGGAATGTTAAATGTAGCAGTCACTGTGAAAAAGGGTATGGTGATATTCAAAAATTTAAACAGAGAATTACCATATAATTTCTATTCCAGTTATACATTCAATGGTATTGGTAGCATGAGCTCAAGCATATTCTTGCTCAACAATGTTCATACAACATTGTTCACACTATCCAAAAGATGAAAATAATTTATCTGTCCATCAGCAAATAAATGGAATAAACAAAACATAGTATATAATTACAATGGAATATTTTTCAGCTGTATAAAGGAAGGAAAATTTGACACATGTGACAAGATGCATAAACCTTGAGAACATTATCTTAAATGAAATAAGATAGTCAGCAAAGAACAAATCATGTAAGATCCCATGTATATGTGGTACCTAGTCAGATTAGTAGAAAGAGAACATAGAATGGTGGTTGCCAGGAGATGGGCGTGGGAAGAATGGAGAGTTATTCTTTAATGGGTACAGGCTTCCTTTTGGGATGATGGGAGCCAAATGATGAGAACACATGGACACATATAAGGGAACAACACACACTGAGGTCTTTCAGAGGGTGGAAGGTGAAAGGAAGGAGAGAATCAGGAAAAATAACTAATGGGTACTAGGCTTAATACCTAGGTGATGAAATAATCTTCACAACGAACCCCTATGACACAAGTTTACCTATGTAATAAACTTGCACTTTTACTCCTCAACTAAAAATAAAAGTTAAAAAGATTTCTAGAGATAGTTGTTACAATTGTACAACAATATGAATGTACTTAATGCCACTGAACTGTACACTTAAACATGGATAAATTGGTAAATTTTGTTATATATATTTACCACAATTAAAAAGCAAGATTCAGAGCAGCACATATGAAGTTCTGTCACCTGAGAAAAAAAATGTGAAAAAATTGAAAACAAATAAATTTTAAAGCTTCAAAGAAGTGGAAGATAACTTTCCATGTCTCTGTGATCTATATCTATATTGTGTTTAGATAGATGGATATAGATCACAGAGACATATCAAAAGTTTGCTTCTACTTCTTTAAAATTTTAAGATGTATTTGTTTTAATTAATTTGCCATAATTAATTTATAATAATTGTGATATATATTTGTGATATATATGATAAAATAAAAACTTGCAATTAAAGTTACATATATATAACGATCCTGATGTCAGAGTCCAGTTGATGCTTTAATAAGATGCTTTCTTATTTATCCTTGGCTTGATCAATCTTCTGGCATGCTGTCACTTTGAGAAATGTGGACATGGTATATAGCTATGAAAACACTAATTTTATTTCTCTTTCTGGCAATGTTAGCTCTCTTGATTACCAAGCAATTAAAAAAATATTTTCCTACTAGGGTAGAAACAACTAAGAGCTGCTTTGAAGGAAAGTTTGAGTTTGAGTTAAATGGGCCTGAAGGAAAATGGGTGAGTCCTCAACTCTGGGGGACAGATTGTGAAGCTCTCTGCAATGTCTCTTTTTCTTCATCTCTGTCTCTCGTTTTCTCTCAACTGGCACAAAGAGGGAAAAAATTTTACTCATCTTAAATTTTAAGAAGTTTAATCTTTCGCTTTAAAGTATGTTACTGCCAAGGGTCCCACGGGGCAGTCACTCTTTCCTTTCACTGTCTTCCTATAGCTATAAAAGCAAAGGTCATGGCCACCACTACTCCCAACAATACTGTTGCTGCATGTCCCATGTTCACCCATCCCTGTATCTGGACTTGTTTGTTTCATTTTTTGTTATTTGTTTTTCATTTTCAAAGAAATGTGTGTTCATTAAGGAAGATTCATAAAGCACAGAAAAATGGAATGTTGCAGAAAAGTCAACTATTATCCCACTAGTTAGAGGTAATCCCTGTCAGCATTTTGACTTTCATTCTCATTTTGATGGATTTTTTTCATAATTTATATACAGTAATTCTATAACTTGCTTTCTTTGTTTAGAATTATACCATTTTCTCATATTACTAACATTTCAAAATTAACTTCCATAGTATTGCTATGCCACAATTTTAACTATTCTCCTAATAATGGATATTTAAGTGGTTTCTTTTTTTCACACTGTTACATATCATTCTGTGAAGAACATCTTTATGGGTTAAGCTTCGTGCACATTTCTGATCATTTCTTTAAAACTGATTTCCAGAAGAGGACGGAGGATGTAATGGTATACCAGAGAGTTAATGGCATGCACTGTGAAAACAGAATGTTTTAAATCCTAATTCTAATTCTACCACTTTACAGGTGTGTAACTTGGGGGAATTTAGAGAGCTCACTGATACCTCAATTTCCTCATGTATAAGATAGAGATAATAATCTCAACTGTATTACAGGACAAATTTTAGAATTAAATGAGATAGTATATGAAAAATTCTTAGTGTTTATCACATAGTAAGTGCTCTATCACAGTGTTTGCTAATACTGTTATCACTGAATCTGAGGTATATTTTTAAGGCCCTTGATTTGTAATCTCAAATTACATTCCAGGATGTTTGCTCCAATTTATGATTACTTCAGTTATACATAAATCTTGCTTTTTCCATACCCTTACCAGCACTGTGAATAATCACTGCTGGTGATGTTTGCTTGTTTAATAGATACATAAGTATCTTGCCTTAATCTATATTAATTAAAATACCAGAAACATTAAAGATTCTCAGGAACTCATAGAAATTTATATTTTCTCTACTTTGAATCGTATGTTAAACACTTTAATCGCAAGTTTTTATTTTCACAACTACTCAAATAGTAAGACATCATTACAAACATTCAGATAATGCATAAAAAAGAAGCAGCAGCAAAAATCACCAGTAATTTGCCATTAAGAAATAATCACTCAAGATTTTTGGTATATATTCTTCTATAACATTCTAAGTGCATATACACAAACATTAAAACTTATATAACATATATTCAGGTTTCTAACTTTTTTCACTTATCTACACATTAACATTTTTCTGTAAATGTGCAGACATCTGTATTATAATTTTTAATGCTAGCATAATATTTGATTGTATGAATATGCTATATTTATTCAACTCCTCCCCTACATTTTAACAACAGCTTTATTGAGATATGATTCACAGAATTCAACCTTTAAAAATATACAGTTTTTTAAAGTATATTTACAGTGGTGTATGAACACAGCCACAGTGAATTGTACAATATTTCCTCACTCCCAAGAGAAACCCTGTGCTCTTTAGTAGTCACTCCCCATTTCCACCTCGATCAACACTGGTCAACTACTAATCTTTCTGTCTCTATAGATTGACCTATTTTAGATAGTTCATATAAATGGAAAGTATAATACTGAGTTTTGTATATTGCACAATATGTGGTATTTTGTAACTGGCTTCTTTCACTTAGCACAATGTTTACAAGATTTATTCATGTTATAGCGTGTATCAGCACTTCACTTCTTTCTTTCTTTCTTTTTTTTTTTTTTTTTTTTTTTTTTGATGTGGAGTCTCACTCTGTCACCCAGGCTAGAGTGCAGTGGCGTGATCTGGGCTCACTGCAAGCTCCACCTCCCAGGTTCACGCCATTATCCTGTATCAGCCTCATGAGTAGCTGGGACTACAGGAGCCCACCACCAAGCCTGGCTAATTTTATATATTTTTGGTAGAGACAGAGGTTCACCTTGTTAGCCAGGATGCTCTCGATCTCCTGAACTTGTGATCCGCCTGCCTCGGCCTCCCAAAGTGCTGGGATTACAGGCCTGAGCCACCGCACCCAGCCTCATTTCTTTTTATTACTGAATAGCATTCCATTATTTTATGGTTTTATATCTTCATTCATTGAAGGACATTTGGATTACTTATAATGTTTATCTATTATAAGCATTGCTGCTGTAAACATTTGTGCACAAGCTTTTGTGTAAGCATATGTTTTTAATTCTCTAGGGTACATAGTAGGAGTGAAATTTCTGGGTCACAAGATAGCTCTATGTTCAACCATTTAAGGAACCGCCAAGCTGTTTTCCAAAGTGGCTGCAACGTTGTGTGTTTTCACCAGAAGTATATGAAGGTTGTTATTTTTCCAGATCCTCAAAAGACTTATTATTTCATTTCTTTATTTTAGTCATTCTAGTGAATGTGAAGTGGTATGTTACTATGGTATGGAGTTATGTTTTCTTGAGGCTAACGATGTTGTACTATTTCCATGTGCTAATTGGCTATGTTGTATATCTACTTTGTAAAACTTTTTAATAAGAACTTTTTGCCCATTTAAAACAGATTTATTTTTTTTTTAATTATTGAACATAGTAGTACATTCGATATTCTAGAGACAAGTTTTATATGAGATATAGGATTTGTAGCATTATCTCCCATTCTGGAAGATGTCTTTTCACTTTATTGATGATATTTTTGAAGAACAACATTTTTAAAATGTTTGTGACTTCCAGTTTAACTAATTTTTTGTTTCTTGCAAATGGTTGTCATAACTAAGAAACCAATGCATGCCTGTGTCAAAATATCTCCTGTAACACATAAATATATACAGGTACTATGTAGTCACAAAAATTTAACAATAATAATAATAATAAAAAGAAACCAATGCTTAATTCTAGGTTATAAACAGTTATATTCGTGTTTTCTTTTAAAAGTCTTATGGTTTTAGCTCTGATATCTAGGTTGTAAATGCATTTTCAGTTAATTTTGTATGTAAGCTAGGAGTACAACTTCATTTTTTAACATGCTCTTACTCAGTTGTCACAGCAATATTTGTTGAAAGATGATTCTTTTCTCCTTTAATTGTAGTGGTACCTTTGTCTAAAATCAACTGACTAGAATGGTGAAGATTTACTCCTGGTCTCTCAGTTCTATTACATTAATCTGTATGTCTGTTCTTATGCCAGCACCACACAGTCTTGATTACCCAGGCCTTGAAATCTATACATGTTAAGATGTTGAGTAAATTTTGTAATTTTGAAACCTGGAAGTGTAAGTTTTTCCACACTGTTCTTTTTCAAGATTGTTTTGGTAATCCTGGGTCCCTTGAATTTAAGTATAAATTTTCTAACCAGATTTTTAATTTCTGCAACTAAGTCACCTGCATTTTCGATAAAAATTGCCTCAAATCTGTACATGAATTTGGGGAGCATTGCCATTCTAGCAATATGGTTTTCTAACCAATGGCCATGAGATGTTTTTCTACTGATGTAGCTCTTTTTAATATTTGTTTTAGATGGGTGCAGGGGCTCATGCCTGTAATCCCAGCACTTAGGGAGGTTGAGGTGGGCAGACCACCTGAGATCAGGAGTTCAAGACCAGCCTGGCCAACATGGTGAAATCGCGTCTCTACTAAAAATACAAAAATTACCTGAGTGAGGTTGTGTACACCTATAATCCCAGATACTCAGGAGGCTGAAGCAGGAGAATCGCTTGAACCTGGGAGATGGAGGTTGCAGTGAGCCGAGATTGAGCCAGTGCACTCCAGCCTGGACAACAGAGCAAAACTCCGTCTCTAAAAATTTTGTTTTCAACAGTGTCTTGTATTTTTTAGGGTACATAATTTGCATTGTTTTAGTTAAAATTATCTTTAAACATTGTATTCCTTTTGAAGTTATTGTAATGGAATTATTTTCTTCATTTAATTACTGGTTTTCTCATTGATACTGTAGAGAAATACAACTGAGTTTTGTATAGTGATCTTCTATTTCCAGTCTTCATAAACTTGTTTATTAATTCTAAAAGATTTAGTTAATTCTTTAGAAAATAATTTATTTTAAAATATTTAAAAATGTTTTTGGGTACATAATGGGCATATATATATTTAGGGGCAACATGGAATATTTTGATACAGGCATACAATGCATAATACCACATCAGAATAAATGGAGCATCCATCACCTCAAGCATTTATCCTTTGTGTTACAAAGAATCCAGTTATACTCTTTTAGCTATTTAAAAATACACAATTAGGTTTTTTTCTTCCTCCCCGCCCAAGATCATGAGTAGGATGCAGTGCTAGCATGCCTCTTCTACTTGGAAGAACAGAACAGTGTGTGGAGATTCACGCTGTGAACTTTTGTTCAAAGAACCACAGCAGAAACTTACCAGAGAAACTGAAAGAATTCACAGACCTTTTGAAAGAAGCAACATGCTGCAGCAAACTCTGTAGGACAGCCTTAAAACTGTGAGTTCCTGGAGTGAAAGAGGGAAAAAGCATTCCCCCAAACACACATTCCCACTGGGAAATCTGAAAATCCAGATCATGGGAAGATACTTTAACTTTATGTAGAGCTGGAATGGATTTAGAGAATGGTATGAAATATAAAAGTACAAGCAGCAGTGAGAAGAACCTTGTATGCATTCCCAGTCTCCACCTTGAGCCCAGGGAGGCCATTTCTGACTATATCTCACAGGAGCCCTTGGAGAAGGCAGCCAGCAAACTTAGGGAGGGGCCTCTGGGTGAAAGAAGTGCCCAAGTGAGTTGTGTGATAATTTTGAGTGAAAACAAACTCCCTTGACCAGAATCTGGGAGACAAATGAAAACTGCTGCAAATGTGAGCACAGGAGCTGGGCATCCGGCATTGTGGGCAGATGGGGAGGGTCATGGCCTGAAAGCCTTGCTTGCTTTTTCAGTGGGGAAGCTTATGGCATGGGGCAGGTCTGAATTTTTTGCACAGGCTGCCTGGATTTGGACTCTGTGCTGTTAGTGGGGCATTGCAAGATCAAGACCAGCCTCAAAAACTGTGTGAGAGCTAGGTGAGACCTCTCACTAATAGCTAATGCCCACTCCCCCAGATAACTACTGCACAGCAGAGACAGCCATACTCCCCTCTGGAACATAACCCCATTGACCTGAGAACCAGCCTTCTCACCCCCTACAGTGGATGCAGCAAGCCTTTCCCAGGGTGTCTGAGCTCAGACCCGTCTAACCTTGCCACCACCTGATAGTATTTCTCTGCCCACCTTGGTAGTTTAACACAAAAGACATAAACTCTTAGGAGCTTTATTGTCCCAACCATTGTCTGAGAAACCAGAATATTTTTTGGCCAACTTAGGGCAAACTCAAATCCCACTGTTATTACCACAACTGGTGCTCTGTTGAAAGCACTATCTCTGGCTGGAGGCCAACCAACTAAGGACATTACAGCAACTCATAAGAGAATAGCATTTTTTTCCCAGGAAGGAGAAAACTCCAGCTAATTTTATTGTCTATAATATCTTGTCTAACCAGTGGTCCTGAGTCTGTCCATGCGACAACTTCACTTCTAGCATAACCAGCATTTGAGAAAGCCAGCACACTAAACGTATCTACAACCAAGAAATCACACACACTCTACAGCACTCCCCTGCCACCTCCATCAGACCAGATGCTGGTATCCACAACTGGGAGAATTAAATACTGGTCACATCACTGGACTCTTTGAAGACATTGCCCAGAACCGTCCTGGAGCCTGGTAGCTCCACAGGGTGACTAGACCCAGAAGAGGAATAATAATCACTGCAGTCCAGCTCTGAGGAAGCCCCATTACTGGAGGAACAGAGAGAGCACCAAATCAAGGCATCAACCCATGGGACAAAAGAATCTGAATGGCAGGTCTGGAGTTCCAGATCTTTCCACTGGTGGGAAGTTTCTAACAGCAGAGGCACAATTGTAGTGCTGAGCAGCGCAGTAGGGAAAGTCTGCACCGCTACCTCAACAGGATAGAAGCCTCTGTAATTATGAAAAGCCTTGGAAAAGGGGTCCTTACTTCCCCTTGGCAAAAATCCATTGAAAAACAGCTGGAATTCTCCACAGGAATGCAGTATGGAGGCATCTATAGGCAGTCTTCCTGTAACCATCAAGGATGAGTGAAGCCCCACAGAAGGAGCACTCCCCAGACTCATGCCTGCAAAAGAGGCAGAGTTATAGTTCTTCCCTACTTGGAACATCAATATTTCTATGGATAAAGAAGGTGCCTGTCTGACCTGAATAACTTAAACACTGAGATAAGAGTGAGGCTGTGAGGTGAATAGCATTACTGCTGACCTGGTAGGGAGCTGAGGGAGCTCCAACTCTTCACCTTGATAAAATCTCAGTACATCTAATTGAGAACCCCTCTCATCAAGGGTGGGACATTAGCCCACCATTAGGTGTTACATCTACCCACCTTCCTGAGCTACAGCCAGTACCTACCCAGGGATACCTCACTGATAAGCCTGAAACCTGAATAATCAACTCAGTAAATAAAATACTGGGGAAAAATTAAACAAATAAATGAATGCAAACCATGAGAGAAAGAGATAATTTTCAAGAGATTCCTGCCATTGCAGGAACTGCAACTCCATAGGAGACAATAAACTCACCCCTACACCAAGCACATAAATACTACAAACAGCATCAGGGAAAGCCAGCACACAATGACTCTATAACCAAGAAGCTTATGCAGAATCTTCATCTCTATGAGCACCAATAATCAAATTAGGCTAAAATAAACATTAAAATCTGATCCTTAAGGAAGAAAAAGCTATAAATTTTTTAAAAAGTCCAATTACAAATAAATTCAAAAACAATTTGAGGAAATATTCTACCCAAATGAAAAGACAAAAAACAGAAAAGTAATTTTGGTAATATGAAAGAAATATTGTTCTATAATGTCCTCAAAAATTCACACTAGCTCCCCAGCAATGGATCCAAACCAAGAAGATATCTCTGAAGTGCCAGATAAATAATTCAGAAGGTTGATAATTAAACAACTAAAGGAGATACCAGGGAAAGGTGACAACCAACTTAAAAAAATACAGGCTATAGATGAAACATTTTCCAGAGGAATAGATATAAAGATAAAAAACTATCATAACTTCTGGAAATAAAAAGTACACTTAGAGAAATACAAAATGCAGTAGAAACTTTCAGCAGTAGGTTAGAAGAAGTAGAAGAAAGACCTTCAGCTCTAGAAGACAAGGCTTTCAAATTAACCCAATTAGACAAAGTCAAAGAAAAAATAATAAAAATTTAACAAAGTCTCCAAGAAATATGGAATTATGTTAAAGAGCCAAACTTAAGAATAATTGGTGTTTCTGAGAAAGAAGAGACAATTGAAAATTTTGAAAACTGAGTTGAGGGAATAATTGAGGAAATCTTCCCTGGCCTTGCTAAAGATCTAGACATCTAAATACAAGAAGCCCAAAGAACTCCTTTGAAACTCAATCCAAAATGATCATCATCAATCACACAGTCATCAGTTTATCTAAAGTCAAGATGGAAAAAAGAATCTTAAGAGCTATGAGACAAAAGCATTGGATAACCTATTAAAAATCCCTGTCAGATTAATAGTATATTTCTCAGCAGAAACCTTGAAAGCCAGAAGGGTTTGGGGTTCTGTCTTTAACCTCCTTAAACAAAATACTTGCCAATCAATAATTTCATAATAATTTCTGGCAAAACTGAGCCTCATAGATAAAAAGGGGTTATACATTTTTTTCAGACAAACAAATGTTGAGATAATTTGCAAAATATGAGAAAAGGAATTCTAAATCTTGGAATGATTTTGGGGATAATAAGGAAATCAAAATGTGAATTAAAAATTCTGTGAATTGAATGAAAATGGTGACACAACTTATTAAAACTTCGGGGATACAGCAGAAGCAGTGCTACAAGGAAAGTACATGCCATTAAATGCATACATTAAAAAGTCTGAAAGAGCACAAATAAACAGTCTGAGTTCACACATCAAAGAACTAGAGAAAAAGAACAAACTAAACTCAAACCCAGCAGAAGCAAAAGAAACAAACAAACAAACAAACAAACAAAAAAAAAACAAAAAACAAAGATCAGAGCAGAATGAAATAAAATTGAAAAAATACTACAAAAGATAAATGAAAAAAGCTAGTTCTTTGAAAAGATAAACAAAATTGATAGACTATTAGCAAGATTCACCAAGAAAGGGAGAGAGAAGATGCAAATAAACTCAATTAGAGATGAAATGTGAGATATTACAACCTGTACTTCAAAAATACAAAAGACCATTCAAGGCTACTACGGACACTTTTACACCTTCAAACTATTTCTAGTCTAGAGGAGATGAATAAATTCCTGGAAATATACAACCCTCTTAGATTAAATAAGGAAGAAATAGCAACTTTGAACAGACCAAAAACAAGTAGCAAGATTGAACCAGTAATAGAAAGAAAATTGCCAACAGCAACAACAAAAAAATAAATCCAGGACCAGATGGATTCATAGCTGAATTCTATGTGACATTCAAAGAAGAACCGGTACCAATCCTACTACAACTATTCCAACTGATAGAGAGAAAGCAGGACTCCTCCCTAAATTATTCCATGAAGCTAGCATCACCCTAATGCAAAAACAGGAAAGAACATAACAAAAAAAGAAAACTACAGAACAACATCCCTGATGAACAAAGATGTAGAAATCCTCAACAAAATACTAGCTAACTGAATCCAACAGCATTTACAAAAGATAATACACCATGATCAAGTGGGTTTCATACCAGGGATACGGGTATGGTTTAATATATGCAAGTCAATAAATGTAATATATCACATAAATTGAATTTTAAAATTATATGTTTATCTTAATAGATGCAGAAAAAACATTTTACAAAACCCAGCATCCTGTTTGATAAAAAGCCTCAACAAAATTAGCATAGAAGAGACATACATCAAAGTAATAAAAATTATCAATGACAAACCCACAGCTAACATTATACTGAATGGGGAAATTAAAACATTTCTCCTGAGAACTCGAACGGCAGAAGGATGCCCACTTTCACCACTTCTATTTAGCATAACACTGGAAGCAGTCAGACAAAAGAAAGATATAATGGGCATCTAAACTGGAAAAGAGGAACAAACTTTACTGTTCACTGATGAAATAATTGTATACTCAGAAAACTCTAAAGATGCATCCAAAAAGGTTCTAGATGTGATAAATCAATTCAGTAAAGTGTCAGGATACAAGCTAGAAATTGAATAAAATTCTCACGAAAATACCATTATTATTCTTCACAGAACTAGAAAAAAAATCTGAAAATTCATATGGAACCAACAAAGAACCCACATAGCCAAAGCAATACTAAGCAAAAAGAACAAACCTGGAGGCATCACATTACCTGATTTCAAACTATACAACAAGGTTATAGTCATCATAATAGCAGAGTATTTGTATAAAACAGGCACGTATACCAATGGAACAGAATAGTGAGACCAGAACTAAAGTTAAATATTTACAGACAACTGATCTTTGAGAAAGAAAGAAAAAAAAAAAAAACTTAAAGTGGAGAAAGGACACCCTATTCAATAAAATTTGCTGGTAAAACTGGTAAGCCACATGTAAAAGGCTAAAACTGGATCTTCATCTTTCACCTTATAAAAAATAACTAAAAATGGACAAAAAAATTAAATCTAAGACTGGAAATCATAAAAACTCTAAAAGATAACTTTGGAAAAATTCTTGTAGACACTGGCTTAGGCAAAGATTTCATGACTAAGATCCCAAAAGTAAATGCAACAAAAACAAAAATAATTAAGGTGGACCTAATACGCTACAAAGCTTCTGCACGTCAAAATAAATAATCATCAGAGTAAACAGACAACCCACAGAATGGAAAAAAAAAAAATCTTTGCAAACTACACAACTGTCAAAGGACTAGTATTGAGAATCTACAAGGAACTCAAACAAATCAACAAGAAACAAAACAACAAATGATTCCATCAAAATTGGGCAAAAATATGTATAGACAATTCTTAAAAGAAGATATAAATGCAACAAATACAGGAAAATGCTCAATGTTACTAATTATCAGGGAAATGCAAATTAAAACCACAATAAGACACCAGTTTTCCCTTGAAAGAATGACCATAATTTAAAAATAAAGAATAATAAATGCTGGTGTGGTGTAAATGGAACACTTTTACACTGCTGGTGGGAATGTAAAATAGTACAGCCACTATGGAAAACAGTATGGAGGTTGCTTAAAGGACTAAAAGAAGAATCACTGTTTGATCCAGCAATCCCACTACTGGGTATCTACCCAAGGAAAAGAAGTCATTCTATGTAAAAGCCACATGCAGGTTTAATACATTGGTGATAGGTTGATAGGTGCAGCAAACCACCATGGCACACATTTGCCTATTTAAAAAACCTGCACATCCTGCACATGTATCTCAGAAATTAAAATTAAATCAAATTTTAAAAACAAGAAAAGAAAAATCCACAAGCACATGCATGTTTATAGCAGCACTATTCACAATTGCAAAAATATAGAACCAGCTTAACTGCCTATCAACCAAAGAAAATGTGATATACATACACCAGAGAATACTGCTCAGACAAAACGGAATGAAATAATGGCCTTTTCAGCAACTTGGATAGAGTTGAAGGCCATTATTCTCAGTAAGTTACTCAGAAATAGAAAAACAAGTATTGTATGTTCTCACTTGTAAGTGGGAGCTAAGCTGTGAGAATGCATAGGTATGGGAAAAATAAAATGGACTTTGGGTACTTGGAGGGGAAGGGTAGAAAGAGGACGATGGATATTGGGTACAGTTTACATTGCTCAGGTGATGGGTGCACCAAAATCTCAGAATCATCACGAAAGAACTTATCCATGTCACCAAAAGCCACTGTACCCCAAAATCTACTGAAATACAATAAAAAATTTTAAAAGTACCATTAAATGATTATTGAATATAGTCACCCTGTTGGGCTATCGAATATAAGATCTTATTCATTCATCCTATTTTTTTTGTACCTATTAACCATCTCCATTTTTGAACATCTCCCATTACCCTTCTTAGCCCCGGGTAACCATCATTCTTGCTCTATCTCCATAGGTTCAATTGTTTTAATATTGAGCTCCCACAAATAATTGAGTATATGTGGTTTGTCATTCTGTGCGTAGTTTATTTCACTTTAAAAGTTGACTTCCAATTGCATCTATGTGGATGCTAATGGCTGGATTTTATTACTTTTTATGGTTGAAGAGTACTCCATTGTTTATATGTACCACATTTTGTTTATTCATTCATCTGTTGATAGACATTTAGGTTGCTTACAAATCTTGAACACTGTGAATAGTACTGCCATAAACATGAGCATGCAGATATCATTTTGACACACTAATTTTCTTTCTTTTGGGTATATACATAGAGTAGGATTGCTGGATTATATGGTATCTCTATTTTTTAGTTCCTTGAGAAATGTTCAAACTGTTCTCCATAGTGATTGTACTGATTTACATTTCCACCAACAGAGTCCAAGGGTTTTCTTTCATCATATCCTTGTCAGGATTAGTTACTGCCTATCTTTTGGATAAAAGTCGTTTTAACTGGGGTGAAATGATATTTTGTTGTAGTTTTGATTTCCATTTCTCTGATGATCAATAACGTTGAATACGTTTTTACATATCTATTTGCCATTTGTATGTCTTCTTTTGAGAAATGTCTATTTAGATCTTTTGCCCATTTTAATTAGATTATTAGTTTGTTTTCTCTTTAGAGCTGTTTGAACATTTTTTTTTTCCTATGTTCCTCTCTACCTAACTTGTTTTCCTTTGTGGTCTGATGAGTTTTTATAGTGGTTTACTTGCCTGCCTTTCTCTGTATCTTTTGTGTGCTTATTATACATTTTATCTTTGTGATTACCATGAGGATTACATAAAATATCTTATAGGTATAACAGTCTCTTTTAAGATAACATTTCGCTTTGGATTAATACAAAAGTTCTACACTTTTACATCTCTTCTCATGCATTTTAGTTTATTGATGTCACAGTTTATATCTTTTATATATTACATCCATTAACAAATTGTAGCTATAGTTAATTTTAATAGTTTTTTTTTAACTGTCTACTATAGTTGAAAGTGATTTGGGTTACCACCATTACAATATTAGTATTCTGAGTTTGATTATGTACTTATCTTTACTAGTTAGTTTTATACTGTCATTTTTCTTATTATTATTACACTTTAAGTTCTAGGGTACATGAGCATAATGTGCAGGTTTGTTACATATGTATACTTGTGCCATGTTGGTGTGCTGCACTCATCAACTTGTCAGCACCCATCAACTCGTCATTTACATCAGGTATAACTCCCAATGCAATCCCTCCACCCTCCCCCCTCCCCATGATAGGCCCCAGTGTGTGATGTTCCCCTTCCCAAGTCCAAGTGATCTCATTGTTCAGTTCCCAACAATGAGTGAGAACATGCGGTGTTTGGTTTTCTGTTCTTGTGATAGTTTGCTAAGAATGATGGTTTCCAGCTGCATCCATGTCCCTACAAAGGACACAAACTCATCCTTTTTTATGGCTGCATAGTGTTCCATGGTGTATATGTGTCACATTTCCTTAATCCAGTCTGTCACAGATGGACATTTGGGTTGATTCCAAGTCTTTGCTATTGTGAATAGGGCCGCAATAAACATACGTGTCCATGTGTCTTTATAGCAGAATGATTTATGATCCTTTCGGTATATACCCAGTAATGGGATGGCTGAGTCGTATGGTACATCTAGTTCTAGATCCTTGAGGAATTGCCATACTGTTTTCCATAATGGTTGAACTAGTTTACAATCCCACCAACAGTGTAAAAGTATTCCTATTTCTCCACATCCTCTCCAGCACCTATTGTTTCCTGATTTTTTAATGATTGTCCTTCTAACTGGTGTGCCATTCTAACTCATTGTGGTTTTGATTTGCATTTCTCTGATGGCCAGAGATGATGAGGATTTTTTCATGGGTCTCTTGGCTGTATGCATGTCTTCTTTTGAGAAATGTCTGTTTATATCTTTGCCCACTTTTTGATGGGGTTGTTTGTTTTTTTCTTGTATATTTGTTTGAGTTCTTTTTTTTTTTTTTTTTTTTTTTTTGAGACGGAGTCTGGCTCTATCACCCAAGCTGGAGTGCAGTGGCCGGATCTCAGCTCACTGCAAGCTCCGCCTCCCAGGTTTACGCCATTCTCCTGCCTCAGCCTCCCGAGTAGCTGGGACTACAGGCGCCCGCCACCTCGCCTGGCTAGTTTTTTGTACTTTTTACTAGAGACAGGGTTTCACCGTGTTAGCCAGGATGGTCTCGATCTCCTGAAATTGTGATCCGCCCGTCTCGGCCTCCCAAAGTGCAGGGATTACAGGCTTGAGCCACCGTGCCCGGCCGAGTTCTTTGTAGGTTCTGGATATTAGCCCTTTGTCAGATGAGGAGATTGCAAAAAATTTCTCCCATTCTGTAGGTTGCCTGTTCACTCTGATGGTAGTTTCTTTTGCTGTGCAGAAGATCTTTAGTTTAATTAGATCCCATTTGTCAATTTTGGCTTTGCTGCCATTGCTTTTGGTGTTTTAGACATGAAGTACTTGCCCATGCCTATGTCCTGAATGGTACTACCTAGGTTTTCTTCTAGGGTTTTTATGGTATTAGGTCTAACATTTAAGTCTCTAATCCATCTTGAATTAATTTTCGTATAAGGAGTAAGGAAAGGATCCAATTTCAGCTTTCTACTTATGGCTAGCCAATTTTCCCAGCACCATTTATTAAATAGGGAATCTTTTCCCCATTTCTTGTTTCTCTCAGGTTTGTCAAAGATCAGATGGCTGTAGATGTGTTGTATTATTTCTGAGGACTCTGTTCTGTTCCATTGGTCTATACCTCTGTTTTGGTACCAGTACCATGCTGTTTTGGTTACTGTAACATTGTAGTATAGTTTGAAGTCAGGTAGCATGGTGCCTCCAGCTTTGTTCTTTTGACTTAGGATTGTCTTGGCAATGCGGGCTCTTTTTTGATTCCATATGAACTTTAAAGCAGTTTTTTTCCAATTCTGTGAAGAAACTCATTGTTAGCTTGATGGAGATGGCATTGAATCTATAAATAACCTTGGGCAGTATGGCCATTTTCATGATATTGATTCTTCCTATCCATGAGCATGGTATGTTCTTCCATTTGTTTGTGTTCTCTTTTATTTCACTGAGCAGTGGTTTATAGTTCTCCCTGAAGAGGCCCTTTACATCCCTTGTAAGTTGGATTCCTAGGTATTTTATTTTCTTTGAAGCAATTGTGAATGGAAGTTCATTTCTGATTTGGCTCTCTGTTTGTCTGTTACTGGTGTATAAGAATGCTTGTGATTTTTGCACATTCATTTTGTATCCTGAGATTTTGCTGAAGTTTCTTATCAGCTTAAGGAGATTTTGGGCTGAGACGATGGGGTTTTCTAAATATACAATCATGTCATCTGCAAACAGGGACAATTTGACTTCTTCTTTTTTTAACTGAATACCCTTGATTTCTTTCTCTTGCCTGATTGTCCTAGCCAGAACTTCCAACACTATGTTGAATAGGAGTGGTGAGAGAGGGCATCCCTGTCTTGTGCCAGATTTCAAAGGGAATTTTTTCAGTTTTTGACCATTCGGTATGATATTGGCTGTGGGTTTGTCATAAATAACTCTTATTATGTTGAGGTACGTTCCATTAATACCGAATTTATTGAACGTTTTTAGCATGAAGGGCTGTTGAATTTTGTGAAAGGCCTTTTCTGCATCTATTGAGATAATCATGTGGTGCTTGTTTTGGTTCTCTTTATAGGCTGGATTATGTTTATTGATTTCTGAATGTTGAACCAGCCTTGCATCCCAGGGATGAAGCCCACTTGATCATGGTGGATAAGCTTTTTGATGTGCTGCTGAATCTGGCTTGCCAGTATTTGATTGAGGATTTTTACATCGATGTTCATCAGGGATATTGGTCTAAAATTCTCTTTTTCTGTTGTGCCTCTGCCACGCTTCGGTATCAGGATGATGTTGGCCTCATAAAATGAGTTAGGGAAGATTCCCTCTTTTTCTATTGATTGAATAGTTTCAGAAGGAATGGTACCAGCGCCTCCTTGTATCTCTTGTAGAATTCAACTGTGAATCCATCTAGTCCTGGACTTTTTTTGGTTGGTAGGCTATTAATTATTGCCTCAATTCAGAGCCTGCTCTTGGTCTATTCAGGGATTCAACTTCTTCCTGGTTTAGTTTTGGAAAAGTGTAAGTGTCCAGGAAATTATCCATTTCTTCCAGATTTTCTAGTTGATTTGCATAGAGGTGTTTATAGTATTCTCTGATGGTAGTTTGTGATTCTCTGAGGTTGGTGGTGATATCCCCTTTATCAGTTTTTATTGTGCCTATTTGATTCTTCTCTCTTTTCTTCTTTATTAGTCTTGCTAGTGGTCTGTCAATTTTGTTGATCTTTTCAAAAAACTAACTCGTGGATTCATTGATGTTTTGGAGGGTTTTTTGTGTCTCTATCTCCTTCAGTTCTGCTCTCATCTTAATTATTTCTTGCCTTCTGCTAGTTTTTGAATGTGTTTGCTCTTACTTCTCTAGTTTTTAAATTGTGATGTTAGAGTGTCCATTTTAGATCTTTCCAGCTTTCTCTTGTGGACATTTAGTGCTATAATTTCCCTCTACACGCTGCTTTAAATGTGTCCCAGAGATTCTGGTATGTTGAATCTTTGTTCTCATTGGTTTCAAAGAACATCTTGATTTCTGCCTTCATTTCGTTATGTACCCAGTAGTCATTCAGGAGCAGGTTGTTCAGTTTCCATGTAGTTGAGCGGTTTGATTGATTTTCTTAGTCCTGAGTTCTAGTTTGATTGCACTGTGGTCTGAGAGACAGTTTGTTATAATTTCTGTTCTTGTACATTTGCTGAGGAGTGCTTTACTTCCATTATGTGGTCAATTTTGGAATAAGTGTGATGTGGTGCTGAGAAGAATGTGTATTCTGTTGATTTGGGGTGGAGAGTTCTATAGATGTCTATTAGGTCTGCTTGCTGCAGAGCTGAGTTCAATTCCTGGATATCCTTGTTAACTTTCTGTCTCGTTGATCTGTAATGTTGACAGTGTGGTGTTGCAGTCTCCCATTATTATTGTATGGGAGTCTAAGTATCTTTGTAAGTCTCTAAGGACTTGCCTTATGAATCTGGGTGCTCCTGTATTGGGTGTATATATATTTAGGATAGTTAGCTATCCTGTTGAATTGATCCCTTTACCATTATGTAATGGCCTTCTTTGTCTCTTTTGATCTTTGATGTTTTAAAGTCTATTTTATCAGAGACTAGGATTGCAACCCCTGCTTTTTTGTTCTCCATTTGCTTGGTAGATCTTTCTCCATCCCTTTATTTTGAGTCTATGTATGTGTCTGCATGTGAGATGGTCTCCTGAATACAGCAGACTGATGGGTCTTGACTCTTTATCCAGTTTGCCAGTCTGTGTCTTTTAATTGGAGCAATTAGTCCATTAACATTTAAGGTTAATATTGTTATGTGTGAACTTGATCCTGCCATTATGATATTAACTGGTTTTTTTGCTCGTTAGATGATGCAGTTTTTTCCTAGCCTCAATGGACTTTACATTTTGGCATGTTTTTGCAATGGCTGGTACCGGTCGTTCCTTTCCATGTTTGGTGCTTCCTTCAGGGTCTCTTGTAAGGCAGGCCTGGTGGTGACAAAATCTCTAAGCATCTGCTTATCTGTAAAGGATTTTATTTCTCCTTCACTTTTGAAACTTAGTTTGGCTGAATATGAAATTCTGCATTTAAAATTCTTTTCTTTTAGAACGTTGAATTTTGGCCCCCACTCTCTTCTGGCTTGTAGAGTTTCTGCCGAGAGATCTGCTGTTAGTCTGATGGGCTTCCCTTTGTGTGTAACCCCACCTTTCTCTCTGGTTGCCCTTAAGATGTTTTCCTTCATTTCAACTTTGGTGAATCTGACAATTATGTGTCTTGGAGTTGCTCTTCTCGCAGATTATCTTTGTGGCGTTCTCTGTATTTCCTGAATTTGAATGTTGGCCTGCCCTACTAGGTTGGGGAAGTTCTCCTGGATGATATCCTGAAGAATGTTTTCCAACTTGGTTCCATTTTCTCCCTCAATTTTAGGCACCCCAATCAGACGTAGATTTGGTCTTTTTCCATAATCCCATACTTCTTGCAGGCTTTGTTCATTTCTTTTTCTTCTTTTTCTTTTGGTTCTCTTCTCGCTTCATTTCATTCATTTGATCCTCAATCGCTGATACTCTTTCTTCCAGTTGATCGAGTCGATTACTGAAGCTTGTGCATTTGTCACATATTTCTCGTGTCATGGTTTTCATCTCTGTCATTTCGTTTATGACCTTCTCTACATAATTAGTCTACCTATCAATTCTTCCACTCTTTTTTCAAGATTTTTAGTTTCTTTGCGCTGGGTACGTAATTCCTCCTTTAGCTCTGAGAAGTTTGATGGACTGAAGCCTTCTTCTCTCATCTCGTCAAAGTCATTCTCCATCCAGCTTTGATCCATTGCTGGTGATGAGCTGCACTCCTTTGCAGGGAGAGATGCACTCTTATTTTTTGAATTTCCAGCTTTTCTGCCCTGCTTTTTCCCCATCTTTGTGGTTTTATCTGCCTGTGGTCTTTGATGATGGTGATGTACTGATGGGGTTTTGGTGTAGGTGTCCTTCCTGTTTGATATTTTTCCTTCTAACAGTCAGGACCCTCAGCTGTAGGTCTGTTGGAGATTGCTTGAGGTCCACTCCAGACCCTGTTTGCCTGGGTATCAGCAGCAGAGTCTGCAGAAGACCGCATATTGCTGAACAGTGAGTGTACATGTCTGATTCTTACTTTGCAAGCTTCCTCTCAGTGGTGTACTCCACCGTGTGAGGTGTGGGGTGTCAGACTGCACCTAGTGGGGGATGTCTCCCAGTTATGCTACTCAGGGTTCAGGGACCCGCTTGAGCAGGCAGTCTGTCCATTCTCAGATCTCAACCTCCGTTTTGGGAGATCCACTGCTCTCTTCAAAGCTGTCAGACAGAGTCGTTTGCGTCTGCAGAGGTTTCTGCTGCTTTGTTGTTGTTGTTGTTGTTGTTGTTGTTGTTTAGCTGTGCCCTGTCCCCAGAGGTGGAGTCTACAGAGACAGGCAGGCTTCTTTGAGCTGCTGTGAGCTCCACCCAGTTCAAGCTTCTCAGCGGCTTTGTTTACCTACTTAAGCCTCAGCAATGGTGTTCACCCCTCCTCCAGCCTTTCTGCTGCCTTGTGGTTAGATCACAGACTGCTGTGCTAGCAATGAGGGAGGCTCCGTGGGCGTTGGACCCTCCTGGCCAGGTGTGGGATATAATCCCCTGGTCTGCCCGTTTGCTTAAAGTGCAGTATTGGGATGGGAGTTACCCGATTTTCCAGGTGTTGTGTGTCTCAGTTCCCCTGGTTAGGAAAAGGGATTCCCTTCCCCCTTGCGCTTCCCAGGTGAGGCGACACCTCGCTTCAGCTCTCGCTGGTCGGGCTGCAGCAGCTGACCAGCACCGATTGTCCCACACTCCCTAGTGAGATGACCCCAGTACCTCAGTTGAAAATGCAGAAATCACCAGTGTTCTGTGTTGCTCGCGCTGGGAGTTGGAGACTGGAGCTGTTCCTATTCAGCCTTCTTGCTCCGCCCCTACCTGAACAGTTTATATACTGCTTATCAATCCCTTGTCAGAAGGGTAGTTTGCAAATATTTTCTCCCATTCTGTGAGTTGTCTCTTCACTTTGTGGATTGTATCCTTTGCTGTGTTGAAGCTTTTTAATCTGTTGTGATTCTATTTGTCCACGTTCTTTCAGTTGTCTGTGCTTCTGGTATATTACTCAAGAAATCTTTGCTCAGTCCAATATCGTGGAGAGTTTTCCCTAAGTTTTATTTTGGTAGATTCATAGTTTGACTACCTAGATTTAAGACTATGATTAGTTTTCATTTGATATATATTTTCTTTTTGTTATTATTGTTATTATACTTTAAGTTCTGGGGTACATGTGCAGATCATGCAGGTTTGTTACGTGTGTATACATGTGCCATGGTGGTTTGCTACACCCATCTACCCATCATCTACATTAGGTATTTCTCCTAATGTTATCCCTTCCCCTTCCTCCCACCCCCCGACAGGACCAGGTGTGTGATGTTCCCCTCACTGTGTCCATGTGTTTTCGTTGTTCAAATCTCACTTATGAGTGAGAACATGTAGTGTTTGGTTTTCTCTTGTTGTGTTACTTTGCTGAGAATGATGGTTTTTAGCTTCATCCCTGTCCCTGCAAAGGACATGAAATCATTATTTTTTTGTGGCTGCATAATATTCCATGGTGTATATGTGCCAGAATTTCTTCCTCCAGCCTATCATTGATGAGCATTTGGGTTGATTCCAAGTCTTTGCCATTGTGAATATTGCCACAATAAACATACGTGTGCATGTGTCTTTATAGTAGGATGATTTATAACCACTTGGGTATATACCCAGTAATGGGATTGCTGGGTCAAATGGTATTTCTAGCTCTAGATCCTTGGGGAATCACCACACTGTCTTCCACAATGGTTGAACTAATTTACACTCCCACCAACAGTGTAAAAGCATTTTTATTTCTCCACATCCTCTCCATCATCTGTTGTTTCCTGACTTTTTAATGATCACCATACTAACTGGTGTGAGATGGTATCTCATTGTGGTTTTGATTTGCATTTCTCTAATGACCAGTGATGATGAGCATTTTTTCATATGTTTGTTGGTTGCATAAAAGTCTTCTTTTGAGAAATATCTGTTCATATACTTTGCCCACTTTTTGATGGGACTGTTTGTTTGTTTTTTTCTTGTAAATTTGTTTAATTCTTTTATATATTCTGGATATTAGCCCTTTGCCAGATGGATAGATTACAAAAATTTTCTCCCATTGTGTAGGTTGCTTGTTCACTTTGATGATAGTTTCTTTACTGTGCAGAGCTCTTTAGTTTAATTAGATCCCATTTGTCTATTTTGGCTTTTGTTGCTATTACTTTTGGTGTTTTAGTCATGAAGTCTTTGCCATACCTATGTCCTGAATGGTATTGCCTAGGTTTTCTCCTTTATGGTTTTAGGTCTCATAGTTAAGTCTTTAATCGATCTTGAGTTAATTTTTGTGTAAGGTGTAAGGAAGGGATGCAGTATCAGCTTTCTGCATATGGCTAGCCAGTTTTCCAAACATCGTTTATTAAATAGGGAATCCTTGCCCCATTGCTTGTTTTTGTCAGGTTACTCAAAGATCAGATGGTTGTAGATGTGTGGTATTATTTCTGAGGCCTCTGTTCTCTGTTCCATTGGTCTATACATCTGTTTTGGTACCAGTGCCATGCTGTTTTGGTTGCTGTGGCCTTGTAGTATAGTTTGAAATCAGGTAGCATGGTGCCTCCAGCTTTGTTCTTTTTGCTTAGAATTGCCTTGGCTATGAGGACTCTTTTTTGGTAACATATGAAATTTAAAGTAGTTTTTTCCAATCTGTGAAGAAAGTAAATTGTAGATTGATGGGGATCGTGTTGACTCTATAAATTACTTTGGGCAGTTTGGCCATTTTCACAATATTGATTCTTCCTATCCATGAGTATGGAATGTTTTTCTATTTGTTTGTGTCCTCTCTTATTTGCTTGAGCAGTGGTTTGTAGTTCTTCTTTAAGAGGTCCTTTATATTTCTTGTATGTTGTATTCCTAGGTATTTTATTATCCTTGTAGCAACTGTGAATGGGAATTCACTCATGATTTGGCTCTCTGTTTGTCTATGATTGATGTATAGGAATGCCTGTAATTTTTGCCCATTGATTTTGTATCCTGAGGCTCTGCTGAAGTTGCTTATCAGTTTAAGGAGATTTCAGGCTGAGACAATGGGGTTTTCTAAATATACAATCATGTCATCTGCAAACGGACAATTGACTTCCTCTTTTCCTATTTGAATACTCTTTATTTCTTTCTTTTGTCGAATTGCCCTGGTCAGAACTTCTGATACTATATTGAATGGGAGTGGTGAGAGAGGGGCTCCTTGTCTTGTGCTGGTTTCTAAAGGGAATGCTTTCAGCTTTTACCCATTCATTGTGATGTTGGCTATGGGTTTGTCATAAATAGCTCTTATTTTTTGGAGATATGTTCCATCAATACCCAGTTTATTAAGAGCTTTTATCATGAAGGGGTGTTGAATTTATCAAAGGCTTTTTCTGCGTAATTGAGATAATTATGTGTTTTTTGTCATTGTTCTGTTTACGTGATGGATTACATTTATTGATTTGCATATGTTGAACAAGCCTTGCATACCAGGGATGAAGCCGAGTTGATCAAAGTAGATAAGCTTTTTGATGTGCTGTTGTTTTAGGTTTGCCAGTATTTTTTTGGAAGATTTCTGCATTGATGTTCATCAGGGTTTTTGTCCTAAAACTTTGCTTTTTTGTCATGTCTCTGCCAGGTTTTGGTTTCAGGATGATTCTGGCATCATAAAATGAGTTTTGGAGAGTTATTCTTTTTCTACTGTTTGAAATACTTTCAGAAGGAATTATACCAGCTCCTCTTTGTACCTCTGATAGAATTTGGCTGTGAATCCCTTATGTGCTGGGCTTTTTTGGGGTTGGTAGGCTATTAATTACTGCCTCAAGTTCAGAACTTGTTTTTGGCCTATTCAGGAATTTCACTTCTTCCTGGTTTAGTCTTTGGAGGGTGTATGTGTACAGGAATTTACCTATTTCTTCTAGATTTTCTAGTTTATTTTCATAGAGGTGTTTATAGTGTTCTCTGAAGGTAGTTTCTATTTCTGTGGGATTGGTGGTGATATCCTCTTTATAATTTTTTATTGCATCTATTTAATTCTTCTCTCTTTTCTTCTTTGTTAGTCTGACTAGCGGTTTATCTGTTTTGTTGATCTCTGAAAAAAGAAAAAAAAACAGTCCTGGATTCACTGATTTTTGAAGGGTTTTCGTGTCTCTATTACCTTTGGTTCTGCCTGATCTTCATTATTTCTTTCTTATGCTAGCTTTTGGCTTCTCTAGTTCTTTTTATTTTGATGTTATGGTGTTGATTTTAGATCTTTCCCGCTTTCTCTTGTGAGCATTAGGTGCTATGAATTTCCATATACACACTGTTTTAAATGTGTCCCAGAGATTCTGGTGTGTTGTGTGTTTGTTCTCATTGGTTTCAAATCACATCTTTATTTCTGCCCTCATTTTGTTGTTTACCCAGTAGTCATTCAGGAGCAGGTTGTACAGTTTCCATGTAATGGTGTGATTTTCAGTGAGTTTCTTACTCCTGAGTTCTACTTTTATTGCACTGTGGCCTGAGAGCCTGTTTGTTATTATTTCCATTATTTTGCATTTGCTGGGGAGTGTTTTACTTTCAATTATTCAGTCAATTTTAGAACAAGTCTGATGTAGTGCTGAGAAGAATGTATATTCTATTGATTTGGGGTGGAGAGTTCTGTAGATGTCTATTAGGTCCACTTGGTTTCAAGCTGAGTTCAAGCCCTGGACATCCTTGTTAAGTTTCTGTCTCATTGATCTGTCTAATATTGGCAGTGGGGTGTTAAAGTCTCCCATTATTATTCTGTGGGAGTCTAAGTCTTTTTCTAGGTCTTTAAGAACTGGCTTTATGAAACTGGGTGCTCCTTTATTGGATGCATATATATTTAGGATTGTTAGCTCTTCTTGTTGCATTGATCTTTTTACCCTTATGTATTGTCCTTCATTTTCTCTTTTGATTTTTGTTGGTTTAGTTTGTTTTATGAGAGACTAGGGTTGCAACTCCTGCCTTTTGCTTTCCATTTGCTTGGTAAATCTTCCTCCATCACTTTGCTTTGAACCTATATGTGTCTTTGTACGTGAGATGGGTCTCCTGAATACAGCACATCGAATGGTTTTGACTCTATCCAATTTGCCAATCTGTGTCTTTTAATTGGAACATTTATGGGTTAATATTGTTATGTGTGAATTTGATCCTGTCATTATGATGCTAGCTGGTTATTTTGCCCATTAGTTGATGTAGCTTCTTCATAGCCTCGATGGTACAATTTGGAATTTTTGGCTGTGGCTCGTGCTGATGGTTCCTTTCCATGTTTACTGTTTCCTTGAGGAGTTCTTGTAAGGCAAGCCTGGTGGTTACAAAATCTTTCAGCATTTGCTTGTGTGTAAAGGATTTTATTTCTCCTTCGCTTATGTAACTTAGTTTGGCTGAATATAAAATTCTGGGTTGAAAATTCTTTTCTTTAAGGATGTTGAATATTGGCTCCCACTCTCTTCTGGCTTGTAGGGTTTCTCCAGAGAGATCTGCTGTTAGGTTGATGGGCTTCTATTTATGGGTAACCCGACTGGGCTTCCTCTCTGATTGGGCTTAATATTTTTTCCTTCATTTCAACCTTGGTGAATCTGATGATTATGTGTCCAGGGGTTGTGCATCTTGAGGAATATCTTTGCAGTGTTCTCTGTATTTCCTGAATTTGAATGTTGGCCTGCCCTCCTAGGTTGGGGAAGTTCTCCTGGATAATACCCTGAAAAGTGTTTTCCAACTGGGTTCCATTCTCACCATCACTTTCAGGTACACCGGTCAAACATAGATTTGGTCTTTTCACATAGTCCTATATTTCTTGGAGGCTTTGTTTGTTTCTTTTCACTCTTTTTTTTCTCTAATCTTGTCTTCTCACTTCATTTTATTGAGTTGATCTTAAATCTCCAATATCCTTTCTTCCACTTGATTAATTCAACTATTGATACTTGTGTGTGCTTCATGAAGTTCTAGTGCTGTGTTTTTCAGTTCCATCAGGCCATTTATGTTCTTCTCTCAGCTGGTTATTCTAGTTAGCAATTCGTCTAACCTCTTTTCATTGTTCTTAGCTTCCTTGCATTGGGTTAGAACATGATTCTTTAGCTCAGAGGAGTTTGTTATTACCCACCTACTGAAGCCAACTTCTGTTAATTCATCAAACTCATTCTCCATCCGTTTTTGTTCCCTTACTGGTGAGGAGTTGTGATCCTTTGGAGGAGAAGAGGGATTCCGGTTTTTGGAATTTTCAGGCTTCTTGTGCTGGCTTCTCCCCATCTTCATGTATTTACTTACCTTGGTCTTTGATGCTGGTGTTGTTGATACTATTCCTTTCTGTTTGTTAGTTTTCTTTTTAACAATCAGGTCCCTCTGCTGCTGGTCTGCTGGAGTTCGCTGGAGGTCCATTCCAGACCCTGTTTGCATGGGTTTCACCAGTGCAGGCTGCAAAACAACAAAGATTGCTCCCTGTTCCTACCTCTGGAAGCTTCATCCCAGAGGGGTACATGCCAGATACCAGCCAGAGCTCTCCCGTGTGAGGTGTCTGTCAGTCCCTACTGGTTTGTGTCTCCTTGTCTGGACACATGAGGGTTCAGGGACCCACTTGAGGAGATAGTCTGTCCCTTATCAGTGCTCAAACGCTGTGCTGGGAGAACAGCTGCTCTCTTCAGAGCTGTCAGGCAGAGAAATTTATCTCTCCTGAAGTTGTGCCCACAGCCGCCCCTTCTCCCAGGGGCTCTGTCCCAGAAAGCTGAGGTGAGCTCTGCCCAGTTCAAACTTCCCTACTGCTTAGTTTATGCTGTTAGGGTAAAACTGCCTACTTAAGCCTCAGCAATGATGGATGCCCCTCCCCCCACCAACCTGAAGCATCCCAGGTAGACCTCAGATTTATAGCAGCTAGAATTTCAAGCCAGTGGATCTTAGCTTGCTGGGCTCTGTGGGGATAATCCAAGATCAGATGGTTGCAGATGTGTCATTATTTCTGAGGCCTCTGTTCTGTTTCATTGGTTTATATATCTGTTTTGTTACCAGTACCATGCTGTTTTGGTTACTGTAGCCTTGTAGTATAGTTTGAAGTCAGGTCACATGGTGCCTCCAGCTAGGAAGAATCAATATTGTGAAAATGGCCATACTTCCCAAAATAATTGATAGATTCAATGCTATCACCATGAAGTTACTATTGACTTTCTTCACAGAACTAGAAAAAAACTACTTTAAATTTCATATGGAACCAAAAAAAGAGCTCATGGTAGCCAAGATAATCCTAAGTATACCATCCTTTCTAAGAAGGCTTTCCAGTTATTTGGAAGGACCTGAGTTTTGTGATCTAAGTTTTTGGTCCCTACAGATGTATCCACATCATGGAGTACCCCAAGTTCAGTAGTGCTGTGTGTCTTGCAGACTCATTGAGATATTACATTGCAGGACTTGGATAAGATCCAGAAGAATTTTCTTGATTTCCAGGCAGAGACCCTTATTCTCTTCCCATACTTTTTTTTTTTTTTTTTTTCAAATAAATGAAATCTCTCTCTCTCTGTGATGAGCTACCTGGAGCTAGCGATAGACTGACACAAGCAATCCTATAGCCACTGTTACGGGGACTAGTCTGGGTCAAACCTGAACCCAGCATAGCACTTGGTCTTGCTCAAGGTCTCCTTTGACCACTACTGGCTACTGCTTATGTTGCTCAAGGCACTATGGCTTTATAATCAGTAGTTGCCAATGCCAGCCAGGTCTGTGTCCTCCTCTTCAGAGAAGCAAGTTCTCCTGGGCCCTGAGTGTGTCCAAAGATTCTGTCTAGGAGCCATGGCCTAGAGTCAGAAATTTTAGAAATTTACTTGGTTCTCTAGTCTACTGTGGCTGACCCCACATGTAAACCCAAGGATGAAGTCCTTTCCACTCTTTATTCTCCTTTCTACAGGCAGAAGAGTCTCTTCCCATGGCCACCACCACTTCAGGCTCATGGGAAGTAACCCTAGGCTACCACAAATGTTCACTTAAGGCCCAAGACCTGTTCAGTCAGCTTGTGGTGAATGCTTCCAGGTCTGGAACGTGCCCTTCAGAAAAATGGGCTCCCCTATGGCCTAGGGCAAGTTCAGAAATGCTTCCCAAGAGCCAAGGCCTGGAACTGGGAACCCCAAAAGACTGCTTGATGCTTTACCCCATTGTGTTCAAGTTGTTACCTAAGCTTCAAGACAGAATGTCCTTTAATTTTCTCTCTGGTTTTCTCAAGGAAAAGATGTCTCTCCCCATAGCCACCATGATTGGGAATGTGCTGAGTCACATATGAAGCCAGCACATCTCAGAGCCTCACCCAAGGCACATGGCTTATACTACCTGGACCTCACTGTTGATTATTCAGTGATAAAGGACTATTTTGTCAGCAAGCAATGAATGTTGCCAGGACTTGTTCCTTTCTCAGTTGATTTCCTTCTGGCCTAGGATATGTCTAGAAATGGCATCCAGGAACCAGTGCCTAAAATGAAGATCTCCCAACTTTTCCTGGTGCCAAATTTTACTGTGGCTGAGCAGGTATATAAGTTGCAAGACAAGTTTTTTTCAAAAACATTATTTGTAATATTTACAAATTATTTTAAATTATTCCCTCTCCTTTAGCAGAAATGCCCTGACAGGTCATGTACCCCCTCAAGTTCCCTGGCTCTGAGATGAGCACATCACTAGAATGTGCCTAGGAATTGCAGTCTTTGTGGCCTAGACTGAATTTCAGGTTTATTTAGGACCCTGAACTACTTTAATATGCAGTGGCTAGAATTGCAGAAACTTAAGCTCTGACTGCTGAGATAGGCCATTTCCCTCTGGCTAGGGGTCCTATAAATGCTCCCTCTGTGGGCACTGGCTGAGTTCTGACTGGTTTCTTTTCACTGCAACAGGATAGCACTGTGTTCCAATGCAAAGTGTCGCAATTAGTGTGCTCTCCCTCTCTCACATGCACAGATTCTCTCTCTGAGCCACACAGCTACTGCTGAGTGGGGAAGCAGTGGTGATGATAATTCAAGATTGACTTTCCTACCCTTCTTTGTGCCTCTTTCAGTGATATGAAGTTAAAATCAGGTACAGATTGCTCACCTGATTTTTGGTTCTAATAGCAGTTCATTTTTTGATGTAGATACTTGTTAATTTTGGTGTTCCTGTGGGGAGGATGATTGGTTGATGCTTCTATTTGGCTATCTTGTTCTGTCCCGTAAAAAAATAATTTTTCTAATAGAGAAGTTGGTTTTCTAGATACAAGATTATGTCTTCTGCAAAGAGAGATACAAATATTTTCTTGCCTTATTGCCTTAGCTAGAACTTCTAGTACAATGTTGAATAGAAATGATGATAGAGGGCATTTTTGTCTTATTCTTGATCTTCTTCAGTCTTTAGCATGTGAGTTAATATTGTTGGCTATCAGTTTTTCATAGATACATTTCCCAAGTTGAGAAATTGTATTTGTATTCACAGTGTGAGGTTTTTTAAAAAATATAAATTATGCAGAGGTATTGGTTTTGGTCAAGTATTTTTCTGCATCTATTGAGATGGTCATGTGGTTGTATTCTTTATTCTACTGTTGTAGTGTATTACATTAATTGACTTTTGTATGTTAGGCCAATCTTACCTTCCTAGGATCAACGTCATTTGGCAATAGTGTATAATCTTTTAAATAAATTGCTGTATTTAGTTTTTTAATTTTAAATTATTTTTTCCTCCTCACCGGGAATTGAACTCTGGTCTCCTGCATAGCAAGTTTGCTAGTATTTTTTGAGGATTTCAGGATTTTGGTGTCTACATTCATGAAATATGTTAGTTCTAAATTAGCTATTCTTGTCATGTCTTTGTCTAGATTTAGGATGTAGGTAAGATTGGTCTCATTGGGTAAGTTGAGTGGTGTTCTTCCCTTTCTGTATTATGGAAGAGTTTGTGAAGATTGATATTAATTCTTCAAATATTTGATAATAACTTTTTAGCGAATCCACCTGGTTCTGGACTTTTTTGTGTGGTTAAGGTTTTCTAATCACTAATTCAATCTCCTTACTTGTTTCAAGTCTCTTCACGATTGTCAGTTGCTTCTTGAGGCAGTTTTGATACTTGCACCTTTTTAGAAATTGAGATTTTATTTAAGTTATATAATATGCTAGTATATAGCTAATAGTATTCCCTTATAATGCATTATATTTTTGTAAAGTTAATGATATGCTAGTTATTTAATTTATAATTTTTATAATTTGAATCTTATCTTTTGTTTTGTGTTTTGGAGTTTCTTTTTGGTAACTCTAGTTAATGATTGCCAATTTTGTTAATCTTTTTGATGAGTCAACTTTTGAATTCACAGATTTTCACTTTTGCTTTTTTATTCTCTATTTTATTAACTTGTGCTCTAATCTATATTGGTTTCTTTCTTCTTGTTATTTTGAGATTAGTTTTCTCTTCTTGTTCTAGTGTCTTAAGGTGAAAATTTAGGTTATTGGCTTGATTTCTTTTCTTGAGGTAGATATTTGCCTATGTAAATTTTCCTTTCAGCACTAGTTTTGCTGTACCCCATTTTGTTTCCTAAATCTCTCATGTGTTTTTTTCGCAACTTTTCTTCTGTTTTCTTTTGCTTTAAGTAAATATATTCTAGTGTAACATTTGCATTCTTTTAATAATTATTTCTCACTATACATTTTAAAAGTTATTTTTTAGTGGTTGCTCTAGAATTACCATATTAATTTTAATTTTTCATATTGAGCAGTTTTATATTAGCTTAATTCTAACATTATAAAATAATCCTCCTATGAAGATTTGTTTCTTTTTTGTGCTATTATTCTTATACTTTTTATAAATACTGTATTATTTATTTTTTATTATTAATATTGTTATTTTAACCATTTTGTGGGTACATAGTAGGTGTTATATATTTCTGAGGTACATTAGATGTTTTGATAAAGGCGTGCAATGTGAAATAAGGACATCATAGGGAATGTATTCATCCTGCCAAGCATTTATTTTTTGTGTTACAAATGATCCAATTACACTTTTCAAGTTAGTTAAAAATCTACAATTTAAGTCATTATTGACTATAGTTGCCCTATTGTGCTATGAAACAGTAGGTCTTATTAATTTTTTCTAGCTTTTTTTATTCTTTATTCCTACCGACTTCCTGACTCACCACTACCTTTACCAGAGGCTAACAAGTCTTCGACTCTCCATGTTCATGAGTTCAATTGTTTTGATTTATTTATTTATTTATTTATTTATTTATTTATTTATTTATTTATTTTTTCACTCAGGTGGAATATTTTATTTTATTTTATTTTTTTATTATACTTTAAGTTCTAGGGTACATGTGAATAACGTGCAGGTTTGTTACATATGTATACTTATGCCATGTTGGTGTGCTGCACCTATCAACTCGTCAGCACCCATCAATTTATCATTTATATCATGTATACCTCCCCATGCAATCCCTCCCCCTCCCCCCCCTCCCCATGATAGGCCCCAGTGTGTTGTTCCCCTTCCCGAGTCCAAGTGATCTCATTGTTCAGTTCCCACCTATAAGTGAGACAATGCGGTGTTTGGTTTTCTCTTCTTGTGATAGTTTGCTAAGACTGATGGTATCCAGCTGCATCCATGTTCCTACAAAGGATGCAAATGCATCCTTTTTTATGGCTGCATAGTATTCCATGGTGTATATGTGCCACATTTTCTTAATCCAGTCTGTCACAGATGGACATTTGGGTTGATTCCAAGTCTGTGCTATTGTGAATAGTGCCGCAATAAACATACGTGTGCATGTGTCTTTGTAGTAGAGTAATTTATAATCCTTTGGTATATACCCAGTAGTGGGATGCCTGGGTCATATGGTACATCTAGTTCTAGATCCTTGAGGAATCGCCATACTGTTTTCCATAATGGTTGAACTAGTTTACAATCCCATCAACAATGTAAAAGTGTTCCTATTTCTCCACATCCTCTCCAACACCTGTTGTTTCCTGACTTCTTAATGATTGCCATTCTAACTGGTGTGGATGGTATCTCATTGTGGTTTTGATTTGCATTTCTCTGATGGCGAGTGATGATGAGCGTTTTTTCATGTGTCTGTTGGCTGTATGAATGTCTTCTTTTGAGAATGTCTGTTCATATCCTTGCCCACTTTTTGATGAGGTTGTTTGTTTTTTTCTTGTAATTTTTTTGAGTTCTTTGTAGATTCGGATATTAGCCCTTGTCAGATGAGTAGGTTGCAAAAATTTTCTCCCATTCTGTAGGTTGCCTGTTCACTCTGATGGTAGTTTCTTAGCTGTGCAAAAGCTCTTTAGTTAATGAGATCCCATTTCTCAATTTTGGCTTTTGTTGCCATTGCTTTTAGTGTTTTAGACATGAAGTCCTTGCCCATGTCTATGTCCTGAATGGTACTACCTAGATTTTCTTCTAGGGTTTTTATGGTATTAGGTCCAACATTTAAGTCTCTAATCCATCTTGAATTAATCTTCGTATAAGGGTAAGGAAAGGATCCAGTTTCAGCTTTCTACTTATGGCTAGCCAATTTTCCCAGCACCATTTATTAAATAGGAATCCTTTCCCCATTTCTTGTTTCTCTCAGGTTTGTCAAAGATCAGATGGCTGTAGATGTGGTATTATTTCTGAGGACTCTGTTCTGTTCCATTGGTCTATATCTTTTTGGTACCAGTACCATGCTGTTTTGGTTACTGTGCCTTGTAGTATAGTTTGAAGTCAGGTAGCGTGACGCCTCCAGCTTTGTCCTTTTCATTAGGATTGTCTTGGCAATGCGGGCTCTTTTTTGGTTCCATATGAACTTAAAGCAGTTTTTTCCAATTCTGTGAAGAAAGTCATTGGTAGCTTGATGGGGATGGCATTGAATCTATAAATAACCTTGGGCAGTATGGCCATTTTCAAAATATTGATTCTCCTATCCATGAGCATGGTATGTTCTTAAATTTGTTAGTGTCCTCTTGATTTCACTGAGCAGTGGTTGTAGTTCTCCTTGAAGAGGTCCTTTACATCCCTTGTAAGCTGGATTCCTAGGTATTTTATTCTCTTTGAAGCAATTGTGAATGGAAGTTTATTCCTGATCTGGCTCTCTGCTTGTCTGTTGCTGGTGTATAAGAATGCTTGTGATTTTTGCACATTAATTTTGTATCCTGGACTTTGCTGAAGTTGCTTATCAGCTTAAGGAGATTTTGGGCTGAGACGATTGGGTTTTCTAAATATACAATGATGTCATCTGCAAACAGGGACAATTTGATTTCTTCTTTTCCTAACTGGATACCCTTGATTTCTTTCTCTTGCCTGATTGCCCTAGCCAGAACTTCCAACACTATGTTGACTAGGAGTGTTGAGAGAGGGCATCCCTGTCTTGTGCCAGTTTTCAAAGGGAATTTTTCCAGTTTGTGCCCATTCAGCATGATATTAGCTGTGGGTTTGTCATAAATAGCTCTTATTATTTTGAGGTACGTTCCATCAATACCGAATTTATTGAGCGTTTTTAGCATGAAGGGCTGTTGAATTTTGTCAAAAGCCTTTTCTGCATCTATTGAGATAATCATGTGGTTCTTGTCTTTGGTTCTGTTTCTATGCTGGATTACGTTTATTGATTTGCGAATGTTGAAGCAGCCTTGCATCCCAGGGATGAAGCCCACTTGATCATGGTGGATAAGATTTTGATATGCTGCTGAATCCGGTTTGACAGTATTTTATTGAGAATTTTTGCATTGATGTTCATCAGGGATATTGGTTTAAAATTCTCTTTTTTTGTTGTGTCTTTGCCAGGCTTTGGTGTCAGGATGATGTTGGCCTCATAAAAAGAGTTAGGGAGGATTCCCTCTTTTTCTATTGATTGAAATAGTTTCAGAAGGAATGGTATCAGCTCCTCCTTGTTCCTCTGGTAGAATTCAGCTGTGAATCCATCTGGCCCTGGACTTTTTTTGGTTGATAGGCTATTAATTATTGCCTCAATTTCAGAGCCTGCTATTGGTCTATTCAGGGATTCAACTTCTTCCTGGTTTAGTCTTGGGAGAGTGTAAGTGTCCAGGAAATTATCCATTTCTTCTCGATTTTCTAGTTGATTTGCGTAGAGGCATTTATAGTATTCTCTGATGGTTGTTTGTATTTCTGTGGGGTCGGTGGTGATATCCCCTTTATCATTTTTATTGCGTCTCTTTGATTCCTCTCTCTTTTCTTCTTTTTTAGTCTTGCTAGCGGTCTGTCAATTTTGTTGATCTTTTCAAAAAACAACTCCTGGATTCATTGATTTTTGGAGGGTTTTTTGTGTCTCTATCTCCTTCAGTTCTGCTCTGATCTTAGTTATTCTTGCCTTCTGCTAGCTTTTGACTGTGTTTGCTCTTGCCTTTCTAGTTCTTTTAATTGTGATGTTAGAGTGTCAATTTTAGATCCTTCCTGCTTTCTCTTGTGGGCATTTAGTGATATAAATTTCCCTCTACACACTGCTTTAAATGTGTCCCAGAGATTCTGGTATGTTGTATCTTTGTTCTCATTGGTTTCAAAGAACATCTTTATTTCTGCTTTCATTTCGTTATGTACCTGGTAGTCATTCAGGAGCAGGTTGTTCCGTTTCCATGTAGTTGAGCGGTTTTGATTGAGTTTCTTAGTCCTGAGTTCTAGTTTGATTGCACTGTGGTCTGAGAGACAGTTTGTTATAATTTCTGTTCTTTGACATTTGCTGAGGAGTGCTTTACTTCCAATTATGTGGTCAATTTTGGAATAAGTGCGATGTGTGCTGAGAAGAATGTATATTCTGTTGATTTGGAGTGGAGAGTTCTACAGATGTCTATTAGGTCTGCTTGGTGCAGAGATGGGTTCAATTCCTGATATCCTTGTTAACTTTCTGTCTCGTTGATCTGTCTAATGTTGACAGTGGAGTGTTGAAATCTCCCATTATTATTGTATGGGAGTCTAAGTCTCTTTGTAGGTCTCTAAGGACTTGCTTTATGAATCTGGGTGCTCCTGTATAGGGTGCATATATATTAAGACAGTTAGCTCTTCCTGTTGAAATGATCCCTTTACCAATATGTAATGGCCTTCTTTGTCTCTTTTGATCTTTGATGGTTTAAAGTCTGTTTTGTCAGAGACTAGGATTGCAACCCCTGCTTTTTTTTGTTCTCCATTTACTTGGTAGATCTTCCTCCATCCCTTATTTTGAGCCTCTGTATGTCTCTGCATGTGAGATGGGTCTCCTGAATACAGCAGACTGATGGGTATTGACTCTTTATCCAGTTTGCCAGTCTGTGTCTTTTAATTGGAGCATTTAGTCCATTTACATTTAAGGTTAATATTGTTATGTGTGAACTTGATCCTGTCATTATGATATTAACTGCTAATTTTGATCGTTAGTTGATGCAGTTTCTTCCTAGCCTCGATGGTCTTTACATTTTGGCATGTTTTTGCAATGGCTGGTACCGGTTGTTCCTTTCCATGTTTAGGGCTTCCTTCAGGGTCTCTTGTGAGGCAGGCCTTGTAGTGACAAAATCTCTAAGCATTTGCTTATCTGTAAAGGATTTTATTTCTCCTCCACTGATGAAGCTTAGTTTGGCTGGATATGAAATTCTGGGTTGAAAATTCTTTTCTTTAAGAAGGTTGAATATTGGCCCCCACTCTCTTCTGGCTTGTAGAGTTTCTGCCGAGAGATCTGCTGTTAGTCTGATAGGATTCCCTTTGTGGGTAACCCGACCTTTCTCTCTGGCTGCCCTTAAGATTTTTTCCTTCATTTCAACTTTGGTGAATCTGGCAATTATGTGTCTTGGAGTTGCTCTTCTAAGGAGTATCTTTGTGGCGTTCTCTGTATTTCCTGAATTTGAATGTTGGCCTGCCCTACTAGGTTGGGGAATTTCTCCTGGATGATCTCCTGAAGAGTTTTTTAACTTGGTTCCATTTTCCCCCTCACTTTCAGGCACCCCAATCAGACGTAGATTTGGTCTTTTTCCATAATCCCATACTTCTTGCAGGCTTTGTTCTTTCTTTTTCTTCTTTTTTCTTTTGTTTTCTCTTCTCGCTTCATTTTATTCATTTGATCCTCAATCGCTGATACTCTTTCTTCCAGTTGATCGAGTCAGTTACTGAAGCTTGTGCATTTGTCACGTATTTCTCGTGTCATGGTTTTCATCTCTGTCATTTCGTTTATGATCTTCTCTGCATTAATTAGTCTAGCTGTCAATTCTCCACTCTTTTTTCAAAATTTTTAGTTTCTTTGCTCTGGGTACGTAATTCCTCCTTTAGCTCTGAGAAGTTTGATGGACTGAAGCCTTCTTCTCTCATCTCGTCAAAGTCATTCTCTGACCAGCTTTGATCCGTTGCTGGCGATTGGCTGCACTCCTTTGCAGGGCGAGATGCGCTCTTATTTTTTGAATTTCCAGCTTTTCTGCCCTGCTTCTTCCCCATCTTTGTGGTTTTATCTGTCTCTGGTCTTTGATGATGGTGACGTACTGATGGGGTTTTGGTATAGGTGTCCTCCTGTTTGATAGTTTTCCGTCTGACAGTCAGAAGGACTGTCTGTTGGTCTGTTGGAGATTGCTTGAGGTCCACTCCAGACCCTGTTTGCCTGGGTATCAGCAGCAGAGGTTGCAGAAGATAGAATATTGCTGAACAGCGAGTGTACCTGTCTGATTCTTCCTTCGGAAGTTTCCTCTCAGGGGTGACTCCACCCTGTGAGGTGTGGGGTGTCAGACTGCCCCTAGTGGGGGATGTCTCCCAGCTAGGCTACTCAGGGGTCAGGGACCCACCTGAGCAGGCAGTCTGTCCGTTCTCAGATCTCAACCTCCGCGTTGGGAGATCCACGGCTCTCCCCAAAGCTATCAGACAGAGTCGTTCACGTCTGCACCGGCCCCCGCTGCTTCCCCTATTGGACTTCAGCTGTGCGCTGTCCCCAGAGGTGGAGACTACAGAGACCGGCAGGCTTCCTTGAGCTGCTGTGAGCTCCACCCAGTTCGAGCTTCCCAGCGGCTTTGTTTACCTACTTAAGCCTCAGCAATGGCGGGCGCCCCCCCCCCAGCCTCGCTGCTGCCTTGCAGATAGGATAGATCTCCGCAGACTGCTGTGTTAGCAGTGAGGGAGGCTCTGTGGGTGTGGGACCCTCCCGGCCAGGTGTGGGATATATTCTCCTGGTGTCCTGTTTCCTTGAAGTGCAGTATTGTGGTGGGAGTTATCCGATTTTCCAGGTGTTGTGTGTCTCAGTTCCCCTGGCTAGGAAAACGGATTTCCTTCCCCCTTGCGCTTCCAGGTGAGGCGATGCCTCGCCCTGCTTCAGTTCTCGCTGGTCAGGCTGCAGCATCTGACCAGCACCGATTGTCCGGCACTCCCTAGTGAGGTGACCCCAGTACCTCAGTTGAAAATGCAGAAATCACCAGTCTTCTGTGTTGCTCGCGCTGTGAGTTGGAGACTGGAGCTGTTCCTATTCGGCATCTTGCTCCGCCCCCTGTTTTGATATTTAGATCCCAAAAATAAGGAAGAACATGTGATATTTGTCTTTCTGTGACTGGTTTATTTTACTTAATATAATGATCCCCGGTTTCACCCATATTGTTGGAAATGACTGGATCTCATTCCTTTTTATGAATAGTACTCTATTGTGTATATGACCAAACTTTCTCTATCTATTTATCTGTTGACCGACACTTAGGTTGCTACTAAATCTTATTTTTTGCAAGCAGTGCTGCAACAAACATAGAAGTACACATATCTCTTTGATATACTGATTTAGTTTTGGGGGGGTATATACCGAGCAATAGAATTGCTGGATCATTGGTAGTTCTATTTGTAGTTTGTTGAGGCAGCTCCAAACTGTTCTCCACAGTGGTTGTATTAATTTACATTTCCATCAATGGTGTACAAGGCTTCCTTTTCTCCACATGCTTTGCCAGCATTTGTTTTTGTCTGTCTTTTGGATGTAAGTCATTTTTACTGGAGAGAGAAGATATTTTGTTGCAGTTTTGGATTTGCATTTCTCTGATGATCAGTGATGTTGAGCACCTTTCCATGTGTCTGTTTGCCATTTGTATACCTTCTTTTGAGAAATGTCTGTTTAAATCTTTTCCCCATCTTGTATTACTTTTTTCTTGCTGTTTGTTTATTCTTTAACCATCCCTACCTCTTTCTTGGCTCATCACTACCTTTACCAGAGATAAAGCTAAAAAAATTTATAAGATTATAATTTTTTTCTACAGATTTGTTGAATTTCTTTTATATTCTGATTTTTAATCCTTGTTCAGATGGGTAGTTTGCAAATGTTTTCTCCCATTCTGTGGACTGTCTCTTCACATTGTTGCTTGTATCCTTTGCTGTGCAGAAGCTTCTTTACTTGATGTGATTCCATTTGCCCATTTTTGCTTTGGTTGTCTTTGCTTGTGGAGTATTACTCAAGAAATCTTTATCCAGACCAATGTCCTAGGGGGTTTCATCAATTTTCTTGTAGTAGTTTCATAGTTTGAGGTCTTAGGTTTAAGTATTTAATTCATTTTGATTTTATTTTTGTATATCATGATAAATAGGAGTCTGATTTTATTCTTCTGCATAGAAATATCTGATTTTCCCGGCACCATTTATTGAAGAGACTATCTTTTTCCCAGTGTAAGTTCTATCTTGTTACCTTTGTCAAAAATGAGTTCACTGTGAGTGTGTGAATTTGTTTTTGGGTTATCTATTTTGTTCTGTTTATTTATGTGTCTGTTTTATGCCTGTACTATGCTGTTTTAGTTACTATATCTCTGTAGCATAATTTGATGTCATGAAATGTGATTCCTCCAGTTTTGTTATTTTTGCTTAGAATAGCTCTATTTTTGGTCTTTTGTGTTTCTATATATATTTTAGCACTTTTTTTTGTTTGTTTTTGTGAAGAATGTCATTTATATTTGGATAGGGATTTCAATGAATTTGTAGATTTCTTTGGGTAGTATGGACATTTTAACAATATTGATTCTTCCAATTTGTAAATATGGCATATTATTCCATATTCTGGTGTCCTCTTCAATTTCTTATCAGTGTTTTATAATTTTCATTATAGAGATCTTTTATTTCTTTGATTAAGCTAATTGATAGGTATTTAATTTATATTTGGGAATTGTAAATAGGATTACAATTTTTATTTTTTTCACATTGTTCACTATTGTTACATAGAAATGCTACTGATTTTTTTGTATGTTGATTTTGTATCTTTCTACTTTATTAATTTTTTTTTATCAGCTCTTATAGTTTTCCTGTGGAGTCTTTAGTTTTTTCCAAATATAAGATTGTATCACCTACAAAGAATAATTAGACGTTTCCTTTTCTAAATTAATGTCCTTTTTTTTCTCTTCTCCAATTGCTCTAGGTAGAACTTCCAGTATTATGTTGAATAACAGTGGTGAAAGTGGGCATTCTCACGTGTTTTAAATCTGAGGGAAAAACTTTTCAATTTTTCTCCATTCAGTATGATACTAGTTGTGGGTCTGTTGTATATGGGTTTTATTATCTAATGTTTCTTCTAGGCCAGTTACTTGAGAGTTTGTATAATGAAGAAAAGTTGAATTTTATTCAATGATTTTTTTCAGCTTCAAATGAAATAATCCTATGGTTTATATCTTTCATTTTGTTGATATGACATATCAAATCATTTTATTTGCCTATCGTGAACCATCCTTGCATCCCAGGAATAAATCCCACTTGGTGTGTATGAATGATCTTTCTAATGTATTGTTGAATTCAGATTGCTAATATTGTGTTGAGAATTTATGCATCAATTTTTATGAGATATATTGGTCAGTGGTTTTCTTTCTTTGATGTGTCTATCTGATTTTGGTATCATGGTAATACAGTCTTAATAAGGTGAATTTGGACGTGTTCCCTCCTCTGTATTTTGTGAAATAATTTGAGGTGGATAGATATTAATTTTTCTATCGATGGTTGGAAAAATTCAGCAGTAAAGCCATCAGGTCCTGGGCTTTTCTTTACTGGGTGACTTGTTATTAAAGCTTCAATCTCATTACTTGTTATTGGTCTGTTTAGACTTTGAATTTCTTTTTGGTTTAATCTTTGTAGGCTGTATATATCTAGGAATTTGTCCATTTCTTCTAGATTTTTCAATTTATTGGCATATTGTTGCTCATAGTAGCCACTAATGATCCTTTGAATTTCTACAGTATCAGTCATAATATCCCTTTTTATCATTTGTGATTTTATTTATTTGGATCTTATCTCTAGTTTTCTTAGTCTGACTAAAGGTTTGTAACTTTTGTTTAACTTTTCAAAAAAAAAACTTCACATTTTATCAATCTCGTTTTGTTGTTTTCATTTTAATTTCACTGATTTCTGCTCCTACTTACATTATTTGTTTTATTCTAGTAATTTTGAGGTTGGTTTGCTCTTCCTTTTATAGTTCTTTAAGATTCATTGTTAGATTGTTCATGTAAAGTTTTTTTCTTTTTTGACGTAGGTATTTATAGTTATAAACTTCCATTTTAGTACTTCTTTTCCTGTTTTCCATAGATTTTGGTATGTCATTTTTCCATTATAATTTTTTTCCAGAAATGTTTCATTTTCCTTCTACTTTCTTCATAGACCTACTGGTCATTCAGGAGCATAGTGTTTAATTTTGATATATTTCTACAGTTTTCAAAATTCCTGTTGTTATTAATTTTTAGTTTTACTCCATTGTGGTCATAGAAGATTCTGGATATAATTTCAATTATTTGAATATTTTAGGACTTGTGACCTAATATATGATCTGTCCTTGAGAATAATCCATGTGCCAAGAAAAAAATGCGTATTCTGCAGCTCTTGGATGAAATGATCTGTAAATATATATTAGATCTATTTGGTATATAGTGCAAATGATATCTGATGACATAAATTATTTCTTTGTTGATTTTCTGTTTGGAAGATCTGATCAACACTGAAAGCAGAATGTTGAATTCTCCAGCTATTATTGTATTGGGACTCATCTCTCTGTAGCTCTAATAATATTTTCTTTATATATCTGGGTACTCCAGTGTTGGGTGCATACATGCTTGATATTACTATGTCCTCTTGCTGAAGTCATTCATTCATCATTATGTAGTGACTTTCTTTCTCATTCACCATTATGTAGTGACCTTCTTTTTAGTCTATAGTTTTATCTTGAAAGTTATTTTTCTGATATAAGTATAGCAACTTCTGCTATTTTTGGTTTCCATTGGCATGAAATAACTTTTTCCATCTTTTTAGTTTTCAGTTTCTCTATGTCTTTATTGTGGTTTATGTTTCTTGTAGGCAACAGAACTATGAGTCTTGTTTTTTTCATGTATTCATTCAGTCTATTTCTTTTGAATGGAGAATTTAATCCATGTACCCTCAATGTTTTTATTGATAAGTAAGGACTTACTTCTGCCATTTTCTTATTATTTTCTGGTTATTTTGCAGCCTTCTCTTTCTTCTTTCTTTCTTTCCTGTCTTTCTCTAGTGAAGATGATTTTTCTCTGGTGATATAATTTAGTTTCCTGATATTCATTTTTTCTTTCTTTTTTTTTTTTTTTTTTGAGACGGAGTCTTGCTCTGTCGCCCAGGCTGGAGTGCAGTGGCCGGATCTCAGCTCACTGCAAGCTCCGCCTCCTGGTTCACACCATTCTCCTGCCTCAGCCTCCGAGTAGCTGGGACTACAGGCGCCCGCCACCTCGCCCGGCTAGTTTTTTGTATTTTTTAGTAGAGATGGGGTTTCACAGTGTTAGCCAGGATGGTCTCGATCTCCTGACCTCGTGATCCACCCATCTCGGCCTCCCAAAGTGCTGGGATTACAGGCTTGAGCCACCGTGCCCAGCCCATTTTTTCTTTAAATTTTTATTTTAGGTTTGGGGGTACATGTGAAGGTTTGTTACATAGATGAACACGTGTCACTTGGGTTTTTTGTACATATTACTACATCACTCAGTTATTAAGCTCAGTATTCAATTGTTATGCTGTGTTGTGCTTACATGTGCCCCACATTTATCTGAGACTGTGTTAACTTGTCTTTATTTTATTATTTCTATGTTTTATGGATTGCATAATAACTATTAATATATCTTCGATTTTGCTCATTCTCTTGCTTTTTCAAATCTACTGCTGATCTCTTGTAATAAATTTTTAGTTTGGTTATTGTAATTTTCAACTCCAGAATTTCCATGTTATTCTTTTTCACTTATATTTTATCACTTATATTACATCTTTTCACTTATATATGTGATGAGACCTTCTCTTTATATCTTATTTTTCTTAATTAAGCACGATTTCCTTTGGTTCTTTAAACATATTTATAATGGCTACATTGAAATTTTTGTTAAATCTGACATCTCTTTCTTCTTACAGATAGTTTCTATTGCCTATGTTTTTTTTCCTTTGCATGGGACACATATTTCTGTTTCTTTGCGAATTTTGAACTTTTGATAGCAGCAGGAGGCAGATAAATGTCTAGGCATATAGGGTTGGATGCCTGGTTAAACCCAACCTCCAAGTCAAGACAGTTTAAAATTTGAAAGCCAAGCTACAAGTCAAATCCATGGATGGGATTGAAAACCTGTCTTCCTGTTTTGCCTGCTTTTCTTTGATTGATCCCCCTCTTCACCTATTTTACATGTACCTACCCTTTCCTAATTGGTTTTCTACACTGCCATGTCCACCTTATGTGGTGACTTTGCTTTAGCCTTTCTTTGCATACTTGCAAACCAGTCAGCATGCACACCTCTATTCTGGGCCCATAAAAGCCTCAGCGGTAGGGGTGAGGGAACAGCTCTTCATTCCCTCTCAGCTGAGAGCTGCTCTGTCAATCAATTTAAATGCTCCTCTGCTCTCTTCACCCTTTGAATTGTCACTGTATCCTCATTCTTCTTGGATACAGGACAAGACATCAGGAACTACTGAACATAGTTCATAGGTACAAGTCATAAAATACCTTCATAGGTACAAGCCACATTGCAGCCAGGCCAAGTGGGTGGGGTGCCTCCAGTGGCAGGCCCAGGGTTGAGTGCAGCCTGGGGGAGTGGGTGTGTCACTGGACATGAAATTCCCCAGTTGGCAAAATGGCTGAGAAAAATTCTGTGTCTTTTTTTTTTTTTTTTCCTTAAAAAACTGGACCTTTTTATGTAGTATGTTGTAGTAACCTTGGATACTAATTCTCCCACACCTCTTTGTGACTTATTTTGTTATTCGCTTTTTGTTTTCTTTGCTAAAGTATTCTAGTAAATTTAGGAAAATCTTTTTGCTCCATATTGAGAAGTAAATAGTGTCATTTTGGTGTCATTTTTCAGATCCTAAAATCTTCAGTGTGTTTTGTGTTACCCTAGGATGCCAGTGATATTAAAATGGACTTCTTAGAATCTATTTTCCTAATCTCTCTGTTAAGCTGTGTTCTTCATTTGGTAATGCATCCTGCCAGTCAGGCCCTGTTAATTACCAGTTGATTGCTCTATTGTTTTTGACAATTCCCCCATTGCATAAACTGCTTGCTTAGAAGTCTAATTCAATTAAATTCAGTTGAAGATGTTTTTGAGACTGGTCTTTGATATTTATTCTGACACCAGAAGGACTCTTGACTGTCTCTTTCTCTGGGTCTTTTTGGTGAACTTGCTGGCCCATAATTTTGCTTCTGCCCTTAACTAAGAATAACTATTTTTTTCTTCAAGAGTGGCTTTAAGATTCAACTTCCTCACTATGTGCTTCAAATAAAGTTAATTATGTTTGGGAGAAATTAGGAACTCTCTTTTCTTATAGACTGCTTTTCCCTCAGGACAAACTCTCTAAGCAATAGGTTTGGTGGTATACCCTCTGGTTATCTCAGTTGCATTTATAAATAAGGTCATGCAAGGAAAGTCAAAGCTTTATTATACTGGCCATCCATGTTTCTGGTAGAGCCTCTATCATTTAGATAAGGGCTGGGTGGAGGAAGGGAGACTCCTATCACTTTGCCATACTCACCAAAAATTTAGTGTCTTCTACTTAAAATTGAAGGGAATGAGAAATTTTGGCAGACTTTCCTTCCTGATGAGATATGGTAACCACTAATTTTGTTTTCTTTGCTATACTTGCTGAGAATAGAAGTTCCACAATGTTGAGTTGGACAAGGTGAGAAAGAAGGAATTGTGGCTCAAATTCTTTTGACTCTGGGTGTTATTACTGATTTTTAGTATATTTTCTTGAATAGATGTTTTCTATTTTGCTCTTTGCACTTTAGTCCATTTCCAAACATTTGAAATTGTTCTTAATAATATTTTGACCAGTTTTGCTTGTTTTGCTGGGTATAAGGTTCATGGGATTCCTCAGGCTGTAATCCAAAAGAGGAATACTCTTTGTGGTTTTAATATTAATTTCCCTAACGACTAAAGATGTTGAGCATTCCTATGTTCTTAGTAGCCATTTGTTTATCTATTTTGGAGAACTGTCTACTGATAACCTTTGCCCAACTGAATGAGGTATTTTCTGTTTTTATTTTAATTATAGATTTGTAAGCATTCCTTATATATTCTGGATACAAATCACTTATCACATAAATAACCTGGAAATATTTCCTCCATTCTGTGAATTGTCTTTTTATTTTTTCAGTGCTGTACTTTCAAATACAAAAGTTTTTAATTTTTTTGCATTTATAATACTTCTGTTAAGTCTGAACTCTCTGATGTTAAGTAAGATGTGAGCAGATATAATGACTTTTCATATTCTTTATATTTGTAAAGATTTTTTCAAGGACAAATGATCTCCTGTGCAATAAAGTGTGAGCATTGGTTAAAAGTTTTGCCACATTCTTCACACTTGTACAAGTTTTTTTTTTTTTTTTTGGATGAATTTTCTTATGTATAATCAAGTATAACAACCATTTAAAAGCTTTGTTACATTCTTCACATTTTAAAGATTTCTCACCAGTACAATTTCTTTTATGTTTAGAAAAGTTTGAGGTGTTATCAAAATCACTGTTATATCTTTTAGGTTTGTAGAGTTTCTCACAAATATGAATTTTCTTATGTCCTGCAAATCTTCAGTATTGGTTAAAATCTTTGACACATTCTTCACATTGGTAGGGTTTCTCTCCGGTATGATTTCTCTTATCTAGTAAGGTGTGACGATTGATTAAAGACTTTACCACATTTCTCACATTGGTAGGATTTCTCTGCAGTATGAATTATCTTATGTGTAGAAAGGTGTGAGAAATGGTTAAAGACTTTGCCACATTCTTTTTTTTTTTTTTTTTTTTGAGGCGGAGTCTTGCTCTGTCACCCAGGCTGGAGTGCAGTGGCCAGATCTCAGCTCACTGCAAGCTCCGCCTCCCGGGTTCACGCCATTCTCCTGCCTCAGCCTCCCAAGTAGCTGGGACTACAGGCGCCCGCCACCTCGCCTGGCTAGTTTTTTGTATTTTTAGTAGAGACGGGGTTTCACTGTGTTCGCCAGGATGGTCTCGATCTCCTGACCTTGTGATCCGCCCGTCTCGGCCTCCCAAAGTGCTGGGATTACAGGCTTGAGCCACCGCGCCCGGCCCACATTTTTCATATGTGTGCAGTTTCTCTCCAGTATGAATTTTCTTGTGTTCAGTAAGTTTTGAAGATCGATAAAAAGCTGTGCCTTATTTTCGACATTGATAGGGTTTCTCTTTAGTATGAATTCTCTTATGTCTAGTAAGGTGTGAGGACTTGTTAAAGGCTTTGTCACATGCTTCATATTTGCAGGTTGTCTCTCCAGTATGAATTATCTTATGTGTAATAGGGTGTGGGGACTGCCTAAAGGCTGTGCCATATTCTTCACATTTGTAGGATATCTCTGTAGTATGAATTATCTTATGTCTGGTAAGGTGTGAGGACTGGTTACAAACTTCGCCACATTCTACACCTTTGGAGAGTTTCTCTCCAGTATGAATTTTCTCATGTTCACTAATGTATGCGGATTCGCTAAAATCTTTGCCACATTCTTTATGTTTGTTGAATTTTTATCTGGCGTGAATTATCTTGTGTAGTAAGGATTGAGGACTGGTTGAAGACTTTGCCACATTCTTCAAATTTGCAGGGTTTCTCTCCAGTGTGAATTATTTGATGTGTAGTAAAATATGAGGAAAGATCAAAGGCTTTGCCACATTTTTCACATTTATAGAGTTTCTCTCTAGTATAAATTATCTTATGTGTAGTAAGGTTTGAGAACTGATTAATGATGTTGCCACATTCTTCACATTTGTAGGGTTCCTTTCCAATATGAATTCTTTTATGTTTAGTAAAGATTGAGGACTCATTAAAAGCTTTTCCATAGTCTTCACATTTGTAGAAATTTACTCTAGTATAAATTAGTTTATGTTGAGTTAGGTTTGTAAACATGCAAAATAATTTGTCACATTCTTTACATTTAAAAGGTTTTCTTTTCCAGTATGTCTTACCTTATGTCCATTTAAATTTGAAGATTTACGAAACATTTTCACATATTTATCACATTCAAATACTTCACACTGGGTAGTGAGTAAACATTGATCAAGTCCATTATAACCTCTTTTTGGCACCTTGCAATCATTCACACACATTTACCACGTTTTCTTAACTGTAAATTCTCATGTTTGCAATTTCCATATCCTTTCAATGTCACTTTTTGGAAAGAATCTTTTATGATCTGCTCTGGCCAAAAGTCTTGGGAAAAATGGGAACACATAACTGGGGATTTGGCTATCATCTCTGTCTCTTTGTAGTCCAAGACTCTTTTTCTTGCTCCAGACAGGTAATCAGGTCTGGCTTAGAGACAGCAATACCAAGGAAAGCCAGTTTCTGTAATTCTCTAACATCACATTACTATATAAATTCCACTGTGCAGTGTCCAGGCATTGTGACTCCACCAGAGAGAATTCTATGACCACATCCCTAATTTTCACATTGGGCACTTTATTAAAATGACATGGATGCTTCTACCGGGAACATCAGATAGAACAATTCCTAGCCTTCCAGGGGGCCCTGGCATCTTAGCTGTGTATCTCCCAACACTTGCAGGTTAGAGGGTCACAGAAGCTGGACATCTAGGAGCAGAGAAAACAGAGAAATAAAGATAAGACTTGGAGCTATAGCTGCAGATAGGCCAAAAGATTTTAATTTTGATGAAATCCAATTTATTTTATGTTATAACTTGTGATTTATTATTGCATATTAGAAACAATTGCTTAATGCAAGTGTACAAAGTATTACTGCTATATTTTCTTCTAATATTTTATGTATCTTATTCATTATGTCTCTGAACCATTTGGAGTTAATTTTTAAATATGGTGAGAGAAAGCAGTCTAACTACATACTTTTTTTATATAGTCTTATTGAAAAGAGTTTTTATTTCATTGAATAGTTTTGGAAACTTTGTAAAAAACTAATTTGTATAAAAGTTAGAGTTCATTTCAGGATTCACAATTCTGTTTTACTTAGGTATATGCTAATCCATATATCACTGTCACACTGTTCAATGACTGTAGCTTTGTAGTAAGGTTTTGAATTGGGTAGTGTTCTTTTTAAAATTTATTTTTGACTATTCTGAGTTTCTTTAAATTACATATGGAGTTTAAATCAGCTTGCCAAATTTCTGAAAATGGGCATCTGAAATTTTGATAGAAATTGCTTTAAATATGTAGATCAATTGGAAATTATTGTTATATTAAAATATCATCTGCCAATCCATGAGTATGTTTTCTTTCATTTTATTTAAATTTCCTTTTGTTCCTTCAACAATGTTTTTCAATTTACAAGTTTTGCACTACTTTGAAATGTTCATTTAAATGTTTTTTAGTCTTTTTGATGTATTTTAAATAATTTTTTTTGTTTTTTATTGCTAATGTATGTAAATACAATTGATGTTTGCACATTGACCTATTATCCTGAAAACTTGTTGAAATCTAGGTGATATGGTATTATATATATATATATATACAGACATACATATATATTTTCTGCATCTTGTTCTTACCATGATCAAGTTGTGATATTGGCATCTTTATTATTGCTTAATTATTTATTTCTTCAATTTTGTTCAGTTTTGCCTTATTTATTTTGGGAATTTGTTATTAGGTGCATGTATATTTATAGTTATTATATTTTTCTGATAACTTTTTACTATAATACAAAATTTTTTCTTAAAAACTATTTTGTCTGATATTATTATAGCCACTTGAGCATCCGTTTAGTTATTGCTTTCATGACTTATCTTTTTCCATCCTTTATTTTAAACTCTGACAGAATTTTGTGCATCTATTGTAGACACTATGAAAAATAAGTATCATCTTTTATTCATTCTGCCACTATTTGCCTTTTAATTGGAGCATTTATATCAGTTACATTTCATGCAATTTCTGTAAAGGTAGGATTTATTTTGCCATTATGCTATTGCTTTTGATGTGTCTTATGTTATTTTCCTCTTTTTCTCCATTATGCCTTTGTTTTGTAATAAATGTATATTCCCTTATAATTACTTATTTTAAAATAATTTTTATTTTACTTTATGTAGTTTTAAAATAATTTATTAATGACAATTACCGCAAACCATTTAAAATAATCTCGTTCAGCTTAATACTAAATAAACTATATGATATAAAAAATTTGCTCCACTATAGGTCAATTTCTTTCTCCCTCTTTAGGTTATTATTGTGGAAATGTATCATTATATATTAAAAGCCTGTCCAAAAGATTTACCATTATTGCTTTACGCAGTTTCTTTCAAACCAGATCATACAAAAAAGTTATAAGAAAAACATTTATACTAATTTTTGTATTTACCTCTGTCGTTACCTTTATCAATGTAGTTACCTCTGCTAATGCACTTTATTACTAATGTGTTTCAAGGTGCTCTTAATTTAATTGCTAACATGTTTCTAGGTCCCATGAGTTCCTGAAGCTCTGTTTATTTTTCTTTATTCTTTTTTTATTCTGTTTCTTGGTCTGAATAATTTAAATTAATTTATTCTCAAGTTTGTGGATTAGCTTCCTGATTCATACCTGCTATTCAGCTCATCTAATAGATTTTTTAATTTAGGTTGTTATTTTAATGCTGGATTTCTATTTTGCTCTTTGTAATAATTCATTCCTCTATCTTTGTATTCTCTATTTGGTGAAACACCATTCTCATAATTTCTTTTACTTTTTATCCATGATTTGTCTCAGTTCTTTGAGAAACTTTGTAATACCTTGTGTAAAGTCTTTGTGTAGTGAGTCCAAAATCTAGGCTACCTCCCAGTGAGTTTCTATTGACTGCTTTTTTCTCTTTGTTTTGCCCATATTTTCTGTTTCATTGCATACTCTTTAGTATTTTAGTTGAAAATCAGATATTTTAAATATACAATACTGCAAATGTGGAAATCAGATTCTTTTATCCCCGGTATTTTCTTATTGTTTGTTTGTTCAGTAACTTCCCTGAATTAGTTCTATACATCTGTATTCCATATCATTTGTATCCACTGAAGTCTGCTTAGCTAGCTTAGTTTTCAGCCAACAATGGACAGAGATTTTCTTAAATGTTTTGAAACAATAAATCTTCAACAATTGGACAGAGATTTTCTTAAATGTTTTGAAACAATAAATCTTCAGTCCTTTGCTAATTATGTCTGTGTGTGTGTGTGTGTGTAGAGAGAGAGAGAGAGAGAGAGAGAGAGAGAGAGAGAGAGAGAGAGAGGAGAGAATATGTGTGTTTTGTGGCATGCACTCAATATGTTAGTAATATACAATTTTGCCTTAAAGTTCACTTTCTTCTTGCCTGGAGCCTCAGGTCTAGCTAGAGCTAGAAGAGTGGGTCTTTGTCACATCTCTCTTGAGCATGTGCACATGTGCATGGCCTATCAGATTACAAGGAATATGTAGGCTCTTTCTCACTCCCCCATGTACATTTTATTAATTTTCTTTTAATTTTTTGCCAGCCTTTTTGTTAACCAAACTTGAATCACCACCTCAGGTAGCTGCAATATTAAATGATTACCAGTGATTATTTTTGCCAAATTCCATGGATGTATGCCTTTTTGTATGAAACAGGCTTTGAGTCAAATCAAATGACAAGACCCATTAAAAGGGACTCTCTAGAGAGTTTCCAGACAAGTCAAATAGTGAAAATTGTATGGGGATGGGTATTTTTGAAATGTTCTTTCTTTTTTTTTTTTTTTTTTTATACTTTAAGTTCTAGGGTACATGTGCATGACGTTTATATCATGTATAACTCCCCAATGCAATCCCTCCCTCCTCCCCCTCCCCATGATAGGCCCCAGTGTGTGATGTTCCCCTTCCCGAGTCCAAGTGATCTCATTGTTCAGTTCCCACCTATGAGTGAGAACATGCGGTGTTTGGTTTTCTCTTCTTGTGATAGTTTGCTAGAATGATGGTTTCCAGCTGCATCCATGTCCCTACAAAGGACGCAAACTCATCCCTTTTGATGGCTGCATAGTATTCCATGGTGTATATGTGCCACATTTTCTTAATCCAGTCTGTCACAGATGGACATTTGGTTGATTCCAAGTCTTTGCTATTGTGAATAGTGCCGCAATAAACATACGTGTGCATGTGTCTTTGTAGTAGAGTAATTTATAATCCTTTGGGTATATACCCAGTAGTGGGATGGCTGGGTCATATGGTACATCTAGTTCTAGATCCTTGAGGATCGCCATACTGTTTTCCATAATGGTTGAACTAGTTTACAATCCCACCAACATGTAAAAGTGTTCTTAACCTGGTCTCCACTTCTCAGTGGCTGCTAGGCTGCTGATTTTTACAGTTACTTTAGGTACTTATATTTTTTGGCAGTATTGTCAATAATTTTATGGAGAAGCAGATTTTGGAAAGTCTCTGCCTTTCCTCTTCTTCTATATTAGATTTTCAGAAAATTTTACAGGTAATTTTTCATAAACAAATGCTTCATCAAACAATTTATCATCAATGTCCAAGATACATTCTTCATTTCTGCTTTTTCATCTTCAATTTCTTTGTTTTTGTCCTTAGGTTGGCCCTCTATGTTCATACAATGGCTGCAGAAAACCCAAGCATCACATTTTCACACAATAGAAACCAAGGGCAGAGAGAAAAAGAAATACCTTTGTGTGTCTTTTTTTGAGTGGGGAAGTTTTTTCTGGAATTTCTCTCTCCGTGAACACACTAGTAGCTTTTTCCTCGCATCTAGTTGTCCAGATTGCACTACTTACCCATTCACAAGCCAATCATTGGCTATTAGAATGGGATTATTATGAGTTTCTCAGACTAATCAGATTTACCCTCTGCAGCTTGGGAAAAACCCTAAAGTTTTTCCTTTAACTTTTATTTTAAGTTAACTTTTATTTTAAGCCCACCACTACGCCTGGGTAATTTTTGTATTTTTAGTAGAGACGGGGTTTCATCATGTTAGTCAGGCTGGTCTCGAACTCCTGACCTCAGGAGATCCACCCATCTCGGCCTCCCAAAGTGCTGGGATATAGGCGTGAGCCACCATGCTCAGCCAAAACAGACTATTTTTCTCTTGAGTCTTATAAATTATATTAGGCAGCTGAAGCAAAAATTATAAAATTGATGTTATTTTCAATGTATTTGGAGGAAATATTTAACTTGGAGAATGTTTCCTGTGCACTTGAGAAAGATGTGCAGTCTGATGTTTTTGAATGGGTTTCTGTATGTGTCTGCTAAATCTAATTGGTTTATGGTGAGTTTTCTATCTGTTATTGAAATCGGTGTATTGAAGTTCCCTACTATTCATGTATAAGTGTATTATTTCCCTCTAATTCTGTCAATTAAAAAATATTTGCCTCATGTTTTGGAACATTAATTTAGATGTGTATGTGTTTATAATTTTCATATCGACTTAATTAATTAACCTTATTATTGTTATATAATATAAGTTTTTGTCTACACTAACAGTTTTTTACTCAAAGTCTATTTGTCTGATATTAGTAAGCCAACCCAGCTTTCTTTTGATTATTGTTAACATGGATATCTTTTTTCATCCTTTCATTTCAGCCTATTTGTATTATTATATCTAAACTGACACTCTTGTACATCCAACTATACAGGGTTTGTTAATGTCTCCATGTAATTCTCTTTGGGTTTATCCTAGTTTTTGGTAAATTCGTATCTTTGCTCAAATTTGAGCATTTTTTTTCATTATTCTTTCTTCAAACAATCTTTTTGCCTATTTCTCTCTCTCTTCTTCTGGGAGTCCCATTATATGTATGTTTGTCTACTTGATGGTGTCTCTCAAGTCCTGCAAGTTCTGTTAACTTTTCTGTATTCAATTTTTTTCTCTGCTCCTCTGAATTTCTAATTTAAATTTTATTTTCTTCAAGTTCACTGATTGTTTTTCTGCCTATTCAAATCTTCTGTTGAAAGACAGAAACTTCACAGCCAGTCAGACTAGGGTTGGAATCCTAGTTTTGTCACTTACTAGAGAATAGTCATTAGGCAAATTACTTCATCTCTTTGAGTTTTAGTTTCCAAATCTGAAAAAGATACCCACCTGTAGCAGAGACTGCTAATTATCCTCTTACAGTTATATTCTCTGATTACATGGCAATAAAAATTTTAGCTGGTATGTAGTCACTCAGCGAAATTTTAGATTTTTGATTCTCCTTTGGATGTTGGTATGGCTATATGACTAATGATTGGCAAATAGATATGAATCGAAATGACATAAATAGCTTCTCAGTGGCTCCCTCTTTTACTGGGTAGAATACAGATGACATGGTGCGAACTGGGGCAGTTGCCTTGAACCACGATTAAAGTCCTCACTCTACTGAATACTTGGCAAGTAATTTTCTATTTCCTTTTCTTTTTTAATTATATGTTAAGTTCTGAAATACATGTGAGGAACATGCAGGTTTGTTACATAGGTATACGTGCCATAGTGGTTTGCTGCACCCATCAACCTATCATACATATTAGGTATTTCTCCTAATGCTATCCCTCCCTTTGACCCACCCCCCAGCAGGCCCTGGTGTGTGATGTTCCCCTCCTTGCATCCATATGTTCTCACTGTTCTATTCCCACCTATGAGTGAGTGCATGTGGTGTTTGGGTTTCCGTTACTGTGTTAGTTTGCTGAGAATGATGGTTTCCAGCTTCACCCATATCCATGCAAAGCACAAGAACTCAATGCTTTCTATGGCTGCATAATATTCCATGGTATACGTGCCACATTTCTTTATCCAGTCTATCATTGATGGGCATTTGGGTTAGCTCCAAGTCTTTGCTATTGTTGCTATTGTGAATAATGCTTCAATAAACATACATGAGCATGTGTTTTTACAGCAGAATGATTTATAATCCTTTGGGTACATGCCCAGTAATGGGGTTGCTGGGTTACATGGAATTTCTGGTTCTAGATCCTTGAGGAATCACCACACCGTGTTCCACAATTGTTGGACTAATTTACACTCACAGCAACAGTGTAAAAGTGTTCCTCTTCTCCACATCCTCTCCAGCATCTGTTGTTTCCTGACTTTTTAGTGGTTGTCATTCTAACTGGCGTAACATGGTATCTCATTGAGGTTTTGATTTGCATTTCTCTTACGACCAGGCATGATGAGCTTTTTTTCATGTGTTTGTTGGCCACATAAATGTCTTCTTTTGAGAAGTGTCTGTTCATATACTTTACCCACTTTTTGATGGGTTGTTTGTTTTTTTCTTGTAAATTTGTTTAAGTTCCTTGTAAATTCTGAATATTAGCCTTTTGTCAGATGAATCAATTGCAAAAATTTTCTCCCATTCTGTAGATTGCCTGTTCAATCTGATAACAGTTTCTTCCGCTGTGCAGAAGATCTTTAGTTTAATTAGATCCCATTTATGAATTTTGCCTTTTGTTGCCGTTCCTTTTGGTGTTTTAGTCATGAAGTCTTTGCCCATGCTTATGTCATGAATGGTATTGGCTAGATTTTCCTCTAGGGTTTTCATGGTTTTAAGTCTTACATTTAAATATTTAATCCATATTTAGTTATTTTTTGTACAAGATGTAAGGAAGGGGTCCAGTTTCAGTTTTCTGCATATGACTACCCAGTTTTTCCAAAACCATTTATTAAATAGGAAGTCCTTTCACCATTGATTGTTTTTGTCAGTTTTGTAAAAGATTAGATTGTTGTAGATGTTTGGTGTTACTTCTGAGACCTTTGTTCTGTTCCATTGATCCATATATATGTTTGGATACCAGTACCCTGCTGTTTTGGTTACGGTAATTTTGTAGTATAGTTTGAAGTCAGGTAGCGTGTTGCCTCCAGCTTTGTTCTTTTAGATTAGGATTGTCTTGGCTATACAAACTGTTTTTTGGTCCCATATGAAATTTAAAGTAGATTTTCTAGTTCTGTGAAGAAAGTCAATGGTAGCTTGATGGGAATAGCAGTGAATCTATAAATTACTTTGGGCAGTATGACCATTTTATGATATTAATTTTTCCTATCCATGAGCATGGAATGTTTCTCCATTTCTTTGTGTTCTCTCTTATTTCCTTCAGCAATGGTTTGTTGTTCTCCTTGAAGAGGTCCTTCACATACCTTGTACATTGTATTCCTAGTTATTTTATTCTCTCTGTAGCAATTGTGAATAACAGTTCACTCATGATTGGCCCTCTGTCTCTTATTCGTGTATAGGAATGTTTGTAATTTTTTCATATTGATTTTGTATCCTGAGATTTTGCTGAAGTTGCTCATCAGCTTAAGGAGTTTTTGGGCTGAGATGATGGGGTTTTCGAAATATAGAATCATGTCTTCTGCAAAAAGAGACAATTTGACTTCCTCTTTTCCTATTTGAATACCCTTATTTCTTTCTCTTGCCAGCTTGTCCTGGCCAGATTCCAATACTATTTTGAATAGGAGTGGTGAGAGAGGACATCCTTGTCTTGTGCCAGTTTTCAAAGGGAATGCTTCCAGCTTTTGCCCATTCAGTATGACATTGGCTATGGGTTTTTCATAACTAACTCTTATTAATTTGAGATACTTTCCATCAATACCTAGTTCATTGAGTGTTTATAGCATGAAGGGGCATTGAATCTTATCGAAGGCCTTTTCTGCATCTATTAAGATAATCAAGATGTTTTTGTCATTGGTTCTGTTTATGTGATGAATTAAGTTTATTGATTTGCGTATGTTGAACCTGCCTTGCATCACAGGAATGTAGCTACCTAGATCTTGGTGGATAAGCTTTATAATGCGCTGCTGGAATTGATTTTCCAGTATTTTGTTGAGGATTTTCACATCAATGTTCATCAGGAATATTGGCGTGAAATTTTTTGTTGTCGATGTTGTGTGTCTGTTAGGTTTTGATATCAGGATGATGCTGGCCTCGTCAAATGATTTAGGAAAAAGCTCCTCTTTTTCTATTGTTTGAAACAGTTTTAGAAGAAAAGGTATCAGCTCTTCTTTGTACCTCTGGTAGAATTTGGCTGTCAATCTGTCTGATCCTGGGATTTTTTTGGTTGGTAGTCTATTAATTACTGACTCAACATCACAACTTGTTGTTGGTCTATTCAGGGATTCAACTTCTTCCTGGTTTAGTCTTTGGAGGGTGTATTTTTCCAGAATTTATCTATTTCTTCTACATTTTCTGGTTTATTTGCATAGAGGAGTTTATAGTATTCTCTGATGGTAGTTTGTATTTCTGTGTGATCAGTGGTGATATTTCCTTTATCATTTTTTGTTGTGTCTATTTGATTCTTCTCCCTTTTCTTCTTTATTATTCTGGCTAGCAGTCTATGTATCTTGTTAATATTTTCAAAAAACCAGCTCCTGGATTCCTTGATTTTTGAAGGGGTGTGTGTGTGTGTGTGTGTGTGTCTCCTTCAGTTATGCTCTGATCTTAGTTATTTCTTGTCTTCTGCTAGCTTTTGAATTTGTTTGCTCTTGCTTTTCTAGTTATTTTAATTGTGATGTCAGGGTGCCAATTTTAGATCTTTCATGCTTTCTCATGTGGACAGTTAGTGTTATCAAGTTCCCTTTAAACACTGCTTTAGCTGTGTCCCAGCGATTCTGGCACATTGTGTTTTTGTTCTCATTGGTTTCAAAGAACTTATTTATTTCAGCCTTAATTTCATTATTTACCCAGTAGTCATTCAAGAGCAGGTTGCTCAGTTTCCTTGTAGCTGTGTAGTTTTGAGTGAGATTTTTTTCCTTTTTTCCCCCAGCAATCTAATACTTCATTTATTTATTTATGTTATACTTTAAGTTCTGGGATACATGTGCAGAACGTGCAGGTTTGTTCCATAGGTATACACGTTCCATGGTGGTTTACTGCAACCATCAACATGTCCAATATTCATTAGGCATTTCTCCTAACATTTTCCCTCCCCTAGCCCCACACCCCCTGACAGTTCCCGGTGTGAGATGCCCCCCTCCCTGGGTCCATGAGTTCTCATTGTTCAACTCCCACTTATGAGTGAGAGCATGTGGTGTTTGGTTTTCTTTTCTTGTGCTAATTTTCTGAGAATGATGGTTTCCAGCTTCATCCATGTCCCTGCAAGAACATGAACTCATCCTTTTTTATGGCTGCATAGTATTCCATGGTGTATATGTGCCACATTTTCTTTATCCAGTCTATCATTGATGGACATTTAGGTTGGTTTCAAGTCTTTGCCATTGTGAACAGTGCCACAGTGCATGTGTCTTTATAGTAGAATGGTTTATAATCCCTTGGGTATATACCCAGTAATGGGATTTCTGGTCAAATAGTATTTCTGGTTCTAGATCCTTGAGGAATTGCCACACTGTCTTCCACAATGGTTGAACTAATTTGCACTCCCATCAACAGTGTAAAAGCATTCCTATTTCTCCACATGCTCTCTAGCCTCTGTTGTTTTCTGACTTTTTAATGATCACCATTCTAACTGGAATGAGATGGTATCTCAGTGTAGTTTTGATGTGCATTTCTCTAATGATCAGTAATGATGAGCTTTTTATTAAATGGTTGTTTGCTGCATAAATGTCTTCTTTTGAGAAGTGTCTGTTCATATACTGCACTCACTTTTTGATGGGTTTGGTGTTGTTTGTAAATTTGTTTAAGCTCTTTGTAGATTCTGGATATTAGCCCTTTGTCATATGAATAGATTGCAAAAATTTTCTCCCATTCTGTAGGCTGCCCGTTCAATCTGATGATAGTTTCTTCTGCTTTGCAGAAGCTCTTTAGTTTAAATAGATGCCATTTGTCAATTTTGGCTTTTGTAGCCATGGCTTTTGGTGTTTTTGTCATGAAGTCTTTGCCCCTGCCTATTTCCTGAATGGTATTGCCTAGGTTTTCTTCTAGAGTTTTGTGGTTTTATGTCTTACATTTAAATCTTTAAATTCGCTTGAGTTAATTTTTGTATAAGATGTAAGGAAGGGGTCCAGTTTAAGTGAGTTTCCTAATCCTGAGTTCTAATTTGATTGTGCTGTGGTATGAGAGACTGTTTGTTACAATTTCTATTCTTTTGCATTTGATGAGGAGTATTTTACTTCCAACTGTGCCATCAATTTTAGAATAAGTGCTATGTGGTGCTGCAAAAAATGTATATTCTGTTGATTTTGGGCGGATATTTCTGTAAATCTCTATTTAAAGTTTGCTTGGTCTAGAGCTGAGATCAAATCCTTATTTTCTATCTCTTTGATCTGTCTAATATTGATAGTGGGGTGTTAAAATCTCCTACTCTTGTTATGTTGGAGTCTAAGTCTCTTGGTAGGTCTCTAAGAACTTGCTTATCAATCTGGGTGCTCCTGTATTGGGCGCATATATATTTAGGTTACTTTGCTCTTCTTGTTGTATTGATCCCTTTACCATTATGTAATGTTCTTCTTTGTCTTTTTTGATTTTTGTTGGGTTAAAGTCTGTTTTATCAGAGACTAGGATTGCAACCTCTGCTGTTTTTTGCTTTTCCTTTGCTTGGTTAATCTTCCTCTATCCCTTTATTTTGAGCCTATGTGTGTCTTTGCATGTGAGATGGGTCTCCTGAATACTGCACACTGATGGATTTTGACTGTTTATCCAATTTGTTAGTGTGTGCCTTTTAATTGGGAGCATTTAGCCCATTTGTATTTAAGGTTAATATTGTTATGTGTAAATTTTATGTTGTCATTATGATTCTAGCTGGTTATTTTGCCTATTAGTTGATGTTCTTTCTTCATAATATCAATGTTTTTTACATTTTGGTATCTTTTTGCAGTGGCTGCTACAGGTTTTTCCTTTCCATATTTAGTGCTTCCTTCAGGAACTCTTGTAAGGCAGGTCTGGTGGTGACAAAATTCCTCAGAATTTTCTAGTCTGTAAAAGGTTTTATTTATCCTCTTATGAAGCTTAGCTTGGCTGGGTATGACAGTTGGTGTTGAAAATTCTTTTCTTTAATGTTGAATATTGACCCTCATCCTCTTCTGGCTCGTAGGCTTTCTGCAGAGAGATCTGCTGTTATTCTGATGGGCTTCCCTTTTTGGTTAACCAGAGTTTTCTCTCCGGCTGCCCTTAACATTTTTTCCTTCCTTTCAACCTTGGTGAATCTGACAATTATGTGTCTTGGAGTGCTCTTCTCGAGGAGTATCTTTGTGGTGTCCTCTGTATTTCCTGAATCTGAATGTTGGCCTTTCTTGCTAGGTTGGGGAAGTTCTCCTGGATAATATCCTGAAGTGTTTTTTTCCAACTTGGTTCTATCCTCATCACTTTCAGGTACACCAATCAAATGTAAGTTTGGTCTTTTCAGGTAGTCACATATTTCTCAGAGGCTTTGTTCTTTTCTTTTCATTCCTTTTTCTCTAATCTTGCCTTCATGCTTTATTTCATTAAGTTGATCTTCAATCTCTGATACCCTTTCTTCCTCTTGATTGATTTGGCTATTGACACTTGTATATGCTTCACAAAGTTCTCGTGCTGTGTTTTTCAGCTCCATCAGGTCATTTACATTCTTCTCTATACTGGTTATTCTAGTTAGCATTTCCTATAACCCTTTATCAGGTTATTTGCTTCCTTGTATTGGGTTAGAACATACTCCTTTAACTCAGAGGATTTTGCTGTTGCCCACCTTCCAAAGCCTACTTCTGTCAATTCGTCAAATTCATTCTTCATCCAGTTTTTTTTTTTTTTTTTCCCCTTGCTGGTGAGGAGTTGTGTTCCTTTAGAGGAAAAGAGGCATTATGATTTTTGAAATTTTCAGCCTTTTTGTACTGTTTTTTCCTCATCTTCGTGGATTTATCTAACTTTGGTCTTTGATGTTGGTGACCTTCAAATGGGGTTTTTGCCTCATCATCCTATTTTTTTATGCTGATGCTATTGATTTCTCTTTGTTAATTTTCCTTTAATAGTCGGGCCCCTCTTATGCAGGTCTGCTGGAGTTTGCTGGAGGTCCATTGTAGACCCTGTTTGCCTGAGTATCACTAGCAGAGGCTGCAGAACAGCAAATATTGCTGCCTGCTCCTTTCTCTGGAAGCTTCATCCCAGAGAGGCACCCACTAGACGCCAGCTGGAGCTCTCCTATACGAGATGTCTGTCAACCCCTGCTGGGAGGTGTCTCCCGGTCAGGAGGCTCAAGGGCCAGCAACCCACTTGAGGAGGCAGTCTGTCCCTTAGCAGAGCTCAAGCACTGTGCTGGAAGATCTGCTGCTCTCTACAGAGCCAGCAAACAGGAATGTTTAAGTCTGCTGCAGCTACACCCACAGCCACCCCTTCCCCCAAGTGCTCTTTCCCAGGAAGTTTGAAGTTTTATCTATACGCCTCTCACTGGGGCTGTTGCCTTTCTTTCAGAGATGGCCTGCCCAGAGAGGAGGAATCTAGAGACACAGTCTGGCTACAGAGGCTTTGCTCTGCTGTGTTGGGCTCCGCCCAGTTCAAATTTCCTGGTTGCTTTGTTTACACTGTGAAGGGAAAACTGCCTACTCAAGCTTCAGTAATGGCGGATGCCCCTCCCGCCACTAACCTGGAGCATCCCAGGTCGATTTCAGACTGCTGTGCTGGCAGCAATAATTTCAAGCAAGTGGATCTTGATTTACTGGGATCCTGGGGGGGGTGGCATCCACTGAGCAAGACCACTCAGCTCCCTGGCTTCAGCCCTCTTTCCAGGGAAGTGAACAGTTTTGTCTCACTGGCATTCCAGGTGCCACTGGGGTATGAGAAAAAAGCTCCTGCATCTGCCCAACAGTCACCCAGTTTTGTACTTGAAATCCAGGGCCCTGGTGGTATAGGCCCCCAAGAGAATCTCCTGGTCTGTGGGTTGTGAAGATTGTGGGAAAAGCATAGTATCTGGGTCGTATAGCACTATCCCCCGTGGCACAGTCCCTCACAACTTCCCTTGGCTAGGGGAAGGAGTTTCCTGACTCCTTGCACTTCTTGGGTGAGATGACACCTCGCCCTGCTTCTGCTCACTCTCCATGGGCTGCACCCACTGTCTAACCAGTCCCAATGAGATGAACTGTGTACCTCAGTTGGAAATGCAGAAATCACTCGTCTTCTGCATTGGTCTCATCTGGAGCTGCAAACCAGAGCTGTTCCTATTCAGCCATCTTCCCTGGGAATCAATTTTCCATTTTCTGCATGTGTAAAATGGGGACAATATTGACCTTTTAGAGATGTTGGTAATGTTCAGTGAGAGAAGGGTTTCAAACATACATTGAAGATGGTCAAGTAATTATGATTATTTTTAGGAATAAAATACAACCTGAATATATGGAAGGAGACTGCAGATTTAAAAATCATTAGGGTCTAATTTCATCTCAGTCACTTATAAATTGTGTCATACTATGCAGAGTCCATGAAATTTCTCAGCATCATTTTTTCAACTGCAAGATGGGAAAAATCATACTTCCTCTTAAAGATATGGAAATAAATCATTGACATAGTTTCTGTGAAAGTGTTTGGCACATAGTAAGTGCTCAGTATTATTTTTTGTTTTTCCTTCTTTTCTTTTATAGACATCTACTGTACACAACCCTGTCTGGGTAAAGACACTCAAGGACATCGTGAAGACAATTAGGTCCTGGTGGAGAAGTGAGAAATTTGGTAACATTGGAAGATGAACAAAAAGCAATTTTAACATTGGCCCATTCTGTTTTATTTTGTATAATTCCCCTTGAACATTTGTTTTGTTCTCCTTAGCATGAACTGAGCATTAACCTAGTAGGTCATTACTGTAGTTACTTTGCAACATAGACACTTTTGGCAGTCTGATAAAGTGTACTGACCTTTCTTAGAATAATACTTTGAATGGATAAAATAAAATATAGAAGATTACAATGAAAACAAATTGTGTTTAAAAGTACTTATCAAATTATACAAAACAAAGTTTGTGATAAAGAAATATATATATTTCTTTATTAGTACACTAAATAGCAATATCTAATTACAGGTTTAATAACCACCATAATTTCAAAGTAGTGATGAGCACACATGACATTCCAAGATATGCAACAACAGTAGTGTGATGTGAGCATTTTGTGATGTCTACTGGCTGTAGAACTCAGACATTATCAAAACTACTCTGGTTTGTTGCGTACATTCATAATTGAAGGGAAAGCTAAGTTTCAGTTAAACGTTAGTGAAAGTAAAAATGTACTTGTTTTCATTTATGTTTACAGATACCTGCCTTAACCGTCGCATGAGAGAGCCTTTACGACAAATATTTTGTAATATGGAAAAATACGACTGACAGGTAAAATTAAAAATGAAAAAAATCCCTTGAACATATTCGGTACTACATACACCAAACTGATTGATAGAAAGCAGAACTCAACATGTAGAAGATCTTAGAAGCTATTTATTATATCTATTCTATTTCATAGCTTATGGATGCAGAAGTGAAATGAGTTGTTTATGGCTGCACAATTAGACAGTGGTGACAAACCAGAACACAGATCTCTTCAGTCTCAGATCAATGTTTTAATTACATGAAATTAATTTTTAAATATAGATATGTGACAGTTTTGCAATCTCAGAAAGTTAAGTGATCAACAATATGAGGCAGCAATGCACTCTCTATGCATTTTATACTGGACTTAAGTCACTGATTTTATTACTCAGAATACCAGACTAAAAGTTTAATATAATCACTTGTTTAGAGGGTATCTCAATTTTGGCCTAGTGTTTGGCAAAGTATCTAAGGATATTTCTATTGATATGATTGAGAAAGAATGCACTTGACAGTGCACTGAAGATTTGTGAATGGCTAAAGCCTCATAATCAAGTAGAGTCAATTCGGTCAACCTAGTTGAAGTTTTTTAAAGCGTACTGCAGGTGTTGATCCTTAACTCCAACTCAAAAAATTTTAAATATCTTTTGGTGAGGACTTTAATAGCATATAATAATTGCAGATGATAAAAAGTTGGGTCAGGGAGTATAGAATAAATGAATTAGGAGATAAAGTCAGGATCCTAGAAGATGTCCACAGGCTACACAATGACAGATTGGGTAGAACCAGATGGAATTGAAGAGAGGTTTGTGTGAAGCTGCCATTTGGTCTTGAAAATTGCATAGACACAGAAAGGGAAATTCTGGGGTGGCATTGGTATGTGAGGAAAAGTAAGAGAAGAAGGTGTTTCAGCAAAGCTTAGCAGTGGAAAGTGTAGCTATAAAAGCTATTGCGTGTGGGTGTTTAGCTAAGGTAACAACAACTGCTTTGAATAATAATTCTAAAACCTCAGTCACTTAACACAGTGATTTTTTTCACCAATAGAAATTTAGTAAGTGGGGACAGAGAAAGGTACTGATCTTCACAGAGTTACTGAGGGATTCAGACTGACTGGAGGTTCTGCCATGCTCAAAGTGTGACTCTCAAGATCTTTAATGAGAGTTAATACCTAGCTAGGAGTTTAGAAAAAATTATGGAAGTATTTACATCCCAGGGCTAGAAGTGGTGATTATCACTTCTACCTATATTCCATTTCCTAGAATTCAGTTAAGTAGCTACACGTGGCAACAAGAGAGGTTAGAAATTGTAGTTAAGGGGGCGGAGCAAGATGGCTGAATAGGAACAGCTCCAGTCTCCAAATCCCAGCGCGAGTGACACAGAAGACCGGTGATTTCTGCATTTTCAACTGAGGTACTGGGGTCATCTCACTAGGGAGTGCCGGACAATCGGTGCTGGTCAGCTGCTGCAGCCTGAGCAGTGACAGCTGAAGCAGGGCGAGGCATCGCCTCACCTGGAAGCGCAAGGGGAAGGAAACCCGTTTTCCTAGCCAGGGGAACTGAGACACACAACACGTGGAAAATAGGGTAACTCCCACCCCAATACTGCCCTTTAAGGAAACAGGCACACCAGGAGAATATATCCCACACCTGGCCGGGAGGGTCCCACGCCCACAGAGCCTCCCTCACAGCTAACACAGCCGTCTGCGGCGATCTATACGCAAGGCAGCAGCGAGGCTGGGGGAGGGGTGCCAGCCACTGCTGAGGCTTAAGGGGGTAAACAAAGCTGCTGGGAAGCTCGAACTGGGTGGAGCTCACAGCAGCTCAAGGAAGCCTGCCTGTCTCTGTATTCTCCACCTCTGGGGACAGCGCACAGCTGAAGTCCAATAGGGGAAGCAGCGGGGGCCGGTGCAGCCGTGAACGACTCTGTCTGACAGCTTTGGGGAGAGCCGTGGATCTCCCAACGCGGAGGTTGAGATCCGAGAACGGACAGACTGCCTGCTCAGGTGGGTCCCTGACCCCTGAGTAGCCTAGCTGGGAGACATCCCCCACTAGGGGCAGTCTGACACCCCACACCTCACAGGGTGGAGTCACCCCTGAGAGGAAACTTCCAAAGGAAGAATCAGACAGGTACACTCGCTGTTCAGCAATATTCTATCTTCTGCAACCTCTGCTGCTGATACCCAGGCAAACAGGGTCTGGAGTGGACCTCAAGCAATCTCCAACAGACCAACAGACAGTCCTTCTGACTGTCAGACGGAAAACTATCAAACAGGAAGGACACCTATACCAAAACCCCATCAGTACGTCACCATCATCAAAGACCAGAGACAGATAAAACCACAAAGATGGGGAAAAGCAGGGCAGAAAAGCTGGAAATTCAAAAAATAAGAGCGCATCTCCCCCTGCAAAGGAGCGCAGCACATCGCCAGCAACGGATCAAAGCTGGACAGAGAATGACTTTGACGAGATGAGAGAAGAAGGCTTCAGTCCATCAAACTTCTCAGAGCTAAAGGAGGAATTACGTACCCAGCACAAAGAAACTAAAAATCTTGAAAAAAGAGTGGAAGAATTGACAGCTAGACTAATGAATGCAGAGAAGATCATAAACGAAATGAGAGAGATGAAAACCATGACACGAGAAATACGTGACAAATGCACAAGCTTCAGTAAAAAACTCAATCAACTGGAAGAAAGAGTATCAGCGATTGAGGATCAAATGAATGAAATGAAGCGAGAAGAGAAACCAAAAGAAAAAAGAAGAAAAAGAAATGAACAAAGCCTGCAAGAAGTATGGGATTATGTGAAAAGACCAAATCTACGTCTGATTGGGGTGCCTGATAGTGAGGGGGAAAATGGAACCAAGTAGGAAAACACTCTTCAGGAGATCATCCAGGAGAACTTCCCCAACCTAGTAGGGCAGGCCAACATTCAAATTCAGGAAATACAGAGAATGCCACAAAGATACTCCTCCAGAAGAGCAACTCCAAGACACATAATTGTCAGATTCACCAAAGTTGAAATGAAGGAAAAAATCTTAAGGGCAGCCAGAGAGAAAGGTCGGGTTACCCACAAAGGGAAGCCCATCAGACTAACAGCAGATTTCTCGGCAGAAACTCTACAAGCCAGAAGAGAGTGGGGGCCAATATTCAACGATCTTAAAGAAAAGAATTTTCAACCCAGAATTCATATCCAGCCAAACTAAGTTTCATCAGTGAAGGAGAAATAAAATCCTTTACAGATAAGCAAATGCTTAGAGATTTTGTCACCACCAGGCCTGCCTACAAGAGACCCTGAAGGAAGCCCTAAACATGGAAAGGAACAACCGGTACCAGCCATTGCAAAAACATGCCAAAATGTAAAGACCATCGAGGCTAGGAAGAAACTGCATCAACTAACGATCAAAATTAGCAGTTAATATCATAATGACAGGATCAAGTTCACACATAACAATATTAACCTTAAATGTAAATGGACTAAATGCTCCAATTAAAAGACACAGACTGGCAAACTGGATAAAGAGTCAATAACCATCAGTCTGCTGTATTCAGGAGACACATCTCACATGCAGAGACATACAGAGGCTCAAAATAAAGGGATGGAGGAAGATCTACCAAGCAAATGGAGAACAAAAAAAAGCAGGGGTTGCAATCTTAGTCTCTGATAAAACAGACTTTAAACCATCAAAGAACAAAAGAGACAAAGAAGGCCATTACATAATGGTAAAGGGATCAATTCAACAGGAAGAGCTAACTATCATTATTATATATGCACCCAATACAGGAGCACCCAGATTCATAAAGCAAGTCCTTAGAGACCTACAAAGAGACTTAGACTCCCATAGAATAATAATGGGAGACTTCAACATTACACTGTCCACATTAGACAGATCATCGAGACAGAAAGTTAACAAGGATATCCATGAATTGAACTCATCTCTGCACCAAGCAGACCTAACAGACATCTATAGAACTCTCCACCCCAAATCAACAGAATATACATTCTTCTCAGCACCACATCGCACTTATTCCAAAATTGACCACATAATTGGAAGTAAAGCACTCCTCAGCAAATGTAAAAGAACAGAAATTATAACAAACTGTCTCTCAGACCACAGTGCAATCAAACTAGAAATCAGGACTAAGAAACTCAATCAAAACCGCTCAACGACATGGAAACTGAACAACCTGCTCCTGAATGACTACCAGGTACATAACGAAATGAAAGCAGAAATAAAGATGTTCTTTGAAACCAATGAGAACAAAGATACAACATACCAGAATCTCTGGGACACATTTAAAGCAGTGTGTAGAGGGAAATTTATAGCACTAAATGCTCACAAGAGAAAACAGGAAAGATCTAAAATTGACACTCTAACATCACAATTAAAAGAACTAGAGAGGCAAGAGCAAACACATTCAAAAGCTAGCAGAAGGCAAGAAATAACTAAGATCAGAGCAGAACTGAAGGAGATAGAGACACAAAAAACCCTCCAAAAAATCAATGAATCCAGGAGTTGGTTTTCTGAGAAGATCAACAAAATTGACAGACCGCTAGCAAGACTAATAAAGAAGAAAAGAGAGAGGAATCAAATAGACGCAATAAAAAATGATAAAGGGGATATCACCACTGACCCCACAGAAATACAAACAACCATCAGAGAATACTATAAATGCCTCTACGCAAATCAACTAGAAAATCTAGAAGAAATGGATAATTTCCTGGACACTTACACTCTCCCAAGACTAAACCAGGAAGAAGTTGAATCCCTGAATAGACCAATAACAGGCTCTGAAATTGAGGCAACAATTAATAGCCTACCCACGAAAAAAAGTCCAGGACCAGATGGATTCACAGCTGAATTCTACCAGAGGTACAAGGAGGAGCTGGTACCATTCCTTCTGAAACTATTCCAATCAATAGAAAAAGAGGGAATCCTCCCTAATCATTTTATGAGGCCAACATCATCCTGATACCAAAGCCTGGCAGAGACACAACAAAAAAAGAGAATTTTTGACCAATATCCCTGATGAACATCGATGCAAATATTCTCAATAAAATACTGTCAAACCGGATTCAGCACCACATCAAAAAGCTTATCAACCATGATCAAGTGGGCTTCATCCCTGGGATGCAAGGCTGCTTCAACATTCGCAAATCAATAAACGTAATCCAGCATAGAAACAGAACCAAAGACAAGAACCACATGATTATCTCAATAGATGCAGAAAAGGCTTTTGACAAAATTCAACAGCCCTTCATGCTAAAAACGCTCAATAAATTCGGTATTGATGGAACGTACCTCAAAATAATAAGAGCTATTTATGACAAACCCACAGCTAATATCATACTGAATGGGCACAAACTGGAAAAATTCCCTTTGAAAACTGGCACAAGACAGGGATGCCCTCTCTCAACACTCCTATTCAACATAGTGTTGGAAGTTCTGGCTAGGGCAATCAGGCAAGAGAAAGAAATCAAGGGTATCCAGTTAGGAAAAGAAGAAGTCAAATTGTCCCTGTTTGTAGATGACATGATTGTATATTTAGAAAACCCCGTTGTCTCAGCCCAAAATCTCCTTAAGCTGATAAGCAACTTCAGCAAAGTCTCAGGATACAAAATGAATGTGCAAAAATCACAAGCATTCTTATACACCAGTAACAGACAAGCAGAGAGCCAGATCAGGAATGAACTTCCATTCACAATTGCTTCAAAGAGAATAAAATACCTAGGAATCCAACTTACAAGGGATGTAAAGGACCTCTTCAAGGAGAACTACAAACCACTGCTTAGTGAAATCAAAGAGGACACTAACAAATTTAAGAACATACCATGCTCATGGATAGGAAGAATCAATATCGTGAAAATGGCCATACTGCCCAAGGTGATTTATAGATTCAATGCCTTCCCCATCAAGCTACCAATGACTTTCTTCACAGAATTGGAAAAAACTGCTTTAAAGTTCATATGGAACCAAAAAAGAGCCCGCATTGCCAAGACAACCCTAAGTCAAAAGGACAAAGCTGGAGGCATCACGCTACCTGACTTCAAATTATACTACAAGGCTACAGTAACCAAAACAGCATGGTACTGGTACCACAACAGAGATATAGACCAATGGAACAGAACAGAGTCCTCAGAAATAATACCACACATCTATAGCCATCGGATCTTTGACAAACCTGAGAGAACAAGAAATGGGGAAAGGATTCCCTATTTAATAAATGGTGCTGGGAAAATTGGCTAGCCATAAGTAGAAAGCTGAAACTGGATCCTTTCCTTACCCCTTATACGAAGATTAATTCAAGATGGATTAGAGACTTAAATGTTAGACCTAATACCATAAAAACCCTAGAAGAAAATCTAGGTAGTACCATTCAGGACATAGGCATGGGCAAGGACTTCATGTCTAAAACACCAAAAGCAATGGCAGCAAAAGCCAAAATTGACAATGGGATCTTTTTTTTTTTTTTTTTTTTTTTTTTTTTATTATACTTTAAGTTCTAGGGTACATGTGCATAACGTTTATATCATGTATAACTCCCCAAAGCAATCCGTCCCTCCTCCCCCCTCCCCATGATAGGCCCCAGTGTGTGATGTTCCCCTTCCCGAGTCCAAGTGATCTCATTGTTCAGTTCCCACCTATGAGTGAGAACATGCGGTGTTTGGTTTTCTGTTCTTGTGATAGTTTGCTAAGAATGATGGTTTCCAGCTGCATCCATGTCCCTACAAAGGACGCAAACTCATCCTTTTTGATGGCTGCATAGTATTCCATGGTGTATATGTGCCACATTTTCTTAATCCAGTCTGTCACAGATGGACATTTGGGTTGATTCCAAGTCTTTGCTATTGTGAATAGTGCCGCAATAAACAAACGTGTGCATGTGTCTTTGTAGTAGAGTAATTTATAATCCTTTGGGTATATACCCAGTAGTGGGATGGCTGGGTCATATGGTACATCTAGTTCTAGATCCTTGAGGAATCGCCATACAGTTTTCCATAATGGTTGAACTAGTTTACAATCCCACCAACAGTGTAAAAGTGTTCCTATTTCTCCACATCCTCTCCATGGGATCTAATTAAACTAAAGAACTTCTGCCCAGCAAAAGAAACTACCATCAGAGTGAACAGGGAACCTACAGAATTGGAGAAAATTTTTGCAACCTACTCATCTGACAAAGGGCTAATATCCAGAATTTACAAAGAACTCAAACAAATATACAAGAAAAAAACAAACAACCCCATCAAAAAGTGGGGAAAGAATATGAACAGACATTTCTCAAAAGAAGACATCCATACAGCCAACAGACACATGAAAAAATGCTCATCATCACTCGCCATCAGAGAAATGCAAATCAAAACCACAATGAGATACCATCTCACACCAGTTAGAATGGCAATCATTAAGAAGTCAGGAAACAACAGGTGTTGGAGAGGATGTGGAGAAATAGGAACACTTTTACACTGTTGGTGGGATTGTAAACTAGTTCAACCATTATGGAAAACAGTATGGCGATTCCTCAAGGATCTAGAACTAGATAAACCATATGACCCAGCCATCCCACTACTGGGTATATACCCAAAGGATTATAAATTACTCTACTACAAAGACACATGCACACGTATGTTTATTGCGGCACTATTCACAATAGCACAGACTTGGAATCAAATGTCCATCTGTGACAGACTGGATTAAAAAAATGTGGCATATATACACCATGGAATACTATGCAGCCATAAAAAAGGAGGAGTTTGCGTCCTTTGTAGGGACATGGATGCAGCTGGAAACCATCATTCTTAGCAAACTATCACAAGAACAGAAAACCAAACATCGCATGTTCTCACTCATAGGTGGCAACTGAACAATGAGATCACTTGGACTCGGGAAGGGGAACATCACACACTGGGGCCTATAATGGGGAGGGGGGAGGAGGGAGGGATTGTATTGGGGAGTTATACATGATATAAATGCTGAATTGATGGGTGCTGACGAGTTGATGGTGCAGCACACCAACATGGCATAAGTATACATATGTAACCTGCACGTTATGCACATGTACCCTATAACTTAAAGTATAATAAAAAAATAATAATAATAAAAATAAATAAATTAATTAATTTTAAAAAATTGTCGTTAAATGTGTGAAAGCAGTAAAGTAGAACATGTTAAATGAACATCCAGTCTGTCTTTGCCTTAGGCCAAAATGGCTAAAAGTGGGTTATGATGGTTCTGATCTCTTCTACCCTGACTGTGAACTTTAAAGGAGAAACAGTCTAACTGTATAGGAGTAAGTAGGCTGGGGAGAAAGCTGAATTTCAGATTCCAGAAATGGTGGTTGAAAGGAGCTGGGGCAGCATGTCTAGAGAAGAGAGGTTTCAGAAATGTCTCTGTCTTCAGACCTCTGAAGAGCTGTCATTGTAAAGAAGAAGATGCGGTCTGCTGTGGCCTGAATGTGTTCTTCCGAATTCATGTGCTAAAATATAATGGCCAATGTGATAATATTAAAAGGTGGAGCTTTTAGGGGATAAAATTAAGTCATGAGGGCAGAACTCTCATGGCTGAGATTAGGGCTCTTAAGGAAGGAAGGCCTTGGGAGAGCAGGTTTGTTCTCCTCTGCTCTTCACTATGTGAGAGCACAGCATTTATCCCCCTTTTGCCTTAAAAAAATTCCTTCCACCATATGGGGATGCAGCAAGAATGCCCTCACTAGGCACTAAATGCCAGCAACTTGATATTTGACTTCCCAGGTTCCACAGCTGTAAGAAATAAATGGTATTTCGTGATAGCAGCATGAATGGACTAAGACAGGAACTGTGTGATTGCAGGTTGTAGAGCTCGGACTTGTGGGTGAAAGCCACAGGGAGGCTGGTTTCAGCTCAATAGGCGGAAGAATTGTCATCAGATGAAAGAAGCTGCTTTTGGAAATAGTAGCTGCTCAACACCAGAGATATGCAAAGGTTGGATGATGCATCTCACAGGGATAATGTTAAAATGATTCCTCTATTGTGTGGAAGATTGTACTACTAGATCTAAGACTCTTTCCACTTCTGAGATGCTGTAATTGTACATTTTTCCCTGCTGTAGTTTTAGGCTTATTTATCTCTTTCTAGTATGTGAAGAAGAATACTAGCTGAAGAAAATGAATAAAAATAAAAGTTTTGAAGAAAAACAAGACAAAAGGCAATATTAGCTCACTGTCAACTATGGATGAATTGCACTTATCAACTATGACTAACAATAGAAAAATTGTGTCTTTTAAAGTAGAGCTTCATTGCAAATTTTAAGATAGAATATCCAAGTGACTAATCTTTGAACAATTTGCTAATTTCAGGTCTATATTCATACCAAGTGGCTACTGGAGGATGTAACTAATTCTGAGTGCCAGATCTTAGATATCTATTGGATTTAAGCTGGCAGTTTCTAGTATACTTTATCCAGAAAAATTCAGTGATTGCAGAAGCTTACCCTAAGCAATAATATTAGAGAAATGAGTCCCTATCACATTACCAAAAGAAATAGTAAAATGGCTGCAGTAAAATGATTAGCAGAAGCCTCTGAAGTTGCATTTTCTGGCATGTCAGGACTGCATACAAGTTCAGACAGTCATGCAAGGAATCCAACCCCTTAACCATAAACATAAAGACTCAAAGGAAAATGACTTTTAGCAGGAGAATCAGGGGCACCTTTTTAGAAAGGGTGACATTTAGCTTCAGTATAAAAGATGAGTATAATTTTCTCAGGTAATAAGAAGGCACATTTATTCAGTTCTTTATTCATTTAATAATACAACAAACATTATCCACCAGACATTGGTAGGCTCCAGGGACACAGCTTGTCTTTGTCCTTGTGAAGCTTACAGTGTAGAGAAGTAGATAGGTGAGAAATAAACAAAGAATTTCCAATCGTAATACATGCTTTGAAAAAGAATAAGGTAGAGTAATGCCTCAGGGACTATATCAGCTGGGATTTTGTAGACCACAGAAAAGAACTTAGTTATTGCTCTAAATGGGAAGGTATTGAAGGATTTTAAGAAATATTACATTTAACTGCTATTTTAAAATGTATGTTGGAGAAGGGCAAATTACAAGTGGAGGGACCAGCTGGAATACTGCAGGAGTAGGCCTGGGAGGTGTACTAATTCTGAATACAGGAATTTCTATTACTCCAGCTCTTTTTGGAATAGCCACTCAGCTCCCAAGAGGTAGCTGAATTCAGTTTCTTAACTGTTGGAGAGCTCCAGTTTATGTAATCTATGTGACACTAAGGGCACAACCTAGCAGCTATCCTCCCAGAGGCCAACTCAGGAAATATACTCAAATACCCGTATTTGGTTTATTTCAAAGAATTCAGGGTGTAACTGGGAGAAAACTTGCCTCAGATTACTTGGTCATTAGCAGGGAAGCATACGTGAATAAGGAAAAATGCAAGTATTAGGGCTCTGAAAGTCTCTGTGGGCTCCCACAGTTCCCTGACCTCCCCTCTGAGGACATTGATCACACCATTTGGTTTTTTAATGGTTTTCAGCCTGCCTTGCCTCACTAAAGGGTAAGCCTCCCCTCAGCAGGACCTAATTTGCAAAATTTGTTGAGGGAATGCATACAACTATAAAAGAATCTTGAAATTTACCCTGCCACTTCTGCTTTGTATTATGTCTACACCAGCATGATTTGTAAAGTTGTGTAAGAACTTTGCAAATTTGGCCATTCAGTGTTCTATCATACTACCACTGTTTCCTCGACTTCCCACTCTTTAGCAAAATGTCAAATATATTATCTTTTACTAACCAGCATTGCCTTGCTAGAGTAGCCTATTTACAAACCAGTTCATTCCTCTTTTGTTCCTGCTTATCCCCATTAAAACATTAATTAGCCTCTACTGTAATTGTCTAGTTATTTGTTATTTTTCCTGCTTGACTTGTGAGAACTTGTAGACTTTCCATTCTGCGTGAGATCTGGGATCACACCATTCATTTGCACATCTCTAAAGGCTTAATGGCCTAGAGAAGGTAAGGCATGTTTGAACATTCTCGTACCATGCTGAGCTATATCTTCTGATATTCACCCCCATTTCCTCCAGTGTCATCACATTTTCTCCTCACAATAACACTTAGTTCTCTGTCTCCACTATGGTTATCTCCTCTATGTTAGGCAGACATCATACTTCCTCTTTTTGTTGCCTAACTTCAAGGAGAAGCCTTAACTTGATGCCTCTATTTTCCACCACTGTGCTTTTCCTGTTATACAGTCTAGCTTTGAACTCCACCAATGCACTGAACCTCCATCCTTGAAGATTGTGTTTAAAGATTTCTTGTTAAGCCCAGTGTCCTGTTTTGATCATCTTTTTCTCCTACTCTTTTGCGGTACTTGACAGTGTTAATAACCCTTGTTCCTCAAAATCTTCTGTACTGTAAAAATTTAAAATGACTTAGTAAATCTTAGCCATACTGAATGTTTGGTTATAAGGCTTAAATTAAATCATATATGTGCACAGTCACTGGCAGAAAAGGTTCATTGTCTCTAATATCAGTAGGGCTTAGGGCAAGGATAACAAATAGAGGTCCACAAATTATTTGCTTAAATATTTAGAAGTCAATCAAGTTGACTAACTGTTAAATAAGATGTTAGCTTCCTACCTTGAGAAATACATTTTTATAACAACTTTGAAGACCATACTTAAATGTAGAATTCTTGGACGCATTTGAGTGCCATGCCAAAATGTGTTGTATGTGAGAAAGCTATCCTTTAGCCTGCAGTTCATCCATGTTCTCTTCTCATGACTAGCTCTGCCCAAGACGAGAGAAATTTTCCATAGACATGTGTAGATCCCTGCAATGTGGCCTGAAAACAGAAGTGTAGACTCTTAATGGGCATGTTCCTTGGGTTTATGAACTCTTCACCCTATGGATAGAAGCACAGTTAGTGGAGGGTTAGGATAGGGCTCCAAAACTTAGATAATATTGTCTGACTCATTGTAGATATTCAGTACATGGTTGTTTACTTTTAATGCAGCACACATATTAGTCATCTTTTCTCCCCATCTGTTCTCCCTCCAAGTTTCTTTATTTTTGACAATAACAGCACCACTCTATCATTTAGACTAGAAATTCTGGAGCTTGTTGGGAATCATTCATTTTCTTCATTGTTTGTATCTTTTCAGTCTTTAAGTCCAGTCCATTGTATCTTCTAACTGTAGATTCTTATGTTTGGCCATCTTACTCTCAGCCTTCACATCCAGCTGACTTGTTGCCTCAAGTCAGAATTATTTTAATGAGTGTACCTAGCATTTTCTGTTTATTTGGCATTTCTTCCTCTTGGCTGGGAACCACTTGAGATGAAGAGCCATGGCATTCATGTCAATATCCCTAGAAGTTGTCTGGACACCTTTAGCCTATTCGGATATATTTTGAAGTATCCAGAGTGCTGGTGGAGTTTCTTGACAAGATCTCATTCCAAGAAAAATTAAGAAGCTTTATGAAAAGCAAAAGTGACTGACTACTTCTGGGGCTGATAGTCAGACCTTGTGGATAAGAACTTTCAAATATCAGGTTCACAGGTCACCCCTGTATCTTCCCCTGGCCCCATACCTCCTCCTCAGCTAAGACCTTGGCAGAAAAGTATTTACATTTTTGAGAAGGTGAAGTACACAAGTTAGGGATTGAAAGACCATATACTGCAATAGAGAGAAGGTACTATTGGCTATTTCATGTTGAACTGTTCCTTTTAAATCAGTTTCAGTTCCCTCAAGAAAGAGGGTACTGACCATAAGCAAATGATGTAAAAGATGCCTCATTTAATTATCTACATGAAACAGAAAAGATGCTACTGTTATTTGTCGCCTCAAAAATTTATGTTGAAATTTAATTGCCATTGTAACAATAATAACAGGTGGGACTTTTGAGAGGGGATTAGTCCATGAGGGCTCTGTCTTTATGGGTGGAATTAATGCCATCATGACAGGATTAGTTACTTCTCCCATTTTTTCCCTCTTGCCTTCTCTTGCCTTTCTGCTATGTTAGGACACAGCAACAAGGTACCATCTTGGAACAAGGTGACATCTTGGTACTGATCAAGGAATCAGCAGCTTCAATGTCTGAAGAGAAGATTCAGACATTGAAGCTGATGATTTCTTAATCTTGGACTTCTCAGCTCTCAGAACTGTGAGGAATCAATTGCTTTTTTTTAATAGATTACCCAATCTCAAGTATTCTATTATAGTAACAAAAATAGACAAGACAGATGGCAGGCATAGTTTTATGGTTGGATGTCAAGTGTTCGATTTCAGCGTTGGAGCTGTTAAAGGGAAAAGAAAGGCCTATGAAGTGAATACAAAAATAACATTTTTCTGTATTATGTGGCTTCTTTCAGTACTGGACGTGGTGCTAGATTGGCAACAATAGCAGCATGTCATGCTACTGAATACCTAAATATCCTGCAGGCCATGTAAGGACCTGAAGAAAGAAAGTGTCTTGTCAGACTAGGTAAAAAGTATGATAATTTAGCTTCAAGTAGTAGAAAGCAAAATGAAAGAGTCGTAATTAAACACTTCTATTGGTTTGTACCAATATAAACCCTAGTCCTTTCAGCAGAAATATAATAAGGTTGGCTTCTGGATTGGCTATATCCAATCTTTGGTAGTGCCTTTAAACCAATATAGTAACTTAATTTTGATAATAATTATTTATTCAAATTCAACCCATCCCAAGTCCTATTGACCATCCTTTGTTCAAACCTATCCAACTTTTACTTTTCCCATTTTTGCAACTGGCAACACCAATCACCCCACCCCTTCAGTTGAAAACTTCGGAGTCTTCTTGGAATCTTTTCTGTTTCTGTATTTCTGCAGGTTCCTTGGTTGTTTCACCTCTGCATGTTGATATTTCCTTCAGTCTGGATTTTTTTGTGGAAGCAAAATGGTTGTAGCACTTCCAGGCCCATAATGTCCACAAAAAGAAAGGGTATAGCCATTGTTTGAATTTTTTTCCCACAAAAGTCTCCATCAAAACTTTTCTCACATTGTGTTGACATGAATTGAGTCACGTGATCATTCCTGAGCCAACTGTTAATGGTTAGGAGAATGCCACTCATTTGTCTTCTTAAGCCTGGAGCTCTGAACTGACTATTGGTGCAAGGGGGATAACACCCACAGACTAGTCTACCCTGGCCCTAGTACTGAGGTTAAGGCTGAGGGGAGAGCTCAGGTTGGACTAAATTTCCCCGAAACACAGGAATGCTTGGAGGAAGAGGTGGATACTGAAAGAACATCAGAGGCATAGAAAGTGAGAAAAAGATGCCAGGTAGACAACCAACAATGTTTGCTACAGGCCCATTCATCCAGAGAAACAGTTGTCAACAGAATGGGTTTTCTAGAGATCTGGATCTAGATCAGTTGCTTTGTTATGGGTTTCTTTGTGTGTGTGCATGTGATAAGTTTGTTCACAAGTGTAAAAGTCTTTAAAGCTAGCAGAAGGTTGTCTAAGAAGGTGGGACTCCTGGCCTTTCAAGACTCTATACCACTACAGAATAATTTCTCTGCAAATTGATGGACTTTTCCTCCAAAATTATCTCTAGCTAGCTTGAATCATGTATTTTCTCCTTTAGAATAGTATTTTGGTTTCTTCCTAATTCTTGTTCAGAATTGGGCTTTTGCCTCATGACTTGATGCCTAATCTCATCTCTCCTCTGTTTCTGCTCTCACTCAGCTGGCTAAGATTTGCCATCTTGACTATTGTCTTCTGATACCTGGCTGGGCTCAGTTACCTCATATTTACCATCTCACTACTATTGTCATGGCCTTGAGCTCCATGGAACCCCATCCTGCTATATATTGTAATAAATGCCACAGGGTTGGGCCAATTTGAGTAAAGGGAACAATTACTGTGAACTCAATTTCAGCTTCTTAAATAACAAATAACAGCCACATCTGTCTGAAATGCATATTAAACTTTTAAAATATTTTCAGGTCTTAAGCTTTACAGAATCATTCTACTATATTATCACAGAGTTTAGATTACATTACAATTAAAATTTGAGATAGATAGGGAGAATATTCATCTACTCAACAACATTAATTGAGCAAGACTCTGTCTAAAAAAAAAAAAAAAAAAAATTAAGTTCAGTGTTTTCCCAGACAGCTCTCTTCCATTAATTTTGTAGGGAATCAGTCTTTCTCAATGTTTTCTCCATTCACATAACCTGTGTAATCATCCCACTTTCCTTGGGCTAGCAAAGTCAATTACATGTCTAGGCCCCAAGTGTTTTGTAACTTATGCTACATCTACTGTAGAAAAACTGTGTAGGCTTCACTACTCTGAATTCAGAGGCTATAGGCACAGGAAGCCCAGTCAGTTAGAATGAAGCTTCCAAATTAGCTCCAAGTGACTTGGAGCTGCTCTAGGCATAAACTTTGCTCCCAATTCAGACCACATCTATTTCACCTGCAAGAAGGGAGGCCAATTTATATAGAAATGAGTTTTTCTACTTCAGCCCAAGCCATGCAAAGACTCTAAATAGGGGAAGTCATGGGGTATCTGTTTCTTTTTTTTTTTTTTTTTTTTTTTTTTTTTTTTTTTTTGAAACGGAGTCTCGCAGTCGCCCAGGCTGGAGTGCAGTGGCCGGATCTCAGCTCACGGCAAGCTCCGCCTCCCGGGTTTACGCCATTCTCCTGCCTCAGCCTCCTGAGTAGCTGGGACTACAGGCGCCTGCCAACTCGCCCGGCTAGTTTTTTTGTATTTTTTAGTAGAGACGGGGTTCGCCGTGTTAGCCAGGATGGTCTCGATCTCCTGACCTCGCGATCCACCCGTCTCGGCCTCCCAAAGTGCTGGGATTACAGGCTTGAGCCACCGCGCCCGGCCAGGGTATCTGTTTCTTATCTCAGATGACAAGGTAAAACAAGAATGGAGTCTTGAGGAACTCCTTAGTTACAAGGTAAGGAATATGCTGCCTGTCACTGTGAAGACATGAGCTGAGGACACAATGACCTTAGGAAGACTCTCCTGAGTCTTTTTATCAATACTTATTAAATGAGCTGGTCATCTGTGACTTCTTTAGCTTTGTACTAGTCACTGTGGCATTGTACTAGTCACTGTGGTGGAGAAGTAGAGATGAACAAGATACAATACTTTAGGAAACTCACATCATGAAATGTATAATTAAGAGCCAATTATGATAAGACTAGGGAAAGGGTGGTCAGGGAGAGCTTCAGGGCTTCCTGCAGGAGGTTGTGTTTGAGTTATATCTTGAAAGAAGAGTTAGTGTTTAGAGATGTGGGGAAAATAACTGCAAAGAATGGTGGGAGCAAAGGTGCCTAGCTGAGAGTGGACACTGTAGTGACCGAGCCAAGGTAGCATAGGTGTGTGGAAAGTAAGGAAAATAGCCATTTTTGGAAGGCAGACTAAGTTGTAGATGTCCACTCCTTGATCAGAGAACACCCTTGGCCAAAAGGTAAAAGTCTAAGAGGGGCCATGAGAAGAAGAACTGTATTTTCCAGATCAAATAAACATAAACTTGAACATCAGGCTAAGCATCTTAGAAATGCAGAGACCCTTTGCCAAAAGGTAAGAACAAAAGAGAGACATGGGCCCTTGGAAACACTTTCAGGCTCTCCTTGGTTCAGAGGGGGACGAGGTGGTATCACATATGCTTAAGACAATGAGTTTTCTACTGAAATGTCCAAAGTTTATATTCCAGCTCTTCTGTATTCTGTGTGACCTCTCTGTGCCTTGGTTTTCTCATATATAAAAAGGAGGATAAAAATAGTTTCTTTCTTATAGGCTGTTCTGAGGCTTAAATTACAGAATGCACATAACAAAGCACTTAGCTCATGCTTGTCCTATAAGAAGTACTTGGTAAATTGTGACTCCTATTAGTTTTTTTTTTTTTTTTAATTGATATTATGCTCAAGTTTATATAGTGGCCTGGTCACAGAGATGACTCTCAAATACATGCTTTTTAAAGTTTGGTACAATACTAAGGTATTTATCCTGAGTATACCCCAGGGCACACATCCACAATTTCTCCCTGGTGACTCATTCCCTGGCTGATTGATGGTGGGGAAGACATATCTCAATATTCAATTAGATGATTATTGTGATTGTCCGGCTCTGACAGGACCCATGAAATTTCTAATCCACTCAGTTTATAATAACAGTCATTTCCAAAGTTTTTCACTGTTTGCAAAATCCTTTTATCTCTGTCATCTCGTGGATTTGAAAAACTGGGCCATATGATGGTCAGGGACAGGTGCCCTTATTTTACAAATCAAAAACTGAAGCTCAGAGACATAAAGTGATTCACCCAAGGCCACACAGCATGAGGTGACTCTTAAACTCAGATCTTTTGATTCTATTTCAGTGCTCTTTCCCTTACAAGGCCTTGACTAAATCTTCCAGGATTAAATGAAGATTCAAATTGAGCCTTTAACCTGTCAAGTTGCCCAGGCAATGTGTGTGTGTGTGTGTGTAGGAGAGCAGAGTTTGGTAGAGAGAGAAATCAGGAACCTAGTCTGGACTTGGGAGTGAGGAAGGTTTGAACCCACCTATCTAGATTGGACCCAAACAAAAAGAAAATTTACATCCTTTTCATCTATTTTGTGAAGAAGAGAGAAGACTGGGCTAAAAAGAGCACCATGAGATATGCAATAGGCCAAACATTAGAGCAACTACAATAGATTCCCCCATCCTTGAAGGAGGCTATGGATGGGTGTTTGGGATCTTTGATGTGGCACAGTGAAAGCTCTATCTCCCCTCTCTCTTCTGCTTCCCCAGCTGTACCATCAGCACCCATGTATTCTATCTGGCTTTATATTACTCTCAACAAGTTTATTGCATTGGTACTCCAAATTCAAGAGTCCAGGCTTGAAAAGGTACTGATGTTGGGTCAGTGCCTCCACACACTTTTGGTACTTAGGCAGATTAAAGACAAGGGAATTCCCAGCACATCTATTAGATAGAGACACTTAAGCCTGAACAAGTCAGGTCTCCATTCCCCTGCCCTTTGCTTGTCAATTAAGGCCTGTCTCTAGTGTGTCAGGCCAAAAAAGAATCAGCACACTGGAGGATGCTTTTTCTGGTACAATCTGAGTCTTACTACATACTAGGCTTCTGCTTCCTAGTGAGGTAGAAGGCAGGGTTCAACTTTAGAGTCAGAGCTTAGACACTGGGCCAGATTGGGGACTAGGTAAAATGGCAGGGGAGGAAGCAGTTTTCAATGAAACATGCCCACCAGCATGCCATGTCAATTTACCTTTGCCATGGCAAAACCCAGGAGCTACTGCCCCTTTCCATGGCAATGACCCAGTGACCCAAAAGTTACTTCCTCTTCTGTGGAAATTTCTGCACAAAACATCCCTTGATCTGCATGCAATTAAAGTAGGTATAAATATGACTGCAAAACTGCCTTGAGTCCCACTGAGCCCCACTCTTTGCCTAAAGGGTAGCCTTTCTCTCGTACAGTCATAGAGCTTTAACACTGCTGGAACTGTAACACTGCCTCTTCAATAAAGCTGTTTTCTCCTACTTCTAGCTTGCCCTTGAATTCTTTCCTGGGCAAAGGCAAGAACTCTCATGGGCTAAGCTCCACTTTAGGGCTCGCCTGCCATATATCGCCAGGAGAAGGCCTCTGGGTGGGCCAGAGAGTCCTGACTTGGCAGTCCACTTTGCTTCTGACCATGAACTTCTGAAGTTCCAAGAGCAGGAAGGAAAGAGCTGAGTGCTAGCTTTTTCCTGAAGCCTGGCACAGAATTCAGGCAACACCCAGTGTCTTGGCATAGCCATGTGGGACAAAATCAACCATGCAGGACATATTTGGTGGTTTCACATGAGTTACTGTTGTATAATAAATATGCAAGAACAGAGCTCAATTGGTCTTTTAACCATAGCATTAAGGTTTTTCTCATACCTTGGTCATCCTTCTGCTCAGGCTGGGATCTCATTTATAAGCCCACCAAAGGTTTGCAGGAATCAAGGAAAGCCAATCTTTCTGATATCATCTTTCCAGTGGTAAGTAAAAGGCAGGAGTGATCACTCCACTGAAGCCAATTAGGAATGTTTTATTTGTTTTAAATCCTCCAAATTTCCTTGTTCTCTTGACAAATGGGCATGGCCATTTGGACAGGTCGACTTGGCCAAAATTCCTCAGAAGGTTATCTGTATTATTAATTTTTGTTAAATGATGTGAGATAAGTTCTGATGAATCGTGATTCTTACTTTAGTCCCCATTATCAACCAGCCCTAGATTGATAATACCTGGATAAGTCTTGAATCCCTGACCTTATTATTTGTACCAGAACAGAAAGCACATCGCTCATGTTGAAAGAGTAAGTAGGAAAAAACTTAAATGTCAAGGTCTCTAAAAGCCTTCAGTCCCATCCTAATACAAATTCATCATGACTTGCTCTCAGTAGCGATCATGAAATGATTCTTTTTTGCGGACAGCGGGGGGCGGGGGGGGGGGCAGGGGGCGACGAGGTGGTCCTCATGTGAGAAAGACAGTGGTTCCAGCATCCCAAACACTCTTTTATTGAAGAATTGGCTCTTTCATTTTCATTACTTAGCCTGAGCTCTTCTCAGTTGAAACCTACGAGATGCTTGGGCTTTTATACTGTAGAAAAAGATAGTTCTTTTCTTAATCAGGCAAATGGAGTGGGGATAGGTAGTAGGGGAATCCTGTCAAGAGAGAAGAATGGATAACTTAAGAGCTGGGGACATATCCTTTGAGATTTTCAAACTAAACTATTTAAGATCAAGAAGGCAGAAAATGTCACAGTCCTGGTTTGTACTTCAGATCCTTCACATGGAACTAGTGCAATTCACAGAGGTGTATTGCTATGGGAACTTGAAACTTCATGGGATATATTTTTTGTAGTGTACAGCTGATGTGTTTCAGCTAGCTACTTTGGGCTCTAGGCTCCGTCAGCCAATTGGTGGCTTTCAAGAAGTAATTAAAAATCTCTCCTCACCACTTCTCTGTCCCCCTCGTGAAGATCAGAGTCCTAGCCAGCACCAGCATTTTGGCCAGGCATAAATTCTGTAATCCAGCACAGGAGAATAGGAAGCTCACGTGATTGCTCTGAATCATTGTGTGTATCATTCATTCCTATATTTCCAGTGTCTAGAATACTACCTTGCATATAATAGGTGCTCGTGAAATGTTTATTGAGTAAATTAAATGCTTAAATAAATATTTCTAAGTACTGTTCCTGCCAAGAACAAAAGACTAATCTTTTCTCAGAGTACCTTCCCATTTCCCACCTCAACTTTTCATGTGCTAAATTCTTCCCAGTTATATCAATGAAGAATGGACTTATGTATAAAAGTGGAAGAAGATGTGGATGGGCCATAATGAGCTCCAACTCAGAATAATTCAAAGAGTTAATTAGAACATTTGTACAGTATAAATTTCCCACTAGTGAGAAAAAGTCTTACTTTGCTCTTTCTTATTTAACAGAAGGAAAATACCCTCAAAACCAAAGTCTTGAAGTTCTACCTAAATATCTTACATTCCCCAGATTTCCCAAAAACTTAACAACTCATCCTTGGAGTCTGTTTCACTCTCTAGCCAAGTCACACAGGCATACAAAGCATTCCATAAAGAATTGATTGCATAGAATGATCAAGTGTCAAAGCTGAAAGGTCATTTAGAAAAGTCAGAGCCCAACTCCTTCTTTTTATAAGTAGGGTACACTGGAACCCAGAGAGTGGAAGACACTGGAAGCTTGGTCTGTTGACCACCAGGCTAGTGTTTTTCTCATCATACCACATGATTTCCAAGTGTTGGTCAATTTTACAAAAGGATTACAACCCCCCTCCCCTCCTTGTAGGGTTATAGAATACAGGTTTCTAGTTGGAAACACTACATGGACAGGAATAAGAGGGCCTGTGTTGCATTCAAGAACCACATTGACTGCAAATTGTAGGTTCACTTTGGCCCAGAATGTGCTATTGATGTGCTCCTATAGAAGGGCCAGAATCCATGGGCTCTGTCTCCTCCCCCCAGTAAGCTAAGCCAGGTGTGCCAGGGCTTGTTGACACAGCACCCTCGCCCATGCATTGTTTTTCTGGAACACAGGCCTCAGGCCAAATATATATTAATGCAGCTATGCATAGTATCTAGGGTTCTCAGTTCCAGAACTGGGAGGAAATGAGGCCAGGCAGAAAAGAAACCAGACTGTGAGGGAAGAAGATCTGCAATGAAAGATGAGAAAACAAGCCTCAAAGCAGTTAAGAAAAGCACTGGGCTTCCAGGACTCACATTATTAATGGCTGGCCCTAGTCAAGATACTTAACTTCTCTGATCTTGGTTTTCTCATCTGTATAGTGGAGGAAAATCAGATCTGGTTCAACTATTTGTATGGAACTATGAAAGTTATTTGGAAGTGATGGTGTTATGCAACAGTTCCTTGTGACTGGATCTGAACATTTTTAATCCTTTGAGTCAAATAACTCCAGTAGAAGGTATCACTGCCTTTATACAGATAAATGTTTGAAAGAAAATCATAGAATGATTAATGAGTGATTGTGGGCTTACTTTGAAATTAAATATGGTGCAAAACATATGTTTCTAAACATACTGGTGTTCAGACAGGCTAAGAAGAATCACTAGGAAAATGTTTTAAAAATCCAGATGCTTAGGCTCTACCTTGGATCTGAGGTTCAAAATTGAAAAGGGAGGAAGTATGAGTTAGGCAGGACATCTGTATTTCCAACTATTAATCCCTAGAAGATAGTAATATTTAATCAATTTGGAAATCAATGATCCAGTAGACTGATTAAAGTGGTGAGATACAGGAGAAAGAGGCCAGGTTCTGGCTCCAGGCAGACAAAGTTCAAGTCTTGACCTGGAGTGAATCACATCCCTTCACAGAGCCTTCAATTTTGCATCAACAAAATAGAATTATGTACCTAGAGGTTTCTGTGGGGATTAAAGGTGATAATGTAGGTGATGTAGCAGGCGCTCAACAGTGTTCTCTCATTTATTGGCTTGTCCTTTCCTTATTTTGGCCTGGTTTGTTGTAAACTCCTACATGACATGGACCCCATCTGTTCAACTCATTCTGTATGATGCTCAAAGACATAGGGTGAGAGTAGGCAGAGTTATGCAGAAGTAGCAGCTTCATAGCTGCTTTGTGATTGTTTCAGTCAGGGGCAGAGAACTTCAAGTAAAGGGGAGTTTATTACAAGCATATAGGAGACATGACATAGAAGAAGTTAACCTAAGAAGCTACAGAGACTTCAGTAACTAGGAGTCATAAATGGCTTTCATTAGTGTGATCCAGTTGTCCTCTGTTTCTTTCAATTACCTTATAAACAGGATCTCCAATAACTTCAGTGTGAACACAATACAAGAACCTTTTCTGCTCCAACTCAATCTGATGGCTTTCAGTTGAAGCACCTACTAGTACTTGGTATTTTAAAAAATATGTCCTAGTTCCAATATGAGAGTCAGAGAGAATCTGATTGGCGCAGCTTATCTTTTAGTGACAAGACAACTTATAGGTTCCAGGTCTGCTTAAATATTGGTTGCCCTTGGGTCAGATTCAGTTGGAGTGAGGTCATTTGGTGAAAAATCTGGCAGCCCAGGTTTTAAGAACAGTTTATCTTGGAGAGAGATACGGTTTAGGTAGGGACCATAAGATAGGATTGGCATAACACTGTCCTCTGGGGTTGAACAGTTGAGAAGACATGAACAGGGACTTGACAGTGCATGTATACTGATTAGGTAATGCCATGACATCTCTGTTTTGGGTGGTAGTGTAGTAACCATTCTCTGGGATGTAACAAAGCTGTCTATTTCCTGGACATGGTATAGCTACCCGTTCTCTGGGCCTTGTGTCTAAACCAGCTGCAGTAAAGACAAGGAGAATATCTAAATAATGGAATCTAACTTCCAGACTGCACAGAATGATAACCCGTCAATGTTTAATGAGGGTCTTGGTAGAAGGACAAATCCTTCCCCTTTCTGGTAAAGAAATTGAGTATTGCTGAGGGGCGGAGCAAGATGGCCGAATAGGAACAGCTCCAGTCTCCAACTCCCAGCGCGAGTAACACAGAAGACCGGTGATTTCTGCATTTTAACTGAGGTACTGGGGTCATCTCTCTAGGGAGTGCCGGACAATCGGTGCTGGTCAGCTGCTGCAGCCTGACCAGCGTGAGCTGAAGCAGGGCGAGGCATCGCCTCACCTGGAAGCGCAAGGGGGAAGGAAATCCGTTTTCCTAGCCAGGGGAACTGAGACACATAACACCTGGAAAATCGCGTAACTCCCACCCCAATACTGCGCTTTAAGGAAACAGGCACACCAGGAGAATATATCCCACACCTGGCCGGGAGGGTCCCACGCCCACGGAGCCTCCCTCACTGCTAACACAGCCCTCTGCGGCGATCTATCCGCAAGGCAGCAGCGAGGCTGGGGGAGGGGCGCCCGCCATTGCTGAGGCTTAAGTAGGTAAACAAAGCCGCTGGGAAGCTCGAACTGGGTGGAGCTCACAGCAGCTCAAGGAAACCTGCCTGTCTCTGTAGACTCCACCTCTGGGGACAGCCCACAGCTGAGGTCCAATAGGGAAAGCAGCGGGGGCGGTGCAGACGCGAACGACTCTGTCTGACAGCTTTGGGGAGAGCCGTGGATCTCCCAACGCGGAGGTTGAGATCCGAGAACGGACAGACTGCCTGCTCAGGTGGGTCCCTGACCCCTGAGTAGCCTAGCTGGGAGACATCCCCCACTAGGGGCAGTCTGACACCCCACACCTCACAGGGTGGAGTCATCCCTGAGAGGAAACTTCCAAAGGAAGAATCAGACAGGTACACTCGCTGCTCAGCAATATTCTATCTTGGCAACCTCTGCTGCTGATACCCAGGCAAACAGGGTCTGGAGTGGACCTCAAGCAATCTCCAACAGACCAACAGACAGTCCTTCTGACTGTCAGACGGAAAACTATCAAACAGGAAGGACACCTATACCAAAACCCCATCAGTACGTCACCATCATCAAAGACCAGAGACAGATAAAACCACAAAGATGGGGAAAAAGCAGGGCAGAAAAGCTGGAAATTCAAAAAATAAGAGCGCATCTCCCCCTGCAAAGGAGCGCAGCCCATCGCCAGCAACGGATCAAAGCTGGTCAGAGAATGACTTTGACGAGATGAGAGAAGAAGGCTTCAGTCCATCAAACTTCTCAGAGCTAAAGGAGGAATTACGTACCCAGCGCAAAGAAACTAAAAATCTTGAAAAAAAGTGGAAGAATTGACAGCTAGACTAATTAATGCAGAGAAGATCATAAACGAAATGACAGAGATGAAAACCATGACACGAGAAATACGTGACAAATGCACAAGCTTCAGTAACCGACTCGATCAACTGGAAGAAAGAGTATCAGCGATTGAGGATCAAATGAATGAAATGAAGCGAGAAGAGAAACCAAAAGAAAAAAGAAGAAAAAGAAATGAACAAAGCCTGCAAGAAGTATGGGATTATGTAAAAAGACCAAATCTACGTCTGATTGGGGTGCCTGAAAGTGAGGGGGAAAATGGAACCAAGTTGGAAAACACTCTTCAGGATATCATCCAGGAGAACTTCCCCAACCTAGTAGGGCAGGCCAACATTCAAATTCAGGAAATACAGAGAACGCCACAAAGATACTCCTCCAGAAGAGCAACTCCAAGACACATAATTGCCAGATTCACCAAAGTTGAAATGAAGGAAAAAATCTTAAGGGCAGCCAGAGAGAAAGGTCGGGTTACCCACAAAGGGAAGCCCATCAGACTAACAGCAGATCTCTCGGCAGAAACTCTACAAGCCAGAAGAGAGTGGGGGCCAATATTCAACGTTCTTAAAGAAAAGAATTTTCAACCCAGAATTTCATATCCAGCCAAACTAAGTTTCATCAGTGAAGGAGAAATAAAATCCTTTACAGATAAGCAAATGCTTAGAGATTTTGTCACCACCAGGCCTGCCTTACAAGAGACCCTGAAGGAAGCCCTAAACATGGAAAGGAACAACCGGTACCAGCCATTGCAAAAACATGCCAAAATGTAAAGACCATCGAGGCTAGGAAGAAACTGCATCAACTAATGAGCAAAATAACCAGTTAATATCATAATGACAGGATCAAGTTCACACATAACAATATTAACCTTAAATGTCAATGGACTAAATGCTCCAATTAAAAGACACAGACTGGCAAACTGGATAAAGAGTCAAGACCATCAGTCTGCTGTATTCAGGAGACCCATCTCACATGCAGAGACATACATAGGCTCAAAATAAAGGGATGGAGAAAGATCTACCAAGCAAATGGAGAACAAAAAAAGCAGGGGTTGCAATCCTAGTCTCTGATAAAACAGACTTTAAACCATCAAAGATCAAAAGAGACAAAGAAGGCCATTACATAATGGTAAAGGGATCAATTCAACAGGAAGAGCTAACTCTCCTAAATATATATGCACCCAATACAGGAGCACCCAGATTCATAAAGCAAGTCCTTAGAGACCTACAAAGAGACTTAGACTCCCATACAATAATAATGGGAGATTTCAACACTCCACTGTCAACATTAGACAGATCAACGAGACAGAAAGTTAACAAGGATATCCAGGAATTGAACTCATCTCTGCACCAAGCGGACCTAATAGACATCTATAGAACTCTCCACCCCAAATCAACAGAATATACATTCTTCTCAGCACCACATCGCACTTATTCCAAAATTGACCACATAATTGGAAGTAAAGCACTCCTCAGCAAATGTACAAGAACAGAAATTATAACAAACTGTCTCTCAGACCACAGTGCAATCAAACTAGAACTCAGGACTAAGAAACTCAATCAAAACCGCTCAACTACATGGAAACTGAACAACTGCTTCTGAATGACTACTGGGTACATAACGAAATGAAAGCAGAAATAAAGATGTTCTTTGAAACCAATGAGAACAAAGATACAACATACCAGAATCTCTGGGACACATTTAAAGCAGTGTGTAGAGGGAAATTTATAGCACTAAATGCCACAAGAGAAAGCAGGAAAGATCTAAAATTGACACTCTAACATCACAATAAAAGAACTAGAGAGGCAAGAGCAAACACATTCAAAAGCTAGCAGAAGGCAAGAAATAACTAAGATCAGAGCAGAACTGAAGGAGATAGAGTCACAAAAAACCCTCCAAAAAATCAATGAATCCAGGAGTTGGTTTTTTGAAAAGATCAACAAAATTGACAGACCGCTAGCAAGACTAATAAAGAAGAAAAGAGAGAGGAATCAAATAGAGCAATAAAAAATGATAAAGGGGATATCACCACCGACCCCACAGAAATACAAACAACCATCAGAGAATACTATAAATGCCTCTACGCAAATCGACTAGAAAATCTAGAAGAAATGGATAATTTCCTGGACACTTACACTCTCCAAGACTGAACCAGGAAGAAGTTGAATCCCTGAATAGACCAATAACAGGCTCTGAAATTGAGGCAACAATTAATAGCCTACCCACAAAAAAGTCCAGGACCAGATGGATTCACAGCTGAATTCTACCAGAGGTACAAGGAGGAGCTGGTACCATTCCTTCTGAAACTATTCAATCAATAGAAAAAGAGGGAATCCTCCCTAACTCATTTTATGAGGCCAACATCATCCTGATACCAAAGCCTGGCAGAGACACAACAAAAAAGAGAATTTTAGACCAATATCCCTGATGAACATCGATGCAAAAATTCTCAATAAAATACTGGCAAACGGATTCAGCAGCACATCAAAAAGCTTATCCACCATGATCAAGTGGGCTTCATCCCTGGGATGCAAGGCTGGTTCAACATTCGCAAATCAATAAACGTAATCCAGCATATAAACAGAACCAAAGACAAGAACCACATGATTATCTCAATAGATGCAGAAAAGGCTTTTGACAAAATTCAACAGCCCTTTATGCTAAAAACGCTCAATAAATTCGGTATTGATGGAACGTACCTCAAAATAATAAGAGCTATTTATGACAAACCCACAGCTAATATCATACTGAATGGGCAAAAACTGGAAAAATTCCCTTTGAAAACTGGCACAAGACAGGGATGCCCTCTCTCACCACTCCTATTCAACATAGTGTTGGAAGTTCTGGCTAGGGCAATCAGGCAAGAGAAAGAAATCAAGGGTATCCAGTTAGGAAAAGAAGAAGTCAAATTGTCCCTGTTTGCAGATGACATGATTGTATATTTAGAAAACCCCATTGTCTCAGCCCAAAATCTCCTTAAGCTGATAAGCAACTTCAGCAAAGTCTCAGGATACAAAATTAATGTGCAAAAATCACAAGCATTCTTATACACCAGTAACAGACAAGCAGAGAGCCAAATCAGGAATGAACTTCCATTCACAATTGCTTCAAAGAGAATAAAATACCTAGGAATCCAGCTTACAAGGGATGTAAAGGACCTCTTCAAGGAGAACTACAAACCACTGCTCAGTGAAATCAAAGAGGACACAAACAAATGGAAGAACATACCATGCTCATGGATAGGAAGAATCAATATCGTGAAAATGGCCATACTGCCCAAGGTGATTTATAGATTCAATGCCATCCCCATCAAGCTACCAATGACTTTCTTCACAGAATTGGAAAAAACTGCTTTAAAGTTCATATGGAACCAAAAAAGAGCCCGCATTGCCAAGACAATCCTAGGTCAAAAGGACAAAGCTGGAGGCGTCACGCTACCTGACTTCAAACTATACTACAAGGCTACAGTAACCAAAACAGCATGGTACTGGTACCACAACAGAGAAATAGACCAGTGGAACAGAACAGAGTCCTCAGAAATAATACCACACATCTACAGCCATCTGATCTTTGACAAACCTGACAAAAACAAGAAATGGGGAAAGGATTCCCTATTTAATAAATGGTGCTGGGAAAATTGGCTAGCCATAAGTAGAAAGCTGAAACTGGATCCTTTCCTTACCCCTTATACGAAAATTAATTCAAGATGGATTAGAGACTTAAATGTTAGACCTAATACCATAAAAACCTAGAAGAAAATCTAGGTAGTACCATTCAGGACATAGGCATGGGCAAGGACTTCATGTCTAAAACACCAAAAGCAACGGCAGCAAAAGCCAAAATTGACAATGGGATCTCATTAAACTAAAGAGCTTTTGCACAGCAAAAGAAACTACCATCAGAGTGAACAGGCAACCTACAGAATGGGAGAAAATTTTTGCAACCTACTCATCTGACAAAGGGCTAATATCCAGAATCTACAAAGAACTCAAACAAATATACAAGAAAAAAACAAACAACCCCATCAAAAAGTGGGGAAAGGATATGAACAGACATTTCTCAAAAGAAGACATCATACAGCCAACAGACACATGAAAAAATGCTCGTCATCACTCGCCATCAGAGAAATGCAAATCAAAACCACAATGAGATACCATCTCACACCAGTTAGAATGGCAATCATTAAGAAGTCAGGAAACAATAGATGTTGGAGAGAATGTGGAGAAATAGGAACACTTTTACACTGTTGGTGGGATTGTAAACTAGTTCAACCATTATGGAAAACAGTATGGCGATTCCTCAAGGATCTAGAACTAGATGTACCATATGACCCAGCCATCCCACTACTGGGTATATACCCAAAGGATTATAAATTACTCTACTACAAAGACACATGCACACGTATGTTTATTGCGGCACTATTCACAATAGCAAAGACTTGGAATCAACCCAAATGTCCATCTGTGACAGACTGGATTAAGAAAATGTGGCACATATACACCATGGAATACTATGCAGCCATCAAAAAGGATGAGTTTGCGTCCTTTGTAGGGACATGGATGCAGCTGGAAACCATCATTCTTAGCAAACTATCACAAGAAGAGAAACCAAACACCGCATGTTCTCACTCATAGGTGGGAACTGAACAATGAGATCACTTGGACTCGGGAAGGGGAACATCACACACTGGGGCCTATCATGGGGAGGGGGGAGGAGGGAGGGATTGCTTTGGGGAGTTATACATGATATAAACGTTATGCACATGTACCCTAGAACTTAAAGTATAATAAAAAAATAAAAAATAAAAAATAAAAAATAAAAAATAAAAAATAAATTGAGTATTAAAAGAGAAGCATCTCAGAGCTAAGAGCTAGAAGTCAAACGTGGTCTGTCTCTCTCTCGGTTCCATACTCTCTCCATTTTACCCAAGTTTGGTCTTCCTAATTATAAATCTGAGAAGCTACAATGACTTATGCTAGTTCCCATTTTACAAGTAGAGAAACTGGAGCATAAGGAAACACCATGGCTGGATGTGTACTGACAAATTAAGGTAGATAATTTACAGCTTTTTTGGGAAAATTCAGATGAAGTTCCCACTTTCATTGCATTTACCTTAAGATACACTGGATTTCCTTGGAGGGCTTGTTAAATACAGATGGCTAGGCCCTACTTTCAGAGATTCAGATTCTGTAGGTCTGGGATGGAGACAGGGGATTTACATTTTTAACAAAATCCCAAGTAACGCTTATGCTGTTGATCCAGGAGCCACACTTCGAAAACTGCTGTTGTAAGCAATGTATTGGTTTAAATGACTGGCTTATGACATCAAGCTTTCATGCACTAGCCACTAGGATGAAGTAGTTAAAGAATATTTATATGTGAGATCCCAGGCCATCTCTGTTAAAGACATCTGATGCTACCCATGACCTTCTTTTCCATAGACTCTAGCAAACACAATGATGAGTACCTAGGCCTTGACGTCAGACAGATGTGGAACAATTTCCTAGCCATGTGACCTCAAAAAAATTATATGACTTCTCTGAGTCTTAGGTTCTTCATTTTTAAAATGGGGGTAATGATGTTGCTACATGGGGCTGTTGTGAAGATCATAGAAACCAATGCATATAAAACCCTTGAAGACAAGAAGGTTTTGCATCAGTTGAAAGACATTTTTAAAAAGAGTAACAGATTTCTTTTTCTGGACCACCTCTAATCTTGGCATTTTAAGACTCCTTGGGTGCCTGTACTTTTGTTGCAGAAGGTGGGAGACAGGAATGTCTGTAAGTGGCTGTGGAGGAGCCATCCTAGATGCTGTAGGTGTTTATTCATCCCTATTAACACAGGATAAATTCAGGTTTCCTATGTTCTTAGCCCTGGATCCTTTTAATATGATGCCTCCAAAAGCCAAGCTGCTGTTGTTCCAAAAGCCTGAGAAACACAGATGGTCCTGTAAATCTTACCATCCATTTTTCATTTTTAGAGACTGAGTGTTTGAAAAAAAAAAAAGGGAATTCCTTAAGAGGTAGACAGAAGATATAGTCTTGTACAACTGTGTCCGATTGTTCTCTGTTAGAGAGTAGAGTGAAAAGGCAACTAGAGTTGGGAAATTTGGGTCCGAGAAAATGTTCTGCAACTGACTCACTGTGTGGCCTTGTATAAATCTCTCCTGCTTTTCAGGTCTCAATAGGTTTCTGTAAGATGAGGTACAGTACTCAGATTCAGTGGTCTTGAAGGCCCTGCAAGATCTAAATTCTAGATTCAGCAAGACAGAAGACTTGCTCCTAGCCATAGCTATATGTATGAGCTCATTATGTGACAGAAAATCCCTTCTCATCTCTGAGCATTAGTCTTCTCAGTTACAGACTTGGGAATAATTATAAACCATGCCTTAAATCCCATCAATATTTATGCTAAGAACCTAATATATACTATTCAAAATATCTAGTATTATCTAATAAGAAGTTGATATTCAGAATATATAAAGAACTCCTACAACTCAACAATAGACAAACAAATTTACTAAAAATTTGTCCAGGAACTTGAATAGACATTTCTCCAAAGAAGATACACAAATGATGGACAAGCACATGGAAAAATGTTTGACACCATTGATGCAAATCAAAACCACAAGGAGATACCACCTCATATCCATTAAGATATCTACTATGAAAACAAAACAGAAAATAACAAGTGTTGGCAAGGGTGTAGAGAAATTGGAATACTTGTGCATTGTTGGTAGTATTACAAAATGGCACCACTGCTATGAAAAGAGTATGAGAGTTCCTTTAAAAGTTAACAATATAATTACTATATATAATCCAAAAGTTCTACCTCTGGATATATACCAAAAGTGATTAAAAGAAGGCTCTCAAAGAGATATTTCCATACCCATGTTCATAGTGGCATTCAAAATAGCCAAAAGTGAAATCAACCCATGCCCACTGACAGATGAGTAGATGAAGAAAATGTGGTACAGACATATGAAGGAATATTATAAAGTTTTTTAAAAAGAATAAAGTGTGACATATGCTGCAGCATGAAAGAATCTTGAGACTTTACACTAAATGAAATAAGCCAGTCGCAAAAGGTCATATACAATATGATTCCCTTTATATGAGGTGCCTAGAGTAGTCAGATTCACAGATGATGGGGGTAGCGGGGATTGGACTGTTACTGTTTAATGGATAGAGTTTCAGTTTTGCAAGATGAAGGGGCACTGGAGATGGATGGTGGTGATGGTTGCTCAACAATGTGAACGTACTTAACACCACTGAATTAAACACTTAAAATAGTGAAGATAGTAACTTTTGTATTACGTGTATTTTGCCATAATTAAAAATAATAGATTTCTTTGAAAACTGACAAGTGCTCTATAAATTTGGGAGTGTAGTTTGCTCATCAAGTTTATCAATTTTTTTATGTTTTAGGAGTATAACTTCACTTTCATTCATTTTATAATTCTTTTAAATTGAAATATAACTGACATACCGAAAACTGTACATATTTAATGAATACATGTCGACGAGTTTGAAAATACATATATACCCATAAAACCATCATAAAAAATGCCATAAACATATCTATGATCTGTAAAATTCTGTCCTCCCTCTTTTTTTTGTGACAAGGACATTTGACACACAATCTAACCTCTTTACAAATGTTTCAGTATACAATACATTATTGTTAATCACATGCATTGTGCTGTACAGTTGATCTCTAGGAGGTTTTCATCTTGCAAAACTGAAACTAGGTACTCTTTGACCAACATCTCATTTCCCCCAACTCCCAAATCCTGGCAACCACCATTCCACTCTCTGTTTCTATTAGTTTGACCATCTCAGATTCCTGATACAAAAGGGATTATGTAGTATTTGTTGTGTGTCTGGCTTATTTCACTTAACATAATGCCCTCCAAGTTGATCCATGTTGTCACAAATGGTAAAATTTCCTTTTTTATTTATTTTTAAATTTTATCTCAATAGTTTTGGGGGTACAGGTGGTTTTGATTACATGGATACATTCTTTAGAGGTGATTTCAAAGACTTTTTTTGCACCTGTCGCCAAGCACTGTACACTGTGCCCAATATGTAGTCTTTTTTATTCTTCACCCCCCTCCCAACCTTCCCTCCTAAGTCTCCAAAGTCCATTATATCTTCCTTATGTTTTGCGTCCTCGTGGCTTAGCTTCTGCTTATAAGTGAGAGCATATGATGTTAGTTTTCCATTCCTGATTTACTTAGAATAATGGCCTTTGGCTCCATCCAAGTTGCTGCAAAATACATTATTTTATTCCTTTTTATGGCTAGGTAGTTTTCCATGGTGCGTATATACCACATCTTCTTTATTGACCCATTGGTTGATGGATGCTTAGGTTGGGTTCATATATTTGCAATTGAGAATTGTGCTGCTATAAACATACATGTGCATGTGATCTTTTCATGTAATGACTTATTTTCCTTTGGATAGATACCCAGTAGGGGGATTGCTGGATTGAATGGTAGTTTTTTAGTTCTTTAAGGAATCTGCATACCATTTTCCATAGTGGTTGTACTAATTGACATTCCCACCAGCAGTGTAAAAGTGTTCCTTCTTCACCACATTCATGCCAACATTTATCGTTTTTTTAAATTTTTAATTATGGCAATTGTTGCAGAAATAAGTTGGTATCTCATTGTCATATTAATTTGCATTTCCCTGATGATTAGTGATGTTGAGCATTTTTTCCATATATTTGCTGGGTGTTTGTATATCTTCTTTTGATAATTGTCTGTTAATGTCATTTGATCATGTCTAGATGGGATTTTTTTTTCTTGCTGATTTGTTTGAATTTCTTGTAGTTTCTGGATATTAATCATTTGCCAAATGCATAGGTTGCAAATATTTTCTCCCGTTCTGTGGGTTGTCTGTTTACTCTGTTGATTATTTCTTTTGCTGTGTAGAAGCTTTTTAGTTTAGTTAGGTCCCATTTATTTATTTTCATTTGTGTTGCATTTGCTTTAGGGTGCTAAGTCATGAAGTCTTTGCCTAAGCCAATATCTAGAAGTGTTTTCCAATGTTATCTGCTATAATTTTTATGGTTTCAGGTCTTAGACTTAAGTCTTTGATCTTGAGTTGATTTTTGTATAAGGTGAGAGATGGGGATCCAATTTCATTCTTCCTCATGTGGCTTGCCAATTTTTCCAGCATCACTTATTGAATATGGTATCCCTTCCTCACTATATGTTTTTGTATGCTTTGTCAAAGATCAACTGTATGTAAGTATTTGGCTTTATTTCTGGGTTCTCTGTTCTGTTCCACTGGTCTACATGCTACCACAACCAGGAAATGACATAAAAAATAAAAGTACAAACCAGTGTCCCTGATAAACACAGATGCAAAAATTCTCAAGAAACTACTAGTTGGCTGAATCCAACAACATACCAAAAAGATAATTCATCATGATCAAGTAGATTCATACTAGAGATTAAGGAATGGTTAACATACACAAATCAACAAATGTGATACATTACATAAACAGAATTAAAAACAAAAACCATGTGATCCTCTCAACAAATCCAGAAAAAGCATCTGATAAAATACAGCATCCCTTTATGATTGAAACCCTCAACAAAAAGCATGGAAGAAACTTACCTCAAAGCCATCTATGGCAATCTCACAGCCAACATCATACTGAATGAGGAAAAATTGAAAGCATTCCCCATGAGAACTAGAAAAAGACCAGGATGCACACTTTTACTGCCTCTATTCAGCATAGTACTGGAAGTCCTGGCCAGAACAACCAAAAAAGAAGAAGAATAAGGGCATCCAAATTGGAAAAGAGGAAGTCTAACTGTCACTTTTTACCGATGATATGATTATATATATCATCAGTGAACAGCTTTTTGTTTCATTTATTTTTTGTAACTTTTTTGGTTTCAATTTTATTTAGTTCTACTCTGTTCTTTTTTTTTTTTTTTTTTTTTTTTTTTTTTATTTATCTGGGTTTGGGTTTGGTTTGTTTCTGTTCCAATAGTTCTTTGAGATGTGACATTAGATTATTTATTTGTGCTCTATCAGACTTTTTGATGTAGGCATTTAATGCAATAAACTTTTCTCACTTTTGCTATATCCCAGAGGTTTTGATAAACTGTGTCACTATTATCATTCCATTCTCATTTTTAATTTCCATCTTGAGTTCATTGTTGACCCAAAGATCATTCAAAAGTAGACTATTTAATTTCCATTTATTGGTATGGTTTTGAGGGTTCCTTTAGAAGTTAATTTCACTTTATTCCACTGTCTTCTGAGAGGCTACTTGATATGATATTTATTTTCTTAAATTTATTGAGACTTGTTTTGTGGTCTTGATATCATATGGTCTATCTTGGAGAATATTCCATATGCTGATGAAAAGAATGTACATTCTGCCATTGTTGGGTAGAATGTTCTGTAAATATCTGTGAAGTCCATTTATTCTATTGCATAGTTTAAGTCCATCGCTTATTTGTTGACTTTCTGTCTTGATGGCCTGTCTAGTGCTGTTGGTGGAGTACTGAAGTCCCCCACTATTATTGTGCTGCTGTCTATCTCATTTCTTAGGTCTAGTGGTAATTGCTTTATGAATTTGGGATTTCCAGTGTTAGGTGCATATATAATTAGAATGGTAATATTTTTGTTTCAGACTAATTCCTTTATGATTATATAATGTCCCTCTTTGTCTTTTTTCATTGTTGCTGCTTTAAAGTCTGTTTTTGTCTGATATAAGAATAGCTGCTCCTGCCTGCGTTTAGTTTCCATATGTGTGGAATGTCATTTTCCACCCCATTTACTCTAAGTTTAAGAGCCATTATGTGTTAAATGAGTCTTTTGAAGACAGCAGATGCTTGGCTCATGAATTTTTACACATTCTGTCATTCTGTATTTTTTTAAGAGAAGCATTTAGCTTACTGAAATTCAATGCTAGCTTTGAAATTTGTGGTAGTGTTCTATTCATCATGTTAGTTGTTGCCTAAATACCTTGGTATTTTTCATTGTGTTATGTTTTATAAGCCCTGTGAGCTTTGTAAGTAGGTTCCACTTTGGTGTAGTTTGAGGTTTGTTTTAAGATTTAGTCCTCCTTTTAGCATTTCCTGTAGTGCTGGCTTGGTAGTGATGCATTGTCTCAGCATTAGTTTTTCTGAAAAAGACTTTATCTTCTCCTTCATTTATAAAGCTTAGTTTTGCTGGATAGAAAATTCTTGGCTGACAATTACTTTGTTTAAGGAGACTAAAGATAGGACCTCAATCCCTTTTGCCTTTAAGGTTTCTCCTGTGAAATCTACTGTTAATCTGATAGGGATTTTTAAGAGGTGACCTGATGCTTTGGTCTCACAGCTGTTAAGTTCTTTTCTTCATCTTGACTTTAGATAAACTGATGACTATGTGATTGGTGACAATCTTTTTGGGTTGAATTTCTTTTTTTTTTTTTTTTTTTTTTATTTTTTGCTTATTCAGCTAATCTTTTGATTGGTGAATTTAATCCATGTACATTTAAAATAATTACTGATAATGAAGGACTTACTTCTGTCATTTTGCTATTTGGTTTCTATTAATTCACTGCTTTTTGTTCTTTTTTTTCTGAATTACTCTTCATGTTCTATTGATTTTTGTAGTAAAGCATTTAAATTTCTTTCTTTTTTGTATATCTTCTACAGCTATTTTCTTTGTAGTTACCATGATAATTACATTGAACACTAAAGTTATAAAACTCAAATTTAAATTTATACATATATGACTTCAGTAACTTTCAAAAACTGTTTCTTTAACAACTCCATCCCATTTCTTTTAGTTTTTTTTTTTTTTTTTTTTTTCACTATTATTTCTTTTTTTTTTTTTTTTTTTTTTTTTTTTTTTTTTATATACTTTAAGTTCTAGGTACATGTGCATGACGTTTATATCATGTATAACTCTCCAGTGCAATCCCTCCCTCCTCCCCCCTCCCCATGATAGGCCCCAGTGTGTGATGTTCCCCTTCCCGAGTCCAAGTGATCTCATTGTTCAGTTCCCACCTATGAGTGAGAACATGCGGTGTTTGGTTTTCTCTTCTTGTGATAGTTTGCTAAGAATGATGGATTCCAGCTGCATCCATGTCCCTACAAAGGACGCAAACTCATCCTTTTTATGGCTGCATAGTATTCCATGGTGTATATGTGCCACATTTTCTTAATCCAGTCTGTCACAGATGGACATTTGGGTTGATTCCAAGTCTTTGCTATTGTGAATAGTGCCGCAATAACATACGTGTGCATGTGTCTTTGTAGTAGAGTAATTTATAATCCTTTGGGTATATACCCAGTAGTGGGATGGCTGGGTCATATGGTACATCTAGTTCTAGATCCTTGAGGAATCGCCATACTGTTTTCCATAATGGTTGAACTAGTTTACAATCCCACCAACAGTGTAAAAGTGTTCCTATTTCTCCACATCCTCTCCAACACCTGTTGTTTCCTGACTTCTTAATGATTGCCATTCTAACTGGTGTGAGATGGTATCTCATTGTGGTTTTGATTTGCATTTCTCTGATGGCGAGTGATGATGAGCATTTTTTCATGTGTCTGTTGGCTGTATGGATGTCTTCTTTTGAGAAATGTCTGTTCATATCCTTTGCCCACTTTTTGATGGGGTTGTTTGTTTTTTTCTTGTATATTTGTTACCAGAATCTCTGGGACACATTTAAAGCAGTGTGTAGAGGGAAATTTATAGCACTAAATGCCCACAAGAGAAGCAGGAGAGATCTAAAATGGACACTCTAACATCACAATTAAAAGAACTAGAGAGGCAAGAGCAAACACATTCAAAAGCTAGCAGAAGGCAGAAATAACTAAGATCAGAGCAGAACTGAAGGAGATAGAGACACAAAAAACCCTCCAAAAAATCAATGAATCCAGGAGTTGGTTTTTTGAAAAGATCAACAAAATTGACAGACCGCTAGCAAGACTAATAAAGAAGAAAAGAGAGAGGAATCAAATAGTCGCAATAAAAAATGATAAAGGGGATATCACCACCGACCCCACAGAAATACAAACAACCATCAGAGAATACTATAAATGCCTCTACGCAAATCAACTAGAAAATCTAGAAGAAATGGATAATTTCCTGGACACTTACACTCTCCCAAGACTAAACCAGGAAGAAGTTGAATCCCTGAATAGACCAATAGCAGGCTCTGAAATTGAGGCAACAATTAATAGCCTACCCACCAAAAAAGTCCAGGACCAGATGGATTCACAGCTGAATTCTACCAGAGGTACAAGGAGGAGCTGGTACCATTCCTTCTGAAACTATTTCAATCAATAGAAAAAGAGGGAATCCTCCCCAACTCTTTTTATGAGGCCAACATCATCCTGATACCAAAGCCTGGCAGAGACACAACAAAAAAGAGAATTTTAGACCAATATCCCTGATGAACATCGATGCAAAAATTCTCAATAAAATACTGGCAAACCGGATTCAGCAGCACATCAAAAAGCTTATCCACCATGATCAAGTGGGCTTCATCCCTGGGATGCAAGGCTGGTTCAACATTCGCAAATCAATAAACGTAATCCAGCATATAAACAGAACCAAAGACAAGAACCACATGATTATCTCAATAGATGCAGAAAAGGCTTTTGACAAAATTCAACAGCCCTTTATGCTAAAAACGCTCATAAATTCGGTATTGATGGAACGTACCTCAAAATAATAAGAGCTATTTATGACAAACCCACAGCTAATATCATACTGAATGGGCAAAAACTGGAAAAATTCCCTTTGAAAACTGGCACAAGACAGGGATGCCCTCTCTCACCACTCCTATTCAACATCGTGTTGGAAGTTCTGGCTAGGGCAATCAGGCAAGAGAAAGAAATCAAGGGTATCCAGTTAGGAAAAGAAGAAGTCAAATTGTCCCTGTTTGCAGATGACATGATTGTATATTTAGAAAACCTCATTGTCTCAGCCCAAAATCTCCTTAAGCTGATAAGCAACTTCAGCAAAGTCTCAGGATACAAATTAATGTGCAAAAATCACAAGCATTCTTATACACCAGTAACAGACAAGCAGAGAGCCAAGTCAGGAATGAACTTCCATTCACAATTGCTTCAAAGAGAATAAAATACCTAGGAATCCAGCTTACAAGGGATGTAAAGGACCTCTTCAAGGAGAACTACAAACCATTGCTCAGTGAAATCAAAGAGGACACAAACAAATGGAAGAACATACCATGCTCATGGATAGGAAGAATCAATATCGTGAAAATGGCCATACTGCCCAAGGTTATTTATAGATTCAATGCCATCCCCATCAAGCTACCAATGAGTTTCTTCACAGAATTGGAAAAAACGGCTTTAAAGTTCATATGGAACCAAAAAAGAGCCCGCATTGCCAAGACAATCCTAAGTCAAAAGGACAAAGCTGGAGGCGTCACGCTACCTGACTTCAAACTATACTACAAGGCTACAGTAACCAAAACAGCATGGTACTGGTACCACAACAGAGATATAGACCAATGGAACAGAACAGAGTCCTCAGAAATAATACCACACATCTACAGCCATCTGATCTTTGACAAACCTGAGAGAAACAAGAAATGGGGAAAGGATTCCCTATTTAATAAATGGTGCTGGGAAAATTGGCTAGCCATAAGTAGAAAGCTGAAACTGGATCCTTTCCTTACCCCTTATACGAAAATTAATTCAAGATGGATCAGAGACTTAAATGTTAGACCTAATACCATAAAAACCCTAGAAGAAAATCTAGGTAGTACCATTCAGGACATAGGCATGGGCAAGGACTTCATGTCTAAAACACCAAAAGCAACGGCAGCAAAAGCAAAAATTGACACATGGGATCTAATTAAACTAAAGAGCTTTTGTACAGCAAAAGAAACTACCATCAGAGTGAACAGGCAACCTACAGAATGGGAGAAAATTTTTGCAACCTACTCATCTGACAATGGGTTGAATTTCTAAGGAGTTCTTTGAGTTTCTTTTGTTTGGTTGTCTAGATCTTTAGCGCGGCCAGGGAAGATTTCCTCAATTATTCCCCAAATAAGTTTTCCAGACTTTTAGATTCCTCTTCTTTCTCAGAAACACCAATTATTCTTAGGTTTGTGTTGTTTAATTTAACATAATTCCATATTTCTGGTAGGCTTTGTTAATATTTAAACTCTTTTTTCTTTTTGTCTAATGCGGTTAATTTGAAAGCCTTGTGTTTGACCTCTGAAGTTCTTTCTTCTCCTTATTTTACTCTATTGTTGAAACTTTCTACTACATTTGTGTTTCCCCAAGCCTGTCTTTCATTTCCAGAAGTTGTGATAGTTTTTTCTTTATTATACTTATTTCCCTGGAGCATTTGTCATCCATATCCTATATTATTTTTTAAATTTCTTTAAGTTCATTTTTGCTTTTCTCTGGTACCTCCGTAAGGAGCTTAATAATCAACCATCTGAATTCTTGTCTGGAATTTTAGAGATTTCTTCTTTGTTTAAGTCCATTGCTTGGGAGCAACTGTGATCTTTTGGAGACATAGAACTCTGTTTTGTCATACTACCAGAATTACTTTTCTGGAGTCTTCTTGGAAAGACATGTAAGTAGCCATTGGTAAAGACACAGAGGAAACCTAGAAAGTTTTATTAAAAATTGGGGGAAAAATTCAGAGAGAGAGAGGTATCTCCCATGGTTTGAGGCAAGTAGACTGTTTTATTTTTAATATATTATTGTAAATGTAATTGCTTTCTTAATTTAATTTTGGATTTGTGTGTGTGTGTGTGTGTGTGTGTGTATATATATTATATTTGATTATTTTATACGGATGTTGTATCCCCAAATCTTGTTGAACTTGTTTAATATTTCTAACAGTTTTTTTGTTGATTATTTAACAATTTCAACGTACAATATTATGTCATCTGTGAAGAGATAGTTTCATATATTCCTTTCCAATCTTGATGTCTTTAAAAAATTTTTTCTTGCTTACATGCTACAGCTTCCATTGTAATGTTAAATGAAAATATTCTAGAGTGGACATCTTTGTCTTCTTCCTGATAATAGGGGCTAGTTTTTAGTCTTTCATCATTAAATGTGACACTAGCTGTGGAGTTTTCATTGATGCTGTGTATCTAGCTGAAGAAGTTTTCTCCTATTTCTAGTTTGCTGAATGTTATAAACAACATGGTGTGGAATATGACCATAAACACATTTTCGTAATTTCCCAAGGTGGAATTATAGGGTATAAGAAGATAGCCATTTTGAAGGTATTTGGTACATATTGCTGAAATCTGACCAGGGTGGGAAATCCATTTTTCCTTCTTCCAGTAGTGGAAGTGACACTGGGTCTTGGTAGTAAGGCCTACAAATGAGTAGACCCATGTGAAACACTGAATCCTCGCATGGGGTCTACCTGGCAAATGCCTTTGTAGTAGTTATCTAAACTAGGGAGCTTTAGAATAGACATTCCTAGCAATTACCACTCTGAAGAACAATAGGTCAGAATACTTACTTAGTACAAGGGAAGCTTTTAGGAAAGTCTTCTTGCCTGATGAGCATTTGGGAGAACGAGTAGACCCTCATGCACTATATATAGGCCCTTCAACCACAGATACTTTGGCTTGATGTTGAGAATAATTAGTTCAATATGGAGCCACATAAAAATACATAACTAAAACTCATTTATCTTCAAATGAGGAAATGCCATGTCCCATTTTTCTTGCTTTTCAACCTTGTGCAAATTACTTTACTTTCATTAGTAAATTTTTAAACCTATCAAATGGTAGTGTTCGCGGTGAGTAATGACCACTACCACTCATGTTGTGAGGCTCAGGTGAGTAAATAAATGTGAAAGTATTTTAAGAATTATGAGTAAAGGCAAACATTGTGGGGATACTACAAAAATATTTATGCATGAAGTAGTTTGTTGTCAGGCTCTGACATCCCTTTCCCTCTCCTTCACTTCTATTGTCAACCTTTTATGAAATTCTGTTGGTTCTAACTCCAAAATATATTCTGCATTTATCTATTTGTTTCTACCCTTACTTCAACCCTGGTACCCTAATCCAAGCCACCATCATCTGCATTGATCTCTCTTCTTCCAATTCTCCCTCTTCCTCTCCTCACTGCAAAGTCAAAGGGAGCATTAAAATCAAGTCATATCCTGTCACTTCCCTGCTTAAAACCTTCCTCTGGTGCCACATCGCAATTAGAATGCACATCAAATTTTTTTCTTGCCAATAGCCCCATGGCTTCTATCCTCATCTCACACTTATCGCCTCTCCACTTTTTGCATGTACTACACTCTTACCACACTGGCCTTTATTGTTTTCTCTAATGCACCCTGTTCCTCATCACAGGAATTTAGAATGTGTGTTCTTTTTGTATGGAATGTACTTTTTCCCTTGTTTACACAGTTAACTCTTTAGAACTTCAGCTCAGTCATAATTTCTCCTAAGAAAACTTTTCTAAACCCATTAGATAAAATCTCCTTCTTATAGGCTCCCCTAATTTATAGCTAAATTAGCTACAAAACGTAAACTTACAGTGACAGGACAGTAAGTATATACTTACAGTGATAGGAGAGCCAAGAGCTGCATCTGGCTCTAAGCTTTATGAATTGAAATTTTATATTTATATGAACATACAATATTCAAAATTAAAAAAAAAAAAACTTCATGGATGGGCTCAACAGAAGAACTGACAAATCAGAGGAATGAATGAGAGAACTTGAAGATAGACTAGATTATATTACCTAATCTAAACAACAGAGAAAAAATAGACTTAAAAAGTTGAATAGAACCTTAGAGACCTGTGGAAGTACAACAAAATATTTTTGTCATCAGAGTCCCAAAGAGAGAGTAGAAGAAGGATGGGTCTCAAAAAGTATTTGAAGAAATAATGGCTGCAAAACCCTCAAATTTAGCAAAAAAATATAAACATACATCTTTTCAAGAAGCTGAGTGAACTGAAATGAGATGAACACAAGGAATTTATGACAAGACACATCAGAGTCAAACTTTTGAAAACTAAAGACAAAAAAAAAAAGAATATTTTGAGGGAAAAATGACACTTTACCAAAATGAATGAGAGGATTTATCATCCAAAATTGTGGAGGCCAGAAAGAAGAGGCCACAACATTTTTCAAGTTCTGGAATAAAAAGGTAACTATTAACCTGGAATTTTGCATATACTAAAATATCCTTCAGGAATAAAAGGTAGAACAAGATATTCTAAGAGGAAAAGAAACTAAAAGAATTTGTTGCCTGCAGACTTTATTTAAAATATTGGTTGGGTAGATCATGGCGGACAAGAGGCAGGACTAGACTGCAACTCCAGATAGAGCAGCATTGCGCAGGCTTTCATTGTGAATTTTAGCTTCGGATCCACTGCAAGAACAAACCAGCAATCCTGAAAGGACCCACACACACTCTGAAGGAAGTGGACTGCTCCTGCAGAATCTGGGAGACATCACAAATACTCTGAGTGCCCCAGCTGCAGAAGTGGAAGAGGGAGACCCTCCCGTCCCGAACACACACCCCCACTGGAGAAGCTGAAGGTCTGTTTGCAGGAGATGTTCCTACTTTCCCCGGAGCTCAGTCAACTTAGACAGCCAAACCCAGTGAAATACAGGGGTGGAGGAGGCAGCAGGGAGGTCCTGGAAGCTTGCTGAATCCGCAAGTAGCTCATTCCTGCTTGGCACCACAGGGATCCATTAGTAGGGAGGCCAGAGGAGCAGGGCATAAAACCCCACCTGGGAGAAGGACTTCCTGAGCTGAACTTTGTAACAGTTTGAGCTGGGCAAGAAGCCCCCTGGCAGGAACTTGGGGAAGGGTACGAATCCCGCTTGCAGATTTCACAGATGGGAGAAGAACTAAAGCCCTTTTCTTTTGCAGCTTGGAGGTGGAAAGTGTCGGGCAAGTTTTCTTTTTTCTTTTTTCTTTTTATTATGCTTTAAGTTCTAAGGTACCTGTGCACAATGTGCAGATTTGTTACATATGTACACGTGCCATGTTGGTGTGCTGCACCCAGTAACTCGTCGTTTACATTAGCTATTTCTCCTAAGGCTATGCCTCTCCTCTCCCCCAACCCAACATCAGGCCCCTGTGTGTGATGTTCCCCAATCTCTGTCCAAATGTTCTCATTGTTCAGTTCTCACCTATGAGTGAGAACATACGTGTTTGTTTTTCTGTCCTTGCATTAGTATGCTCAGAATGATGGTTTCCAGCTTCAACCATGTCCCTACAAAGGACATGAATTCATCCTTTTCTATGGCTGCACAGTGTTCCATGGTGTATATGTGCCACATTTGCTTCATCCAGTCTATCATTGATGGACATTTGGGTGGTTCCAAGTCTTTGCTATTGAGAATAGTGCTGCAATAAACATACGTGTGCATGTGTCTTTATAGAAGCATGATTTATAATCCTTTGGGTGTATACCCAGTAATTGGACAGCTGGGTCAAATGATATTTCTAGCTCTAGATCCTTGAGAAATTGCCACACTGTCTTCCACAATGGTTTAACTAGTTTACACTCCCACCAACAATGTAAAAGTGTTTCTATTTCTACACATCCTCTCCAGCACCTGTTGTTTCCTGACTTTTTGATGATCACCATTCTAACTGGCATGAGATGGTATCTCATTGTGGTTTTGATTTGCATTTCTCTGATAGCCAGTGATGATGAGCATTTGTTTCATGTGTCTGTTGGCTGCATAAATGTCTTCTTTTGAGAAGTGTCTGTTCATATCCTTTGACCACTTGTTGATGGGGTTGTTTGATTTTTTCTTGTGAATTTGTTTAAGTTCTTTGTAGATTCTGGATATTAGCCCTTTGTCAGATGAGTAGATTGCAAAAAGTTTCTCCCATTCTGCAGGTTGCCTGTTCACTCTGATGGTAGTTTCTTTTGCTGTGCAGACGCTCTTTAGTTTAATTGGATCCCATTTGTCAATTTTGGCTTTTGTTGCCATTGTTTTTAGTGATTTAGTCATGAAGTCCTTGCCCATGCCTATGTCCTGAATGGTATTGCCTAGGTTTTCTTCTAGGGTTTTTATGGCTTTAGGTCTAATATTTAAGTCTTTAATCCATCTTGCATTAATTTTTGTATAAGGTGTAAGGAAGGGATCCAGTTTCAGCTTTCTACTTATGGCTAGCCAGTTTTCCCAGCACCATTATTAAATACGGAATCCTTTCCCCATTTCTTGTTTTTGTCAGGTTTGTCAAAGATCAGACAGTTGTAGATGTGTGGTATTATTTCTCACAGCTCTGTTCTGTTCCATTGGTCTATATCTTTTTTTTTGGTAGTGTCAGGCAAGTTTTCAAGACTGCCTTCCATCTCGGAACAAACTCAGAGCTGTTGCTGGTGGCATGATGGGAGTGAAACCAGCCCTTCAGTTTCCATGGGAGGTGGGTGAGGCCTGTGACTGTCAGCTTTTCTCCACTTCCTTGACAACCTGCATGACTCAGCAGAGGCAGCCATAATCCTCCTAGGCACACAACTCCAGTGACCTGGGAATCTCACCCCATCCCTCACAGCAGCTGCAGCAAGACCTGCTCAAGGAGAATCTGAGCTGAGACACCTAGCCCCACCCCCACCTGATGATCCTTCTAAAGCTAACAACTCTCACAGAGTCCATTGCACCCTCCACCACCTCCACTGGAACAGGCGCTGGTATCCATGGGTGAGAGACCCACAGATGGTTCACATCACAGGACTCACCCCTCAACACCAGCCAGGAGTTGGGTAAACTTATTGGATGGCTAGACCCAGAAGAGAGACAACAGTCACTGCAGTTCAGCTCACAGGAAGCTACAACCACAAGAAAAGGGCATGAGTACTATATCAAGGGAACACCCTGTGAGACAAAAATATCTGAAAAACAGTCTTTAGCCCTAGACCTTCCCTCTGACAGAGCCTACCCAAATGGGAAGGAACCAGAAAAACAACCCTGGTAATATGACAAAATAAGTGTCATTAACACCCCCTCAAAATCACACTAGTTCACCAGCAGTGGATCCAAATGAAGAAGAAATCCCTTACTTGCCTGGAAAAGAATTCAGGTGGTTAGCTATTAAGCTAATCAGGGAGTGACCAGAGAAAGATAAAGCCCAGTGCAAGGAAATCCAAAAAATGATACAAGAAGTGAAGGGAGAAATATTCAACAAAATAGATGGCTTAAAAGAGAAAACAAAAAAAACTTCAGGAAATATTGGACACACTTTTAGAAATTTGAAATGCTCTGAAAGTTTCAGCAATAGAATTAACAAATAGAATAAAGAAATTCAGAGCTCGAAGACACGGTCTTTGAATTAACCCAATCCAACAAAGACAACAAAAAAGAATAAGAAAATATGAACAAAGCCTCCAAGAAGTTTGGGATTATATTAAATGAACAAACCTAAGAATAAATGGAGTTACTGAGGAAGAAGACAATCCTAAAAGTTGAAAAACATATTTGGGGGAATAGTTGAGGAAAACTTTCCTGGCCTTGCTAGATACTGAGACATGCAAATACAAGAAGCACAAAGAACACCTGGGAAATTCATTGCAAAAAGATCTTTACCTAGGTACATTGTCATCAGGTTATCCAAAGTTAAGACAAGAACCTTAAGAGCTATGAGACAGAAGCACTAGGTAACCTATAAAGGAAAACTTATCAGATTAACAGCAGACTTCTCAACAGAAACCCCACAAGCTAGAAGGGATTGGGGCCCATCTTCACCTCCTCAAACAAAACAATCTTTAGCCAAGAATTTTGTATCCAGCAAAATTAAGCATCATATACGAAGAAAAGACACAGTTGTTTACAGACAAATGCTGAGAGAATTTGCCTTTACCAAGCCACCACTACAAGAACTCCTAAAAGTTCCTCTAAATCTTGAAACAAATCCTAGAAACATATCAAAACAGAATCATTTTAAGCATAAAGCACACAGGACCCATAAAACAGAAATACAAGTTAAAAAGCAAAAACAAAAAGCAAAGTATGCAGGCAACAACAAGCATGATGAATGCAATGGTACTTCACATTTCAACACTAACATTGAATGTAAATGGCCTAAATGCTCCCCTTAAAAGATACAGAATTGCAGAATGAATAAGAACTCACCAACCAACTATCTGCTGCCTTCAGGAGACTCACTCAACACATAAGGATTCACAGAAACTTAAAGTAAAGGGGTGGGAAAAGGCATGCCATGCAAATGGACACCAAAAGTGAGCAGGGATAGCAATTCTTATATCAGACAAAACAACTTTAAAACAACAGGGTTAAAAGAGACAAAGAGAGATTATATATGGTAAAAGGCCTTGTCCAACAGGAAAATATCACAATCTTTAACATATATGCACTTAACACTGGAGCTCCCAAATTTATAAAATGATTACTAATGACATAAGAAATGGATAGACAGCAACACAAAAATAGTGGGGTACTTAAATACTCCACTGACAGCACTACACAGGTCATCAAGACAGAAAGTTAACAAAGAAACAATAGATTTAAACTATACCTTGAAACAAATGGACTTAACAGATATATACAGAACACTTCACCCAACAACTGCAGAATACACATTCTATTCAACAGTGCATAGAACTTTATACAAGATAGACCATATAAGTTGGCACTGGTGGGCGGAGCAAGATGGCCGAATAGGAACAGCTCCAGTCTCCAACTCCAGCACCCGAGTAACACAGAAGACCAGTGATTTCTGCATTTTCAACTGAGGTACTGGGGTCATCTCTCTAGGGAGTGCCGGACAATCGTGCTGGTCAGCTGCTGCAGCCTGACCAGCGTGAGCTGAAGCAGGGCGAGGCATCGCCTCACCTGGAAGCGCAAGGGGGAAGGAAATCCGTTTTCCTAGCCAGGGGAACTGAGACACACAACACCTGGAAAATCGCGTAACTCCCACCCCAATACTGCGCTTTAAGGAAACAGGCACACCAGGAGAATATATCCCACACCTGGCCGGGAGGGTCCCACGCCCACGGAGCCTCCCTCACTGCTAACACAGCAGTCTGCCCCGATCTATCCGCAAGGTAGCAGCGAGGCTGGGGGAGGGGCGCCCGCCATTGCTGAGGCTTAAGTAGGTAAACAAAGCCGCTGGGAAGCTCGAACTGGGTGGAGCTCACAGCAGCTCAAGGAAACCTGCCTGTCTCTGTAGACTACCTCTGGGGACAGCTCACAGCTGAGGTCCAATAGGGAAAGCAGCGGGGGCCGGTGCAGAGGCGAATGACTCTGTCTGACAGCTTTGGGGAGAGCCGGATCTCCAACGCGGAGGTTGAGATCCGAGAACGGACAGACTGCCTGCTCAGGTGGGTCCCTGACCCCTGAGTAGCCTAGCTGGGAGACATCCCCCACTAGGGGCAGTCTGACACCCCACACCTCACAGGGTGGAGTCATCCCTGAGAGGAAACTTCCAAAGGAAGAATCAGACAGGTACACTCGCTGTTCAGCAATATTATCTCTTTGGCAACCTCTGCTGCTGATACCCAGGCAAACAGGGTCTGGAGTGGACCTCAAGCAATCTCCAACAGACCAACAGACAGTCCTTCTGACTGTCAGACAGAAAACTATCAAACAGGAAGGACACCTACACCAAAACCCCATCAGTACGTCACCATCATCAAAGACAGAGACAGATAAAACCACAAAGATGGGGAAGAAGCAGGGCAGAAAAGCTGGAAATTCAAAAAACAAGAGCGCATCTCCCCTGCAAAGGAGCGCAGCCCATCGCCAGCAACGGATCAAAGCTGGTCAGAGAATGACTTTGACGAGATGAGAGAGAAGGCTTCAGTCCATCAAACTTCTCAGAGCTAAAGGAGGAATTACGTACCCAGCGCAAAGAAACTAAAAATCTTGAAAAAGAGTGGAAGAATTGACAGCTAGACTAATTAATGCAGAGAAGATCATAAACGAATGACAGAGATGAAAACCATGACACGAGAAATACGTGACAAATGCACAAGCTTCAGTAACCGACTTGATCAACTGGAAGAAAGAGTATCAGCAATTGAGGATCAAATGAATGAAATGAAGCGAGAAGAGAAACCAAAAGAAAAAAGAAGAAAAAGAAATGAACAAAGCCTGCAAGAAGTATGGGATTATGGAAAAAAGACCAAATCTACGTCTGATTGGGGTGCCTGAAAGTGAGGGGGAAAATGGAACCAAGTTGGAAAACACTTTTCAGGAGATCATCCAGGAGAACTTCCCCAACCTAGTAGGGCAGGCCAACATTCAAATTCAGGAAATACAGAGAACGCCACAAAGATACTCCTCCAGAAGAGCAACTCCAAGACACATAATTGCCAGATTCACCAAAGTTGAAATGAAGGAAAAAATCTTAAAGGCAGCCAGAGAGAAAGGTCGGGTTACCCACAAAGGGAAGCCCATCAGACTAACAGCAGATCTCTCGGCAGAAACTCTACAAGCCAGAAGAGAGTGGGGGCCAATATTCAACGTTCTTAAAGAAAAGAATTTTCAACCAGAATTTCATATCCAGCCAAACTAAGTTTCATCAGTGAAGGAGAAATAAAATCCTTTACAGATAAGCAAATGCTTAGAGATTTTGTCACCACCAGGCCTGCCTTACAAGAGACCCTGAAGGAAGCCCTAAACATGGAAAGGAACAACCGTACCAGCCATTGCAAAAACATGCCAAAATGTAAAGACCATCGAGGCTAGGAAGAAACTGCATCAACTAACGAGCAAATTAACCAGTTAATATCATAATGACAGGATCAAGTTCACACATAACAATATTAACCTTAAATGTAAATGGACTAAATGCTCCAATTAAAAGACACAGACTGGCAAACTGGATAAAGAGTCAAGACCCATCAGTCTGCTGTATTCAGGGACCCATCTCACATGCAGAGACATACATAGGCTCAAAATAAAGGGATGGAGAAAGATCTACCAAGCAAATGGAGAACAAAAAAAAGCAGGGGTTGCAATCCTAGTCTCTGATAAAACAGACTTTAAACCATCAAAGATCAAAAGAGACAAAGAAGGCCATTACATAATGGTAAGGGATCAATTCAACAGGAAGAGCTAACTCTCCTAAATATATATGCACCCAATACAGGAGCACCCAGATTCATAAAGCAAGTCCTTAGAGATTACAAAGAGACTTAGACTCCCATACAATAATAATGGGAGACTTCAACACTCCACTGTCCACATTAGACAGATCAACGAGACAGAAGTTAACAAGGATATCCAGGAATTGAACTCATCTCTGCACCAAGCGGACCTAATAGACATCTATAGAACTCTCCACCCCAAATCAACAGAATATACATTCTTCTCAGCACCACATCGCACTTATTCCAAAATGACCACATATTGGAAGTAAAGCACTCCTCAGCAAATGTACAAGAACAGAAATTATAACAAACTGTCTCTCAGACCACAGTGCAATCAAACTAGAACTCAGGACTAAGAAACTCAATCAAAACCGCTCAACTACATGGAAACTGAATAACCTGCTCCTGAATGACTACTGGGTACATAACGAAATGAAAGCAGAAATAAAGATGTTCTTTGAAACCAATGAGAACAAAGATACAACATACCAGAATCTCTGGGACACATTTAAAGCAGTGTGTAGAGGGAAATTATAGCACTAAATGCCCACAAGAGAAAGCAGGAAAGATCTAAAATTGACACTTAACATCACAATGAAAGAACTAGAGAGGCAAGAGCAAACACATTCAAAAGCTAGCAGAAGGCAAGAAATAACTAAGATCAGAGCAGAACTGAAGGAGATAGAGACACAAAAAACCCTCCAAAAAATCAATGAATCCAGGAGTTGGTTTTTTGAAAAGATCAACAAAATTGACAGACCGCTAGCAAGACTAATAAAGAAGAAAAGAGAGAGGAATCAAATAGACGCAATAAAAAATGATAAAGGGGATATCACCACCGACCCCACAGAAATACAAACAACCATCAGAGAATACTATAAATGCCTCTACGCAAATCAACTAGAAAATCTAGAAGAAATGGATAATTTCCTGGACACTTACACTCTCCCAAGACTGAAACAGGAAGAAGTTGAATCCCTGAATAGACCAATAGCAGGCTCTGAAATTGAGGCAACAATTAATAGCCTACCCACCAAAAAAAGTCCAGGACCAGATGGATTCACAGCTGAATTCTACCAGAGGTACAAGGAGGAGCTGGTACCATTCCTTCTGAAACTATTCCAATCAATAGAAAAAGAGGGAATCCTCCCTAACTCATTTTATGAGGCCAACATCATCCTGATACCAAAGCCTGGCAGAGACACAACAAAAAAAGAGAATTTTAGACCAATATCCCTGATGAACATCGATGCAAAATTCTCAATAAAAACTGGCAAAGGATTCAGCAGCACATCAAAAAGCTTATCCACCATGATCAAGTGGGCTTCATCCCTGGATGCAAGGCTGGTTCAACATCACAAAATAAACGTAATCCAGAATATAAACAGAACCAAAGACAAGAACCACATGATTATCTCAATAGATGCAGAAAAGGCTTTTGACAAAATTCAACAGCCCTTCATGCTAAAAACGCTCAATAAATTTGGTATTGACGAACGTACCTCAAAATAATAAGAGCTATTTATGACAAACCCACAGCTAATATCATACTGAATGGGCAAAAACTGGAAAAATTCCCTTTGAAAACTGGCACAAGACAGGGATGCCCTCTCTCACCACTCCTATTCAACATAGTGTTGGAAGTTCTGGCTAGGGCAATCAGGCAAGAGAAAGAAATCAAGGGTATCCAGTTAGGAAAAGAAGAAGTCAATTGTCCCTGTTTGCAGATGACATGATTGTATATTTAGAAAACCCCATCGTCTCAGCCCAAAATCTCCTTAAGCTGATAAGCAACTTCAGCAAAGTCTCAGGATACAAAATTAATGTGCAAAAATCACAAGCATTCTTATACACCAGTAACAGACAAGCAGAGAGCCAAATCAGGAATGAACTTCCATTCACAATTGCTTCAAAGAGAATAAAATACCTAGGAATCCAGCTTACAAGGGATGTAAAGGACCTCTTCAAGGAGAACTACAAACCACTGCTCAGTGAAATCAAAGAGGACACAAACAAATGGAAGAACATACCATGCTCATGGATAGGAAGAATCAATATCGTGAAAATGGCCATACTGCCCAAGGTGATTTATAGATTCAATGCCATCCCCATCAAGCTACCAATGACTTTCTTCACAGAATTGGAAAAAACTGCTTTAAAGTTCATATGGAACCAAAAAAGAGCCCGCATTGCCAAGACAATCCTAAGTCAAAAGGACAAAGCTGGAGGCGTCACGCTACCTGACTTCAAACTATACTACAAGGCTACAGTAACCAAAACAGCATGGTACTGGTACCACAACAGAGAAATAGACCAATGGAACAGAACAGAGTCCTCAGAAATAATACCACACATCTACAGCCATCTGATCTTTGACAAACCTGACAAAAACAAGAAATGGGGAAAGGATTCCCTATTTAATAAATGGTGCTGGGAAAATTGGCTAGCCATAAGTAGAAAGCTGAAACTGGATCCTTTCCTTACCCCTTATACGAAAATTAATTCAAGATGGATTAGAGACTTAAATGTTAGACCTAATACCATAAAAACCCTAGAAGAAAATCTAGGTAGTACCATTCAGGACATAGGCATGGGCAAGGACTTCATGTCTAAAACACCAAAAGCAACGGCAGCAAAAGCCAAAATTGACAAATGGGATCTCATTAAACTAAAGAGCTTTTGCACAGCAAAAGAAACTACCATCAGAGTGAACAGGCAACCTACAATGGGAGAAAATTTTTGCAACCTACTCATCTGACAAAGGGCTAATATCCAGAATCTACAAAGAACTCAAACAAATATACAAGAAAAAAACAAAAAAACCCATCAAAAAGTGGGGAAAGGATATGAACAGACATTTCTCAAAAGAAGACATCCATACAGCCAACAGACACATGAAAAATGCTCATCATCACTCGCCATCAGAGAAATGCAAATCAAAACCACAATGAGATACCATCTCACACCAGTTAGAATGGCAATCATTAAGAAGTCAGGAAACAACAGGTGTTGGAGAGGATGTGGAGAAATAGGAACACTTTTACACTGTTGGTGGGATTGTAAACTAGTTCAACCATTATGGAAAACAGTATGGCGATTCCTCAAGGATCTAGAACTAGATGTACCATATGACCCAGCCATCCCACTACTGGGTATATACCCAAGGATTATAAATTACTCTACTACAAAGACACATGCACACGTATGTTTATTGCGGCACTATTCACATAGCAAAGACTTGGAATCAACCCAAATGTCCATCTGTGACAGACTGGATTAAGAAAATGTGGCACATATACACCATGGAATACTATGCAGCCATCAAAAAGGATGAGTTTGCGTCCTTTGTAGGGACATGGATGCAGCTGGAAACCATCATTCTTAGCAAACTATCACAAGAAGAGAAACCAAACACCGCATGTTCTCACTCATAGGTGGGAACTGAACAATGAGATCACTTGGACTCGGGAAGGGGAACATCACACACTGGGGCCTATCATGGGGAGGGGGGAGGAGAGGGATTGCATTGGGGAGTTATACATGATATAAACGTTATGCACATGTACCCTAGAACTTAAAGTATAATAAAAAATAAAAAATAAAAAAATAAAAAAATAAAAATAAAAAAATAAAAAAAAAAAATTTTACATAATTATCAAGAAAAAAAAAAGATGGCACCATTGTATGTGCCATAAAAGAGATCAATAAATTTAAGAAAATTGAAATTATATCAAGCACTCTCTAGCTATAGTAGAATAAAATTGGAATCAACCCCAAAAAGAACCCTCAAAACCATGAAAATTCATGGAAATTAAATAACCTGCTCTTGAGTGGCATTGGGTCAATAATGAAATCAAGATGGAAATTAAAAAAATCCTTCAAACTGAATAACAGTAATGACACAGCCAATCAAAACCCTCTGGGATAAGTTATGCAGGTGAAGAGGAAAGTTCATAGGCCTAAACACCTACATCAAAAAGTCTGAAAGAGCAAAACAGACAATCTAAGGTTATGTCTCAAGGAACAAGAACAAACCAAATCGAAACCCAGCATAAGAAAGGAAATAACTAAGATCAGAGCAGAACTAAATGGAATTGAAAGAAAAGAAAATACAAAAATAAATGAAACAAAAAGCTGATTCTTTGGAAAGATAAATAAGATTGATAGACCACTAGCAAGATTAACAAAGAAAAGAAGAGAGAAAATCCAAATAACCTCACTGAGAAACAAGGAAGCAGATATTATAACTGACACCACTGAATACAAAAGATTATTCAAGGCTACTATGAACACCTTTATAAACATAAACTAGAAAACCTAGAAAGAGATGGGTAAATTCCTGAAAAAATGCAACCCTCCTATCTTAAATCAGGAAGAATTAGATAACCTGAACAGACCAATAACAAGCAGAGAGATTGAAATGGTAATTAAAAAATTACCAACACAAAACAAATCCAGGACCAGACAGATTCACAGCAGGATTCTATCAGACATTCAAGAAGAATTTGTACCAATCCTTGTGATACTATTCCAATAGATACAGAAACAAGGAACCCTCCTAATTCGTTCTATGAAGCCAGCATCACCCTAATACCCAATCAGGAAAGGACACAACCAAAAAAAAAAAAAAGAAAGAAAAATACAGACGGATATCCTTGATGAACATAGATGCTAAAATCCTTAACAAAATACTAGCTAATGAATCAAAAAACATACCAAAAAGATAATCCACCATGATCAATAGTTTCCACAGCAGGGATGCTTTAACATACGCAAGTCAATATTTGTGATTCACCGCATAAAGAGAATTAAAAAGATAATCACATGATCATCTGGATAGATGCAGAAAAAGCATTCGACAAAATCCAGCATCCTTTTATGATCAAAACCTTCAGTAAAATTAGCATATAAGGGACACACCTTAATGTAATAACAGACATCTATGACAAACCAATAGCCAACATAATACTGAATCGGGAAAAGTTGAAAGCATTACTACTGAGAATGGGAACAAGACAAGGATGCCCACTCTCACCACTCCTCTTCAACTGGAAGTCTTAGCGAGAGCAATTTGAAGTAAGGGAGATGAAGGGTATCCAAATCAGTTAAGTGGAAGTCAAACTATCCCTGTTTGCTGACAATATGATTGTTTACCTTGAAAACCCTAAGGACTCCTCCAGAAAGCTCCTAGAACTGATAAAAATAATTAAGCAAAGTTCCCAGATACAAGATTAACATACACAAATCAGTAGCTCTTCTGTACACTAACAGTGACCAAGCAGAGAATCAAATCCTGAACTCAACCCCTTTTACAATAATTGCAAGAAAACAAACAAACAAGCAAAAACCTTACAAATCTACATAATGAAGGAGTTGAAAGACCTCTACAAAGAAAACTACAAAACACTGCTAAAAGAAATCATAGACAACACAAACAAATGGAAACACATCCAATGCTTATGAATGGGTAGAATCAATATTGTGAAAATAACCATACTGCCAAAAGCAATCTACAAATTTAACATAATCCCTATCAAAATACCATGATCATTTTTTACAGAGTTAGAAAGAACAATTCCCAAATTCATATGGAACCAATAAAAGAGCCTGCATAGCCAAAGCAAGAATAGGTAAAAAGAACAAACCTGGAGGTATCACACTACCTGATTTCAAACTATACTATAAGGCCATAGTCACCAAAACAGCATGGTGCTGGTATAAAAATAGGCACATAGACCAATGGAACAGAATAGAGAACCCAGAAATAAACCGAAATGCTTACAGTCAACTGATATTTCACAAGGCAAACAAAAAAAGAAATTGAGGCAAGGACACCCTTTTCAACAAATAGAGCTGGGATAATTGACTAGCCACATGTAGGAGAATGAAACTAGATCCTCATCTCTCACCTTATACAAAAATCAACTCCAGATAGATTAAAAACTTAAATCTAAGACTTGAAACTATAAAAATTCTAGAAGATAACTTTGAAAAGAAAAAAAAAAAAACCCTTCTAAACATTGGCTTACGAAAGGATTTCATGACTAAAAACCCAAAAGCAATTGCAAAATAAACAAAGATAAATATCTGAGACCTAATTAAACTAAAGAGCTTCTGCATGGCAAAAGGAACAGACTGCAGAGTAAACAGACAACCCACAGAGTGGTAGCAAATCTTCACAATCTATACATCTGACAAAGGACTAATATCCAGAATATACAACTAACTCAAACAAATCAGTAAGAAAAAGACAATCAATCCCATCAAAAAGTGGGCTAAGGACATGAATAGACAATTCTCAAAATAAGATATACAAATGGCCAACAAACATATGAAAAACTGCTCAACATCGCTAATGGTCAGGGAAATGCAAATCAAAACCACAAAGCGATACTACTGTACTCCTGTAAGAATTGCCATTATCAAAGAATCAAAAAACAGTAGATAGTAACTCAGGAATGGAAAACCAAACATCATATATTCTCACTGATATGTGAGAGCTAAGCTATGAGAATGGAAAGGCATAAGAATGATGATAAGAATGATGCAATGGACTTTGGGGACTTGGGGGGATAAGTGGGAGGTGGCCAAGGGATAAAAGACAACAAATATCGTGCAGTGTATACTGCTAAGGTGATGGGTGCACCAGGTTCTTACAAATCTCCACTAAAGAACTTACTCATGTAAACAAATACCACCTGTACCTCAATAACTTATGAAAAAAATAAAATGCTGGCTACAGAATGTTATCTAAATAGATAAGACAGGCCGGGCCCGGTGGCTCAAGCCTGTAATCCCAGCACTTTGGGAGGCCGAGACGGGCGGATCACGAGGTCAGGAGATCGAGACCATCCTGGCTAACACAGTGAAACCCCATCTCTACTAAAAATACAAAAACTAGCCGGGCGAAGTGGCGGGCGCCTGTAGTCCCAGCTACTCGGGAGGCTGAGGCAGGAGAATGGTGTAAACCCGGAGGCGGAGCTTGCAGTGAGCTGAGATCCGGCCACTGCACTCCAGTCCCGGCGACAGAGCGAGACTCCGCCTCAAAAAAAAAAAAATAAATAAAATAAATAAATAAATAAATAGATAAGACAGAATCAAAGAAGGAGCCTTGCAACACCAGGTGGAAGAAATAAACAACAGAAAGTGCAAAAATATGTGTAAAGACAATGGACTTTTCTTCTCCTTTTGAGTTGTCTAAATTATGTTTGACAGGTGAAGCAAATATTATACTCTCTAATGTGGTTCTCGATATACGCAGAGTAAATTTTTTTGAAAATTTATTGAAAATCAAAGAGGGTAAAGGCATGTAAAGGGAGGTAAGGTTTTTATATTTTATTTGAGCTGGTAAAATGTTGATATTAATAGACATGATGGATAATTTATATATAATGTAATGTATAGAGCAAGAAAATTATATGAAAAAGCTATGCGAAGAAATATACTTAAAAACTCCAGATAAATCAAATGGAATTTTAAGGATGTTCAAAAAATTCACAGGAAGGCAGGAAAAAAAAAAAACACAGAAACAAACAAAAAACAGAGAACACAAACAGAAAACTAAAACTAAAGTGACAGACTTAAGCCATAAAACACTATAAATTACATATAATGTAAAGGACCAACATACACCAATTAAATACAGAGATTGGTAAAGGAGATTGAAGACAAATATCCAACTATATGCTGAAGGGAGTGGGGGGCTAGGGGATGGATACTATTAGGAGAAATATCTAATGTAGATGATGTGTTGATGGGAGCGGCAAATCACCATGGCATGTGTGTACCTATGTAACAAACCTGCACGTTCTGCAAATGTATCCCAGAATGTAAATAATAATAATAATAATAATAATAATAATAATAATAAATACAACAGGGATGCAATCCACAGAACTCAGACCTGAGGGAAACGCTACAGGACAGACAGACAAACACAAAAACAAAAGCCAAAAAAAAGTAAAAATTACCCATTTCTTCAACAAATACATTTTAAGGAAGGAAAAAAATGAATAGCTGTGGGTCAAAAAAAAGTTAAGAGACATATCTCCTAACAGTAGGTATGGATCTTACTGGATTTGGATCATGGAAATCTTTAAAAACAATTAAGAGATATCTAGGCAGATTTGAACACTTACTAGATATTAAGTTATATTAAGGAATTAGTGTTCTTTTGGGGTGTGATAATTATATTGTTACTATACCTTTAAAAAGAGTCTATACTTTTTGGAAACACCAAGAAATATACAAATGAAATGAAATAACTGCATCAAAAGAGTCTGCGGGAGAGGCAAAGGGTGTGGGTAGGGGACAGAGGAAACCAGATTGTCTGCTGAGGTGTCGTAACATGAAACTGGTGATGGGTATGAGGATTTATTCTGTTGCTCTCTGTACTTCTGTATATTTTTAAAATATTCTATAATAAAAAGTTTTAAAAAACAATTGCACTTATAGGCATTTATCCCAGAGAAATGAAAATGTATGTCCATACAAAAATGTGTATACCATTTTTTACAGCAGTTTTATTAGTAAATTCCAAAACTGTAAAGAACTAAAATAAAAACTTGGATGGATCTCAGTCATTGTTCTCTTGAATGACAAAATTATAGAGATAAAAAACATTAGCGGTGGCCAGGGGTTAAGTATGGTCAGGCAGGGGATGATTATAAAAGGGTACCATATTTGAGATATTTGTAGCCATGAGAAAGTGTTGTATCTTGATTTCAGTGGTGGTTACAGGAATCTAAATATGTGATAAATTGATATAGAACTCTACACATATATTGTACCAATATCAATTTTTCTGATATCATAAATAGTTATATAAAACATAACAACTGGGGGAATGGTACACAGGGCCTCCTTGTATTTCTTTACAGTTTCCTGTGAATCTATAATTGTTTTTTTAAAAAAGTTTACAAAATGGCAGTCCCTGCTTTAACAGAAGGGGAAAGTACATCTAATTTTCTGAGGTAGAGGAGAAAGCGTAAGTGAGAGACGAGAAATTTCTTCTGGATGAAGGAGATGATGGTTGGGTTTTTTTCTGAATGGTTAACATTTTTGAGTTGTAGAAATTGGAGGCCTGGCATTCTTAACCACAGCAAAGTTTTCTCTGCTCCTTAGATGGTGTTGAAACCACAGAAGCACTGTACCTGAATGGAACATGTGAGCTAGAATGACAGGCGTTTCAACTGTACCTACTGTTGACCAAGTACCGGAGCGTTTTCCTTGTATTTTGCCATGTCCCAAAGCCTCCCAGAACCTTCGAACCTAGAACTGACTCCAGTCATGACTATACTCAAATTGCCAACACAAATTGATGCACAAAATTAGATTTCATTTAATTTACAAGAAATAAAGTAATTTCAACCATTTATTTATTAAACTAACAACTGTTTATTGTACACCTAATAGGTTCCTGGCACTGAGCTAGATATGGTCCCTGCCTTCATACACTTCTGTGTATGATAGACATGATTCTGAGGCTGGATGCTCACCGTCCTGTCTGCATATCTTCCAATTTTCCATGAAGGGATGCTGCTGGTGTACCCTTCTCTCTTCTTTATCTACTATAAGGTTTCAGCTTCAGGTGCCGGTGACGTTGCAGAGATAAAGGAACACTATAGACTGTTTGTGGGAGTATAAATTAGTTCAATCATTGTGGAAGACATTGTAGCAATTCCTCAAAGACCTAAAGACAGAAATACCATTCAATCCAGCAATCCCATTATTAAGTATATACCCAAATGAATATAAATTGTTTTATCATAAAGACAGATGCACATGTATGTTCATTGCAGCACTATTCGCAATAGCAGAGACATGGAATAAACCTAAATGCCCGTCAGTGTTATACTGGATAAAGAAAATTATACATATGCACCATGGAATATTATGCAGCTGTTAAAAAGAATGAGATCATGTTCTTTGCAGGAACATGAATGGAGCTGGAGGGCATTATCTTTAGCAAGCTAAAACAGGAACAAAAGACTAAATACTGCATATTCTCATTTGTAAGTGGGAGCTAAATGATGAGAACACATGGACACATACAGGGGAACAATACACCCTTGGGCCTCTCAGAGAATGGAGGGTTGGAGGAGAAAGAAGAGCAGGAAAAATAACTAGTGGGTATTAGGCTTAATACCTGAGTGGCAAAATGATCTTTACAACAAATCCCATGAAACAAGTTTACCTATATGTACCCCGAACTTTAAATAAAAGTTAAAAAATAAATAAATATTAAATTTCATGTCTTTCTGAGTAGCATGATAAAATCTCGTGCTGTCCTACTCCATCCCCCTGGCACATGAATCATCCTTTTTTCCAGTGTATCCATGCTTTATATGCTACTTGCTTGTTAGTCATTGACATCTTCTGCTCCTGTTCTCCTCCTGACATGTAACCATTGACATCTCCATGGCTTGATGATCCAAGATTACCTAATGCTGATGATCCTACCTCTGACCTATTGTCAGAAGGTCGATAGTAACCTAATGCTTCATCAAAATTTCTATGTCATTCCTAATCACATAGGCATTTTATTATTTTACATCATCACGAGGTGTCTGAGTACAGTAAAGTAAGATATTTTGGAAGACAGAGACTACATTACGTAACTTTTACTATAGTATATTGTCAAAATTGTCCTATTATTAGGAGTTGTTAAACTCTTACTGTTCTTAATTTATAAATTAAACCTTATTATAGATATGTACATATAGAAAAAACAAAGTACTGTGCATAGTACAGTATTATATACAATCCATAGTATAGTCATACACTGCATAATGACAACAATAGACTACATATATGACTGTGGCCCCATAAGATTATAATGGAGCTAAAAAATCTCTCATCAAAATGCATAACTCATGTGTTTGTGGTGATGCTGGTGTAAACAAATCTACTGTGCTTCCAGTCATATAAAAGTATAGCACATACAATTATGTACTACATGAAACTTGATAATGATAATAAATGATTATGTTATCAGTTTATGTATTTACTATACCATAATTTGTATCATTATTTTAGAATGTACTCCTACTTACATATAAAAAAATAAACTGGCCTGGCGTGATGTCTCAGGCCTCTTACCCTAGCACTTTGGGAGGCCGAGGTGGGTGGATCACTTGAGGGTCAGAAGTTCGAGACCAGCCTGGCCAACACTGTGAAACCCAGTCTCTATGAAAAATACAAAAATTAGCCAGATGCGTGCCTGTAATCCCAGCTGCTCAGGAGGCTGAGGTGGGAGGATCGCTTGAACCTGGGAGGCAGAGGCAGCAGTGAACCGAGATTGCACCACTGCACTCCAGCTTGGGCAACAGAGCAAGACTGTCTCAACAACAACAACAACAAAAAAAGTGAACTGTAAAACAGCTTCACACAGACCCTTCAAGAGGCATTCCAGAGAAAGGCATTGTTATAATTGGAGATGACAGCTCCATGTATCATTGTTCTTGAAGGCTTTCCAGTGGAACAAGATGTGGAGGTGGATAACAGTGATATTGATGATCCTTATCTTCTGTAGGCCTAGGATAATGTGTGTGTTTGTGTATTAGTTTTAACAAAAAAAATTAAAAAGCAAAAAAATCAAAAATGAAAATAGGAAACAGCTTACAGAATAAGGATATAAATGAAAATATTTTTGTAGTGGTACAATGTGTTTGTGTTTTAAGTTGAGTGTTATTAGAAAAGTATAAAAAAATTTAAAAAATTAAAAATTTATAAAGTAAAATGTTACAGCAACCTGTTTAATTTATTATTGAAGAAAGAAAATTTTAAAATAAATTTAGTGTAACCCAAGCATATAATGTTTATAAAATTTACAGTAGTGAATAGTAACATCCTAGGCCTTCACATTCACTCACCACTCACTGATTCACCAAGAGCAGCTTCCGGTTATGCAAGCTCCATTCATGGTAAGTGCCCCACACAGGTGTACCATTTTAAAAAACCTGGTATATGGTATTTTTACTATATATTTTGTATGTTTAAATATATTTAGCCGCTCAAATACTTAGCACTGAGCTATAATTGCCTGCACTATTCAGTACAGTAACATGCTGTATAAGTTTGTAGCCTAGGAGCAATGCCCATACCATATAGCCTAGGCATGGAGCAGGGTATAACATCTATGTTTGTGTAATTACACTCTATGATGCTTACACCATGCTGAAATTGCCTATGGGTGCATTTATAGGATGTATCCATCTTATTAAGTGATGCATGATCATATTAGGTGATATGCACCTTAAGTTATGAATGACCATATAAGGTCATATCTGTGGTTTCAGGTATCCACTGGAAATCTTTGAACATATCACCCACAGATAAGGGGGAACTACTGTATTACAAATTCTAGGGAAATCACTAAAAACAGTTTAAAAAGATATATAACTAATATGCTAAGGGTAAAGACAAAATGGAATCATATAATCGCTCAATAGTGAAGCCTTAGGGTTTTCCATATACAGTATAAGATAATACCATATGCAAACGAGGATACTTTTATTTCTTCCTTTTCTGTTTGGGTGCTTTTTATTTCTTTCTCTTGCCTAATTGCTCTGGCTAGAACTTCCAGTACTATGTTGAAAAGAAATGATGAGAGTGGATATTTATGTCTTGTTCCTAATCTTAGAGGAAAAACTTTTGACTTTTCACCATTGAGTATGATGTTAGCTGTAGGCCTGTCATGTATGGCATTCATTGTGTTGAGGTACACTTCTTCTACACCTAATTCATTAAGAGTTTTTTTTTTTCATGAAAGGGTGTTGAATTTTGTCAGATTTTTTTCTGCAACTTTTGAAATGATCACGTGGCTTTCATTCTTATTATGCTAATGTGCTGTGTCCCATTTATTGATTTGTATATGTTGAACCCTCCTTGCATCGTGGAATTAGTTGATCCATTTGATCATGAGAAATTATCCTTTTAATGTTCTTTTGAATTTTGTTTGCTAGTACTTTGTTAATGATTTTTACGTCTATTTTCATTAGGGATATGGGCCTGTAATTTTCACTTTTTTTAGTGTTGTTGTCTGGCATTGGTATCAGAATAATGCTAGTATCATAGTATTAGTTTGTGAGCATTTTATCTTCTTTAATTTTTTGGAGGAGTTTGGGAAGGATCGGTATTAGTTTTTCTTTCTATATTTGTCCTATGTTTCTAATTCAGCAGTGAAACTGAGTTCAGGTCCTGAACTTGTTTTGATAGGTGACTTTAAATTATCAGTTAAATCTTACCCATTATTGTTCTGTTCATACTTTCTGTTTCTTCGTGATTGGTAGGCTGTATGCTTCTTGGAACTTACCTAGTTTGGAACTTACCTATTTCTTCTAAGTTATACAATTTGTTAGTAAATTATTTGAAGTAGTTTTATATTTTATGATCCTTTGTATTCATGCAGTATCAATTATAATGTCTTCTTTTGCATTTGTGATTTTATTGATTTGAGTTTTTCTGTCCTTTTCCTTGGCTAGTGTAGCTAAATGTTTGTTCATTTTATCTTTTAAAAACTCAACTCTTAGTTTTGTTGATATTTTCTCTTGGATTTCTAGTTTCCATTTCATTTATTTTTGCTCTTTTTTTTATTATTTTCTTCCTCTTTCTTCTATGAAGTTTAAGCTTCAGTTTATTCTTCTTTTTCTAGTCCTTTGAGGTGTAATGTTAAGTTGTTTGTTTGAGATACTCTCTTTTGATGTAGGTGTCTATTGCTATAAACGTTCCTCTTAGAACTGCTTTTGCTGCATTTCATGTGTTTTGGTATGTTATCATTCCGTTTGCATTTTTGTCAAGATGGTTATTAATTTCTTGTTTAATTTCTTCTTTGGAACTGATTATCCAGGAGCATGTTGCTTAATTTCCATGTATTTGTGTATTTTCTTCAATTCCTTCTTTTACTGATTTCGAGTTTCATAATATTGTGATTAGAAAAGATAATTGATATGACTTCTATCTCTTGAAATTTAAGACTTGTTTTGTTGCCTAACATATTATCTACATTGAAGAATGTTCCATGTGCATTGGGGAAGAATATATATCCTGCTGCTATTGGATGGAATACTCTGTATATGTCCTTTATGTCCATATGGTCTAACATATAGTTTAAATCCAATGTTTTCTTATTGGCTTTCTGTCTGGATAACTTTCCCATTGCTGAAAATCAGGTACTGAAGTCCCCTATTATTATACCATTGCAGTCCCTCTCTCCCTCTGAATTATTAATATTGGTTTGCATATTTAGGTGGTCAAATGTTGAGTACATATTTATTTACAATTTTGTATACTACTGAATATTTGACTTTTATTATAATAATGACCTCATGCGTCATTTTTTAAATTATACTTTAAGTTCTGGGATACATGTGCAAAATATACAAGTTTGTTACATAGGAATACACGTGCCTTGGTGGTTTGCTGCACCCATGAACCCATCATCTACATTAGGTATTTCTCCTAATGCTACCCTTCCCTAGCCCCCCAACCCCCAACAGGTCCCTGTGTATGATGCTCCCCTCCCTGTGTCCATGTGTTCTCATGGTTCAACTCCCACTTATGAGTGAGAACATGTGGTGTTTGGTTTTCTGTTCCTGTGTTAGTTTGCTGAGAATGATTGTTTCCAGCTTCGTCCATGTCCCTGCAAAGGACATGAACTCATCCTTTTCATGGTTGCGTAGTATTCCACGGTGTCTGTGTGCCACATTTTATGTATCCAGTCTATCATTGATGGACACTGGGATTAGTTCCAAGTCTTTGCCATTGTGAACAGTGCAGCAATAAACATACGTGTGCATGTGTCTTTATAGTAGAATAATTTGTAATCTTTTGAGTATATACCCAGTATGGAATTGCTGAGTCAAATGGTATTTCTGGTTCTAGATCCTTGAGGAATCGCCACACTGTCTTCCACAATGGTTGAACTAATTTACACTCCTACCAACAGTATAAAAGTGTTCCTATTTCTCCACATGCTCCCCAGCATCTGTCATTTCCTGATCTTTTAATGATTGTCATTCTAACTGGCGTGAGGTGGTATCTCATGATGGTTTTGATTTGCATTTCTCTAATGATGAGCGACGATGAGCTTTTTTTCATATGTTTTTTGGCTGCATAAATGTCTTCTTTTGAGAAGTGTCTGTTTATATACTTCGCCCACTTTTTGAAGGGGTTGTTTTTTTCTTGTAAATTTGTTTCAGTTCCTTGTAGATTCTGGATATTAGCCCTTTGTCATGTGGATAGATTGCAAAAAATTTCTCCCATTCTGTAAGTTGTTGGTTCACTCTGATGGTAGTTTCTTTTGCTGTGCGGAAGCTCTTAAGTTTAATTAGTTCCCATTTGTTAATTTTGGCTTTTGTTTCCATGGCTTTTGGTGTTTTAGTCATGAAGTCTTTGCCCATGCCTATGTCCTGAATGGTAAGAGTCACGCAGTGGAAGCATGCTGGGCTCATATTTTTTTTTTTTTATAATTCATGAATTAAAGTCAGTTTTATCTAAGTATAGATTCCCCTGCTATCTTTTGGTTTGCACTTGCATGGAATAATTTTTTTTTATTTTTTTTTTTTTACTTTAAGGCTGAGTGTCCTTAAAGGTAAAGTGAGTCTTACAGACAAAATAGACTTTAGACTTCTAAAAATTCTATTTATTCACTCTTTAACTCTTGATTGGATAATTTAATCTATTTTTATTCAAGGTAATTATTGATAGGTAAGGACTTTCTATTGACATTTTGTTACTTTTTTTCTGAATATTTTATATAACCTTTGTTCTTTATTTCCTCTCTTGCTGCCTTTCTTTGTGATTAGATTTTTTTTTTTTTAGTGATATACTTTGATATCTTGCCTTAGATATTTTATGTCTTTACTGTAGGATTTTGATTTTTTGTTACCATGAAGTTCACATAAAACATATTATAACTGGCTATTTTAAGTTGATAACAACTTAACTTTGATCGCATGTAAAAACTCTACATATTTACTCCCTCCCCAGCATTTCATGTTTTTGTTGTCATTGTTTAGATATTTTTATATTATATAATTCCTTAAGACATTTTTGTAGTTGTTATTTTTAGTTATTTATAATTGTTACATCCTTTGGAAGAATTTCTTCCTTTATCACTATATAGTGACCTTCTTTGATTTTGAGTGAAAGTCTATTTTGTCTGATGTAAGCATGACTACTTCTCTTTTGATTACTGGTTGCATAAAATACACTTTTCTAACCCTTCACCTTCAGTCTATGTGAACTCTGTCATATAGTTAGGTCTCCAATTTTTAAACATTTATTCAGTCCCTTTGTGTCTTTTGATTGGAAGCTAATTCAGTGATGTTGAAAGTAATTACTGATAGATGAAGATTTATACTTGCAATTTTGTTAATTGTTTTCTATCAGTTTGATAGTGTCTTTGTGTCTTCATTCTTGCTTTTCTGTCTTTCTTTGTTATTTGTTGTTTTTTCAGTTTTATGTTTCAACTTTTTTCTTTATTTTTTGTGCACCTACTAGAAGCTTTTTAATTGCATCATGAGACTGAACAAAACGTTTTATAGTTATAACCATCTGTTTTGAGCTGATAACAATTAACTTTAATCAAATAAAAAATCTCCACACTTTTATGTTTCTCTATTCCACACTTTATGCTATTAATGTCACATTCTACATCTTTTCATGTTGCATAACCATTAACAAATTATTGTAACTATAAAAATTTTTCATATTTTTGTCTTTTAACCTTTATACAAAAGATATAAGTGATTTAAATACCACCATTACAACATTAGAGTATTCTGAAGTTGACTATGTACTTACTTTTATTAGTGAATTTTATATTTATGTATGCTTTTATACTATTAAGAGTCATTCTTTTCTTTCAACTTGGAGAACTACCTGTCAAATTTTTTGCATGGAATGTCTAGTGTTGGCAAATTCACACAGCTTTTTTTCTTTGGGAAAATTCTTATCTATTCTTTATTTTTGAAGGTCAGACTTGATGCATATAGTATTCTTCTTTGGCAGATGTTTTCTTTCAGCACTTTGAATATATTATCTCAACTTTTGCTGATCTGTAAGGTTTTTACTGATAAATGTCCTGAGAGTCTTATAGAATTTCCCTTGTATGCAATGAGTTGGTATTCTCTTGCTGCTTTCAAAATTATTTCTTTGTCTTTGATTTTGATAGCTTGATTATAATGTGCCTCAGTTTAGATCTCTTCATATTTAATTTACTTGGGATTCTTTTGGATTCATGGATCTAGTTGTTCATTTTTCTCTCATATTTGGGACGCTTCTGTAATGATTTCTTTAAGCTTTTTACTCTTTTATCATTTTCTGTTCTTCTAGGATACCCGCCATGTATACATTCATTAGACTGATGGTGGCCCATAAGTGCCATATGCTTTCTTCATTTAAACATTATTTTATTTTGTTCTTCTCTCTAATTTCAAATGATCTGTTTTTTAATTTACTGATTCTTCTGCATCTTCAATATATGAATTTTCTCTATTGATTTTTTTTTTAGTTCTGTGATTGTATTCTTTAGATCCAGAATTTGTGTTTGGGTCTTTCTTATGGCTTCTACTTCTTTATTAATCCTCTAATTTTGCTCATATATTTTTTCCTTAATTATATTTAGTTGTCTATTTCTGTTTTCTTACATTTCACTGAGCTTTTTCATTATGATCATTTCGAATTATTTTTGAGAAAATTAGGTCTTTATTTTTTTTGGATTGGTTACTGGAGTTTTGTGTTTCTTTTGATGGTGGTGTATTTGTCTGATTCTTCATGATCCATGTAGCCTTGCACTGGTGTCTGTGCATTTGAAGAGAAAAACACCTTTTCTAGCCTTTACATAGAGGTATTGGCAAAGAAAAAACTGTCTGTTGGGTCCCTGGGCTGATAGGATTGCCTCATAAGCAAAAAGGATTGGAGCCAGGTCACACAGCTTCTTCTGCGTCTTCAATGTAGATCATGGTTAGCAGTACTGTTACCAGGGGCTTGGGCAAGTTTGGATCCTGTCTGTTCCCTGAGAAGACTGGATTGCCTCTAGGACCTGGGACATTTGGGCTGGACCTAGGACATAGTTCTGCCTGAGGGGATACCATGGGGTCTACAGACAGTAGGCCAATTATCAGTTGTGTAAATACATAAGGTTCCCGTCAGGTCCCTGAGAAGGCACCTTATAAATCACTGGGTAGGTTCCTACGTGGGCAGAGCTGCCCCTGCACCGTGGCTAAGAGATTCTAGAGCTGAGTTACAGGAATGCATCAGGATCTCCAATTGGACTGATGTCAGCAAGGCTGCCACTGGGGGCATGGGAAAGCATATCTTCCAATAGGCCCCTGGACAGGCAAAAATGCCCGATAACACAACTCAGAAGGGGTTGGAACTGGGAAATGGCTGCTTCAGGATATGTTTTGGAGCCCAGGTCAAGAGACCTGCCAACTTGGGCATAGATAGACATGTATCCTGACAGGTACCCAGGTGTGAAGAACCACTCCTGGATCACAGACGAGAGGAACTAGAACTGAGTTAGGTGGTCATTGCAAAATCTGCTGTGGGACAGGCTTGTTGGCCTGCCTCTTGGGACATGGACAGTGAGTGGGTCCCTGTGCAGGCAGAACTTCTCTCTGACCATAGCTAAGAGGAATTGGAACCACTTTAGGGTTCATAGCTGAAACTGAGGTCAATGGGCCTGTTACCCAAGACATAGATGGGCATGGTTCCTCCCAGGTCTCTTGATGGTTCATGTAAGTGGCAGGACCAAGGCCAAATGGGTCTGTAACCAAGTTAAGAAGGTAAGGCCAATTCCAGGTCTGTATTCAAGACTATGGTCAATGAGCCTGCCACTTGAGTGTGGACACTCCTATTCAAAATGACTTTCCTCAGTCTTGAACTCAACCAGAGCTTCACAACCTCTTACCTATATCCAAAGTTCCCAGGAAAGCACTTTTGTCTGTGAATGGCTATCAAATTATTGTTGATGTTGGGGGATATGAGAAGGCACTCGCTTATTCTGCCATCTTACTGATATCACCTACATTATTGAAACTTTCAAATAATATAAATAAACAAAAATAATAGCACATACGTATGTAGTGCCCATTTGTGTGTAAGATATAAGCATTTAAAATAGACATCTATAGGATAAAAATTGCAAAAGCTCTTAAGCTCCTTTACCAACCTTTCCCCTTACCAATTACATTCTTCTCCTCAGAGGTAACCACTATTTTACAATTGGCTTGTATTCTTCCAGGCTTTTTTCTGTACATTAAAACTATATGTGTTTTGCATTTGTCAATATGTAAATTTTATACAAACAGACTCATACTATTCGTATTGTTCTACAGTACTTTTTTTATTTTACTCGTCTTGGAAATTGTTCTCTCAGTCCATATTGAGCTACTTCACTCTCTTACAGGTCAGTATCATATTCCATTATTTGGCTGTACCATAACACATCTAACGAATCCTCAGTTGATGGATATTAAAGTTGCTTGAAATATTTTGTAATTACAGTATTGTAGGAAATAGCCTAGGAGACATCTTTTTGCACATGTGCAAATATTTCCATAGGATAGATTTCCAGGGGTAAAATATTGAAACATATAGTATGAACCTTTCTCATTTTGTTATTCTTCCAATGTGACATCACAAAACAGCTGTACCAATTTACTCTACTATCAAAAGGCCTTTGCCAACACTGAATATTATTATTTAAAATATTCATTAGTCTGATGCATTAAAAATAACTCATTGTTGATCTAATTTGCATTTCTCTGCTCACTAGTGTGTTAAAGTCTCTTCTCATATGTTAATTGGCCACTTGCAATTGTTCTTATGTGAATTGCTATTTTTCCTGTTTCTCCTTTTTCTTTTCCTTTTCTAGGCTTTTTTTTTTTTTTTTTGCCTTTTATATATATTAATCTTTTCTATGTTAATAACATTGGAAGTTGAGTCTCTCAGTCTGTTGCTCATTTTTAATTTTGTTTTTAATCTTCATGCAGTCAAATATGTCACTAAAAAAATATGCCTCCTGGGGTTAAGCCTTATGAAGACTTTTCCACTCCGTGATGCTGATACCCTTCTCCTTTATTTTTCTTTTACTACACTTTGCTTTTTTGCTTCCTAAATTCTTATTTTTAAAATCAGCAGTATACATTTTAGCGTATGCTGTAATGTAAGTGTCTCACTTTTTTAATGAAAGAATAAGTAAGTGTTCAAATATCATTTATTGTATAGCCTATCCATCCTTCTTTGCACTCATTTGGAATATTGCCTTCATCACTAGTAAATTCTCATATATGCGTGAAATAGCTTCTGAACTCTATTCTGCTCTCTCTGCGTGTTTATATCTCTTTAATTTATTAGGGTTCCAAATATGAAGAAGTTTGTTATAAGAAAATTTCTTCTAAGATTTTAGGGGGGTAGTGAACACCTCAGCACTACCTCAGTGTCTTCTCAATCTTACTGATCATCCAAATCAACTGGGATGCTTTTGCAAAAGTTCCACTTCTCATGTGCCATGGTCTTGAGTGGACCCCATAATTCTTGTACAGTCAGGTTTGGAAACCATTGGCCTAAATGATTTTGAATAATCTATTTAGATCCTCCGATTCTCTGCTTTTCTTTCCTTCACTGAATACTGAATTTTTTAGCAGTGCAGTGAAGTAGGATCAGAACAGACCACAGTTTTTTTTCCTAGGTCTGTTCATCCCAGCATCATACCACGTAGTCAAGGCTGCTTATGAATTGTCTGGTAATTGGCAACCACTAGATGGGTCCCCATCCTCTACTACTCATTTGTCCTTCCAGGAATCCTTTGACGAATGTAGAATGAAGCTCATTTTTCTTTCTACTTACTGTGCTGCAAGGAGGCTAGTATTTTTAGTATAATGGTCATGTGACAGGGTAGCTCACAGCCACGGTACAGTCAATGCCTGGAGCCATGCTTCTCAGCCTTCATCATGACCTACTTTGTTACGTGGGGTGCTGGCTCTTGCTCTGCTCCTACTCTAAATTATCCAGAAATTGCTGCTGGATGTTCCAGCTTATCCTGAGATAACCCTGACATCTCCCATCCAGAAAAAAAGTCTGGGAATTAGAAGATTCTGGTAGGTTTCCTGTCTGTCATTGTATGTGTGGAATGAGACTTTGATCATGTCTGTTGAAAACAAACAGTCAATATTTAATAATAACTAATGATATAGCTAAAATTTTCTGAGTAGCTAGTATGTGAAACTCTTTATGTATATTATTTCCAGTCCTCATACTAACCCTGTGAATTATAATTACTAACTTCAGTGTAGATATAAGATAATTGATATTCAGAGAGGCAAAGTCACTTGCCTAAGTTCACACACTTACAAGCCAAAAGAGTGAGAGGATACAGTGTGATTCCAGTACAAAAAAACATGAACTTTGGGACCAAGCAGAGTGGAGTCAAACTCTAGCTCTGCCACTTGCTACATGAGTGACCTTGGGTAAGTCACATTCTTTTCCTGAGTCTCAGCTTCCTTATCTGTTGAATGAGAATCCCTACCTTGCCTCCTCATACAGCAATTGTAAGGATTAAATGTAATAATAATGAATGTAAAGCACCTGATCCAGAGTAGATTTTTTTAAAATAGTAATTTTTATTACTCAAAGTCACCATGACCTGGATTACTACCCAGGCAGTTGGATCCCACCCAGCCTCTGCATCTTTGTATTTTAAAACCAGGAAAAGCTTCTGCCTATTTTAATATGAAGAGAAATGGCCAGGGAGGGACTCTATTCAAAGCAAGAGAACCATTTCTCCTGAACTAGTGCCTTAGACCTATTAGAAAGATGAGTGTTGAAAAGCTTGCATATCAGCAAGAGGCTAGATTTGATTGGTATGGAAATGAAAGCACACTCACTGATCTGTAGCTTATCTTTCAGCCTTATCTTCCCTCTTGTTCTAAATAGTCTTAATTCAGTGTAGCTAAGAGACACAAAATACCTACTGTATATAAAGCTCTGTATTGAAATTATTTATTGCATATTTTCTCATGTAATCCTCAGAGTTCTCTGAGATGTAGATAGTCATTATTACTTTCATTTAATTTCTGACAAGTGACTTGCCTGAGGTCAAATAGCTAGTGACTGACTGATGGATAGAGCTGGAATTCGAATGCTAATTCTTGCTTCTCAAACTGCTCCTTATGCTAATCTTAGTCTCCCCAGCCCCTTTTGTTTAAATTAAGAGCCTCCTAGGATTCTTCTTCTACACACTAAAAAACACACAAATACGCAGTCCAAGAAGCCTTATTAATTTAGGTGACTAAAATGTATGTTTGTTACTCCTAATCCTCTGCCTATCAATCATTATGCTTGGGGACCTCCACTGAAGTATGGTTTTTAGGGTGCACAATTCCTGTGTGAGACAGGGCTTAGGAATATTTAAGTTCAGACAGACATGAATTTGAATTCTAGCTCTCCCTCTTATGTACTATGTGACTTTCTACAAATGGAATTCAGAGCCTAACACTTCTAGGTTTAAAGCCGTACAGCATCTTCTTACCATTGCTTTTGTAATAAAATCCAGTCTGTATTAGCCCACAAGGTGCTACATGGCTTAGGTCTTTCTGAATTCATACTATCTTCCCCTTTGCTGAGAGTTCTTGAGACACACTGGTGTTCTTGAAATACAAAAAACTCATCCAACCTCAAAATCTTTGCATTTAAAATTTCTCCTTTCTGGCACTCTTAACGTGACTAGCTTTGTCTTCTATGTTCAGGTCTCAACTTCAACATCTCCTATTTAGAGAGGGTTTCCTCAACCAAATTATGTAACTCATTCCTGGCCTCTATCCCGTTACTTCGTGTTCATTACTTCATTGTTTTCTCCATAGTGTTTATTGCTATTTGACATTTTATTATCTGTTTAAGTGTTTAGTTATTTATTTTCTGTTTCTGTTGTATGTTTATGACAGCAGGGACTTTTCTGAGCAATTCACTGTTATATTTTCAAAACTCCAAACAGTACTTGCACCAAAGCAAATGCTGAATAAATCGGTATTAAATCAATGAACGAATGAATTGCTCCTAAATCTAATCTATGAAACAAGATAATCATGCCTGGGTTTCTGTGAAGTACTTAGTATAGAGTGAAACCAAACAATCGTAGTTTTTATTATGCTCTGTTCTTAGGTTTGCTATACAAACTCAGCCTTGTTGAACTGACTTGTCCAGGGTGTCATAGTTCCTTGAGGTTTTCTTTTAGGCCCAAATACCTGCGCCTATCCTCACCCTTTCATACATGCAGCTGTCATCTTTGGGTATTTACCATGGCAGAGGAGGCAGAAGGGCTTTCACCAAATGACAGTGTTGTAAGAATAGGACATCACGACTAGCCATCAGAGAAATGCAAATCAAAACCACAATGAGATATCATCTCACACCAGTTAGAATGGCAATCATTAAAAAGTCAGGAAACAACAAGTGCTGGAGAAGATGTGGAGAATAGGAACACTGTTACACTGTTGGTGGGACTGTAAACTAGTTCAACCATTGTGGAAGACAGTGTGGCAATTCCTCAAAGATCTAGAACCAGAAATAACTTTTGACCCAGCCACCCCATTACTGGGTATATACCCAAAGGATTATAAATCATGCTGCTGTAAAGACACATGCACACGTATGCTTATTGCATCACTATTCACAATAGCAAAGACTTGGAACCAAACAAAATGTCCTTCAATGACAGACTGGATTAAGAAAATGTGGCACATGTAAACCATAGAATACTATGTAGCCATAAAAAAGGATGAGTTCATGTCCTTTGTAGGGACATGGATGCAGCTGGAAACCATCATTCTCAGCAAACTGTCACAAGAACAGAAAACCAAACACCGCATGTTCTCACTCATAGGTGGGAATTGAACAATGAGATCACTTGGACACAGGAAAGGGAACATTACACACTGGGGCCTGTTGTGGGGTGGGGAGAGAGGGGAGGGATAGCATTAGGAGATATATCCAATGTAAATGACGAGTTAATGGGTGCAGCACACCAACATGGCACATGTATACATATGTAACAAACCTGTACCCCAGAACATAAAGTATAATGAAAAAAAAAGTGCTATTTAGTATGAGGTATTAAGAATAAGAATTAAAGCTGTATCTAAAAATTTTAAAAAAAGGAAAAACAAGAAATAGGACATCACGGCTGGGCGTGGTGGCTCACGCCTGTAATCCCAGCACTTTGGGAGGCCAAGGCGGGGGGATCATGAGGTCAGGAGATCGAGACCATCCTGGCTAAGACGTGAAACCCCGCCTCTACTAAAAATACAAAAAATTAGCCGGGCATGGTGGCTGGTGCCCGTAGTCCCAGCTACTTGGGAGGCTGAGGCAGGAGAATGGCATGAACCTGGGAGGCAGAGCTTGCAGTGAACCAAGATCGTGCCACTGCACTCCAGCCTGGGCAACAGAGTGAGACTCTGTCTCAAAAAAAAAGGAAATAGAAGATCGTGCAGGAAATCCCAATCCCCATTTATTGATAGGAAAACTGAGGCCCTAGGAGGGGAAGGAATTTTCTTTAGGAACACCAAGATTATATTTAAAATGTCCCACCCCTGGTCCAGTGGTTGGAGCTAATTTGTATTCTCTACAAATATAGTCCTCATGTTTTCAGGACTTCTTTAAAGTATTTATGCAATGTGATGATCTGATGTTGGCAATAGAAAGGAGGTGTGTAGTTTGAAGAAAGATATTGAAAGGCTTATTAAAAGGAAATTTGGGCAAAATTTTCTGAAAGTGGAAACTACCCAGAAGCTAGAATGATAATGCATATAAAGTCCATGAGTTAAAATGTTGAAATACATAGTAATTCAAAGGCCCCCCCTACACTTCTAATAGCTATATCTAAAGGAATAATTTTTATTTGTATAGTAATGGCTTTTAGAGGATTTTCATATTGAATTTTCTCATTTGATCATCAAAGCAGGCAGTACTGTGACCCTTGCCATATACTGGCATTTATTCCTATAACCTTCTTTCAAAATAATCATCATAGTTTATTGCTGTAATGTGTTTTTCTTCACCACTACTGGCCTTTATCCCTATTTCCCCAGCACCTAGCACAGTGCCTGGTATTTAATAGGCATTCAGTGTGTGTGTGTGTGTGTGTGTGTGTGTGTGTATACACCTTTTTTTTTTTTTTTTGAGATGGAGTCTCACTCTGTCACCCAGGCTAGAGTGCAGTGGCACAATCTTGGCTCACTGCGACCTACATCTCCCAGGTTCAAGCTATTCTCCTGCCTCAGCATCTAGAGTAGCTGAGATTACAGGCATACACCACCATGCCTAGCTAATTTATTTTGTATTTTTAATAGAGACGGGGTTTCACCATGTTGGGGAGGCTGGTCTTGAACTCCTGACCTCAAGTAATCCACCCACCTCGGCCTCCCAAAGTGCTGGGATTACAGGCATGAGTCACTGCGACTAGCCTCAGTATATATTTGTTGAATTAAGGAAGTAATTTCTGTCTTACAGATGTACAAATTAAGAACAAGAGAGGAGAAATGTTTTGCCTAAAGTCAAATAGCGTCAAAGTGGCAGAGCAAAGGTCTCTAACTCATGTCTCCTGATTTCTAGCCAGATCAGGGATCTTTCTGCCAGTGACTATACGGTAATAGTAGGAACAATAACTATCATTGATACCAGTTGCTATTGGCATACCAGGTATAATACATTATTCAGCAAAACTAAGTAACATCTTTAGAACTTTACAGCTGATCCTTCTGCCTAGAACACATGTCTATTTGTCTTGTTTCCCTTCTACTCATTTTTAAAGAGAGTTTCAGGGAGTTTTCTTTAGGAAACTTTCTCTAATCCTATCTACGTAAGATTATGACTTTGACCTCTGTACAAACTTCTGTCCTAGCACTTGTCCCACTATATTGTCATTATTTATTTTATCTACTTTGACTATGAGGCTATTAAGAGTAGGCATCATGTTTATTTACTCACAGAGACCAGCTTATGTCATCAGAAAATATTTCATACATAAATAAATGATTAAATTTTCATTCTCCTCTTCACTCCTTGGAAAAGTAGCAGGGATTATTTTTCTAAGACAATGGGCCTCACACTTTATTGTACATTAGAGCACTTGGCATGCTTTTTAAGCATAAAGATTTCTAGTGTCTTCCCTCACCATAAGGGAGATTCAGATTCAGATTCAGTAGGTGTGGACGGTGGACAGGAATTTGTTTTTCTAATGCAGGCAGTTCTTGGAACATATTTTGAGAACCCATGGACCAGGGTAAAATTGTGAGTTGTCCTATCCATGGAAATAGTTCTGGTAGGTTGGTGGACCCGAATAAATAAGCGAGAATGCAGTGACAACTTTGTCCAGTGTTGCAGTTTGTAGCTGTAAATTTCAGAGGCTATCTAGAAGATTGACTGCTGCAGACACCCTTGAAAAAGGATCCTCTGTTCACCACTCTCAATATTCTTCCCTCCTTGAGACATCATGGTTTGGTGGAGGGCATATTGTTCTGGAAGTAAGGCCATCTGGGTGATGACTGGGTAACCTGAGGCATGTCTCTCATGGTCTTTGGGTCTCAGTTATGTATCCGACAAACGGTGTCTATTGTTTTGTTTTTTGTTTTTAATGTAGTACCTACCTCACAGGAATGTCTTGAAAATAACATGAAATAAAATAGATCAAAAAGCTAACACAGTGCCTGGCACAGTATGGGGGCTCAGTACATGAGAGTGAAATGTAAAAAACCTTATCATCCCAGAATTGCCTTTAATAATTGAGCCTTTTCTGTGTTCCTCAGTTTCTCTGTCTGTTGATGTAAGGAGGCATCAGCAGGATGATTTTCAAAGCATGTTTCAGTCTCTTGCTGTGATTCAGATCTCAGTCTTGCATTGTGAGTTGTGAAACAGGGTTCGATCACAGGCTCATTGCAGGTTTTTTTTGTTGTTGTTTGTTTGTTTTTAAATAAGCCATCATCTTGTCACCGTGTAATATTGCCAACAAGCTCTGATTTGATGCATTGCCCTCAACTTTTCCTGTCTCCTTGTTCTTTGACCTTGTTCTCCGTTCTGCCTGAGAACGGCACATGTTTTTTGAAAGCAGGCAGAAAGAAGGAGTTTTACAAGGCAGGAGAAAGAACAATGGAATCAGTAAAAGATGAAATATTTCCTTTTCTGTCATTTTGATTACAATCTGAGTAATTTCTTATAAAAGGTACATTGGTTGGTGTTTCAAAGCCTCCTAGGAGGTTTGCTTGGGTAGTTGCATTGAATACTAACTATGATATTAATTCTTGGAAGAGGAGGAGAGAGGTCAGGAAAGAGTGAGTGATTTGATTGTGAAACTGTTTGCTTTATAGCTCCAAACAGGCAGTGGCTTAGAAATCATTGCAGAATTGGTGGAGTTGAACATTGCGGATTAATGTTTATTAAAAGGGGTTTCAATGGATCAGAAGATCAGAAGCTAAACAAAGGGTCAGCATTCCCATGCACACTCCAAGAAAAAATGACGTTGCAACATAATGTTAATAATAGCCAGTACTAAATTTCTATAGTGCTTTCCCTGTGCTAGGCACTAGTCTAAACATGTTTCCCCATATTAACTTTTAAACCTAATAACAATCTATGGGGTAGATCACTTGCATATTCAGATGAAGAAACTGAAAGATCTAGTGATTTTCCCTGGGTTATATATAATGTAAGTCACTGAGTATAGATTTGAACCTAGAATATCTGGTTCTAGAATATATGCTATTGCCACTGTGCTATACTGCCTCTTATGCTTGGGTAAAACCCGTCAGGAGGCACAAGAATAATGTACTGCTGTTTCAGGGTACTTTTAAATCCCTGATAAGGTCCAATTCTCCTCTATCAGTCTTCATTGACTGGCTTTTCCCTGACTGTTTCTTCCTCCTCTCTTTCCCTCCATATAACATGAGCTAGACAAGCAGTTATATCCTTTGGGGAATTTCTTTCATCTAGGCTCTCTAAATGTTAACTATCTCTAACAGGTGCACAGAACTTCCATATATATTCTCTCATAGGTCATGTGCCCCTCAACAATTTTGTAGGGTAAGCTTAGCAGGAAATATTGTCATATCATTTTACAAATAGGACAATTGAAGCCCAGAGAGAGTAAGTGACTTGCTCAACGTTCACACAATAAATTAACAGCAGAATGTAAGTCAGCAAGCCCCATGTACTTATTACACACTTATTAGGTACCAGGCATTGTTCTAGGCACAATTTTCAGGATGTCTGACTTCAAAATCAGTGCCCTGGCAAATAAACCACTCTCTCTCTCTCTGTCTTGGAAGCCATTCAGAATGATCACCTAGGTCCCTTGGTTAGGGAAAAGAACAAGCATTTGTTGAGCCTCTATCATGACAAGTACATTTTTTTTTGTTGTTGTTGTTCTACTGAATCCTTCTGCCAACCCTGAAAGTTTGAGATTTGAATCTTCATTTTCAAATAAGAAAGCTGAAAAGTAAGGTAGACCCCAGTTTGAGCTGGCTCCCTTTTTCCTCTCTAGAGCTCCATGTCAGGCTTCGGTTGCAGCACTGGAACATCCCTCTGGCAGACTCTGCTGAAAACATTCCTAGGAATGCTGAGGCCGAGATGAACACATCTTTTCATTTATCATTTGCTGTTGCCTTAGGTCTTTCAGCAGAACCATAAACAAGCAAGTAGAAAGCAGTCAGGTTAGTAAGGGAGAAAGGAAATGAGGCTTAGTCCTTGGGCTATATTTTGCTTCGCCTGGCCGACTAATGCCCTCCCAGCCCAGGTCACAAATGGATGAAAAGAGTCTCCTGCAGCAGTCCTCTGAGGCCTGGCCTAGTTCTGATGCACAAGACTCTGCTGGCTATTCCAGCTGCTGCTTCTCATTCCTCAGGCCTGCCCAGCACTGTTAAGAGGAGGAGTTGAGAAAGACAAGAGCGTGTGTAAAAAGAGGTTCGCTCACCACCAGATCACGCTTCTTAAGGGCATGGAGTTTGGTAATGTTGAGAAGGCTTCTCTTGTTTACTTGTGAAAACGGCCTGAGGGTCAGTCTCCTGCTGACATTTTCTCTGGTAGTGGCCAGACTTCATAGGATGACAGAATTGGGGAAATGACATGTCTCAGTTCAGCTTGCTTACTTGCTTTTACTCTCACTAACTGGGAAATCTCCTTCTTCTCAGTCCTTGGACCTTTTTACCTTAAACTTTAAGAAAAGTTGTAGAGTCATGTCGTCTTTTGGCCAAAAGAACCTGCTACCACTTACCTAAGAGCATGATTCCCTTTGAGTATTCATGTCTACATGTCTTCATTCTGCTCACAAAGATCTTATCAAAAAGTGATTCTATAGCTTCCTTTGATTAATCCAACAACCTCCACACTTTGAATGCCTTCCTTGCATGCATCTTGTTTCCTCTTGCTCTCAATTAGCATCATTTCTTTTTCTGGTCTTCGAAAGTTAGAACTAGAAGGGGCTGTTAGTATTATATGAGAATCTTTTCAATCCATAAAGAGCTACACAGATGTAATTGATTATTATTGCTATTTAGTCCAGTCTCTACATTTGAAAAATGAGGTAACTAAGACCCTTTGGGATACAGTGATTTGCCAAAAATTACACAGTTCATAGGAGACAGCTCCAGGCCTCAAATGTAACTTTTCTGGGTCAATTACCATGTTGTTTTCACTGTTCTCACTGACTATTTTCCTCTCTTAGGACTCGGGGAAGAGCATTTCACTGCATCCTAAATATTTACACTGGTATGTTATGATTTCACTGCTTGACCTTTTCTTTCTAAGGCTAAATCAAGGGAGTATAAATATTTTTTATTCCAGTGACTTATTTCCAACTCTTCAGTCTTTCCAGTTCTCTGAGGAGGAGCTGTGTTCTTCAGTAGCAAACAGATGCACATTGGGTTGGTGTAGAAATGAGTTGGGATGTTTCTCGTTTCTTAAGAAGTATACAATGCTGATGAGGAAAGTAGGAGTTGTAATCTTTCCTCAGACACCAGGAACTCTTGTGCCTTCAGCATACTAAAACTGCTGTTAGATTTGGGTAGACAGAATAGACCATAGCCGAGGATACAATAACAGCTACCATTTACTGAGTGTTTAAAATATGCCAATTACTATGTTAGGTGCATTGTAAACATCATTTTACTTAATCCTTACAATGACACTGAGAAGGAGTTATTATGAGCACCATTTTTTACATGAAGAAACCAATGCTCAGAGAGGTTATGTAACTTGTCCATATTTACATAGTTACTAAATATTTGACACAACATTTAAATCCGGGTCTCCCTGACCCAATGCCCAGGTTACTTTCACTACAGTAAGAATCTTCTGTGAATAATAACATTTCCCCTTTGAGATGCGGGCTTAGAGGTGTGAGAAAGCATTCCTTCTCCATAAACTTAAAATAATCAACATACCATGATTTTATAGTTTCTGAAAATTCACAATTAGAGATTTGTCGTTTTCTAGTGGAAATTACAATGGACCAGGAGTTAGGATTCCTGTGTTTTAATAACAGCCTTACCACTCAGCAACTGTGTAAATTTAGACAAATTATTCCCTCACCTGGTGCCTCAGTTTCTCCCTCTGTGTAATGGAAAATATAGTAGTCCTCTTCATTCTCTGAAATCCTGCAATTCTTTAAAGATAGTAAGCCAATTCTTCCAGACTATTTTCTCCAGAAAAGAACATATTGGAAGTATGAAGAAGCTTCCTGTCAGGTAGTGGTTAATTGAAGTATCACTTTTCATAATCAGCCTGTCTACAAGATGCTCCACCTCCACCCCACCCTCCACCTAACTTGTCCACATGGAACCAGGAACAATATTTTGACTGGTCCTTATTGCCTTATATATTTTTTGAATGGAATGAGAACTGTAGGTGAGAGTTAGAGATTCATCTGATACCAGAAGTAACATACCTCAGATGCAAGTTCCCCTGGCCCGAGTCAAATGGGCCCAGGTTTAATAAGTAACCTCAGGTGCTCTAATGCACTGTGAGGTTTGAGACTCATTGTCTTAGGAAAATATAATTTCTATTACTTTTCTTAAGGAATGTGTATAAAGATAAAAATGAAGCTCCATGTATGTATGTATGTATATATCATCTTTCATGTAACAGGTATTTACTTAGCACATCTGTGCCAGGGTCTTTGAATAAATAAGACATTTTTGCTATTCACAAGAACACAAAATATAGTGGGTGAGACAAAATTAAACTAATATGACGAGACATGGGGTTAATGTTATAACTGAGATATGTACAAAGGCTAGAGAGGTCCTAACTCACATAGGTGAGATTAGAAAAGGATCCTTGGAGGAGGTGGGGCCTGAGACAAATCTTAAGGGATAACAGTAAAACAGAACAAGGGAGATAAGGTGAGAGTTTAGCTGTAAGTTCTAGAGGTGTTATTTATTCTGATGTACAGTACCTTGGTATATTCTAAAACACTAATAACTCTTATTACCATTACAAGATTGTATTATATTTTTGCTTCTCTGACATCTGGTAGCCAGACTCCATCCAAGAGAACTTAAGACTTGAGGAATTCAGCAAGTTCAGCCAGAAAGTTTAGTAGAGAACAGAGGGTATTCCCCATTCCACTGTATTATCAATAGCTCCAGTTTAAATCAGTTCAATGATTGACCACAAAATATCTATGAGTCTGCAAGAACAGAAGTATTACTGGACTTGGGGTGCCTTCCAATGCAGATGTCTTCAGTGACCAAAACTTAGATCACAACACCGAAGTTCCTTTGAATACCTGAAAAGCCTTTCTAAGAAGGACAGGTTCAAAAAAGCTCAGACTGTGAAGACTAGAATAAGTAAGTAGCTCTTCAATGCCCAGACACTTAAAAACCTCCACAAGAATTAAGACCATCCAGGAAAACATGACCTCACCAAGTGAACTAAATAAGGCACCAGTGACCCATTCTGGAAAGACAGAGAAATGTGACCTTTCAGACAGATAATTTAAAATAGTTTCTTTGTGGAAGCTCAACATCCAAGAAAACACAGAAAAAAATTTTGGAATTTTATCAGATAAGTTTAATGAAGAAGTTGAAATAATGTTTTAAGTATTTAAGCAGAAATTCTGGAGGAGAAAATGAAATTGGCATATGGAAGAATGTATTAGTATCCTACCAAGAGAATTGAGCAATCAGAAGAAAGAATTAGTGAGCTTGAAGACCATATATATATATATATATATATATATATATATATAAATACACACACAGAGAGAGAGAGAGAGAGAGAGAGAGTCAGAGGAGACAAAAGAAAAAGGGATAAGAAAAAAATAAGCATCCATACAAGATCTAGAAAATAGTCTCAAAGGCAGGTGGATCACGAGGTCAAGAGATCGAGACTATCCTGGCTAACATGGTGAAACCCCGTCTCTACTAAAAATACAAAAATTAGCTGGACATGCTGACGTGTGTCTATAGTCCCCGCTACTCAGTAGGTGGAAGCAGGAGAATCGCTTGAACCTGGGAGGTGGAGATTGCAGTGAGCCGAGATCACGCCACTGCACTCCAGCCAGTCTGGCGAAAGAATGAGAGTCCATCTCAAAAAAAAAAAAAAAAAAAGAAAAAGAAAAAACAAAATAGTCTCAAAATGGCAAATCTGAGAGTTACTGGCCTTAAAGAGAAGTGAGAGAAACTTTATTCATAGGGAAAGTAACAGAGAACTTCTGAAGCCTAGAGAAAGATATCAGTATTGAAGCACGAGAAAGTTATAGAACACCAAGCAGATTTAAAGCAAATGAGACTTCCTCAAGACACTTAACTATCAATAGCTCTTCTAGCTGTTTTAAAATAAATGCATGTGCTGTTAACTATAGTCACCCTACTCTGCTCTTGAATATTAAAACATATTCCCTTTAGTTTATTGTATATTTGTGCTAATTGACCAATTTCTCTTTGTCCCCCACACCACATACAACCTTTCCCAGACTCTGACATCTATTACTCCACTTTCTACCTCTAGGAAATCAACTCTTTAAGCTCACACAAATAAGTGAAAACATGCAATATTTGTCTGTGCCTCAATTATTTCACATTTAGCATAGTGACTTTGAGTTCCATCGTGCTGCTGCAGGAGACGTAGTTTAATTATTTTATATGGACGAATAGGGTATATATACACACATATAACTATTTTATGTATATATATATTATATATAGTGTGTATATATATATATGACACAATTCCTTTACCTAATCATCCATTGATAGACGCTTAATTTGATTCCGTATCTTTGCTATTGCAAATAATGCTGTGATAGACAGACAAGTGCAAGTATCTCTTTAATATAATGATTTTATTGTCTTTAGGTAGCTACCCAATAGTGGGAGTGCTAGATCAAATGGTAGTTCCACTTTAGGTCTTACAGATCTTCATACTCTTTTTCATAGAGGTTGTACTGATTTACATTTCCACTAGCAGTGTATAAGCATTCCCCTTGTTTCTCAACCTTAGTAACATCTGTTATTTTTTGTTTTATAAACAATAGCCATTCTGATTTGTGTAAGATAATATCTCATTGTGGTTTTATGTTGCATTTTACTGATGAATGGTGATGAGGGGTTTCATATGCTTATTGACCATCCGTGTTTCTTCTTTTCAGAGATGTCTACTCATGTCCCTTGCTCATTTTTGGTGAAAATATTTTTGTTGAATTGTTTGAGGTTCTTGTGTTTTCAGGATACTAGTGTCTTCTTAAATGACTAGTTTGCAATATTTTCTTGTATCCAACAGATTGTCTATTCATTCTATTGATTCTTTCTTTTGCTATGCAGGAGATTTTGAATTTAATATCATTTCATTTGTCTAATATTGTTGCCTCTGCTTTTGAGACATTAACCGTAAAATCTTTACCTGGACCAATCCCCTGAAGTTTTTCACCTGTTTTCTTGTAGTAGGCTTACAGTTTTGAGTCTTACATTTATGTCCTTAATTCCTCTTTTTATAACTTTTATTTTAAGTTCAGGGGTACATGTGCAGGTTTATTACATAGGTAAACCTGTGCCATGGGAGTTTGTTATACAGATTATTTTGTCACTCCAGTATGAAGCCTAGTTCCCATTAGTTATTTTTCCCCATCTTCTCCATCTTCCAACCCTCCACCCTCATAGGTCCCAGTGGGTGCTGTTCCCCTCTATCTGTCTATGTGTTCTCATCAATTAGCTCTCACTTATAAGTGAGAACATGTGGTATTTGGTTTTCTGTTTCTGCATTGGTTGGATAAGATGATGGCCTCCACATCCATCCATGTCCATGCAAATGATATGATCTTGTTCTTTTTTTGGCTGCATATTATTCCATTGTGTGTATGTACCACATTTTCTTTATCCAGTCTATAACTGATGGGCTTTTAGGTTGATTCCATGTCTTTCCTATGTGAATAGTGTTGCAATTAACATAAGCTTGCATTCATCTTGAAAATAGAACAATTTATATTCATTGGGTATATACTCACTAATGGGATTACCATGTTAAATAGCACTTCTGTCTTTAGATCTTTGAGGAATCGCCACATTGTCTTCCACAACGGTTGAACTAATTTACACTCCCAGCAACAGTGTAAAAGCATTCCTTTTATTCCACAACCTTGCCAGCATCTGTTGTTTTTTGACTTTTTAATAATAGCCATTGTGACTGGTATGAGACGGTATCTCATTGTGGTTCTGATTTACATTTCTCTAATGATCAGTGAGGTTGAGATTTTTTTTCAGGTGAATGTTGGCTGCAGGTATGTCTTTCTTTGAAAAGTTTATGTCCTTTGCCCCCTTTTTCATGGGTTCTTTGTTTTTTTTCTTGTAAATTTGCTAAAGTTCCTTATAGATCCTGGATATTTGTCAGATGCATAGTTTGCAAAAACTTCTCTCATTCTGTAGGTTGTCTGTTTACTCTGTTGATGGTTTCTTTTTCTGTACAAAAGCTCTTTAGTTTAATTACATCACATTTGTTAATTTTTGGGGTTTTTTGCAACTGCTTTTGACATCTTCATCATGAAATTCTTGTCAGTGCCTATGGCTTGAATGGCATTGCATAGGTTGTCTTTCAGGGTTTTTATAGTTTTGAGTTTCACATTTGAGTCTTCATTCCATCTGGAGTTAATTTTTGTATATGGTGTAATGAAGGAGTCCAATTTAATCTTCTGCCTATGGCTATCCAGTTATCCCAGCACCAGTTATTGAATAGGGAATACTTTTCCCAGTGATTGTTTTTATCAGGTGTGTTGAAAATCAAATAATTATAGGTTTGTGGTCTTATTTCTGGGTTCTCTATTCTGTTCCATTGGTCTATGTGTCTGTTTTCTTACTACTACTATGCTGTTTTGGTTTCTATAGTCCTGAAGATTAGTTTGAAGTCAGTTAAGGTGATGCCTCTAGCTTTGTTCTTATTGCTTAGGATTGCCTTGGCTATTCAGGCTCTTTTTGGTTCCCTGTGAATTTTTTAAATTTTTTTTTGACTGCTCTGAAGAATCTCATGGTAGTTTAATAAGAATAGCATTAGATCTATGAATTGCTTTGGGAATTATGACCATTTTAATGTTACTAATTCTTCGTATCCATGAGCATGAACTGTTTTTTTCATTTGTTTGTGTCATCTCTGATTTATTTAAGCAGTAGTTCATAATTCTCCTTGTAGAGATCTTTCACCTCCCTAGTTAGCTGTATTCCTAGGTACTTTATTCATTTTGCGGCAATTATGAATGAGAGTTTCTTTCCAATTTGGCTCTTGGCTTAAGTGTTCTTGAAGTATAGAATGCTGGTGATTTTTGAATATTAATTTTGTATCTTGAGACTTTGCTGAAGTTGTTTGTTGACTCAGGGAGCTTTTGGGCTGAGACTATGAGATTTGCTAAACATAGGATAATGTGGTCTGCAACCAGGGATAGTCTGACTTCCTCTCTTCCTATTTGGATGCTCTTTATTTCTTTCTCTTATCTGACTGTTCTGGACAGGACTTCCAATACTATGTTGAATAGGGGCAGTGACAGAGGGCATCCTTGTCTTGTGCCAGTTTTAAAGGTTTTAAATTTTGTCCAATCAGCATGATGTTGGCTGTGGGTTTATTATAGATGGCTCTTATTATTTTGAGGCTTGTTTCTTCAATATCTAGTTTATTGAGAGTTTTAAACATGAAGAAGTGTTGAATTTTATCAAAAGCTTTTTCTGCACCTATTGAGATAATTATGTGTTTTTCGTCTTTAGTTCTGTTTATATGATGAATCACATTTGCTGATTTGTATATATTGAACCACCCTTGCATCCCAGGGATAAAACCTATTTGATATTGGGTAGATAATCTTTTTGATGTGCTGCTGAATTTGGTTTGCCAGTATTGTGTAGTGAAATTTTTTTGCATCAATTTCATCAAGGATATTGGGCTGAAGTTTTCCTTTTTCACTGTATCTCTGCCAGGTTCTGATGTCAAGATGATTCTGGCCTCACAGAATGAGTTAGAGTGGAGTCACTACTGCTCAATTTTTTGAAACAATTTCAGTAGGAATGGTACAAGCTCTTCTTTGTACACCTGGTAGGACTCAGCTGTGAATCCCACTGGTCCTGGGCTTTTTTTGTTGGTATGGTATTTATTACTGCCTCAAATTTAGAGCTTATTATTTGTCTGTTTGGGGATTCAACTTCTTCCTGATTCAGTCTTGGAAGGTTGTATCTGTCCAGGAATTTATTCATTTTTTTTCTAGATTTTATAGTTTACGTGCATAGAGGCATTCATAATATTGTCTGATAGTTATTTGTATTTCTGTGGGGTCAGTGGCATTATCCCCCTTGTTTCTGATTGTATTTATTTGAATTTTTTCTTTTCTTATTTATTAGTCTAACTAGAGATCTATCTATTTTATTATTTTTTTTCAAAAAACAAGTTCCTGAATTCATTGACCTTTTATTCTGCTTTTATTTTGAATGTGTCTCTGTCTCCTTCAGTTCAGCTCTGATTTTGGTTATTTATTGTCCTCTGCTAGCTTTGGGGTTTGTTTTCTGTTGCTTCTCTAGTTCCTTTAGTTGTGATGTTAGGTTGCTAACTTGAGATGTTTCTAACCTTTTGATGTGGGCATTTGGTGCTATAATTTCTCTCTTAACAGTGCCTTAGCTGTATCCCAGAGATTCTGGCATGTTTTATCTATCCTCTCATTACTTTCAAATAACTTCTTCATTTCTGCTTTATTTTAAGTATTTACCTGAAATTAACTCAGAAGCAGATTCATGTGCTCATATTCCATTTCCATGTAATTGTATGGTTTTGAGTGAATTTCTTAGTCTTGATTTTTAATTTGATTGTGTTGTGGTCCAGGAGACTGTTTGCTATAATTTTACTCCTTTTGCATTTGTTTAGCAGTATTTTACTTATGAATATGTAATCAATTTTAGAGTATGTGCCATCTAGCAATGAGAAGAATGTATATTCTGCTGTTTTTAGGTGGAGTTCTGTAGATATCTATCAAGTCCACTTGATCTGCTACTGTGTTCAGGTCCTGAATATCTTTGTTAATTTCTATCTCCATGATTTGTCTAATATTGTCAGTGGGGTATCATAGTCTCTCACTAATGTCATGTGGGAGTCTAAGTTTCTTCGAAGGTCTCTTAAAACTTGCTTTACAAATCTGGGTGCTCCTGAGTTAGGTGCCTATTTATTCAGGATAGTTAGCTTTTCTTACTGAATTAATCGCTGTACCATTATGTAATGCCCTTCTTTCTCTTTTTTGAACTGTCTGTTTTGTCAGCAACTAAGATTTCAACTTCTGCTTTTTGCTTTTATCCATTTCCTTGGTAAATTTTTCTTAATACCTTTATTTTGAGCCTATGTATGTCATTGCATGTGAGATGGGTCTCTTGAAGACAGCATACCAATGGGTCTTGGTTCTTTAGCCAGCTTGCCACTCTGTTTATTTTTATTGGGGCATTTGGCCCATTTACATTAAAAAATGGTATGGATATATGTGGATTTGATCCTGTAATCATGATGTTAGCTGATTATTTTGCAGACTTATTTTTGTGGTTGTTTTTTAGTGTCACTGGTCTGTGTACTTCAGTGTGTTTTTGTAGTGGCTGGTAATGGCCTTTCCTTTTCATTTTTAGTACTTCCTCTACTAGCTCTTGTGAGGAAGGTTTGCAGATAATGAATTCCCTCAGCATTTGCTTGTCTGAAATCATCTTATTTCTCCTTTGTTTATGCTTAGCTTGGCCAGAAAGGAAATTCTAGATTACAATTTCTTCTCTTTAAGAATGTTGAATATTGGCCCCCAATCTCTTCTGGCTTTTGGGGTTTCAACTGAGAGGTCCACTGTTAGTCTGATGGGCTTCCCTTTGTAGTTTCCTGACCTTTCTCTCTAGCTGCCTTTAAAATTTTTTTTTCTTTTATTTCTACCTTGGAGAATCTAATATTTATATGTCTTGGGCAAGATCTTGTGAAATATCTTACTGAATTTCTCTGCCTGTCCTGAATGTGAATGTTGGCCTCTCTAGCTAGGTTGGGACATTCTTTTGGATGACATCCTGAAATATGTTTTTCAAGTTGGTTTAACTCTTCCTATCTTTATCAGGAACACCAATGAGCTGTATATTTGGTCTCTTTACATAACCTCATATTTCTCTGAGGCTTTGTTCATTCGTTTTATTTTTTTCTCTATATTATTGTCTTCCTGTCTTATTTCAGAAATCCAGTCTTTAAGCTCTGAGATTCTCGCTTCTACTTGGTCTATTCTTCTATTAATTATGCATTATGAAATTTTTAAAGTGAGTTTTTCTGCTCTATCAGGTCTATACTGGCTATCTTTCTTTCCCTGTCATCTCCTGCAATGTTTTATCATGATCTTTACCTTCCTTACATTGGGTTTTATTTATTTATTTTGAGACAGAGTCTCATTTTGTTGCCCAGACTGGAGTGCAGTGGTGTGATCTTGGCTCACTGCACACTCTACCTCCCAGGTTCACACCATTCTCCTGCCTCAGCCTCCTGAATAGCTGGGACTACAGGTGTCCACCACCACGTGAGGCTAATTTTTTCTATTTTTAGTAGAGATGGGGTTTCACCATGTTAGCCAGACTGGTCTCAATCTCCCGACCTTGTGATCCACCTGCCTCAGCCTCCCAAAGTGCTGGGAGTATAGGTGTGAGCCACCATGCCCGGCCTGCATTGGGTTTTAATGCCCTTCTGTAGCTCCATTAACTTTGTTCCTATCCATATTTTGAATTCTGCTTCTTTCATTTCAGCCATCTCAGCCTCAGCTCAGTTCCAAATCCTTGCTGGGGAAGGGATGTGGTCATTTGGAGGAAAGAAGGCACTTTGGCTTTTTAAGTTTTCAGTGTTCTTGTACTGATTCTTTCTTACCTTGTGGGCTTATCAGTCTTTGAGGTTGCTGACCATTAGATTTTTTTTTCCTATTGTCCTGTTTGATGTCCTTGAGGGTTTGATTGTGGTATAAAGTGGGTCAACTGGCTTCATTTCTGGGAGATTTTAGGGGGCCAACACTCAGCTCTCAACTCCTAGTCTGTGTGCTCTAACTCTGGGAGACTTTTACTGAGTGCTGGTGGATTCAAGGGTACCTGCCTCCATGTGGGCATTCACCATGGTGGCAGAGGCCAAACAGCTGGAGGGGGAAGCAGGGGCCTCTGCTAGGGACTGTGTGCATGATTGCACTGGAGGTGGTGTTAGCTTGGGGTGGGGTGCTAGTCAGCACAGATCTGGGTGCCTTCTCTGTGTCTCATGAGCAGGAGTAATCACTCAGGGTGTGCAAGGATCTTCTGTTCTCTGTGCAAGGTTTGGGTGTTTGTGGGGGTAGGGCTTGCTGGCTCTGTGTCCACCAAGGCTTCATCTGCAATGGTAGTCAGCAGGGGTGGGGGCACATACTGTACTCTTGCATGTTGGTGGGACAAGTAAAACAAAATCCACCCATGCAGATGAACACCAGCAAAATGACGTGGAGAGGTGCTGTGGGCTTAGAGGATTTTGCAGTATGGCAAGAGAATGTGCCAGCTAACACACAGCTACAGGGGCTGCCTCACTAGAGGTCTCCACCAGTCGGGCCTGCCACTCACCATGGGAGCTCCATCCTAGGGAGCCCTAAAACTTCTGTCAGCCAAAAATCATTGGCTAGGGTAGGCAGAAACCCCAGTTTGGAGGTTCCACCTGGTGACGAATGGGATTTAGGACCTATTTAAGTCATCAGTCTGGCCACATTTTCATAGGACAGTTTGCTGTGCTGAGGGACTGCCTCTGCTCCCAGTTGGCTTGGACTCTCCAAAGCCCAAAGGCTTGAATGGCTAAGTTTCCCAAAGAGCAAAGATGGTTGCCCATTCCTCCCTGTGAGGGATCTCTCTCAGGGACTTTTCAAATCTTTGTCAGCTGGGGAACACCAGGAGGGGTGGCTGGAGGCCTTGGTTGGAAGGTACTGACCAGGGAGGAGGAAAGGGAACAGGCACTTGCTTAAAGAAGCAGCCTGGACACATTTTAATAGAGCAGCTAGGCTGTACGGGGTACTGTTTCCACCCCTGGTTGGCTTGAACTTTCCAATGCCCAAACGCTGGAACAGCTAAATCACCCAAATAGTAAAAAATGGTGGCTCACCCCTCTCTCTGGGAACTTCATCCCAGGGAGGCTTCAAAACTATGTCAGTTAGAAATCACTGGCAAGTGTGGCTGGAGATCCTGGTTGGGAGGTCCTGCTCAGTGAGGAGAAACAAGATTGGGTACCCACTTTAAAAATAGTCTGGCCACATTTTCATAGAGCACTGTTGTGTTGGAGGATCCCTTTCACTTCCAGTCAGTTTGAACTTTCCAAAGCCCAAAGGCCAGAACGGCTGCATTGCCCTGACATGAAAGATGCCAATGTGCCTATCCTCCTGGGATCTCCATCCCAGGAGGCACAACACTGCTACAGGTGACTGGCTGGAATTTCAAACCAGTGGGTTTTATCATGTGTGGTGCCATGGAAGTGGGGCCCACAGACTGTCACTGCTCAGCCCCCTGAATTCCACCTCTTTCCTAGGGCTATGCATAGGGTATAACACCCCACTTTGCCAGAGTTGCAACTACTTTTGCTGGGAAGCTCATAATGCAAGAGTATCTAAGGCTCCTGGGTCTCTGCACATGCTTGAGGAGCTGCTCTTCTGAGACTCCACATCATTCTGTCAGACTGAAGGCCCTGGTGGAGTGGGTTCACAAAGAGATCTCCTGACCCAAGCGTTATAAAGATCTATTGGAGAAGCATGGGTTCCCAGGGACGCACGTTCACCATGGCTTTCCTGGGCAGGGGAAGTTCTCTTGGCTCTGTGTTGCTCCTAGGTGGGTGGCCATCCTGCCTTGCTTTTACTTCATTTTCATGGGTCAAGTAGTTTCTTTGATTAGTACCAACGTGAGTACCTGAATGTTTCAGTTTAAGGTGCTGTATTTACTTGCTCCTTCCATTCCTCTCTATTAGAGCACACACAATAGCTATTTCTAGTTGGCCTTCTTAGCTATGCCTCTAATTCATCTTTTGTTGGGTGTTTTACATGGTGAGATACAACCTCAAAAAGACTAATCTAAGAAGTAATGGTCATAGAGAGAAAGTAGAGAGAGAAATTATGATAGAAAGTTTATTCAAAGAGATGACAACAGAGAACTTCTGACCTAGATAAAGATATTTATGTTCAAGTAAAAGAAGGTTATAGAACACCAGGCACACTTAATCCAAACAAGACTACTTCAAGACAATCAACAGTCAAACTCCCAAAGGTCAAGGATACAGAAAAGATCCTAAAAGCAGCAAGATAAAAGAAACAAACAAGTACAATGGAGCTCCAATACATCTGGCAGCCTACTTCTTAGTGGAAATCTTACCAGCTAGGAAAGAGTGGTATTACATATTTAAAGAGCTGAAAAGTTAAAAAAAAAAAAAAAAAAAAAAAACCTTTTATCCTAGAGTAGAATATCTGGTAACAAGCCTTTTCCAGACAAACAAAAGCTGAGGGAAGCAGACCAATCTTATAGAAAATGCTAAAGGGAGTACTTCAGTAAGAAAGAAAAGGACATCAATGAGCAATAAGTAATCACCTGAAGGCACAAAACTCATTGATAATAGTAAGATACAGAAAAAAACAGAATAATATAACACTGTAACTGTGGTGTATAAACTACTCTTATCCTAAGTAGGAAGAGTAAATGATGAGCAAGTCAAAGTAATAACTAGAACAACATTTTAAGAGAGAGCCAGTAAAAGGACATACAAATAGAACAAAACCAAAAATTTAAAAAGCAGGTTGATAGAGTTAAGGCATAGAGTTTATGTTAGTTTTCTTTCTGCTTGTTTGTTTTTCATGAAAAGAGTATTAAGTTGTTTTCAAGTTAAAATAATGGATTATACAATAATGTTTGCAAGCTTCATAGTAACTTCAAACCAAAAGATACACAATGGAGACAGAAAATGTAAAAAGAAAGAAGATAAATTAAATCACCTGAGAAAATCATCTTCACTAAAGAAGACAGGAGGGAGGGCCATTATGAAATGCCAGTTAGAACCTATTATTTGAGCCCATTACTGGAAATTTGCCTGTAAAACTCTGTTCAGATGCAATAATGATTTAGGCAGGTCTGACTTCCCAGAAATGAAGAGAAGTGCTGAAAATAAATAGAAGATAATAAATCTCTTAATGATGCAAAGGGGAAAAATAAAACAAATTATGTTTTCTCTGGCCAAAAAAAGAAAAACTAAACTCTCCAATCAAAAGACATAGAGTGGCTGAGTGGACAAACAAACAAGACTTATTGATCTATTGCCTACAAGAAATATATTTCACTTATAAAGACACACATAGACTGAAATAAACAGATGAACAATTGTTCCATGCCAATGGAAATAAAAAAGACTAGCAGGAGTCACTAAACTTATATCAAAAAGTTACAGCAGGAGTCCTTATGCTTATATCATACAAAATATATTTCAAAACAAAATGTATAATATGAGACAAAGACAGTCACTATATAGTGATAAATGGAGCAATTCAGCAAATGGATGTATACAACAATTTTAAATATATATGCACCCAATAATGGAAGACTCAGCTATATAAAGCAAATATTATTAGAACTAAAGAGAGAGACAGGCTGCAGTTCAATAATAATGTGAGACTTTAAAACTCCACTTTCAGCATTGGACAGATCATCCAGAAAGAAATTCAACAACAACAGCAACAACAACAACAGCAAAACATTAGACATAATCAGCACTTTAGACGAAATGGACTTAATAGACATTTGCAGAACATTTCACCAAATGGCTCCAGAATACACAATATTTTCCTCAGGACATGGGTCATACTCAAGGATGATATGTTACGTCACAAAACAAGTGTTAAAACATTCAGAAAATTTAAATAATATCAAGCATCATTTCTGACTACAAGGAAGTGAAAGTAGACAGATAGAATTCTGGAACATGTACAAATACACAAAAAATTAAACAGTATGGTCCTGAATAATTTAAAAAATTAAAAAGAAAATTAAAAGATTTCTTGACACAAGTAATAATGGGAACACACCATACCAAAACCTGTGAGATACAGCAAAAGCAGTTCTACCAAGTAAGTTTGTAGTTATAAGTTCCCACATCAAAAAAGATAAGAAATCTCAAATGATGAACCTAATGTTGCATAATTAAGAACTAGAACAGCAAAAGCAAACCAAACACACAATTGGGTGAAGCAAAGAAATAATAAATATCAGACCAAAACAAACAAACAAACAAAAAATCAAAATTAAAAAAAAATTAAAAAAAATAGTGAAACAAAAAGTTGATCTTCTGAAAAAATTAAATAAAATCCACAAACCTTGGGCTGGGCACAGTGGCTCATGCCTGTAATCCCAGCACTTTGGGAGGCCGAGGTGGGCAGATCATGATGTCAGGAGTTCAAGACCAGCCTGGCGAAGATGGTGAAACCCCATCTCTACTAAAAATACAAAAATTAGCCAGGTGCAGTGCCAGGCATCTGTATTCCCAGCTACTCAGGAAGCTGAGGCAGGAGAATTGCTTGAACCCAGGAGGCAGAGATTGAAGTGAGCCAAGATCATACCACTGTACTCCAGCCTAGGTGAGAGAGTGAGACTCTCCCCTGCCCCCCCCCCCAAAAAAAACATTAGCCAGACTAACAAAAAAGGAAGACAAAATACAAATAAATGGAAAAAAGGAAGAAGATACAAATAAATGAAATCAGAAATATATAAGAAATCATTACAACTGACACTGTAGATATTTAAAAAGTTATTAGTACAAACTATGGGCAACTATATGCCAACATATTGGAAAACTGAGAAAAAACAAACTAATTTCTAGACATATATAGTTTACTAAGATTGAACAAAGAAGAAATTTAAACTTGAACAGAGTAGTAGCAAGTAATGAGATCAAAGCTGTCATAAATAGAAAAGCCCAGGAGCCTTTTCTTTTTCTACTAAAGGGTAGCCCAGGAACTGATGGCTTTATTGCTGAATTCTATCAAACATTTAAACTAATACTAATTGTACTCAAATTATTTTGAAAAATTGAGGAAGAGGGAATATTTCTAAACTCATTCTATAAGGCCAATATTACCCTGATACCCAAACCAAACAAAGACACATCAATAAAAGGAAACTATAGGCCAATATCTCTGATGAATATTGATTCAAAAATTCTGAACAAAACACTAGGAAATGAAATTTAACAATACATTAGAAAGAACATGAATCAAGTTGAAGTGGGATTTATCTCTGCAATGCAAGGCAGGTTCAACATATACAAACGAATCAATGTGATACATCTTGTCAACAGAATGAAGAATAAAAACCATATAGTCATTTCAATTGATAATAAAAAAGCATTTGATAAAATTCAACATCCCTTAATGAGGAAAACCCTAAAATAACTGGGAATAGAAGGAACATACTCCAGCATAATAAAAGCCCTATATGACAGACCCAGTCTACTAGTATCATACTGAATACCAAACAACAACAACAGCAAAAACAAATCTGAAAGCATTTTCTCTAAGATCTGGCACACTACATAAGTGTGCACTGTCAACATTGATATTCAACCTAGGTACTTGAACTCTTATCTACAGCCATCAGACAAGAGAAAGATATAAAGTGCAACCAAATTGGAAAAGAAGAAATCAAATTATCCTTGTTTGCAACTGATAAAATATTATATTGCAAATACTTGTAGACCTCACAAGAAAATTATTAGAATGGATAAGCAAACTCAGCAAAGTGGTAGGATACAAAATCAACATGCAAAAATCAGTAGTATTTCTGTATGCTAACAGTGAACAATGTGAAAAAGAAATTAAAAATATAATCCCACAATAGACACACATAAAATTAAATACCAAGGAATTAACCTACCCAAAAAGGGAAAAATATCTCTGTAATAAAAACTATAAAAGACAGATGAAATACATTAAAAACAATACTAACATAATGAAAAAAAATTCTATGTTGATGGACTCAGAATCTCAATATTGTTATAATGTCCCTAACCACCCAAAGCAATCTATGTATTCAATGCAATCCCTGTCAAAATACCAATGACATTCATCACAGTAACAAACAATCATAAAATACATATAAACTCAAAAAACCCAGAATAACTAAAGCTATCCTAAGCAACAAAAAAGAAAACAAAACAAAGCACAACAAGAAGAATCACATTACCTGACTTCAAATCATACCACAGGGTTACGATAACAACAAAACAAGCATGGCACTGGCATATAAACTGATATATAGACCAATGGAACGGAATAGAAAACCCAGAAATAAATCCACACACCTACAGTGAACTCATTTTTGACAAAGGTGCCAAGAACATACACTAGGGAAAAGACAGTCTCTTCAATAAATGATGTTGGAAAAACCAGATGTCCATCTACAGAAGAATGAAATTAGATTCCTATCTCTCACCATGTACAAAATTAAAATCAAAATGGATTAAACACTTAAATATAAGTTCTCAAACTATAAAATTACTACAAGAAAATATTTGGGAAATTCTCCAAGACGTTAGACTGGGCCAGAATTTTTCAAGCAATATCCTACAAGCATAGATAACCAAAGCAAAAATGGACAAACGGGATCACATACAGTTAAAAAACGTCAGCACAGAAAAGGAAAAAATCAAAGCAGTGAAGAGACAACCCATGGAATGGGAGAAAATATTTCTAGACTACCCATCTGACAAGGATTTAATATCCAAAATATATAAGGATTTAAAAAACTCTATCAAAAAAATTATAATTCAATCAAAAGATAGGCACAATATTTGAATAGACATTTCTCAAAAGAAGACATACAGAAGGCAAATGTGCATATGAAAAGGTACTCAACATCACTGATTATCAGAGAAATGCAAATTGAAGCTACAACATGATATCATCTCACCATAGTTAAATGGCTTACCTCCAAAAGACAGGTAAAAATAAATGCTGGCAAGGATGCAGAGGAAAGGGAATCCTTATACACTCTTGGTGTGAATGTAAATTTGTACAGCCACTCTAGAGAATAGTTTTGAGGTTCCTCAAGAGACTAAAAATAGAGCTACCATAAGATCTATCAGTCCTACTGCAGGGTATATACCCAAAAGAAAGAAAATCAGTTTATTGAAGATATATTTGTACTTTTATGTTCGTTGCAGCCCTGTTTACAATAGCTAAGATTTGGAAGTAGCCTAAATGTCCATCAACAGATGAATGGATAAAGAATATGCGCTGCATGTACACAGTGGAGTACTATTAAGGCATAAAAATGAATGAAATCCAATCATTTGAAACAACCTACATAGAACTAGACATGATTATATTATATGAAATAAACCAGGCACAGAAAGGCAAACATCATGTATTCTATCTTATTTGGTGGAACTAAAAATCAAACAATTGAACTCATGGACATAGAGAGTTGAAGAACGGTTATGAGAGGTTGTGAAGGATAGTGTGGGGCTCATGGGGAGGCAGTGAGGATGGTTAATTGGTACAAAAAATAGAAAGAATTAATAAGACCTAGTATTTGATAGCACAATAAGATGATTATAGTCAATAATAACTGAACTGTACATTTTAAAATAACTTGAAAGTGTGGCTGGTTATTTTGTAACTCAAAGGATAAATGCTTGAAAGGATGAATAACCCATTCTTCATAAAGTGCTTATTTCTTATTGCATGCCTGTTTCAAAACCTCGTATACGTTATAAGAATATACACCTACTATGTACCAACAAAAATATAAACAAATACAAAAGACACAACAAATACAAAAATAATAAAAAGCAAGGAATCAAAACGTACCATCTGAGAAAATTACTTTCACCAGAAGAAAGACAAGAAGAATGGAAAGAAGGGGAAAAAGACCACAAAACAGCAAGAAAACAAACAACAACCAAAAAATGGAAGGAGAAAATCCTTTCTTATGAATAATAACATTGAATGTAAGAGGATATAACTCTCCAATCAGATATACAGTGGTCGAAGTAATTTAAAAAAAAAGAACAAGATCCAATGATCTACTGCCCACAACAAACACACTTTACCTGTAAAGACACACATAAACTGGAAATAAAAGGATAACAAATGATATACAGTGCAAATGAAAACCAAAAGAGAGGGGAAGTAGCTATAGACATACTAAATTTAAAAACAAAATTTATAAAAACAGATTTAAAAAGTTATTAATGATAGAGAAATCAATTCAGCAAATATACTAATATGAAATATATATGCACCCAACACTAGAGCACTCAGATATATAAATAACATATTATTAGATTCAAAGAGAGAGATAGATCCCAATACAACAAAAACTAAATACTTCAACACAGCATTTTCTGTATTGGACAGATCATCCATACAGAAAAATCAGCAAGAACACATTGCGTTTAATCTGCACTATAGAACAGTGGACCAAATAGATATTTATAGAATATTTTATCCAACGTCTGCAGAGCATATATTTTTCTCCTCAACACATACAATATTTTCAAAGAGAAGTAATATGTTAGACTGAAAAGCAAGTCTCCAAAAATATAAATAATTGAAATTATGATACATATCTTCTATGACCGCAATGGGATAAAACTAGAAATCAATAATGAAAAATTTGGGAACTTATACAAACACATGGAAATTAAACAATACACTCCTGAATAACCAGTGAGTCAATGAAAAAATTAAGAAGGTAATTAAAAATATTTTGAAATAAATAAAAATATCAGAATCCACCTCTGGGGACAGGGCATGGCTAAATAAAAAGTAGCAGAAACCTCTGCAAATGTAAAAGTCCCTGTCTGACAGCTTTGAAGAGAGCAGTGGTTCTCCCAGCACAGAGGTTGAGATCTGAGAATGGACAGACTGCCTGTTCAAGTGGGTCTCTGACCCCTGAGTAACCTAACTGGGAGACATACCCCACTAGGTGCAGACCGACACCTCACACCTCACACGGCTGGGTACACCCCTGAGACGAAGCTGCCAAAGCAAGAATCAGACACCAACACTCGCTGTTCAGCAATACTCTATCTTCTGTAGCCTTCGTTGCTGATACCCAGGCAAACAGAGACTGGAATGGACCTCAAGCAAACTCCAACAGACCTGCAACTGAGGGTCCTGACTGTTAGAAGAAAAAGTAACAAACAGAAAGGACACCCACACCAAAACCCCATCAGTACATCACCATCATCAAAGACCAAAGGCAGATAAAACCACAAAGATGGGGAAAAAGCAGGGCAGAAAAGCTGGAAATTCAAAAAATAAGAGTGCATCTCCCCTCCAAAGGAATGCAGCTCATTGCCAACAATGGAACAAAGCTGGATGGAGAATGACTTTGACGAGTTGAGAGAAGAAGGCTTCAGTTGATCAAACTTCTCAGAGCTAAAGGAGGAACTACATAACTAGCGCAAAGAAACTAAAAACCTTGAAAAAAGAATGGAAGAATGGATAACTAGAATAAACAAGGCAGAGAATTCCATTAACGAACTGATAGATATGAAAACCATGACACGAGAACCACGTGACAAATGCACAAGCTTCAGTAATGGACTCGAACAATTGGAAGAAAGATTATCAGTGATTGAAGATTAAATGAATGAAATGAAGTGAGAAGAGAAGTTTAGAGAAAATGGAGTAAAAAAAAAAAAAAAAATGAACAAAGCCTGCAAGAAATATGAGATTATGGGAAAAGACCAAATCTACGTCTGATCGGTGTGCCTGAAAGTGACGGGGAAAATGGAACCAAGCTGGAAAACAGTCTGCAGGATATCATCCAGGAGAACTTCCCCAACCTAGTAAGGCAGGCCAACATTCAAATTCAGGAAATACAGAGAATGCCACAAAGATACTCCTTGAGAAGAGAAACTCCAAGACACATAATTGTCAGATTCACCGAAGTTGAAATGAAGGAAAAAATGTTAAGGGCAGACAGAGAGAAAGGTCAGGTTACCGACAAAGGGAAGCCCATAAGATTAACAGCAGATCTCTTGGCAAATACACTCCAAGCCAGAAGAGAGTGGGGTCCAATATTCAACATTCTTAAAGTAAAGAATTTTCAACCCAGAATCTCATATCCAGCCAAACTAAGTTTCATAAGTGAAGGAGAAATAAAATCCTTTACAGATAAGCAAATGCTTAGAGATTTTGTCACCACCAGGCCTGCCTTACAAGAGACCCTGACACAAGCACTAAACATGGAAAGGAACAACTGGTACCAGCCGTTGCAAAAACATGCCAAAATGTAAAGTCCATTGATGCTAGGAAGAAACTGCACCAACTAAAAAGCAAAATAACCAGCTAAAATCATAATGACAGGATCAAGTTTACACATAACAATATTAACCTTAAATGGAAATGGACTAAATGGTCCAATTAAAAGATATAGACTGGCAAATTGGATAAAGAGTCAAGACCCATCAGTCTGCTGTATTCAAGAGATCCATCTCACATGCAGAGACATACATAGGCTCAAAATAAAGGGATGGAGGAAGATCTACCAGGCAAATGGAAAACAAAAAAAAAGCAGGGGTTGCAATCCTAGTCTCTGATAAAACAGACTTTAAACCATCAAAGATCAAAAGAGACAAAGAAGGTCATTACATAATGGTAAAGTGATCAATTCATCAGGAAGAGCTAACTATCCTAAATATATATGCACTCAATACAGGAACACCCAGATTCATAAAGCAAATCCTTAGAGACTTACAAAGAGACTTAGACTCCCATACAATAATAATGGGAGAATTTAACACCCCATTGTCAACGTTAGACAGATCAACGAGACAGAAAGTTAACAAGGATATCCAGGAATTGAACTCATCTCTGCACCAAGTGGACCTAATAGACATCTATAGAACTCTCCACCCCAAATCAACAGAATATACATTTTTCTCAGCACCACATTGAACTTATTCCAAAATTGACCACATAGTTGGAACTAAAGCACTCCTCAACAAATGTAAAAGAACAGAAATTCTAACAATGGTCTCTCAGACCACAGTGCAATCAAACTAGAACTCGGGACTAAGAAACTCAATCAAAACCGCTCAACTGCATGGAAACTGAACAATCTGCAACTGAATGACTACTGGTTACAAAACGAAATGAAACTAGAACTAAAGATGTTCTTTGATACCAATGAGAACAAAGATACAACATACCAGAACCTCTGGGACACATTTAAAACAGTGTGTAGGGGAAATTTATAGCACTAAATGCCCGCAAGAGAAAGCAGGAAAGATCTAAAATTGACACCCTAACATCACAATTAAAAGAACTAGAGAAGCAAGAGCAAACAAATTCAAAAGGTAGCAGAAGGCAAGAAATAACTAAGATCAGAGCAGAACCGAAGGAGATAGAGACACAAAAAACCCTCCAAAAATTCAATGAATCCGGGAGCTGGTTTTTTGAAAAGATCAACAAAATTTAAAGACTGCTAGCAAGACTAATAAACAAGAAAAGAGAGAAGAATCAAATAGACACAATAAAAAATGAGAAAGGGGATATCACCACTGATCCCACAGAAATACAAACTACCATCAGAGAATACAATAAACACCTCTACGCAAATAAACTAGAAAACCGAGAAGAAATGGATAATTTCCTGGACACCTACACTCTCCAAAGGCTAAACCAGGAAGAAATTGAATCCCTGAATAGATCAAGAGCAGGCTCTGAAATTGAGGCAATAGTTAATAGCCTACTAACCAAAAAATGTCCAGGACCAGACAGATTCACAGCTGAATTCTACCAGAGGTACAAGAAAGAGTTGGTACCATTCCTTCTGAAACTATTCCAATCAATAGAAAAAGAGCGAATCCTCCCTCACGCATTTTATGAGGCCAACATCATCGTGATACCAAAGCCTGGCAGAGACACAACAAAAGAAAGAGAATTTTAGACCAAAATCCCTGATGAACATTGATGCAAAAAGCCTCAATAAAATACTGGCAAACTAAATCCAGCAGCACGTCAAAAAGCTTATGCACCACGATCAGTGGGCTTCATCCTTGGGATGCAAGGCTGGTTCAGCATATGAAAATCAATAAACGTAATCCAGCATATAAACAGAACCAAAGACAAAAACCACATGATTATCTCAATAGATGCAGAAAAGACCTTTCACAAAATTCAACAGCCCTTCATGCTAAAAACTCTCAATAATCTCAGTATGGATGGAATGTATCTCAAAATAATAAGAGCTATTTATGACAAACTCACAGCCAATATCACACTGAATGGGCAAAAACTGGAATCAGTCCCTTTGAAAACTGGCACAAGACAGGGATGCCCTCTCTCACCACTCCTATTCAACATAGTGTTGGAAGTTCTGGCTAGGGCAATCAGGCAAGAGAAAGAAATAAAGGGTATTCAGTTAGGAAAAGAGGAAGTCAAATTGTCTCTGTTTGCAGATGACATGATTGTATATTTAGAAAACCCCATTGTCTCAGCCCAAAATCTCCTTAAGCTGATAAGCAACTTCAGCAAAGTCTCAGGATACAAAATAAATGTGCAAAAATCACAAGCATTCTTATACACCAGTAGCAGACACAGAGCCAAATCATGAATGAACTCCCATTCACAATAGCTTCAAAGAGAATAAAATACCTAGGAATCCAACTTACAAGGGATGTAAAGGACCTCTTCAAGAAGAACTACAAACCATTGGTCAGTGAAATAAAAGAGGACACAAACAAATGGAAGAATATACCGTGCTCATGGATAGGAAGAATCAATATTGTGAAAATGGCCATACTGCCCAAGGTAATTTATAGATTCAATGCCATCCCCATCAAGCTACCAATGACTTTCTTCACAGAATTGGAAAAAAAACTGCTTTAAAGTTCATATGAAACCAAAAATGACTCTGCATTTCCAAGACAATCCTAAGTCAAAAAACAAAGCTGGAGGCATCATGCTACCTGACTTCAAACTATACTGCAAGGCTACAGTAACCAAAACAGCATGGTACTTTTTATCAAAACGGAGATATAGACCCATGGAACCAAACCGAGCCCTCAGAAATAACACCACACATCTACAGTCATCTGATCTTTGACAAACCTGACAGAAACAAGAAATAGGGAAAGGATTCCCCATTTAATAAATGACGCTGGGAAAATTGACTAACCATAAGTAGAAAGCTGAAACTGGATCCTTTCCTTACTCCTCATACGAAAATTAATTCAAGATGGATTAGAGACTTAAATGTTAGACCTAAAACCATAAACACCCTAGAAGAAAACGTAGGTAATACCATTCAGGACATAGGCATGGGCAAGGACTTCATGTCTAAAACACCAAAAGCAACGGCAACAAAAGCCAAAATTGACAAATGGGACTTAATTAAGCTAAAGATATTCTGCACAGCAAAAGAAACTACCATCAAAGTGAACAGGCAACCTACAGAATGGGAGAAAATTTTTGCAATCTACTCATCTGTCAAAGGGCTAATATCCAGAACCTAGAAAAAACTCAATCAAATTTACAAAAAACAACAAACAACCCCATCAAAAAGTGGGCAAATGATATGAACAGACACTTCTCAAAAGAAGACATTCATACAGCCAACAGACACATGAAGAAATGCTCATCATCACTCGCCATCAGAGAAATGCAAATCAAAACCACAATGAGATACCATCTCACACCAGTTAGAATGGCAATTATTAAAAAGGCAGGAAACCACAGATGCTGTTGTGGATGTGGAGAAATAGGAACACTTTTACACTGTTGGTTGGACTGTAAACTAGTTCAGCCATTGTGAAAAACTGTGTGGTGATTCCTCAAGGATCTAGAACTAGAAATACCATTTGACCTAGCCATCCCTATACTGGGTATATACCCAAAGGATTATAAATCATGGTACTATAAAGACACATGCACACGTATGTTTATTGCAGCACTATTCACAGTAACAGAGACTTGGAATCAACCCAAATGTCCATTAGTAACAGACTGGATTAAGAAAATGTGGCACGTATACTCCATGGAATACTATGCAGCCATAAAAAAGGATGAGTTCATGTCCTTTGTAGGGACATGGATGCAGCTAGAAATCATCATTCTCTGCAAACTATCACAAGAACAGAAAACCAAACACCACATGTTCTCACTTATAGGTGGGAATTGAACAGTGAGATCACTTTCACACAGGAAGGGGAACATTTCACACCAGGGCCTATTTTGGGAAAGGGAGAGGGGGGAGGGATAGCATTAGTAGATATACTTAGTGTGAATGACGAGTTAATGGGTGCAGCATGCCAACATGGCACATGTTTACCTATGTAATAAACCTGCACGTTGTGCACATGTACCGTAGAAGTTAAAATATAATAATAATAAAAAAGAAATAAATAAAAATAAAAATACAACATACCAGAGCCAGTGGGATACAGTGAAAGTACTACTAACAGAAATTTTATAGCAATAAGAAATTACATCAATAAAGTAGAAAAACTTTAAATAAAAAACTAATGATGTATGTTAAAGAACTAGAAAAGCAAGAGCAAACCAAACCCAGAATTAGTAGAAAAAGGTAATAAAAATCAGCAGAATGAATAAAATTTAAATAAAAAATGCAAAATCAATAAAATAAAATGTAGATTTTCTGAAAAGGTGAGCCAAATTGAGAAACCTTTAGTCAGACTAAGAAAAAAAGAGAGATTCAAATAAATAAAAGCAGACATACAAAAGGAGACATTGGAACTGATACCACAGAAAGTCAAAGGATCACTAGAAGCCACTGTGAGCAACTATATGCCAATACATTGAAAAACATAAAATGAATGAATAAATTACTAGACTCATACAGCCTATCAGGATTGAACTATGAAGAAATCGAAAACCTTAACAGACCAATAATAAATAATGAAATAAAACTTCTAATAAAAGACTTTCTAGCAAAGAAAAGCCTGCTACCCAATGGCTTCACTGCTGAATTTAATAAAACTATTAAAGAAGAACTAATACCAATCCTAATGAAACTATTCCAAGAAATAGAGAAGAGAATACTTCCAAATTTATCTACAAGGCCAATATTACTTTCATAACAAAACCAAAGACACGTTAGAAAGAAAGAAAAAACCCTACACATCAATCTCCCTGATAAACATTGATGCAAAAATCCTCAACAAAATACTAGCAAATTGAATTCAACAACACATTACAAAGATCATTCTCATAACCAAGTTGGTTTATCCCTGGTATACAAGGTTGGTTGAACATATGCATATCAAACAATGTGGCACATCATATCAACAGAATGAAGGACAAAAACCATGTGGTCCTTTCATTTGATGCTGAAAAAGCATTAGATAAAATGTAATATCCCTTCATGATAAGAACCCTCAAAAAACTGGGTAAATAAGGAGCATACCTCAACCCAGGAAAAGACATATACAACACAGCCACAGCTAGTATCATACTGAATGTGAAAAAATTGAAAGAATTTTTTCTAAGGTCAGTAACATAACAAGGATGCTCACTCTCACCATTGTTAGACAACATTGTACTGGAAGTCCTAGCTAGAGAAATCAGAACAGAGAACAAAATAAAAGTCATCCAAATTTGAAAGAAAGTAGTCACCCTATCCTTATTTGTGGATGATGTGATCTTATATTTGGAAATACCTAAAGACTATGGCAAAATACTATTAGAACTGGCAAACAAATTTGGTATAGTTGCAGGACACATAATCAACAGGCAAATATCAGTAGCATTTCTGTGTGCCAATGGTGAATGATCTGAAAAAGGAATCATGAAAGTTATCCTGTTTAAAACCACTACAAATAATATTAAATACCTAGGGTTTAACTTAAGCTAAAAATGAAAGATTTGTATAATAAAAACTATAAAATATTGATGCAAGAAATTGAAGAGGTCACAAGAAATGGAAAGATATTTCATTTTCATGGATTGGAAGAATCAATATATTTAAAATGTCTATACTACTCAAAGCGATCTACTGATTAAATGCATTCCCTATCAAAATACCAATGACATTTTTTATTGAAATAGAAAAAACAATCCTAAAATATATACAATACCACAAAAGACCCAGAATAGCCAAAGCTATCCCAAACAAAAAGAACGAAACTGGTGGAGTCACGTTACCTGACTTCAAATTATACTGCAGAGCTACAGTAACCAAAATAACATGGTACTGGCATAAAAACAGACACATACACTACTGAAATATATTAAAGAACCCACAGACAAATCCTTGCATGTACAGTGAAGTCATTTTTGACAAAGGTTCTAAAAACATACATTGGGGAATAGACTGTCTTTTCAATAAGTTGTGCTGAGAAAACTGGATATGTATATGCAAAAGAATAACACTAGTTCCCTATCTCACATCGTATACAAAAATCAAATAAAAATGAATTAAAGACTTAAATCTAAGACCTCACACTATTAAACTACTAAAAAAATATGGGGAAACTCTTCAGAACATTAAACTGGGCAAGGATTTCTTGAGTAATATCCCACAAGTACAGGAAACCAAAGCAAAAATAGACAAATGGGATCACAAACAATCAAAAAAAGTTCTTCATGGAAAAGGTCATAATCAACAAAGTAAAGGAAAAACCTAAAAAATGAGACAGAATATTTGCAAACTATTCACAGGACAAGAGACAAGAATATATAAGAAGCTCACACAACTTCATAGAAAAAAATCTAATAATTTGGTTAAAAATGGGCAAAATATTTGAATATACATTTCTCAAAGGAATACATACAAATAGCAAACAGATATATAAAAAGATGTTCAACATCATTGATCATCAGATAAATGAAAATTAAAACTATAATGAGATATTATCTTACTCCAGTTAAAATGGCTTTTATTCAGAAGACAGGCAATAATGAACGCTGGCTAAGACGTGGAGAAAAGGGAATCCTTCTACACTGTTTGGTGGGAATGTAAATTAGTACAACCACTATAAAGAACAGTTTGGGGGAATCCTCAAAATCTAGAAATAGATACACCATTTGTTCCAGCAGTTTTATTGCTCAGTATTTATCCAAAATAAAGGAAATCAGTATATCAAAGAGGTTATCTGCATTCCCATGTTTGTTGCAGCACTGTTCATAATAGATATGATTTGGAAGCAACCTAAGTGTCCTTCGACACATGAATGGATAAAGAAAAGTGGTCCATATGCATGATGTAATACTATTAATCCATAAAAAAAGAATGAAATTCAGTCATTTGTAACAACACAGATGGAACTAAAGGTCATTATGTTAAGTGAAATAAGCCAGGTAGAGAAGTTGGCATGTTTTCACTTATTCAATTGAACTCATGGAGATAGAGAGTAGAATGTTTGTTACTAGAGTCTGGAAAGGGTATCTGTGGCAAGGAGTGCAGATAAATAATGTGCACAAAAATGTAGTTAGAATAGATAAAATGTAGTCTTTTATACCACAACAGGGTGAGTACAGTCAATGATAATTTATTGAAAAATTTAAGGTATCTGTAAGAGTACAGTTGGATTATTTGTAATGCTTGGAAAGGATAAATGCTTGAGGTGATGTATACCCCCATTTACCCCAATATGTTTTTAATGCATTGTATGACTGCCAAAACAGCTCATGTACCCCGTAATAACATACACTATGTACCCACAGAAAATAAAAATGATAAAATTTAAATAAATCTCATATCTTGAAGGTCATATGACCAATTTCTCAGTGGAGCTACCTTCCCTCCCGAAGTATATGAAAATGTTCTATGTGTTTCAGTTCCATGCACAGTTTCTTCTCATTAACTTTTTTCTCACAGAATTCTTTGGTCTTTGAAACTCATGAATACATGTACGTCAGAGCTGGGTGGCATTTAAAGAACACCTATTCCAACTTTCATTTTAATAGATAAAAAGAGAGGGCAAGGAATTCGACCTCTTCTCAAATGATTTCCAGTTTCCAATCATCTCTAATAACCAAAAGTATTTTCTGTTTATCTGTGGCAGTTTATTAAGGTTAGATCTTACCAATGGTTTTAGGTTCCAAAGATCTGGGAGTAAAATCAGAAATTATCTAGTCCAGCAGGACAAACCCAATCATCTAAGTAGATGTTTATCTGACTTATTCTTTAACATTTTCAGTGATGACACTTTTTATTCCTCTTGACAGGTTATTCTTGTGTTTCCTCTTTCTTGTGTTCTGGTGCCTAGCAGAGTGCTTGACATATGGTAGATGGTCAGAAAATATTTCTTGAATATGTTTTTGGAGGGGTCCATATCTCCTTGTCTTTCTTTTTATTCACAAATTCTGCATGTATTTATCACTAGAATAGTACAAGAACTATTTGAAATAGGATAAATGGAGAAAAAGATGTATATTCACTCAGATTTCACTATTGTAACATTAATGTTGATGAAATTTTGTTATATTGTTATCCAGGGTTTTGAAATACATTTCTATGTGTACACTATTTAAAATGCAAATAAGCTTTTTTTTTTTTTTTTTTAAACTTGAAAATAATTTGTATTGCTTTTTTTTCTTTGAAACACTTAAGAATTGAATAGGACTGTGCAGATGAATAGAAGTCAGCTTGCGGATGCCACACTCCAACAATAATAGCTATTCCACATCAATGAGTTGGAAATTTCTTTTTTCTTTTTTTTTTTTTACATGTGCATGACGTTTATATCATGTATAACTCCCCAATGCAATCCCTCCCTCCTACCCCCTCCCCATGATAGGCCCCAGTGTGTGATGTTCCCCTTCCCGAGTCCAAGTGATCTCATTGTTCAGTTCCCACCTATGAGTGAGAACATGCGGTGTTTGGTTTTCTCTTCTTGTGATAGTTTGCTAAGAATGATGGATTCCAGCTGCATCCATGTCCCTACAAAGGACGCAAACTCATCCTTTTTTATGGCTGCATAGTATTCCATAGTGTATATGTGCCACATTTTCTTAATCCAGTCTGTCACAGATGGACATTTGGTTGATTCCAAGTCTTTGCTATTGTGAATAGTGCCGCAATAAACATACGTGTGCATGTGTCTTTGTAGTAGAGTAATTTATAATCCTTTGGGTATATACCCAGTAGTGGGATGGCTGGGTCATATGGTACATCTAGTTCTAGATCCTTGAGGAATCGCCATACTGTTTTCCATAATGGTTGAACTAGTTTACAATCCCACCAACAGTGTAAAAGTGTTCCTATTTCTCCACATCCTCTCCAACACCTGTTGTTTCCTGACTTCTTAATGATTGCCATTCTAACTGGTGTGAGATGGTATCTCATTGTGGTTTTGATTTGCATTTCTCTGATGGCGAGTGATGATGAGCATTTTTTCATGTGTCTGTTGGCTGTATGGATGTCTTCTTTTGAGAAATGTCTGTTCATATCCTTTCCCCACTTTTTGATGGGGTTGTTTGTTTTTTTCTTGTATATTTGTTTGAGTTCTTTGTAGATTCTGGATATTAGCCCTTTGTCAGATGAGTAGGTTGCAAAATGTTCTCCCATTCTGTAGGTTGCCTGTTCACTCTGATGGTAGTTTCTTTTGCAGTGCGGAAGTTCTTTATTTTAATTAGATCCCATTTGTCAATTTTGGCTTTCATTGTTATTGCTTTTAGTGTTTTAGTCATGAAGTCTTTGCCCACGTATGTATCCTGAATGGTATTGCCTAGGTTTTCTTCTAGGGTTTCTATGGTTTTAGGAATTACGTATAAGTCTTTAATACATCTTGAGTTAATTTTTGTAAGACCTGTAAGGAAAGGGTTCAGTTTCAGTTTTCTGCATATGACTAGCCAGTTTTCCAACACCATTTATTAAATAGGAAATCCATTTCTCATTGCTTGTTTGTGTCAGACTTGTCAAAGATCAGATGCTTGTGGATGTGTGGCATTATTTCTGAGGTCTCTATTCTGTTCCATTGGTTTATATATCTGTTTTGGTACCAGTACCATGCTGTTTTGGTTATCGTAGCCGTGTAGTATAGTTTGAAGTCAGGTAGCATGATGCCTCCAGCTTTGCTCTTTTTGCTTAGGATTGTCTTGTCTATATTAGTTTTTTGTTGTTGTTGTTGTTCCATTTGTAATTTACAATATTTTTTTCTCGTTCTGTGAAGAAAATCAGTGGTAGCTTGATGGGAATAGTATTGAATCTATAAATTACTTTGGTTGGTATGGCCATTTTCATAATATTGATTCTTCCTATCCATGAACATGAAATATTGTTCCATTTGTTTGTGTACTCTCTTATTTCCTTGAGCAGAAGTTTGTAGTTCTCTTTGAAGAGTTCCTTCACATCCGTTTGTAGCTGGATTTCTAGGTAATAATTTATTCTCTTTGCAGCAATTGTGAATGGGAGTTCACTTATGATTTGGCTCTCTGTTTGTCTATTATTGGTGTATAGGAATGCTTGTGATTTTTGCACATTGATTTTGTATCTTGAGCTTTGCTGAAGTTGCTTATCAGTTTAAGGAGATTTTGGGCTCAGACAATGGGGTTTTCTAAATATACAATCATGTAATCTGCAAACAGAGAATTTGACTTTCTTTCTTTCTATCTGAATACCTTTAATTTCTTTTTCTTTCCTGATTTCCCTGGCCAGAACTTCCAGTACTATGTTGAACAAGAGGGGTAAGAGAGAGCATTCTTGTCTTGTACTGGTTTTCAGAGACAATGATTCCAGCTTTTGCCCATTTAGTATAATGTGGATTTGTCATAAATAGCTCTTATTATTTTGAGATACGTTCCATCAATATCTAGTTTATTGAATGTTTTAAGCATGAAAGGGTGTTGAATTTTATCGAAGGCCTTTTCTGCATCTATTTAGGTAATCATGTGGTTGTTGTAATTTGTTATGTTTATGTTACAGATTCCACTTTTTGATTTGCGTGCATTAAACCAGTCTTGCATCCCAGGGATGAAGCCAACTTAATCGTGGTGGATAAGCGTTTTGATGTGCTGTTGGATTCAGTTTGCCAGTACTTTATTGATCATTTCTGCATCAATATTCATCAGGGATATTGGCCTGAAATTTTGTTGTTGTTGTTGTTGTGTCTCTACCAAGTTTTGGTTTTAGGATGATGCTTGCCTCAAAAAATGAGTTAGGGAGGATTCCCTTTTTGTCTATTGTTTGGAATAGTTTCAGAAGGAATGGTACCAGCTCCTCTTTGTACCTCTGTTAGAATTCGGCTGTGAATATGTCTGCTTCTGTGCTTTGTTTTTTGTTGCTAGGTTATTAATTACAGCCTCAATTTTATAACTTGTTACTGGTATATTCAGGGATTTTTCTTCTTCCTGGTTTAGTCTTGGTAGGGTATATGTGTCCAGGAATTTATCCATTTCTTCTAGATTTTCTTGTTTATTTGCATAGAAGTTTTTATAGTATTCTCTGAGGGTACTTTGTATTTCTGTGGAATCAGTGGTTATATCCCCTTTATCATTTTTTATTGTGTCTATTTGATTCTTCTCTCTTTTCTTCTTTATTAGTCTGCCTAGAGGTCTATCTATTTTGTTAATCTTAAAAAAAACAAGCTCCTGAATTCATTGATTTTTTTGAAGGGTTTTTGTGTCTCCATCTCCTTCAGTTCTGCTCTGATCTTAGTTATTTCTTGTCTTCTGATAGCTTTTGAATTTGTTTACTCTTGCTTCTCTAGTTCTTTTAATTGTGATGTTAGGGTGTTAATTTTGGATCTTTCCTGCTTTCTCCTCTGGTCATTTAGTGCTAATAATTTTTCTCTAAACACTGCTTTACATGTGTCCCAGAGATTCTTTATTCTCATTAGTTTCAAAGAACTTTATTTCCGCCTTAATATTGTTGCTTACCCAGTAGCCTTTCAGGAGCAGGTTGATCAGTCTCCATGTAGTTTTGCAGTTTTGAGTGAGTTTCTTAATCCTGAGTTCTAATTTCATTGCATGGTGTCTGAGAGACTGTTATGATTTCTGTTCTTTTGCATTGGCTGAGGGGTGTTTTACTTCCAATTATGTGGTCAATTTTTAGAATAAGTGAGAAGTGGTGCTGAGAAGAATGTATATTTTGTTGATTTGGGGTGGAGAGTTCTGTAGATGTCCATAAGTCTGCTTGGTCCAGAGCTGAGTTCAAGTCCTGAATATCCTTGTTAATTTTCTGTCTCTTTTATCTGTCTAATATTGACAGTGGGGTGTTAAAATTTCCCATTACTATTGTGTGGGAATGTAAGTCTCTTTGTAGGTCTCTAAGAATTTGCTTTATGAATCTGGGAGCTCCTGTATTGGGTGCATTTATATTTAGAATAGTTAGCTCTTCTTAAGGCATTGATCTCATTACCATTATGTAATGCCCTTCTTTGTGTTTTTTGATCTTTGTTGGTTTAAAGTCTGTTTTATCAGAGACTAGGATTGCAACACTGACTTCGTTTTGCTCTCCACTTGCTTGGTAAATCTTCCTCCATCCCTTTATTTTGAGCCTATGTGTGTCTATGCACATGAGATTTGGTCTCCTGAATACAGCACATTGATGGATATTGACTGTTTATCCAATTTGCCACTCTGAGTCTTTTAATTGGGGCAATTAGCCCATTTACATTTAAGTTTAATATTGTTATGTGTGAATTTGATCCTGTCATTATGATGCTAGCTGATTATTTTGCCTGTTAAGTGATGTAGTTTCTTCATAGTGTCTATGGTCTTTACAGTTTGGTATGTTTTTGCAGTGGCTGCTACCAGTTTTTCCTTTCCATGTTTAGTGTTTTTCTTCAGGATCTCTTGTAAGGCAGATGTGGTGGTGACACAATCTCTCAGAATTTTCTTGTGTGTAAAGGGTTTTATTTCTTCTTTGCTTATGAAGTTTATTTTGGCTGGATATGAAATTCTGGGATGACAATTCCTTTCTTTAAAAATTTGAATATTGACTCCCACTCTCTTCTGGTTTGTAGGGTTTCTCAAGAGAGATCCACTGTTTTTCTGATGGACTTCTTTTTGTGGATAACCCGACCTTTCTCTCTTCCTGCCCTTAACATTTTCTCCTTCATTTCATCCTTGGTGAATCTGACAATTATGTTTCTTGGGGTTGTTCTTTTCGAGAATTATCTTTGTGGTGTTCTCTGTGTTTCCTGAATTTGAATGTTGGCCTGTCTTACTTGGTTAAGGAAGTTCTCCTGGAGAGCATCTTGAAGAGTGTTTTCCAATGTGGTGTCGATCTCCCTGTCACTTTCAAGTACAGCAATCAAACGTAGGTTTGGTCCTTTCAAATAGTTCCATATTACTTGTAGGTTTTATTTTTTTTATTATTTCTTTTTTGTCTAATCTTTTCTTCATGCTTTGTTTCATTAAGTTGATCTTCAATCTCTGATATCCTTTCTTCCCCTTGATCGATTCAGCTATTCTTCCTTGTATGCTTCACAAGGTTCTCGTGCTGTGTTTTTCAGTTCCGTCAGGTCATTTATGTTCTTCTCTAAACTGGTTCTTCTAGTTAGCAATTCCTCTTACCTTTTTTCAAATTTCTTAGCTTCCTTGCATTGAGTTAGCACATGCTCCTTTAGCTTGGGGGAGTTTGGTATTACCCCATTCTTAAGCCTACTCGTGTCAATTCATCAAACGCATTCTCTGTTGTTTTGTTCTCTGCTAGCGAGGAGTTGTGATCTTTTGGAGGTGAAGAAGTGTTTTGGTGTTTGCAAATTTCAGTCTTTTTGCACTGGCTTTTCCTCATCTTCCTGGATTTATCTACCTTTGGTCTTTGATGTTGGTGACCTTTGGATGGGGTTTCTGTGTGGATGTCTATTTTGTTTATGTTGATTATATTTTTTTCTGTTTGTTAGTTTTCTTTCTAACAGTCAGGGCCCTCTGCTGCAGGTCTGTTGGAGTTTGCTAGAGTTCCACTCCAGACACTGTTTTCCTGGGTATCACCAGTGGAGGCTGGAGAAGAGCAAAGATTGCTGCTTGTTCCTTTCTCTGGAAGTTTCATCCTGGGGGGCACCCACCAGATGCCAGCTGAAGCTCTCCTGTATTAGGTGTCTGCTGGAAGATGACTCCCAGTCAGGAGGCATGGGAGTGAGGGACCCACTTGAGAAGGCAGTCTGTCCCTTAGCAGAGCTCCAGCTCTGTGCTGGGAGATCCACTGCTGTCTTCAGAGCCAGCAGGCAGGAACACTTAAATTAGGTAAAGCTGTGTCCCCAGGCACTCCTTCCCTCTGGTGCTGTATCCCAGGGAGATGGGCATTTTATCTATAAAACCCTGACTGGGGCTTCTTGCTTTCTTTCAGAGATGCCCTGCCCAGAGAGGAGGAATCTAGAGAGGCAGTCTGGCTATAGCGGCTTTGCAGAGCTGAGGTGGGCTTCTCCCGGTTCAAACTTTCCGGTAGCTCTGTTTACACTGTGAGGAGAAAATCACCTACTCAAGCCTCAGTAATGGCTCTGCCCCTCGCCCACCAAGCTGAAGTGTCCCAGGTCGACTTCAGTGAGAATTTCAAGCCATTGGATCTTAGCTTTCTGGTCTCCTTGTGGGTGGGATCCACTGAGCTAGACTACTTGGATCTCTGGGTTCAGCCTCTTCTAGGGGAGTGAATGGTTCTGTCTTGCTGGCATTCCAAGCACCACTGGGGTATGAAAAAATCTCCTGTAGCTAGCTTGGTGTCCGCCCAAATGGCTATCCAGTTTTGTGCTTGAAACCCAGGGCCCTGGTGGTGTAGGCACCCGAGGGAATCTCCTGGTGTGTGAGTTGCAAAGACCTTGGGAAAAGCGTAGAATGTGGGCCAGAGGGCACAGTCCCTCAGGGCTTCACTTGGCTAGGGGAGGGAGTTCCCAGACCCCTTGTGCTTCCCAGGCTAGGTGACACCCCACCTTTCTTCTGTTCACCTTCCCTGGGCTGAACTCACTGTCTAACCAGCCCCAATGAGCCTTGTACCTCAGTTGGAAATGCAGAAATCACTCATCTTCTTCATTGATCTTGCTGGGAGCTGCAGCCCAGTGTTGTTCCTACTCAGCCGTCTTGCCAGCCACCAATCATAATAATTGTTTTATAAATTTGGAAGCTCCCATGTTAGGTGTATATATATTTAGAATTGTATTTTCACGCTGGACTGTTCCTTTTATTATTATATAATGGCTCTCTGTCTTTTTAAACTGTGGTTGCTTAAAGTCTGTTTTGTTGAAGAATAGTTACTCCTGCTTGCTTTTGGTTTCCGCTTGCATGGAATGTCTTTTTCCACCCCTTTACCTTAAGTTTATTCAAGCCCTTAATTATTAGGTGAGTCTCTGGAAGACAACAAGATACTCGTTTGGTGGATTTTTATTCATTCTACAATTTTGTATCTCCTAAGAGGAGCACTTGAGCCATTACGTTCAATGTTATTATTGAGATGTGAGGTACTGTTTTATTCATCATGCCACTTGTTTGAGTATCTTGTGTTTCTTTTTATTTTGTTATTATTATAAAGGCCCCATAACATTTATACTTTAAGGAGGTTCTATTTTGGTGTGTCTTGAGGTTTTGTTTCAAGATTTAGAACTCATTTTAGCTTTTTTATTTTTATTTTTGTTTATTTATTATTTATTTATTTATTTATTTATTTCTTTATTTATTTTAGTGCTACCATGGTAGTGGTGAATTATCTCAGCATTTTTTTGTCTGAAAAAAGACTTTATCTCTCCTTCATTTATGAAACTTAGTTTTGATGGATACAAAATTCTTGGTTGGCAATTATTTTCTTTGAGGAGGCTAAAGATAGAACCTTTATCCCTTTTGGGTTTTAAGGTTTCTGCTGAGAAATCTGCTGCAAATATGATAGGTTTTTCTTTATAGGGTACCTGATTTTATTTGCCTCATATCTCTTAAGATTTATTCCCTTGTCTTGACTTTAGATAACCCAATAACTGTGTGCTTAGCAGATGACCTTTTTTGTGAAGAATTTCCCAGGTGTTCTTTGAGCTTCTTGTATTTGAATATCTAGATCTCTAGTGATACCTGACACATTTTCCTCAATTTTTGACTCAAATATGTTTCTAAGCTTTTAGATTACTCTTCTTCCTCAGGAACACCAATTATTCTTAAGTTTCTCTGATTAACGTAATTCCAATTTCTTCAAGGCTTTGTTCAATTTATTTGATTCTTTCTTGACTTCGCCTGGTTGGGTTAGTTTGAAAGTCTTGTTTTTGGGCTCTGACGTTTTTTCTTCTACTTGCTTGATTCTATTGTTGAAACGTTCCTGTGCATTTTGCATTTCTCTAAGTGTGTCTTTCATTTCCAGAAGTTGTGATTGTTTTTTCTTTATGATGTCTATTTCTCTGGAGCATTCTTTATCCATATTCTGATTTTTTTTTTTAATTTCTTTAAGTTGATCTTCACCTCTCTCTGGTGTCTCCTTTAGTAGCTTAATAATCAACCTTCTGAATTCTTTATCTGGCAGTTCAGATTTCTTCTTGGTTTGAGTCTATTGCTGCAGAGCTAGTGTGGTTTTTTGGGGGTGTTATAGAACCTTGTTCTGTCATATTACCAGAATTACTTTTCTGATTCCTGCTTATTTGGGTAGACTATTTTGATGGAGAAATCTGGAACTCCAGTGCTGTTGTTTAGATATTGTCATTTCACAGGGTGATCCTTTGATGTGGTGCACTCCCCATTCTCCTAGGGATGGGGCTTCCTGAGAGCCAGACTGAAGTGATTGTTATTGTTCTTCTGGGTCTAGCCACCTAGCAGGGCTACCAGGCTCTGGGTTGGTGCTAGGGAATGTCTGCAAAGAGTCCTGTGATTTGTTCCATCTTCAGGTTTCCCAGGTGTGGATACCAGCACCTGTTCTGGTGGAGGTGGCAGGGGAGTGAATTAGATTCTGTGAGAGTCTTTGGTTGCAGATAAATTTAGTGTGCTGGCCTTCTCAAATGCTGGTTATACTAGCAGTGAATTGTCATGTGGACAGACTCAGGACCGCAGGTTCGCCAGGATGTTGAAAGCAGTAAAATTAGCTGTTGTTTTCTCCTTCTTCGGAGCAAGGTTATCTTGTCATGAGTGCTGTAATTTCTTGAGCTGCTTGGCTTCCAGCCAGAGGTAGCACTTTCAAGAGAGCAGCAGCTGTCATAGTAGAAGATGGATATAAGCTTGCCCTACACTGGTCAGGATAAGTATTTGGGTTTCTCAGGCAATGAGTGGGGTCATAAAGCACCCAAGAGTTTATGTCTTTTGTGATGGGCTTCTGAAGTGGGTAAAGAAATACCATCAGGTAGGGGCAGAGTTAGGTGGGTCTAAGCTCAGACTCTCCTTGGGTGGGACTTACCAAAGCCACTGTGGGGGATGGTGGGTGATTCCCGAACCAATGAGGTTATGTTCCAGAGGGAATTATGGTTGCCTATGTCTCCAAGGAAGTGAGGAAAAGCTGGTAGCCTTAGGCCTCACCCAGCTCCCACCCAGTTTACCTGGTCTGTCTCGCTCTTGCTGTGCCCTTCTATCAGCACCAAGTTTATCTCCAGGCACCCTGTGAGTGGGACTCAGATGTAACTTTAGGCCATAAGTTTTCCTGCTGAGAAAGCAAGCACTGATTTCAGGCCATGCCCTTTTCCATCTGCCCACACCATTAGCTGTGACTCCTGCTTTCCTTTCTGCAGCAGTTCCCATTTGCCTCCGGCTTCTACTCAACAGGGTTTGTGTCCAGTCAAAATTGTTACAAAGTTAAATTGGAAGCATCTTTCACCCTGTGACTCCCTCTGCCCCAGATTCTGCCAGTTATTTTCCCTGATGGCTCCTGTGAGGTATAGTCAGAGGTGGCTTCCCTGAGATTGAGCTGGAGAATGGGAGTGCCTACAAGGCTCTTCCGACTGCTGCTTCTATTTTTTCTATATTCATGCTAAATCTGTTTCAGCACCAAGTAATGTTAATTCCTTCTCCTGTAATCTGGATTTTCAGGTTCCTCAGTGAGGACATGTGTTCAGAGGCAGGTTTTTCTCCCTTGTACTTTGAGAACTTACAATTTTTTGCCTCTCTTATGGAATTTGCAGTGGCCTGGTGCTTCTTTCAAAGAATCTGTGATTTCTTTTGCTTTTTCTGGTATGGTTCTGCCATGGTTCCTGGAGCAAAAGTCCATGATGTGAGTCTCTAAGCAGTGTTCTGTCAATCCAAGTGGGAGCTGCAGTTCAGCCCTGTCTCGTATCCCCCATCTTTCCTCTGTCATGAAGAATAATTTTTCAAATATTTTTGAATTTAGCTTGCTAGTATTTTGTTAAGAATTTTTGCGTAAGTTTTAATTGGAGATATTGGTCTGTGTTTTTATTTTATTGATGTGTCTGTCTGGTTTTAGTATCAGGGTAATACTGGCCTTGTAGAATAAATTTGGAAGTATTTCTTTTTTTCTCTATTTTTTGAAATAGTTTGAGTAAGATTGACATTATTTCTTTAATGTTTGGAAGAATTCAGCAGTGAAGCCATCAGATCCTGGGCTTTTCTTTACTGGGAGAATTTCTATTAAGGCTTCGATCTCATTACTGATTATTGTTCTGTTGAGGTTTTGAATTTCTTCTTGGTTTAATCTTGGTAGGTTTTAAGTGTCTAGGAATGTGTCCATTTCTCCTAGATTTTTCAATTTATGGCATATAGTTGCTCACAGTATCCAGTAATGGGCTTTTGAACATTTGCAGTACCAGTTGTAATGTCTCTTTTTAATTTTTGATGTTATTTATTTGTGTCTCTCTTATTTTCTTACTCTGGCTACAAATTTTTCAAGTTTCTTTAACTTTTCAGAAAATCAAGTTTTGGTTTCACTGATCTTTTGTATGATTTTATTCATTTCAATTTCATTGATTTCTGCCCTGGTCTTTATTATTTCTTTTCTTCTACTAATTTTGGGTATTGTTTGCTCTTGCTTTGCTTTTTCTTTAAGATGCATCATTAAGGTGTTTATTTGTAGCCTTTTCTCCTTTTTCATGTAAGCGCTTATAGCTAAAACTTCTCTCTTAGTACTGCCTTTGTTGTATCCCATAGGTTTTGGTGTGTTGTCATGCTGTTATCAATTGTTTCAAAAATTTTTCAATTTCTTTCTTGATTTCCTCATTGACCATTAATCATTCAGGACCACACCATTTAATTTTCATGTGTTTGTATAATTTCCAATTTTTTTCTTGTTGTTAATTTCTACTTTAAGTCGATTTTGGCTAAATAAGATGCTTTATATTATTTCAATTTTTTTTCTTTTTTTTAATTATACTTTAAGTTCTAGGGTACATGTGCATGACGTGCAGGTTTGTTACATATGTATACTTGTGCCATGTTGGTGTGCTGCACCCATCAACTCGTCAGCACCCATCAATTTGTCATTTATATCAGGTATAACTCCTAATGCAATCCCTTCTCCCTCCCCCCTCCCCATGATAGGCCCCGATGTGTGATGTTCCCCTTCCCGAGTCCAAGTGATCTCATTGTTCAGTTCCCACCTATGAGTGAGAACATGCGGTGTTTGGTTTTCTCTTCTTGTGATAGTTTGCTAAGACTGATGGTTTCCAGCTGCATCCATGTTCCTACAAAGGATGCAAATGCATCCTGTTTTATAGCTGCATAATATTCCATGGTGTATATGTGCCACATTTTCTTAATCCAGTCTGTCACAGATGGACATTTGGGTTGATTCCAAGTCTTTGCTCTTGTGAATAGTGCCGCAATAAACATAGTGTGGATGTGTCTTTATAGCAGCATGATATATATAATTTTGGGTATATACTCAGTAGTGGGATGCTGGGTCATAGGGCACTTCTACTTCTAGATCCTTGAGGAATTGCCATACTGTTTTTCATAATGGTTGAACTAGTTTACAATCCCACCAACAGTGTAAAAGTGTTCCTATTTCTCCACATCCTCTCCAGCACCTGTTGTTTCCTGACTTTTCAATGATTGCCATTCTAAGTGGTGTGAGATGGTATCTCATTGTGGTTTTGATTTGCATTTCTCTGATGGCGAGTGATGATGAGCATTTTTTCATGTGTCTGTTGGCTGTATGAATGTCTTCTTTTGAGAAATGTCTGTTCATATCCTTTGCCCCTTTTTGATGGGGTTGTTTGTTTTTTTCTTGTAAATTTATTTGAGTTCTTTGTAGGTTCGGGATACTAGCCTTTGTCAGATGAGTAGATGGCAAAAATTTTCTCCCATTCTGTAGGTTGCCTGCTCACTCTGATGGTAGTTTCTTTTGCTGTGCAGAAGCTCTTGAGTTTAATGAGATCCATTTGTCAATTTTGGCGTTTGTTGCCGTTGCTTTTGGTGTTTTAGACATGAAGTCCTTGCCCATGCCTGTGTCCTGAATGGTACTACCTATGTTTTCTTCTAGGGTTTTTATGGTATTAGGTCTAACATTGAAGTCTCTAATTCATCTTGAATTAATTTTTGTATAAGGAGTAAGGAAAGGATCCAGTTTCAGCTTTCTACTTATGGCTAGCCAATTTTCCCAGCACCATTTTAAATAGGGAATCCTTTCCCCATTTCTTGTTTCTCTCAGGTTTGTCAAAGATCAGATGGCTGTAGATGTGTGGTATTATTTCTGAGGACTCTGTTCTGTTCCATTGGTCTATATCTCTGTTCTGGTGCCAGTACCATGCTGTTTTGGTTACTGTAGCCTTGTAGTATAGTTTGAAGGCAGGTAGCATGATGCCTCCAGCTTTGTTCTTTTAGCTTAGGATTGTCTTGGCAATGCGGGCTCTTTTTTGGTTCCATATGAACTTTAAAGCAGTTTTTTCCAATTCTGTGAAGAAACTCATTGTAGATTGATGGGGATGGCATTGAATCTAAAATAACCTTGAGCAGTATGGCCGTTTTCACGATATTGATTTTTCGCATTCATTAGCATGGTATGTTCTTCCATTTGTTTGTGTCCTCTTTTATTTCACTGAGCAGTGGTTTGTAGTTCTCCTTGAAGAGGTCCTTTACATCCCTTGTAAGCTGGATTCCTAGGTATTTTATTCTCTTTGAAGCAATTGTGAATGGAAGTTCATTCCTGATTTGGCTCTCTGTTTGTTACTGGTGTATAAGAATCCTTGTGATTTTTGCTCATTAATTTTGTATCCTGAGACTTTGCTGAAGCTGCTTATCAGCTTAAGGAGATTTTGGGCTGAGACAATGGGGTTTTCTAAATATACAATCATGTCATCTGCAAACAGGGACAATTTGACTTCTTCTTTTCCTAACTGAATGCCCTTTATTTCTTTCTGTTGCCTGATTGCCCTAGCCAGAACTTCCAACACTATGTTGAATAGGAGTGGTGAGGGAGAGCATCCCTGTCTTGTGCCAGTTTTCAAAGGGAATTTTTCCAGTTTTTGCCCATTCAGTGTGATATTGGTTGTGAGTTTGTCATAAATAGCTCTTATTACTTTGAGGTACGTTCCATCAATACCGAATTTATTGAGCGTTTTTAGCATGAAAGGCTGTTGAATTTTGTCAGAAGCCTTTTCTGCATCTATTGAGATAATCATGTGGTTCTTGTCTTTGGTTCTGTTTATATGCTGGATTACGTTTATTGATTTGTGAATGTTGAACCAGCCTTACATCCCAGGGATGAAGCACACTTGATCATGGTGGATAAGCTTTTTGATGTGCTGCTGAATCCGGTTTGCCAGTTTTATTGAGGATATTTGCATCGATGTTCATCAGGGATATTGGTCTAAAATACTCTTTTTTTGTTGTGTCTCTGCCAGGCTTTGGTATCAGGATGATGTTGGCCTCATAAAATGAGTGGGAGGATTCCCTCTTTTTCTATTGATTGGAATAGTTTCAGAAGGAATGGTACCAGCTCCTCCTTGTACCTCTGGTAGAATTCAGCTGTGAATCCATCTGGTCCTGGACTTTTTTGGTGGGTAAGCTATTAATTGTTGCCTCAATTTCAGAGCCTGCTATTGGTCTATTCAGGATTCAACTTCTTGCTGGTTTAGTCTTGGCAGAGTGTGAGTGTCCAGGAAATTATCCATTTCTTCTAGATTTTCTAGTTTATTTCCATAGAGGTGTTTATAGTATTCTCTGATGGTAGGTTGTATTTCTGTGGGGTCCGTGGTGATATCCCCTTTATCATTTTTTATTGTGTCTATTTGATTCTTCCTCTTTTCTTCTTTTAGTCTTGCTAGCGGTCTGTCAATTTTTGTGATCTTTTCAAAAAACAATCCTGGATTCATTGATTTTTTGGAGGTTTTTAATGTCTCTATCTCCTTCAGTTCTGCTCTGATCTTAGTTATTTCTTGCCTTCTGCTAGCTTTTGAATGGGCTTGCTCTTGCTTCTCCAGTTCTTTTAATTGTGATGTTAGAGTGTCAATTTTAGATCTTTCAGCTTTCTCTTGTGGGCATTTAGTGCTATAAATTTCCCTCTACACACTGCTTTAAATGTGTCCCAGAGATTCTGGTATGTTGTATCCTTGTTCTCATTGGTTTCAAAGAACATCTTTATTTCTGCCTTCATTTCGTTATGTACCCAGTAGTCATTCAGGAGCAGGTTGTTCAGTTTCCATGTAGTTGAGAGCGGTTTTGATGAGTTTCTTAGTCCTGAGTTCTAGTTTGATTGCACTGTGGTCTGAGAGACGGTTTGTTATAATTTCTGTTCTTGTACGTTTGCTGAGGAGTGCTTACTTCCAATTATGTGGTCAATTTTGGAATAAGTGCGATGTGGTGCTGAGAAGAATGTATATTCTGTTGATTTGGGTGGAGAGTTCTATAGATGTCTATTAGGTCCGCTTGGTGCAGAGATGAGTTCAATTCACGGATATCCTTGTTCATTTTCTCTCTCGTTGATCTGTCTAATGTTGCCAGTGGAGTGTTGAAGTCTCCCATTATTATTGTATGGGAGTCTAAGTCTCTTTGTAAGTCTCTAAGGACTTGCTTTATGAATTTGGGTCTCCTGTATTGGTGCATATATATTTAGGATAGTTAGCTCTTCCTGTTGAATTGATCCCTTTACCATTATGTAATATCCGTCTTTGTCTCTTTTGATCTTTGATTGTTTAACGTCTATTTTATCAGAGAGTAGGATTGCAACCCCTGCTTTTTTTTGTTCTCCATTTGCTTGGTAGATCTTCCTCCATCCCTTTATTTTGAGCCTATGTATGTCTCTGCATGTGAGATGGGTCTCCTGAATACAGCAGACTGATGGGTCTTGACTCTTTATCCAGTTTGCCAGTCTGTGTTTTCATTGGAGCATTTAGTCCATTACATTTAAGGTTAATATTGTTATGTGTGAACTTGATCCTGACATTATGATATTAACTGGTTATTTCGCTCGTTAGTTAATGCAGTTTCTTCCTAGCCTCGATGGTCTTTACATTTTGGCATGTTTTTGCAATGTCTGGTACTGGTTGTTCCTTTCCATGTTTAGGGCTTCCTTCAGGGTCTCTTGTAAAGCAGGCCCGATGGTGACAAAATCTCTAAGCATTTGCTTATCTGTAAAGGATTTTATTTCTCCTCACTGATGAAACTTAGTTTGGCTGGATATGAAATTCTGGGTTGAAAATTCTTTTCTTTAAGAACGTTGAATTGGCCCCCACTCTCTTCTGGCTTGTAGAGTTTCTGCCGAGAGATCTGCTGTTAGTCTGATGGGATTCCCTTTGTGGGTAACCCGACCTTTCTCTCTGGCTGCCCTTAAGATTTTTCCTTCATTTCAACTTTAGTGAATCTGGCAATTATGTGTCTTGGAATTGCTCTTCTGGAGGAGTATCTTTGTGGTGTTCTCTGTATTTCCTGAATTTGAATGTTGGCCTACCCTACTAGGTTGGGGAAGTTCTGCTGGATGATATCCTGAAGAGTGTTTTCCATCTTGGTTCCATTTTCCCCCTCACTTTCAGACACCCCAATCAGATGTAGATTTGGTCATTTTCCATAATCCCATACTTCTTGCAGGCTTTGTTCATTTCTTTTTCTTCTTTTTTCTTTTGGTTTCTCTTCTCGCTTCATTTCCTTCATTTAATCCTCAATCGCTGATACTCTTTCTTCCAGTTGATCGAGTCAGTTACTGAAGCTTGTGGATTTGACACGTATTTCTCGTATCATGGTTTTCATCTCTGTCATTTCGTTTATGACCGTCTCTGCATTAATTAGTCTATCTGTCAATTCTTCCAATCCTCTTTCAAGATTTTTAGTTTCTTTGCACTGAGTACGTAATTCCTCCTTTAGCTCTGAGAAGTTTGATGGACTGAAGCCTTCTTCTCTTATCTCGTCAAAGTCTTTCTCTGACCAGCTTTGATCCATTGCTGGCGATGAGCTGCGCTTCTTTGCAGGGGGAGATGCGCTCTTATTTTTTGAATTTCCAGCCTTTCTGCCCTGCTTTTTCCCCATCTTTGTGATTTTATCTGCCTCTGGTCTTTGATGATGGTGATGTACTGATCGGGTTTTGGTATAGGTGTTCTTCCTGTTTGATAATTTTCCTTCTAATAGTCAGGACCTCAGCTGTAGGTCTGTTGGAGATTGCTTGAGGTCCACTCCAGACCCTGTTTGCTGGGTATCAGCAGCAGAGGTTGCAGAATATAGAATATTGCTGAACAGCGAGTGTACCTGTCTGATTCTTACTTTGGAAGCTTCCTCTCAGGGGTGTACTCCACCCTGTGAGGTGTGGGGTGTCAGACTGCCTCTAGTGGTGTATGTCTCCCAGTTAGGCTACTCAGGGTCAGGGACTCACTTGGGCAGGGAGTCTGTCTGTTCTCAGATCTCAACCTCCATGTTGGGAGATTCACTGCTCTCTTCAAATCGTCAGACAGAGTCGTTTGCGTCTGGGCAGGTTTCTGCTGCTTTTTTTGTTGTTGTTGTTTAGCTGTGCCCTGTCCCCAGAGGTGGGTTCTACAGAGACAGGCAAGTTTCCTTGTGAGCTACACCCAGTTGGAGCTTCCCAGTGGCTTTGTTTACCTACTTCAGCCTCAGCAATGGTGGGCGCCCCTCCCCCAGCCTCGCTTCTCCCTTGTGGTTAGGTCGCAGACTGTTGTGCTAGCAATGAGGGAGGCTCTGTGGCCGTAGGACCCCCCCGGCCAGGGGTGCGTATAATCTCCTGGTGTGCCCGTTTGCTTAAAGTGCAGTATTGGGGTGGGAGTTACCCGATTTTCGAGGTGTTGTGTGTCTGTGTTCCCCTGGCTTGGAAAAGGGATTCCCTTTCCCCTTGCACTTCCCAGGTGAGGTGATGCCTCACCCTGCTTCAGCTCTGGCTGGTCGGGCTGCAGCAGCTGACCAGCACCAATTGTCTGACACTCTCTAGTGAAATGAGCCCAGTACCTCAGTTGAAAATGCAGAAATCACCAGTCTTCTGTGTCGCTCGCGCTGGGAGTTGGAGACTGGAGCTGTTCCCATTCGGCCATCTTGCTCCGCCCCCTGGATCCCATTTCTAATAGTGGAAAATACACAATTTTCCATGGGATGTTTAAGATATTCGCATATTTTTCACTATGTGTATCCAGAGCTTTAGTAGAAGTAGGTTGAAAGAGAAGTGCATGTATCCATGGTGCTCCTCATTGTCAAAATCTATTTCAATTTTTGAATGCTTTAAAACTTGTTTCAGACCTAACATATGGCTTATCCTTGAGAATAAATTATGTGCTGGGAAAATATACTGTGTATTGTGTAGTTGTTGCATAAAATGTTTTGTAAATGTGTATTAGATTCATTCGGTCTATAGTGTAGAATAATAATAAGAAAAATTATAATAGTTATTATTATTATTTTGATCCAGAGTCTCACTTTTTCACCCAGACTGGAGTGCAGTGGTGTGACCTCAGCTCACTGCAACCTCCCCCTCCCAGGTTTAATCAATTCTTGTGCTTCATCCTATTGAGTAGCTGGTACTACCAGTGTGTGCCATCTTGTCTGGCTATTTTTGTATTTTAGTGGAGATGATGTCTCACCATGTTTCCCAGGCTAATCTCAAACTCCTAAGCTCGGGCAATCCACCCTCCTCAACCCCCCAAAGTGCTAAGACTACATGCATGAGGCAATGCACCTAGTCAAGTGCAGATTAATTTTAATATTTCTTTGTTGATCTTCTGCTATAGAACCTCTCCAGTTTTTAATGTGGGAATTAGAAGACTCCAGCTATTTCTGTATTGGGGCCTACCACCCTTTTTAGTTCTAATAATAATTGCGTTATGTATCTGACTGCTCCAATATTGGGTTCTCTTTTTTTATTATTATTATACTTTAAGTTCTAGGGTACATGTGCATAACGTGCAGGTTTGTTACATATGTATACTTGTGCCATGTTGGTGTGCTGCACCCTCAACTCGTCAGCACCCATCAATTCATCATTTATATCATGTATAACTCCCCAATGCAATCCCTCCCTCCTCCCCCCTCCCCATGGTAGGCCCCGGTGTGTGATGTTCCCCTTCCCGAGTCCATGTTTCCTCATTGTTCAGTTTCCACCTATGAGTGAAACATGCGGTGTTGGTTTCTCTCTTGTGATAGTTTGCTAAGAATGATGGTTTCCAGCTGCATCCATGTCCCTACAAAGGACGCAAACTCATCCTTTTTATGGCTGCATAGTATTCCATGGTGTATATGTGCCACATTTCCTTAATCCAGTCTGTCACAGATGGACATTTGGGTTGATTCCAAGTCTTTGCTCTTGTGAATAGTGCCGCAATAAACATACGTGTGCCTGTGTCTTTGTAGTAGAATAATTTATAATCCTTTGGGTATATACCCAGTAGTGAGATGGCTGGGTCATATGGTACATCTAGTTCTAGATCCTTGAGGAATCGCCATACTGTTTTCCATAATGGTTAAACTAGTTTACAATCCCACCAACAGTGTAAAAGTGTTCCAATTTCTCCACATCCTCTCCAACACCTGTAGTTTCCTGACTTTTTAATGATTGCCATTCTAACTGGTGTGAGATGGTATCTCATTGTGGTTTTGATTTGCATTTCTCTGATGGCGAGTGATGATGAGCATTTTTTCATGTGTCTGTTGGATGTATGCATGTCTTCTTTTGAGAAATGTCTGTTCATATCCTTTGCCCACTTTTTGATGGGGTTGTTTGTTTTTTCTTGTATATTTGTTTGAGTTCTTTGTAGATTCAGGATATTAGCCCTTTGTCAATGAGTAGATTGCAAAAATTTTCTCCCAATCTGTAGGTTGTCTGTTCACTCTGATGGTAGTTTCTTTTGCTGTGCAGAAGCTCTTAGGTTTAATTAGATCCCATTTGTCAATTTTGGCTTTTGTTGCTGTTGCTTTTGGTGTTTTAGACATGAAGTCCTTGCCCATGCCTATGTCCTGAATTATACTACCTAGATTTTCTTCTAGGGTTTTTATGGTATTAGGTCTAACATTTAAGCCTCTAATCCATCTTGAATTAATTTTCGTATAAGGAGTAAGGAAAGGATCCAGTTTCAGCCTTCTACTTATGGCTAGTCAATTTTCCCAGCACCGTTTATAAAATGGGGAATCCTTTCCCCATTTCTTGTTTCTCTCAGGTTTGTCAAAGATCAGATGGCTGTAGATGTGTGGTATTATTTCCGAGGACTCTGTTCTGTTCCATTGGTATATATGTCTGTTTTGGTACCAGAACTATGCTGTTTTGGTTACTGTAGCCTTGTAATATAGTTTGAAGGCAGGTAGCGTGACACCTCCAGCTTTGCCCTTTTGACTTAGGATTGTCTTGGCAATGCAGGCTCTTTTTTGGTTCCATATGAACTTTAAACAGTTTTTTCCAATTCTGTGAAGAAACTCATTGGTAGCTTGATGGGGATGGCATTGAATCTATAAATAACCTTGGGCAGTATGGCCATTTTCACGATATTTCTTCCTCTCCATGAGCATGGTATTTTCTTCCATTTGTTTGTGTCCTCTTTGATTTCACTGAGCAGTGGTTTGCAGTTCTCCTTGAAGAGGTCCTTTACATCCCTTGTAAGTTGGATTCCTAGGTATTTTAGTCTCTTTGAAGCAATTGCGAATGGAAGTTCATTCATGATTTGGCTCCCTGCTTATCTGTTAGTGGTGTATAAGAAGGCTTGTGATTTTTGCACATTAATTTTGTGTTCTGAGACTTTGTTGAAGTTTCTTATCAGCTTAAGGAGATTTTGGGCTGAGACAATGGGGTTTTCTAAATATACAATCATGTCATCTGCAAACAGGGACAATTTGATTTCTTCTTTTCCTAACTGGATACCCTTTTTCTTTCTCTTGCCTGATTGCCCTAGCCAGAACTTCCAACACTATGTTGAATAGGAGTGGTGAGAGAGGGCATCCTTGTCTGTACCAGTTTTCAAAGGGAATTTTTCCAGTTTTTGCCCATTCAGGATGATATTGGCTGTGGATTTGGCATAAATAGCTCTTATTATTTTGAGGTACATTCCATCAATACCAAATTTATTGAGCGTTTTTAGAATGAAGGGCTGTTGAATTTTGTCAAAGGCCTTTGCTGCATCTATTGAGATAATCATGTGGTTCTTGTCTTTGGTTCTGTTTATATTCTGGATTACGTTTATTGATTTGTGAATGTTGAACCACCCTAGCATCCCAGGGATGAAGCCCATTTGATCATGGTGGATAAGCTTTTTGATGTGCTGCTGAATCCGGTTTGCCAGTATTTTATTGAGAATTTTTGCATTGATGTTCATCAGGGATATTGGTCTAAAATTCTCTTTTTATGTTGTGTCTCTGCCAGGCTTTGATATCAGGATGATGTTCATCTCATAAAATGAGTTAGGGAAGATTCCCTCTTTTTCTATTGATTGGAAAAGTTTCAGGAAGAATGGTACCAGCTCCTCCTTGTACCTCTGGTAGAATTCAGCTGTGAATCCATCTGGTCCTGGACTTTTTTTGGTGGGTAAGCTATTAATTGTTGTCTCAATTTCAGAGCCTGCTATTGGTCTATTCAGAGATTCAACTTCTTGCTGGTTTAGTCTTGGCAGAGTGTGAGTGTCCAGGAAATTATCCATTTCTTCTAGATTTTCTAGTTTATTTGCATAGAGGTGTTTATAGTATTCTCTGATGGTAGTTTGTATTTCTGTGGGGTCCGTGGTGATATCCCCTTTATCATTTTTTATTGTGTCTATTTGATTCTTCCCTCTTTTCTTCTTTATTAGTCTTGCTAGCGGTCTGTCAATTTTGTTGATCTTTTCAAAAAACCAACTCCTGGATTCATTGATTTTTTGGAGGGTTTTTTGTGTCTCTATCTCCTTCAGTTCTGCTCTGATCTTAGTTATTTCTTGCCTTCTGCTAGCTTTTGAATGTGTTTGCTCCTGCCACTCTAGTTTTTTTAATTGTGATGTTAGAGTGTCCATTTTAGATCTCTCAGCTTTCTCTTGTGGGCATTTAGTGCTATAAATTTCCCTCTACACACTGCTTTAAATGTGTCCCAGAGATTCTGATATGTTGTATCTTTGTTCTCATTGGTTTCAAAGAACATCTTTATTTCTGCTTTCATTTCGTCATGTACCCAGTAGTCATTCAGGAGCAGGTTGTTCAGTTTCCATGTAGTTGAGCGGTTTTGATTGAGTTTCTTAGTCCTGATTTCTAGTTTGATTGCACTGTGGTCTGAGAGACAGTTTGTTATAATTTCTGTTCTTTTACATTTGCTGAGGAGTGCTTTACTTCCAATTATGTGGTCAATTTTGGAATAAGTGTGATGTGGTGCGGAAAAGAATGTATATTCTGTTGATGTGGGGTGGAGAGTTCTATAGATGTCTATTAGGTCCGCTTGGTGCAGAGATGAGTTCAATTCCTGGATATCCTTGTTAACTTTCTGTCTCGTTGATGTGTCTAATGTTGCCAGTGGAGTGTTGAAGTCTCCCATTAGTATTGTATGGGAGTCTAAGTCTCTTTGTAAGTCTCTAAGGACTTGCTTTATGAATTTGGGTCCTCCTGTATTGGTTGCATATATATTTAGGATAGTTAGCTCTTCCTGTTGAATTCATCCCTTTGCCATTATGTAATGGCCTTCTTTGTCTCTTTTGATCTTTGAAGGTTTAAAGTCTGTTTTATCAGAGACAAGTATTGCAACCCTTGCTTTTTTTTGTTCTCCATTTGCTTGGTAGATCTTCCTCCATCCCTTTATTTTGAGCCTATGTATGTCTCTGCATGTGAGATGGGTCTCCTGAATACAGCAGACTGATGGTTATTGACTCTTTATCCAGTTTGCCAGTCTGTGTCTTTTAATTGGAGCATTTAGTCCATTTACTTTAAGGTTAATATGTTTTGTGTGAACTTGATCCTGCCATTATGATATTAACTGGTTATTTTGCTCGTTAGCTGATGCAGTTTCTTCCTAGCCTCGAGGGTCTTTACATTTTGGCATGTTTTTGCAATGTCTGGTACTGGTTGTTCCTTTCCATGTTTAGGGCTTCCTTCAGGGTCTCTTGTAAAGCAGGCCCGATGGTGACAAAATCTCTAAGCATTTGCTTATCTGTAAAGGATTTTATTTCTCCTTCACTTATGAAACTTAGTTTGGCTGTATATGAAATTCTGGGTTGAAAATTCTTTTCTTTAAGAACGTTGAATATTGGCCCCACTCTCTTCTGGCTTGTAGAGTTTCTGCTGAGAGATCTGCTGTTAGTCTGATGGGCTTCCCTTTGTGGATAACCCGACCTTTCTCTCTGGCTGCCCTTAAGATTTTTTCCTTCATTTCAACTTTGGTGAATCTGGCAGTTATGTGTCTTGGAGTTGCTCTTCTTGAGGGGTATATTTGTGGCTTTCTCTGTATTTTCTGAATTTGAATGTTGGCCTGCCCTACTAGGTTGGGGAAGTTCTCCTGGAGGATATCCTGAAGAGTGTTTTCCATCTTGGTTCCATTTTCCCCCTCACTTGCAGGCACCCCAATCAGACGTAGATTTGGTCTTTTCACATAATCCCATACTTCTTGCAGGCTTTGTTCATTTCTTTTTCTTCTTTTTTCTTTTGGTTTCTCTTCTCGCTTCATTTCATTCATTTGATCCTCAATCACTGTTACTCTTTCTTCCAGTTGATTGAGTCGGTTACTGAAGTTTGTGCATTTGTCACGTATTTCTCGTGTCATGGTTTTCATCTCTGTCATTTCGTTTATGACCTTCTCTGCACTAGTCTCGCTGTCATTTCTTCCACTCTGTTTTCAGGATTTTTAGTTTCTTTGTGCTGGGTATGTAATTCCTCCTTTAGCTCTGAGAAGTTTGATGGACTGAAGCCTTCTTGTCTCATCTCTTCAAAGTCATTCTCTGACCAACTTTGATCCGTTGCTTGCGATGGGCTGCGCTCCTTTCTGGGGGAGATGCTCTCTTATTTTTGTATATTTCCAGCTTTTCTGCCCTGCTTTTTCCCCATCTTTGTGGTTTTGTCTGTCTCTGGTTTTTGATGATGGTGATGTACTGATGGGGTTTGGTATAGGTGTCCTTCCTGTTTGGTAGTTTTCCTTCTGACAGTCAGGACCCTCAGCTATAGGTCTGTTGGAGATTGCTTGAGGTCCACTCCAGACCCTGTTTGCCTGGGTATCAGCAGCAGAGGTTTCAGAAGATAGAATATTGCTGAGCAGCAAGTGTACCTGTCTGATTCTTACTTTGGAAGCTTCCTCTCAGGGGTGTACTCCACCCTGTGAGGTGTGGGGTGTCAGATTGCCCCTAGTGGTGGATGTCTCCCAGTTAGGCTACTCAGGGGTCAGGGACCCACTTGAGCAAGCAATCTGGCCCTTCTCAGATCTCAACCTCTGTGTTGGGAGATCCGCTGCTCTCTTCAAAGCTGTAAGACAGAGTCTTTCGCGTCTGCACAGGCCTCTGCTACTTCCCCTGTTGTTTTCTTAGCTGTGCCCTGTCCCCAGAGGTGGAGTCTACAGAGACAGGCAGGTTTCCTTGAGCTGCTTTGAGCTCCACCCAGTTCGAGCTTCCCAGCAGCTTTGTTTACCTACTTGAGCCTCAGCAATGGCGGGCGCCCCTCCGCCAGCCTCGCTGTTGCCTTGCGGATAGATCACCGCAGACTGCTGTGTTAACAATGAGGGAGGCTCCGTGGGCGTGGGACCCTCCCAGTCAGGTGTAGGATATAATCTCCTGGTGTGCCCGTTTTCTTAAAGTGCAGTATTGGGGTGGGAGTTCAACCATTTTCCAGGTGTTGTGTGTCTCAGTTCCCCTGGCTATGAATAGGGATTCCCTTCCCCCTTGGGCTTCCCAGGTAAGGCGATGCCTCGCCCTGCTTCAGCTCTCGCTGGTCAGGCTGCAGCAGCTGACCAGCGCCGATTGTCCGGGACTCCCTAGTGAGATGACCCCAGTACCTCATTTGAAAATGCAGAAATCACCGATCTTCTGTGTCGCTCGCACTGGGAGTTGGAGACTGGAACTGCTCCTATTCGGCCATCTTGCTCCGCCCCCTGGGTTGTTATATATTCAAAACTATTATATCTTTTTGCTGAATTGACCTATTTATCATTATATAATGGCCTTCTTTGGCTAGTCTTACAGTTTTTGTCTTGAAATCTATTTTTCCTGACATAAATGTAGTTACTCCTGTACTTCCTTGGCTTCTGTTAAACTGGAATATTTTTCTATCCCTTTATTTTTAGTATATTTGTGTCTTTATAAGTAAAGTGTGTTTCTTATAAGCACAGATCAATGGGTCTTGTTTTTTTCATTCAGTCTATGTCTTTTGAGTGAAGAGTTTAATTTACTTACATTCCATGAAATTATTGATAAGTAAAGATTTACTCTTGTCATTTTTTTTTCTGGTTGTTTTGTGGTCTTCTTTTCCTTCTTTCTTTCCTTCCTGTCATCTTTCAGGGAAAGTGATTTTCTCATATGATATGATTTAGTGTCTTGCTTTTTATTTTTGTGTATCTATTGTATTTTTTTTGTTTGTTTTAGGTTACCATGAGGCTTGCAAATACTATTTTATAATTAATTAATTTTATGTGGTAAGGACTTGACACTTTTATATAAACAAATAAGCTAAATAAAACTAATAAAAACTCTATGCATTAACTTCGTTCTCTTGCTTTTTAATTTTCTTTTGTTACTATTTATATCTTTTTGTACTATCCATGTCTTGAAAAACTTGTAGTTATTATTTTTGAGTGGTTTCTTGAATATTCTTTTTAATTAGGATAGGAATAGTTTACTCAATAATGTTACAGTAATACAGTATTCTGTTTTTTATGTGAACTTACTATTACCAGTGATTACTGCTAAGTACTATTATCAGTACTTACTCTTTTATCTTCAGTTGATTATTTATTGCTCATTTACGTTTTGTGCTTTCTGTTTGAAGTACCCTTTTAACATTTTTTTTTCAGACATTTTGCTGTTTATGAAAGCCCTGAGCTTTCATTTATCTGGAAAATTGTTTTTTCTTCATGTTTGATGGATATTTTTGCCAGATACACTATTGTAGCATAATTATTATTTTTTCTTTTTTTATTATACTTTAAGTTCTAGGGTACATGCGCACAACTTGCAAGATTGTTACACATGTACACGTGTGCCAAGTTGGTGTGCTGCACCCATTAACTCGTCATTTGTATTAGGTATATCTCCTAGTGCTATCCCTCCCCCATCCCCCCATGGCATGACAGGCCCTGGAGTGTGATGTTCCCCTTCCTGTTTCCAGGTGTTCTCATTGTTCAATTCCCACTATGAGTGAGAACATGAGGTGTTTGGTATTTTATCTTTGTGGTAGTTTGCTGAGAATGATGGTTTCCAGCTTCATCTATGTCCCTACAAAGGACATGAACTCATCCCTTTTTATGGCTGCAAAGTATTCCATGGTGTATATTTGCCTCATTTTCTTAATCTAGTCTATCATTGATGGATATTTGGTTTGTTCCAAGTCTTTACTATTGTGAATAGTGCCGTAATAAACATACATGTGCATGTGTCCTTATAGCAGTATGATTTATAATCCTTTGGGTGTATACCCAGTAATGGGATGGCTGGATCAAATGGTATTTCTAGTTCTAGATCCTTGAGGAATCACCACACTGTCTTCCACAATGGTTAAACTAGTTTACAGACCCATCAACAGTGTAAAAGTGTTCCTATTTCTCCACATCCTCTCCAGCACCTGTTGTTTCCTGACTTTTTAATGATTGCCATTCTAACTGGTGTGAGATGGTATCTCATTGTGGTTTTGATTTGCATTTCTCTGATGGCCAGTGATGATGAGTATTTTTTCATGTGTCTGTTGGCTGCATAAATGTCTTCTTTTGAGAAGTATCTGTTCATATCCTTTGGCGCTTTTTAATGGGGATGTTTGTTTTTTTTTTTCCTGTAAATTTGTTTGAGTTCTTTGTAGATTCTGGATATTAGTCCTTTATCAGATGAGTAGATTGCAAAAATTTTCTGCCCTTCTGTAGGTTGCCTGTTCACTCTGATGGTAGTTTCTTTTGCTGTGCAGAAGCTCTTTAGTTTAATTAAGTCCCATTTGTCAATCTTAGCTTGTGTTGTCATAGCTTTGGGTGTTTTAGACATAACATCCTTGCCCATGCCTATGTCCTGAATGGTATTGCCTAGGTTTTCTTCTAGGGATTTTATGGTTTTAGGTCTAACATTTCAGTCTTTAAACCATCCTGAATTAATTTCTGTATGAAGTGTAAGGAAGGGGTCCAGTTTCAGCTTTCTACGTATGGCTAGATAGTTTTCTCAGCACCGTTTATTAAATAGGGAATCCTATCCCCATGACTTGTTTTTGTCAGTTTTGTCAAAGATCTCATGATTGTAGATGTGTGGTATTTCTGAGGGCTCTGTTCTGTTCCATTGGTCTATATCTCTGTTTTGGTACCAGTACCATGCTGTTTGGCTACTGTAGACTTGTGGTATAATTTGAAGTCAGGTAGTATGATGTCCCCACTTTGATCTTTTGGCTTAGGATTGTCTTGGCAATGCAGGCTCTTTTTTGGCTCCATATTAACTTAAAAGTAGTTTTTTTCCAATTCTGTGAAGAAGGTCCTTGGTAGCTTGATGGGGATATCATTGAATTTATATATTACTTTGGGCAGTATAGCCATTTTCATAGTATTGATTTTTTCCTATCCATGAGCATGGAGTGTTCTTCCATTTGTTTGTGTCCTCTTTTATTTCACTGAGCAATGGTTTGTAGTTCTCCTTGAAGAGGTCCTTTACATCCCTTGTAAGTTGGATTCCTAGGTATTTTATTCTCTTTGAAGCAATTGTGAATGGGAGTTCACTCATGATTTGGCTCTCTGTTTGTCTGTTATTGGTGTATGATAATGCTTGTGGTTTTTGCACATTGATTTTCTATGCTGAGACTTTGTTGAAGGTGCTTATCAGCTTAAAGAGATTTTGGGCTGAGACGATGGGGTTTTCTAAATATACAATCATGTCATCTGCAAACGGGGACAATTTTATTTCCTCTTTTCCTAATTGAATGGTTTTTATTTCTTTCTCCTGCCTGATTGCCCCAGCCAGAACTTCCAGCACTATGTTGAATAGGAGTGGTGAGAGAGGGCATCCCATCTTGTGCCAGTTTTCAAAGGGAATGCTTCCAGTTTTTGCCTATTTGGTATGATATTGGCTGTGGGTTTGTCATAAATAGCTCTTATTATTTTGGCATACGTCCCATAAATAACGAATTTATTGAGAGTTTTTAACATGAAGGGCTGTTGAATTTTGTCAAAGGCTTTTTCTGCATCTTTTGAGATAATCATGTGGTCTTTGTCTTTGGTTCTGTATATATGCTGGGTTACATTTATTGATTTTTGTATGTTGAACCAGCTTTGCATCCCAGGGATGAAGCCCACTTGATCATGGTGGAGAAGCTTTTTGATGTGCTGCTGGATTCGGTTTGCCAGCATTTTACTGAGGATTTTTGTTTCAATGTTCATCAGGGATATTGGTCTAAAATTCCCTTTTATTGTTGTGACTCTTCCAGCCTTTGGTATCAGGATGTTGCTGGCCTCATAAAATGAGTTAGGGAGGATTCCCTCTTTTTCTGTTGATTTGAATAGTAGAATTTGGCTGTGAATCTGTCTGGTCCTGGATTTTTTTTTGGTTGGTAGGCTGTTAAATGTTGCCTCAATTTCAGAGCTTGTTATTGGTCTATTCATGGATTTAACTTCTTCCTCATTTAGTCTTGGGAGGGTCTATGTGTTCAGGAATTTATCCATTTCTTCTAGATTTTCTAGTTTATTTGCATAGAAGTGATTATAATATTCTCTGACGGTAGTTTGTATTTCTGTGGGATTGTTGGTGTTATCCTCTTTATCATTTGTTATTGCGTCTATTTGATTCTTCTTTCTTTTCTTCTTTACTATTCTTGCTAGCGGTCTATCAATTTTGTTGATCTTTGCAGAAAACCTGCTCCTGGATTCATTGATTTTTTGAAGGGTTTTTTATGTCACTATCTCCTACAGTTCTGTTCTGATCTTAGTTATTTCTTGCCTTCTGCTAGCTTTTGAATGTGTTTCCTCTTGCTTCTCTAGTTCTTTTAATTGTGACAGTAGGGTGTCAATTTTAGATCTTTCCTGCTTTCTCCTGTGTGTATTTAGGGCTATAAATTTCCCTCTGCACACTGCTTTAAATGTGTTCCAAAGATTCTGGTATGTTGTGTCTTTGTTCTCATTGGTTTCAAAGAACATCTTTATTTCTAGTTTGATTTTGTTATGTACCCAGTAGTCATTCAAGAACAGGTTGTTCAGTTTCCATGTAGTTGAGTGGTTTAAAGTGAGTGCCTTTATCCTGAGTTCTAGTTTAATTGCAGTGTGGTCTGAGAGACAGTTTGTTGTAATTTCTGTTCTTTTACATTTGCTGAGGAGTGCTTTACTTCCAAGTATGTGGTCAATTTTGGAATAAGTGAGATGTGGTGCTGAAAGGAATGTATATTCTGTTGATTTGGGGTGGAGAGTCTTGTAGATGTCTATTAGGTCCGCTTGGTGCAGAGTTGAGTTCAATTCCTGGATATTCTTGTTAATTTTCTGTCTTGTTGATCTGTCTAATGTTGATAGTGGGATGTTAAAGTCTCCCATTATTGTTGTGTGGGAGTCTAAGTCTCTTTGTAGGTTCTAAGAACTTGCTTTCTGAATATGGGTGCTCCTGTATTGGGTGCATATGTATTAGGATAGTTAGCTCTTCCTGTTGAATTGATCCCTTTACCATAATGTAATGGCCTTCTTTGTATCTTTTGATCTTTGTTGGTTTAAAGTCTGTTTAATCAGAGAATAGGATTGCAACCCCTGCCTTTTTTTTGTTTTACATTTGCTTGGTAGATCTTTCATCCCTTTATTTTGAGTCTGTGTGTATCTCTGCATGTGAGATGGGTCTCCTGAATACAGCCAACTGATGGGTCTTGACTCTTTATCCAATTTGTTAGTCTGTGTCTTTTAATTGGACCATTTAGCCCATTTACACTTAAGTTTAATTTTGTTATGTGTGAATTTGATCCTGTCATTATGATGTTAGCTGGCTATTTTGCTCGGTAGTTCATGCAGTTTCTTCCTAGCATTGATGATCGTTACAATTTGGCATGCTTTTGCATTGGCTATTAATGGTTTTTCCTTTCCATGGCTAGTGCTTCCTTCAGGAGCTCTTTTAGGGCAGGCCTGGTGGTGACAAAATCTCTAAGCATTTGCTTGTCTGTAAAGGATTTTTTTTCTCCTTCACTTATGAAACTTAGTTTGGCTGGATATGAAATTCTGGGTTGAAAATTCTTTTCTTTAAGAATGTTGAATATTGGTCCCCACTCTCTTTTGGCTTGTAGAATTTCTGCTGAAAGATCCACTGTTAGTCTGATGGGCTTCCCTTTGTGCGTAACCAGACCTTTCTCTCTGGCTGCCCTTATCATTTTTTCCTTCATTTCAACTTTGGTGAATCTGACAATTATATGTCTTGAAGTTGCTCTTTTGAGGCGCATCTTTGTGGCTTTCTCTGTATATCCTGAATTTGAATGTTGGCCTGCCTTGCTAGGTTGGGGGAGTTCTCCTGGATAACGTCCTGCAGAATGTTTTCCAACATGGTTCCATTCTCCCTCTCACTTTCAGGTTCACCAATCAGACATACATTTGGCCTTTTCACATAATCCCATTTTTCTTGAAGGTTTTTTTCGTTTCTTTTTACTCTTTTTTCTCTAAACTTCTCTTCTCACTTCATTTCATTTTTGATCTTCAATCACTGATACCTTTTTTTTCTGGTTTGATGGAATCAGCTACTGAAGCTTATGTATGCACCACGTAGTTCTCGTGTCATGGTTTTCAGCTCCATCAGGTCATTTAAGTACTTCTTTACACTGGTTATTCTAGTTAGCCATTAGTCTAATCTTTTTTCAAGGTTTTTAGCTTCTTTGCGATGGGTTTGAACTTTGTCCTTTAGCTTGGAGAAGTTTGATCAACTGAAGCCTTCTTCTCTCAACTCGTCAAAGTCATTCTCTGTCCAGCTTTGTTCTGTTGCTGGCGAGGAGCTACATTCCTTTGGAGGGGGAGAGGCACTCTGATTTTTAGAATTTTCAGGTTTTCTGCAGTGCTTTCTCCCCATCTTTGTGGTTTTATCTACCTTTGGTCTTTGATGATGGTGATGTACAGATGTGGTTTTGGTGTGGATGTCCTTTCTGTTTGTTAGTTTTCCTTCCAGCAGTCAGGACCCTCAGCTGCAGGTCTGTTGGAATTTACTGGAGGTCCACTCCAGACTCTGTTTGCCTGGGTATCAGCAGTGAATGCTGCAGAACAGTGAATATTGCTGAACAGCAAATGTTGCTGCCTGATTATTTCTCTGGAAGCTTCATTTCAGTGGGGTATCTGGCCATGTGAGGTGTCAGTCTGCCCCTACTAAGGGGTGCCTCCCAGTTAGGCTACTTGGGGATCAGGGACCCACTTGAGGAGGCAGTCTATCCGTTCTCAGATCTTAAACTCTGTACTGGGAAAACCACTACTCTCTTCAAAGCTGTCAGACAGAGATATTTAAGTGTGCAGAGGTTTCTGCTGCCTTTTGTTTGGCTATGCCCTGCCCACAGAGGTGGAGTCTACAGAGGCAGGCAGGCCTCCTTGAGCTGTGGTGGGCTCCACCCAGTTCAAGCTTCCAGGCCACTTTGTTTACCTACTCAAGACTCAGCAACGGCGGGTGCCCCTCCCCCAGCCTTGCTGCCACTTTACAGTTTGATCTCAGACTGCTGTGCTAGCAATGAGCCGGAATCCGTGGGTATGGGACCTCCCGAGTCAGGTGTGGGATATAATCTCCTTGTGTGCTGTTTGCTAAGACCATTGGAAAAGTGCAGTATTAGGATGAGAGTGACCCGATTTTGCAGGTGCCACCTGTCACCACTTCCCTTGGCTAGGAAAGGGAATTCCCTGACCCTTGCACTTCCTAGGTGAGGCAATGCCTCACCCTGCTTCAGCTCACATTCAGTGGGCTGCACTCGCTGTCCTGCCCCCACTGTTTGACAAGCCCCAGTGAGATGAACCCGGTACCTCAGTTGGAAATGCAGAAATCACTCTTCTGCATCGCTCACACTGGGAGTTGTAGATTGGAGCTGCTCCTATTCGGCCATTTTAAAATACTATTTTTCTTCAACACTTTAAATATGTCATGCCACTCTCTCCTTGCCTGTAAGGTTTTCACTTAAAAGTCTGCTGTCAGATTTATTGAAGTTCAACTGCATGTTATTTCTTTTGTCTTGCTGCTTTTATAATCCTTTCTTTATTTTCACCTTGGGAGTTTGATTACTAAAAGCCTGAGGTAGTCCTCCTTGTATTAATCTACTTGATGTTCTATAATCTTATTGTATTTGGATATTGATGTCTTTCTCTAGGTTTGAGAATTCTCTATTATTATTTCTTTGTGTAAACTACCCTTATCTTTTTCTCTACCTCCTCTTTAAGGGAAATAGATCTTAGATTTGCCCTGTGTATTTTCAAATAGCCTTTTTCCATACCACTAACACTTTCACTTTATCATTTCTGCTATTAAATGGTGTATTAGTTCGTTTTCACACTGCTGATAAAGAGATACCTCAGACTGGGCAATTTATAAATAAAAAGAGGGTTGATAGACTCACAGTTCCATGTGGCTGGGGAGGCCTCATAATCATGGTGGAAGGCAAAAGGCACATCTTACGTGACAGCAGACAAGAGTGAATGAGAGAGCCAAGTTAAAGGGGAAACCATTATGAAATTATTAGATCTTGTGAGACCTATTCACTACCATGAAAACGGTATGGGGGAAATTGCCTCCATGATTCAATTGTCTCCCATGAAGTTCCTCACACAACAAAATGGGAATTATGGGAGCTACAGTTGAAGATGCAATTTGGGTGGGGACACAGTCAAATCATCTTTCCACCCTGGCCCCTCCCAAATCTCATGTCCTCACACTTCAAACCAATCATACCTTCCCAATAAATCCCCAAAGTCTTAATTCATTTAAGCTTAACTCAGAAGTCCACAGTCCAAAGTTTCATCTGAGACAAGACAAGTCCTTCCCATGAGTCTTAAAGTTCCAAAATGATCTCCTTTGACTCTGTCTCACATCCAGTCATGCTGATGCAAGTAGTGGTTTCCCATGGTCTTGGGCAGTTCCACCCTGTGGCTTTGCAGGGTACAGCCTCCCTCTCAGCAAACTTCTGCCTGGACATCCAGGCATTTCCATACATCCTTTGAAATCTAGGCAGAGGTTCCCAAACCTCAATTCTTACTTCTGTGCACCCACAGGCTCTATACTATATGGAAGCTGCCAAGACTTGGGACTTGCACCCTCTAAAGCATGGCCTGAGGTGTACCTTGGCCCCTTTTAGCCATGGCTGGAGTGGCTGGGATGCAGTGCATCAAGTTCCTAGGCTGCACACAGAAGGGGGACCCAGGGCCCAGTCCATGAAACCATTTTTTCCTCCTAGGCCTTTGGGCCTGTGATGGGAGGGGCTTCCACAAAGGTCTCTGACATGCCCTGAAGAAATTTTCCCAATTGTCTTGGCAATTAACATTTGGCTCCTCATTACGTAAGCAAATATCTGCAGCCTGCTTGAATTTATCCTCAGAAAATTGATTTTTCTTTTCTAGAACATCATCAGGTTTGCAAATTTTCCAAACTTTTATGCTGTTTCCCTTTTAAAACTGAATGCTTTTAATGGCACCCAAGTCATCTCTTGAATGCTTTGCTACTTAGAAATTTCTTCTGCTAGATACCCTAAATCATCTCCCTCAAGTTAGAAGTTCCACAAATCTCTAGGGCAATGGCAAAATGCCACCAGTCTCTGTGCTAAAACATAGCAAGAGTCACCTTTACTCCAGTTCCCAACAAATTCCTTATCACCATCTGAGACCACCTCAGTCCAGATTTCTTTGTCCATATCATTATCAGCATTTTCTTCAAAGCCATTCAACAAGTCCCAAAGTTTCCTACACTTTTCTGTCTTCTGAGCCCTCCAAACTGTTTCATCCTTTGTCTGTTACCCAGTTCCACAGTCACTTCCACATTTCCAGTATCTCTTCAGCAGCACCCCACTTCTGGTAACAATTTACTGCATCAGTGTGTTTTCACAGTGTTGATAAGACATACATGAGACTGAGTAAGTTATAAATAAAAATAGGTTTAATGAACTCACAGTTCCATGTGGCTGAGGTGGCCTCACAATCATGATGGAAGGCAAAAGGCATGTCTTACATGGTGCCAGACAAGAAAGAATGAGAGAGACAAGTAAAAAGGGAAAACACTTATAAAATTATTAGACCTTGTGAGACTTATTCACCAACATGAGAACAGTATGGGGGAAACTGCCCCAGTGATTTAATTGTCTCCCACCAGGTCCCTCCCACAACATGTGGGAATTATGGGAGTTACCGTTGAAAACAAGATTTGGGTGGGGACACAGCCAAACTGTATCAAAGGCTCTAATGCATTCTTCAGTATGCCAGTTGCATTTTTCAGCTCCGGAATTTCTGCTTAGCTAATTAATTATTTCAATCTCTTTATAAATTTATCTAATATATTGTGAATTTCTTCTCTGTTCTATCTTGAATTTCTTTGAGTTTTCTCAACAAATCTATTTTGAAAGGTCACATATCTATGCTTCTCCAGAATTGTTCCCTGGTACCTTATTTAGTATATTTGCTTAGGTAACATTATCCTGGGTGTTGTTGATGTAGATGTTCTTTGATGTCTGGGCATTAAAGAGTTATGCATATATTGTAATCTTCATTGCCTGGGCTTATTAGTATCTCTCCATCTTGGTAAGGCTTTCCTGATATTTGAAAAGACCTGGTTGTTGTAATCTAAGCTGTATCTGCTTTAAAGGGTGCCCAAGACCAGTTACACTGTGGTTCTTGCAGACTCATACAGGTTGTCTTACTAAAGATCCAGAATAATTCTCTGGATTACCAGAGAGAGACTCTTGTTCTTTTCTCTTTCTCCCAAACAAATTGAGTCTCTCTATGTTCTTAGCCACATAAAGCTGGAAGTATAGTGACAGAAGCACCACCACTATGACTGCAGTGGGTCAGAACAGAAGCCAGCACAGCTTTGGGTCTCATCCAAGACCTGGTGTCTCTGCTCCCTGGCTACTGTCGATGATTGCTGAAGAACCTGGGGCTCTACAATCAGCAGGTTGCAAAGCTTTCTAGACCTGTGTCCTTCATTCAGGATGATGAGTTCCCCCAGGCTCTAGATGAGTCCAGAGTTGCTGTCTGAGAGTCAGGAACTAGTCAAACATTTTGAAGTATACTTGGTGTTTTATTGTATTGTGGCTGACTTGGCACTCAAACCACAAGATGCAGTCCTTCCCACTCTTCCCCCCCACTTTCCAAAGTCAAAGTATCCTCACCAAATAGCTCTCAAGACCACAGGCCACAGGGAATAATGGTAGACTACCACCTACATCCCAAGGGCTGTTCAGTCAACTTGTGGTGAATGCTACCTGGCCTGGGGCTCACCCCTCAGTGTCTTGGGTTCCCCTCTGGCCCAGAGCAGTTCCAGAAATGCTGTCCAATTGTCATGCTTTGAAATTGGGGAAACCAAGGGTTTGCTTGGTATTCTATCCTCTTGTGCAAAGCTGCTACTTAAAGAGCAAGAGAAAGTCCCCCTTATTACTCTTTCTGCTTCTCTCAAGCAGGAGTTTCACCCTTTAGCACCATAGCTGGTAATGTGCTCATTCTCACCTGAAGCCAGAAAGTCTTAGTGGCTCACCCAAGGTCCTCTACATATTACCTGGATGTTGCTGCTGGTTATTCAGGGCCCAAGTGCTCTTAAGTTAACAGGTAATAAATGGTGCCAGGTCTGGGTCCTTCCCTTCAAGGCAGTGAATTCCCTTCTAACACACAGTCTGTTTAGAAATGTCATTTGGGAGGTAGGGAATGGAATGGGGGACTCATGGCTCTGTCCAGTGCTGTTTCCTGCTGTGGTTGATCTGGTATTTTAGATGCAAGAAAAAGTCCTCCCTACTCGTCCTTCTCCTGTCCTCAAGTGGAAGGAAGGCATCTCTTTTTGAGCCACGAGCTGTGCAACCTTGGGTTAGGGGAGGTGTAATGACAGCACTTTCTTAGCTGTCCTAGCTGGTGTCTCAGTAGGTTACGTTCCTCACCCCAAATCACTGTCTCTTGACCTGGTTAGCACTATGACTCACTGAAGTGTTGCAGTCTTTAGGGCTTAGATTCCTTTCAAGTTTACTTAGAGACCCAGAGAACTGTAGCCCATGATGGTGAGGTTTGTGGGAACTCAGGTTCTGACTGCTGGGATTAGTAATTCCCCTTTTGCTAGGGCTGGCTTAAATGGTCTCTCCACGGGTGAGTGTCAGCTGAGTTTGTGTGGTTTTCTTTTCTGCTCCAACAGGACATTTCTTAGGTCAATGCCTCACAGTTGCTTCTCTCCCTCCCCCAACACCTAAAGATAATCTGCGCAACATTCTGATGTTGCTGCTGCTGCCGCCAAGGGTGCTGAGGGTGGGGGAGGAGTGACATCAGTGATTCAAGACTGTTTTTCTTCCTCTTAAACACCTCTTTCAGGGATATGAATTTAACACTGGGTACTGTAAGGGCTCACCCAATTTTTGTTTTTATGAAGTTTTTTTTTCTGTGTATACAGTTGTTAAATTGGTGTCCTTGTGAGGGAGACAATCAGTGAAGCCTTCTATTCTGCCATCTTGCTCCACCTCCTTACAGATATTTTTGATTGCTCTGACTAGGGAAGTGTGACTGGTCTTTAGTGGCTAGGGGTCATTGATGCTGTCAAACATTTTACAATGCACAGTACAGCCTCCTCTACTCCCCCTATCCCTCTCCTCACACACAATTAATTATCTGAGCTGAAAGGTCAATAACGTTGAGGTTGAGAACCCTGACCATAGAAGTATAAGACAACTGAATGTTAACTCTGAGATGCCTCCATTATTAAGGAGGCTAAATTGGTATGAGAGTTTCACAATGGAAAATGACTGATATTCTCCCTCTATTTCATCATTGTCTCTCCAGGTTGCTTAAGTAGAAATCTTTCATCTTCTTTGTTCCTCCTTTTCTCTCCTTCTCCATGTTCAATAGTTCATCAGGTCCTCCGAATATGACTTTCAACTTTTTATATTGTAGCCTCTTGTCTCCTTCCCTGGCCCCATTTTCACTGTTTTAATTTAATTCAGGTCTTTGTCATTGCCTCTTTTTCTACTCAATATTGCTTTCTAGGACTACTTCAGCGATCTCTTAATAGGACTTCCAGACTCTGCTCTTTCTCCCTTCCAATCTATTTTTATACTGTTTATCTTGCTTAGTATTCTATTGTAGCCCCGTGCCTAGCACCCACTGCAATACCCAGAATAGGGACTGAATAAATATTTATTGAATTAATTAAAAATAAATGCAATTTGTTATATTACTGCTGCAAAATAACCACTGGTTCCTGGCTGCTTACAGAATAAATACAAAATCCCATGCCATGGTAAGCAAGATTGTTCAAAATATTATACCAAATCATGTTTCTAGTTTAATTTTCCATAAGCCTCATTCTCACCCAAATGCCATCCCATTGTGTACCTCATACTCTAGCACAATAAATACATCTTTATTTTTTCCAAATGCCACATTCTTTCCAGTCTATGTTTCTCAGACATACTATTATTAAATGTTGTTAGTCTTTAGTCATCTTTGGCATCTTCTCTCAGTGGTTCTCAATGTGCAGCATTGCTGGGGGTCTCATCAGAAGACTTTCCAAAATAAAAATATCAAGACCCCACTTCCACTTTACATCCACTGAATCAAATCTTGGAGGAACAGACAGGCAAACATATATTTTACCACAATAAAAATAACTTTAAAAATCAATTGGCCTTATTTATCATGGTTTATTTCTGAACTCTATTCTTTTCTATTTTATATGTGTGTATTATTTCATCAGTACCACATTGTCAATTTTATTAATCTTTTCCAATAACTAGCTTTTGGTTATATTGGCTTCTCTGTCTTCAAGTTTACAGGTTTTCCTTTCTCATCTCCATTCTGAAATTGATCCCATCCAGTATTTTTTTCAATATGATCATTATGTTGTTTAAGTATAAAATTACCATTGCGTTCTTCTTTATGCTTTTTGTTTATTTACTGAAACTTTATACCTTTATACATTTCTATTGAGTTAGTTTACACTTACTTCTTGGAGCATTGTTGTGTTAGTTCGTGTAAAGGTTTATGTCTGATAATTTCAACATTTATGTCATCCGAGATGGAATTTGTTGTTTATCTTTTACTTACGAGTTTAGATTTTCCTCTGTGTGTGTGTGTGTGTGTGTGTGTGTGTGTTTGTCAAGTAATTTTAGATTATATCCTGGACATTGTGAACACTATGTCATAAGACTATGACTCTTGTTTAAATTCCAAGGAGAGTGTTAATGGGTTTTTTTTTTGTGATTTTTCTACCATGCAATTCACCATGCTTAGTCCAGGCCACAAATTCTTGCCTCATTCTGTGTGTTATGGTTCCAAAGTCAGTTCAGTTTTCAAATTTCCTGAAATTTTATTTTAAATCATCTGTCATTGGACCTAGGTGATGATCTACCCTGTAGTTCAGGTATCTATAATTGTTATGAGTAGGTACATGTATTCAAAGTTGGGAGTTGAGCCCAATAATTCAGACAAAATTTATGGGATTGCTCTCTTTATCTCCTTCTTCTCTGTGATTAATCTTTCCAGCTCTTTGCCCTAAACCCACCTCACATTTTTCCTGGGACTGCTTTTGCATTCATAGCTGGGCAGCATTGGGAGGAGAAGGAAGAGGAAGAGGAAAAGGAGGAGGATGGAGGGAGAGAGAGATAAAGGAACAGAGAGAGAGAGAGCACTATGAGGTCTTTTCTAGTGGTCTTAGGACTATAGCTTTCCTGTTCAGAAAGAATAATTTTCCTTCCTTAGAGTTCTAGGCACATTCCCAGACGTTGACCCCACTGCCTGTTGTGTGACTTCATTCAGGGGGGACTAGGATGAAGAAAAAGTGATTTTAAAAAAAAAAAAAAAAAAGGAAAAACAACCTGGGCATTCCCTTACTGTCTCTAGTCCTTGGCAGTCTCTTTATTCATCCTTCTCAGAATAGTGAGGGATAATTTTACTTGGAGGTGTTTCTGACTGTACCCGATACACAATTCTAGATTGTTTTCACTGTCATTGAATCTAGGTCTGGCAAATGCCAGATTAAAAGAAAGTAAATGCACAACTAATTCAGTGTTACTTACGGTGTTTTTCTCAAATATGTTTGCTACTGTTCATAGCTTCATGTCCTCAGATAGCTGCTCTATGCATTATTTTCTGGATTTATACCAGTATTCAGTGAGACAGACCACATTTCCTGGACCACAGTCCCATCTGACCCTTATGGTGTCCATCTCTCTGCTGAAATTCCCTATCTGTTGGCACATGTAGTCTGTCTTCTCCACTAGATCTTTTAATATATTAAATGTCTGAAAACGGGCATGTCTGTTCCTTTGTTAGCTTGTTCATACTAAGTTTTGGATCAGTTAACTCACAACTTAAGCCAGGTTTGAGATTTGTTGTTGATGCCAAGACTTTCTGGGCAATACAGGCTTTAAATTATTGCAGAATTGGGAACTTATTTTCTTGTTCTTAAAGAGGGGCCTGAGTGCCAAAAGGTTTTTCTCAGTTTTGGCTCACCCCACATCTTTTGGTCATTCCTGTATGTCTGAGTCACAGAGGGTTCTCTCTCCATGCTCTTGCCCCTTGCCTAGTGGTAGAATGCTATTGCTTATTACTAGCTACTAGGCTTGAGGTGAAGACAGAAAAGCACTCTTTCATCCTGGTGTAGTCTTAATCTAGGTCAGATCCAGTGTATCTGGGAGGATGGGCCAGGTTGTTATAATTTCTACTTTGACTTTGTGATAGTCAAACTATACTTTGTATCTTGCTCCTCTCTCAATAGCAGTATCCATTTGCTTTGTATTGGTGTAGGATCCTGGGCCCAAAGCAGTTTTTTTCTTCTCTTCTAGGATTATAAAACTTCTTCTAACTCCTCTCAATAGAAATGAATCATTTCCTTTGTCCTTTGAGTAAAAAGTGTTTCCTACTCACCCCAACAGCAGAAAGGGCATTGCTTCTAGTCCCCCTGAAATGACAGTAAATCTTTCCCTCTCTCCTGAGAACACCAGCATTAACTAACTCTCCCCTAGTGGTTTAAGACTTTTGGCTTGCAAGTGAAGGATCTAGCTAAGCAAGTGAAGTTTTGTCTTTCTTCTCTGAGGAGCACACCTTTTGTATGCCCATATCATTGAGGGGAGCTTTCTTTGATGTCCTGGCCTTCCCTCAATCTTTCTCCTGATCACCTGGTGGAGATACATGTAAAACAGTCTCAGAATTTCTCTTGTGTCTTGGCCTACAGGTATTCCAGACTGATATGTCCAGACTGATATGCTAACCCACATTTGGCCTTTAATAATTTGTTACAATTTTAGCTGATTTTTTTCTTGGTTGCTTGTATTATGACTACCTCTTTCTCTTATGTATTAAGTATTAAGATTAGGTTAGTTTCATAAAATGAGCTGGATAGTGTTTCTTTCTTCCTATTTTCTGGGAAAACTTGCATAAAATTGGAATTATCCATCCCTTGAATGTTTGATAGAAATATCCTTAAACAATTAGTTCCTATTCTTTTTATCACTATTCTTTATTGTTTATTTGATTGTAGAATTTTTTTTTAACAATTGGTTCAATGATTTTAATGATTATAGGTTCAATCTAGCTTCGTTTCTTCCTGAGTTATTTTTGGAAGTTATCATGTCCTAGTAAGTTGGCAATTTTGACTAAGTTTATAAATGTGTTGGTGTGAAGTTGTGTATGGTATTCCCTTATTTTAAAAATCTTAAATCATATGTAGTTATGAGCTCTTTTCTATTTTTTTCATTTTGTTTGATAACCCTACCAAATATTTGTTGATTCAAATGATTACTGTTTATTTCAGTTGATTTATTTGATTTTTTCTATTCAACATTTTTACTTTTGTATTTATAATTTCTTCTCTTCCACATTGCTTTGGATTATTTTGTTGTTCTTCTAATTTTTCTTTAAGCTGGATAATTAACTTAGTATTTAAGCTTTCTTCTTTTGCAAATAAATATTTAAGGCTGTACACTTCCCTGAACATGTTTTTCTCTGTATTTCCAAAGTTTTGGTATCTGTGTTCACTAAAATTGAATTTTAATTATCTTCCTATTCCCATTATAATTTCTGCTTTGAACAGTGAAATATGAAATGTGCACTTGAATTTCTAAACACACCTTTAATATTTTTGTTTGTTTACTATTTATTTGTAAAGTGCATTGCACTCAGAGACTATATCATATGTGATACATATTCTTTGATATTTTTTGATCCTTGCTTTAGCACCTAACATGTAGTGAATTCTGTAAATGTTCCATGTGTAATAATAAGAAAGCCACCATATGTTCTAAATATGTCTCATATCAAATTTGTTCTTTGTGATATTCATCACTCCTGTAATCTTACTAATATTTGAATACTTAAACTGCCAGATTTTAAGGAAGATGTGTTAACATCTCCCATTAGGTTTATCTCTCATTATATTTGCTTGAGATTTGTCTGGCATACCTATTTTCAACTTTTTTTACAGTCTAGCTTTCTGTGTCTTATAAGTAAGATATGAGTCTTATGAGTATCATTTAAAATCCCATTTAGATAATCTTTCAAACTTTTGAGCTTAATCAATTTGCTTTTCATGTTTGCTGATACCTTTTGGATTTATTTCTACCATCTAGTTTTGTGGTTCCTTTATTCTCCTTTTTAAAATATTTTTTTCTCATTTCCTGCCTTCGTTTGGATTTATAGCATGTTTTATTCCAATTATTATCTTGCCTCTTCTGCTCTGTAAGTTGTGTAATTTATTGCTGTCTTTTAAAGTGATCATATCTAAATTGCTAACACTCTTATTTAACTTAGCTAACTCTAAAGTTAATAAATGAGTCTGCCCTTTTCCCAAATAATATGGGAGGAAGTGTAACACAATGGTTATAATTGTAGGCTTTGAAGCCAAACTGCTAAGTTTGAAACCATGTGATTCCTGTCTCCCCCCCACCCCCCGCAAGGTTCTTTTGCCACTTTAAGCCTCAGTTTCCTCATTGGTACAATGAGGATCAAAATGTCTCATACCTCATAAGATTGTCATGAGGAAAATAAAAAGGAGATAATGTAGACAAAATACCTGACATATAAGGGCTCAGTAAGTGTTAAAATATATTAGGATGTTTACCTTATTCATTGCCCTTAGAACGTAAGAAGTTTTTCCAATAGCCTCTTCCAGCTATTGATTTTTTATATCATTTTCAAAATTCTTTCCATCACTGTGATCATTTTAATTGCCTTTATGGACATCTTCTCCAACTGCTTTTTGTTTGTTTGTTTGTTTGTTTTGTTTTGGAAACACAGAAGCTGGTTTCATGTTTAATTTTGACACAAAAGCATACACCCTTGTATGTGGAAAAAAAAGTTGCTTTTTTGTTTTGTTTTTTTGTTTTTTCAATTTTGTGTTCAGAGTCCTTCACTGAGCCAATCTCTCAAGGAGTGTTCTGTAGTGATTTTAAAATCCATTTTTTGGGTTGTAATTGTGAGCTCAGAATATACACTCTAATAGGCATAAATTCATTTAAGTTTACCTGTTAATGGATTTGACCTGCTATGCCAGAGGCTCTTCCTACACATGTGCCACCCAGATTTGAAGCCTGTGTTACATTTATATTTGCTCCAATTGACACTATCAGGTGGAATGTTTAAGGAAACAGGTCTTTTGATGGGATCTATAGTGGAGTTATAACTGGCTGTGAGTAAGCAGGAGAGGCATTATTCCAAGTCGGTGCTAGAGAAAGATGGTGGATTTTATGGGAATGGATAAGAGCTTTACCTTCCAAATATATTCAGGAGCATAACCACTAATAATAGTAGTTAACATTTATGGCCTGCTTGTTATGTGCCAGACATTCATGTTATCAACATATAAATCCTATTGTTTATTGTTATCCCATTTACAGATGGGAAAACTGTGCCACTTACAGATTAAGTAACTTGTATCAATGGTAGATCTGGAGTTAGAATCTAGACAAAATGACTTCAGATTTGGTGTACCTAATTTTTGCATTGCTGCCAAATACATGATGAATTAACTGGAGTTGTTTTTACAGCCACCCGAAGTTATCTTTCATTGTCATGATTGTGGTATAAATTTTGCTGACTTTTAAAAATGAAAGAGAATTTTATTACATCTAGCAAATTGTATGGTTGTGGATCAAAACTGCACTTCTTTTTAAAACACTTTTTTTTTATTTTGGTAACCAAACTTAAAATGAGATCTACCCTCTTAACAGATATTTAGTGTAGACTACAGTATTTTTAACTAGAAGCACAGTGTTTTACAGCAGATATCTAGAACTTATCCATCTTACATAACTTTAACCTTATATCCATTAAATAACAACTCTCCATTTTCTCCTCCCTAGTTCTTGATAACTGCCATTAAACTCTCTGCTTCTATAAGTTTGAGTATTTTAGATATTTTGGAAACCTCATGTAAGTGGAATCATGCAGTGTTTGTCTTTATGTGACTGGCTTATTTTACCTTGCATTATCTCTTCAAGGTTCATCCATGTGATAACGTGTCAGGTTTTATTCCTTTTTAAGGCTTAATTATATTCCATTGTATGAATACACCATATTTTCTTTATCCATTCATCTCTTGATAGTTATTTAGATTGCTTTCATATCGTGGTTATTGGCAATCGTGATTCCACAAACATAGGAGTATTAGTATCTCTTTAAGCTCCTGATTTAATTATAAATACCCTAAGCAAGATTGCTGGATAATACGTTGTTTCTATTATTTATTTTTTTTAAATTTTAGTTGACAAGTAAAATCATATAAGTTTATGATACAACATGCTGTTTTGACATATTTATGCATTGTGAAATGGCTAAAGTGAGTTAATTATTGTATATATTCTCTCACATAATTTTTTTTTTTGTTTTGAGAACACTCAAAATCTACTCTGTAAGCATTTTCAAGTATACAATGCATTATTATTAACTATAGACACATGCTGTACAATAGATCTCTTGAACTTACCCCTCCTGTGTAAGTGATGTTTGGATCTTTTGACCAACATATCCCCAAATCCCCAACCCCAGCTCCTGGTAACCACCATTCTTCTCTCTGCTTTTATAAATTCAATTTTTTTTTTTTTTTTAGATTCACATAGAAGTGAGATCATGTGGCATTTGTCTACCTGTGGTTGGCTTATTTCACATAACTTAATGTCCGCCAGGTTCATCCTTGTTGTTGTAAATGACAGGATTTTCTTATTTTTGATGGCTGAAGAGTATTCCATTGTGTTTTTATACCCCATTTTCTTTATGCACTTAGCTGCTGTTGGACATGTAGGTTGATTTCATATCTTGGCTACTGTGAATAATGCAACAATGAACATGAGAGTGCAGATACCTTTTCAAGATATTGATTTCAGTTCCTTTGGGTATATACCCAAGAGTAGAATTGCTGAATCATATGATATTTATATTTTTAATTTTTTGAAAAAATACCATACAGTTTTCTACAGTAGGTTGCACATGTTTACATTCCTACTAACATTGTACAAATGTGTTTTTCCCCTCCACACTCACACCAACACTTGTTATTTCATGTCTTTTTAAAAACCATTGTAATAGGTGTGAGTTGACATCTCACTGTGATTTTTATTTGCATGTCTCTGATGATTAGTGATGTTGAACACCTTTACATATAACTGCTGACTATTTACTTAAATATCTTCTTTAGAAAAATTTCTATCAAAATTTGTGCCAATTTTTAATTGGTTTATTAAATAATGTTTGTTATGGATTTGTATAAGATCCTTAAATAATTTGAATATTAATCCCATATCAAATATATGGTTTGCACATATTTTCTCCCTTTTTTTAGGTTATCTCTTCACTGTGTTATTTCCTTTTTTTGTGTAGAAGCATTTTAGTTTGATAAAGTACCACTTATTTGTTTTTGCTTTTGTTGCCTATGCTTTTGATGTCACATCCAGAAAATCATTGCCAAGACAAATGTCAGAAAGTTTTTCCCTACTGTCTTTTAGGAGTTTTATGATTTCAAGTCTTATATTTAAGTCCTTAATCCTTGTTGAGTTAGTTTTTGCATACAGTGTAATATGAAACTCCAATTTCATTCTTTCCATGTGAATATCCAGTTTCTTCTACACCATTTATTGAAGGGAATATCCTTTCCTTATTGTTTTTTCTCGGCACCCTTGTCAGCAATTAATTGACGTATATATGTGGGTTTATTTCTGGGATTTCAATTCTGTTCCATTGGTATAATTGTTTTTACGCCAGGACCATGCTGTTTTGATTGCTACAGCTCTTTAATATAGTTTGATGTCAGGAAGTGTGATGCCTCTAGATTTGTGCGACATTCTCAAGATGTCTTTGGTTATTCGAGGTCGTTTGTGGTTCTATAAGAATTTTGGAATTGTTTTTCTACTTATGTGAAAAGTGGCATTGGAGTTTTTCATAGGGATTTTATTAAATCTGTAGATCACTTCAGGTTGAATGTACATTTTAATTATATTACTTCTTCCAATCCACGAACAAAGAATGACTTTCCATTTTTCTCTGTCTTCTTTAATTTCTCTCATAGAACTTCTAAAATGTCCAGTCTATAGTTTTTTGGTTTTTGTTTTTACTTCTTTGGATAAACTTATTTCTAAATATTTTACTCTTTTGATTATAAATGGAATATCTTTCTTAATTTCATTTTGGTATATTTTGCTGTTAATGTATAAAAACTCCACGAATTTTCTAAGTTGATTTTGCATTCTGCAACTTTTCTGAATACACTTGTTAGTTGTAACAGTTGTTTTGTTGAGATTTTAAGGTTTGTAAACACATGATCATATATCTCCGAACAGATAATTTTAGTTTTTCCTTTCATATTTAGATGCATTTATTTATTTATTTATTTATTTATTTATTTATTTATTTATTTTTGTGGTTAATTTCTCTGGCAAGAAATTCCAGTCCCATGTTGAATACAAGTGGCAAGAGTCAGCATCCTTGCCTTGTACTTGATCTTAGAGGAAAAGTTTTCAGTTTTTTCCTATTGATTATGATGTTACTTGCAGACTTTTCATACATGGTTTTATTTTGTTGAGGTAAGTTTCTTCTATATGTATTTTTCGAGATTGATTTTATTATAAATGAATGTTGACTTTTTTGAAGTGACTTTTCTGCATTTATTGGCAAAATTATGCAGTTTTAATCTTTTATTCTATGAATGTGATGTATCACATTGATTGACTCGCGTGTGTTAAACATTCTTGCATGGCAGGGATATATGCCATTTGTTCATGTCATGTGATGCTTTTAATGCGCAGTTGAACTCATTTTTTCAGTAATTTATTAATGATTTTTGCATTTGTGTTTATCAGGAATATTGACATGAAGTTTTCTTTTTTTGAGGTGTCTTTCTGACTTTCTATGGGTGATATTAACCTCATTTTTAAAAAAGCTTGTAAATGCTCTCTCTTCTATTTTTCTGAAAAAAATTCAGAAGAATTGGTATTAATTTTCTTTGAATGTTTGGTAGAATTTGCTCATAAATAGATTGGTCCTGGGCCTTTCTTTGTTGGAAGGTTTCTGATTAATGATTAAATCTCATTATTTGTTATTGGTCAGGCTTTCATTTTCCTTTCAATTCTATTTTGGTACATTACATGTTTCTAGTGAAATATAAATTTATTATCAATTGTTCAATTTGTTAATATATACTTGTTCACAATAGTGTCTTATATTCCTTTTTATTTCTTACGTTTTCCTCATAATGTCACATTTTTAATTTCTGATGTTATTTGAGCATTTTCTCTTTTTCTCATAGTCTAACTAAGGGTATGGTTAATTCTGTGTATCTTTTCAAAACACAGCTCTGATTTTTTTCTGTTTTGATTGTTTTCTATTTTTTCTAGTCTCTGTTTTATTTATCACTGCTTTAATTTTTATTTTTAATTTTCTATTTCTATAATTAGAATAAGTTTATTTTATTTTCATAGTTCCTTGAGGCAAAAGTTAGGATGTTTACTTGACATCTTTCTAATTTTTTGATTAAAATATTTTGATTAAAAAGTTTGCTTAGGCTTTTATCACTCTAAACTTCCCTCTTAGTGCTACTTTTATTTTATCTCCTAAGTTTTCTTTTGTTGTGTTTTGATTGTCTCAAGATACTTTAAACGTTTCCTTAGATTTATTCTTAGATACCATGGTTAATCAGTACTGTGTTGTTTAATTTCCACATTTTTGTTCACTTTTTCTGTTTGTTTCTGCTTTTTAAATTCTCTTTTTAAAATTTACTTTTATTACTTTAAGTCCTGGGATATATGTGCAGAACGTGCAGGATTGTTGCAGAGCTATACACGTGCCATGGTGGTTTGCTGCACCCCTCAACCAGTCATCTACACTAGGTATTTCTCCTAATGCTATCCCTATCCTAGCCCCCCCCACCTCAACAGGCCCTGGTGTGTGATGTTCCCTTCCCTGTGTCCACGTGTTCTTATTGTTTAACTCCCACTTATGAATCAGATCATGTGGTGTTTGGTTTTCTGTTCCTGTGTTAGTTTGCTGAAAATGATGGTTTCCAGCTACATCCATGTCCCTGCAAAGGACATGAACTCATCATTTTTTATGGCTGCATAGTATTTCATGGTTTATATATGTCACATTTTCTTTATCCGATATATCATTGATGGGCATTTGGGTTGGTTGTAAGTCTTTGCTATTGTGAATAGTGCCACAATAAACATATGTGTGCATGTGTCTTTATAGTAGAATGATTTATAATCCTTTGGGTATATACCCAGTAATGGGATTGCTGGGTCAAATGATATTTCTAGTTCTAGATCCTTGAGAAATTACTACGTTGTCTTCGACAATGGTTGAACTAATTTACACTCTCACCAACAGTGTAAAAGCATTCCTCTTTCTCCACATACTCTCCAGCATCTATTGTTTCCTGACTTTTTAATGATCACCATTCAAACTGGCATGAGATGGTATCTCATTGTGGTTTTGATTTGCATTTCTCTAATGACCAGAGATGATGAGCTTTTTTTCATAGATTTGTTGACCATATAAATGTCTTCTTTTGAGAAGTGTCTGTTCATTTACTTCATCCACTTGTTCATGGGGTTGTTCGTTTTTTTCTTGTAAATTTGTTTAAGTTCCTTGTAGATTCTGGATATTAGCCCTTCATCAGATGTACAGATTGCAAAAATTTTCTCCCATTCTGTAGGTCGCCTGTTCACTCTGATAATAGCTTCTTTTGCTGTGCAGAAGATCTTTAGTTTAATTTAATCCCCTTTTTCAATTTTGGTTTTTGTTACCATTGCTTTTGGTGTTTTAGTCACGAAGTCTTTGCCCATGCCTATCTTCTGAATGCTATTGCCTAGGCTTTCTTCTAGGGTTTCTATAGTTTTAGGTCTTACATTTAAGTTTTTAATCCATCTTGAGATAATTTTTGTATAAGGTGTAAGGAAGGGGTCCAGTTTCAGTTTTCTGCAAATGCTTAGTCAGTTTTCCCAATACGATTATTGAATAGGGAATCCTTTCCCCATTGCTCGTTTTTGTCAGGTTTGTCAAAGATCAAATGTTTGTAGATGTGTGGGATTACTTCTCAGGCCTCTGTTCTGTTCTATTGGTCTATATCTCTGTTTTGGTACCAGTACCATGCTCTTTTGGTTATTGTAGCCTTGTAGTATAGTTTGAAGTCAGGTAGTGTGATACCTCCAGCTTTGTTCTTTTTGCTCAGGCTTATATTGACTATACAAACCCTTTTTTGGTTTCATACAAAATTTAAAGTAGTTATTTTCTAATTCTGTGAAGAAAGTCAATGGTAGCTTGATTGGGGTAGCATTAAATCTATAAGTTACTTTGGGCATTATGGCCATTTTCATGATATTGATTCTTCCTATCCATGAATATGAAATGTGTTTCCATTTGTGTGTGTCCTCTTTTATTTGTTTCAGTAGTGATTTGTAGTTTCCTAGAAGAGATTCTTTCCATCCCTTGTAAGCTGATGCTCACTGGAGAGAGCAGAAAAGTTCTAAAATTGACACCTTACCATCACAATTAAAAGAACTAGAGAAGCAAGAGTAAAAAAAAAATAAAAAGGTAGCAGAAGACAAGAAATAACTAAGATCAGAGCAGAACTGAAGGAGATAGACATACAAAAACCTTTAAAAATCAATGAATCCAGAAGATGGTATTTGGAAAATATTAACAAAATAGATATAACACTAGACAGACTAATAAGAAAAGAGAGAAGAATCAAATAGATATAATAAATAATGATAAAGGGAATATCACCACTGATTCCACAGAAATAGAAACTACCATCAGGGAATACTATAAAGATCTTTATGCAAATAAACTAGAAAATCTGGAAGAAATGGATAAATTCCTGGACACATATACCCTCCCAAAACTAAACCATATAGAAGTCGAATTCCTGAATAGACCAATAACAAGTTCTAAAATTGAGGCAGTAATTAATAGCCTACCAACCAAAAAAAAAAAAAAAAAAAAGCCCAGGATCAGACAGATTCACAGCTGAATTATACCAGAGGTACAAAGAGGGGCTGGTATGATTCCTTCTGAAACTATTCCAAACAATAGAAAAAGAGGGCCTTCTCTCTAACTCATTTTATGAGGCCAGCATCATCCTGATACCAAAACCTGGCAGAGATGCAACAACAAAAAAAGAAAATTTCTTGCCAACCAATATCCCTGATGAACATTGATGTGAAAATCCTCAACAAAAGACTGTCATACTGAATCCAGCAGCACATCAAAAAGTGCATCAACCATGAGCAAGTCAGTTTCTTCTCTGGGGTGCAAGGCTGGTTCAACATACACAAATCAACAAACTTATTCCATCACACAAACAGAACCATGACAAAAACCACATGATTATCTCAACAGATGCAAAAAAGGCTTTCAATTATACTTAACACCCCTTCAGGCTAAAAACTCTCAATAAACTAGGTATTGATGGAACATGTCTCAAAAATAATAAGAGCTATTTATGACAACAGACAGCCAACATCATACTGAATGAGCAGAAGCTGGAAGCATTCCCTTTGAAAACTGGCACAAGACAAGGATGCCTTCTCTCACCTGTCCTATTCAACATAGTATTGGAAGTTGTGGCCAGGGCAATAAGGCAAGAGAAAACAATAAAAGGTATTCATTTCTTCCTATTTAGGAAAAGAGAAAGTCAAATTGTTTCTATTTGTGGATGACATGATCGTTTATTTAGAAAACCCCATCGTGTCAGCCCCAAATCTCCTCACGTTGATCAGCAACTTCAGCAAAGTCTCAGGATACAAAGTAAATGTGCAAAAATCACAAGCATTTTTATATGCAGATAATAGAGAGCCAAATTATGAGTGAACTCCCATTTGCAATTGCTGCAACGAGAATAAAATGCCTAGAAATACAACTTTTTCTGCTTCTGTTTTCTATTTTTATAATATTCATGTCCGAAAAGATATGTGGTATGATTTCAAATTTCTTCAATTTTCTAAGGCTGATTTTGTGACATAACATGTAATCTTTCATGGAGTTTTTTTACATGTGTCCTGAAAAGAATATGTATTCTGCTGCTTTTGGGTGGAACGTTCTATATGTGCTTGTCAGAGCCATTGGCTTATAATGCTGTTGAAGTCAACTTTCTCTTTGTTGGTTGTATTCCAGTTGTTAAATCCTTTATAGGAAGGGGATATATCAAAGTTTCTTACTATTATATTATTTTTATCTATTTTTCCCTTCAGTTCTGTCAACATTTGCTTAACATATCTACATGTTTTTATGTTGGCTGAACATACGTTTGTAATTATTATATCTTCCTTGTGAATTGACCCTGTATCACTATATAATTTTTTGTCATTTATGATAATTTTTGACTGTAAGTCTATATATTCTTAAGTAAATGTAGCCACCCCTTTTCTCTTTTTGCTATCATTTGCATAGAATATGTTTTTCAATATTTTCACTTCCAGCCTTTGGGTGTCCTTAAATCTAGTAAACTCTTGTAGACAGCATATCGTTGGAAGATACTTTTTAAATCTATTCATCCACTCTGTCTTTTGCATAGAAAATTTAATACATTTGCATTTAAAGTAATTTTTTAGAAGAAATAATTTACTTTTGACTTTTGATCATTGTTTTCTGTTTGTCTCTTATCCATTTTGTTCCTCCTTTCCTCTCTTGCAGTCATTATGACATCTTGTTGACATTTTATTGACATGCTTTGATTTCCCTCTTTTTTACCTTTGTATAGTTTCTTAAAGAATTTTTTGTGGGCATCATAAAAATATATTTTGACCTGATAACAAGTTAACTTCAATCATATAAAAAAACTCTACACTTTTACATTTTCACTATATATTATTGATGTCACAATTTACAACTATTTGTTTTGTTTATCCATTAGCATATTTTAGTTATTATTACTTTCAATATTTGTTACTTGAAACATTTTTATCAGAATTAAAACTGGTTTACCCACCATCATTATTATAATGTAGTTTCTGTATTTGTCTACGTTTATCTTTACCAATGGGCTTTATGCTTTCACATGCTATCATGTTGATGGTAGAGTATTTTCTTTTTATTGTTATTATACTTTAAGTTCTAGGGTACATGTGCATAATGTGCAGGTTTGTTACATATGTATACTTGTGTCATGTTGGTGTGCTGCACCCATCAACTCGTCAGCACCCATCAACTCGTCATTTACATCAGGTATAACTCCCAATGCAATCCCACCCCCTACCCCCTCCCCTTGATAAGCCCCTGTGTGTGATGTTCCCCTTACCGAGTCCAAGTGATCTCATTGTTCAGTTCCCACCTATGAGTGAGAACATGCGGTGTTTGGTTTTCTATTCTTGCGATAGTTTACTGAGAACGATGGTTTCCAGCTGCATCCATGTCCCCACAAAGGATGCAAACTCATCCTTTTTTATGGCTGCATAGTATTCCATGGTGTATATGTGCCACATTTTCTTAAGCCAGTCTGTCACAGATGGACATTTGGGTTGATTGCAAGTCTTTGCTATTGTGAATAGTACCTCAATAAACATACATGTGCATGTGTCTTTATAGCAGCATGATTTATAATCCTTTAGGTATATACCCAGTAATGGGATGGCTGGGTCATACAGTACTTCTAGTTCTAGATCCTTGAGGAATCGCCATACTGTTTTCCATAATGGTTGAACCAGTTTAGAATCCCATCAACAGTGTAAAAGTGTTCCTATTTCTCTACATCCTCTCCAGCACCTGTTGTTTCCTGACTTTTTTATGATTGCCGTTCTAACTGGTATGAGATGGTATCGCATTGTGGTTTTGATTTGCATTTCTCTGATGGCCAGTGATGATGAGGATTTTTTCATGTGTCTGTTGGCTGTATGAATGTCTTCTTTTGAGAAATGTGTGTTCGTATCCTTTGCCCACTTTTTGATGGGGTTGCTTGTTTTTTTCTTGTAAATTTGTTTGAGTTCTTTATATGTTCCGGATATTAGCCCTTTGTCAGATGAGTAGATTGGAAAATTTTTCTCCCATTCTGTAGGTTGTCTGTTCACTCTGATGGTAGTTTCCCCATTTCTTGTTTTTCTCAGGTTTGTCAAAAATCAGATGGCTGCAGATGTGTGGTATTATTTCTGAGCACTCCGTTCTCTTCCATTGGTCTATATCTCTGTTTTGGTACCAGTAGCATGCTGTTTTGGTTACTGTAGCCTTCTGGTATAGTTTGAAGTCAGGTAGCGTGATGCCTCCAGCTTTGTTCTTTTGACTTAGGATTGTCTTGGCAATGCGGGCTCTTTTTTGGTTTCATATGAACTTTAAAGCAGTTTTTTCCAATTCTGTGAAGAAAGTCATTGGTAGCTTGATGGGGATGGCATTGAATCTATAAATTACCTTGGCATTATGGCCATTTTCATGATATTGATTCTTCCTATCCATGAGCATGGTGTGTTCTTCCATTTGTTTGTATCCTCTTTTATTTCACTGAGGAGTGGTGGTTTGTAGTTCTCCTTGAAGAGGTCCTTGAGGAGGTTTGCCAGTATTTTATTGAGGATTTTTACATTGATGTTCATCAGGGATATTGCTCTAAAACTCTCTTTTTTTGTGTGTGTGTCTCTGTCCGGCTTTGGTATCAGGATGATGTTGGCCGCATAAAATGAGTTAGGGAGGATTCTCTCTTTTTCTGTTGATTGGAATAGTTTTAGAAGGAATGGTACCAGCTCCTCCTTGTACCTCTGGTAGAATTCAGCTGTGAATCCATCTGGTCCTGGACATTTTTTTGGTTGGTAGGCTATTAATTAGTGTAAATTTCCCTCTACACACTGCTTTAAATGTGTCCCAGAGATTCTGGTACGTTGTATCTTTGTTCTCATTGGTTTCAAAGAACATCTTTATTTCTGTCTTCATTTCGTTATGTACCCAGTAGTCATTCCGGAGCAGGTTGTTCAGTTTCCATGTAGTTGAGCAGTTTTGATTGAATTTCATAGTCCTGAGTTCTAGTTTGATTGCACTGTGGTCTGAGAGACAGTTTGTTATGATTTCTGTTCTTGTACATTTGCTGAGGAGTGCTTTACTTCCATTTATGTGGTCAATTTTGGAATAAGTGCGATGTGGTGCTGAGAAGAATGTATATTCTGTTGAATTGAGGTGAAGAGTTCTATAGATGTCTATTAGGTCTGCTTGCTGCAGAGATGAGTTCAATTCCTGGATATCCTTGTTAACTTTCTGTCTCGTTGATCTGTCTAATGTTGACAGTGGAGTGTTGAAGTCTCCTGTTATTACTGTATGGGAGTCTAAGTTTCTTTGTAAGTCTTTAAGGACTTGCTTTATGAATCTGGGTGCTCCTGTATTGGGTGCATATATATTTAGGATAGTTAGCTCTTCCTGTTGAATTGATCCCTTTACCATTATGTAATGGCCTTCTTTGTCTCTTTTGATCTTTGATGGTTTAAAGTCTGTTTTATCAGAGACTAGGATTGCAACCCCTGCTTTTTTTATTCTCCATTTGCTTGGTAGATCTTCCTCCATCCCTTTATTTTGAGCCTATATATGTCTCTGCATGTGAGATGGGTCTCCTGAATACAGCCAACTGATGGGTCTTGACTCTTTATCCAGTTTGCCAGTCTGTGTCTTTTAATTGGACCATTATCTCCATTTACATTTAAGGTTACATTTACATACATATTTTTATGTGTGAACTTGATCCTGCCATTATGATATTAACTGCTTATTTTGCTCTTTAGTTGATGCAGTTTCTTCCTGGCCTCGATGGTCTTTACATTTTGGCATATTTTTGCAATGGCTGTTACCGGTTGTTCCTTTGCATGTTTAGTGCTTCCTTCAGGATCTCTTGTAGGGCAGGCCTGGTGGTGACAAAATCTCTAAGCATTTGCTTATCTGTAAAGGATTTTATTTCTCCTTCACTTATGAAACTTAGTTTGGCTGGATATGAAATTCTGGGTTAAAATTCTTTTCTTTAAGAACGTTGAATATTGTCCTCCACTCTCTTTTGGCTTGCAGAGTTTCTGCCGAGAGATCTGCTGTTTGTCTGATTGGCTTCCTTTGTGTGTAACCTGACCTTTCTCTCTGGCTGCCGTTAAGATGTTTTCCTTCATTTCAACTTTGGTGAATCTGGCAATTATGTATTTTGTAGTTGCTCTTCTCAAGGAGTATCTTTGTGGTTTTCTCTGTATTTCCTAAATTTGAATGTTGGCCTGCCCTACTAGGTTGGGGAAGTTCTCCTGGATGATATCCTGAAGAGTGTTTTCCAACTTGGTTCCATTTTCTCCCTCCCTTTCAGGCACCCCAATCAGACGTAGATTTGGTCTTTTTACATAATCCCATACTTCTTGCAGGTGTTGTTGATTTCTTTTGCTTCTTTTTTCTTTAGACTTCTCTTCTCACTTCATTTCATTTATTTGATCCTCAATCGCTGATACTCTTTTTTCCAGTTGTTCGAGTTGGTTACTGAAGTTTGTGGATTTGTCACGTATTTCTCGTGTCATGGTTTTCATCTCTGTCAGTTCGTTTATGGCCTTCTCTGCATTAATTATTCTAGTTATCAATTCTTCCACTCTTTTTTCAAGATTTTTAGTTTCTTTGTGCTGGGTACGTAATTCCTCCCTTAGCTCTGAGAAGTTTGATGGCCTGAAGCCTTCTCTCATCTCATCAAAGTCATTCTCCCTCCAGCTTTTATCTATTGCTTGCGATGAGGTGCGTTCCTTTGGAGGGGGAGATGTGATCTTACTTTTTGAATTTCCAGCTTTTCTGCCCTTCTTTTTCCCCATCTTTGTGTTTTTATGTGCCTCTGGACTTTGATGATGGTGATGTACTGATGGGGTTTTGGTGTGAGTGTCCTTCCTTTTTGTGAATTTTCCTTCTAACAGTCAGGACCCTCAGCTGTAGGTCTGTTGGAGATTGCTTGACGTCCACTCTAGACCCTGTTTGCCTGGGTGTCAGCAGCAGAGGCTGCAGAAGATAGAATACTGCTGAACAGCGAGTGTACCTGTCTGATCCTTGCTTTGGAAGCTTCCTCTCAGGGGTATATTCCACCGTGTGAGGTGTGGCGTGTCAGTCTACCCCTGGTGGGGTATGTCTCCCAGTTAGGCTCCTCAGGGACCCACTTGAGCTGTCTGTCCGTTCTCAGATTTCAATCTCCACGTTGGGAGATCCACTGCTCTCTTCAAAGCTGTCAGACTCGTTTGCGTCTGCAGAGGTTTCTGCTGCTTTTTGTTGTTGTTGTTGTCGTTGTTGCTGTTGTTTAGCTGTGCCCTGTCCCCAAAGGTGGAGTCTACAGAGACAGGCAGGCCTCCTTGAGCTGCTGTGAGCTCCACCCAGTTTGAACTTCCCTGCATCTTTGTTTACCTACTTAAGCCACAGCAATGGTGGGCACCCCTCCCCCAGCCTCGTTGCTGCCTTGCTGTTAGATTGCAGACTGCTGTGCTAGCAATGAGGGAGGCTCCATGGGCATGAGACCCTCCTGGCCAGATGTGGGATATAACCTCCTGGTGTGCTTGTTTGCTAAGACCCTTGGTAGAGTGCAGTATTGGGGTGGGAGTTACCCGATTTTCCAGGTTTTTTGTGTCTCAGTTCCCCTGGCTAGGAAAAGGGATTCCCTTCCCCCTTGTGCTTCCCAGGTGAGGCGATGCCTCGCCCTACTTCAGCTCTCACTGGTCGGGCTGCAGCAGCTGACCAGCACCGATTGTCTGGCACTCCCAGTGAGATGAACCCAGTACCTCAGTTGAAAATGCAGTAATCACCTGCCTTCTGTGTTACTCGCGCTGGGAGCTGGAGACTGGTGCTATTCCTATTTGGCCATCTTGCTCTGCCCCCCGGTAGAGTATTTTTATTTCAAGTTGAAGAACTCCCTTTCACACTTATTGTAAGTTAGGGATCATGGTAATAAACCTCTTCAGTTTCATTTTGTTTGAGAAATTCTTCATGTTGTCTTCATTTCTGTAAAACAGCATTATGTGGTATAGTATTCTTGGTAGACAGCGCTTTTTAAAATTCCTTTAGCAGTATGAATATATGTTCCACTCAATTCTGGCCTGTGATGTTTGTTAAAACGTCCACTGATGGCCTTGTACAGTTCCCTTGCCTGTGACAAGTTATTTTATCTTTCTGATTTCAAAAACTATCTGTTTTTTACTTTTGACAGTATGTCTTCATAATAATTTCTTTGGGTTGATCTTATTTTAGAACTTTTGTGCTTCCTGGGTCTGGATGCCCATTTTTTTCCCTCCACATGTGGAAAATTTTCAGCCATTATTTTTTAATAAACTTTCTGATTCTTTCTCTCTCTCTCTCTCTATCTCTCAAACTTCTGGGAAATCCTAATGCCTGTATTCTTTCACTTGATAGTGTCCTATATGTTTTTACATTTTCTTCATGGCTTTCCTTTTCTTTTCTTTTTGTTCCTCTGAGCTACTCTGACTGGATACTTTTAAATGACCTTTCTTCAGGTTTGTTGATTTATTTATTTATTTATTTATTTTTGAGAGGGAGTTTCACTCTGTCGCTCAGTCTGGATCTCAGCTCACTGCAACCTCCACCTCCTTGGTTCAAGTGATTCTCCTGTCTCAGCCTCCTTAGTAGCTGGGACTACAGGTTCCCACCACTGCATACAGCTATTTTGTGTATTTTTAGTAGAGATGGGGTTTCACTATGTTTGTCAGGCTGGTCTTGAACTCCTGACCTTGTGATTCACCTGTCTTGGCCTCTCAAAGTGCTGGGATTGTAGGCATCAGCCACCAGACCGGGCTTGGTGATTTTTTCATTGTGCTTATTCTAGTTTTCTGATGAACACTTCTGCTGAGTCTTCATTTAAAATTCATTTATTATAATTTTTAGCTCCAAGGCATCTGTTTAGTTCATTAAATTTTTTCCCTTTTTTTTGTTGAAGTTCTGACTTTGTTCATGCATTATTCTCTTGAGATCCTTGAACATATTTTCTGATTGTTACTTTGAATTCTCTGTCAGGTAATTAATCTATGTCTGTTTTATTAAAGCCAGTTTTTGGAGTTTTATCTTGTTCTTTATTATTATTATTATTATACTTTAAGTTCTATGGTACATGTGCACAATGTGCAGGTTTGTTACATATGTATACATGTGCCATGTTGGTGTGCTGCATCCATTAACTCATCATTTACATTAGGTATATCTCCTAATGCTATCCCTTCCCCCGCCCTCCCCACAATAGGACCCGGTGTGTGATGTTCCCCTTCCTGTGTCCAAGTAATCTCATTGTTCAATTCCCACTTATGAGTGAGAACATGCAGTATTTGGTTTTCTGTTCTTGCGATAGTTTGCTGAGAATGATGGTTTCCAGCTGCATCCATGTCCTTACAAAGGACACGAACTCATCCTTTTTTATGGCTGTGTAGTATTCCCTGGTGTATATGTGCCACATTTTCTTAATCCAGTCTGTCACCGATGGCATTTGGGTTGATTCTAATTCTTTGCTATTGTGAATAGTGCAACAATAAACATACGTGTGCATGTGTCTTTATAGCAGTGTGACTTATAATCCTTCGGGAATATCCCCAGCAATGGGATGGCTGTGTCAAATGGTATTTCTAGTTCTAGATCCTTGAGGAATCACCACATTGTTTTCCACAATGGTTGAACTAGTTTACAGTCCCACCAACAGTGTAAAAGTGTTCCTATTTCTCCACATCCTCTCCAGCGAGTTGTGTTTCCCTATTTCTTCATTTTCCTTGAATATATTAATGTCTATGTGTTAGCAAAAACAACCACATTTTTCAGTCTTCATGGTTTGGCCTTGTGTAGGAGAAGACTTTCACCAATCAACCTGGCCAGAGATTCTGTGGGCCTCTTAAACCTTCAAACTGTTGTATTAGTAGTGTCCTCAGGCTTCTAAAATATGTCATTCCCTGTCAGCACACAGAGACAGATGAGTCAGAAACCAGCTTCTGATGCAACTTCTGGAGAAGTTGAAACTTTTGACACATGCTCCAATTCTTTCTCTCCCTGGGGAGAAGCTGGGAGCTGGATTTTTCACTCACTCATTCTGTGATGAACCAGTGGGATAATCCATGACAACTACTCATGTACTAGTTCAAACCACTGTTTTTGTTCTCTGTATCCCCCATGTATCTAGTATATGTTAGGTCCCATCAGCACTCCAATAAAGGCAAGAGACAAGTCAGTTCCTTAGGCAGCAATGTAAAAGTTGAGATGCTGGATGTGTGGTTTGATGTTTTTCCACCTCACAAAGAAGCTTTTTGGCGTAAGAACTTTATCCACATTGTAAATCCTGCCTCCCCTTATCAGGTGTGTGCAATTAAGTCATCCTAATCCTTAGGCTGAGACAAAGCAAGGGTTACCATTAAGAGAAACTGTGTTGGCTAGAACGCTCTGGACAAGAACAGCATTACAGGAGAAAGTTGGGGTCTATTATTCTTGCACAGACAAAATCTATGTGCCAGACTTGATTTTAAGAATTCTCAAGGAGTTTTTGAGTAGTGGAGTACTATCAGAAAACCTCTGAGTGTGTGGTACTGAGAGGGACTAAGGAGTCTCATGCAGATCTTTTATTACTTAGAAGCTCTAACTGGACTACTCAAAATTCTTTATTTTTATAGTTTCAACTTTTATTTCAGAGTCGGGAGTACAAATGCAGGTTTGTTACTTGGGTATATTGTGTGATGCTGAGGTTTACGGTACAAATGACCTTGTCACCCAGTTAGTGAGTATAGTATCCAATAGGTAGATTTCAACACTTTCTCCTTCCTCCCTAGACCCTCTAGTAGTCCTCAGTGTCTATTGTTGCCATCTTTATATCCGAAAGTATCCAATATTTAGCTCCCATTTAGAAGTGAGAATATGTGGTATTTGTTGATATACTTGAATCTAAGTCTGTCCTACCAGGTAACCTCCAGCCAAGTTTTTTTTTTTTTTTTTTTTTTTTAAACATAGATTAAAAATGTCAAACATTCTCCTATTTCTAAGTCAGTGAGATTGTGAATATTATTCAAAATAGAAGTCCCTATGGAAGAAAAGCCCTTTTCCCGAGGAAACTACCTATCCTGATTTTTCTTAGGAAATCCAGCTCTGCATTTTGTTACTGTTTTTTTGTGGATCTTCTTTCTATTTTAGGCACTATTCTTATTATCAACCACGATTTTTAGCGCTCTGGCAAGTTTCAATGCATTGAGTATGACTCAGAGTCTCTTAGGAAACTGAAAGGCCGAGTAACACGTCAACATTTCTTCAAGAGACATCTTTTTTAAAAAATATTTTTTAAGTGTGGATAGCCATTTAGAAAGCATTGAGTTTGATGATGTCCAACATAATTGTCTGGGAAATTTGTTTAAAAATCAACTTTCAGAGCCATAATCCAGCTGTGCTATATCAGCATCAACATGGCTGGTAACTAGACATGTGTATTTTTAACTAACACCTTCCATGATTTTAATGTACCACAAAATTTGAGAACTGTTGATTTAATTTACCTTTCTCCTTCTTTATATAAAGGAAGAATAAGACCTAAAAAGCAAATATAACTTTCACAGTTTACTAAAATATAACCAAAGGAATATTCAAAAGGAGAAGTGAAGACATCATTGTAACTTTTGAAAATTATTTCTTTTTAAAATCTACCATGCAGCATAAAAAAGTTGGACTTGACTTACAATAGCTAGTTTAATTAAATAGATATTCTGTGGCTCTGAGCTTCAAATAAATCAAGTCTTATCACAATGAAATTAAGCTTTGCTAATGCCTGTGTTTTAATAAAATGGAAATCAGGACCCTGGGGTGTGACTCTTAAAGTTCAAGTTCTAAACTTCTTTAGCACTGACGAAAGGTAGGGCTGTCAGACTGAGGAGGCCCAAAAGCCTTTGAGGTTTCCTCCAGGTAAGCCCTGAAGCTATGGGCCAGTTAATGGCTCTGGCGGTTAATTGAGCTAAAAATAAAACATAAATTATGCCTGAGGTACTTTTTCTCCCTCTCTACACAGAATTTGATTAAGAGATGTGTTTCATGAAGGATGAGATTACATCTGCGTGGGATTAGACAAAAATGGACAAGAATTTTGTATTTTCCCTGTAGCTCTCCAGCTGCCTCTACAGAATACATCCCCCAGGGCTTGGGCCTTGAACTCATGTTATTTGGAAATTTTGAGTGGGTTCAGATATTTTTGATATGGGCCCTTTCATCCGTGTCAGAAGAACAGCTTGGTTCTTTGATTTCTCTCCAAGTTAAGGACAAGTTCTATGAGGCCATTTTAATTTTCTCATTCTAAAACTTTAATCAGTGGTTTAGAAGAAATATTCTTCAGTCAGTGGGTAAACACACACACACACACACACACACACCCCTTCTATAGTTAAAATTTCTGATGTTGTTGCACTCCAAATTTTAATGCTGTATTGGTGACTGTGATTTGCTAACAATGGCAGCATCTGTAAATGAGCTTCTTGGAACTGAGAGAATAACAGGAAAAGGAATGAGAAGAGAGAGAGCAGACCCAGGTAGCTGAAACAGAAAGCAAGGGAGGCAATGAGCAAAGGTGATTCCCAGAACTTCAAGAGTGATTCAGCCACAGACAAGGAAGCTTTCTTCATGTTTCAAATGGACATTTATTTAAAAGCCATCAAGGTAAAATGTAGCCTTAGAATAAAAAGGCAAAAATGTTCCAATTTGATGTCTTATTAGAGTTGACATCAATTCTGCCCATCTCTCCAAGTCTATGTCTCATTTCTTGAGGAATTCCCTACTCTTTGCTAAATCTGGGGAGTGTTGAAGATAGGCAGTAAGAAAACTAGTGTCTTGTTTGTATATTATTCTGAGAAACAACTGGGGAGGCGGTGCTGACCTACATCCTTCCAATCCCTTCAAAGAAGGAAAGGTTAAGATTACTGAGGAGGTACTTTGAAGAGCCTTCGTAGTGAAAAAAATCTCCCCACCCATCCTGATACTTAGTATGAATCATTACGTATTAATGTCCCTGAAGTAGGCAAAACTATGGAACTTGAATTTTGTTGGAAATTGCACTGACTGAGAAGATAGGATGCCAACATCAAACCTTGCCTCTTCCATGGGCCATTTGACATTTAGAAATTCACATGACTTTCTATGGTCCACATAGGCCTTTCTATGGTTCACATAGGCCTTCCTTACACGGCATTTGAATGCTACACTATCATGGGAGATAAACAGCCTGGTATTTCCAGCCTGCTACCAATTAGACTTTCCCAAACAACTGAATGTTTATCTACTGAATTATGTGGCCCCAACAAAACCTGTTTACTCATTCCTTAAACATGCCTAGGGCATTCTCTTCCTCTATACCTCACATTGTTATTCTAGTTTGGAAGGCCTACCCACTTTCTGTCATCCCATCCAAATTTTCTTCAAGTTCCAATGAAAGTCCCACATCCCTCCAGGGCTCTTTCTTTCTCCTCTACTCTCACTGCTCGTATCACTCATTTGGTACTTTTCATCTGTGTGTTTATGTCTGACTTCCCCAACTAGACTATAAGTTTTTGTTTTTGTTTTTGTTTTCAGTGTAGAGATAGTATCCTACTCAATTAATTCAGTTAATAGATGGAAAAGCTCCTTACAAATTGCCAAATATGATAATTATTTTATGTCAGTTGTTTTAAAAGGCAGTTATCGCATAGTAAAGAGACTATGATGCAGATGGATCTGGGTGCTGGTGTTTGTGACTTCACTTATTAGCTGTGTGACTTTGGGCATACTATGTAATCACTTCAAACTTAGTTTGCTTATCTGTAAAATGGGTATGACAAGTACCATCCTCAATAAATTTTTATGAGAATGAAATATCATTAATGGGCATAAACATTTTATAATTTTTCCTGAGTTGTATAAATGCTACCAATTATAAGTATACCAATACCCACGTATAACTCTTCCCCATTATAACAGATACACACTCCAGGCCACAATAAATGTTTCTTTGGGACTATGATGATAAAAGTGATGATTAATACCACTATTTTACTCTTTTTTAGGCCAAAGTAGGAAACAGCCATGGTGTAAGTCACCAAAACTGGCTCCTTTATGGAGACTAGTCTGCCTGATTTATTTCATGTTTTTTCACAGAGTATCAGTATGGAAGGGACCCTTAGAGAAAAATCCAGTTGAAGTTTTTCTTGTACTGATATGGACAATGATGTCCAGAAAGGGGAAGGGGTTGCTCAAAGCTACATAGCATGTCAAACATGGAGACAAAAGTGATGTAAATTCTGATATAGATATAGACACATGTGACAGGTTTTTCTTCAAAGATCTGTGGACTTGTTCAGATTTCCACTTTAATATTCCAGCCTATTACTAAGGCTTAGCAGATGTCCATGGTCACACAGCCAGGAAGTAAAGGAGCCAGGACTTGAGCCCTGTTCTGTCTGCCTCTCAAGGCCCTGTGCTGCTTCCTTCCCCAAATCACGACCTGTTCGTGTACTCCTATTTTCTTTTGGTCCATCACCCATAAGGAAGGCAAACTCAAATCTCCCCACTGCACCAGCACTGGTCTCCTAGAGTTGACTGAAGGTGTAGCAGGATCGGTCTTAGACAAGACCTCCTGGACACTGGTTTTAGGAAGGAATAGGCTTTAATCAGCTGGGAGCATCAGTAGACTTCTGTCTCAAGATCTGAGCTCCCCGAAGTCAAGATTTCTGTCCCTTTTAAGGGCCTACAACTCTAAGGGGTACAAGTGAGAGGGTCATGATACATTGTGCAAGTGGGGACTACGTGACTGGGGCTGCATGCACCGATGACAGAACAGAACCAAACCAAACAGGAAGTTACACAATGCTTCCTCATGCAATGTCTGGAATCTACAGATAACATAAGTGATTAGGTTAGGGCTGATCTTTAACTACCAGGCCTGGGGTGTGGCACCAGGCTGTCTGACTATTGAATTTCACTTCTAACTTTTCTTTATCTCCTACTTTCTCTTTCCTTTGAGGCAGAAAATTAGGCAGAAGACAATATGAGAGGTGGTCTCCTCCCTTAAAGGTATAAAAATTACTGAGGTAGATTTGAAATAAAGTACAGATTGGTCCAAACCAAGGCAGTGTGGTCCAGACAGAGGTCAGGGGATAAACAAAAGTGAAAAATCTTAGGCCTAGCAGCTCCTTTTCTTCCACATGTATCATTCATTAGGAAGATTATTTGACTGTTCTGCATATAATTGAGAAAATACTTGATATATTCAATCTTTAAGTTGTATATCTGTAGGATGAGGATAATAATAGTATCTAACTGATAAACTAGTTGTAAGGATATAAATAAAATAATGTATGTAAAACACTTAGAATTGTAGCTGACAGTGAACACTCAATAAATGCTAGCTATTTTCATTGTTACTATATAACAATAAAGTCATAAGAATTGTAAGAAAAGTACAAATAAATTACAACGACTAGACAAAGATTGTCAGATTGGGTTTAAAAAGGAAACCTTCTACAAGGAACCTTGAAATATAAACACATATGTGTTGAAATAAAGAGATTATAAAATGACACAGCTTGCAATCACTAATCCTAAATAGCGGAGCACTTTGGAGGTAGAAAATCCTACAGAAAGTGATGGAGGGGGAAGGAAGTATGATGAACTTCATAGAGGATGCCATTTTATCTGGTCTTCGAAGGATAGATAAAAGATTTAGACAGAGATAGGAGAGGGGGCCAAAATTGAAGCATAAGGCTTGTCTGGGAGAAGTCAGTATTGCAGTTTGACAAGAGCAGTGTTACCATGCAAAGAGGTAGGGGGAGATTCAGCTTAGTGGATACGTCATGACCAGATTTTGGAGAACCTAAGGATGGCTGGATAAGAAGTTTGATCTTTCTCTTAAATCTGTCTCCCTATAGATTCTACAAATTGTTTTCACTTTTATAACCATAGAGAAGAACTGAATTTTATTCATCCTCTACATAGAAGCTCTTCAGATATTTGAAAGCAGCCATAATATTTTTAACTCGACAATGTCTTTAGAGAGCTTGAGTAGGTTTCTCCCTCCCAGGCCTTGGGGCAGCGTATAATGGGCCTCAGATCTTGGAATCACTCTCTTCTTCTAGAAAAGTACATGAACATTCATTTTAACAAATGCTTACTGTCAATTTCCTTGGGGAGACAGAGATGACCAATCTACCACCTCTAAGGAGCTCCCAGTCTAATAGAAAAAACAAACATTATTTTAATAAAATATAATATATACTAATAACCATAAGGATAGGGACAAGTTTAAGATTCATAAGTAACTTTAGAGAAAGAGTAAATACATCTATGGTGGGAGAAAGAAGTATTGTGTAAGAAAAAGCTTTTCAGAGGATGTGAGATATAGACTAAATTTTGAAGAATAAAGAAAGACTGGGAGTTGGCAGGTAGACAATGTGAGTAAATAACACTATAATGAGAGTAGAGAATTTACTATGCTTCAGAGAAATAAAATAGTCAAGGATAACTTAAGTATTTTTAGCAAGGTTGTCTTCATATATAGTGATGTTATTAACCAAGAACGGGAATATAGAGGAGCAGGCTTGATGCATGTGAATTGGAGATAAGTGATAATGGTTTTCCTTTCAAACATTTTAAGCCTGAATGGCAAACAAAAACAAGGATTATTGTACATGAAAGACACAAAGAACTTGTGTGTGTTTGTATGCACATACGCATGTGTGTGTGTTGAAATGACTACTGTTCAAGCCCACATGATCTCTTACAGCATGTGCACTCAAAACCATCATTATCTAGACCTTGAAGCCATACTTTCTAAAATGTGATCAGTGGATAAATTGCATCAGAATCATCAGGTCACTTTTAAAAGCAGAGAGTCCTGTGTACCAACCATTACTCAGATCATTTTGAGAACCACTGCCTTAAGAGATAGGGATTGTTATCATCTTTGACAGGACATTACCATCCTTAGACATTTTAAAACCTCTTGGTTGCCTAAAAAATAAAATCAGAGAATGTCAGACCTCTGGGATTAATCTAATCTAATCCCTTCTTATTCAGATCAGGAAACTGACATCCAGATAGGGGAATAACTCTCCCATGATTATCTGAACAGGCAATGAAATAAACTAGACTAGGGCTTTGGTCTCCTAGACCTTAGACCAGTGCTTTTACAGGCTTGAGAATTCAGAGTACAAACATCTACTGTGACTGCTGAATGAATTTTTTACTTTGTTCCAATACAAAAATTTGGCCCAGGGAATAAATCCGGAATCAAACATTTTCTGTTGATGATGTCTCTGGTTATTCAGTTCCTAGACTATTTTTTCTCTGAGCTACCTGGGAAGTAACAGACTTATAACATCTCCTTGAGCCTTCCTGACTATGGATCCTCTCAGTACTCCATTCAAAATCATCATCCAACCTCAAAACCACACAATATATAGTATATATAAATACATATGCACACACATACACAAACATATATATATATATATATATATATATATAGCATACATAACAAAATAGATTATGATGGAATATAAAGGTATATTCAGACAGAACATGAAATCCATTATACTTCATCTTTCCCTACAAATTTCTGTTTTTATCTACAGGCTTACTCCTTATCATCATCAGAAATATGTCTTGTTCACTGCTTATTGTTTTATTGTGTGTGCTATTCCTTTTTTGACATCAGGCAATTAACATTGTGGCTGTTCAGTTTATAAGCACATAATGCCTTGCACTGCCCAGAAACCATGAAACCAAGCTTCCCTAACTAACTAAATTTGTGCCATCCACCTCCCTGCATAGGCATTAATTCAAGTTAAAGATGAGATTTTTGTATATTTGGTTGTTCCAAGTATTGAGTACTTGAACAGCTGATTAGAGTAACTCCAAATTATATCCCACCTACACTGGTATAAATGTCAAAAAAAGAAATGTGAGAAGTTTCAAGTTGGATACCTAATTTCTCCCCTCTTCTTTATCTGACCCAGTACAGCATTTTAGTGTGAGTATATTTGAATACTTAACAGCAGTTCTGTGAGGTCTGAGCAGCAACTTCCTTCTAACTTTTCTCATCCCTCACTTCTCTCCAAGAGGCATTTGTATAAGGAAATGGACAATAAAAACACCCAGAGGTCAAATCTACTGAAATAAAAATGACTGCCCTCCTCTGAGTGGTCCAGGACCCCATCCAGAGTCTTCCTAATCCTATCCCATTCACCATGCTGCCTCCACAGTTATCTTTTAAGACAGGCTTGAACTTCTAACTTGAGAAATACGGAGTAGATATACTTGTCTTTTCTTCTACTATGCAAAATTATAAACTCATGACATTGTATGTACAAAAAATATAAGAAGACTTGCAAAATTGGAAAGAAGTAGGAAGACTGGGTAGAAACTGCAAGCCTTGAGGAACAACATCTAGCATGTTTTCTTGGTTTCCTTTTTGCTTCATATGTTCTACAATTGATACCAAAGAAAGCTGTAACCCACAAATACCAATAGCTGCAGACAAAAAAGAAATCCAAACAAAAGTCTGCCCTTTCTAGGTAAAGAACCAAGACAGGTGCAGCCTAGAAAGACCCAAAACTTTTAGACAATGACCATTCTCCTACAGCCAGTATCACAGAAAAAACTACAGTCACAGTACTAGCAGAGGCTGAGGGAGGAGCCTAGAATTTCACCCTTTCCAGGTTATAACAAGGCACTCAATACTCTCTGTCAAGTAGGTATCAGAGAAACCTGAGTGGGGAACCAAAACTTTCATCACCAATTGGCAGTATTTAGCACTCCTCTTTAGGTGTGAAAGAAAACCATGCAGGGATTTTCAACTTCCCTTCTCATCTGGCAATAACAGAGTGTCCCTCCCTCTCCCAAAGATGTTATCAGAGAAGGCTTCCTGTAGAGTCAGGACACTCATCACTGCCCAGCAGTATTGAGACCAGCTCCCCTGCAGTACCAGTGGAGGCCATGTGAGGAGCAGTAACAAGACATTCCTACCTCTTGCAACCCAGGAGCTATTAAAGGAGGTCTAGTGGAGGGGTCATCATTTTCACTTTGTCAGTGGTCAGAACTCCAAGCAGTAACAGAAAATGTCAACACAGAGCAAAAGCTATAAAGAAGAACCAGATAGAAATATAGAAATTCTAGCAATAAATAATGCAACAACCAAAATAAGAAATGCAATGAATGGATTCAATAGTAGAATGGAAGGAAAAGAGGAAAGACTAAATTAAGTGGAAGCTAGAATGATAGAAATTACCACAATTGAACAACAATGAGAAATTTACTGACAAAAATAAACAGAGCTTCTGAGGTCTGTGGGATTGTAAGAAGGGGTCTAACATTCATGTTATCAGAGTTCCAAAGGAGAGACAAAATAAGGTTCAGCAAAAGACATTGAAAAAATAATGGCTACATCTTTCAAAATTTGGCAAAAAAATACATCTATAGATTTTAAAAGTTGATAAAAGCCCAAATAGAATAAACTTAAAGAAATCCACACTAAGGCTATTAGCCAGAACTCTTAAAGGCAAAGAAAATGATCTTGAAACAGTGAAAGAGAAATTACAGTTTAACTATAGGTAAAAAACAATTTAAATGACAGGTTTCTTATTAGAAATTATGAATGCCAGAAAAAAAGTGGCACAACATTTTTCAAGTACTAAAGAAAAAAATCATGTCAACCCATAATTCGGTATTCAGTGAAAGTATACTTCAGTAATAGAGAAAAAATCAAGACATTCTAAGATAAAGGGTAACTAAGAGAATTTTCACCAATTCAACTTTAAAAGAGTGGTTGAAAGAAGTTATCTAAACAGAAAATAAATGATTAAAGAAGGAGGCTTGACTATCAGAAAGAAGAAAAAGTAGCAATAAAAATATAAGTAAATAAAATAGACAATTCTATTTAGATTTTAAAATTATGTTTGATGATTTAAGCAAAAATTATTGCACTGTTTGATATGGTTCTGATGTGGGAACTCCTGTGAGTTCTGATGTGGTTCTCAATGTGTGTACAAAAAAATACCTAAGACAAATAAATTATAAATGGGGCAAAAACCCTAGTAACATGATAACACCAGAAATGATTGTATCTATATCTATATCTATGTACACATATACATATATAATAGTTTATATATATTATATAAATATATATTTATATTTTATATTATATAATATAAAACATATATTATATAATATATATATAAGATAGAATAACCCAGAATACCACCAAATAAAGCTATACAAAGAGATACACTCAAACACCCTATGTATAATTCAATATAGCATTCTAAAATATAGTCTTGTAATCCAAAATGGCAAGTAAGAAGAAACAGAGAAACAAAAACAGAAAGAACAAAGGGAAAACCAAAAGTGAAGCAGCAAATTTAAACTCTACTCTATTAATAATTTCATTAAATATAAATGGTCAAAATATACTACATAAATTTAAAAGACAGAGGTTGAGAGGGTGGAATAAACAAGCATGACACAATTATCTGAAAGAAACTCACTTGAAATATAACAATAAAAACATCATGAAAACAAAATAACATAAAAGATATATTATGAACATATTTACAAAAAGGAAGCAAGAGTGACTATATTAATATCAGATAAAGTAGACAAGAGCAAAGAAATTTTACAGACACATAAAATTATATATGATGATAAAAAGTCAATCCCCAAAGATGATAATCTTAAATAAGTATATCACATCAACCGAGCTGTAAATTATGTGATGCAAAAATTAACAGAACTGAAAGGACAAATAGACAAATCAAAATTATAGGTGGGGACTTTTCCCCTCTCTAATCAATTGACAGTACAAGTAAACAGAAAATCAACAAAGATAGAATTCAACAACATCAGCCAACAGGTAGATCTAATAAACAAACATTTACAGAAAACTCAACCCAACAATAGAATACACATATTTTATAAGTGCCCAGGGAATGTATACCAAGATAGACCATATTCTGGGCCCAAAGCAAACCTAAACAAATATTAAAATAAATTAAACTATATGGAATATGTTCCTTAACCAAATGAAATCAAAGTAAAAATCAGGCCGGGCGCGGTGGCTCAAGCCTGTAATCCCAGCACTTTGGGAGGCCGAGTCGGGTGGATCACGAGGTCAGGAGATCGAGACCATCCTGGCTAACACGGTGAAACCCCGTCTCTACTAAAAAATACAAAAAACTAGCCGGGCGAGGTGGTGGGCGCCTGTAGTCCAGCTGCTCGGGAGGCTGAGGCAGGAGAATGGCGTGAACCCGGGAGGCGGAGCTTGCAGTGAGCCGAGATCCGGCCACAGCACTCCAGCCTGGGCGACAGAGCGAGACTCCGTCTCAAAAAAAAAAAAAAAAAAAAAAAAAAAACAAAGTAAAAATCAGTAATAGTAAGATAACAGGAAAATCTCCAAATATTTGCACATAAAGTCACATACTAGTACATACTACATGAGTTAAAAAGGAACCTCAAGATAAATTAAATAAAACCTTTCACTGAATGAAAATTAAAATACATAAGATCAAAATTTGTGGAACATAATTTTTTTTTTTTTTTTTTTTTTTGAGATGGAGTCTCACTCTGTCACTCGGGCTGGAGTGTAGTGGCGTGATCTCAGCTCACTGCAACCTCCGCCTCCTGGGTTCAGGTGGTTCTCCTGCCTCAGTCTCCCAAGTGACTGGGATTACAGGTGCCCGCCACCACACCCAGCTGTTTTTTTTTGTTTTGTTTTGTTTTGTTTTTGTTTTTTTGTATTTTTAGTAGAGACGAGGTTTCATCATGTTGGCCAGGCTGGTCTCAAACTCCTGACCTCATGATTCACCTACCTCAGCTTCCCAAAGTGGGGTTTACAGGCGTAAGCCATCATGCCCAGCAAAAACTCTTAAAGCTAATTGGACATCAATAGGCATAAAAGAATAACCTTGACTAAAATCTCACACCCTATACAAAAGCAATTCAAAATGGATCACAGACTTAAATGTAAAACATAAAACTATAAAAACTTTTAGAAGATAACAGGAAAAAAATCTTTGGGACCCAGAAATTTTTGAAGTATTAGACAAGATATCAAATCATACTTCACAAAAAATTGAAATGTTAGATTTCATCAAAATTAAACAAACAAAAAATGTTTGATGTGCTCAAGATTCCTGTTAAAGGTATGAAAAGCCAGGCTACATACTTGGAGAAAGTATTTGTAAACCACGTATTTGATAAAAGTCTTTACTATAGGTTGCCTCTCAGTTGGCAACCAAAATGAGCTGGCTCATTTTCTGCTTTGAATTTTGATTTCTATTTCTTCATCTGAGGATCTCTGTACTGCTCAGCCCTTTATTTATTATTTAGTTCTTTGATTTTTTAGAAGCGTGCTCTATGCCTTAAAAGCTTAGGGGAATGTTTATGTTAGGATGTTTATGCACTTACCCTTGCCAAATTCATATGTTGAAATCTTAACCCTCAATGTGATGGTAATCAGAAGTGGAACCTTAGGGTGGCAGTTAGGTCACGAGGGTGTAGCCCTTATGATGGGATGATGTCCTACTAAAAAAGAAAAAGACCTCTTTTATGGTTGTCTAGTAATTGTGAATATTAACAGTTGTGAACATTACAAAGTCTTTTAAGATCCAACCTTTGCTTAACTACTTTCCTAGCCTCACTTCTCATCATTGCCTTCCCATCTTCTTTCCCCTTCTCATCTCATTAAATGTCCAGAGCAGTTGGAAAATATACATAAAACCAAAGATAGTTTTAGAGGCATGATTTATCACCTTTATGCAAATTAAAGATGCCCCTACCTCAGATGGAGGGAGACATATATTGGCGATCATAGCTAATTGGACAGAGATGGAATGCATTTCCATCATTACTTAAGCCTTTATTGATCCTCACCTGATCCATGGCAATATCTATCTAACTGGTCTCAAGTCAAAGTTCTGTCTCCTGACTCCTGATTCTATATTACCACTCTTGATCGAGATCCCCTCTCCCAACAACTAGTTATAATTGTCTAATTTTCTGAGTCTTCCCTAGTAGATTAGAAATTGCTAGCAGGCAGTTAATGTTTCAGTTTTATGTCTTTCCGGGACCCACCATAGGGTCTGACAGAGAGTAGGTGCTCAGAAAGTGTTTACTGAATTTAATCAAATTTGCTGAGCGACTCAACTAAGTTCTTTGCCTACCCTCAACCTCCTCTGGCTCTCAGAAGCTGAATTGCTGAAAGGTCACTTTATGGATCTAGGTGGGTGGAAAAGAGAACTTTGTTCAAACCATAACAATGCTTGGATCATTGTACTGTAGCCAAGTAGGCAGCTTCTTAAGGTGCCTTGGATTTAAGGCCAAAATGTGGACAAGTAGGACTATTACTAAGGGCTTCTGACATGAGGAATTGAGCTAGAGCCATTTGTGCATGAGGCCCTCCCTCTCAGTTGGCAACCAAAATGAGCTGGCTCATTTTCTGCTTTGAATTTTGATTTCTATTTCTTCATCTGAGGATCTCTGTACTGCTCAGCCCTTTATTTATTATTTAGTTCTTTGATTTTTTAGAAGCGTGCTCTATGCCTTAAAAGCTTAGGGGAAGAAGTCCGATAAAATATGTCATTAATTAAAGACAAAATGATGGAGAGAAGTCATAATAAAGAAGAAAAAGCTAGGGAAAAAATAGGTGCCTCATTTCTTGAACCCTTTTTTCCAAGAAGTTCAAAATTGGTCACAGGATTCCTTGACATCTAGACTTCTATTAAGCTCCTTCTGTTTGCAGGGTTCTTGAGGGGCTTTTGAAATATTCAACAAAAATAAATGCAAGCACATTGGAAGGATAACCAGCAATCAGCCGCACATCTGTTGTGGTCTTTAATGAGCTGCACAGTCTGCCTACAAGAATACATTTATTTCCCTACTTGCTGGCAATCACAGTGAAATATGGCCCTCAACTGTCAGTCTCCAGTAGGTATTTCCTCAGTTGAAGAGAGCTGCCTTGCTCAAGGTCATGCCCCTCTCCAGGGAAAGGGAGAAGACATGTGCCTCTATTAGTAATAAATACAAAATTTTAAAGACCTGGTCACCTTACCTCAACTCAGGAAAACTCTGAAGGATAATTCCAGATTCAGACACACCTCAGTTCTCTGACAAATCCTGCTTTCTTCCCTTTTCTTTCACAGGTATTGATCTCAAGAGTGTTCCTAATATACCTCCTGCACACTAATCTCTGTCTTTGGTTTTCAGGAACTCCAACCTGTGACATCTTTCTTCAGGAGTCACAAAGTAGATATTGAACAACCGGGCTTTTCTGCTAGTCTGTGAGTTTCTGATGGGCAATGGCTTTGGGGTCGTACCCATATCTAGCTCATTGCCTGGTAGGTACATTGTATGTGTTAAGTAAATGTATCTAGAATTAATAGTCCAAACAAAATAGTAAGGGACTGGAAAAAGTGTTCTCAGAAATGTGCTGATCCAGAAAGAGTTAAGCACTGTGCTATGATTCATTCTCTCTTTCTCTCTCTCTCTCTCTCTCTCTCTCTCTCTCTCTCTCTCTCCCTCTCCTCTTCCTCTCTTTTGATCTACCATTTTCAGTTAAGCAATTGTAAAAGGTAGGTATTATTAACACCATTTTCAAAATGTAGAAATTAATGTTGAAGTTTAATTGGATCCCATCTGTCAATTTTGGCTTTTGTTGCAATTGCTTTTGATGCTTTAGTCATGAAATCTTTGCCCATGCCTATGTCCTGAGTGGTATTGCCTAGGTCTTCTTCTAGAGGGTTTTTTTTTTCTTAATCATTTTAGGTTTTACATTTAAGTCTTTAATCCATCTTGAGTTAATTTTTGTATAAGGTGTAAGGAAAGGGTCCAGTTTCAGGTTTCTGCATATGGCTAGACAGTTTTCCCAGCACCATTTATTAAATAGGGAATTCTTTCCCCATTGCTTGTTTTTGTCAGGTTTGTAAAGGATCAGATGATTGTAGATGTGTGGCGTTATTTCTGAGGCCTCTGTTCTGTTCCATTGGTCTATATATCTGTTTTGGTATCAGTACCATGCTGTTTTGGTTACTGTAGCCTTGTAGTAGAGTTTGAAGTCAGGTAGCCTGATGCCTCCAGCTCTGTTCTTTTTGCTTAAGATTGTCTTGGTTATATGGGCTCATTTTTGATTCCACGTGAAATTTAAAGTAGTTATTTTCTAATTCTGTGAAGAAAGTCAATGGTGGCTTCATAGAAATAGCATTGAATCTATAAATTCCTTTGGGCAGTATGGCCATTTTCATGATATTATTTCTTCCTATACATGAGCATGGAATGTTTTTTCCATTTGTTTGTGTCCTCTCTTATTTCCTTCAGCAGTGGTTTGTAGTTCTCCTTGAAGAGATCCTTCATATGCCTTGTAAGTTGTATTCCTAGGTATTTTATTTTCTTTTTAACATTGTGAATGGGAGTTCACTCATTACTTGGCTCTCTTGGTGTTTGTCTATTATTGGTGTATAGGAATGATTGTGATTTTTGCACATTGATTTTGTATCCTGAGACTTTGCTGATGTTGCTTATCAGCTTAAGGAGTTTTGGGGCTGAGACAATGGGGTTTTCTAAATATACAAGCATGTCATCTGCAAACAGAGACAATTTGACTTCCTCTTTTCCCATTTGAATACCCTTTATTTTTTTCTCTTGCCTGATTGTCCTGGCCAGAACTTCCAATACTATGTTGAATAGGAGTGGTGAGAGAAGGCATCCCTGTCTTGTGCCGGTTTTCAAAGGGAATGCTTCCACCTTATGCACACTCAGTGTGATATTGGCTATGGGTTTGTCTTATTATTTTGAGGTATGTTCATCACATTTAGTTTATTAAGTGTTTTTAGCATGAAGGGGTGTTGAATTTTCTTGAAGGCCTTTTCTGCATCTATTGAGATAAGCATGTGTTTTTTGTCATTGGTTCTATTTATGTGATGAATTACATTTATTGATTTGTGTATGTTGAACCAGCCTTACATCCCAGGGAAGAAGCTGACTTGTTCACGGTGGATAAGCTTTTTTATGTACTGCTGGATTCGCTTTGACAGTATTTTATTGAGGATTTTTGCATTGCTATTTATCAGGGATACTGGCTTAAAATTTACTTTTTTTGTTATGTCTCTGACAGATTTTGGTATCAGGAAGATGCTGACCTCATAAAATAAGTTAGGGAGGAGTTCATCTTTGTCTATTGTTTGGAATAGTTTCTGAAGGAATGCTACCAGCTCCTCTTTGTACCACTGGTAGAATTCGGCTGTGAATCCATCTGGCCCTGGGCTTTTTCTTGGTTGGTAGGCTATTAATTACTGCCCCAATTTTGGAACTTGTTATTGTTCTACTCAGGGATTCAACTTCTTCCTGGTTTAGTCTTGGTAGGGTGTATATGTCTAGGAATTTATCCATTTCTTCTAGATTTTCTAGTTTATTTGCATAGATGAGATTATAGTATTCTCTGATGGTAGTTTCTATTTCTGTGGGATCAGTGGTGATATCCCCTTTATCTTTTTTTTATTGTGTCTATTTGACACTTCTCTCTTTTCTTCTTTATTAATCTGGCTAGCAGTCTATTTATTTTGTTAATTGTTTCTAAAACCAGCTCCTGGATTCATCGATTTTTTGAAGGCTTTTTCTTGTCCTTATCTCCTTCATTTCTGCTCTGATCTTAGTTGTTTCTTGTCTTCTACCAGCTTTTGAGTTTGTTTGCTCTTGCTTCTCTAGTTCTTTTAATTGTGATATTAGGGCATCGATTTTAGATCTTTCCCGCTTGATGTGGGCATCAAGTGCTGTAAATTTCCCTTTTAACACTGCTTTAGCTGTGTCCCAGAGATTGTGGTACGTTGTCTCTTTGTTCTTACTGGTTTCAATGAACTTCGCTATTTCTGCCTTAATTTTGTTATCTATCCAGTAGTCCTCAGGAGCAGGTTGTTCAGTTTCCAGGTAGTTGTGTGGTTTTGAGTCAGTTTTCTAATTCTGAATTCTCATTTTAGTTTACTGCGGACTGAGAGACTGTTTCTTATAATTTTTGTGTTTTGCATTTTCTGAGGAGTGTTTTACTTCCAATTATGTGGTCAATTTTAGAATAAATGCTATGTGGTGCTGAGAAGAATGTATATTCTGTCGATTTGGTGTGAGACTTTTGTAGATGTCTATTAGGTCCGTTTGGCTCAGAACTAAGTTCAAGTCCTGGATATCCTTGTTAATTTTCTGACTCATTGATCTGTCTAATATTGACAGTGGGGTGCAAAAGAATCTATCATCAGAGTGAACAGGCTACTTACAGAATGGTAGAAAGTTCTTGCAATCTATCCATCTGACAAAGGGCTTAACAAACTTAAATAAAGTACAGGAAAAATACAAACAACCCCATCTAAAAGGGGGCAAAGTATATGAGCAGACACTTCTTAAAAGAAGACATTCATGTGGCCAATAAATATATGAAAAACAGCTCACCATCACTGGTCATTACAGAATTGCAAATCAAAACCACAGTGAGCTACCATGATACACCAGTTAGAATGGTGATCATTAAAAAGTCAGGAAACAACAGATGCTAGAGAGGAAGTGGAGAAATAGGAACTGTTGGTGGGAGTTTAAATTAGTTCAACCATTGTGGAAGATACTGTGGTGATTCCTCAAGGATCTAGAACCAGAAATATCATTTGACCTAGCAATCTCATTACTGAGTATACATCCATAGGATTGTAAATTATTCTATTATAAAGATACATGTACATGTATGTTTATCGTAGCACTATTAACAATAGCAAAGGCTTGGAACCAACCCAAATGCCTATTAAGAATAGACTGGATAAAGAAAATGTGGCACATATACACCATGGAATACTATGCAGTCATAAAAAAGAATGAGTTCATGTCATTTACAGGGGCATGGATGAACCTGGAAACCATCATTTGCAGCAAACTAACACAGGAACAGAAAACCAAACACTGCATGTTCTCACCAGAAGTGGGAGTTGAATAATGAGAACACATTGCTAGAGGGAGGAAAACATCCCAGTCCGGGGCCTGTCAGGCAGTGGAGGGCAAGGGGAGGGAGATCATTAGGACAAATACCTAATGCATGCATTGCTTAAAACCTAGATGATGTGTTGATGGGTGCAGCAAACCACTATGGCACATGAATACTTATGTAAATAACCTACACATTCTGCACGTGTATCACAGAACTAAAAGTTTTCTTTTTAATTAAAAACCAAAAAAAACCTAATGCTGAATAAAGTTAGTTGCCTTTGTCCAAGTTCCCCTAGCTAATAAGTGGCAGGGCCCCGTATTTGAACTGAGGTCTGACTGACCCCAAATCTTGTATTTCACATGCATCATGGATGCAAAGAGATGGTTTCCCTAGACATGTCCTTTTCCTCCCAATTGTTTGCCTGTATATGTAATTTTTTAACACAATTTTAAATGAGGCTCTTGTTATGGGATCAAGTGAAAGGTGATATCAATTGGTGTGGCTTTGTAAACACACCAAAGAATACTACATAGTGGATTATCTGTGTATCTTTGTATTGTTAGGGTCATTTTTCTTTTCAGTAGTTCTTAATACATTTTTTTTGAATTGAAATTCTAAAGAAATATATAGTGTTCAAAAAGGGGCAGAAAACATACATGTGAAATATGCAAATGTTTGTATAGTGAAACATGTAATAACCACTGAAGTAAAGGACTAAAATATTACTGTCACTTAGAGTTTCCCTTTGTATACCTGTCAAATTGCAACCCTTATCCTAGTGGTAATCATAGCTTAGCTTATACAGTAATAATTTATTTGCCTTTAAAAATAGTGCTACACATATGTGTGCATGCCTAAACAATACAGAGCATAGTTTGTCAAACTATGGCTTATGCGTCTAATCCCATCTTCCCCTTGTTTTTTGTAGAGTTTTGTTGGAGAACAACCATAAACATTCATTTGAGTGTTGTCAACAGTTTTTTACGCACTTTAGAGATGAGTAGTTGCAACAGGCACTATATAACCCACAAAGCTTAAAATGTTTACTATATGGTCCTTTACATAAAAAGTTTGTTTTTTGATATAGATTAGTTTTGCTTGTTTTAAACTTTATAGAAAGAAAATTATACAATATGTACTATTTGACGACTTTATTATTTTCCCTCAACGATACTTGTGTAAGATTCATGCACAATGAATTATTTTCTAGGCATCAGCTGCTAACAATTGAAGTAAGTATGAATTTCATAGTCTTATTTCAACTTCTTGAATTAAACTGTATTATATTTTAAAAACTATCTGTAAAAATATACACACTAGAGAAAATTTGAAAAAAATAAAATAAAGAAATACTTCTAATGAAAATAAATTTATTTTTTAATCAGTTAAAGATAACAATTTATGGCATATTTTTTCCAAAAACTCTTGATTTTACCATTTTAGAAAGCATAATTCTAGCTTTTTTCAGGAAATAGAAAAAACCTAAATGGAAGGAAACAATCTGTAATGTCTCAGAATAAACACTATTAATAACTTTGCACCTGTCTTCGGTTTTTCTTTCCCTTTAGTTCTTTAATTTTTTAGTCTTGACAATAAAAAGATTACATGTCAAAACTTACATATCAAAACCTATGTGAAGTAGACAAAGGAATACTGAAGAAATCTTTCAGCCTTAAATATGTTAGAAAAAATAAATATTTCAAAATAAATTAATTTAGATTTTAACTTAAGAAGCTTAAAAAATAATTGCAAAGTAAATGTTTTCTAATTATATGGATGCCTATTTATGTGTTATCCTTTGATATTGATTCCTTATTTTATCATAATGTAGCCCTTTATATCTCCAAGAGACTTTTGTTGTGATCTTCCAAATGTTTTTTGACAAGCTCATCGTCCCTAGCATTTCTAACAACTTTATTTGTAGATTTTAAAACAATATCCTTAGGTAAATAATCATGTCTATTACAGCTTCCTGAAGTATTGCTACTTTCGGAATACAAAATTCTTCTCTTTTTCCTGTTTAAGCATTTTTCACCTTGAATTTTATTGTATGTGTGATATTAACATTGCCTGACAATAGTGCTTTAATATCTGATTTCATCTTCCTCTCAATTGTTTTCTTCATTCTAGTATTTTTTTCATTCTAGTATTTGTCTAGTATATATTTTTTCATTATTTATTTTCTAACTTTTAAAATATTCTTTTGAAAGATTCAGGTATCTTTTTTGTGTGTTTTCTATTTACTCTGCTCTTTTTTTCTCCTTTGTGTAATAGTGTGTGCACACACAGACACACACACAGTCCTATTCACTTTTTTTTTTTTTTTGCCTTTTTGTTGAATTATTCAAGATATCTTTGTTCTTTTTCTTCTAGCAGATTGGAAGTTATAGTAAACGTTTGATGAATAGTTACCCTTAAGTAATTATTCCATATTTAAATTTGCATTTTCTATCAAGCCTAGAATTTAAAATAATCTGATACGTTCGCTTTCTCGCCATCTCTCTCTTAATGTAATCATCTGTGACTAAAGTTTGGAATTGTTATAAACTAGCATTGTTTGGAAACTTATTATAATATTATTGGCTGTAATGTTTACTGTTATTTCTGGCATTCGCATTTTCCTCTTTCTTGGATTTTCCTTTTCAAGTAATTATTTCACTCAAAGGGCCTTAACATTCCTGAGGTTTGTATTTCTGAAAACTTTTCTATTCTGCTTTCATGGCTCCTGGTTGGCTTGGTTGGGGATTGATTGTAAATCAAAATAATGTTAACACAAAAACTTAAAGATGTGATGCTATTGCCTTCTGGCATCCAGTGTCGCTAGTGAAATTTAGATGCCAAATTAATTTTCATTTATTTTGTGTAAAAGCTGTTTTTATTCTTCCTAATATGGAAACATTTAGTTTTTTAAAATTGTAGTTCTGAATTTAATGAAGTGTCTAAGGGTAGATTTTGGTTACTTTTATTATTATTATTCTGCTTGATTCTGGTTGGTCTCATGCTTTGGGAGAAGCATGGGGAAATTGTCTTTTTCTATTTTTTTGATTATTACCCTGATTTATATTCTTTGTTCTTCATCTTTATAACTCCTCTTAAATGTACGATGAACCTTCTGGATTACACATATAGGTATCTCAATTTTCATTTCGTAGTTTTTGTCTTTTTTTCTTTGTGGTGTATTTGATTTTCTCATTATAAGATTATGAATTCAATCTCTAGTCATAATCATTGTACTGTTAAGCCCTTCTAATAATTATTATTAAGTAATCTTATTTTTCATTTGAAGATATACTTTCTTTTACTTTAGCTACTTCTTTTTCAGAATAGCCTGATTTTTATTTGTGAATGCAATAATCTCTTGACATCTCTGAGGATATTAATTATAATTTTAAAATTACTCTGTTTCATGAATTATCTTTTTATCAGTCTGTCATTCTATATGATGATCTTGAAATTTCTTTTCTTTGCTATTGGTTTTCCCTACATGTTTGAAAACCTTGCTTCTCCATTTATATTTATAAATGTAAGACTATCTGACTTAGTGTGAATGGAAGTGTCTAATGAACAATAAAATTGACTAGAGAATCACTGTTAGAGGGTGGAGGCATGACTACAGACTGATTTCATTTTAATGAGCCTGAGGTAATAGCAGAAAGGGAAATAGACATGCTGTTCAATCTAATCTCCTGTCTCCTTTTTCCAGGAATTTCTAAATATGTCTATTCTATTGACAACAATGTATACTTTTCTAAGACTGTTATAGATTTATTCTTTTCTGCAATATATTGTATTGTGACATTTGTTGAGCTTTTTTTGTGGTGTAGTATGTGAGTAATTTTTGTAAATGTGCCATGGGCATTTAAATATATATATATATATACACACGCACACATATATGTATTTAACATATAAAAATTAAGTTATATATATTAAATTTTATATATACAAAACAACTTATATATATGTTAAAATATAACTTACTGTGTTTTTGAAATTATTTATAATTCTATTTTATATTTGTCTGCTTGATATGTAAATATTTTTAGAGGTTAAAGTCCTCTGTTATTGTGTTTCTGTCTATTTCTATTTGTATTTCTGAAGTTTTTCTTTAATTATTTTAATGTAATGATGTTTGACATATAAAGGTTCATGACCAATATATTTTTATTTTTAATATAAAATGACTTGTATTGTCCAGTTGAATGATGTTTGTTTCGCATTACTGTCCCTTACCTTTTTCATTGCTTTATCATGTAAATACCCTCTTTTAAATTTAACTAGTAGATACTTTAATATTCTACAAAATCTTTCCTATATGTCAGTTTCAAAAGTGAAATGCCCTATTTTGTTTTAATCAATTTAAGGTCAATGGTTTAGGAGTTTATTTCTCAATTCTACCCAGCTTATAAGTCTATGAAAATTATCTTGCAATTTCAATCCAGATTACATTACTATTTTTATGCAAACCAAGAGGTGGGATTGTTCCAGCCAAAGCAAAAGTGAAATTACGGTAAAGAGAAAAGGTCATGGAGACACTTTTTTTTTTTCTTTTTTTTTAAATTATACTTTAAGTTGTAGGGTACATGTGCACAACGTGCAGGTTTGTTACATATGTATACATGTGCCATGTTGGTGTGCTGCACACATTAACTCATCATTTACATTAGGTATATCTCCTAATGCTATAGCTCCCCCCCCAATAGGCCCCAATGTGTAATGTTCCCCTTCCTGTGTCCAAGTGATCTCATGGTTCAGATCCAATCTATGAGTGAGAACATGTGGTATTTGGTTTTCTGTTCTTGCGATAGTTTGCTGAGAATGATGATTTCCAGCTGCATCCATGTGCCTACAAAGGACATGAACTCATCTTTTTTTATGGATGCATAGTATTCCATGGTGTATATGTGCCAAAATTTCTTAATTCAGTCTGTCACTGATGGACATTTGGGTAGATTCCAAGACTTTGCTACTGTGAATAGTGCTGCAATAAGCATACACGTGCATGTGTCTTTATAGCAGCATGATTTATAATCCTTTGGGTATATACCCAGTAATGGGATGGCTGGCTCAAATGGTATTTCTAATTCTAGATCCTTGAGGAATCTCGGTACTGTTTTTCACAAAGGTTGAACTAATTTACAGTCCCACCAATAGTGTAAAAGTGTTCCTATTTCTCCACATCCTCTCCAGCACCTGTTGTTTCCTGACTTTTTAATGATTGCCATTCTAAATGGTGTGAGATGGCGTCTCATTGTGGTTTTGATTTGCATTTCTCTGATGGCGAGTGATGATGAGCATTTTTTCATGTGTCTGCTGGCTGTATGAATGTTTTCTTTTGAGAAGTGTCTGTTCATATCCTTTGCCCACTTTTTGATGGGGTTGTTTGTTTTTTTCTTGTAAATTTGTTTAAGTTCTTTTTAGATTCTGGATATTAGCCCTTTGTCAGATGAGTAGATTGCAAAAAGTTTCTCCCATTCTGTAGGTTGCCTGTTCACTCTGATGGTAGTTTCTTTTGCTGTGCAGAAGCTCTTTAGTTTAATGAGATCCCATTTGTCAATTTTGGCTTTTGTTGCCATTGCTTTTGGTGGTTTAGTCATGAAGTCCTTGCCCATGCCTATGTCCTGAATGGTATTGCCTAGGTTTTCTTCTAGGGTTTTTATGGCTTTAGGTCTAACATTTAAGTCTTTAATCCATCTTGCATTATTTTTTGTATGAGGTGTAAGGAAGGGATCCAGTTTCAGCTTTCTACTTACGGCTAGCCAGTTTTCCCAGCACCATTTATTAAATATGGAATCCTTTCCCCATTTCTTGTTTTTATCAGGATTGTCAAAGATCAGACAGTTGTAGAGGTGTGGTATTATTTCACAGGGCTCTGTTCTGCTCCACGGGTCTATATCTCTGTTTTGGTAAAAAGTACCATGCTGGCCGGGCGCGGTGGCTCAAGCCTGTAATCCCAGCACTTTGGGAGGCCGAGACAGGCGGATCACGAGATCAGGAGATCGAGACCATCCTGACGAACATGGTGAAACCTCGTCTCTACTAAAAAATACAAAAAACTAGCCGGGTGAGGTGGCGGGCGCCTGTAGTCCCAGCTACTCGGGAGGCTGAGGAGGGAGAATGGCGTAAACCCGGGAGGTGGAACTTGCAGTGAGCTGCGATCCAGCCACTGCACTCCAGCCTGGGCGACAGAGCGAGACTCCGTCTCAAAAAAATAAAAAATAAAAAATAAAGTACCATGCTGTTTTGGTTACTGTAGCCTTGTAGTATAGTTTGAAGTCAGGTAGCGTAATGCCTCCAGCTTTTTTCTTTTGGCTTAGGATTGTCTTGGCAATATGGGGTCTTTTTGGTTCCATATGAACTTTAAAGCAGTTTTTTCCAATTCTGTGAAAACAGTCATTGGTAGCTTAATGGGGATGGCATTGAATCTGTAAATTACCTTGGGCAGTATGGCCATTTTCACAATATTGATTCTTCCTATCCATGAGCATGGTATGTTCTTCCATTTGTTTGTGTCCTCTTTGATTTCACTGAGCAATGGTTTGTAGTTCTCCTTGAAGAGGTCCTTCACATCCCTTGTAAGTTGGACTCCTATGTATTTTATTATCTTTGAAGCAATTGTGAATGGGAGTTCATTCATGATTTCGCTCTGTTTGTCTTTTATTGGTATATAAGAATGCTTGTGATTTTTGCATATTAATTTTGTATCCTGAGACTTTGCTGAAGTTGCTTATCAGCTTAAGGAGATTTTAGGCTGAGACGATGGGGTTTTCTAAGTATACAATCATGTCATCTGCAAATAGAGACAATTTGACTTCTTCTTTTCCTAATTGAATACCCTTGATTTCTTTCTCTTGCCTGATTGCCTTAGCCAGAACTTCCAACACTATGTTGAATAGGAGTGGTGAGAGAGGGCATCCCTGTCTTGTGCCAGTTTTCAAAGGGAATGCTTCCAGTTTTTGCCCATTCAGTATGATATTAGCTGTGGGTTTGTCATAAATAGCTCTTTTTATTTTGAGATACATTCCATCAATACCGAATTTATTGAGCGTTTTTAGCATGAAGTGCTGTTGAATTTTGTGAAATGTCTTTTCTGCATCTATTGAGATAATCATGTGGTTTTTGTCTTTGATTCTGTTCATATGCTGGATTACGTTTATTGATTTGTGTATGTTGAACCAGCCTTGCATGCCAGGGATGAAGACCACTTGATCATGGTGGATAAGCTTTTAGATGTGCTGCTGGGTTCGGTTTGCCAGTATTTTATTGAGGATTTTTGCATCAATGTTCATCAGGGATATTGGTCTAAAATTCTCTTTTTTTGTTGTGTCTCTGCCAGGCTTTGGTATCAGGATGATCCTGGCCTCATAAAATGAGTTAGGGAGGATTCCCTCTTTTTCTATTGATTGTAATAGTTTCAGAAGGAATGGTACCAACTCCTCCTTGTACCTCTGGTAGAATTCGTCTGTGAATCTGTCTAATTCTGGACGTTTTTTGATTGGTAAGCTATTAATTATTGCCTCAATTTCAGAGCCTGCTATTGGTCTATTCAGGGATTCAACTTCTTCCTGGTTTAGTCTTTGGAGAGTGTATGTGTCCAGGAATTTATTCATTTCTTCCAGGTTTTCTATTTTATTTCAATAGACGTATTTATAGTATTCTCAGATGGTAGTTTGCATTTCTGTGGGATCAGTGGTGATATCCCCTTTATCATTTTTTATTACATCTATTTGATTCTCCTCTTTTTTCTTCTTTATAAATATATCAATTTCATTGATCTTTTCAAAATACCAGATCCTGGATTCATTGATTATTTTTTAGGGTTTTTTTGTGTCTCTATCTCCTTCAGTTCTGCTCTGATCTTAGTTGTGTCTTGCCTTCCACTAGCTTTTGAATGCGTTTGCTCTTGCTTCTCTAGTTCTTTTAATTGTGATGTTAGGGTGTGAGGTGTCAGTCTGCACCTAGTGGGGTATGTCTCCCAGTTAGGCTACTCAGGGGTCAGGGACCCACTTGAGCAGGCAGTCTGTCCGTTCTCACATCTCAATCTCCATGCTGGGAGAACCATTCCTCTCTTCAAAGCTGTCAGACAGGGACATTTACATCTGCAGATGTTTCTTCTGCTTTTTGTTTAGCTATGTCCTGTCCCCAGACCTGGAGTCTACAGAAGCAGGCAGGCCTCCTTGAACTATTGTGGGCTCCACCCAGTTCGAGCTTTCAGGTGGCTTTGTTTACCTACTTAAGCCTCAGCAATGGTGGGCGCCCCTCCCCCAGCCTCGCTGCCACCTTGCAGTGAGATCTCAGACTGCTGTGCTAGCAATGAGGGAGGCTCCGTGGGTGTGGGACCCTCCAGGCCAGGCATGGGATATAATCTCCTGGTGCGACGTTTGCTAAGACCATTGGTAAAGTGCAGTATTAGGGTGTGAGTGACCTGATTTTCCAGGTGTGGTGTGTCTCAGTTTCCAAAAGTAATTCCCTTCCCCTTGTGCTTCCCAGGTGAGGTGATGCCTTGTCCTGCTTCAGCTCTCGCTGGTTGGGCTGCACTCATTGACCAGCACTGACTGTCCGACACACCCCAGTGAGCTGAACCCAGTATCTCAGTTGAAAATGCAGAAATCATCTATCTTCTGTGTCACTCATACTGGGAGCTGGAGGCTGGAGTTTTCCTATTCAGCTATGCTGGGTGCCCCCTCTGTTCCTGACCAAGTCTTATCTTTTTTTTTGATTTTCAAAGCATGTTGCTTGTTGACTTTCTGGAAGGCCAAAGAACAATAACATCTGCTTATTATGAGAGTGTTTTGAGAAAGTCAGCCAAAGTTTCAGCAGAAAAGTGCCCAGAAAACCTTCAACAGAGAGTCTTTCTCTACCATGACAATACTACTTTTCATTCCTTTTATCAAACAAGAGCAATTTTTGAGAATTTCGATGGAAAATGATTAGACATGTAACTGATAGTCCTTACTTGTCTCCTTCTCACTTCCTTTTATTTCTTAAGAAGATTAATTCAAGATGGATTAGAGACTTAAATGTTAGACCTAATACCATAAAAACCCTAGAAGAAAATCTAGGTAGTACCATTCAGGACATAGGCATGGGCAAGGACTTCATGTCTAAAACACCAAAAGCAACGGCAGCAAAAGCCAAAATTGACAAATAAATTCTCATTAAATTAAAGAGCTTTTGCACAGCAAAAGAAACTACCATCAGAGTGAACAGGCAACCTACAGAATGGGAGAAAATTTTTGCAATCTACTCATCTGACAAAGGGCTAATATCCTGAATCTACAAAGAACTCAAACAAATATACAAGAAAAAAACAAACAACCCCATCAAAAAGTGGGGAAAGGATATGAACAGACATTTCTCAAAAGAAGACATTCATACAGCCAACAGACACATGAAAAATGCTCATCATCACTGGCCATCAGAGAAATGCAAATCAAAACCACAATGAGATACCATCTCACACCAGTTAGAATGGCAATCATTAAGAAGTCAGGAAACAACAGGTGTTGGAGAGGATGTGGAGAAATAGGAACATTTTTACACTGTTGGTGGGATTGTAAACTAGTTCAACCATTATGGAAAACAGTATGGCGATTCCTCAAGGATCTAGAACTAGATGTACCGTATGACCCAGCCATCCCACTACTGGGTATATACTCAAAGGATTATAAATTATTCTACTACAAAGACACATGCACACGTGTGTTTATTGCGGCACTATTCACAATAGCAAAGACTTGGAATCAACCCAAATGTCCATCTGTGGCAGACTGGATTAAGAAAATGTGGCACATATACACCATGGAATACTATGCAGCCATAAAAAAGGATGAGTTTGCGTCCTTTGTAGGGACATGGATGCAGCTGAAACCATCATTCTTAGCAAACTATCACAAGAAGAGAAAACCAAACACCGCATGTTCTCACTCATAGGTGGGAACTGAACAATGAGATCACTTGGACTCGGGAAGGGGATCATCACACACTGGGGCCTATCATGGGGAGGGGGGAGGAGGGAGGGATTGCATTGGGGAGTTATACATGATATAAATGATGACTTGATGGGTGCTGACGAGTTGATGGGTGCAGCACACCAACATGGCACAAGTATACATATGTAACAAACCTGCACGATATGCACATGTACCCTAGAACTTAAAGTATAATAATAATAAAAAAAATCTTTAGGCTAGTCATGGTGACTCAGACCTGTAATCCAAGCATTTTGGGAGGCTGAGGCAGGTGGATTTTCTAAGGTCAAGAGTTCGAGACCAGCCTGGCCAACATGGTGAAACCCCGTCTCTACTACAAAAATATGAAAATTATCCAGGTGTGATGGCATGCACCTGTAGTCCCAGCTACTCAGGGGGCAGAGGCAGGATAATTGCTCGAGCCAAGGAGGCAGAGGTTGCAGTGTAACAAGAGTAAAACTTCATCAAAAAAAAAAAAAAAAAGTTTAAAGGTCACCCATTTTTCTTCAGTTAATAATGTAAAAATAACTGCATTGACATTGTTAAATTCCCAGCACCCTCAGATCTTTAGAGATGAATGAAATGGCTGGTATCAATGCTTACAAAAATGTCTTGAAAGTTGAACACCAAAAGTTGAAAAATATAGTTTGTACATTTTACTTTTATATTTTCATTTCATTTTCCATGAACTTTTTGAAGTTTTGCCATATATCTTTGTTCTTATTAAAAGTTTAGCAATACATTATCTATTTTATCTGATTAATGTTTCCATTCATTTATTTGTATTTCATTTTTAGAAATACTAGTAAGACATATGTAAGCTCTCTATTTGCTTATGTTGTATCTACATTTCTTTTACAATGTTTTCATCCCATTTTCCTCTTACTTTTAATTCTAGGATAGCTTCTCAAACTTATTATTTGTATCAATGATTTCATTCAACACAATTTCATTTATATTCTCATGACTTTCAACTTGTGTTTCAATTATTGTATTTTATTTTTTGTATCCTGGAAATCCTTCCTGATTTTATTCACTTCCTATTTTGTTGCAACCTGGTACTATTTTGTATTCATTTTTGTTCTGTTCATTGATGTGTTGTTTTGTTTCTTCTTGCTACTTACTTCTTGTACATTCATTGTGGATGCTGGAAATTTTCTAATTATTTTTCTGACTTCCACAGAGGACTTTTTCAGGGATAAGTTCTATCTCTGAATTGTCTGAATCCCCTTCTGTGTTCTTTTGTAAGCCTCATATCATTGTTTATTCCCCCTTTACTCATATGTAAACAAATTACCTTAAACAGAATAAGGAATTGTTGGACACATATGTATTAGTCTGTTTTCATGCTGCAGATAAAGATTTGTGTGAGGATATAGTCAAACCATATTATTCCAGCCCTAGCCCCTCCAAATCTCATAGTCTCACTTTTTAAAGTCAATCATGCCTTCCCAATAGCCCTCTAAATTCTTAATTTATTTCAGCATTAACCCAACATTCCACATCCAAAGTCTCATCTGAGCCAAGGCAAGTCCCTTCCACCTATGAGGCTGTAAAATCAAAAGCAAGCTAGTTACTTCTTAGATACAATGGGGGTACAGGTATTCAGTAAATACAGCTGTCCCAAATGGGAGAAATTGGCCTAAAGAAAGGGGGTACAGGCCCATGAAAGTCTGAAATCCAGCATGGCAATCAAATTTTAAAACTCTAAAATGATCTTCTTTGACTCCAGGTCTCACATCTAGGTCATGCTGATGCAAGAGGTGGATTCACATGGTCTTGGACAGCTCCACCCCTGTGGCTTTTTAGGATATAGCCTCCTTCCTGACTGCTTTCATGGGGTGGCACTGAGTTCTGTGGCTTTTCCAGGCATACTGTGCAAGCCGTTGGTAAATATATCATTCTGGGGTCTGGAGGGCAGTGGTCTTCTTCTCACAGCTCCGCTAGGCAATGCCCCAACAGGAACTCTGTGCAGGGATTCTGACCCCACATTTCCTTCTGCACTGCCCTAGCAGAGTTTCTCCATGAAGGCCTTGCCCATGCAGCAAACTTTTGCCTGGGTATCCAGGCATTTCCATATATCTTCTGAAATCTAGGAGGAGGTTCCCAAACCCCAGTTCTTGACTTCTGTGTGCCTGCAGGCTCAACACCACGTGGAAGCTGCCAAGGCTTGGGGCTTCCACCCTCTGAAGCCACAGCCTGAGCAGTACATTAGCCCTTTTCAGCCATAGCTGGAGTGGGTGGGACACAGGACACCAAGTCCCTAGGTTACACACAGCACAGGGACCCTGGGCCTGGCCCACAAAACCACTTTTGTTCCTGGACTTCCAGGCCTGTGATGGGAGGGGCTGCCGTGAATGTCTCTGACATGACCTGGGGACATTTTCCTCATGGTCTTGGGGATTAATATTAGGTTCCTTGCTACTTATGCAAATTTCTGCAGCTGGCTTGAATTTCTCCCTACAAAAAAAAAAAAAAAAAAAAAAATTCCTTTTCTATTCCATAGTCAGACAGCAAATTTTTGAAACTTTTATGCTGTGTTTCTCTTATAAACCTGAATGTCTTCAACAGTACACATGTCACCTGTTGACTGCTTTGCTGCTTAGAAATTTCTTCCACCAGGTACCCTAAATCATCTTTCTCAAGTTCAAAATATTTAAGGCAGGGCAAAATGCTGCCAGTCTCTTTGCTAAAATATAACAAGGGTCACCTTTACTCCAGTTTGCAACAAGTTACTTATCTCCATCTGAGACCACCTTAGCCTGGGCCATATTATCCATATCACTATCAGTATTTTGGGCAAAGCCATTCAACATGTCTCTAGGAAGTTCCAAACTTTCCCACATTTTCCTGTCTTCTTCTGAGCCCTTCAAACTGTTCCAACCTTTGCCTGTTACCAGGTTCCAAAGTTGCTTCCACATTTTTGGATATCTTTTCAGCAACACCCCACTCTACTGTTACCAGTTTACTGTATTAGTCTGTTTTCACACTGCTGACAAAGACACGCCCGAGACTGGGAAGAAAAAGAGGTTTCATTGGACTTACAGTTCCACATGGCTCAGGAGGCCTCAGAATCATGGCAGGAAGTGAAAGACACTTCTTTCATGGTGGCAGCAATAGAAAAATGAGAAAGAAGCAAAAGCGGAAACCCCTGATAAACCCATCAGATCTCATGAGATTTATTCACTATCACGAGGATAGCACAGAAAAGACGAGCCCCCATGAGTCAATTGCCTCCCCCAGGGTCTCTCCCACAACACATGGGAATCCTGGGAGCTACAATTCAAGTTGAGATTTGGGTGGGGACACAGCCAAACCATATCAACATATATCTTAAAAACTGAACAAAAATCTAGTTTTGTGATTTAGCGTTGATCCTACTCTGTGACTGCTATTCTGGTTCATCAGTTCTAATGCTATAAGGAAGGCTGATATACACGTTGTTCCCAATTCAATTCCCAGATTCTAGTATGCGTTTATTATGAGAGTATGTTTTCCAATTCCAATTACATGGTTCTGTGATGAAGTACAAAAACTACAATTTCTAGAGTTATGTTACACCAGTGTTCTTCTTATGTTTCTGCCTGAAATTTTTTACCTATGGGGGAACAATGTGCTCCTAATACAATGAAGCAGTCATCCTGTTCACCACCCTACATTTTGCTCATTTATTCTTTGGGAGGCCCTGTCTCTGGGTGTAGAAAAAGTTATATATGGCAGACATTTCCCTGATTTTTGCATTATTTGGGTAGAGGAAGTGTTGTTTAAGCTTCTATTAGATTAAACAATTTGAAATTACTTTTCTTAAAGATCAAAGATCATCAATATTGGAGGTCACAATGTTCAACTTAATAGTTGTTACACAAGCTAGATCTCTGACTCACAAAATGATAGCAAATGAAAGTTTAGACAAGTTCTTACCTCAAGCTCATGAGGTGTGTTAGTCCGTTTTGCATTGCTATGAAGCAATACCTGAGGTTGAACAATTTATAAAGAAAAGAGAATTATTAGGCTTGCAGTTCCGCAGACTGTACGAGAAGCATGATACCAGCATCTGCTTCTGGTGAGGGCCTCAGGAAGCTTTCTCTCATAGTAGGTGAAGTGGGAGCAAGTGTGGCAAGAGAGGAAGCAAGAGGGAGAGAAGGAAGGTCCTAGACTCCATTCGTCAACAAGATTCCAGGTCTTCCACGAACTCATTACTGCAGGAAGGGCACCAAGCCATTCACAAAGAATCTACGCCCATGACCCAAACACCTCCCAGTAGGCCCTACCTTCAATATTGGGAATCACATTTCAACATAATATTTGGAAGAGACAAATATTCAAACTATGTCATGAGGCAAATTGTTCTGTGAGGTAGTGTATAAGTAGGTTGGTCTTCAATAAACCTTGCACTTAGTGTGGTTTGCTACCAGTTTCTGAAATTAGGTAGACAATTAATTTTATTGTGAATGTGATGAGTCTTGTTTCTTCTAAGTATATTGGTAGAATATTGACAGAGGCTGTACGTAAACCTACCATTGGATGCATTCCAACTTTTTAGAAAAGCTTTATTGAGGGATAATTGAAGTATACAATAAAATACATACATATATAGTGTCCTATATGATGAGTTTTCTATGAAACTAATACCACAATAAAGATGATGAACATATTTATTTGTTCTCTTTACCTTTTTGCAATCCCTTGCTTCTGCCACTCCCTGCCATGTCACTCCTATTCCTAGGGAACCGCTGATCTGCTTTCTGCTAATATAGATTAGATTGCATTTTCTAGAGTTTTATATACATAGAATCAGTTATGTACTCTTCTTGTCAATTTTTTTACACTCAAAATAATTGTTTTGAGATTCATCCATGTTGTAGTGTGAAGTAATGCTCATTTCTGTTTATTGTTGAGCACTGTTCCATTGTATGGATGTGTGACAATATGTTTATTCATCTATCTCTTCATGGAAATTTAAGTTGTTTCCATGTTTTGGTTGTTATAAACGAGGCTACTACAGGCATTTGCCTACAAGTCTTTACATGGGCATATGCTTTTATTTCTCTTGATTAAACACCTAGGAGTTCAATAGCGGACTGATTGGGTCACATGGTAGGTTTAAGTTTAGTATTTAAAGAAACTGCCAAACTGTTTTCCCAGAATGACTGTATAATTTTGCATTACCTTTAACGGTGGATGAGAGTTCTAATTCCTCCACATCAGTGATAAATATGCTATAGTCAGTTTCTCTCATTTTAGCCATTTTAATGGGGAAGGAGCAGTATCTTTTTGTGATCTAAATTTGAATGTCTTTAATAGCTAATGATGTAGAACATGTTTGCCTGTGCATGCTAGCCATTGGTAGATCTTCCTTGCTGAAGCGTTTGTTCAAATCTTTTTTGCATTTTTATTTGGTTGTTTAGTTTTCTTTGAATTGTGAACTTTCCTCTTATATTCTAGGCAGATGTTCTTTTACAGGTATAGGGTTTGCCAATTTATTTTTCCTGTTTGTGACTTGCCTCTTCATTTTCTTAATATATCTTAAAAAGAGCAAAGGTTTAAATATTCTATTTTTTTTTTTTTTTTTTTTGAGACGGAGTCTCGCTCTGTCGCCCAGGCTAGAGTGCTGTGGCCGGATCTCAGCTCACTGCAAGCTCCGCCTCCCGGGTTCACGCCATTCTCCTGCCTCAGCCTCCCGAGTAGCTGGGACTACAGGCGCCCGCCACCTCGCCCGGCTAATTTTTTAATATTTTTTAGTAGAGACGGGGTTTCACCGTGTTAGCCAGGATGGTCTCGATCTCCTGACCTCGTGATCCGCCCGTCTCGGCCTCCCAAAGTGCTGGGATTACAAGCTTGAGCCACCGCGCCCGGCCGGTTTAAATATTCTAAATTCCATTTTATCAATTTTTAAATAATTTGTGCTTTCTGTAGTTTTTTAAGACTTTCTCCTGTGCTTTCCTCTAGAAGCTTTATAGTTTCAGCTCTCATATTTAGGCCTGTGATTCATTTCATGTTTACATGAGACTGGAGGTTTAATTTTTTCATGTGAGTATCTAGTTTTCTCAGCATACTTTGTTGAAGAGATGATTTTTTTTTATTTCCAACTTTTATTATAAGTTCATGGATACATGTACAGGATGTTCAGGTTTGTTACGCAGGTCAATGTATGCCATGGTGGTTTGCTCACAGATCATTCCATTACCTAAGTATTAAGCTCAGCATCCATTAGTTATTCTTCCTGATGCCCTTCCTCCTCCTTGCCTGCCACCCTCCGACAGGCTCCAGTGTGTGTTGTTCCCCTCCCATGTGTCCTCATCATTCATCTCCCACTTATGAGAGCATGCAGCATTTGGTTTTCTGTTTCTGTGTTAGCTTGTTAAGTATAATGGCCTCCAACTCCATCCATGCCCTTGCAAAGGACATAATTTTGTTCCTTTGTATTGCTGCATAGCATTCCATGGTGTATATGTACCACGTTTTCTTTATTCAGTCTATCACTGGTGGACTTTTAGGTTCATTCTATGTCTCTACTATTGTGAATAGTGCTGCAATGAACATATGTGTGTGTGTATCTTTATAATATAATGATTTATGTTCCTTTAGATATATACCCAATAATGGGATTGCTGGGTCAAATAATATTTCTGCCTCTAGGTATAGGAGCAGTCGCCACAGTCTTCCACAGTGGTTGAACTGATTTACATTCCCATCAACGATGTAAAGTGTTCCTTTTTCTCCACAACCTTACAAGCATCTGTTGTTTTTTATCTTTCTAGTAATAGCCATTCTGACTGGTGTGAGATGGTATCTCATCGTGGTTTTGATTTGCATTTCTGTACTTATCAGGGATGTTGAGCTTTTTTTCATGCTTGTCGGTTGCATGTACGTCATATGTAGAGAAGTGTCTGTCCATGTACTTTGCCTACTTTTTAATGAGTTTTTTTGTTTTTCTTTTTCTTGTAAATTTGTTTAAGTTCCTGGTAGATGCTTGATATTAGACCTTTTTCAGATGGATAGATTTCAAAATTTTTCTCCCATTCTATAGGTTGTCTGATCACGCTGATGATAGTTTCTTTTGCTGTGCAGAAGTTCTTTAGTTTAATTAGATTACATTTGTCAATTTTTGCTTTTCTTGCAATTGCTTTTGGTGTCTTCATCATGAAATCTTTGCTCATGCCTATGTCCTGAATGGTATCACATAGATTTTCTTCTAGGGTTTTTATTGTTTTGGGTTTTACATTTAAGTCTTTAATCCATCTTGAGTTAAAGTTAATTTTTCTATATAGTGTAAGGAAGATGTCCAGTTTTAATTTTCTGCACACGGCTAGCCAGTTTTCCCAGTACCATTTATTGAATAGGTGATATTTCCCCCATTGCTTATTTATGTCAGGTTCATAAAAGATTGGAAAGTTGTATGACTGTGGTCTTATATCTGGGTGATCTATTCTGTTTCAATGGTCTATGTGTATGTTTTCATACCAATGCCATGGTGTTTTCCTTACTATAGCCCTTTGGTACACTTTGAAATCAGGTAGCATCATGCCTCTAGCTTTGTTCTTTTTGGTTAGGATTGCCTTTGTTGCTCAGGCTTCTTTTTGTTTTATATGAATTTTAAAATATTTTTTTTAGTTCTGTGAGGAATGTAAATGGTAATTTAATAAAAATAGCATTGACTCTATAAATTGCTTCTGGCAATGTGGCCATTTTAGTAATATTGATTATTCTTATCCATGAACATGGACTATTTTTCCATTTGTTTGTGTCATTTCTAATTTCTCTGAGGAGTGCTTTGCAGTTTTCTTTGTAGAGATCTTTTACATCTTTGGTTAGGTGTATTCTTAGGTATCATTTTCTTTTTTGTGGCAATTGTGAATGTATTGCATTTCTAATTTGGCTCTTGGCTTGACTCTTTTTGATGAATAGAAATGTTGCTGAGTTTCGTACATTGATTTTGAACACTGAGACTTTGCGAAAGTTGTTTATAAGCTGAAGGAGCTTTTGGTACAAGACTATGGGGTTTTCTAGATACAGGATCATGTCATCTGTAAACAAGGATAGTTTGAATTCCTCTCTTCCTATCTGGATGCCCTTTATTTCTTTCTTTTACCTGATTGCTCTGGCAAGGATTTCCAATATTGTATTAAATAGGAGTGGTGAGAGTGAAGGCATCATTGTCTTTTGCCATTTTTCAATGGGAATGTTTCCAGCTTTTGCTCATTCAGTGTAATGTTTACTGTGGATTTATCATAAATGGCTCTTATTATTTTAAGGTGTATTCCTTTAAAGCTTAGTTTATTGGGAATTTTTCATGAAAAGTGGTGTTGAAGTATACCAAAAGTGCCTTCTGCATCTATTGAGATAATCATGTGGTTTTTGTATTTGGTTCTGTTTATGTGATAAAGCACATTTATTGATTTGCATATGGTGAACCAAACTTGCATACTAGGAATAAAGCTTACTTGATTTTGGTGGATAAGCTTCTTCTTGTGCTGCTGGATTTGGTTTTCTGGTATTTTGTTGAGGATTTTCGCATTGATGTTCATCAAGAACATTGACATAAAGGTCTTTCTTGGTTGTGTCTCTGACAAGTTTTTGTATCAAAATAATACTAAGTGCTCCTGTGTTGGGTGCATATATATTTAGGAGAGTTGGAACTTGTTGAACTGAACCCTTTACCATTATGTAATACCCTTCTTTGTCTTTCTTGATCTTTGTTGGTTTAAAATCCATTTTGTCAGAAACTAGGATTACAATCTCTGCTTTTTAAAATTTTCTTGGTAGATTTTTCTTCATATCTTTATTTTGAGTCTTCCTATGTCATTGCGTATTAGATGGGTCTCTTAAGGATAGCATTACAATGGATCCCACCTACAGTGTAAAAGTGTTCCTATTTCTCCACATCCTCTCCAGCATCCGTTGTTTCCTCGCTTTTTAATGATTGTCATTCTAACTGGTGTGAGATGGTATCTCATTGTGATTTTGATTTGTATTTCTCTGATGGAGAGTCATTATGAGCATTTTTTCATGTGTCTGTTGGCTGTATGAATGTCGTCTTTTGAGAAATGTCTGTTCATATCCTTTGTCCACTTTTTGATGGGGTTGTTTGATTTTTTCTTGTAAATTTGTTTGAGTTCTTTGTAGGTTCTGGATATTAGTCATTTGTCAGATGAGTAGATTGCAAAAATTTTCTCCCACTCTGTAGGTTGCCTGTTCAGTCTGATGGTAGTTTCTTTTGCTGTGCAAAAGCTCTTTAGTTTAATTAGATCCCATTTGTCAATTTTGGCTTTTGTTGCCATTGCTTTTGGTGTTTTAGACATGAAGTCCTTGCCCATGCCTATGTCCTGAATGGTACTACCTAGGTTTTCTTCTAGGTTTTTATGGTATTAGGTCTAACATTTAAGTCTCTAATCCATCTTGAATTAATCTTCGTATAAGGAGTAAGGAAAGGATCCAGTTTCAGCTTTCTACTTATGGCTAGCCAATTTTCCCAGCACCATTTATTAAATAGGGAATCTTTTCCCCATTTCTTGTTTTTCTCAGGTTTATCAAAGATCAGATGGCTGTAGATGTGTGGTATTATTTCTGAGGACTCCGTTCTATTCCATTGGTCTATATCTCTGCTTTGGTACCAGTACCATGCTGTTTTGGTTACTGTAGCCTTGTAGTATAGTTTGAAGTCAGGTATTGTGATGCCTTCAGCTTTGTTCCTTTGACTTAGGATTGTCCTGGAAATGTGGGCTCTTTTTTGGTTCCATATGAACTTTAAAGCAGTTTTTTCCAATTCTGTGAAGAAACTCATTGGTAGCTTGATGGGGATGGCATTGAATCTATAAATTACCTTGGGCAGTATGGCCATTTTCATGATATTGATTCTTCCTATCCATGAGCATGGTATGTTCCTCTATTTGTTTTTGTCCTCTTTTATTTCACCGAGTAGTGGTTTGTAGTTCTCCTTGAAGAGGTCCTTTACATCCCTTGAAAGTTGAATTCCTAGGTATTTTATTCTCTTTGAAGCAATTGTGAATGGAAGTTCATTCATGATTTGGCTCTCTGTTTGTATGTTACTGGTATATAAGAATGCTTGTGATTTTTGCGCATTAATTTTATATCCTGAGACTTTGCTGAAGTTTCCTATCAGCTTAAGGAGATTTTGGGCTGAGACAATGGGGTTTTCTAAATATACAATCATGTCATCTGTAAACAGGGACAATTTGACTTCTTCTTTTCCTAACTGAATACATTTTATTTCTTTCTCTTGCCTGATTGCCCTAGCCAGAACTTCCAACACTATGTGGAATAGGAGTGGTGAGAGAGGGCATTCCTGTCTTGTGCCAGTTTTCAAAGGGAATTTTTCCAGTTTTTGCTCATTCAGTATGATATTGGCTGTGGCTTTATCATAAACAGCTCTTATTATTTTGAGATACGTTCCATCAATACCAAATTTATAGAGTATTTTTAGCATGAAGGGCCATTGAATTTTGTCAAAGGCCTTTTCTGCATCTATTGAGATCATGATGTGGTTTTTGTCTTTGGTTCTGTTTATATGCTGGATTACGTTTATTGGTTTGCATATGTTGAACGAGCCTTGCATCCCAGGGATGAAGTCCACTTGATCATGCTGGATAAGCTTTTTGATGTGCTGCTGGATTTGGTTTGCCAGTATTTTATTGAGGATTTTTGCATCGATGTTCATCAGGGATATTGGTCTAAAATTTTCTGTTTTTGTTGTGACTCTGCCAGACTTTGGTATCAAGATGATGCTGGCCTCAAAAAGTGAGTTAGAGGATTCCTTCTTTTTCTATTGATTGGAATAATTTCAGAAGGAATGGTACCAGCTCCTCCTTGTACCTCTGGTAGAATTCAGGTGTGAATCCATCTGGCCCTGGACTTTTTTGGTTGGTAGGCTATTACTTATTGCCTCAATTTCAGAGCCTGCTATTGGTCTATTCACGGATTCAGCTTCTTACTGGTTTAGTCTTGGGAGAGTGTAAGTGTCCATGAAATTATCCATTTCTTCTAGATTTTCTAGTTGATTTGCAGAGAGGTGTTTATAGTATTCTCTGATGGTAGTTTGTATTTCTGTGGAGTCGGTGGTGATATCCCCTTTCTCATTTTTTATTGCATCTATTTGATTCTTCTCTCTTTTCTTCTTTATTAGTCTTGCTAGTGGTCTATCAATTTTGTTGATCTTTTCAAAAAACCAACTCCTGGATTCATTGATTTTGGAGGGTTTTTTGTGTCTCTATCTCCTTCAGTTCTGCTCTGGTCTTAGTTATTTCTTGCCTTCTGCTACCTTTTGAATGTGTTGCTCTTGCCTCTCTAATTCTTTTAATTGTGATGTTAGAGTGTCAATTTTAGATCTTTCCTGCTTTCTCTTGTGAGCATTTAGTGCTATAAATTTCCCTCTACACACTGCTTTAAATGTGTCCGAGAGATTCTGGTATGTTGTATCTTTGTTCTTTTGGTTTCAAAGAACTTCTTTTTTTTTTTTTTAATTACTTTTTTTTTTTTTTTTATACTTTAAGTTCTAGGGTACATGTGCATAACGTTTATATCATGTATAACTCCCAATGCAATCCCTCCCTCCTCCCCCCTCCCCCTGATAGGCCCCAGTGTGTGATGTTCCCCTTCCCGAGTCCAAGTGATCTCATTGTTCAGTTCCCACCTATGAGTGAGAACATGCGGTGTTTCGTTTTTCTCTTCTTGTGATAGTTTGCTAAGAATGATGGTTTCCAGCTGCATCCATGTCCCTACAAAGGACGCAAACTCATCCTTTTTTATGGCTGTATAGTATTCCATGATGTATATGTGCCACATTTTCTTAATCCAGTCTGTCACAGATGGACATTTGGGTTGATTCCAAGTCTTTGCTATTGTGAATAGTGCTGCAATAAACATACGTGCATGTGTCTTTGTAGTAGAGTAATTTATAATCCTTTGGGTATATACCCAGTAGTGGGATGGCTGGGTCATATGGTACATCTAGTTCTAGATCCTTGAGGAATCGCCATACTGTTTTCCATAATTGTTGAACTAGTTTACAATCCCACCAACAGTGTAAAAGTGTTCCTATTTCTCCACATCCTCTCCAACATCTATTGTTTCCTGACTTCTTAATGATTGCCATTCTAAGTGGTGTGAGATGGTATCTCATTGTGGTTTTGATTTGCATTTCTCTGATGGCGAGTGATGACGAGCATTTTTTCATGTGTCTGTTGGCTGTATGGATGTCTTCTTTTGAGAAATGTCTGTTCATATCCTTTGCCCACTTTTTGATGGGGTTGTTTGTTTTTTTCTTGTATATTTGTTTGAGTTCTTTGTAGATTCTGGATATTAGCCCTTTGTCAGATGAGTAGGTTGCAAAAATTTTCTCCCGTTCTGTAGGTTGCCTGTTCACTCTGATGGTATTTCTTTTGCTGTGCAAAAGCTCTTTAGTTTAATTAGATCCCATTTGTCAATTTTGGCTTTTGCTGCCGTTGCTTTTAGTGTTTTAGACATGAAGTCCTTGCCCATGCCTATGTCCTGAATGGTACTACCTAGATTTTCTTCTAGAGTTTTTTATGGTATTAGGTCTAACATTTAAGTCTCTAATCCATCTTGAATTAATTTTCGTATAAGGGGTAAGGAAAGGATCCAGTTTCAGCTTTCTACTTATGGCTAGCCAATTTTCCAGCACCATTTATTAAATAGGAATCCTTTCCCCATTTCTTGTTTTTGTCAGTTTGTCAAAGATCAGATGGCTGTAGATGTGTGGTATTATTCTGAGGACTCTGTTCTGTTCCATTGGTCTATTTCTCTGTTGTGGTACCAGTACCATGCTGTTTTGGTTACTGTACCTTGTAATATAGTTTGAAGTCAGGTAGCGTGACGCCTCCAGCTTTGTCCTTTTGACCTAGGATTGTCTTGGCAATGCGGGCTCTTTTTTGGTTCCATATGAACTTTAAAGCTTTTTTTCCAATTCTGTGAAGAAAGTCATTGGTAGCTTGATGGGGATGGCATTGAATCTATAAATCACCTTGGGCAGTATGGCCATTTTCACGATATTGATTCTTCCTATCCATGAGCATGTTATGTTCTTCCATTTGTTTGTGTCCTCTTTGATTTCACTGAGCAGAGGTTTGTAGTTCTCCTTGAAGAGGTCCTTTACATCCCTTGTAAGCTGGATTCCTAGGTATTTTATTCTCTTTGAAGCAATTGTGAATGGAAGTTCATTACTGATTTGGCTCTCTGCTGGTCTTTACTGGTGTATAAGAATGCTTGGGATTTTTGCACATTAATTTTGTATCCTGAGACTTTGCTGAAGTTGCTTATCAGCTTAGGAGATTTTGGGCTGAGACAATGGGGTTTTCTAAATATACCATCATGTCATCTGCAAACAGGGACAATTTGACTTCTTCTTTTCCTAACTGGATACCTTTGATTTCTTTCTCTTGCCTGATTGCCCTAGCCAGAACTTCCAACACTATGTTGAATAGGAGTGGTGAGAGAGGGCATCCCTGTCTTGTGCCAGTTTTCAAAGGGAATGGAACGTACCTCAAAATAATAAGAGCTATTTACGACAAACTGGAAAACTCAACGAACTTCTTTATTTCTGCTTTCATTTCGTTATGTACCAGTAGTCATTCAGGAGCAGGTTATTCAGTTTCCATGTATTTGAGCGGTTTTGATTGAGTTTCTTAGTCCTGAGTTCTAGTTTGATTGCACTGTGGTCTGAGAGACAGTTTGTTATAATTTCTGTTCTTGTATATTTGCTGAGGAGTGCTTTACTTCCAATTATGTGGTCAATTTTGGAATAAGTGTGATGTGGTGCTGAGAAGAATGAATGTGAGTGGAGAGTTCTGTAGATGTGTATTAGGTCTGCTTGCTGCAGACATGCGTCAGTTCCTGGATATCCTTGTTAACTTTCTTCTCGTTGATCTGTCTAATTTTGACAGAGGGGTGTTAAAGTCTCCCATTATTATTGCATGGGAGTCTAAGTCTCTTTGTAAGTCTCTAAGGACTTGCTTTATGAATCTGGGTGTTCCTGTATTCGGTGCATATATGTTTAGGATAGTTACCTCTTCCTGTTGAATTGATCCCTTTACCATAATGTAATGGCCTTCTTTGTCTCTTTTGATCTTTGATGGTTTAAAGTCTATTTTGTCAGAGACTAGGATTGCAAGACCTGCTTTTTTTTTATTTTCCATTTGCTTGATAGATCTTCCTCCATCCCTTTATTTTGAGCCTATGTATGTCTCTGCATGTGAGATGGGTCTCCTGAATACAGCAGACTGATGGGTCTTGACTCTTTATCCAGTTTGCCCGTCTGTGTCTTTTAATTGGAGCATTTAGTCCATTTATATTTAACATTAATATTGTTATGTGTGAACTTGATCCTGCCATTATGATATTAACTGGTTATTTTGCTCATTAGTTGATGCAGTTTCTTCCTGGCCTCGATGGTCTTTACATTTTGGCATGTTTTTGCAATGTCTGGTACCCGTTGTTCCTTTCCGTGTTTAGTGCTTCCTTCAGGGTCTCTTGTAAGGCAGGCCTGGTGGTGACAAAATCTCTAAGCATTTGCTTATCTGTAAAGGATTTTATTTCTCCTTCACTTATGAAACTTAGTTTGGCTGGATATGAAATTCTAGGCTTAAAATTCTTTTCTTTAAGAATGTTGAATATTAGCCCCCACTGTCTTCTGGCTTGTAGAGTTTCTTCTGAGAGATCTGCTGTTAGTCTGATGGGCTTCCTTTTGTGGGTAAGCCAACCTTTCTCTCTGGCTGCTCTTAGGATTTTTTCCTTCATTTCAACTTTGGTGAATCTGGCAATTATGTGTCTTGGAGTTGCTCTTCTCGAGGAGTATCTTTGCGGCATTCTCTGTATTTCCTGAATTTGAATGTTGGCCTGCCCTACTAGGTTGGGGAAGTTCTCCTGGATGATATCCTGAAGAGTGTTTTCCATCTTGGTTCCATTTTCTCCATTACTTTCAGGCACCCCAATCAGATGTAGATTTTTTTTTTTTTTTTTTACATAATCCCATACTTCTTGGAGGCTTTGTTCTTTTCTTTTTGTTCTTTTTTCTTTAGACTTCTCTTCTCGCTTCATTTCATTTATTTGATCCTCAATCACTGATACTCTTTCTTCCTGTTGATTGAGTTGGTTACTGAAGCTTGTACATTTGTCCCGTATTTCTTGTGTCATGGTTTTCATCTCTGTCAGTTCTTTTTTGGCCTTCTCTGCATTAATTATTCTGGTTATCAATTCTTCCACTCTTTTTTCAAGAATTTTAGTTCCTTTACAGTAGGTACATAATTCCTCCTTTAGCTCTGAGAAGTTTGATTATCTGAAGCCTTCTTCTCTCATCTCGTCAAAGTCATTCTCTGTCCAGCTTTGATCCATTGCTGGCGATGAGGTGCGTTCCTTTGAAGGGGGAGATGCCCTCTTACATTTTGAATTTCCATCTTTTCTGCCCTGCTTTTTCCCCATCTCTGTGGTTTTATCTGCCTCTGGTAGTTGATGATGGTGATGTACTGATGGGGTTTTGGTGTGGGTGTCCTTCCTGTTTGTTAGTTTTCCTTCTAACAGTCAGGACCCTCAGCTGTAGGTCTGTTGGAGATTTCTTGAGGTCCACTCCAGACCCTGTTTGCCTGGGTGTCAGCAGCAGAGGCTGCAAAAGATAGAATACTGCTGAACGGCGAGTGTACCTGTCTGATTCTTGCTTTGGAAGCTTCCTCTCAGGGGTGTACTCCACCGTGTGAGGTGTGGGGTGTCAGTCTGCCACTAGTGGAGGATGTCTCCCAGTTAGGCTACTCAGGGATCAGGGACCCACTTGAGCAGGCAGTCTGTCCCTTCTCAGATCTCAATCTCCGTGTTGGGGGATCCACTGGTCTCTTCAAATCTGTCAGACAGAGTCATTTGCATCTGCAGAGGTTTCTGCAAATGGTTTTTTTTTGTTGTTGTTGTTTTTGTTTTTGTTGTTCAGCTGTGCCCTGTCCCCAGAGGTGGAGTCTACAGAGACTGGTAGGCCTCCATGAGCTGCTGTGAGCTCCACCCAGTTGGATCTTCCCACGGTTTTGTTTACCTACTTAAGCCTTAGCAATGGTGAGCACCCCTCCCCCAGCCTCGCTGCTGCCTTGTTGTTAGATCACAGACTGCTGTCCTAGCAATGAGGAAGGCTTGGTCAGTGTGGGACCCTCCCGGCCAGGTTTGAGATATAATCTCCTGGTGTGCCTGTTTGCTTAAAGTACAGTATTGGGGTGGGATTTACCCAAATATCCAGGTGTTGTGTGTCTCAGTTCCCCTGGCTAGGAAAAGGGATTCCCTTCCCCCTTGTGCTTCCCTGGGGAGGCGATGCCTCGCCCTGCTTCAGCTCTCACTGGTCAGGCTGCAACAGCTGACCAGCACTGATTGTCCGGCACTCCCTAGTGAGATAAACCCAGTACCTCAGTTGAAAATTCAGAGATCACTGGACTTCTGTGTCGTTCGCACTGGGAGCTGTAGACTGGAGCTGTTCCTATTCGGCCATCTTGCTCAGCCCCCCAACATCTATTTTTTTTTAAATTATGGCCATTCTTGCAGAAGACATGGCAGATCATGGTAAGTTGTATCTCACTGTGATTTTGATTTGCATTTCCCTGATAATTATTGATGGTGAGCATTTTTTTCAAATGTTTGTTGGCCATTTGTACATCTTATTTTCAGAGTTGTTTATTTATGAATTTTCCCCATTTTTTGATGGGCTTATTTGTTTTTTAGTGCTGATTTGTTTGAGTTCCTTGTAGATTCTGGATATTGGTCCTTTGTTGGATGTAGAGCATGCAAATATTTTCTCCCATTCTGTGTGTTGTCTGTTATTCTGATGATTATTTCTTTTCTTTCTTCATTTCTTCTTTAAAAAATGAGATATATGTGCTGATTATTTCTTTTTCTGTGCAGAAACATTTAGTTTAATTAAGTACCATATATTTATTTGTGATTTTTGCTACGTTTGCTTTTGGGTTGTTGATCATGAACACTGCCTAATCCAATGTATAGAAGAGTTTCTTCAATGTTATATTCTTGAGTTTTTATGGTTTCAGTTCTTAGATTTAAGTATTTAATCTATCTTGAGTTGATTTTTGTATAAAGTGACAGATGAGGGTCCAGTTTCATTCTTCTACATGTGGCTTGCCATTTGTCGAATAGAGTGTCCTTTCCCCACTTTATGTTTTTGTTTGCTTTGTCAAAGATCAGTTGGCTGTAAGTATTTGGCTTTATTTCTGGGTTCTCTATCCTGTTCTGTTGGTATACGTGCTTATTTTTATACCAGTATGTGCTGTTTTTATAACTGTACTCTCGTAGTATAGTTAGAAGTCAGGCAATGTGATGCTTCCAGATTTGCTTTTTCTGCTTAGTCTTACTTTGGCTATGAGGGATCTTTTTGTTTTCATATGAATTTTAGGATTTTTTTTTCTAGTTCTGTGAAGAACGATGATAGTACTTTTATGGGAATTACATTGAATCTATAGGAAGAAATCAATAAGTTTTTTGAAACTATTGAGAACAAAGATGCAACATTTCAGAATCTCTGGGACACAGCTAAGGTAATGTTAAGAGGAAAATTTATAACACTATATGCCCAGATCAAAAAGTTAGAAAGGTCTCAAGTTAGCAAGCTAACATCACAACTAAAAGAACTAGAGAACCAAGAGAAAACAAATCCAAAAGGTAGCAGAAGACAATAAATAATCAAAATTAGAGCTAAACAAACAAGATGGAGACATGAAAATCCATTCAAAAAATTAAATCCAGGAACTGGTTATTTATTTATTTATTTATTTACTTATTTTTGAAAAAAATAGTAAAATAGATAGACCTCTAGCTAGACTAATAAGCAAGAAAAGAGAAGATTAAATTAATTGCAGTCAGAAATGACAAGGAGGATATTACTACTGACTACATGGAAATACAAACAGATGTCAGAGAATATTATGAATACCTCAATGCATATAAACTAGAAAATCTAGAAGAAATAGATAAATTCCTGGGCACATTCACTCTCTCTAGACTGTATGGGGAAGGAACTGAATCCCTGAAAATACTAATAACAAGCTATGAAATTGAATCAGATATAAATAGCCTACCACCATGAACAAAAAAAAAAGCCTAAGGACAGATAAATTTACAGCTAAATTCTACCAGATGTCCAAAGAAGAGCTGGAACCATTCCTGCTGAAATTATTCAAAAAATTGAGAAGAAAGGACTCCTCTCTAACTCATTCTCAGAGTCTCTTAATATCGGAATCAATCAAATGGAAAAAAAAAAATTGAAGAGAGGCTATTTGAAAATACACAGTAAAAAGAGACAAAAGAAAAAAGAACAACAATAAAGCACATTTACAAGATCTATATAAATAGCCTCAAAAGCGCAAACTTAAGACGTATTAGTTTTAAAGAGGAGGTAGAGAAAAAGATTGGGGTAGAAAGTTTATTCACAGGGATAATGACAGAGAACTTCCCATACCTAGAGAAACATAGCATTTATGTACAAGAAGGTTACAGAACATAAAGCGATTTTGACACAAAGATGTTTATTTTAAGGCATATAATAATTAAACTTTCAAATGCCAAGGATAAAGAAAGTTTCCTAAAAGCAGAAAGAGAATTGAAATATATATATACACACACACACACAACGGAGCTCTAATACAACTGGCAGCAGACTTTTCAGTGGAAACCTTACAGGCAGAAGAGAGAGGTATGACATATTTAAAGTGCTGACGGAAAAAAGGTTTCACCCTAGAATAGCATATCTAGGGAAAATATCCTTTTACTCATATAAGACACTACAGATATTCCCAGACAAACAGAAGCTGAGGAATTTCATCAACACCAGACATGTCCTACAATAAATGCTAAAGGGAATTATTCAACCTGAAAGAAAAGGATGCTAATGAGCAACAATAAATCATCTGAAGGTTTAAAACTCACTGTTAATAGTAAGCATAGAGAAAAACACAGAACATTATAACACCGTAATTGTAGTGTGTCAACTCCTGTTATCTTTAGTTGAAAGAAAAAATGATGAAGCAATCAAAAATAACTATGACAACTTTTCAAGACATAAAAATTATAATACGACATAAAAAGAAACAACAAAAAGTTGAAAAGCAAGGGATGAAGTTGAAGTGTAGAGTTTTTATTAGTTTTATTTTGCATGATTATTTATGTGTTTTGCAATTGGTCCTAAGTTGTCATGAATTTAAAATAATGGGTCTTAAAATAGTATCTGTAAGCCTCATGGTAACCTCAAGTGAAAAAACATACAATGAATGTACACACACAAAAAGCAAAAATTTAAACCATACAACCAGAGAGAATTACTTTCACTGAAAGGAACACAGGATGAACGGAAAGAAGGAAGAGAAGGCCACAAAATAACCAGAAAACAGATAACAAAACAGCAGGAGTAAGTCCCTACTTCTCAATAATAGCATGGAATCTAAATGTACTTAACTTTCCAATGAAAAGTCATAGACTGGCTGAATGAATAAAAAAATGAGATCCAATTCGACATGAGATTTGGGCAGGGACACAAATCCAAACTGTATCAGACATATTCTCATTAATGAGTTTCCTGGGTTGATCAGTAGTTTCTGTTTTTAGTTCTTCAAGAAATTTCCAAACTGCTTTCCATAGGGGCGAACTAACTTACATTCCCACCAACAACATATAAGTGTTCCCTTTTTTTCTGTAGATTCACCACAATCTGTTATTTTTTGACTGTGAAGCCAAAAATCGTAAAGCCCAATTTTAAAATTGGCAAAGTATTTGAATACATATTTTGCCAAAGAAGATACTGGAAAGACACTCAATGCCATTAGAGAAATGCAAATTGAAAACACAATGGGATACCACATGAAATCCACTATGATGACTAAAGTTTTTTTTTTTTTTTAATCTCAAATATTGTTGAGAATGTAGAGAAATTAATCCTTCATACATTGCTATTGGGAATGTAAAATGATAAAGTCCCCAGAAAAAATACTTTTATAGTTTCTAAAAACGTTAGAAATAGAGTTACTGTCAGGCCTCTGAACCAAAGTTAAGCCATCATATCCCCTGTGGCCTGCAGGCACACATCCAGATGACCTTTTCCTGCCTTAACTGGTGACGTTATCTTGTGAAATTCCTTTTCCTGGCTCGTCCTGGCTCAAAAGCTCCCCCACTGAGCACCTTGTGACCCCCAGCCTTGTCCGCCAGAGAACAACCCCCTTTGACTGTAATTTTCCTATACCTACCCAAATCCTATAAAACAGCCCCACCCCTTTGCTGACTCTCTTTTCTGACTCAGTCTGCCTGCATCCAGGTGAAATAAACAGCCTTGTTGCTCACGCAAAGTCTGTTTGTTGGTCTCTTCATATGGACGCGCATGAAATTTGGTTCCGTGACTCGGATCTGGGGACCTCCCTTGGGAGATCAATCCCCTGTCCTCCTGCTCTTTGCTCCATGAGAAAGACCCACCTACATTCTCAGGTCCTCAGACCCACCAGCCCAAGGAATATCTCACCAATTTTAAATCCGGTAAGCGGCCTCTTTTTACTCTCTTCTCCAACCTCTCTCACTATCCCTCAACCTCTTTCTCCTTTCAATCTTGGCGCCACACTTCAATCTCTCCCTTCTCATAATTTCATTTCCTTTCATTTTCTGGTAGAGACAAAGGAGAAACATTTTATTCCTGGACCCAGAACTCCGGTACTGGTCACGGACTCAGGAAGGCAGCCTTCCCTTGGTGCTTAATCATTGCGGGGACGCCTCTCTGATTATTCACCATGTTCCATTGGTGTCTGATCTCCATGGGGACACCTGTCTTGGTCATTCACCCAGGTTACCTTGGTGGCAAGTCAACTGAGGGGACACCTGCTTTGGCTGCTCAACCATTTTGCAGCCCTGCTCCCCACCCCTCTTCTCCATGTCTCTACCCTTCTCTTTAAACTTGTCTCCTTCACTATAGGCAAGGTTCCACCCTCCATTCCTCTCTCTTCTCCCTTAGCCTGTGTTCTCAAGAACTTAAAATCTCTTCAACTCTCGCCTTACCTAAAATCTAAGTGTCTTATTTTCTTCTGCAACACCGCTTGACCCCAATATAAACTTGACTGTGGATCCAAGTAGCCAGAAAATGGCACTTTTGATTTTTCCATCCTACAAGATCTAGATAATTCTTGTCCTAAAATAGGCAAACGGTCTGAGGTGACTGATGTCCAGAAATTCTTTTACACATTGTTCCCTCCCTAGTCTCTGTTCCCAATGCGACTCATCCCAAATCCTCCTTCTTTCCCTCCCACCTGTCCCCTCTGTTCCAATCCCAAGCATCGCTGAGTCTAATCTTAATTTTCTACAGACCTGTCTGACCTCTCCCCTTCTCCCCAGGCTGCTGCTTGCCAGGCCCCAATTCTTCCTCAGTCTCTGCTCCCCCACCTATAATCTTTCTATCACCTTCTCTCCTCACACCGGGTCTGGTTTACAGTTTCATTCCCTGACTAGCCCTCCCACATCTGCCCAACAATTTCCTCTTAAAGAGGTGGCTGGAGCTAAAAGCATAGTCAAGGTCAATGCTCATTTTTTCTTTATCCTACCTCTCCCAAATCAGTTAGCATTTAGGCTCTTTTTCATCAAATTCAAAAACCCAGCCCAGTTCATTGCCTGCTTAGCAGCAACCCTTAGACGCGGTACCGCCCCAGACCAAGAGGGGCCAGAAGGCCACCTTATTCTTAATATGCATTTTATCACCCAGTCAGCTTGTGACATTAGAAAAAGCTCCAAAAATTAGATTCTGGCCCTCAAACCCCACAACAGGACTTAATTAACCATGCCTTCAAAGTGTACAGTAATAGAGTAGAGGCAGCCAAGTAGCAATGTATTTCTGAGTTGCAATTCCTTGCCTCCACTGTGAGACAAACCCCGGCCACATCTCCAGCACACAAGAGCTTCTAAACACCTGAACCGCAGCTGCCAGGGGTTCCTCCAGGACTTCCTCCCCAGGATCTTGCTTCAAGTGCCAGAAATCTGGCCACTAGGCCAAGGAATGCCCGCAGCCCAGGATTCCTCCTAAGCCATGTCCCATCTGTGCAGGACCCCACTGGAAACTGGACTGTCCAACTGGTGCAAGGCTCTGACCGACTCCTTCCTAGATCTTCTTGGCTTAGCAGCTGAAGACTGACACTGCCTGATTGCCTTGGAATCCTCCTAGACTATCATAGATGCTTTAGGTAACTCTTAACAGTGGAGGGTAAGTCCGTTCCTTTCTTAACTAATACAGAGACTACCAAGTCCACATTACCTTCTTTTCAAAGGCCTTTTTCCTTTGCCTCCATAACTGTTGTGGGTATTGATGGCCAGCTTCTAAACCTCTTAAAACTCCTCAACTCTGGTGCCAACTTAGACAACACTCTTTTATGCACTCCTTTTTAGTTATCCCCACCTGCCCAGTTCCCTTATTATGCCAAGACATTTTAACTAAATTATCTGCTTCCCTTACTATTCCTAGGCTATAGCTACACCTCATTGCCACCTTTTCCCCCAGTTCAAAGCCTCCTTCACATCCTCCCCTTGTATCTCCCCACCTTAAACCACAAGTATAGGACACCTCTACTCCCTCCTTAGCGACCGATCATGCACCCCTTACCATTTCATTAAAACCTAATCACCCTTACCCTGCTCAATACCAATATCCCATCCCACAGCACGCTTTAAAAGGATTAAAGCCTGTTATCACTCACCTGTTACAGCATGGCCTTTTAAAGCCTATAAACTGTCCTTACAATTGCCCCATTTTACCTGTCCTGAAACCGGACAAGCCTTGCAAGTTAGTTCAGGATCTGTGCCTTATCAACCAAATTGTTTTGCCTATCCACTCAGTGGTGCCAAACTTATATACTCTCCTATCCTCAATACCTCCCTCCACAATCCATTATTCTGTTCTAGATCTCAAACACGCTTTCTTTACTATTCTTTGGCAACCTTCATCCCAGCCTCTCTTCACTTTCAGTTGGACTGACCCTGACACCCAACAGGCTCAGCAAATTACCTGGGCTGTACTGCCACAAGGCTTCACAGACAGCCCCCATTACTTCAGTAAAGCCCAAATTTCTTCCTCATCTGTTACCTATCACGGCATAATTCTCATAAAAACACATGTGCTCTCCCTGCTGATCATGTCCATCTAATCTCCAAAACCCCAATCCCTTCTACAAAGCAACAACTCCTTTCCTTCCTAGACATAGTTAGTAGGGTCAGAATTCTTACACAAGGACCACATCCTGTAGCCTTTCTGTCCAAACAACTTGACCTTACTGTTTTAGCCTAGTCCTCATGTCTGCGTGCAGTGGCTGCCACTGCCTTAATAAGTTTAGAGGCCATAAAAATCACAAACTATGCTCAACACACTCTCTGCAGTTCTCATAACTTCCAAAATCTATTTTCTTCCTCCCACCTGATGCATATACTTTCTGCTCCCTGGCTCCTTCAGCTATACTCACTCTTTGTTAAGTCTCCCACAATTACCATTGTTCCTGGCCTGGACTTCAATCCAACCTCCCACACTATTCCTGATACCACACCTGACCCCCTTGACTGTATCTCTCTGATTCACCTGATATTCACTCCATTTCCCCATTTTCTTTCATGTTCCTTACCCTGAACACACTTATTTTATTGATGGCAGTTCCACCAGGCCTAATCGCCACTCACCAGCAAAGGCAGGCTATTCTATAATATCTTCCACACCTATCATTGAGGCTACCGCTCTGCCACCCTCCACTACCTCTCAGCAAGCCGAACTAGTTGCCTTAACTCAGGCCCTCACTCTTGCAAAAAGACTACGCGTCAATATCATACTGACTCTAAATATTCCTTCCGTATTCTGCACTGCTAAGCTGTTATATAGGCTGAAAGAGATTTCCTCATTATGCAGGGGTCCTCCATCATTATGCCTCTTTAATAAAAATGTTTCTCAAAGCTGCTTTACTTCCAAAGGAAGCTGGGGTCATTCACTGCAAAGACCATCAAAAGGCATCAGATCCCATCGCTCAAGACAACACTTATGCTGAAAATAGCTAAAAAAGCAGCTAGTATTCCAACCTCTGTCTCTCATGGCAGTTTTTCTCCTTCTCATCTGTCCACTCCCACCTACTCCCCTGCTGAAACTTCCACTTGTCAATCTCTTCTCACACAAGGCAAATGGTTCTTAGACCAAGGAAAGTATCTTCTTCCAGCCTTACAGGCCCATTCTATTCTGTCGTCATTTCATAACCTCTTCCATGTAAGTTACAAGCCACTAGCCCATCTCTTAGAACCTCTCATTTCCTTTCCATCATGGAAATGTATCCCCAAGGAAATCACTTCTCAGTGTTCCATCTGCTATTCTACTACCCCTCAGGGATTGTTCAGCCCCCCTCCCTTTCCTACACATCAAGCTCTACGATTTGCCCCTGCACAGGACTGGCAAATTGACTTTCCTCACATGCTCCGAGTCAGAAAACTAAAATACCTCTTAGTCTAGGTAGACACTTTCACTGGATGGGTAGAGGCCTTTCCCACAGGGTCTGAGAAAGTCACCACCGTCATTTCTTCCCTTCTGTCAGACATAGTTCCTCAGTTTTGCCTTCCCACCTTTATACAGTCTGATAATGGACTAGCCTTTACTAGTCAAATCACCCAAGCAGTTTCTCAGGCTCTTAGTATTCAGTAAAACCTTCATATCCCTTACGGCCCTCAATCTTCAAGAAAAGTAGAATAGACTAACAGTCTTTTAAAAACACCTCACCAAGTTCAGCCACCAACTTAAAAAGGACTGGACGACACTTTTACCACTTGCCTTTCTCAGAATTCAGACCTGTCTGCAGAATGCTACAGGGTACAGCCCATTTAAGCTCCTACATAGATGTTCCTTTTTATTAAGCACCAGTCTCATTCCAGACACCAGACCAACTTGGACTGTGCCCCCAAAAATGTCGTCCCTATTATCTTCTGTCTAGTCACTGTTCTCAACTACTCATAAATGCCCTGCTCTTTTACACTGTTTACACTGTTTCTCCAAGCCATCACAGCTGATATCTCCCGGTGCTATCCCCAAACCTCCACTCTTAACTCCCTCTTAAAGTAAATAAATAATCTTTGCTGGCAAGACTATGCTGAACCTCCTTAGGCACTCTCTAATTGGATGTCCTAGGTCCTCCCAATTCTTAGTACTTTAATACCTGTTTTTCTCCTTCTCTTATTCAGACCTTGTGTCTTCTGTTTAGTTTTTCAATTCATACAAAACCGCAGCCAGACCATCACCAATCATTCTATAAGACAAATGCTCCTTCTAACAACCCCACAATATCGCCTCTTACCAGAAAATCTTCCTTCAGCTTAATCTCTCCCACTCTAGGTTTCCACATTGCCTCTAATCCTGCTTGAAGCAGCCCTGAGAAACATCACCCATTATCTCTCCATACCACCCCCCTAAAAATTTTCACCACCCCAACACATTGAAACTATTTTGTTTTATTTTTCTTATTAATATAAGAAGACAGTTACCATTTAACTCAACAACTGCACTGCTAGGTATAAATCCAAGAGAATTGAAAACATATGTTCATGTATGTAATGTTTTCATTTAAAAAAAGCATGTAAGGTAATAAATTTGTTAATTAGCCTGATTGAATTATTCCACATTGTAAACATTTATCAAAACTTCACATTGTACTCAATAAAGTTGTTATTTGCCACTCAAAAATAAAATTTAAAATAAACAAATCAACCAAAAAATTTATTCATGAATGTTAATAGAAGCATATTCACAATAATAAAAAGTGAAAACAGCTGAAATGTTCATGAATTGATGAATGCATAAACAAAATATTGTATATCTCTACAATGAAATGTTACATGGCCATAAAAAGGAATGAAGCACTGATACATGCTGCAACATAAATATCTGTAATAATCAAATGTAGAGATACAAAATTAGTCAAATCTATAGATGCTACTGGGACAGATGCATAGATGAGTGTGATTGCTAAAGGGCACAGAATTTTTTTAAGTTAATGAAAATGTTCTAAAATTGACCATAGTGATAGTTACAGATGTCTATGAATACCGTAAAATCATTAAAATGAGCACTTTAAGTGGATGATTATGTGGCATGTGAACGACATCTCAATAAAGTTGTTAAAAAAGATGGGTACAAGATAAACATAGTAGTAATGTAAATAAGCCATAAACATCAGTATAATGGAAGATGATGCAATCACTAATTTTCATGCATACAAATAATATCATGACTTTTTTTAAAATTATACTTTAAGTTCTAGGGTACATGTGCACAATGTGCAGGTTTGTTACATATGTATACAGGTGCCATGTTGGTATACTGCACCCGTTAACTCATCATCTACATTAGGTATATCTCCTAATGTTATCCATCCACCCTCCCCTCCCCACTACAGGCCCTGGTGTGTCATGTTCCCCTTCCTGTGTCCAAGTGCTCTCATTGTTCGATTCCCACCTATGAGTGAGAACATGCGGTGTTTGGTTTGCTGTCCTTGTGATAGTTTGCTGAAAATGATGGTTTCCAGCTTCATCCAAGTCCCTGCAAAGGATATGAACTCATCCTTTTTTATGGCTGCATAGTATTCCATGGTGTATATGTGCCACATTTTGTTAATCCAGTCTGCAATTGATGGAAATTTGAGTTGGTTCCAAGTCTTTGCTACTGTGAATAGTGCCACAATAAACATACGTGTGCATGTGTCTTTATAGCAGCATGATTTATAATCCTTTGGGTATATACCCAGTAGTGCGATTGCTGGGTCAAATGGTATTTCTAGTTCTAGATCCTTGAGGAATTGCCACACTGTCTTCCACAATGGTTGCACTAGTTTACAGTCCCACCAACAGTGTAAAAGTGGTCCTATTTCTCCACATCCACTCCAGCACCTGTTGTTTCCTGACTTTTTAATGATCACCATTCTAACTGGTGTGAGATGGTATCTCATCATGGCTTTGATTTGCATTTCTCTGATAGTCAATGATGATGAGCATTTTTTCATGTGTATTATGACATATTATTAAGTGAAAAAGTAATTCATAAATTTATACCTAGTTTAATGCCAATTTGTATAAACAGAGAAAGAAAGGGGAAGAATCGAAATAAATAAAGTAGATTATCTCAGGATAAGAGTGTACAGTTTTCATCCCATTTCTGTGTGTTTATAAAATTACTACTATGATCATATGTTTTGCTTATAATCAGAATAAAAGTTATGAAAAAGAAATTGAATTATTTGAAGAAATAAAAAAGAAGAGGAAAAGAAAACAAAGTGATTCCCTGGAGCCTCAGAGAAGGCAGATTGGAGCAGAGACAGGTATAGAAAGGACCCCAGGAGATAAGCAAGTCCCCTGTGGTTCTTATGACACCATTAACTCTAGACATTAGGGAAATAAAGCTGGACAAGCAATTTGAAAGGAATAATGCAGAGCACATTGAAAGATCAAGGGTGCAGAAGAAAGAAAAGGCACTGAAAAATCTAGAAATGTCAAGCGCCATATGAAAAGTAGTATTGCTCAGTTGTAAATATAAAATGGTGATTAAACTAGTGAGCAATGTTCAAAACCTGGCTCCACCACTTGTAGTTTTAAGGAGTGTACTTCAATTCTCTCAGCTGTTGTCTCTCATTTAAAAAATTAGAAATGTAATAGCTGCTTCACAGAGTAAGTTGGAGGGTTACATGAGTTGATCTACAGAAATCTCAATCTGGAAGACAGTTTGCTTTTAATTATTATGTATCTGATATCATTTTTCAGTGATCTTTAAAAGAGGTTCATGAGGTAAATATTAGAAATTATTTTCATATTTATTGTATCCCATCTTTTAAAATAGCAGCTTTATTAAGATAATAATTCACATACCATAAAATTCAGAACTTCAAAGTGTACAATTCAGGGCTTTTAATATACTTGTAGAGTTTTGGCTATCACCAATATCTAATTTTAAACATTTTAATCACAGCAAAAAACTCTCTGTATCAATTTTTAAGAATTCCCCCCTCTTTCTCCCCAATCCTAAGCAACCACTAATGTATCTTTCATAGCTGTGAATTATTTATTGTGGATATTTTATATAAACGAGATCATATATGTTTTTTCCTTTTATGTCTGGCTTATTTCTCTAAGCAAAATGTTTTCAAGGTTCATCCATGTCTTTGCATGTATCAGTACTTCATTTCTTTTAATTGCTGAATATTATTCAGTTGCATGAATTATACCACTTTTTGTTTCCTGGCATCAGCTGATGGACACTTTGTTTTCGTTTATTTGCTATTAGGAATAACGTTGCTATGAAGAGTCACAAGTTTTTGTGTGAACATGCTTTCAATTCTCTTGAATATATACCTAGGAGTGGAATTACCAGGTCACAGAGTTAACTCTATGTTTAACATTTTGAAGAACTGCCAAACTATTTTCCACAATGACCTTATCATTTTACAGGACTACCAGCAATATATCAGGGTTGCAATCTCAATACACCTTTGCTAACATTTGCTTTGCTATTGCCTAGATTTTGTTTATGTTATAGCCCTCCTAGTAGGTGCAAAGTGGTATCTCATTGTGGTTTTGATTTGCATTACCTGAAGACTTGAGAAGCTTTTCTTGTGCTTGTAAACTATTCATATCTCCTTGGGAAAAAAATCTATTCAATTCATGGCTGATTTTTTAAATTGGGCTTTTGTTTTTTATTGTTAATTTGAACTAGTTCCTTATATATTTTGTATACAAAATTTTTATCAGATACATCATTTGCACGTATTTTTTGTCATTATTTGATAGTGGTCTGAGAAACAAAAAAGGTTTTAATGTTAAGGTACAATTTATCTGATTTCATTTTGTTGCTTTCCTCTAAGAGTTTAATCTAAAAACCACTGCCTAACCCAAGCTCACAAACATTTACTCAATTGTTTTCTTTAAAATTCTATCACTTGTATTGTTACATTTGGATCTATAATCCATTTGAGCTAACTTTTGTGGATATTATGAAGAAAGCACTCACATACATTATCTGCATGTGGATATCCAGTTTTTCAAGCACCGTTGTTGAAAATAATATTTTTACTCATTGAATTGTCTTAGCACCCTTGTCAAAAGTCAATTAACTCTACACGTAAAGGCTTACTTTTTGACTCTAAATTTTATTCTGTCTTGACTTCTCCTGCTTGTAGTAGGGTTGGAAATCAGGAAGTGAGATTCCTCCAGCTTCGTCCTTTTCAAATCTTTTAGACTTTGCAATTTTTTTTGCATTTTCATGAGAATTTTAGGATCGGTATGCCCATTTCTGAAAAAGTAAAATGTAGGTGGGGTATTGATAGAATATTTTGTTGAATCTGAAGTTCAGTTGGAAACTATAGCTGCATTGCATTCCAATGCAGGATATTGTTTTGGCACTTTTTTATTAAGTTGATTCCTAAATATTTTATGTTTTTGATATAATTATACATGTAACAGTTTTCTCAAATTCGTTTTCATATTGTTCATTGATAACATATAGAAACATATTTTTAATTTTTAATTTTTATTTTTATTTTTTTTTTTATTTTTTTTTATTTTTATTTTTATATACTTTAAGTTCTAGGGTACATGTGCATAACGTTTATATCAGGTATAACTCCCCAATGCAATCCCTCCCTCCTCCCCCCTCCCCATGATAGGCCCCAGTGTGTGATGTTTCCCTTCCCGAGTCCAAGTGATCTCATTGTTCAGTTCCCACCTATGAGTGAGAACATGCGGTGTTTGGTTTTCTCTTGTGATAGTTTGCTAAGAATGATGGTTTCCAGCTGCATCCATGTCCCTACAAAGGACGCAAACTCATCCTTTTTGATGGCTGCATAGTATTCCATGGTGTATATGTGCCACATTTTCTTAATCCAGTCTGTCACAGATGGACATTTGGGTTGATTCCAAGTCTTTGCTATTGTGAATAGTGCCGCAATAAACATACGTGTGCATGTGTCTTTGTAGTAGAGTAATTTATAATCCTTTGAGTATATACCCAGTAGTGGGATGGCTGGGTCATATGGTACATCTAGTTCTAGATCCTTGAGGAATCGCCATACTGTTTTCCATAATGGTTGAACTAGTTTACAATCCCACCAACAGTGTAAAAGTGTTCCTATTTCTCCACATCCTCTCCAACATCTATTGTTTCCTGGCTTCTTAATGATTGCCATTCTAAGTGGTGTGAGATGGTATCTCATTGTGGTTTTGATTTGCATTTCTCTGATGGCGAGTGATGACGAGCATTTTTTCATGTGTCTGTTGGCTGTATGGATGTCTTCTTTTGAGAAATGTCTGTTCATATCCTTTGCCCACTTTTTGATGGGGTTGTTGTTTTTTTTCTTGTATATTTGTTTGAGTTCTTTGTAGATTCTGGATATTAGCCCTTTGTCAGATGAGTAGGTTGCAAAAATTTTCTCCCATTCTGTAGGTTGCCTGTTCACTCTGATGGTAGTTTCTTTTGCTGTGCAAAAGCTCTTTAGTTTAATGAGATCCCATTTGTCAATTTTGGCTTTTGCTGCCGTTGCTTTTGGTGTTTTAGACATGAAGTCCTTGCCCATGAATATGTCCTGAATGGTACTACCTAGATTTTCTTCTAGGGTTTTTATGGTATTAGGTCTAACATTAAGTCTCTAATCCATCTTGAATTAATTTTCGTATAAGGGGTAAGGAAAGGATCCAGTTTCAGCTTTCTACTTGTGGCTAGCCAATTTTCCCAGCACCATTTATTAAATAGGGAATCCTTTCCCCATTTCTTGTTTTTGTCAGGTTTGTCAAAGATCAGATGGCTGTAGATGTGTGGTATTATTTCTGAGGACTCTGTTCTGTTCCACTGGTCTATTTCTCTGTTGTGGTACCAGTACCATGCTGTTTTGGTTACTGTAGCCTTGTAGTATAGTTTGAAGTCAGGTAGCGTGACGCCTCCAGCTTTGTCCTTTTGACCTAGGATTGTCTTGGCAATGCGGGCTCTTTTTTGGTTCCATATGAACTTTAAAGCAGTTTTTTCCAATTCTGTGAAGAAACTCATTGGTAGCTTGATGGGGATGGCATTGAATCTATAAATCACCTTGGGCAGTATGGCCATTTTCACGATATTGATTCTTCCTATCCATGAGCATGGTATGTTCTTCCATTTGTTTGTGTCCTCTTTGATTTCACTTAGCAGTGGTTTGTAGTTCTCCTTGAAGAGGTCCTTTACATCCCTTGTAAGCTGGATTCCTAGGTATTTTATTCTCTTTGAAGCAATTGTGAATGGAAGTTCATTCCTGATTGGCTCTCTGCTTGTCTGTTACTGGTGTATAAGAATGCTTGTGATTTTTGCACATTAATTTTGTATCCTGAGACTTTGCTGAAGTTGCTTATCAGCTTAAGGAGATTTTGGGCTGAGACGATGGGTTTTTCTAAATATACAATCATGTCATCTGCAAACAGGGACAGTTTGACTTCTTCTTTTCCTAACTGGATACCCTTGATTTCTTTCTCTTGCCTGATTGCCCTAGCCAGAACTTCCAACACTATGTTGAATAGGAGTGGTGAGAGAGGCATCCCTGTCTTGTGCCAGTTTTCAAAGGGAATTTTTCCAGTTTTTGCCCATTCAGTATGATATTAGCTGTGGTTTGTCGTAAATAGCTCTTATTATTTGAGGTACGTTCCATCAATACCGAATTTATTGAGCGTTTTTAGCATAAAGGGCTGTTGAATTTTGTCAAAAGCCTTTTCTGCATCTATTGAGATAATCATGTGGTTCTTGTCTTTGGTTCTGTTTATATGCTGGATTACGTTTATTGATTTGCGAATGTTGAACCAGCCTTGCATCCCAGGGATGAAGCCCACTTGATCATGGTGGATAAGCTTTTTGATGTGCTGCTGAATCCGGTTTGCCAGTATTTTATTGAGAATTTTTGCATCGATGTTCATCAGGGATATTGGTCTAAAATTCTCTTTTTTGTTGTGTCTCTGCCAGGCTTTGGTATCAGGATGATGTTGGCCTCATAAAATGAGTTAGGGAGGATTCCCTCTTTTCTATTGATTGGAATAGTTTCAGAAGGAATGGTACCAGCTCCTCCTTGTACCTCTGGTAGAATTCAGCTGTGAATCCATCTGGTCCTGGACTTTTTTTCGTGGGTAGGCTATTAATTGTTGCCTCAATTTCAGAGCCTGTTATTGGTCTATTCAGGGATTCAACTTCTTCCTGGTTCAGTCTTGGGAGAGTGTAAGTGTCCAAATTATCCATTTCTTCTAGATTTTCTAGTTGATTTGCGTAGAGGCATTTATAGTATTCTCTGATGGTTGTTTGTATTTCTGTGGGGTCAGTGGTGATATCCCTTTATCATTTTTTATTGCGTCTATTTGATTCCTCTCTCTTTTCTTCTTTATTAGTCTTGCTAGCGGTCTGTCAATTTTGTTGATCTTTTCAAAAAACCAACTCCTGGATTCATTGATTTTTTGGAGGGTTTTTTGTGACTCTATCTCCTTCAGTTCTGCTCTGATCTTAGTTATTTCTTGCCTTCTGCTAGCTTTTGAATGTGTTTGCTCTTGCCTCTCTAGTTCTTTTAATTTGATGTTAAAGTGTCAATTTTAGATCTTTCCTGCTTTCTCTTGTGGGATTTAGTGCTATAAATTTCCCTCTACACACTGCTTTAAATGTGTCCCAGAGATTCTGGTATGTTGTATCTTTGTTCTCATTGGTTTCAAAGAACATCTTTATTTCTGCTTTCATTTCGTTATGTACCCAGTAGTCATTCAGAGAGGTTATTCAGTTTCCATGTAGTTGAGCGGTTTTGATTGAGTTTCTTAGTCCTGAGTTCTAGTTTGATTGCACTGTGGTCTGAGAGACAGTTTGTTATAATTTCTGTTCTTGTACATTTGCTGAGGAGTGCTTTACTTCCAATTATGTGGTCAATTTTGGAATAAGTGCGATGTGGTGCTGAGAAGAATGTATATTCTGTTGATTTGGGGTGGAGAGTTCTATAGATGTCTATTAGGTCGCTTGGTGCAGAGATGAGTTCAATTCCTGGATATCCTTGTTAACTTTCTGTCTCGTTGATCTGTCTAATGTTGACAGTGGAGTGTTAAAATCTCCCATTATTATTGTATGGGAGTCTAAGTCTCTTTGTAGGTCTCTAAGGACTTGCTTTATGAATCTGGGTGCTCCTGTATTGGGTGCATATATTTAGGAGTTAGCTCTTCCTGTTGAATTGATCCCTTTACCATTATGTAATGGCCTTCTTTGTCTCTTTTGATCTTTGATGGTTTAAAGTCTGTTTTATCAGAGACTAGGATTGCAACCCCTGCTTTTTTTTGTTCTCCATTTGCTTGGTAGATCTTTCTCCATCCCTTTATTTTGAGCCTATGTATGTCTCTGCATGTGAGATGGGTCTCCTGAATACAGCAGACTGATGGGTCTTGACTCTTGATCCAGTTTGCCAGTCTGTGTCTTTAATTGGAGCATTTAGTCCATTTACATTTAAGGTTAATATTGTTATGTGTGAACTTGATCCTGTCATTATGATATTAACTGGTTATTTTGCTCATTAGTTGATGCAGTTTCTTCCTAGCCTCGATGGTCTTTACATTTTGGCATGTTTTGGCAATGGCTGGTACCGGTTGTTCCTTTCCATGTTTAGGGCTTCCTTCAGGGTCTCTTGTAAGGCAGGCCTGGTGGTGACAAAATCTCTAAGCATTTGCTTATCTGTAAAGGATTTTATTTCTCCTTCACTGATGAAACTTAGTTTGGCTGGATATGAAATTCTGGGTTGAAAATTCTTTTCTTTAAGAACGTTGAATATTGGCCCCCACTCTCTTCTGGCTTGTAGAGTTTCTGCCGAGAGATCTGCTGTTAGTCTGATGGGCTTCCCTTTGTGGGTAACCCGACCTTTCTCTCTGGCTGCCCTTAAGATTTTTTCCTTCATTTCAACTTTGGTGAATCTGGCAATTATGTGTCTTGGAGTTGCTCTTCTGGAGGAGTCTTGTGTGCGTTCTCTGTATTTCCTGAATTTGAATGTTGGCCTGCCCTACTAGGTTGGGGAAGTTCTCCTGGATGATATCCTGAAGAGTGTTTTCCAACTTGGTTCCATTTTCCCCCTCACTTTCAGGCACCCAATCAGACGTAGATTTGGTCTTTTTACATAATCCCATACTTCTTGCAGGCTTTGTTCATTTCTTTTTCTTCTTTTTTCTTTTGGTTTTCTCTTCTCGCTTCATTTCATTCATTTGATCCTCAATCGCTGATACTCTTTCTTCCAGTTGATCGAGTCGGTTACTGAAGCTTGTGCATTTGTCACGTATTTCTCGTGTCATGGTTTTCATCTCTGTCATTTCGTTTATGATCTTGTCTGCATTAATTAGTCTAGCTGTCAATTCTTCCACTTTTTTTTCAAGATTTTTAGTTTCTTTGCGCTGGGTACGTAATTCCTCCTTTAGCTCTGAGAAGTTTGATGGACTGAAGCCTTCTTCTCTCATCTCGTCCAAGTCATTCTCTGACCAGCTTTGATCCGTTGCTGGCGATGGGCTGCACTCCTTTGCAGGGGGAGATGCGCTCTTATTTTTTGAATTTCCAGCTTTTCTGCCCTGCTTTTTCCCATCTTTGTGGTTTTATCTGTCTCTGGTCTTTGATGATGGTGACGTACTGATGGGGTTTTGGTATAGGTGTCCTTCCTGTTTGATAGTTTTCCGTCTGACAGTCAGAAGGACTGTCTGTTGGTCTGTTGGAGATTGCTTGAGGTCCACTCCAGACCCTGTTTGCCTGGGTATCGCAGCAGAGGTTGCCAAAGATAGAATATTGCTGAGCAGCGAGTGTACCTGTCTGATTCTTCCTTGGAAGTTTCCTCTCAGGGATGACTCCACCCTGTGAGGTGTGGGGTGTCAGACTGCCCCTAGTGGGGGATGTCTCCCAGTTAGGCTACTCAGGGGTCAGGGACCCACCTGAGCAGGCAGTCTGTCCGTTCTCGGATCTCAACCTCCCCGTTGGGAGATCCACGACTCTCCCCAAAGCTGTCAGACAGAGTTGTTCGCCTCTGCACCGCCCCCGCTGCTTTCCCTATTGGACCTCAGCTGTGGGCTGTCCCCAGAGGTGGAGTCTACAGAGACAGGCAGCTTTCCTTGAGCTGCTGTGAGCTCCACCCAGTTCGAGCTTCCCAGTGGCTTTGTTTACCTACTTAAGCCTCAGCAATGGCGGGCGCCCCTCCCCCAGCCTCGCTGCTGCCTTGCGGATAGATCGCCGCAGAGGGCTGTGTTAGCAGTGAGGGAGGCTCCGTGGGCGTGGGACCCTCCCGGCCAGGTGTGGGATATATTCTCCTGGTGTGCCTGTTTCCTTAAAGCGCAGTATGGGGTGGGAGTTACGCGATTTTCCAGGTGTTATGTGTCTCAGTTCCCCTGGCTAGGAAAACGGATTTCCTTCCCCCTTGCGCTTCCAGGTGAGGCGATGCCTCGCCCTGCTTCAGATCACGCTGGTCAGGCTGCAGCAGCTGACCAGCACCGATTGTCTGGCACTCCCTAGAGAGATGACCCCAGTACCTCAGTTGAAAATGCAGAAATCACCGGTCTTCTGTGTTACTTGCGCTGGGAGTTGGAGACTGGAGCTGTTCCTATTCGGCCATCTTGCTCCGCCCTCTACCAATTTTTATTTTTTGTGAGTACATGGTGGGTGTATATATTTGTAATGTACATGAAATATTTTGATACAAGCATGCATTGTGAAATAAGCACATCATAGAGAATGGGGTATTCATCCCCTCCCTCAAGCATTTATCTTTTCTGTTATAAAGAATCCAATCACATTTTTAGTCACTTTTAAATGTACAATTAATTACTATGACTATAGTCACCTGTTGTGCTATCAATATTAGGTTCTATTCATTCTTTCTATTGTTTTCTACTTATTAATTATCCTGACTACCCTCCCAACCCCCCATTACCTTTACCAGTCTCTGGTAACCATCCTTCTACTCCATTTACATCAGTTCAATTGATTTGATTTTTAGATCTCACAAATAAATGAGAACATGTGATGTTTGTCTTCCTGTGCCTGGCTTATTTTACTTAACATAGTGATCTCCAGTTCTTTCCATGTTGTTGTAAATGACAGAATCTCATTTATTTATTTGCCTCCAACTCTTGGCTATGGGGAATAGTGCTGCGACAAACATGGAAATGTAGATATCTCATCAATATACTGATTCCTTTCTTTTGGTATATATCCAGGACTCGGATTGCTGGACCATACAGTAGTTTATTTTTTATTTTTTGAGAAACCTCCAAACTGTTCTCCATAGTGGTTGTAATAATTTACATTCCCAACGACAGTGTATGAGGATTCCCTTTACTCCATAATCTCTCCAGCATTATTGTTCTGTCTTTTGGATATAAGCCATTTCAATTGAGGAGAGATGATAACTCATTGTAGTTTTAATTTGCATTTCTCTGATAATAATGATAGTGAGCACCTTTTCATATGCCTGTTTGCCATTTGTATGTTTTCTTTTGAGAAATGTCTATTCAAATACTTTGCCCAGTTTTCGATATGATTATTAGATTTTTTTCCTATAGAGTTGTTTGTGCTCCTTATATATTCTAGTTATTAATCTTTTTTCAGAAGGGTAGTTTGAAAATTTTTTCTTCCGTTCTATGGTAAGCCACTTCACTTTGTTGATTGTATACTTTGCTGTGCAGAAACTTTGTAACTTGATGTGATCCCTTTCTTTATTTTGTTCTGATTGCTTGAGCTTGTGAAGTATTGTCTAAGAAATTTTCCCACACCAGTATCTTGGATATTTTCCCTATTTTTTTTTTTTTTTTTTTCAGCAGTGGTAGTAGTTTCATATATTGAGGGCTTAGGCTTAAGTCTTAATCCATCTTGATCTCATTTTTGTATACGGTAAGAGATAGGGGTCTAATTTCATTCTTCTGCATATGGATATCCAGTTTTCCCAGAACCATTTATGTAAGAGACTCTTGCCTAGTGTGTATTCTTGGCACCTTTGTCGAAAATGACTTTGCTGTAAGTGTGTGGATTAGTTTCTGTGTTCTCTATTCTGTTCTATTGTTCTATGAGTCTGTTTTTTCATTGCCAGTACCATTCTGTTTTGGTTACTGTAGATCTGTAGTATAATTTGAAGTCAGGTAATGTGATTCTTTCAGTTTTGTTCTTTTTGCTTAAGACAGTTTTGGTTATTTTGGGCCTTTTGTGGTGCCATATAAATCCTAGGACATTTTTTATTTCTGTAAAGAATATTACTGGCATTTTGAAAGAGATATATTGAATCTGTATATTGTTTTGGACATTTTAACACTATTGATTCTTCCAATCCATGAACATGGATTTTTTTTTTTTGTCCTCTTCAATTTCTTCCATCAGTGTTTTATAGTTTTCATTGTAGAGATCTTTCTCTTTTTCAGTTAATTCCTAGGTATTTAAATTTATGTGTGTATATTGTAAATGGGATGACATTTTAATTTCTTTTTCAGATAGTTTACTGTTGGTGTATAAAAATACTACTAATTATATATTCTGCAAACGAGGATACTTGACTTTCTTTTTTCATTTGGATTCCCTTTATTTCATTCTTTTGTCTGATTTCTCCAGCTAGGACCTCCAGTTTTACGTTGAAGGACGGTGGTGAAAGTAGGCATCCTTGTCACATATCGGATATTAGAGGAAAGTCTTTCAGTTTTTCCCCTTTCAGTATGATACTGGTTTTGGACCTGTGGTTTATAGCTTTTATTATGTTGAGGTATGTTCCTTGTATCCCCAGTTACTTCAGGGTTTTCATCATGAAGTCATGTTGAATTTCACCAAATGCCTTTTTGTCATCAATTGAAATGATCATATGTTTTTATCCTTCAATCTGTTTATATAACATATCACATTGATTAATTTGCATATGTTGAGTCATTCTTGCATCCCAGGGATTAATCTCACTGGTCATAATGAATAATCTTTCTAATGTATTGCTGATTCATTTTGCTAATATTTGGTTGAGAATTTTTGCATCAATATTCGTCACAGATATTGGTCTTTGTTTTATTTTTGATGTGTGCTTGTCTGGTTTTGGTATTAGGGTAATACTGATCTTGGAGAATGTCTTTGGAAATAATTTCTCCTTCATATTTTAGAATAGTTTCAGTAGAATTGGTATTAGTTCTTCTTTAAATGTTTGGTAGAATTCACCAGTGAAACTGTCAGGCCCTGGGCTTTTCTTTACTGGAACAATCTCTATTAAGGCTTCAATCTCATTACTAGTTATTGTTCTGTTGAGATTTTGGATTTCTTCATGGTTTTAACTTGGTAGGTTGTATGTGTACAGTAATTTGACCATTTCTTCTAGATTTTCCAATTTATTGGCATATAGTAACCACTAATGTGCCTTTGAACATCTGCTGTGTCAGGTGTAATGTTTCTTTTCATATTTAGTAACCACTAATGGGCCTTTGAACATCTGCTGTGTCAGGTGTAATGTTTCTTTTCATATTTCTGATTTTATTTATTTGTGTCTCTCTTCTTATTTACTCTGGTTGAAAATTTATAAATTTTGTTTAACTTCTCAGAAAATCAACTTTTTGTTTCATTGATCTTTTATATTGTTTTCTTCATTTCAATTTCTTTGATTTCTGCCCTGATCTTTATTATTCCTTTCCTTCTATTACTTTTGAGCTTGTTTGCTCTTGCTTTTCTATTTCTTTAAGATGCATTGCTAAGTTATTTATTAGAAGAATTTTCTACTTTTTGATGTAGGCACATAACTAAAACTTCCCTCTTAGGGCTGCCTTTGCTGTATCCCATAAGTTTTGGTGCATTTTCTCTCTGCTATTATTTGTTTCAAAATTATTTCAATTTCTTTCTTGATTTCTTCGTTGACCCACTAGTCCTTCCATATCATTTAATTTCCATGTGTTTGTATAATTTTCAAATTCCTTCTTTATATATATATATATATATATATATATTTTTTTTTTTTTTTTTTTTTTTTTTTTTTTTGGAGACAGAGTCTTGCTCTGTCGCCCAGACTGGAGTGCTGTGGCTGGATCTCAGCTCACTGCAAGCTCCGCCTCCCGGGTTTACGCCATTCTCCTGCCTCAGCCTCCTGAGTAGCTGGGACTACAGGCGTCTGCCACCTCACCCGGCTAGTTTTTTGTATTTTTTAGTAGAGAAGGGGTTTCACCGTGTTAGCCAGGATGGTCTCCATCTCCTGACCTTGTGATCTGCCCGTCTTGGCCTCCCAAAGTGCTGGGATTACAGGCTTGAGCCACTGCACCCGGCCTTAATTTATATTTTTATTTCATTTTGGTGATGTTTTAAATAATAGAGAAGAAATTCAGAAGTCTATCAGATAAATTTAACAAAATGAAGAAAATAATTTATAAGAATCAATATATTTTATAAATAATACAAAATAAGATGCTTTATATTATTTCAATTTTTTTAATGTTTTAAGACTTGTTTCAGACCTACATGGTCTATCCTTGAGAATAATCCACGTCCTGATAAATAAAATAATGTGTATTCTGCAGCCATTGAATGAAACGTTCTGTAAATATCTATTAGATCCATTTGGTCTACAGTGCATATAAATTCTGATTTTTTTTGTTGAATTTCTGCTGTAGAATCTGCCCAATTTTTAATGGAAGGTTTGAAGACTCCAGCTGTTTTTGTATTGGAGCCTATCAATGTCTTCAGTTCTAATAATGATGCTTTATATATATGGTACTCCAGAGTTGGGTTCATATATATGTAAAACTATTATATATTCTTGCTGAATGACCCCTTAATCATTATATAGTGATCTACTTTGTCTCTTCATGTAGTTTGTGTCTTGAAATCTAGTTTGTCTGATAAAAGTACAATAATTCCTGTTCTTTCTGATTTCCATTGGCAAGGAGTAATTTTTGCATCCCTTTATTTTAAGTCTATGTTTGTTTTTATAGGTGAAGTGTGTCTCTTGTAGGCAACAGGTCCATAGGCCTTTTTTTTTTTTTTAAATTCCATTTAGCCACTCTATTTCTTGTGATTGGTGACTTTAATCCATTTAAATTCAATATTATTATTGTAAATAAGGCTTACTGCTGCCATTTTGTTTTTTGTTTTCTGGTGTGTGTGTGTGTGTGGTATTCTCTTTTTTGCTTCTTTCCTTCTTTTCTTCTTTTAGTTAAGGTGGCTTTTCTAAGTGACATTATTTAGTTTCTAGCCTTTTATTTTTTTATGTACCCATTGTATGTTTTTTGGTTTGTGGTTACCATGAGGCTTATAAATACTATCTTGTAACCCATTGTTTTAACCTGATGACAACTTAACACTCATTGCATGAACAAACAAACCAACAAACAAGCAAAAAAAAAAAAAAATTAAATAAAAACTCCATGTCTCAACTTTGTGCCCCAGCTTTCTACCTTTTTTGGTTTCTATTTATATCTTATAGCACTATGCCCTGAAAAGTTGTTGTAGTTATTATTTTTGATTGGTTCATCATTCAGTCTTTTCACTTAGGATAAGGGTAGTTCATACACTATATATTATAATTATACACAAAATACTATAAGTTCATACACTTATAATGTTTTGTGATTTTCTGTGTACTTAATACTAGCAGAGAGTTTTGTACTTTCAGATGATTTCTTACTGGTCTTTAATAGCCTTCTCTTTCTGATTGAAGTACTTCCTTTAGCATTTCTTGTAGAAAATGTCTATTGTTGATAAAATCCCTAAACTTTTATTTGTCTGGGAAAGTCTTTATTTCTCCTTCACGTTTGAAGGATATTTTCACTAGATATAGCATTCTAGAGTAAAAGTTTCTTTTTTTCTTCCTTCAGCATTTTAAACATTTCATGCCATTGGCTCGTGGCCTGTATGATTTGCACTGAAAAGACTGCTGCCAAATGTATGAGAGCTCCATTGTATGTTATTTGTTTCTTTTCTCTTGCTGCTTTTAGGAATCTTTCTCTGTTCTTGATTTTTGGGACTTTGGTTATTAATTCCTTAAGCTAGGCTTCTTTGGGGTACGTCTGCTTTGTGTTCTAAACACATCTTATACTTCGATATTGATATCTTTCTTTAGGTTTGGGACAGTCTCTGCTATTATCCCTTTGAATAAACTTTCTCTCCTTATATCTTTCTCCACCTCTTCTATGAGGCCAATAATTCTTAGAGTTGCCCTTTTAAGGCTGTTTTCCAGGTTCTGTAGGTATGCTTCATTCCTTTTTACTCTTTGTCTCTTTTTAACTGTGTGTTTTCAAATAACCTGTTTTTAAGTTCATTAATTATTTCTTCTATTTGATCCTTTTTGCCATTAAAGGACTTTGATGCATTCTTCAGTATGTCAAATGCAATTTATATCTTGAGAATTTCTGCTTGATTCTTTTAAATTATTTCCATCACGTTGTTAAATTTGTCTGATAGAATTCTGAATTTCTTCTCTGTGTTACCTGATTTTTTTTTCAGTTTCCTTAACACAACTATTTTGAATTATCTGTCTGAAAAGTCAGATATCTCCGTTTCTCCAAGATTAGTCCCTGGTGCTTTATTTAGTTCATTTGGTGAGGTCATGTTTTCTTGGATGTTGTAGATTATAGTAAATCTTCTTTGGTGTCTGCACATTGAAGAGTTAGGTATTTATTTTAGTCTTCATTGTCGGTGCTTTTTTTTTTTTTTTTTCTTGGTAACCGTCCTTCTTTGGAAGGTTTTCTAGATATTTGAAAGGACTTGGATGTTGCTATCTAAGCTGTATCTGCTTTAGGGGGCACCCCAAGCCAGTAACACTGTGTTTCTTGAAAATTCATAAAGGTACCACTTTGATGATCTTGGACATGATCACCAGAATTCTCTGGATAACCAGGCAGAGACTCTTGTTCTTTTCCCTTACTTTCTCGCAAACAAACAGATCCTCTCTCTGTTCTGAGTCAGTTAAATATGTGGGAGAAGTCACATGAGCACCCTGGTGACCACCTCCACTATGACTGCAGTGGGTCAGAATGAAGCTAGCACAGCACCCGCATCTTGCTCAAGGCCTACTGTAACCATTTGCTGGCTACTGTCTATGTTTGCTGAAGACTCTGGGGCTCTACAATTAGCTGCTGGTAAAACAACTGAAGCCTGTATCTTTCCCTTCAGGGCAATGAGTTCTCCCAGTCCCTGGATGGGTCCAAAGGTGACTTCCAGTCATCAGGGACTAGAGTAAAAGACCTTAGAAGTCTAGAAGTCTACCTGGTGTTCTATTTTACTGAAGCCAATCTGGTCCTCAAACCATAAGATGCAGTCCTTCCTATTCTTCCCTCCCCTTTCCAAATGCAGAAGAGCCTTACCCCATAGACTATATCATCACATGCCGCATGGAGTACTACTAGACTATCACCATTTTTCCCTTAAGGCCCACTGGCTCTTATGTCAGTTTTTCATGAATGCTGCCTGGCCTGGGACTCACCCATCAGGGAAGTGAGCTCACCTCTGGCCCATGGCAGATCTAAAAATGCCATCTCAGAGTTAAGTCCTGGAATCGGGGACCCCAAGGGTCTGCCTGGTGCTATATCCCCCAGTGTTCATGCTGGTACCTAAGGTGTGAGGCAAAGTCCCCTTTACTTTTCCCTCTGCTTTTCTCAAACAGAAGAAGTTCTGCCCCATAGCCACCGCAGTTGGTAATGTGTTATGTCTCATCTGAATCCAGTTCATCTCAAAGGATCATCCAAGGCCCTTGATGTAGTACCTGGATATTACTGTTGGTTATTCAGAGCCCATGGGCTCTTCAATCAATAGTTGATGAAGGCTGCCAGGACTGGGTCCTTCCTTTCAAGGCAATGGGTTCCCTTCTGGCTTGGGGTGTGTCTAGAAATGCCATCCAGGAGCTAGAGCCTGGAACAGGGGCCTCATGACTCGGACCAGTGTCCTATCCTGCTGTGCCAGAGCTGATATCCAACATACAAGACAGAGTCATCCCCACTCTTTCCTCTCCTATCCTCAGGTGGAAATATGGAGTCTCTTTTGGAGCTACAAGCTGTGTAGCCTAGGGTTAGGGAAGGGGTGATGGCAGCATTTCCTTAGACACCCCAGCTCAGTAGGTCCTGTAGCCCCCCTCACACACTCTACTTTCTCTGGGCCCATTTCAGCACTAGGGCTTGCCTAAGAGTTGCAGTCCTTATGACCTATACTACCTTTCAAGTGTACTTGGAGTCCCAGAGCAATTTAGTCCTAGGTGGTGAGGTATGTGGGAACTCAAGTTTTGAACTCAGGATCTGTGGCAATTTCCTCTGGCTAGGGCTGGTTTGAATATGCCTCCATGGGCGTGTATCAGTTAAGTTTGTTCCAGTGTTCCTTTCTTCTCTAACAGGATGGCAGTGAGATCAATGCCTCACAACTGCAGTGCTCTCCCTCCTCTGGTGCCCACAGATGTTCTCCACTTCATGCTGCCACTACTACGGGTGTGGTGGAGGGGTGTCGTTGGTAATTCAGAACTGTTTTTTGTATTTCTTCATTGCTTCTTTTAGCAGTATGAAGCGATATGAAGCATTGCCTCTTTTAGCAATATGAAGTTAAAACCAGGTACTGTGAGTGCTCACCTGGTTTTTGGTTCTCATATAGCTTATAATATATAATAAAAGGTTATTGATTTCCCATCAAAGAAATGCAAATCAAAACCACAATGAGATACCATCTCACACCAGTTAGCATGGCAATCATTAAAAAATCAGGGAACAACAGTGCTAGAGAGGATGTGGAGAAATAGGAACACTTTTACACTGTTGTTGGGACTGTAAACTAGTGCAACCATTGTGGAAAACAGTGTGGCGATTCCTCAAGGATCTAGAACCAGAAATACCATTTGAGCCAGCCGTCCCATTACTGGGTATATATCCAAAAGATTATAAATCATGCTGCTATAAAGACACATGCACACGTATGTTTATTGAGGCACTATTCATAATAGCAAAGACTTGGAATCTACCCAAATATCCACCAGTGATAGACTGGATTAAGAAAATGTGGCACATATACACCATGGAATACTATGCAGCCATAAAAAGATGAGTTCGTGTCCTTTGTGGCGACATGAATGCAGCTGGAAACCATCATTCTCAGCAAACTATTGCAAGAACAGAAAACCAAACACCGCATGTTCTCACTCATAGGTCAGAATTGAACAATGCGATCACTTGCACACAGGAAGGGGAACATCACACACCAGGGCCTATTGTGGGGAGGTGGGGGAAGGGGGAGGGATAGCATTAGGAGATATATATAATGTAAATGATGAGTTAACGGGTGCAGCACACCAACATGGCACATGTATACATGTAACAAACCTGCACATTGTGCACATGTACCCTAGAACTTAAAGTATAATAATAATTTTTTGGAAAAAGTTTTTTTTTTTTTTTTTTTTTTTTTTGTCTGTGTAAATAGTTTTTATGTTGTTGTCCTTGCCAGGGGTATGATTGGTGGAGGCTTCTATTCTGTCATCTTGCTCCGCCTCCTGGATCATTTCTTCTTAAGCCCATTTTATAGATGACATTTAACAGAAGTAAGTCAAACTCACTCAGAGAGGCAAAATTATAACCCATGTATATTGGGCCCTGAGCAAGTGCTTTTTCTTCAAGTCAAGTCAGGATTTTAGCTTACAGCATCAAAATATCATCCAGACAAAAATCAAAGTTATATTGGCTGTATAAAATTATGTATTTTACTCTGCAGCTTGATTTTTTCAACAATGGAACAGTCCAGTTGAACACTGGTGCAGCACCCAAACAAAATTCCTATAGAAAAATTACAGCAACTACACCACAGCTCAGTTATACAAATAGCAGGGAAGATATACCTATGTATGGTCTAAATCCATGTAAATCTTTTACTTACTTTCTGTCCAGAAATCATGCAAAAAACTGTGACATGAAAAGCAAAAGTTGGAAGTTGATGAGGTTTCTTTGCCCTTTTGCTCACTCCTGGACCAGTTATCTCTCTTACACAGGTCCCCTATGCCTTCCTACTTACTGGCCTCCTCTTACCTACACACACTTATATAGCCTTTTTTTCATGGTGTAATCTCACTTGTTAAAAGCATGACCTTAATCTGGGCTCCAATACATTCACTGATGGCACTGGGTGATCAAAACATTTACAAATACCAACTTTGCTGTTAGAGGCATGCTGCAAACTTTTTAGACATTGTATTTATTTATTTATTTATTTATTTATTTAGAAGCAGGGTCTCACTTTATTGCCCATGCTGGAGTGCAGTGGCATGATCTCTAATCACCACAGCCTCAGCCCCCAGGCTCAGGGGATCCTTCCACCTTAGCCTCCTGGGTAGTTGGGACTACAGGTGCACACCACCATGACCAATGAATTTTTTTTGTATTGTTTTTGAAGAGACAGAGTTTCACCATGTTGCCAAGGCTGGTCTTGAACTCCTGGATGCAAACAATTGGCCTACCTCGGCTTCCCAAAGTGTTGAGATTACAGGCATGAGCCACCATGCCCAACGACATTTTTTATTTAAATTAATTCTTACAACAACCTCACAGGAAGGGATTATTAACTCCAGTTTGCATGTGAAACACCAGGCTAATGGAGGTAAATTTACTTTCCACCTCTAGGAAGTGATGGAGCTAGAATTTCAAGAGCAAAATTTCAGACAATATTACAGCACTTTTCCTACTAACCTATACTTCATGTTGAATATGAAAGTAGGATTGGACTTTCAAACTTTCATGTTAATCTTGTTAAGTGATACAGTGGTGAGCAGTTGTGTTACAACAGAAAATAATATTTCAATTAAAGGATAAAGTCCTGATTGATTTTAGTCAGCAACCAGGCTATAAGAAGTATTATGGAGAATCAGAAAGGAGTAGAACCTGTGGAAAGATCCTTAGCCTATGAAGAACCAACTCATGATAGCTTATACTTCCCTTACTACCCTTCAGATCTTTCCCCTCAAATCCTGTCCCAGGTTTCTGAACATGTGTCCTAGCACAGGTGAAGGGGACCAGGCATCATCTTTTAAGCTAACCTGGCAACAAAGCAGGGCATTTGGATGCAGCTTTCTGTATATAAAAATTGGGGCCTATCATGGGGAGGGGGGAGGAGGGAGGGATTGCATTGGGGAGTTATACATGATATAAACGTCATGCACATGTACCCTAGAACTTAAAGTATAATAAAAAAAATAAAATAAAAAATAAAATAAAATAAAATAAAAATAAAAAAAAATAAAATAAAATTCTATTGGCTGATTACCAAAGAGTAAATGTGTATTAGTCTGTTCCAATATTGCTATAAAAAATGGAGACTGGGTGATCTATAAAGAAAATATTTAATTTGCTCACAGTTCCATAGGCTCTACAGAAAGCATGATGTTGCTATCTGCTTGGCTTCTGGGGAGGCCTCAGGAAGCTTATAGTCATGGAGGAAGGCAAAAGGAGAGTGAAATATCTCATATGGCAGGAGCAGGAGCAAGCTAGAGCAAGGGTGGAGGTACCACATACTTTTAAATGACCAATTCTAATGAGAACTCACTCAGTATTATGACGACAGTACCAAAGGGGATGGTGATAAACCATTCATGAGAAATCCGCCCCATGAGCTAATCACTGCTGACCAAGGTCCATCCTCAACATTAGGGATTAAAATTGAACACGAGATTTGAGTGGGGACACACATGCAAACCGTATCAAGTTGTAAAAGACGTTCTTCACCTTTATTTTCTCCTTACTCTCACCATGTTCTACCTCCTACTCACTCTTCATCCTAATCCCATTTCATTTTTCCATTCCATCCCTCATCTCTGCTCCTTTCTGTATTCTATACACAATGATGAGAAGGTTCAATGATGGAGATAGAATCAGAAATAAGGTGACGATATTTGATGTTTATAGGTCTTAGGTGAAAGTTTATATTTAATGGTTTGTGATTTTTAAGGGTACACGTCAAAATGTCATTTGAAAATAAACATGAGAGAGTGACTCCATCAAACATTCTGTTTTACAGATCTAGACCTTTTCTTTTTAAGAACTCTGGGCTGCAGATTTCTTTGGGCTTAAGGAGCCCTAGACATATCATTCATTCAATCAACAAACATTTAGGAAAAGTCTACTATGTTATTGGAATTGTACTAAGTACTATGGCTAAAGAGCTAAACACCAACACTTATTTTCAGAAAGCTCTCAATCCAATGGGGAAGACAGAAAATAAACAAACAGATCCACATATAAACAAATAACTACATTGCATAATGCTTAATTGCATAAATGCTTCAAAGAACAAATAAATTTTTAGAAAAATAACAACGATCTAAGAGATGGTAGTGGTTGTGGGAAGCTGAAAGCAGAGTTAAAATTTTGACACCCATCCACAGTCTAAAGACTTTATCACAGGCAGGCTCTCACACAATTTTTCTCTACACTTAGCAATGGTCATGAGGTTCTCCAGCTCGTCTGGGTTGTATACTGCATTGACTAGTGCCCAATGGGACCCATTTACTCTGCTTAGTTTGTCTGCCCTCTTCTTCTTAAACCTCACTACCAATATCCTATGTCCAGGGAATACTCTACTTCATCTCAAATTCTAACACCTCAAACCTATCTACCCTTTCAGCTCCCCATCCATCCCACTGAAAGCCACCTCCACAACTCAATAAAACCTCACATTCATCGATCTAATCCATGTGTGACCAATATTTATGGGATGCTGGGAAAGAGCTCCAGATACAGAAAGCTGTTCCACTGGCCCTCTGCCTTTGCAAAAAGGGAGAGGGTCCATTGAGCTGGTCAACACTCAAGTCATCTGTGGACAGTAAAGCTGAAAGAACTTTGTAGCAATGGGGTTGCAGGCTCCCACCCCTAGACACTATCACAAGGCTGAAGCCCAGAGCTCTTGCCCGGCCTCTTCACCTGCCCATATTATGTTCCTCCTCCTGCTAGGGTTTTAAGCAGATGGATGGGATGACCCAAAATGCAAGCCACACCCCTGTTGAATGCTCTGAGAGGGGATCAGGAAACTCTCATTTCATTTCTGTCACTATAGGATACAGAATTAAGAAAACTGTATTGAGTATACCTATTATTTGCCAGACACTGATGACTGCCCTTTCTACTGGTGCTTTATCATTGAATGGTCACAACAACACTTTGAGTAAAGTGTTGTTTTTCTTGACTTACAAATGAGAAAATTGATGCCCAGAGAAAGGAAAGGTCTTGGCCTTGAACATTCAGGAATTCTTTGGCGGAGTAGAGTATTTTCAATATAACATCCTTCCTCACTTTTGTAAAAAAGTGGAAATTGGCTTAAATTGTAGCAAAAGAAATTGTTAGATTTAAATAAACACTTCATGAGAGTGAGAGCTCTTGGACTCTTCCAAGTGAGAGTGTTGTACTACCTTTTCCTTCAATGAATGAACAAAATAACTAGTCTCCATCCTCCTTTAATAGCCTCTTCAATCCTGGTTTTGCAGTGGTTGGTAACAGTTAAAATAGTAATATTTTTCTTGATTTTAAAGGAGTATGTAGCAAGGACAAAATATCTTCTTGAGATCCCTTTCCCCAAAATGACGTTTGCTTGCAGCAAGCACAGGGCAGATATTAGGCTGAGAATTTCAACAATCTGTCCTTGGAATATGCTTAGAAGGAGGGCAATGAGTTGCCTGCATTTCCATCATAGACTGGATTTAGTCATGTGAGATAGGAGAGAGGTGGGGGATGCGACAGAGAACAAGGGCATAGATAAAAATGACAAAGCAGTTTTTATAGCTTACACATAAGTATAATGTGATAACTCAATATGGTATTATAGTATCTGACTGCATTTCTATACTACAGACAAAAGGAGAGAGGTGATAGGCTTGTACTACCTGGTCCAGACCTTATCGGCAAGTTCAGTTCCATTTCTGAGTGTCATATGTTAAAAGAAATACAGATAAATTAGAGTAAAATAGGAAGCTGCAGGGAGAAGAGACAGGAACTCAGTTCTCTTGAAAAATGTGTGAAGGAAAGATTTTTTGTCCTGGAGCCCCGAAGATGTAGGGTTTGTTACAGGAAAGATGAAGTAAACAAGTAGATGTATTATTTGCTGCACCTAAGTCAGAGCTAGGAGCCATGGATAGGAGAAACACACAGAGGTGTATTTCAACCCAAAACAGGGAAGAAGTTGCTGACCATTAGATTTGTCTATACATAGAATGGATTCAAAAAATAGTGAGTTTACAGTTACTAGAAGTGAACACTCAGAAGCTAAAAAGCCATTAGGCAGGTATGCTTAAAAGGAGACTCCAGGGATCACATCATGTTAAAAAGCTTCTGCACAACAAAGCAAATAGACAACCAACAGAGTTAGAGAAATTATTTATAAACTACCCCTCTGACAAGGGATTAATAGCTATAATACATAAGAGTTAAAAGAACTCTATAGGAAAAAATTTAATAATTCAATCAAAAAATGGGCAAAGGATTTGAATAGATATTTCTAAAAAGAAGACATATTAATGGAAAACAGACATATGGAAAGGTGTTCAATATAATTGATAATCTGATAAGTAAAAACCAAAACAAAGAGATATTATCTCACCCCAATAAAATAGTTTATATTCAAAAGACAGGCAATAACAAATGCATGTGATGACATCGAGAAAAGGGAGTCCTAGTTGGTGGACATGTAAATTAGTACAATCACTATGGAGAACAGTTTAAAGGTTCCTCAAAAAGCTAAAGTGGGCAGGGCAAAGATGGCTGACTGGAAGACATGGAGACCAGAGGCTTCCATTGAAAAGAACCAAACAGCATGCTAATCCAGCACCGGCAACCAAGGTATCCAGGTTCTGTCATCAGGACTGACTGGGTGGCTGGCTTGACCCATGGAGAGGAAAGAAGAACGGTGTGGTGCAGCAGTGCACATAAGAGCCACATGGGATAGGGGAGCCCCCATCCCCTAGCCAAAGGAGGCTTTCTGAGGCATCTCGACAGCCCAGACAAGTGGGTTTCCCCCCAGCATGACACACTCCTTCTACCAAGGGAAAGCCAAAGTGTTTCATTAAACCGGCCCTGCTCTCCATGCCGCCCAACTGGGTAAGAACCTCCAACAAGGGTTGTGATACACCTTATGCACAAGTGTTCCTACTGGCATCATGTTGGTGCCCCTCGAGGTCAGAGTTCCCAGAAAAAAATAAATAAATAAATAAAAGCAGGCACTCATCTTTGCTGTTCTCCAGCCTCCTGAAGTGACATCTCCAGGTGTGGGAGTGAACCAAATGAATAGATCTTAAAGTGAACCCCCAGCAAACTGCAGCAGTCATACAGAAGAAGGACCTGATCACTGAAAGAAAAACAAACAAGCCAAAAGCAACAACAACAACAAAAACAACAACAAAAATTATCCAGAAAAACCTCATCCAAGGGTCAGCAGCCTCAAAGATTGAAAGTAGACAAAATCATGAAGATCAGAAAATTTCAGCAGAAAAGTGCTGAAAACTGAAAAGGCCAGAGTGCCTCTTCTCTTGCAAATGATCGCACCACCTCTCCTGCAAGGATGCAGAACTGGACAGAGAATAAAATGCATGAACTGACATAAATAGGTTTCAGAAGGTGGGTAAAAACAAACTCCATTGAGCTAAAGGAGCATGTTCTAATCCAATTCAAAGAAGGTAAGAACATTGATAAAATGTTACAGGAGCTGCTAAGCAGAATAACCAGTTTAGAGAGAAACATAAACTACCTGCTGGAACTAAAAAACACAGCACAAAAATGTTGTAAAACATACAGAAGTATCAATAGCCAAATGATCAAGCAGAAGAAAGAATATCAGAATTTGAAGACCATCTTACTGAAATAAGGCATGCAGACAAGATTAGAGAAAAAGAATAAGAATGAATGAACAAAACCTTCAAGAAATATGGGAACCAAACCTATGATTGATTGGGGTACCTGAAGGAGATGGGGAGAATGGAACCAAGGTGGAAAACACATTTCAGAATATTATCCAGGTGAATTTTCCCCAACCTAGCAAACAGGCCTACATGCAAATTCAGGAAATATAGAGACCACTAAGATACTCCATCAGAAGATCAGCCCCAAGATACATAATCATCAGACTCTCTAAGGTCAAAATGAAGGGAAAAAAAGTTAACAAAAAATTAACAAAACAGATAGACCACTAGCTAGACTAATAAAAAAGAATAGAGAGAAGAATAAAGCCAGAGAGAAAGGCCAGGTCACCTACAAAGGGAAGACCATCATGCTAACAGCAGATCTCTCAGCAAAAACCCTACAAGGCAGAAGAGAGTGGGAGCCAATATTCAACATTTTTTAAAGCATTTTCAACCCAGAATTTCATATTCAGCCAAACTAAGCTTTATAAACAAAGGAGAAACAAAATCCTTTCCAGACAAGCAAATGCTGAGGGATTTTGTCACCACCAGGTCTGTCTTGCAAGAGCTCCTAAAAGAAGTACTAAATATGGAAAGGAAAAACCAGTACCAGCCACTGCAAAAACACACCAAAATATAAAGACCAAATACACCATAAAGAAACTGCATCAACTACTGTGCAAAATAATTAGATAGCATCATGATGACAGGATTAAATTCATATATAACAATATTAACCTTAAATGTAAATGGAGTAAATACCCTAATTAAAAGACACAGACTGGCAAATTGGATAAAGTCAAGACTCATTGGTGTGCTGTATTCAAAACACCCATCTCACATGCAATGACATACATAGGCTCAAAATAAAGGGATGGAGGAAAGTTTACCAAACAATAGGAAAGCAAAAAATAAAAAATAAAAAAAGGAAAACACAACGACGACAAACAAGGATATCAATCCTAGTCTCTGACAAAACAGACTTTAAACCAACACAGATTAAAAAAGACAAAGAGAGGCATTATGCAATGGTAAAGTGATCAATACAGGAGCACCCAGATTAATAAAACAAGTTCTTAGAGACCTACAAAGAGATACAGACTCTCACACAATAATAGTAGACTTTAACACCCCACTGTCAACATTAGACAGATAAATGAGACAGAAAATTAACAAGGATACTCAGGATTTGAACTTAGCTCTAGATCAAGTGGACTTAATGAACATCTAGAGACTCTCCACTCTCCCAAATAAACAGAATATACATTCTTCTCAGTGCCACATGGCACTTATTCTAAAATCAACCACACAGTTAAAAGTAAAACACTACTCAGCAAATGCAAAAGAACAGAAATCATAACAAACAGTTTCTCAGACCACAATGCAATCAAATTAGAACTCAGTATTAGGAAACAGACTCAAAACCACACAACTACATGGAAATTGAACAACCTGCTCCTGAATGACTCCTGAGTAAATAATAAAATTAAGGCAGAAATCAAGAAGTTCCTTGAAACCAATGAGAATAAAGAGACAACGTACCAGAATCTCTGAGACACAGCTAAAGTATTGTTTAGAGAGAAATTTATTGCGCTAAATATCCATATCAGAGGACTAGAAAGATCTAAAATTGAGACCCTAACATCAAAATTAAAAGAGCTAGAGAAGCAAGAGCAAACAAATCCAAAAGCTAGCAGAAGACAAGAAATAACTAAGATCAGAGAACTGAAGGAGATAGAGACATGAAAAAATCCACCAAAATTTCAAAGAATCCAGGAGCTAGTTTTTTGAAAACAGCTAACAAAACAGATAGAGCACTAGCTAGACTAATAAAGAAGAAGAGAGAGAAGAATCAAATAGGCACAATAAAAATGATAGAGGATATCACTACTGACCACATAGAAATACATGCTACCATCAGAGAGTACTATAAACACCTCTATGCAAATAAAACTAAAACAAAAACAAAAACAAACAAAAAAAAACCTAGAAAAAATTTATAATAACTGTGTCAATTCCTGGACACATACACCCTTCCAAGATTAAACCAGGAAGAAGTCAAATCCCTGAAGTGATCAATATCAAGTTCTGAAATTGAGGCAGTAATTAATAACCTACCAAAAAAAAATAAAAAATCCCCGGACCAGATGGATTCACGGGCAAATTCTACCAGAGGTAAAAAGAGGAGCTGGTATCATTCCTACTGAAACTATTCCAAACAATTGAAAAGGTGGGACTTCTCCGTAACTCATTTTATGAAGCCAGCATCATCCTGATACCAAAACGTGGCAGAGACACAACAACAAAGGAAAACTTCAGGCCAATATCCCTGATGAACATCAATGCAAAAATCCTTTATAAAACACTGGCAAACAAAATCCAGCAGCACATCAAAAAGCTTATCTACCATGACCATGTTGGCTTCATCCCTGGGATGAAAGTCTGGTTCACCATACACAAAACAGTAAATGTAATCCATCACATAGACAGAACCAATGACAAAAACCCCATGGTTATCTGAATAGATGCAGAAAAAGCCTTCAATAAAATTTAGCATTCCTTCATGTTAAAAACTCTCAATAAACTAGGTATTGATGGACTGTATCTCAATATAATAAGAGCTCTTTATGACAACCCCATAGCCAATATCATACTGAATGAGCAAAAGCTGCAAACATTCCTTTTGAAAACCAGCAAAAGACAAGGATGCCCTCTTTCACCTTTCCTATTCAACATAATATTTGAAGTTCTAGCCAGGGCAATCTGGCAAGAGAAAGAAATAAAGGGTATTCCAATAGAAAGAGAGAAAGTCAAATTCTCTCTGTTTGAAAGACATGATTCTATATTTAGGAAACATCACAGTCTCAGCCCCAAAACTCCTTAAGCTGATAAGCAACTTCAGCAAAGTCTCAGGATACAAAATAAATGTAAAAAAATCACAAGCATTTCTATACACCAACACTAAACAAGCAGAGAACCAAATCATGAATGAATTCCCATTTACAATTGCTTCAAAGAGAATAAAATACTTAGGAATATAGCTAACAAGGGATGTGAAGGACCTCTTCGTGGAGAACTACAAATCACTGCTCAAGGAAATAGGAGAGGACACAAACAAACGGAAAAACATTCCATCCTCATGGATAGGTGCGATAGTTAATACTGAGTGTCCACTTGATTGGATTGAAAAATACAAAGATCCTGGGTGTGTCTGTGAGGGTGTTGTCAAAAGAGATTAACGCTTGAATCAGTGGGCTGGGTGAGGCAGATCCACCCTTGATCTGGTGGGCACAATCTAATCAGCTCCCAGCAAATGAAAATCAAGCAGAAAAACGTGAAAAGAAGAACGTGTAAGTTAATACAGTATATATATATATATGTATATATCCTATTAGTCCTGTCCTTCTAAGAGAATCCTAATACAATAGGAAAAATCAATATTGTAAAAATGGCCATACTGTCCAAAGTTATTTATAGATTCAATATGAATCCTATCAAACTACCATTGACATTCTTCACAAAATTAGAAAAAAATACTTTAAATTTAAAATCAAACAAAAAAAGAGCCTGTATAGTCAAGACAATCCTAAGCAAAAAGAACAAAGCTGGAGGCATCACACTACCTGACTTCAAACTATACTACAAGGCCAGAGTAACCAAAACAGCACGGTACTGGTACCAAAACAGATATATAGACCAATGGAACAGAACAAATGCCTTAGAAGTAACACCCTACATCTACAACCATCTGGTCCTCGACAAACCTGACAAAAACAAGCAAAGGAAAAAAGATTCCCTATTCAATAAATAGTGTTGGGAAAACTGTCTAACCTTATGCAGAAAACTGAAATTAGACCCCTTCCTTACACCTTATACAAAAATTAATTCAAGATAGATTAAAGACTTAAATGTAAAACCCAAAATCATTAAAACCCTACCAGAAAACCTCAGCAATACCATTCAGGACATAGGCATAGGCAAAGATTTCATGAAGAAAGCACCAAAAGCAATTGCAGTGACAGCTACAATTGACAAATGGGATCTAATTAAGCTAAAGGACTTCTGCAGAGAAGAAGAAATTATCATCAGAGTGAACAGGTAAGCTATAGAATGAGAGCAAAATTTTGCAATCTACCCATCTGATAAATGTCTAATATCCAGAATCTACAAGGAACTTAAGCAAATTTACAAGAAAAAAATAAACAACCCCATCAAAAGTTGAGCAAAGGGTATGAACAGACACTTCTCGAAAGAAGACATTTATGTGGCCAACAAACATATGAAAAAAAGATCAGCTGGGCATGGTGGCTCATGCCTGTAATCCCAGTACTTTGGGAGGCCAAGGCGGGCAGATCACCTGAGGTCAGGAGTTTGGTAAAAGCCTGACTAACATGGTGAAGCTCTATCTCTACTAAAGATACAAAAATTAGCTGGGTGTGGTGGTGCACGCCTGTAGTTGCAGCTACTCGGGAGGCTGAGGCAGGGGAATTCCTGGAACCCAGGAGGTGGAGGTTGCATTGAGCTGAAATTGCACCACTGCAGTCCAGCCTGGACAACAGAGAAAGACTCTGTCTCAAAAAAAAAAAAAAAAAAAGAAAGAAAGAAAAAAAGAAAAAAGAAAAAAAGATCAACATCATTGATCATAAAAGTAATGCAAATCAAGAAATGCAAATCAAAACCGCAATGAGATACCATCTCATGCCAATCAGAATGATGATTATTAAAAAGTCATGAGACAATAAATGCTGGTGAGGCTGTGGAGAAATAAGATCGCTTTACATTGTTGAGGGGAATGTAAATCAGTTCAACCATTGTGGAAGTCAGTGTGGTGATTCCTCAAGTATCTAGAACCAGAAATACCATTTGACCCAGCATTCCCATTACTGGGTGTATGCCCAAAAGATTATAAATCATTCTACCGTAAAGACATATGCACGTGTGTGTTTATTGCAGCACTATTTACAATAGCAAATACATGGAACCAACCCAAATGCCCCTCAATGATAGACTGGATAAAGAAAATGTGGTACATATACAGTATGGAAAGAACACAGCCATAAAAAGGAATGAGATCATGTGCTTTGCAGGGACATGGATGAAACCGGAAGCCATCATCCTCAGCAAACTAACACAGGAATATAAAACCAAACACTGCAGGTTTTACTTATAAATGGAATTTGAACAATGATAACACATGGACACAGGGAGGAAAACAACACCTAGCTGAACCTGTCAGGGGGTGGGGGTGAGGTAAAAGAGAGCATTAGGAAAAATAGCCAATGCATGTGGGTCTTAAAACCTAGATGATGGGTTGATAGATTTAGCAAACCACCATGGCAAACGTATACCTATGTAACCCGCCTGCATGTTCTGTACATGTATCCTGGAACTTAAAGCAAAATGTAAAAAATGTAAATAAATAAATAAATAAATAAATAAATAAATAAAACAAAAACCCTAAAAACTGAGGTATCATATGATCCAGCAATCCCACTGCTGAGTATATACCCAAATGAAAATCAATCAGTATGTTGAACAAATATCTGCACTCCTATGGTTGTTGCAGCATTGTTTACAATAGCTTAAATTTGGAAGCAACCTAAAATGTCCATCAACAGATGAATAAATAAAGAAAACGTGATACTTATAGATAATTGAGTTGCATCAGTCATAAAATGAATGAGATCCAGTCTTTTGCAACAACATGATGAAGGTGGAGATCATTATGTTAAGTGAAATAAAGCAGACACAGAAAGATGAACATCATATGTGATCACTTATTTGTGGGATCATAGAAAGTAGAAGGATGGTTACTAGAGGCTGGAAAGAGTAGATGGGGGTCAGGGGGAAGTTCGGGATGGTTAATGGATTAAAAAGTAGAAAGAATGAATAAGACCTACTATTTGATAGCACAATAAGGGGGCTACAGTCAATAATAATTGTACATTTTAAAATAACTTAAGGAATGTAATTAGATTGTTTGTAACTCAAAGGATAATGCTCGTGGAAATAAACACCTGATTCTCCATGTTGTGCCTATTTCACATTTTACAGTGCATGCCTGTATCAAAATATCTCATGTACCTTATAACTGTCTACATCTACTCTTTACCAACAAAATTTTTAAAAATAATTTTTGAAAAGGTGACTCCAGGCAACAAAGAGTTGGATGAGAGGAGGCTGGGGCTTCCTTCCAGCCCTGAGATAAATTTAATCATCCTTCAGTATCCCTGGTGGACTGCTTCCAAGATGCCAGCAGATACCAAAATCCTCAGATGTTCAGACTCTTAGAAAAAAAATGGCATAATATTTGCATGTAACTAATGTGCATCCTTCCATATACTTTAAATCATCTCTGATTACTTATAATACCTAGTACAATGTAAACATTATATAAATATTTGTTAATTGCATTTTATTTTTATTTATTATTTTTAATTGTCATGTTGTTATTTTTACTTATTTTGTCCCCAAATATTTTCTATTGAATCCAGTTGGTTGAATCCAAAGATGTGGAACCTGAGGATATAGAGGGTCAGCTGTTTATGATTCTGTGAGAAAATCAGCTTGAAGTAAGCAGATCTTAACCAAAAGACAGAACTACATTATGACTCATGTCCATCACACTTTTTGTCTTCTTTTCTCCTCTTAGGAATAGGTAGCCTATTTTTTACCAGTGTATACCACACAAAAATGGATAAAAAACCTCTGATTTTTTTTTTTAAGTTCTTCAGATTCCCCTTGAAATAATTATTTATAGCATAAAGAACCTTTCTGGAGAATCTTAGCTGTAAGGAAAAATGTCTCAGGAGATGCCAAAGTAGTAGGTTCAAAGGGAAGGGTTTTATAAATGCAGCTACAGGTTACTACCATTAAGAGAGGTGCTTTATGGTTGGAGGTTTCCTCTGTAATCCAGGAGAGAGGGTTGTTGTCTATGAGCCACCCTCATAGCTCTTCAGTCACTGGCATGAGACTTGGGGGATTGGTTGTATATGGTCTTTCACTAAGCTTCATGAACAAAAGGGCTTTTTACATTTTTGTACAGGCTGCTTTTAGTGGCTCTGAAAAAAAGACTTGGAAGTGGATCTTGATGGTAAGTGGAAGGTACAGTGCCAAATACTCCTACAAACCAGAGGTAAGATTTCTACCACTGTCTTCCCTTCTTCTAGTCCATGGTCTCTGGCCCTGGCTAAGCACGAAGTAAGTGGGAGTTTTTTGTAAATAAAGTCAACCTTAAGTGAAAAAACAAGAGGAATTGGCCAGCTTCTTCCCTCAAGGCAATGAGTACTCAGTGAGGAAGTTGGAGAATCTCCATGACAACCCAGACCTGGCAGTAGGGGTACATGCAAGACTACTGCCTGGACCCAACAATGGAGAATGAGAAGGAGGAGAATGGAAAACTCCTGGAAGATTAGGAGAAGAATTTCTCAGATGGAAAAGAGTTTACCCTGAGTAGCAAGCTACAAGCAGGACTCAGTGCCCATATCTTGAATCTAATACCTGAGTCACACAAAAGACATCAATACCACCTATTACATACAGACCATAAACATTGCATTGTGTGAATAAGGCTCTTTCCAAGGAACACAGAGGGTATCCCTTCAATAACTCTTTTATTTCCGTGGGACTCCCAACAAGAGATTCAGTAGTGACTAAGGGTTTAAAACTGATTTTTCTGTCTTCAGGAAGAAGGGAAATAAAGGCAAGAACGATCTGACTCTAACTATTATCCTCCTCATTCCCCTTGCTGGTAACTAGCAGAGAAAGATTCTACTCCATAGGTCACTTGAAGTGACCTATACGTTCTCTGAGCAAATCTTTTCTAACAGGACCACAGTTTCAGGAATATTAGCCAATTCTTCAAATCTGCCAGTTGGAAGAATCTACACTTGCCATAATAAATATTTCTGCAACATAAATAAAACATTTTGTTTTGAGGTTTGCCATCAATCACTGGCCTAATATGACCATGAAAATTACCATGGAGAGATTTGGAAACTAAGTCAGAGATGAAGTAAATTCTTAAGATATCTCTAGTGCAAGCCTTCTTATATGAACAAATAATTCCTGTGCTTATTCATGATGTCACTGTCTCAAGCTTCTTAGCTTGCCTTTCCAACATGACCCCTGCTCAACTTCCTTGCTTTAACTGTCATTTCTCCTATCTCCCCGAAATGTGGACTGCAATGCCACTGAACTAATCACAGATCTCGTGGCTTACTTTAGTCTTTCATATCTTTGAACAAGCCACTCCTTTTCCATAGCAAGTCTTGTCCACCTTCTCTGGATGATGATCTCTTACTCACACTTTGTGACCTGTTTCAATTTTTCTCTCCCCCATGAAACTGTCCTGGACACCAACATTGTTTGTTTGTTTCCCTTTTCTATTATTATGGCACTGTTTTGCCTTGTGCCTGGATTTAGGGCTGTTTGTAGCAACTGTTGAAAACAAAGCTCACAAGCCCATATGGGGATTGAACACCTGGCATTCTTAGCTACACTAAATTCTACCCACTGACTTCTCTCACCGTTGAGTTAGAGAAGTGCTCCAGTTGATGTTTTTGATTTATTTTTACATTGGCTCTTCTTCCATTAAAAGTGGTCTAACAGGTCTCTTGCAGGATAAATGTATGGGTAATAAATGTGTTTGGGATCAACAAAAGTAAAATGGCATAGTAGAAAGTATATAACCTCCAGAGTCAAACAGATCTCAGGTTAGAGCCCCATTCTCCCTCTCACTAACTATATGGTTATTTTGTAGCCTGTCTAAATTTTCTCATCTTTAAAATGTAGGTTAGCATCAAAAAGAATAAAATAATTAGTAATAAACCTAACCAAGGAGGTAAAAGACTTATGCACTGAAAAGTGCAAAGCATTGCTGAACCAATTTTAAAAGCTATAAATAAATGGAAAGACACTCATGGTCATAGATTGAAAGACAATATTGTTTAGAAGTCAACACGATCCAAAGTGATGTATAGATTTAGTACAATGCATATTAAAATGTAAATGACATCTTTTTTAGAAATAAAAAAATCCATTCCCAAATTCCTAGGGAACCTCAAGTACCTCAAATAGCCGAAACAATATCAAAAAGGAAGAGCAAAGATGGAGGTCTCAGACTTCCTGATTTCAAAACTTACTATAAAACTGCAATAATCAAAAAGTATGGTGTAAGCACAAAGTAGGACAATTAGACTGATGGAATAAAATGGAGAGCCCTGCAACAAACCCTTGCGTATATGATCACTGTTGATAATGCTACAAAAACCATTAAAAGTGAGAGCAATTATCTTTTCAACAAATGATTTTGTGAAAACTGAATGCCCATATGCAAAAGAATAAAGTTATACCCCTACCTTACACCATATACAAAAATTAAATCAATCGATCAAAGACCTAAACATGAAAACTCAAGCTCTAAAACTATTAACATGGGAAAAAATCTTCATGACATTGGATTTGACAATGCTCTCTTGAATATGACACCAGAAGCATAGGCAAAAAAAGAAAAACTAAACAAATTGGACTATATAAAACTTTTAAACTTCTGTACATCAAATGACACAATTGACAGAGTAAAAAGTCAATCCATGGAATGGAAGAAAATATTTGCAAATCATATATATATATATATATATATGTAGCTAATATCTACAATATAAAAAGAACTGTCATAACTCAACAACAACATAACAACCCAACTAAAAATGGGCAGGGACTTAAATAGACATTTCTTCAAAGAAGATATACAAATGGCAATAATGAAGTGAAAACCTGCTAAACATCACTAATCATTAGGAAAATGCAAAGCAAAATCACAATGAGATATCACTTTAAACCCATTAGAATGGTCACTATAAACATGTGTGTGTGTGTTTAAGAAAACAGAAAATAACAACTGTTGGCAAAGCTGTGAAGAAATTGAAACCCTGTGCATTGTGATTGGAAATGTAAAATTGTACAGATGCTATGCAAAACAGCATGGCAGTTCCTCAAAAAATTAAAAATAGTATTACCATATGATCCAGCGGTTCCACTTCTGGGTATATACCCAAAATAATCAGAAACATGATCGTAAAGAGAATTTTTTTTACTTTTTAAAAATGCTTATAAATTCAGGGGCTTACATATGCAGGTTTGTTACATGGATATATTGCATAGTGGTGAAGTCTGGGATTTTAGTGTACCTGTCACCCAACTAGTGAACATTGTACCTAGTAGGTACCTTTTCAACGTTCATCTCCTTCCAAACATCTCCCTTTGTAGAGTCCCCAGAGTCTATTATACTTCTCTGTATGTTTATGTGTATTCATTGTTTAGCTCCCACTTGTTTAGTTCCCACAAGTGAGAACATGTGGCATTTGATTTTCTAAGTTATTTCACTTAGGATAATGGCCTCCAGCTTCATCCATGTTGCTGCAAAAGATATGATTTTATTATTTTAATGGCTGCATAATATATTCCATGTTGTATATATACCACATTTTCTTTATCCATTTGCCCTCTGATGGACTCTTATGTTGATTCTACAATCTTGCTATTGTGAATAGCACTGTGATAAACATATGAATGCAAATGATTATTTGATATAACAACTTATTTTCCTTTGGGTAGGTACTAAGTAGTGGGATTTGGGATGAAATGGTAGTTCTATTTTTAGTTTTTGAAGAGATATTTCTATACCCATTTTCATAGTGCCATTATTTACAACTGCCAAAAGTTCAAACCCAACTGTCCATCAGTGGATAAATGGATAAACAAAATGCAGTATATGCATACAATGAATATTATTCAGAATATAAACAATGAGGAAACACTGTCATTTTCAACAGTACAAAAGAACATTGAGGACATTATGCTAAGTAAAACAAGTCAGTCAAAAAAGGACAAATATTGGCACGATTCTACTTATTGAGGTACCTAGAGTAGTCAACTCATAGAGACAGAAAGTGGGATTCTGGTTGCCAGGAGCTTGGGGGAAGGGAGAATGGAAAGTTATGGTTTAATAGGTACAGAGTTTCAGTTTTGTAAGATGAAAATACTTCTGAAGATAGATGGTGCTGATATTTGCACAACAATGTGAATGTACTTAATGCGTCTGAACTGCCCACTTAAAATGGTTAATATGATCAATTTTATGTGGTATGGTTTTAACACAATAAAAAAGTGGTTAAGATAGTAAAATTTATATTATGCATATTACATCACAGTTAACAAAAATAAATAGAAAATGGAGCAATCATCTTGTAGGACTTTGAGGTGTCAGTGTTATGACATTTTCAAAACACCTAGTAGAATGTTTAGTTCATGATGGGTGCTCAGCCATTGTTAGTTGCTATCATCTTTTTCTCTACCTTGCCTCCCCCACTTCTCTCTTTGTATTTTATTAAATGACTTAGGCTCTGATAAACCTCTTACTTCTCAACAGACTCCTTTCCCCTTCCTTCTTTTCTGTCTCCCTTTTTTCATTTATTTATTTACTATGGGGGAACATCAAGGACTTCTGGGAAAGATGTCTCAACTCTTTTGCCATGTGGCAAAACCACATTATTTACTTCCAAATGCTCCCACAAGTGCACATTCACATATTATGTATGTCGATCAGTATTAGTGGATCTACAAAGCTACTGCACACAATTGTGCAGATTATTCACTGCACAATGATGTCTAGCTGAGAAGAATTAAGTCCATATACTCTGGTGTATGATTGTATTTAAGCAGTGCCTGTTTCTAATTCACAACAAGTTGTCATAAGGATGATTACACATGGCAGTGCTGTGCATGTGTAATTAATGCATTATGGAGTCTTGAGGTTCGACTTGGATACTCAATGTCCAGATAAATGAGAAAGTACCACCTGAATGACAAATGTCAATATTTCCTAAATGGATAAAGTGGAAAGCCTGAGCTAAGAAGCAAATAAGCCATCATGGGACATCATGTGTGTTGATCTGGTTTGCTTTGATAATGAGTGTCAGGCAGGGGAGAGGAACTCAGAGAGCAGTTTCTCGTGTGTCTACCACTTCATGTCATTTAGAGATGAGCTCCTTTTCTCAAGAAAGATGAGGGGGGCACTGTTGCCTACCTCAGGGCATGGATAAAGAGGTCGGAATGAGATTAGAATGGTCATACTCGAGTTCTGACCCTGAGAAAATGACTGCTTTCAGAACTTCTTGGACCAGAAGACCCTGCCATTCTATGAATTCAGAAATTAAAATCATAGATCCTTGCGGAAGTAGGGAAAAACCTTGATATAGGCTTCAGGGATGATGGGAGACAATGACTCTTAGATATTGGCTAGAAAGTGATCTTTGCCACTAAGGGCTCTAGACCATGTTTGAGAGGAAGCTTGGTTGGAGAGCCCAGCACAGAACTAGGGGCAAATAATTTACTTGGGGAATGAAGAATGGAGAGCTTATTAGGACACATTATGGCCACTTGGCTAGTGACAACTTTTGTAGCTCAAAGTTTCTCTAAGATGAGATAGAATATGTTTTGTTTTATCTAGAAAACCTATGTCAAGCAAGTCATCCAGATTTTGAGATTTAAGTTTGAAAATCTATAGAGGGATTCCTATAATTTGTGCTTTTGCTTTTCCTTTTTCCATTTTCTTAGTTACCTAGGTGAGCTCTTTAAAAAATAGGCATGGCCACATCTGGACAAAATTAGCTGGTCTGAGGGTGAAGTACATAGCAGGGGTGGAGTGAGTATCATGCCTCAAAGATACAGTGGGTATCTTAACATTTTCCAGTTGAAAAACAGGGTAAGATGTAGGATGTTGGATAAATAAGGCATCTGAATGTGTCCCTAGGCAAGAGTTCTTAACCTTAGATCTCTTATTACCTGACAATGTATGCAAAATTCTGCTTACATTTTATATGTAGATTTTTGAGGTGGAGATAGGAAGAAAGTCCACAGCTACCCTCAGATTCAAAGGGCAAAGCACCAGTCATTTCCAGAATAGTAGAAGATACCTTCCTAAAAATCTAGAGACCTGGATACATTGGATAAAAACACTAGATGAACTTTCTGGATATTTTGATTTTAGACTAAACTCTGCTGCCAGTTGCTATGTGAGGCCTCCCATTCCTCAGATACATATCTGTAAGATAAAGAAGCTGAATTGCATGGTCTGTCAGGGCGTTTGGAACTCTTAAGATCTGAGTTTGTGAGAATGAATTGCCTTGATTTGCCATACCCTTGAGATGACTCTCTAAATCTAATTTATATAAATGAAGTCTGGTAAGATATTGTTCAGGTTTGTCTCAGTAGCTGAATTTATGGCTTTGCTTTAATACCTCTTAATCCAGTAAAGTCCCGTGAAACAGAAGAAGAAGGTGCTAGGACTGAATTTTCAACACAGCCTGAGTCTACATGGGGTGACTTGATGGCCTTTAAATCAAACTGACTAGTCAGTTTGGTGGGACTTTTTTTTTTTTTCTGTATTGACTGGTGAAACACTTGGTGTGACATAGGCAGACAGTGAGTCTCCGGTCAGTTTATTCTTCCTCTTTTGGAAGATATTTCAACTCACTTAAGTTTTCAGAGATGAGCGACAAGCCCTTATCAGTACACATTTGGGTCAATATTATAGTTGAGAAGTCCCTATAGGACAAAGATTGGGCTGAGAGGTAGCAGATAAAATGGAAGTAACTTTATTTTCAATCTGCTTCACACTGTCTCAGACTGTGGCAAAAAGTGTGCATGGCATAGCAATAAGGAATACAGCATTTGACTGGCTCACCTTCTGGTTTGCTTCTCTCCTTTGGGGACAAAGGGCAAGTGGCTCTGTAGTTAGGTCATGTCCTGTTTTTTCTCACTTCCTCACTAAATAGTAAAAGTCCCTCCCCACTACCACTGACACTACTCAGCTTCTGATGGGAGATTCTATTATACAGTGAGGGAAGAGAGTTGCTGGACATTCTTCTGATTCTGAAAGAGATAATCCAGGCTATTGCTTACTTGTTATTTAAAAGTTCTTCAGTCCACCTATCCCATTTCCTATCCAAAAGATTTTGTATAGAGTTGTGATTGCCCAGGTATTTAGGCAAATGGCTTGGCTTTCAACTGGAATCTCAGAAGTGGCTCATTAATGGGTACTCAGTGAATCCCAAACTCTTAAGGATAGAAAGGGTTTGCGGTTCATTTAACTGTATTTCCAAATTTTTCAGACCTTAATTTTACTTGGTATTCTGTCTACTGAGACTGAGAAGACCTGCATATTTAGCAGATGAGTGGGTTCATCCGAAAAATGTTTTTTCTTTGTCTGTGTGCATCACCTTTTCCTCTCTGTCTCTCTATGTCTCTCTCCCTTTCTCTCTCTCTCTCTCTCTCTCTCACACACACACACACACACACACGCACACACACGCATGAACACATGCATCTTTGCTTCTCTCTATTGACTATTGATACCCCCCCAGCTCAGCACCACCCACAAATTTGAGGGATGTTTGATGCTTCTTCCTTTTCTTTTTGAGTGACTTTCTCATCCTCTCTGTCAGTTTCATTGCTTCGGCATGCTGGGAGATACCAAGCAATGGCACTTCTCTGTTCCCTTTAAACTTTTGTCATTTAACTTGTTCTTATAACTGCTATGAAAATCATGTCCACAACTCACATACATGATTATTCTACATGTATTGATTAAATGCCTGCTATATTCCAGAAGTTGTTCCAAAGTGCTGAGATAGAGTAGAGAGTAATAACAATAACTAGCACTTACATAGCACTTACTATATGCAGACACTATTTTGGCTTCTTTGCATAAAATTCTTATATTTTCTTTTCATAACACCATCCTTATACCCATTTTACAGATGAGCAAACTGAGAAACATAATAGTTTAAGTTAATTAACTTACTCAAGATAATAGGATTGTAAGTGATGGAGTAAAGATTCAAATCTAGAGTCCAGTACCAGAACCAGTACTCTTAACCACTGTGCTACCTTGTCATCAAGAAGCACACATTTTATTTGTGGAGACAGAGTAAACATGTTAATAAATCAAAACACAACATTTGTGGTGGTATTTAGGGCCACACAAAATAAAGCAGAGTAAAAGGGAGAAGAGTGACAAGAGTCATTTGATATTTCTAATAGCATGATAGAGGAAAGCCTCTCTGAGAAGATGGCATTTCAGGAGATCAGAATTAAGTGAGGAAGCTAGTCAGGTATTCTAGGTAGAATGAGCAACAAGTATAAATGCCCTGAGACAGGAATTAATATACGATTTTAGAATTCTTAGGAAGGCCTGTGTAAGTGAGATGTGATGAACATGAGTGTGGTAGGAGAGAGAATCCAAGGGGTAAGCATTGACTGCATCATGAAGGGTCTTGCCAGCCATGATAAAGAGTTGAGTTTTTATTCTAAGCACAGTGGAATTTGTGCTTTTAAATGGAGGGGATACATAATCTGATTTAAATTTTATGAAAGATTCCTCTGGCTTCTATGATAACAGACTGTAGGAGGATAACAGTGGAAACAGAGAGACCAGGAAAGAGGCTACTAGTGCAACTGTACAGACAAGAGATGTCAAATTGACTTAGAGTGGTAGTGATGGTGGCGAGAAGTGGTCAGATTTGGGATATATTTTGAAGGGTAGAGATGATAGGTCTTGCTGACGGATTGGATATGGAGAGGTAGAGGTTAAGTTGGTTTGCTGTCAGAAGCCATTAATATCATAACTGTCTTGAGTTTTTTCTCTCTGTCTCTCTCTCTCTGCCTATCTTTCTCTTCTCTCTCCTTTTACATCAGAAAATAAATTTCATACTCAGGATACATGTGATCATTCATGCCATAAAATGGTAGTATTCTAGAATTATAATTAAATAAAATAATGCATACATTCTTTTACTTATGCAAAAATTATTTGTTAAGTTCTTATGTGTCAATTCTAGTTCTAGACATTCAAGATTGAAGGAAAAAGAAAATAGTGGCAGTTTCAGACCTAAAGGAGCTCACTGTTTGGTCATGCTAAGGGATACATGCTTTTATACATCATGTAATTTAATCCTTACCAAGCACCCTCCCCCACCCCAACACACACACACACACACACACACACAAACGTTAGGAAAAGTACATTCATCATCTCTATTTTTCTTAACAGTCTTTCATAATTGGTATTATTGTTTCCATCTTACAGATGAGATTTTGACTTGCCAAATGATGCACATGTAGTAAAAGATAGCTTGCATTTGAATATTAAACCTCGATAAGTAGTATAGGGTGGCTAATAGCTTTGGCCATACAGTTAGCCAGAAATGGGTTTAAATCCTAGTTCCACCTTTGATCATGTACAAGTTTCTTTACCTAAGCATCAGTCTCCTCAAATTATAAAATGGGGTGGATATAAAAAATAACTTTCCTTGCTCTTACAGTCTTGCTCTGAATGTTAAATGAGCTAATGTGTGAAGCACTGTAGCTCTCAACATCCCTCTTCCCATTGCCCAGGTTTCTTCTGCTAACAATCAGTCCAGCTCCATTTTAAAGTCTACCTGGGCATGTTTGACTGTGTTTTCTCTCCTTGTTAAAGTCTTCCTCCTTCCCTCATTTAAACACATTATTTTACATTTCAGGAACTGGCTGTTTTTTGTTTTTGTTTTTTTTTTTTTCCAAATGCCCAACACTTATCGAATGTTGATTGAGAATAAACTGCCATTTGGAGATCTTGTAATTATAGTTGTCTTTGCAGCTTTTTCATGATCAGGGAGGAATCTAGACTTCATTTGCCCTGTCTTCAAACTTCATGTAATTGCTTTGTTTCCTTAAAGGCTGTCTCAAGTTCCTTCACCTTAATGGCAACAATTCAGAGATCCAGCCATAATATGTTTCCATCTCAAATTGATTTCTCACTGCCAGCCATTCTAGCTCCCTAAAATCCTAAAATCTCATATTTGGAAGAAACCTTACAGGTTATCTAGGGTAACCCTCTAATCTGGGCAATCAGCATTTTTTGTTCCTCAGATCTTTCTTGCCTCTTTTTAGAATATTATTTGTAAATATATAAAATAAAATGCTAGGATTAAAAAGTACCAATTACACTGAAATACAAAAAACATGACATAGGAATATATGAGTTTTCTTATAATAAGAAAATAACAAAATAAAAAATAAGATTTTGTGGCAGATCCAAAAGCTATCATAATTTCAAAGTAACAAAGGAACATACATAATATGTAAAGAATCTGCAGCAAATGTAATATAACATAAAATTATCTGTGATTTATATTAGTGTATTAGTCTGTTATTACATTGCTAAAAAGAAGTACCTGGGACTGGATCATTTATAAAGAAAAGAGGTTTAATTTACTCACAATTCCACAGTCTGTACAGGAAGCATGGTGGTGGAGCCCTCAGGAAACTTACAATCATGATGGAAGGCAAAGGAAGCAGGCACATCCTACATGTCTGGAGCAGTAGAAAGAGAGAGTGAAAGGGGAGGTGCTATACACTTTCAAACAACCAAATTTCATGAGCACTCTATCACAAGGCAGCATCAGAGAGGTGGTGCTAACCCGTTAGTAACTACCCCCATGACCAAATCACCTCCCACTAGGCCCCAACAACCAACACTCAGGATCACAATTCAACATGAGATTTGGGTGGGAACACAGAGCCAAATGATATCATTCCACCCCTGGCCTGTACCAAATCTCATGTCCTTATCACAATGCAAAAGACAATAATTCCTTCCCAACAGTCCCAAAAATTCTTAACTCATTCCAGCATTAACTCAGAAGTCCAAGTCCAAAGTCTCATCTGAGACAAGGCAAGTCCCTTCCACCCATGAGTCTGTAACATTAAAACCCATTGGTTACTTCTAATATACAATGAGGCATTAGCTACATTGCCAATATACATTATAGGCATTGGCTAAATACTTCCATTCCAAAAGAAAGAAATCAACCAAAACCAAGGGGCTACAGGCCCCATGCAAATCTGAAACTCAGCAGAGCAGTCATTAAATCTTAAAGCTCTAAAATAATATTTTTGACTCCATGTCTCACATTCAGGCCACATTATTGCAAAAGGTGGGTTCCAAGGCCTTGGGCAGCTCTGTCCCTGTGACTCTGCAGGATACAGCCCCCGCCCAGCTGCTTTCATGGGTTGGTGTTGAGTGCCTGTGACTTTTTCAGGTGCTCAATGTAAGCTATTGGTGGATCTACCATTCTGGGGTGTGGAGCATGGTAGCCCTTTTGTTTCTAAAGCTGCCTTGAATTCCTCCCCCAAAAAATGGGTTTTTCTTTTCTGCCACATGGCTGGGCCTCAAGTTTTCCACACTTTTACACTCTGCTTCCTTTTTAAATATAAGTTCCAGTTCAAGGTCATTTCTTTGCTCATGAATATAAGTATAGGTGGCTAGAAGCAGCCAGGTCACTTCTTGAATGTTTGCTGCTTAGAAATTTCTCCTGCCAAATACCCTGGATCATTACTCTCAAGTTCAAAGTTCCACAGATCTCTAGGGAAAGGGAACAATGCCTTCAACCATTTTGCTGATCCATAAGAGAAGTGACCTTTGCTCCAGTTCTCAATAAGTTCCTCATCTCCCTCTGAGATCACCTCAGCCTGGACTTCATTGTCCACATCACCATCAGCATTTTGGTCACAATTCAACAAGTCTCTAGGGAGTTCAAAACTTTCCCCTGTCTTCTAGTCTTCTTCTGAGCCCTACAAACTGTTCTAACCTCTAACTATTATTCAGTTCCAAAGTCCCTTCCACATTTTCGGGTAATGTTTAGTAATACCCCACTCCCGGAACCAATTGTCTGTATTAGTTTGTTCTTGCACTGCTATAAAGAACTACTTGAAAATAGGTAATTTATAAAGAAAACAGGTTTAGTTGACTCACATTTCCACAGGCTATACAGGAAGCATTTTGGGGAGGCCTCAGGTCACTTTCAATCATGGCACATAGGGAAGCTGTCATGTATTATATGGCTGGAGCAGGAGGAAGAGAGAGCTAAGGGAGGTGCCAAACACTTTTCAACAACCAGACCTCATGAGAACTCACTATCACAAGAACAGAAGGAGGAAAATGTTCCAACTACCTCCCACCAGGCCCCTCTTCGAACACCGGGAATCACAATTCAACATGAGATTTGGGCAGGGACACAAATCCAGACCATATTAATTGGTGGCAAAATTACAAGTATTATTACAAGTGCAAGTAGTAAAATTACAAGTACAAAAATATATTATTGTTGTCAGTGTAATTTGTGGGATATATTTATAATTGAAGAAAATGATAAGTTTTAGAGGTTAGCACAAGTAAAAATTCATTTCTTATATCAAAATTCATGGATTTATTGAATTTTATTTAAGACACTGGGTTAAGACACTCCCTATCTGATATGTAATTATCTCTATGTTCTCCTGGCATATAGGAGTTAATTTTTGCTTGAATTTTTCCAGTGAAGGGGAAATAATTACCTAATGAATAGTGAGTCTCCCAACACTCTATTGCCAAATAACTCAGTTGGGTTGTTCTCTCAGAGAACTGTAAGCTATCTTCCCATAGATTCCTACCATTGTTAGCCTTTGTTCATTCTATAGTTTCAGAACTGTCAGTTTTCTCCTCCAGAAGGAAAACATTCAGGTTCTGGAAGATAATAATTCTGCTCCTCCACTTTTCTCTCTATTCTAACTAGCAACAGTTCTTTCATTTCTTTTTTTTTTTTTGATTGTGAATTTGGAAACTTTGCCTCTTCTGGCTGATCCCTGAATATACTTCTTAATTTGTAATATTCCTCCAGATAAAGCCAGAAACCCTTAGATAGTACCTCAAGAGTGAAGTGAGAAACAGTCACTGTCCCTCATATGCTGTATGTGTTAACACAACCCATATGCATGTGATTTTGGATAAGAGACAGCCACATTTCATCATCATCTCAAGAAACAAACAAACAAAAAAATAAGTCATTGGCCACTTTCATACAAGCAACAAGTTTAGGCACTCCTTGGCCTGAATTTGTGTAAAGTTGACCACTATCCTTAACCTCACCATCACATATTAAGAGCTGCATATAAACAGTGATTCCATCATGGTTACAGCTTCTACCCACAAATTCCTTTGGGGAAAGCATTAAATATTTTATCTTTAAAATACCTAGGAATCCAGCTTACAAGGGATGTAAAGGACCTCTTCAAGGAGAACTACAAACCACTGCTCAGTGAAATAAAAGAGGTCACAAACAAATGGAAGAACATACCATGCTCATGGATAGGAAGAATCAATATCATGAAAATGGCCATACTGCCCAAGGTTATTTATAGATTCAATGCCATCCCCATCAAGCTACCAATGAGTTTCTTCACAGAATTGGAAAAAACGGCTTAAAAGTTCATATGGAACCAAAAAAGAGCCCGAATTGCCAAGACAATCCTAAGTCAAAAGGACAAAGCTGGAGGCATCACACTACCTGACTTCAAACTATACTACAAGGCTACAGTAACCAAAACAGCATGGTACTGGTACCAAAACAGAGATAGAGACCAATGGAACAGAACAGAGTCCTCAGAAATAATACCACACATCTACAGCCATCTGATCTTTGACAAATCTGAGAGAAACAAGAATTGGGGAAAGGATTCCCTATTTAATAAATGGTGCTGGGAGAATTGGCTAGCCATAAGTAGAAAGCTGAAACTGGATCCTTTCCTTACCCCTTATACGAAGATTAATTCAAGATGGATTAGAGACTTAAATGTTAGACCTAATACCATAAAAACCCTAGAAGAAAATCTAGGTAGTACCATGCAGGACATAGGCATGGGCAAGGACTTCATGTCTAAAACACTAAAAGCAATGGCAGCAAAAGCCAAAATTAACAAATGGGATCTAATTAAACTAAAGAGCTTTTGCACAGGAAAAGAAACTACCATCAGAGTGAGCAGGCAACCTACAGAATGGGAGAAAACTTTTGCAACCTACTCATCTGACAAAGGGCTAATATCCAGAATCTACAAAGAACTCAAACAAATATACAAGAAAAAAACAAACAACCCCATCAAAAAGTGGGGAAAGGATATGAACAGACATTTCTCAAAAGAAGACATTCATACAGCCAACAGACACATGAGAAAATGCTCATCATCACTCGCCATCAGAGAAATGCAAATCAAAACCACAATGAGATACCATCTCACACCAGTTAGAATGGCAATCATTAAAAGTCAGGAAACAACAGGTGTTGGAGAGGATGTGGAGAAATAGGAACACTTTTACACTGTTGATGGGATTGTAAACTAGTTCAACCATTATGGAAAACAGTATGGCAATTCCTCAAGGATCTAGAACTAGATGTACCATATGACCCAGCCATCCCACTACTGGGTATATACTCAAAGGATTATAAATTATTCTACTACAAAGACACATGCACACGTATGTTTATTGCAGCACTATTCACAATAGCAAAGACTTGGAATCAACCCAAATGTCCATCTGTGACAGACTGGATTAAGAAAATGTGGCACATATACACCATGGAATACTATGCAGCCATAAAAAAGGATGAGTTTGCATCCTTTGTAGGGACATGGATGCAGCTGGAAACCATCATTCTTAGCAAACTATCACAAGAATAGAAAACCAAACACCGCATGTTCTCACTCATAGGTGGGAACTGAACAATGAGATCACTTGAACTCGGGAAGGGGAACATCACACACTGGGGCCTATCATAGGGAGGGGGGAGGAGGGAGGGATTGCATTGGGGAGTTATACATGATATAAATGTTGAATTGATGGTTGCTGACGAGTTGATGGGTGCAGCACACCAACATGGCATAAGTATACATATGTAACAAACCTGCACGTTATGCACATGTACCCTAGAACTTAAAGTATAATAAAAAAAAATTAATTAATTAAAAAATAATAAATAAATATTTTTTCTTTGCGACAGAGTAATTGTACTTCCACAATGGCCAACAAATCAAATCTTGTTTATATGGTTATGTGATTTTGGAACAGAAGTCAATAACCTATTGAAAATTGTCTAGATTTCAGTGGTATGTGGCTCTTTTTGTCCTTTTTTTTTACCTCTCATATGTCTGGCTGCCACCTACTTTACCTAAGAAATCTGCTACCATGAATTAGAGATACCCCCCTGCCAACCTGTCTTGAGAAAAATGACATAGTCTTCACTTCTTCATCAGCTCTAACAAGGCCTACTCCCTTAAAATCTGTAATAGTAATAATGATACCTAAAAATGTACTCAGCTCTTACCATATTTCAGGCACAATGTTAGACATTTTATATACATCACCTCATTTAATTATCGTAATATTAAAGTGGATAATATTATTTCTCTTTGTAGATGAAGAAACTGAGGCACAGAGAACATAAGTAATTTATTCAAGATCACATAACCAGAAAGTCTTTGATTTGGGATTCAAATTTAGCCAATCTAGCTGCAGAGATCTTATTTTTACCACTAATTTTCTCCATGCCTCCTCTATTCCTACCCCCACATTACCTTTTCTTTAATATCTAGGGTAGAAGTGAATCACTTGGAAAATTGGGTAAAGTGCACATTCCCAGGCTGGACCTGAAAAGGCTCTGATTCATCATGACTGTAATGGGGCACAGAAATACGCATTCCTAATAAGCTTCAGACAATCATGATGCACCTGTAAGAAGCCAACATTATAACTGTTCAACGAAGAAAAACACTGTTGTGGGTTAAACATAACTGTTGTCTGTCCACCTGAGCTGAGACTTCCTTCCAGATGATCTTTCAATGCAATCCAACAGATATTTGTTGCTTCCTATGGAAGGCCAAGCTAGATTTAAAGACGCCTGGAAATTACCCCACGATCTCCAGCCTCCCCTATCTCTTTGTGCCCTAGGTCAGTTAAATAGTGAGAGGAAGAGGAGTCCAAAGTTGAAATGTGAGAAAAAGAATAGGAATGCTTTCTCCTTTCAGTCTTCCTCCAGAGCTCTCTTCACCCTCCAGTGGAAGAGAAAGGAGTTGGGGAGGACATTTTAGAATAAGTTTCACTTGCTCAGAAGTGAACAGAAATGAAAACCTGGCCCCAAATAGGCATTTCTCCCTCTTTGATCTTCCCAAGGAATCATTTGCTGAATACTATGTGGTAAGCACATTTCTAAATACTTCATGTGTATTAAACATAATTAATAATTTAACTCTACAAAACCCTGGCGTGGAGAGGGTAAGTACAATTACTTTCCCTGTTTTCAGAAAAAAAAAAAAAAAAAAAAGCACAGAGAAGTTTAAAGAGTTTGCCCAAAAATACATGGACATGTCATGTCAGAGCTGGGCTTTGTTTTTGTTTCTTTTTTTTTTTTGAGATGGAGTCTTGCTCTGTCACCCAGACTGGAGTGCAGTGGCCGGATCTCAGCTCACTGCAAGCTCCGCCTCCCAGGTTTACGCCACTCTCCTGCCTCAGCCTCCCGAGTAGCTGGGACTACAGGCGCCTGCCACCATGCCCGGCTAGTTTTTTGTATTTTTTAGTAGAGACGGGGTTTCACGGTGTTAGCCAGGATGGTCTCGATCTCCTGACCTCGTGATCCGCCTGTCTCGGCCTCCCAAAGTGCTGGGATTACAGGCTTGAGCCACCGCGCCCAGCCCTGTTTTTGTTTCATTTTGTTTTGTTTTGTTTTTACTTCATAACTTCTCACAATTGTTGAAAGACATGAATCCTAAAACATATTAAATATAATGAATCCTTAGAAAGATAATCAACAATAAATCAACGGTAGACATAACCATAAGGAAGCCACAGAACACCAAAGCAAAGAAAATTTGAACTCCAAGTGGCTAGATCCAAAGTAGACTATACAAAACTCCCTTCCAAGACTAGCTTGTTAAATGACAGAGCTAGAGGCGACTTTAGAGATTACCTAATCCAAGGGGGTTGAATTATTTCCTCAAGGAAACTTTTCTTTAAATGAAAGCTTCCACAGATAAATCCAAAGGCTGGTTAGGCTGATTAGAGTTCCAAGGGCCTGTGACTGTGCCTGCCATAACCCAAGAGGGGTTTCTGCATTAACATCATTTAATAACCACCAGCTTAGACTTCTCCATTTGGTAGACAAGTAGACTAAATTTCACAAAGGAGCACAGACTTGCTTGAGGTCATAAAACTAATTGGTAGCAGAGTGTGGATTGGAACCTGGGTCCCCTGCTTCTCAATTTACTGCTTTCCCTGATATACTACCCAGCTTCCTTCAGGCTAGAATCCTTCTAGTATCTCTCAGCTTCTAGGTGACAGGGCAGAAAATGCCTGAGTAGCCAACAAGGACTGTAGTTGTATATGTTGATTTTGGCTTTTGATTTGCAAATTTGCTTTAGAATAACCAAGTAAATTAGCTGGCACGCAGATGACCAGGGTATAAACAGCCACAATTTTGTGAATGAAAATAACAACTGTATTCATTTGCCATGGACAGATGCTGGAGGGTCCCTAAATAGTTTGGCATGGTAAATAGAAACAAATATGGTTTAGGCAGGAAGGAGGACCTTATGTTATTATTATGTGTAAAGAATGATTTGGTATATGGCCTTCTCAGTTCATACTTCAAGTACTCCAGGAGTGCCTAAGGCCAAGAATGACACTAGGTGCTAGGAATTTCTATTACTGCCATAACAATTGCCACAAACTCAGAGTCTTAAAACAATACAAATTTACTAATCTTACAGTTCTGTAGGTCAGCAGTTTGAGATGAATGACTTGTTTTTCTAAGACCACCAGAGCGGGCACAAAAGAACCAGCGACTAGACAAGTGTAGGAGCAAAACTGCAAGTTTATTTTGGTCACCTAGCTTCAGGGGAAGAAGGTGGGTTGGGAGAGATCTGTCGGCCTCCGGCAAATGAGGCCCACAGAGTCGCCCATGTAGCTCTTGGACGGAGTTCCGACAGTCCCAACCGCAGTGGGGAAGCTGGGAAGTCCGTGCGTGGCATTCGTCCGGAGCGGCTTTTCTAGGAGTGGGAGGGCGATAGGCGGGGCACGGGCGTGTCGGGGGCGTTCCGCAGGTGCGACCAGGTAAATCTTGGTCTCTTCGGATTGACATCACCTGGCGCATGCCTAGTTGGTCTGCACCTTCCCGGGTCGCCGGCTGCATTTTCGCGCGCGTGGGAAAAGTTGGGGGGATGAAGAACCCGGAAGTGCACCATCTTGCCTCCGTTCATCCAAACAGTCCAACCTTTTATTGATAATAGTGATAAAGGGGCGCCGTGGTCTGTCTGGCTACTTCCTGCTGTTAAGGGGCGCTGTTAAGGTCGGGGCCCATGGTTGGCATTTGGACGTACGGATGAAGAATAAAATAAGGCACAGTATTAGTATAGGAATGAGGAATGGAAGCATTTGTTGGAATAGGGGCAAAACCCAGAAGGAAGGTCCCAGCAAGGTTGAGGTATTAAGGTTCTGTATCTCAGTTTTTATTTTATTGACGGTTTGAATGTTAGTGTCTACTAGGCCTGACTTGCTAACATAATAGCAGCACTCTTCTCCAAGGAAGAGACAAGTGCCTCCTTTTTCAGCTGTAAACAAGCCTAGGGCTCGCCTGTTTTGGGCAGCTACTTGGGCTATTGAGGTAGTTCGGCGCTGCAGGGAGGCCAGGCTTTCAGCTGATTCCAATAACTAGAGGGAGGAAAACAGCCCGTTTTTGACGGAAGTGGCGTAGTGGCATGGAAAGTTGCTGGAAAAGCTCTGCTACTTCTGCCTGGCTGTATAAAGTTAGACTGGGGACCAAGGACAGGGGGACATAGAGGGATCAGTTAATGGCTGTATGGTTAAGAGTTTTAGAGAGAGACCAGTTGCATTGAAGGCCATGGGCAGGGGGCTGCCACTAGGCAGGGGCCTTCTAAAGCCTCACAGAGGAAGCAGTGGGAGAGATTGGTTATATTCACAGTGTAAGTTAAGTTTAGCCTTTGGCGGATAAGTGTGAGCCATGAGAAGGGGGTCTCTATTGTGTGGAGAGAAGTTTAATAGCCTTAAGGAAGACAACTGGCAGAACTATGTACTACTGAGTGTGTTCGGCTGTCTTGTGGCCAAGTTTCAGTGATGAGAAAAAAATTGCCATACAGTAGGTGGATAGCAAAGGTCTGAGTGTATGAGTGAAACAGCAATATAAGTATAAAATGAGACTTCATTTTCATTGTAGTCACGGAGTGTCCCTTGCCACTGGAGATGTTCGATGAAGGTTAGGAGATGGGAAAACCACTGCTCTGGACTATTGCCTGGAGGTAGACATGGGTCTGGGGTTATGTATTGAAAGTCTGATAGGTTTATGTAGAGGATGGTGAGAAAGCGAGCTAAGCCCCAGGGGTCAGGGAGCATGAACTAGTTAAGAAAGTTTTGTAAGTTTGAGGCGAGTGGGGGAAAGTTGAACTGATGTCCACTGATTGTTCCCGGTGGGGGCCCTTTTTAGCTGGGAAATATGAATCCAATGCATGTGTCCTAGGAGTTTTGCTGCTGTATGTGTAGACAGGAGGACAGTGTATGGGCCTTTCCACCTGGGCTGTAAGTCTTTGGCTTGGATATCTTTTATGTATACTTGGTCTCCGGGACTGAGGGAGAGATGTGGGTTGTAGGCGTCTGTTGGAGGAGGGTGTGCTAACTCAGCGTGTTGTCTTAGGAGTTGTCTGAGAAGAGTGAGATATGGGAGGTAGTTCGCCAAAGGGGCTGGCAGGGAAGGTATTTGTTGGAGGGTTAGGGGCGTCCGTAGACTAATTTGAATGGACTGAGGCCTGTTGGGCTTCGGGGTGCTGCCCGCAGCTGGGTCAAGGCTAAGGGAAGGAGAGTTACCCACGACTGCCGGGTTTCGATTGAGAGTTTGGTGAGCTGCTGTTTGATGAGTCCGTTAACCTTTTCTACCTTACCAGAAGACTGAGGCCTATAAGGGATGTGGAGTTTCCAGGTGATGTGTAGGAGGGCTGCCACCTTTGGACTACCTTAGAGATGAATGCTGGACCATTGTCGGATTGAAGAGTGACTGGGAGGCCAAACCTAGGAATAATATGTTCAGTGAGTATAGAGGCAACAATGTTAGCGGTTTCTCCTGTGGTGGGATAGGCCTTGATCCACCCTGAAAAGGTGTCCACAAGGGTTAAGAGGTATTTGAATTTTTTATGTCATGGCATATGTGTGAAATCAATTTGCCAATCTTCACCTGGTTGGTGTCCTCTGAGTTGATGGCTGGGATGGGGATTACGCAATGTGCCTTGAGGATTTGCCTTTAGGCAGGTAGAGCACTGCTGGTTGATTGTAAGTAAGTGTTTTTGTAGTGTTGGATAGTGGAGGAGGGGATTTAGGAAATCATATAAGGCTTTGGGTCCTATATGTAAAGAATTATGTATGTCTGTTAGAATGGTATGGAGTTGTGTTCAGGAATAACTAGTTTGTTATCAATATATATCCAGTCACCTGTAGTTAGTTTGGCTGTTGGATTTGTAATAGCTTAGCCTTTTCTTCCTGAGTGTAATTAGGGGCATACTGGGGGGAGAGAAACAGGCAGAAGGAGGCTTGGGGTGGAAAATCCGGCGGCTGACTTGGCGTGACGTCAGCGAAATTGTTGCCAGCTGCTACCGGGTTAGATGAAGTTTGGTGCCCTTTACAATGTATAATGGCTACCTTGGAAGGTGCTGACAGTGCATCTAGTAGTTTGAGTATTTGGTTTTTGTTAATAATAGGGGTACTGCCGGTGGTTAAAAACCTCTCTCTTTCCAGATGACTGAATGGGTGTGTGTGATTAAAAAAGTATATTTCGAATCTGTGTATGTTTACTGTTTTTCCTTTTGATAGTAGTGCCTTGGTTAGTGCAGTGAGTTCTGCCTGCTGTGATGTGGTCCCTTGTGGTAGGGGTTTTGCCTCTAAAACTGTGGAAGAGGTAACTACTGCATATCCTGCCTGTCTGTTTCCTTGAGGGTTGATAAAGGAGCTGCCATCCACAAATAGGGTCAGTTGTGCATTCTGAAGGGGCGGTCATGCAAGTGTAGGTGGCTGGGGGGTTGAGCCTCCAGGACCTCAGGACAAGAATGTTTAGTATGGGGTGGTTTAAGAGAGTCTGGCAGTAAAGTGGCTGGTTTAGAGAGGAGCAAACTTCTAAAGTAACAGTGGGGTCTCTATGAATAAGAGATGGAAAAGTTGGAGCCGGGATGGAGTTAAGTGGCTAATACTTTTATGAGAGATGAGATCCTAAAGACGGTGTGTGGAGAAGACTGTTAGATTACTGCCTCTAATGAGCTTTTTTGCTTCCTGGGTCAGGCAGGCTGCCGCTGCTAACGCACGCAGACAGGGTTGCCAGCCTTGTACAGTTGGGTCTAGCTGTTTGGATAGATAGGCCACAGGACGGTGAGTGTTACTGACAGGCTGGGCTAAGAGACCAACTGCCACTTTCTGCCTTTCATCTGTAAAGAGTTGGAAAGGACGCTGGAAATCAGGCAGTGAGAGAGTGGGTTGTGAGAGAAGGCAAGCTTTTAAGCGGATGAAATGAGTCGAGATTAACTTGGGGTTGGACAAAGGCCCATGTGGGGTTTCTTTAACTGCGGCGTATAAAGGTTGGCTAGGATTCCAAAACGGGGATCCAATGTCTGAAAAACCTATTAGACCTAGGAAGGATTGAATTTTTTTGCATCTTGAGGGGGAAGAAGGTTACATATTAGGGCCATGCGGTCAGTAGTTAGTGACCGGGTTGTTGGGATGATTTCAATTCCTAAGTATATGACGATTTGGCAAGAAATTTGGGCCTTGTGTTTAGATACACTATAACCTAATGAGCCTAAATGGTTGAGGAGAGTTGCAGTGTCTAGAAGAGAGTCTTGTTCGGTGGGGCTACAGATTAGGAGATCATCTACATACTGCAGAACTTTGCTATTAGTGAGGGCAGGAGGCAAGGTCTTTTGCTAAGGCCTGACCAAAGAAATGGGGGCTGTCCTGGAACCCTTGTGGGAGGACTGTCCACGTCAGTTGAGTGGAGTTATGTGTGTCTGGGTCCTCCATGTGAAAGCAAAAAGGAACTGGCAGTCTGTGTGTAGGGGTATGGTAAAGAAAGCATCCTTAAGGTCTAGAACAGTAAAATAAGTAGAATTGGTGGGGATATGGGACAGAAGGGTGTGTAAGGGTTGGGAACTACAGGGTGCGTGGGACGGGTGGCTTCATGACTAGCCGAAGATCCTGTACTAACCTATACGTTCCATCTGCCTTTTTAACTGCAAGTATTGGAGTGTTACAGGGGGAGTGTGTGCGGACAAGAATATGTTGGCTAAGTAGTTGCATGATAATTGGCTTTAAACCTTGTAGATGTGTAGGAGAGAGAGAGAATTGGGGGTGGTTTGGGAAACGAGTGGGATCTTTGAGCTTGATGAGAACTGGTGGGTGGTGGGCAGCTATGACCGGGGTGGAAGTGTCCCACACTGAGGGTGTACAGAAATAGGGAAGATGGGGGGTGGGGGCGACATAGGAGGAGCATGTGCGCTTGCACAAAGCATGAGCAACAGGTCATGAGGGGGTTGAAGGGAGTGGATGGGTTTGGGAATGTATATGGAGGCCTTTAAGGTGCTCAGCATGTCTCGGCCTAGTAAGGGGTAGGGCATGAGGGAATAATGAGGAACGAGTGCGCAAAGTAGTTGTTGGCCAGGCAGCAACTGAGGAGTGGAGTTTTCGTGGGGTGGATGGCTTCCTGTCTACTCCTACTACAGAGATATCAGATGGAAGGCTAGGTCCAGAGAAGGACGGCAAAACAGAATAGGTAGCCCGCTATCTATTAAAAAATTAATTGTCTTACCCGCTACCAGGAAAGTTACCGGGCTCAGCGAGGGTGATGGGGTCCCCGAGTCTCGGCACCTTCAGTTGTAGTTGTCGTCCAGATGTAGGAGCTGGAAGGAGCTCCCGGATCCTGGGAAAGGGGGTCATGTGGAGACGCAGCACCTGTTCTCAGGGTGGGGCAATCAGACTTCCAGTGTCCTCCCTGCTAGCAAGCAGGGCAGGAGGTTGCTGGTGGACGAGGGTTAGGACATTCACTGGCCAAATGTCGTGATGCCTTGCACTTATAGCAAGGCTGCTTGTTGGGGCTCGGGGACCTTGCGGACCACCTGTTGGCATAGTGTCCTGCCTTGCGCACTTATAGCAGGCTCCTTTTGCGGCCTTGGAGTCTGTGGGGTGTGTGCTCTCTGGTCTGGGGTTACAACTGGGCTGTAAAGCCGCGGCTAGGGCTGGGCCTTCTGTTTGAGGCGTGCCTGTCGCACTGCCTCAGCCGTCTCTCTGGAGTTATAGACCTTAAAGGCTAATTTAACCAGGTCTTGTATGGTGCCTGAGGACCATCCTCTACCTTTGAAGTTTTTACAAATGTCAGGAGCTGATTGAGAAATGAAAAAGACGCCAAAATGGTGGCCCCTGGGGGGAGGCGGATCTAACCGGTATATTGGGTTAGACCCTCAGTCAGCTATTTAAGAATGCGGCGGCGGGATTTTTTCGGATTTGAATAATTTCTTTTAATTTGTTAAAATTTACAGTTTTGTTTGAGGCTGCTTGCATACCAGCCAACAAACACTGAACCATATGTCTCGCCTACGGCACCCAGGGGTTTGCTGGTAGTTCCAGTCTGGGTCTGCCGAGGGGACTGCTTGCTCCCTAGTGGGATGGCGGCGCCAGTTAAATGTAGTTGGTTGGCATGCTGCCTGGTGGCCGCTAGGATCGCTCTTGCTCTCAGGGTTTAGGGTGGAGGTTAGGATAACCTGGAGGTCATGCCAAGTAGGTCATAGGCCTGACAAAGGTATCTAAATTCCTTGTGTAGATGGTGGGATTAGCTGAGAAATCCCCTAAACGCTTCTCAATTTTGGAAAGATCGGCCAATGAAAAAGGGACATGTACTCTGACTACCCCCTCCGCCCAGCCACCTCTCGCAAAGGTGCTAACACTGAGGAGGGTGTGGGCAGAGATAGGGGACTCAAGACAGCCAGTGGGGCCCCGAAGGAGACACGGGACCGAGTGGATTACTAGTAGGTAAGGAAGAGGAAGGAGGAGTCTGGATGGGGGGAGGAGGAGGAGTCTGGGCTGGAAGGGAGGGGGTGGGAGAGAGCGGGGGAGAGAAAGAGTAGAGGGCAGATTGGGATGAGAGCGTAAGGCCCAAAAGCCTTGTATGTAATTAATTTCAGACCACTTGCCTAGCCACTGGCAGAAATTGCTGATTCGATCACGCCACAGTGGAAAGGAAAATTAACCGCTTCCTCATAAGGTCTTGTTTGAGCTGTTAAGGTTTTTAAATTGGCTAGGAGGCACCCTAAGGGGGTGCTCTTTGGAAATTTGGACTGGGGCGTTTCCCGTTGGTTTCTTTACCGACACAAGGGAAACAATGGAATGGAAATGGATCCCTGCCTGGCTTCAAGCGTCCTTTGGACAAGCAGAGACAGACTGGAAGCTCATGGAGCCAAAGTGGAGATTACCTTCAGGAGAACGTTCCATCCTGAACAGGTCTCCCGAGCCACATGGTGGCTCCAAATGGACCTCGGACCTGCGCAGGATTTTGGCTGAGGGAGGTAAAGAGGAGACAAGGGCACTTACCCAGAGAGGACGTGAGAGTGAGGGAAGCAGGTCTCAGGTCCTGGTCCATCTGCGGCGTGAAACGAGGAGGAGGAGGAGGCTCCCCAGACCCTGGGGGCCCTGAGGAGGGGTCAACTCCCGGGTTTCGGCACCAACTGACTTGTTTTTCTAAGACCACCAGAGCGGGCACAAAAGAACCAGCGACTAGGCAAGTGTAGGAGCAAAACTGCAAGTTTATTTTGGGTCACCTAGCTCAGGGAAGAAGGTGGGGTGGGGAGAGGTCTGTCGGCGTCCGGCAAATGAGGCCCACAGAGTCGCCCGTGTAGCTCTCGGACGGAGTTCCGACAGTCCCGACCACAGTGGGGAAGCTGGGAAGTCCGTGCGTGGCATTCGTCCAGAGCGGCTTTTCTAGGAGTGGGAGGGTGATAGGCGGGGCACGGGCGTGTCGGGGGCGTTCCACAGGTGCGACCAGGTAAATCTTGGTCTCTTCAGATTGACATCACCTGGCTCATGCCTAGTTGGTCTGCACCTTCCCGGGTTGCGGGCTGCATTTTCGCACGCGCAGGAAAAGTTGGGGGGGATGAAGAACCCGGAAGTGCACCATCTTGCCTCCGTTCATCCAAACAATGAATATCACTAGTTTAAAGTCAAGGTGTTGCCACAGCTATGTTAGTTTGAGGGTCTCTAAAAGAGAACACATTTATTTGCCTTTTTCAGGTTCTGGAGGCTTCTCACGACCTTGAATCATAATCTCCTTACTCCAAATTAAAAGTCAGTAACAGTGTTATGCTACCACATTTCTGGTCTCTGCAAGTGGGAGAGGTTCTCTCCTTTTAAAAAGCCATGTGATTACACTGGACTTAGTTGGATGGTCCAGGAGGATTTCTCATCTAAATTTCCTTAGTATAACCACATTTACAAGTCTCTCTTTTCTTTTTATTATTTATATATTTATTTTTTTATTATACTTTAAGTTCTAGGGTACAAGTGTATAACATGCAGGTTTGTTACATATGTATACTTGTGCCATGTTGGTGTGCTGCACCCATCAACTCGTCAGCACCCATCAATTCATCACTTATATCATGTATAACTCCCAATGCAATCCCTCCGCACTCCCCTCTCTGCATGATAGGCCCCAGTGTGTGATGTTCCCCTTCCGGAGTCCAAGTGATCTCATTGTTCAGTTCCCACCTATGAGTGAGAACATGCGGTGTTTGGTTTTCTCTTCTTGTGATAGTTTGCTAAGAATGATGGTTCCAGCTGCATCCATGACCCTACAAAGGATGCAAACTCATCCTTTCTTATGGCTGCATAGTATTCCATGGGTATATGTGCCACATTTTCTTCATCCAGTCTGTCACAGATGGACATTTGGGTTGATCCAAGTCTTTGCTATTGTGAATAGTGCCACAATAAACATATGTGTGCATGGTCTTTATAGCAGCATGATTTATAAACCTTCGGTATATACCCAGTAGTGGGATGGCTGGGTCGTATGGTACATCTAGTTCTAGATCCTTGAGGAATTGCCATACTGTTTTCCATAATGGTTGAACTAGTTTACAATCCCACCACAGTGTAAAAGTGTTCCTATTTCTCCACATCCTCTCCAACACCTGTTGTTCTGACTTTTTAATGATTGCCATTTAACTGGTGTGCCATTAACTCATTGTGGTTTTGATTTGCATTTCTCTGATGGCGAGTGATGATGAGCATTTTTTCATGTGTCTGTTGGCTGTATGAATGTCTTCTTTTGAGAAATGTCTGTTCATATCCTTTGCCCACTTTTTGATGGGGTTGTTTGTTTTTTTCTGTATATTTGTTTGAGTTCTTTGTAGATTCTGGATATTAGCCCTTTGACAGATGAGTAGATTGCAAAAATATTCTCCCATTCTGTTGGTTGCCTGTTCACTCTGATGGTAGTTTCTTTTGCTGTGCAGAAGCTCTTTAGTTTAATTAGATCCCATTTGTCAATTTTGGCTTTTGCTGCCTTTGCTTTTGGAGTTTCAGACATGAAGTCCTTGCCTATGCCTATGTCCTGAATGGTACTACCTAGGTTTCCTTCTAGGGCTTTTATGGTATTAGGTCTAACATTTAAGTCTCTAATCCATCTTGAATTAATCTTCGTATAAGGAGTAAGGAAATGATCCAGTTTCAGCTTTCTACTTATGGCTAGCCATTTTCCCAGCACCATTATTAAATAGGGAATCCTTTCCCCATTTCTTGTTCTCTCAGGTTTGTCAAAGATCAGAAGGCTGTAGATGTGTGGCATTATTTCTGAGGACTCCGTTCTTTTCCATTGGTCTATATCTCTGTTTGGTACCAGTACCATGTTGTTGGTTACTGTAGCCTTGTAGTATAGTTTGAAGTCAGGTAGCGTGATGCCTCCAGCTTTGTCTTTTGACTTAGGATTGTCTTGGCAATGCGGGCTCTTTTTTGGATCCATATGAACTTTAATGTAGTTTTTTTCCAATTCTGTGAAGAAACTCTGGTAGCTTGATGGGGAGGCATTGCATGAATCTAAAAATAACCGTTGGTAGTATGGCCTTTTCAGGATATTGATTCTCCTATCCATGAGCATGGTATATCCTTCCATTTGTTGTGTCCTCTTTGATTTCACTGAGCAGTGGTTGTAGTTCTCCTTGAAAAGGTCCTTCCATCCCTTGTAAGTGGATTCCTAGGTATTTTATTCTCTTTGAAGCAATTGTGAATGGAAGTTCATTCATGATTTGGCTCTCTGTTTGTCTCTTACTGGTGTATAAGAATGCTTGTGATTTTTGCACATTCATTTTGTATCCTGAGACTTTGCTGAAGTTGCTTATCAGCTTAAGGAGATTTTGGGGTCGGACAATGGGGTTTTGTAAAAGTACAATCATGTCATCTGCAAACAGGGACAATTTGACTTCTTCTTTTCCTAACTGAATACCCTTGATTTCTTTCTCTTGCCTGATTGCCCTAGCCAGAACTTCCAACACTATGTTGAATAGGAGTGGTGAGAGAGGGCATCCCTGTCTTGTGCCAGTTTTCAAAGGGAATTTTTCCAGTTTTTGCCCATTCAGGATGATATTGCTGTGGGTTTGTCATAAAAAGCTCTTATTATTTTGAGGTACATTCCATCAATACCGAATTTATGGGCGTTTTTAGCATGAAGGGCTGTTGAATTTTGTCAAAAGCCTTTCTGCATCTATTGACATAATCAGGTGGTCTTGTCTTTGGTTATGTTTACATGCTGGATTACGTTTATTGATTTGCAAATGTTGAACCAGCCGGGATCCCAGGGATGAAGCCCACTTGATCATGGTGGATAAGCTTTTGATGGGCTGCTGAATCCGGTTTGCCAGTATTTTATTGAGGATTTTTGCATCGATGTTCATCAGGGATATTGGTCTAAAATTCTCTTTTTTTGTTGTGTCTCTGCCAAGCTTTGGTATCAGGATGATGTTGACCTCATAAAATGAGTTAGGGAGGATTCCCTCTTTTTCTATTGATTGGAATAGTTTCAGAAGGAATGGTACCAGCTCCTCCTTGTACCTCTGGTAGAATTCAACTGTGAATCCATCTGGTCCTGGATTTTTTTGGTTGGTAGGCTATTAATTATTGCCTCAATTTCAGAGCCTGCTGTTGATCTATTTAGGGATTCAACTTCTTCCTGGTTTAGTCTTGGAAGAGTGTAAGTGTCCAGGAAATTATCCATTTCTTCTAGATTTTCTAGTTGATTTACGTAGCGATGTTTATAGTATTCTCTGATGGTAGTTTGTATTTCTGTCTGGTCAGTGGTGATATCCCCTTTATCAATTTTGTTGTGTCTATTTGATTCCTCTCTTTTCTTCTTTATTAGTCTTGCCAGCAGTCTGTCAATTTTGCTGATCTTTTCAAAAAACCAACTCCTGGTTTCATTGATTTTGTGGAAGGTTTTTTGTGTCTCTATCTCCTTCAGTTCTGCTCTGATCTTAGTTATTTCTTGCCTTCTGCTAGCTTTGAATGTGTTTGATCTTGCCTCTCTTTTCTTTTATTGTGATGTTAGAGTGACAATTTTAGATCTTTCCTGCTTTCTCTTGTGGGCATTTAGTGCTATAAATTTCCCTCTACACTGCTTTAAATGTGTCCCAGAGATTCTGGTATGTGTATCTTTGTTTTCATTGGTTTCAAAGAACATCTTTATTTCTGCTTTCATTTCGTTATGTACCCAGTAGTCATTCAGGAGCAGGTTGTTCAGTTTCCATGTAGTGAGCGGTTTGGATTGAGTTTCTGTCCTGAGTTCTAGTTTGATTGCACTGTGGTCTGAGAGACAGTTTGTGATAATTTCTGTTCTTTACATTTGCTGTGGAGTGCTTTACTTCCATTATGTGGTCATTTTGGAATAAGTGTGATATGGTGCTGAGAAGAATGTATATTATGTTGACTTGGGGTGGCGAGTTCTATAGATGTCTATTAGGTCCGCTTGGTGCAGAGATGAGTTCAATTCCTGGATATCCTTGTTAAGTTTCTGTCTCGTTGATCTGTCTAATGTTGACAGTGGAGTGTTGAAGTACCCATTATTATTTTATGGGAGTCTAAGTCTCTTGTAAGTCTCTAAGGACTTGCTTTATGAATCTGGGTGCTCCTGTATTGGGTGCATATATATTTAGGAGAGTTAGCTTTCCTGTTGAATTGATCCCTTTACCATTATGTAATGGCCTTCTTTGTCTTTTGATCTTTGATGGTTTAAAGTCTGTTTTATCAGAGACTAGGATTGCAACCCCTGCTTTTTTTGTTCTCCATTTGCTTGGTAGATCTTCCTCCATCCCTTTATTTTGAGCCTATGTATGTCTCTGCATGTGAGGTGGGTCTCCTGAATACAGCAGACGGATGGGTCTTGACTCTTTACCCAGTTTGCCAGTCTCTGTCTTTTAATTGGAGCATTTAGTCCATTAACATTTAAGGTTAATATTGTTATGTGTGAACTTGATCATGCCATTATGATATTAACTGGTTATTTTGCTCATCAGTTGATGCAGTTTCTTCCTAGCCTCGATGGCCTTTACATTTTGGCATGTTTTTGCAATGGCTGGTACCGGTTTTTCCTTTCCATGTTTAGAGCTTCCTTCATGTCTCTTGTGAGGCAGGCCTGGTGTTTACAAAATCTCTAAGCATTTGCTTATCTGTAAAGGATTTTATTTCTCCTTCACTTATGAAACTTAGTTTGGCTGGATATGAAATTCTGGGTTGAAAATTCTTTTCTTAAGAATGTTGAATATTGGCCCCCACTCTCTTCTGGCTTGTAGAATTTCTGCCGAGAGATCTGCTGTTAGTCTGATGGGTTTCCCTTTGTGGGTAACCCGATGTTTCTCCCTGGCTGCCGTTAGGATTTTTTCCTTCATTTCAACTTTGGTGAATCTGACAATTATGTGTCTTGGAGTTGCTCTTCTCGAGGAGTATCTTTGTGGTGTTCTCTGTATTTCCTGAATTTGAATGTTGGCCTGCCCTACTATGTTGGGGAAGTTCTCCTGGATGATATCCTGAAGAGTGTTTTCCAACTTGGTTCCATTTTCCCCCTCACTTTCAGGCACCCCAATCAGACGTAGATTTGGTCTTTTTACATAATCCCATAGTTCTTGCAGGCTTTTTCCATTTCTTTTTCTTCTTTTTTCTTTTGGTTTCTCTTCTTGCTTCATTTCATTCATTTGTACCACAATTGCTGATACTCTTTCTTCCAGTTGATCGAGTCGGTTACTGAAGCTTGTGCATTTGTCACGTATTTCTCGTGTCATAGTTTTCATCTGTGTCATTCCGTTTATGACCTTCTCTGCATTAATTAGTCTAGCTGTCAATTCTTCCACTCTTTTTTAAAGATTTTTAGTTTGTTTGTGCTGGGTACATAATTCCTCCTTTAGCTCTGAGAAATTTGATGGACTGAAGCCTTCTTCTCTCATCTCGTCAAAGTCATTCTCTGACCAGCTTTGATCCGTTGCTGGCGATGGGCTGAGCTCCTTAGCAGGGGGAGATGCGCTCTTATTTTTTGAATTTTCAGCTTTTCTGCCTTGCTTTTTCCCCATCTTTGTGGTTTTATCTGTCTCTGGTCTTTGAAGATATTGATGTACTGACGGGGTTTTGGTATAGGTGTCTTTCCTGTTTGATAATTTTTCTTCTGACAGTCAGGACCCTCAGCTGTAGGTCCATTGGAGATTGCTTGAGGTCCACTCCAGACCCTGTTTGCCTGGGTATTAGCAGCAGATGTTGCAGAAGATAGAATATTGCTGAACAGCGCGTGTACCTGTCTGATTCTTTCTTTGGAAGCTTCCTCTCAGGGGTGTACTCCACCCTGTGAGGTGTGGGGTGTCAGACTGCCCCTAGTGGGGTATGTCTCCCAGTTAGGCTACTCAGGGGTCAGGGACCCACTTGAGCAGGCAGTTTGTCCCTTCTCTGATCTCAACCTCCGTGTTGGGAGATCCACAGCTCAAAGCTGTCAGACAGAGTCGTTTGCAACTGCAGAGGTTCTGCTGCTTTTTTGTTGTTGTTGTTTTGCTGTGCCCTGTCCCCAGAGGTGGGGTCTACAGAGACTGGCAGGTTTCCTTGAGCTGCTGTGAGCTCCCCCCAGTTTGAGCTTCCCAGTGGCTTTGTTTACCTACTTAAGCCTCAGCAATGGCCGGCGCCCCTCCCCCAGCCTCGCTGCTGCCTTGGGGTTAGATCGCAGACTGCTGTGTTAGCAATGAGGGAGGCTCTGTGGTCGTGGGACCCTCCCAGCCAGGTGTGGGATATATTCTCCTGGTGTGCCCGTTTGCTTAAAGCACAGTATTGGGGTGGGAGTTACCCGATTTTCCAGGTGTTGTGTGTCTCAGTTCCCCTGGCTAGGAAAAGGGATTCCCTTCCCCCTTGCACTTCCCAGGTGAGGCGATGCCTCGCCCTGCTTCAGCTCTCACTAGTCGGGCTGCAGCAGCTGACCAACACCAATTGTCCGGCACTCCCTAGTGAGATGACCCCAGTACCTCAGTTGAAAATGCAAAAATCACCAATCTTCTGTGTTGCTCGTGCTGGGAGTTGGAGACTGAAGCTGTTCCTATTCGGCCATCTTGCTCAGCCCTCTTTGTGAATATTTCATGTAAGTATTTCTTATGCTTCCATGCATATCATAAGTCACCATCAGAAAAGTCTTAAAGTCATCACCGGCCCGGACACAGGGCTCTGCTACGAGGTGATGGGAGCTGAGCCTGGAGAGGCGGAGAGCGGCGGCTTGCAGGGCCACCCAGCAGCACAGGGTCCGTGCCTCCTCTCTGTTCATATAGTGTCATGTTCACAGATTTTTCGGATTAGGACATGTATTTCTTTGGTGGGCCATTATCATGCTTTCCACAAAGCCCTTTTGGAGGTTACACGTCAGTGAAGGAAATAGGCCTGCATATACATAATTTTAGCTAATATGCAGTGCTTCAAAATGATTTACTAATACCCATGGGTGAGAATGAGGCTTATGGAAAACATTACAAAAGGGGTTGAACTTTAACTGAGTTTTGACATATGAAGAAGAGTTCAAAACGGGAGGTAATGGGTATTAAATATGAAAAAGAGGGCTTGGGGCCAAATTCTGGATGGCATGCCAAAGAGATAGAAGGCTTCTGAGCAGAAAAGAGACATAGTCAAAGCCACGTTTCTGCACAATTCCGAAAGTACTAAGAAGTCCAAATGGCAGTGGAGAGAAGATGACTTAAGAGATTATAGCAATGGTCCAGGTAAAAATGATGAAGGCTTGGGACAGAAATAATGAGATCTGGAAGTTGTTTGGATGGGGAAAGCTGGAAAGAAATAAGAATTAAAGATTCATAGGTTTCTAGACTGAGTTATGAGGAGCATGATTATGCTATTAGCTGAGATTGGGAACTCAGGAGTAGGAGCTGATTGTGGAGGAATATAATAAGATTGGTTTTGGGTAAGTTGAGATGAAGATGTCCATTGGACTGTCTTTAAACATTCAGATTTTCACTTCTTTCTTATTTTCTCTGGCTGAATCATAGACACATCACAAATTGTGTCAACTTGTCCATAAGGAAGACAGAGTCCATGCCTTATTTAATATGAATCAGTCTTGCAAATATCCACTTGTCCAGTTTGAGTAACCATTTCTCTTTAGAGAATAATGAAAAATGTGTACCTATCAGGGTAAGGGTCAATATACTAGTAATATGTCATCTCAAATCCTTTTTGGAATGAGACAAATTATAAATAATTATAATGACAATGATAATTTAAACTTCTATAGTACTTTACATTGTACAAAGCACAATGTACTACTCATTACTATCCATTCATTGTAGTACTCTTGTGGGTGAAACAAAGTAGGCATATATTTTTCTGCTATTTTAGAGAATAACTAAATTGAGATTCAGAGAGGTTCAATGATTTTATACCTTCAGTGCTAGGACTGAAACCTAATTCCTCTCATTCCACTTTTACCTGTTTTGTGTCTCAGTTTTTTATATGTAATATATGACTAAAAATAGGATCTTCTTTATAAAGCTGATATACAGAAAGGATAAATGATATAATGCATGTAAAATGCTTAGTACAGGGCCATTACATAGTAAGTGCTCAATAGAAGTGATTTGTCATCATCACTATCATATCATCATCATTACATCAAACTATGCAGAAAACATTTTGGAAGACTAGATGCAGAAGTCAGTAAACTCTGCCCTGTGGTCAAATCTGGTCCACAGCCTGGTTTTGCAAATAAATTTGGAACATAGCTACATCTGTTTTTTGTTTGTTTGTTTGTTTGTTTGTTTGTTTTTTAACATATCGTCTATGGCTGCTTTTGTTCTACAGTGGCAAAGTTGAATACTTGCAACAGAGACTATATATGACCCTTATAGTGTAAACTATTCATTATTTGACATTACAGGAAAAGTTTGAAAACCCCTGGATTAGAGACGAAGCAAGTATAATTTTGTGCTTCTTGTGATCTGAAGACCTTCTGCACACACACACACAAACACACACACACACAGAGATTTTACATAAATTGTAGTTCTATTCTTTCAAGAAAGCTATATCACGTAAATTCATTTAAATGGGATGGGGTGGGCATATTTGTTTTAACAATGGGTAAGAAAGTGGTTGACATGAATAGGACAGCTGCAGAAGAGGCAGTGAGTTCTGGGAAATAACAGAAAGTTATAAATCTGTTTTAAAACAAACTGAAAATGAAGGGTTTAGGAAAGGCTTCAGTACAGGAAAAAGGTATGGTTAGAGCAATAGCTACCCTGAAGAATTCCGAGTGCAGCATTGAATAGAAAAGTCAGAGTTTGGCAGAGTTAAGGGTAGAGGCTTAGAAAAAAAGGCATTTTGGAAACTGACATTAGTAGAGAAGATATTTGTTAGGACAGAACTTGTTGAAGAGCAATAGTGGGTGAGCGCAGGATAGTAAGAGCCAGAAGGCTAATGAGGGTGCAATGACAAGACTGTGGCTAGACTCCATCCTGAAAGGTCCTAACAATCCCAATAACTGTGTCACAGACAGCAGAGTTGGCCTATAGCTGAAAGAGGTGAGGTATGAAGGGACAAGTTGTATCTTACTGTAGAAAACTGAAAACAAAAAAATCAAACAAAGCATTCAGCATATTCATCATCTTTCATGTGTCAGGTGCTGTAATAAGTATTTTTGCATGCATGCTCAGAACATATTCCCTTAATGTTTCTTCATTGAGACAGGAAAGAGTTTACCTCTTGTATTGAAATATACAGATAATGTAATCAGAAAAATTTAAGGGGAGGGAAGCACAAAATAAGTAAAAATGAAAAGCTCTTAGTTATTTGTGATAGCAGCTGGATTCAAGCAGCAACAAACGTGGGAAATCAGTTTAGGGGCACGATGACAAGCTTTGTCACATGGTTCTTCTTTCTATGACACTATAACATTTCTTGTGGTGAAGAAACAAGCTGAGGACATGTTCCTGAACCACTTATATACTGACCTGCCTTGTGGGACTAGGCCTAACTTGGCTAATATTAGCTGTCTTCCCTTACTTCCCGACTTGGTATGGGGCAGCTGCCTTTCTCCATTCTCAGTCCCAGAGAAAAAGAAGTGGCCAATCTACCTCTATTTTGTCTCTGTCTCCCACTGATACCACACAGGACATCATCTTCCCTTCAAAACTTTGCCCAGCAGCACGGTGTCATAAAAATTTCCCAGCCTGCTCAAAGGAAGGCAGCCCTACTTTCAAATTGCATCCAATGTGCCCAAGTGAGTGGTATAGTCCCATTAATCTGAGTTTTCATAGGCCTTATCCAACCATGTATTATATATAAAATTGTATAGACTTCATTGATTCTTTTTTTGTTGGGTTCTCACAGTACTCTCAGAATCATATAAATTATTCCCTGGTGAACAATAAATTTGATATAAAAGCTATTTAGTACATAGACATAATTAGTTCAGAACTAATATGTTTAATTAGCATAGAGGACCTATGGAAAATGAGCTCCTGTAAAGAAAATCAATTAAGAAGGGCACTTTAAGAGTTGAAAAGGCTCTCCATAGGCACATGGAAGTTCTGTCTACTCTCCCTTCTCCTACCTTCTCATGAGAGCCTAGTTTAGATATTAACTGTAAGTTTGGTAGTAAAAGATATTCAGTAAGATTTCTCCTGCAAACCAAGCCAGGGGGTTGGCTCTCCTCCTCATAGGTGACTAGATGCTTATGAGTCAACTCTCGGAAAGAAGATTCTTCTCTCTTTCTTTACAAAAGGGTGTCATTTATGCTGGGCACAAACCACATTAACCCTTAGGAAAGCCTCTGTTAGAACACAAGCACAGTGAAGACTAGGCTTAAAGCACCCTCATAGGTCAAAACCCCTGTTATGTCAGTACTTCCTTGCCATGTTTTTCTAGAATCAGTCAGTATTTTTTTTTTTTTTTTAACAAAGCATGGTAGCCATGTCTGTGTAAACTAGTCGGTTCACAGAACAGAGACAGATGAGACAGATTTCTGAGCCATTTAGATTTTAAAGTCATAAGGCCCCTATTATTTCTCAAACAAACTCTTACATGGAAGGTTTAATAGATTGAATTGTTTCCCCACTCCCACCAGAAGATATGCTGAAGTGCTAACCATAGTACAGAAGAATGTGACCTTATTTGGAGACAGGGTCTTTACAGAAGTAATCAAGCTAAAATGAGACCATATGGATGGGCTCTAATCCAATATGATTAGTGTCTCTATAAAAGGGGAAATGTAGACATAGAGACAGGCACAGAGAGGAAAGACTATGTGAAGAAACACAGGGAGAATGCCATGGAAAGGTGAAAGATTGGAGTGATGCATCTACAAGCTAAGGACTGTGAAAGATTGCCAGCAAACCAACAAAAGCTAGAAAGAAACAGGAAAGAATTATCCCCTATGTGTTTCAAATGGAGCATGGCCCTGTTGACACCTTGATTTTGGCCTCCTTACCTTTGAAACTGTGAAAAAAATTTTCTGTTGTTTTAAGCCACTCAGTTTTTGGTACTTTGTTACAGTAGCTCTAGGAACTAAAATAGCTGGTATATAACATAAAGGAAACAAGAGCTTTTCTCCCTGAGCAACTGGTGGGGGAGTTATGTGAAGTCCTCCCTGTTAGGATCCACCTTTGTCTCTGAAGTACCTCAGCAGAATCATCAGACACCTCATAATAAACTTGAAAACCACTGATTTACCCTTACCCCACCTTTGGAAAAGTGTGACATGCTTTTGCAGAGTGATAAAATGAAATAAACATTTACTTTAGTCTAAAAAGACTTAAATTCCCCTTCCAATTTTAAGAATTATCTACTGTAACCTAGAGAAAGACCTTTTTTTCCTGACTGTCTTTTTTTCTTTATCTCTAGGGCTCCTTCAGTCCCCAAATTTGATTATATGAAATACTGGTAGAAAATAAGCTCACCAGGTTCCTCCTAGGAATGCATTCAGTTTAGCTGAATGAATTAGGGGCCCACAATCCCTGAACCAATAACTCTTTCTTATTATTTTTCCAAATTATTTCAGAAGCCCTATCTACTCTGGTCCTATCTTGGGGGAACATAACTCATGGTTCTTCATCAAATTAAAACAGAGAAAGACCACCCGTGAGTCCTTGTTGACTGGTGTGAATTTCACATGAACTGTTGCAGCCAGAGTTCTCTCTGTTTTATGGACAAATAATGTGTGAAATTATGTGTTAATAATTTGAGGGACAGGCCGGGCATAGTAGCTCATGTCTGTAATCCCAGCACTTTGGGAGACGAAGCAGGTGGATCACAAAGTCAGGAGTTCAAGACCAGCCTAGCCAACATAGTGAAACCCTGTCTCTACTAAAAATACAAAAAATTAGCCAGGTACGGTGGTGGGGACCTGTAATTCCAGCTACTTGGGAGGCTTAGAAAGGAGAATCACCTGAACCTGGAGGGCGGAGATTGCAGTGAGCCAAGGTCGTGCAACTGCACTCCAGCCTGGGCCATGGAGCAAGACTCCATCTCAAAATAAACAAACAAATAAATAAATAAATAATTTGAGGGACAAATGTGAAAGGAAACTTATGTATACTTCACAGAATTCTGTATGGGTCAAGAGTAGGGGCTCATTGAAAAGGAACACATATTTCTGGAATGGAGGGAGACCACCAGCAAAAAGGAGAGACTTTTTTTTTTTTTTGTAAAGAAGGAAGTCGTTTCGAGAGGGTACCCTTGTTAGAAATGCTGATGTGAGCTCTGAGGGCTCAGGTAGTTGGGTTCTTCATAGACTACAACACTGAAAAAAGTGCTAATGATGGCTACGATTATTGAACATGTACAGTCCCTGGAGCATAACAGGCACTACCCAGTTTAATTCTCATAATTATTCCCTTGCTCCAGGTGAGAAATCTGAAGTTTGCTGATGGTGAGTAACTTGGCTCACCTAACAGAATTGGACAGTTGTTGACCTAGGCTGCTAACCCAGATAATCTGACTCTAAGGCCCATGTTTTTAACCACTATGCTATAGGTATCCACACTAAGGAGTATTTAAAAAGACATATATCTAAACTGTTTTTCCCTGTTTCATGGTGCTTTCAATAGAACCTGAGCCTGAGTCTTCTTTAAGCCATGAGTTTTTTTTTTCGCCCTCAGATGTTTGGCCTTGTTGAATATTGTCCTAGAGACTACCAATGAGGCAAAAGATTGGAAGTACATGAAGCGCAACATCAGCGTTTCTGGAGCTTCAGTTATAGGAATGAGCATTTCACTGTGCTGTGGGGAACAGAGAAGAATCAGGCACCACCTCCACCTATGAGGAGCTCCCTGTTTAGTAGAGGAGATGCAGTAATACCCAGTTGACTTGAGCACAAAGCAGAATGTGACCAGTGTAGTAAGTAGTCCAGCATTGAGTGTAGGATCACACAAAACAAATTCTAAGAGCTAAAAGAAATTGAGTGGGAGGTCAATGAAGCTGGTAGTTTGCATGAGAAAGTGTACTTTATGGGTGGTTAGAATTCAAGAGGTAGAATAAGAGAGATAAAAAGGGGAAGACAAAGCAGATTAGCTGAATGAATTTTGGTCTCAAGATAAAAATAGTAGGGGATGTGTCTGTGTCTATGCATGTACCCACATGTGTGCATGTATGCATGCATGTTTAAGTATTAATATGTTGCAGTGAAATAACAATGTACTATGCCACATTTATCATGGACAGAGCTAAGAAGGGTGTATTTGTGTGAGGAGAATAGGGATATCATGAGACCTGTGGAAAGGAAGGTTGCAAATAAAGCAGAATTGTTGAGGATTTTCCCATCCCTAACTTCACCAAATCCGCTTTCCAAATCCAAAGACTCATTCTATGTCTCATTCTAGTGGACCACCTTAATGTTTATATGCCATATGATACACACTACAGGCTTATTGGTTGAGAATTTAAGGCTCAGTATGTGGCCCCTGAATTTTAGTAGCTAATTTTGGAAGACTAAGATTCAAAGGACTGAATCTCTAATGGTGAAATTTTTGACCCACTAGCATGCCTTGGAGATTTCTGGAGGGTGGACTTTTCAGTGTTCTTCAAAGCATGTCACCTGTATATTCTATCTTCAGAATTAAACTACTCTCAATACTAAACCCTGTTTCACTACGTACAATGTTGGGTAGCCTTTCCAAAAATAATGACGTAATTATTACATAAATCTCAACCTTACCTCTGTCCTGTGGCACCAGGATGTTGAGATGATTCCCATATCCACAACCTGTCGTATCTGCATAGACACCCAGGCTGAGCCATAACAAAGCCAGGACCTTTCAGTCCCCATCTCTAGCCTTGGGTATAGCCATTTGACTAAGAGGGTTCAGTCAAACTAAAGGCACGTTACAAGAGAGCTACTAGAATAGTAAGGAGGCAGGAAAAATCCCATGTATTGAACACCTTCTCTGTCAGGCACATTTCTAAGCATATCTTATTTATTTATTTATTTATTTATTTATTTATTTATTTATGTTTTGAGCACAAACATATTCTTTACTAATTGGCTAATATATTACTTATTTGCAACCTGAGACAGATCTGCTTCTAGCAAGTATCCCTCTTTCTTGTTCTCTTTACTCAACTTATAATGCATTACCAGTTGATATTGATGGCATTAGTGGATTGGGAAATCAGTTTACTTGGTCAAGACAAGATGTTAAAAAAAGGCAATAGGTTAGGATAGAAAATAAAATGGAGGAAAAAATATCAGAAGGTGTATTGCAAAGGTCAATATTCTTTCAGGAAACTGTGGTTTTTGTTTTATGTATGTATGTCCATATAGTTTGAAAATTACTGTTTTAAAGTAGAAATAAAAGTTGTCAGGAGAAACCAAATAACCAAGCTTCTCAAACAAGAACTTGTCTTTTACCCATAATAATATCAAATTTGTACATTTATTGTGAGGTTTTAACACTTATTTTCAGGAGAGTTCATACAGTTCTTCTTGCTACTCAGAGACGTCATAAATTTTTTATAGATCTTTGCTATTTCATGCAGTAGCCACTAACCATATGGCTATCAATCACTTGAAATACAGCTGATCTTAATTGAAATGTGCTGTTGGTACAAAATACATATCAGAATTTGAAGAAATAGTATGACAAAGCATCATAAAATACCTCATTAATACTTTAAAAGTATTGATTCCATGTTGAAACAATAATTTTTGATATGTTGGGTTTAAATACAATATTATGCCTGTAATCCCATCACTTTCAGAGGCCAAGGCAGACAGATCACGAGGTCAGGAGATCTAGAGCATCCTGGCTAACACAGTGAAACCTTGTCTCCACTAACATTACAAAAAACTTAGCTGGGCGTAGTGGCACACGCCTGCAGTCCCAGCTACTCGGGAGGCTGAGGCAGGAAAATCGCTTGAACCCGGGAGGTGGAGGTTGCAGTGAGCTGAGATTAGGCCACTGCAATCCAGCCTGAGCAACAGAGCCAGACTCCATCTCAAAAAATAAAAAGTATATATATGTATATGTGTGTGTGTGTATATATATATGTATATATACATATATAATTAAAATAAATTTGTATTATTTCTTTTCACTTTTAAAAATGTAGCTAATGGAAAATTTAAGTTACATATGTGACTTGCATTATCTTTCTTTTGGATATTGTTGGTCTACACAACAATATATATATAGGCAAATGTGTATAATAATTAGGTGAGTTTGTCTGTGCTTATGTTACTCAGATTTCTAATTGGTCCTATATCAAGGCATAATCTATATTTAATTAAAGAGATAAAGTGCTAATACCTCTCATTCATCCCTCATGCAAAAGTCCTACTATTGTTTGGGGGCTCTAGAAGTCACTTAGGATTTAATCTGGTTCCATCTCAGAGGTTGCAAAGAAAGCTCACCAAATCAATCTTTCAGCCCACCAAGGGAGTCACTCCGCAGTATGGTAACTATAATAGGTGGTATTTCACCATCTTCATGAATGTCTTGGGGAACCTATCATCTTCTAGGACAATTTGTTATTTAGATTGACCCTGAATCTCCTTCTTGTCCATTATGACGTTAATTGTATCCTCTGAAGCCACACAAAGTAGGACTGATGCCTCTTTCATGTGACTACACTGAACATATTAAATAATAATAATAGGCATTTTTTGACTAAATCTTTTATTTCCCAGCCTAAGTAGCTATAGTTCTTGCAGCTAATCCTGACGTTATGTTTTCCAGCACCTTTATCACTATTTATTCTACTCTCAACACCCTTTAAATTATTGATTCTCTTAAATTATGACACCTAGAATTATATCCAATGTAAGATTATCACTTTCCTTACTTTGAACATTATGCTTCTATTACTGTATCCTGAAATTGACAAAATTAGATTTCTGGACAAATGCATAATTCCTGTTCTGTCATATGGAACTAAAATCCTAAGTTTTTTTGATATTTACATGGCTGACTATTGGTCATTTCATTCATACTATAATTCTATAGTTGATTTTTCTGTACCCAAGTATAAAAGTGATTGCATTTCTCTGTGAAACTCCATTTTGTGAGTTTAGGTCTATCGCATGAGTCTGTTAAAATCTTTATAGATCCTGCTTGTCACCTGATTAATTATCTATCTTTTCTGTCTTAACAGCACTTACAGATCAGAGTAATTCCTAGCGTTATTTGTCTCTCTGTCTCTAGGGCCTACCAGATGCCTCTGTGCCTGAAGAGTCTTTCTCCTCTTGCCTCCTTTTTGCTACCTCCTGGGAGTCCTGGCTACTGCTGCCCATGGTCTCTATGTTATTGTTTCTTGGTGCTCTGCTATAGGAATCTATTTATTTGATGTTGATGTCAACAAGTCATTAAAGTGTTCCTCCTGTTTATCTCATTCTTACTTCTCATTTTCCATCCTGTATTTCTGTGAGCACCTCCGTTTTCTTTGCATTCCCATCTCATCAGGTCTTGGATTATCATGAACATCACTGCCCACTGCCCTACATAGAAGTCAGTTGGCTTTGAGGGACCTATCCTATCACTGATGAAGTCTGTGTAGTAGCCAATGGCAAGGACCAGCTCTTGTAATCATGCAGAATATTGAACTGAGCCACACGCCTTTCCCTTGGTGTTTTGGTGCCCATCTCCAGAAGGGCTTGCTGACTTTTTGTATCATGACTGGAGGCAGGATTAGGGAGCAAAATATAGGGGGCAATGTCTCATATCATTTTCTCAGTAGACAGTGATGGATTTGGAGGAGGTATTCTGGGACATCTGGATGAGAGGGATGGTTCTTCAGCTGGCTTCAGATCCCACCATTGTCTATCTCCTAATCAGCACTTAGTAACTACAGTGCCATTTGCGGACTGCAGCTGCTGGCTGGCTCCTTCTGAGAGTTAAGATAAAGCTTACAGGGTTGACTCTCATGGAATATTTTTCTCATGTGTTTAAAAGTAGGTAGACCCTGACTTCAAAATTATTGAGCAAAACTAGACATATTAGACAATGTACCTTCACACTGATCCAGAACCATTCAGAAAGAACACAGTTAGATGAAAGACCTCTACAAGGAAAACTACAAAACACTGCCAAAAGAAATCGTAGACAACACGAACAGATGGAAACGCATCCCATGCTCATGGATGGGTAGAATCAATATTGTGAAAATGACCATACTACCAAAAGCAATACACACATTCAATGTAATTCCCATTAAATCATCACCATCATTTTTTACAGAACTAGAAAAAAAAGTCCTAAAATTCATATGGAACCAAAAAAGAGCCAGCATAGCCAAAGCAAGACTAAGCAGAAAGAACAAATTTGGAGGCATCACATTACCTGACTTCAAACTATCCTATAAGGCCATAGTCACCCAAACACCATGACACTGGTATAAAAATAAGCACATAGACCAGTGGAACATAATAGAGAACCCAGAAATTGACTCAAATATTTACAGCCAACTGATCTTTGACTAAGTAAACAAAAACATAAAGTGGGGAAAGGACATCTTATTCAACAAATGGTGCTAGGATAATTGGCTAGCCACATGTAGGAGAATGAAACTGGATCCTCATCTCCCACCTTATATAAAAATCAGCTCAAGATGGATCAAGGACTTACATCTAAGACCTGAAACTATAAAAATTTTAGACGATCATATCAGAAAGAAACCTACAAAACATTGGCTTAGGCAAAGACTTCATGACCAAAAACCCAAAACCAAATGCAACAAAAACAAGGATAAATAGATGAGACTTAGTTAAACTAAAAAGCCTCTACACAGTGAAAGTAACAGTCAGCAGAGTAAGGAGACAACCCACAGAGTGGGAGAAATCCTTCACAATCTGTACATTTGACAAAGGACTAATATCCAGAATCTACAAGGAACTCAAAGAAATTAACAAGAAAAAACAAACAACCCCATCAAAAAGTGGGCTAAGGACACAAATAGAAAATTGTCAAAAGAAGATTTACAAATGGCCAACCAACATATGGAAAAATGCTCAACATCACTAATGATCAGGAAAATGCAAATCAAAAACACGATGCAATACTACCTTACTCCTGCAAGAATGGCCCAAATCAAAACATCAACAAAAAATAGATGTTGGTGTGGATGTGGTGAAAAGGGAACACTTCTACACTGCTGGTGGGAACGTAAACTAGTACAACCACTATGGAAAACAGTGTGGAGATTCCTTAAAGAACTAAAAGTAGAACTACCATTTGATGCAGCAAATGGAGCCTGGGAAAGATAATCCAGTGGGTCTGATTCCAAGGGCTATGCTACTTCTAATGAGGGCTGGGACACCTTTGCCCCTAATTCACAAATCTACTCTAATCTCATAATGAATTTATTTTTTATTTTTTTTAGTTCTCTAAGTCCTTCACAAAGCACAGAATAGTAAATAGACGCTCTCAAATACTGATTGTTTCATATATTCTTACCTCTTTTAAGAATGTTTTAAACTTAGTGGTGTTAATCAAAGTTTCTATATGACCTAATCATCACTCACTGTCCCACCTCTCACCTCCATGGAGTCTACCTCATTGCTCCCAGATATAAATTTAGGGGTCATAAAAATATCTAGTTTATTTCCTACATGTAAGACCTTCAGAGTTTAAAGGTAGTAATCCATGAGTCTTGTCTTTCCCAGAATAAGTGTTTTTTGTTTCTTCAGCTCTTACATCTAGTCCATACCTTAAGTTGTGGTTCAAATTTCTCTGGGCAAATCCAATTTGTTAATGTCTTTTATAAACATAGAACCCAGAGCTAAGTGCCAAACTCTTAGGAAATTACAGCATTGACCTACCCAGAGAAGAGAGGATACTCCATTATTGAGAATATTCTAGAAAGAATACAACAACTTTTTAGCTAATTATGCTACTATTTCAGAATCCACATTTTTGGAAAGCTTTGTATTTATTTATTTATTTTTTCATCTTGCCCACAGCTACCATCTTACATATTTTACCTCTCCTTATTTCCATAAAGGTGCATATGAATATTTTATCTCCATTTTTTCAGAGATTTTCTCCCTCTCCACCTATGGTCTAATTGTGTTTAGGGGACACAATCCTTTTATTTCCAGTGGGGCCTTGGTTCGGGAGAGTCTGCATCGCCTGTATGGAGATTTCCTGGGATAACGTACAGGCAGGACCCTGCAGCTGAGATTTGATGCCCATAGGAAGAGCTGGAAAAGAGAAGCTTTTCTAGTTCTGGAAGTTGGGATGTGGATCTATGTGTTTGAATTCAACAAGGCCTTCCCTGTCCTCATTTTATGCCATCTCATAATTTTATTGAAGAAGGATGGCAATAAAATTAGAGTGCCAAGAAAGTGATTCAGAGATAGCCCTGAGAGTGTTAGGAGGGGTTACACAAGAGGCCTGGCAGAAAAGAGTAGGGGGCGAGACAAGAGAAGTAAATCATGAATTAAGAAGTGGTAGCACATCCCTTCTTTCTAATGGGCCCTCTCACCTAAATTATGTCAGGTGTCTCCTGAGTTGTTTCTCAAGCTATGCACCGAGTGTAGGTATCAGTGAAGAGTGACTGCACACAGTCATAAAGATTCTGAACAAACTTAAGAAGAATCGTCACGAAGATGGCCGAATAGGAGCAGCTCCAGTCTCCAACTCCCAGCGCGAGCGACACAGAAGACCGGTGATTTCGGAATTTTCAACTGAGGAGCGCCACCCATCTCCAGCAATAGATCAAAGCTGGTCAGAGAATGACTTTGACGAGATGAGAGAAGAAGGCTTCAGTCCATCAAACTTCTCTGAGCTAAAGGAGGAATTACGTACCCAGCGCAAAGAAACTAAAAATCTTGAAAAAAGAGTGGAAGAATTCACAGCTACACTAATTAATGCAGAGAAGGTCATAAATGAAATGACAGAGATGAAAACCATGACCCGAGAAATACGTGACAAATGCACAAGCTTCAGTAACCAACTCGATCAACTGGAAGAAAGAGTATCAGCGATTGAGGATCAAATGAATGAAATGAAGTGAGAAGAGAAACCAAAAGAAAAAAGAAGAAAAAGAAATGGAAAAAGCCTGCAAGAAGTATGGGATTATGTAAAAAGACCAAATCTCCGTCTGATTGGGTTGCCTGAAAGTGAGGGGGAAAATGGAACAAACTAGGAAAACACCTTTCAGGATATCATCCAGGAGAACTTCCCCAACCTAGTAGGGCAGGCCAACATTCAAATTCAGGAAATACAGAGAACGCCACAAAGATACTCCTCCAGAAGAGCAACTCCAAGACACATAATTGCCAGATTCACCAAAGTTGAAATGAAGGAAAAAATCTTAAGGGCAGCCAGAGAGAAAGGTCAGGTTACACCCAAAGGGAAGCCCATCAGACTAACAGCAGATCTCTCGGCAGAAACTCTACAAGCCAGAAGAGAGTGGGGGCCAATATTCAACATTCTTAAAGAAAAGAATTTTCAACCCAGAATTTCATATCCAGCCAAACTAAGTTTCATAAGTGAAGGAGAAATAAAATCCTTTACAGAAAAGCAAATGCTTACAGATTTTGTCACCACCAGGCCTGCCTCACAAGAGACCCTGAAGGAAGCCCTAAACATGGAAAGGAACAACCAGTACCAGCCATTGCAAAAACATGCCAAAATGTAAAGACCATCGAGGCTAGGAAGAAACTACATCAACTAACGAGCAAAATAACCAGTTGATATTATAATGGCATGATCAAGTTCACACATTACAATATTAACCTTAAATGTAAATGGACTAAATGCTCCAATTAAAAGACACAGACTGACAAACTGGATAAAGTTTCAAGACCCATCAGTATGCTGTATTCAGGAGACCCACCTCACATGCAGAGACATACATAGGCTCAAAATAAAGTGATGGAGGAAGATCTACCAAGCAAATGGAGAACAAAAAAAGCAGGGGTTGAAATCCTAGTCTCTGGTAAAACAGACTTTAAACCATCAAAGATCAAAAGAGACAAAGAAGGCCATTACATCATGGTAAAGGGATCAATTGAACAGGAAGAGCTAACTATCCTAAATATATATGCACCCAATACAGGAGCACCCAGATTCATCAAGCAAGTCCTTAGAGACTTGCAAAGAGACTTAGACTCCCATACAATAATAATGGGAGACTTCAACACTCCACTGTCAACATTAGACAGATCAACGAGACAGAAACTTAACAAGGATATCCAGGAATTGAACTCATCTCTACACCAAGCGGACCTAATAGACATCTATAGAACTCTCCACCCGAAATCAACAGAATATGCATTCTTCTCAGCACCACATTGAACTTATTCCAAAATTGACCACATAATTGGAAGTAAAGCACTCCTCAGCAAATGTAAAAGAACAGAAATTATAACAAACTGTCTCTCAGACCACAGCACAATCAAACTAGAACTCAGGACTAAGAAACTTAATCAAACCGCTCAACTACATGGAAACTGAACAACCTGCTCCTGAATGACTACTGGGTACATAACGAAATGAAAGCAGAAATAAAGATGTTCTTTGAAACCAATGAGAACAAAGATACAACATACCAGAATCTCTGGGACACATTTAAAGCAGTGTGTAGAGGGAAATTTATAGCACTAAATGCCCACAAGAGAAAGCAGGAAAGATCTAAAATTGACACTCTAACATCACAATTAAAAGAACTAGAAAGGCAAGAGCAAACACAGTCAAAAGCTAGCAGAAGGCAAGAAATAACTAAGATCAGAGCAGAACTGAAGGAGATAGAGACACAAAAAACCCTCCAAAAAATCAATGAATCCAGGAGTTGCTTTTTGAAACGATCAACAAAATTGACAGACCGCTAGCAAGACTAATAAAGAAGAAAAGAGAGAGGAATCAAATAGATGCAATAAAAAATGATAAACGGGATATCACCACTGACCCCACAGAAATACAAACTACCATCAGAGAATACTATAAACACCTCTACGCAAATCAACTAGAAAATCTAGAAGAAATGGATAATTTCCTGGACACTTACACTCTCCCAAGACTAAACCAGGAAGAATTTGAATCCCTGAATAGACCAATAGCAGGCTCTGAAATTGAGGCAATAATTAATAGTCTACCCACGAAAAAAAGTCCAGGACCAGATGGATTCACAGCTGAATTCTACCAGAGGTACAAGGTGGAGCTGGTACCATTCCTTCTGAAACTATTCCAATCAATTGAAAAAGAGGGAATCCTCCCTAACTCTTTTTATGAGGCCAACATCATCCTGATACCAAAGCCTGGCAGAGACACAATAAAAAAAGAGAATTTTAGACCAATATCCCTGATGAACATCGATGCAAAAATCCTCAATAAAATACTGGCAAACCAGATTCAGCAGCACATCAAAAAGCTTATCCACCATGATCAAGTGGGCTTCATCCCTGGGATGCAAGGCTGGTTCAACATATGCAAATCAACAAACGTACTCCAGCATATAAACAGAATCAAAGACAAGAACCACACGATTATCTCAATAGATGCAGAAAAGGGTTTTGACAAAATTCAACAGCCCTTCATGCTAAAAACGCTCAATAAATTCGTTATTGATGGAACGTTCCTCAAAATAATAAGAGCTGTTATGACAAACCCACAGCTAATATCATCCTGAATGGGCAAAAACTGGAAAAATTCCCTTTGAAAACTGGTACAAGACAGGGATGCCCTCTCTCACCACTCCTATTCCACATAGTGTTGGAAGTTCTGGCTTGGGCAATCAGGCAAGAGAAAGAAATCAAGGGTATTCAGTTAGGAAAAGAAGAAGTCAAATTGTCCCTGTTTGCAGATGACATGATTGTATATTTAGAAAACCCCATCATCTCAGCCCAAAATCTCCTTAAGCTGATAAGCAACTTCAGCAAAGTCTCAGGATACAAAATCAATGTGCAATAATCACAAGCATTCTTATACACCAGTAACAGACAAGCAGAGAGCCAAATCATGAATGAACTTCCATTCACAATTGCTTCAAAGAGAATAAAATACCTAGGAATCCAACTTACAAGGGATGTAAAGGACCTCTTCAAGGAGAACTACAAACCACTGCTCAGTGAAATCAAAGAGGACACAAACAAATGGAAGAACATACCATGCTCATGGATAGGAAGAATCAATATCATGAAAATGGCCATACTGCCCAAGGTTATTTATAGATTCAATGCCATCCCCATCAAGCTACCAATGAGTTTCTTCAAACAATTGGAAAAAAAACTGCTTTAAAGTTCATATGGAATCAAAAAAGAGCCCGCATTGCCAAGACAATCCTAAATGAAAAGGACAAAGCTGGAGGCGTCATGCTACCTGACTTGAAACTATACTACAAAGCTACAGTAACCAAAACAGCATGGTACTGGTACCAAAACAGAGATACAGACCAATGGAACAGAACGGAGTCCTCAGAAATAATACCACACATCTACAGCCTTCTGGTCTTTGACAAACCTGAGAGAAACAAGAAATGGGGAAAGGATTCCCTATTTAATAAATGGTGCTGGGAAAATTGGGTAGCCACAAGTAGAAAGCTGAAACTGCATCCTTTCATTACTCCTTATAGGAAGATTAATTTAAGGTGGATTAGAGACTTAAATGTTAGACCTAATACCATAAAAACCCTAGAAGAAAACCTAGGTAGTACCATTCAGGACATAGGCATGGGCAGGGACTTCATGTCTAAAACACCAAAAGCAACGGCAGCAAAAGCCAAAATTGACAAATGGGATCTAATTAAACTACAGACCTTCTGCACAGCAAAAGAAACTACCATCAGTGTGAACAGGCAACCTACAGAATGGGAGAAAATTTTTGCAATCTACTCATCTGACAAAAGGCTGATATCCAGAATCTACAACGAACTCAACAAATATACAAGAAAAAACAAACAACCCCATCAAAAAGTGGGCAAAGGATATGAACAGACATTTCTCAAAAGAAGACATTCATACAGCCAACAGACACATGAAAAAATGCTCATCATCACTCGCCATCAGAGAAATGTAAATCAAAACCACAATGAGATACCATCTCACACCAGTTAGAACGGCCATCATTAAGAAGTCAGGAAACAACAGGTGTTGGAGAGGATGTGGAGAAATAGGAACACTTTTACACTGTTGGTGGGATTGTAAACTAGTTCAACCATTATGGAAAACAGTATGGCGATTCCTCAAGGATCTAGAACTAGATGTACCATATGACCCAGCCATCCCACTACTGGGTATATCTCCAAAGGATTATAAATTATTCTACTACAAAGACACATGGACACGTATGTTTATTGCGGCACTATTCACAATATCAAAGACTTGGAATCAACCCAAATGTCCATCTATGACAGACTGGATTAAGAAAATGTGGCACATATACACCATGGAATACTATGCAGCCATAAAAAAGGATGAGTTTGCATCCTTTGTAGGGACATGGATGCAGCTGGAAACCATCATTCTTAGCAAACTATCACAAGAAGAGAAAACCAAACACCGCATGTTCTCACTTATAGGTGGGAACTGAACAATGAGGTAACTTGGACTGGGGAAGGGGAACATCACACACTGGGGCCTATCATGGGGGGGGAGGGAAGAGGGATTGCATTGGGGAGTTATACATGATATAAATGACGAGTTGATGGATGCTGACGAGTTGATGGGTGCAGCACACCAACATGGCACAAGTATACATATGTAACAAACCTGCATGTTATGCACATGTACCCTAGAACTTAAAGTATAATAAAAATAAAGAACAAGAATCAAAAAAAAAAAAAAAGTGGTAGCACTAGTGGTCATGGTGATGATGGAGAGATAGTGGACCAAAGTGGGGAAAAGGATGGACGATAGAAAGGTCAACAAGATAAGGTAGTCTCTGAAATGATGTAAATAGGCTGTACCAAAGCCTCTTAGACTTCTGAGCTCAGTCCCCCCTTGCCCTCAAGAAATATAGTTTCTAGTTTCCCTGTTTGATGGCCTTCATGTGTCCTCAGTCTTTTCCAAAGTGAGAATCCCTTTGCAGTGTGGCTTCCTCACCTACCCTCACTAGCTCCTGCCACAGTTCAGCATTCTATCAGTATCTCACCAATAGCTTAACTTTTTTTTTTTTTTTTTTTTGGCAGATACTCACTCTGTCACCCAGGCTGAATGCAGTGGTGTGACCTCAGCTCACTGCAGCTTCCGCCTCCTGGGTTCAGCCATTCTCCTACCTCAGACCACTGAGTAGCTGGAATTACAGGTGCACACCACCATGACCAGCTAATTTTTGTATTTTTAGTAGAGATGAGGTTTGACCATGTTGACCAGGCTGGTCTCAAACTACCAGCCTCAAGTGATCCACCCACCTCAGCCTTCCAAAGTGTTGGGATTACAGGCATGAGCCACCAAGCCCAGCCACCAATAGCTTAACTTTAGTTCTACTTTATAGCGATAAAGGCAATACTCCACTGGCTTTTCTACCTGCCTCCTGCCCAGACTACCAGGCACAGAAACTTTCCACTGGTAATGGGGAGTTGCTTCAAGTCAACTCAAGCAGAAAGAGCCAAGCCTGGGAAAAAGAAGCAGAGGGAAAAAAGTAGAGACTGCAAAGAATGGAAATAGAAAAAAATAGAGAAAACAGACACAATTAGAGTAACAGACTCAAAAGAGTGGGTATAAGATAAGAAGGGGAAAATAAAGGAGGAAAGAAATGTAAAATGGGCTTTAATTGAGTGTTTTTGATAGTGCTGAGATACAGTAGAACAGCACGTCCCTGGCAAAGCTGAAACACTGGGCTCTGGCCAAATGGTTTCATCCTAGTGACCTTTAGATAGTTAACCATGTCTGCTCGGCACAGATCAAGTTGGTAAATAAATAAATAAATGTTAAAGACCAAAGGAAAAAAGAAAGAAAGAAAAAGAAAAAAAAAATAGGACATGAGGAAAAACAGTTCATTAACGGGGAGCTGATCAAAGGTACCCTGTCCCTCACTTTGGATTGTGGGTAGCTTGCTGTTTCACCTGCAGTCCCCTCCCTCCCTGCCCCAGCTTCCTAGGGGGAAGGGGAGCAAGAAGGATGATGCAGGCTGATAACTCCAGAACTTTCCCTTCTCTCTTGTCACCTGCAAGGCTCAATAAAATAGAAGAAGGAAACTGGCAGGGTTGGCCGGGCGCGGTGGCTCAAGCCTGTAATCCCAGCACTTTGGGAGGCCGAGACGGGCGGATCACGAGGTCAGGAGATTGAGACCATCCTGGCTAACACGGTGAAACCCCGTCTCTACTAAAAATACAAAAAAAAAAAAAAACAAAACTAGCCAGGCGAGGTGGCGGGCGCGCGCCTGTAGTCCCAGCTACTCGGGAGGCTGAGGCAGGAGAATGGTGTAAACCTGGGAGACGGAGCTTGCAGTGAGCTGAGATCCGGCCACTGCACTCCAGTCCGGGCGACAGAGCGAGACTCCGCCTCAAAAAAAAAAAAAAAGAAACTGGCAGGGCTGATGAGGAGATGGCCTTGGGTAAAGGAGGTAGACTCAAAATTGTAGCCAAAAACTGCTGAGGTGTCAGAATAGTAGGGCACTTAGAGGTGGCAGAAGAAATTCCATGATTATCAGCTCCTCTCTTTACATCTTTCTGAGACTCCTTGGTTAATGCTTACATTTGCCACAAATCTTTCCTGGTGATCTCTTGTCACCCATAACTCTAAACTTCTCTGCCTTTCTTCTGAAGCCATCTCCTAACCAACATTTCACCAGGTGGCTATTTTTCTTCTTGCATCTCTTTTTCTCAGAGTAGATAAATGTTCTTCCCTTCATTATCCAAGGCACAGGCAGAAACAGACTGTGATGTCTTACAAATTTTGCTGAAAGGAATTATAATATAAGAGAAGAAATCTTTAAACACTAGAGACGATCGCTCCTGGAGTCCATCTATCATGCCTGATTTCCTCAGCCTACCTTCATGTTGCCAGATGGAGTTTTCTTATGACCCTGTCAGTCTTCAACAAAAACCAGAACCCCAAATCCATCTCCTAAGTCTCAGACAGAAGAAGCCAATCCCAAATCCCTGCAAACAAACAGTAAAGAACTCAAGTTTAGTTCTTCATTGTTCATTCCAGTTAAAAGTATTGTTTTATATTGTCATAATTGTGAGATTCATTTAGGTATTTTTCCCTCAAAAAAGAAGTCACAGCCTCAAGTATAATTTTAGGCCTCTGCTTCCTATAGTAAAAAGAATCAGGAAAGAGTTGAAGTTAGCTTTGTTTTCTCCATAAAGGATTCCATAAACCCAGGTTAATTTCTAAAATAGTTACTAGGGTGTCTCAATTGGTTACCCCAATAGTAACCATAGCACATTATGAAGAGTGGGTAGCTTGTTACAGAGATCAGTAAATCTCTTTAATCCTTACCATCTTACAGTAAACCACAGGAACTTTTTCCTACTATAGATTTGTCATGGATCAATCCTCTCTGCCAACACTTATGTTATATCATAGCAAAAACTCTTGAAAAATTAAGACTAGGAGGGCAGAGTGGGATATCATATTTTGGTGTCCTTCAGAAGAGAAGTCTGTTGATGGTAATTGTTCATTGGGTGGTGGTGCAGTAGAAAGAATCACAAAGATCAGAGCTCCCATGCAAGGTTAACATTTTCCTGGCTATATGAAATTTTGCTGAGCCTCTGTTTATTCATCTATAAAATGGGAGAAACATAAACTAATACACAGCTTTGTTGTGAGAATCAAATGCCCACTGTATGCCTACACAGCAACTAGCACATAGGCAGAGTTTAATCAGTTTTAGCCATGTTTTCTGTGTAGTGACATCTTTCTTCAAAGCCTAGAAAAGAACAATAAAATTTAGCTTTAGATGCCACCATAGAATTAACATCAAAATTGGAGATCTCTACGCTCTCCACTGTCTTCCTCAGAAGCACAGTCCTTCTAACAAGTGTGACCCCCAAACCTATCAGAGCATCTTTAACTTTGTGACTTCAGATTTCCAACTACTTGATGACCATTTCCACTTAGATTTCCCCTTGAACCACTCCAGCTCAACTGTATAGCCACCCAGATTCAATACCTTAATATTGTCATTGCCATAATTTGCATCTTTCACTGTATCCAATTGTCATATAGCCCTGTTAATTATTCCTTCATGATAGCTTCAGACTCATTCTGAATTCTGCATGCTTGAAGTTTCTTCTCTTTGTCTCAGTCCTTTTTTTTTTTTTTTTTTTTTCAGAAGAAGAAGAAGAAGTTTTGCTCTTGTTGCCCAGGCTGGAGTGCTATGGCGCAATCTCGGCTCACCACAACCTCTGCCTCCCGAGTTCAAGCGATTCTCCTGCCTCAGCGACCTGAGTGGCTGGGGTTACAGGCATGCACCATCATGCCCGGCTAGTTCTGCTTTTTAGTAGAGTCAGGCTGGTCTCAAACTCCCGAGCTCAGGTGATCCGCCCACCTCAGCCTCCCAGAGTGCTGGGATTACAGGCGTGAGACACCACGCCCGGCCTGTCTCAGTCTTTGTATCCTTGTTCATAGAGGTCTCTGCTCTCCCTGTTCTCCTTTAATATATCTTGCACACTGTGGCCAGAAAAATATTTCAAAAACATTCTTTCAAGACACAATATGCCCCTGAATAATTTTTTCAATGATTTCACAACTAATAGTATGAAATTCAAACAGCCTGATGTGGCATTCAATGACTGCCATGATCTGGGCCCATTTACCCTTTCCACAGAGAAATAATCTGATTAGTGTTGTCACAACAGAAAGCAGGAGCTGGGGAAGGCCAGAGGAAGCATGCCTAACCTAGCTGTCTGCTGCAAAAAAAAGATGTAAGCTGAAGATTAAATAGGCATTACCCAGGAGAAAATTGGAAATGTAGGAATGAAAAGTTTTTGAAACAAAAAGGTGAACACATTTAAATAACATTTAGTTTCTGCTCTCATGGAGCAAATATTCTGAAAACAGGTCACACATACACATACATGCGTAAAATCAGATAGCATGAAGAAAAGTAAATAGGGCAAGAAGATTAAAAAGTACAGGATAAAGAGTGAGGGGGATGGGTGCTATTATAAATAGAATTGTGATAATGTTTGAATAAAGATATAAAGGAAATTGATGGGTCAATGTATATAGGAAGACAAAGAAATTAAGACAAAGGAAACAGCAAGTGCAAAATCCCTTAAGTGAGAGTGTGCTCGATGTGTTCAGCAAACAGGAAAGAAATCAGTGGATGAGGCAAAGAGATGTAAGGACTTTTAGGTCACTGTAAGTGTTTGAGGGCATTTAAGCATGTACAAAGAGGGTGAGTGGTGAGAGACAGAGACAGAGACATAATGAATTGCTGTCAGTAGAATTCCAGGTGGTTAAATTGTACCAAATCATACAGTTTGTGCATGAGAAGGAGCCAGAGATAAGACCAAGAGAAAGGCAGGGATTGGACATAACTGACCAGCAAGTCACATTAAGTAGTTTTTCCTTTATTTTACCATTAGCATGATGAAGAATTACTGAAGTGTTTTAAGCCACTGAGTGACATGATTAGATTTGAAATTTAGAAAGAGATTCTGGCAACAGTGTGCGGAGTGGAATCAGGTAGAGCAAGACCAAAAGGAGACCAACTAGAAGGCTGTTGCAACCATCCGGATGAGAGACAGTGAGGGTTTGCAAATAAGGGAACATATTTCAGATATTTAGGAGGTAAAATAGACAAGACTTGGTGCTGTATTTGGTGTGCGGAGTTAGTGACAAGAATAGGCAGTGATGATTTCCAGATTTAAAGAAAAAAATCATGCACTGAATTGCTGCTTAACATTCTATAGGTTTCAATTTTGCCTCCCCAAAGGCACCGGCCAAAGCATATGTATCCTGGTATGTATTATAATTTTCCCCTGTAATTAGCTCCATGCTAGGATTTTGTAATCTCAGTGAAGAGATAGGATGAGGGTAAAAACTAATATGTTTGGGGCCCCTAATAAATGCCAAGCACTGTCCTAGGTGTTTTATGTACGTTATGATATTTAATCCTTACAACAACCTTGTAGAGGGTTTATTTCCATATTACAGATGGGAATAGAAAAGCCCAGACATTCAACTCAGTGTCAAATAACTAGTAAATGGAAGAAATAAAACATGTTATATATGAAGCAGTAAAATTTAAATGCAATGGCTTTGTAAATTGCCTTGTAGTTCTAGATATTTTAACTTTTAAGCTTGAAGGAGCAGCTATGCTATGAGCCACCTGGAATCTTTGTGAAGCAGTAAACAATGAATTCACATGACAAAGTTTGTTTTCCTATCTCCAGTAGTCTTTTTGGTTCGCTACAAGGTCTAATATAAAAATACATTGGGTACAATTTTTAATGTAGCTTCTCTAAACTTTAATATATTTATTTTTAAATGCTGCTTACATTTTTTACCATTTCAGAAAGCTAGGGTATTAATTCAACCTACACTGAGTGGATTGAGTAGACCTACTATATGCACGTTTCCATAGAGGACAAAAATGCACATGAAAGAGACATTCTGCCTTCCTCCTGCACCTTACAGCAAGCACTATAATGCAAGAATTATGTGAGAGGAGGTAGAGTGTACTGGTTAAACACCCAAACTCTATAGCCAGACTACTTGTCTGGGACTAAATTCTGGCTCCAACACTAGTCCTTGACATGAAGAGAAAGCACCAAGGCTTGGAGTGAATAGAGAGCAGTGAAGAGATCAATTTCTTTAGAGCAGTAGGTATGGGAAAGGTACTCATAAAAGATGAGGGCCAGAGCACAGCCTCTCCTGAAGGCCAGCCAAAAGGCCTTGGACTTTATTCAGAAGAACAAACCAGTGTTGCAATGCACTGATGTGTCGAAAGTAATCTGTTATCCATAAATGTTAAAGTACCAAAGTTTGCAAATGATTTACCTGAAAGGAAAAGTAAGTAGATTTAGAGTTATCTTATAATAAGATCATCTTTACTAACTTGTTTTCCAATATGCTTCCTTCAATAAGAGATGGACTTGGGTGGAGTTATAAGCTAGCTTACTGAAGTTACATAAAACCCTCATCCTTATATTTACCCAGTCTTATACCTAATCATTCTGCAGTAGGTGACTATGATTGTAAGGACTTGGAAGTTGTAGGGCTTGTAAGCTACAACTTTACAGTTACTTGTATATATATATATATATCTTTACCTTACACTTGGGTACATTCCTTATTAGAGAAAAGGCAAGGATAGATAAATAAAGGGTGCCCACTGCCTCTATATTTACTTCGTACATGAATGAGAATGAGACTATGAATATTTCTGTTAATAAGATCACAGAACAGCATAGTACCAGTTACATAATAAGTGCTTAATGAATATATGCTGTGTACAACATTATAAACAGTTTTATAAATTTCAAACTCAGTTGGGCTGATGAGAAAAACAATTGCAAACCACAATGCCCTGTGAGGGGTAGTGTCCAGTCATGGTTGACTTGATCAGTGTTTCCAAACATGTTAAAGATACATTTAAAATCAAATCCTGAGCAAGCTGCCAAGAAGTTTACAAGTTATTTCCACCAACTTTGTTCCTCACTAAAAGAAATAAAATCATCTCTGAGAGTTATTTTAAAACACTTAATGTTATCAGGTAAATACATTCTGACATCATTCAAAATGGCCGAGTTAATTTAAATTTTGATTTCATTACTCACAGTTTTGCAAAATGCTTCTATGAATAACACATCAAAACTTTGCAGTGAATGTGCTTCACTTCCCTGCAGAATTGGTTTGGAGGTAAGCCAAAATCAGAGTAAGTCCATGAGAGTGTATCATACATGTGAACATTACCTGTTATATATACATTGTCAGAAAAGAGAATGAAAATTCCTTTTGTGATGAATAGGAAGTCATTGGTGGCCTGTGAGCAGGATGAAGCATGATCACTAGGTTTAGGTTCCATCAGGAGTATGCATGTAAGGCAGTTTAGTGTAAGAAGAGAACCAGTGATTGGGGAGATCAATTAAAAAACTAACTGCTGTAACAGTCCAAGCCTAGAAATGTAAGCAAATGAGAAGTTTTGTTAAACCTTGGGAAGGTATTAGGTTGAACTATGGAAGACGACTGATATTTGACCCTTTCTGCTCTACAGAAATGGGAATTGCATACAGCTTGACCTAATAGAATTCAGGACATGGTGATTGACTTATTGTGAAGAGTGAGGAAAAAGAAAGAGTTAAGAAAGATGGGTATTTAAAGTCTTGGCAACTGACAGGACATAATTGATTATAAGACAACATGAATTATATTCATACTTATATCTACTAAACTTTTATTATGTGCCAGTCATGATTTAAGTACTTTACATATATTAAACTATTTAATTCTCAGAATAACTTCCTGAGGTAAGAATGTTTATCCCTATTTCACAAAGGAGGAAACTGATTTATAAGAAACTTCACCACAAGCATGTGCTACTAAATCAAAGCTTGAATTTGAACCAAGGCAGTCTGGTTCCAGGACCCAGAGTAGACTCTATGTTACACCTGCCTCTGTACAGATATCCCTGGGGTTACTGTCATAAATGAGGAAGTAGAGGTGATGGGTCAACTTGGCTTTGTCAGCTATCCTCTTATTTTATCATTTTAATGTATTTTAATTTGAAAAGTAATTCATATCGCTTCTCGGCCTTTTGGCTAAGATCAAGTGAAAAGTAATTCATGCTCATTGAAACCAATATAGACATTTATCAAGGAGAAAACTCTCTCCCCTCCATTCCCCTTCAAGCCCATGTCTCAGAGATAATTTAGTGTGTATCTTTCCAGATGCTTCCTATGCCTATAAAATTTATGTTTTCATATAAATATATCCACATATAATTTTGTGGGATATTTTTTTACAAAAATGAAATCATACAGTGCATATTGATTTTCAACTTACTTTTTTCACATAATGTACCTTGGGCATCTTTCCATATTATAAAGTAGCTCTGCTCCAGTCACATCATTGCTAGCACTTTATTTCATAGTATGGTTATAGCAAATTTTTAAATCAATGCTTGTTTAGTGAGCACTTAAATTTTTCCAGTTTTTCCTGTGATAAGAAATACCACCTTTATCTATCTGTCTGTCTGTCTATGTATCTATCCAACCATCCAATGATGCTGCTGTCTTTGTAGGATGCAGTCTTAAAGGTAGAGTTCCTGAGTCATAGGGTATCCATATTTAAAATATTTATAGATGCTGATAAATTATCCTATCCTGAATCTCTGTCAATTAACATTCCTACCAGAAATATATGAAAGAGTACATTTCCCCACATGCTTTTCTTGAACCAAAACAAGAATGCCTCCAGAGCATTACAGTCAGGAAGAGGGCTAGAATCTAGGCTCCATGAAGAACAATTGAAGGATGTGAGATTGTTGATCCTGGAGAAGAGAAAACTCCAAGTGGTGTAAGTTTGGTCTCCAAATCTCTGAAAGTCAGAGGATACCAGCCTAATGAAAATGTCCCCAGTGGGAGGAAACTTCAGGGAATCAAATGTCTGTCTATTGGCTATAAGACAGTGCTTTCTATCAGATTTATTCTGAGGTGGAACTGTTATCTCTGAGGAGAGTGGGGTCCCTGTTACTGAAGGTATTCACAAAGGTGTTGAATGACCACCTAACAGGAATATTAAACTTTTTTTTAGAGATAGGGTCTTGCTATGTTGCCTAGGCTGACTTCAAACTCCTGGGCTCAAGCGATCCTCCTGCGTCAGCCTCCCAAGTAAATGGGATTTCAGGTGAAAGCCACTGTGCCTGGCTGGAATATGAAACTTTTAATGGAATTATGTTAGAGAAACTTTTCCACCATTATCTTGCCCTGAGAGTATTAGAAACGACAACTCTTAAACTGGGAAAGAGATAAGGGGACCCAAGATGTTTCTTCCCAACCAGAATTCCACTGCTTCTAGGGATAATAAATTTGGGAATCCTAGTCCTGCTACACAAATAAGTGATGGTAGATTTCTGTGTGAGCCCTGTCAATGTGGAGCACATCATAAGAAGAGAAAGGACACACAGAGAGAGATATATTCTGCTTTTCCAGGAAATCAACAGACATGTCCTTCACACTGCAGACACTTCACTAGCTTCTTCTATATGTTTTCCCAGGCCAGAGTCCTGAGATAATTTGCAGGTCAAAATGCCCACTTTGAAGGAAGGAAAAGTTCATTATCTGTGCAGAATGGCAGAGGACTGACTGAGCCTAATTCTCTAAACTAGAAGTCCAGTTCTGCCATTGGCTGGCTCTGTAACCTTGGACAAGTCTCTTCAGTATTCTGAACCTCACTTTTCCAATCCATACAGAGATGAAATTGGACTGCATGTTCTCTGTTTCTGTCCTGATTTCATGTTCTATGAAACTGTGTCTTTAAGTCAAGTGCCCCTCCTTTATGCTTCTGCAAGACACTATTTGGACAACTATCACTCTACTTCTGCTTTGTGTTGAAATTTTGTTTACTCTTTCTCCTATTAGGCTGTGAAATGTTTGGCCTAACACATGGTATGGCACTTTGTAGGCACTTATGTCAGTGAAGTGAACTCGCATTATTTATAATATCATGTTCAAAAGTCATGATATCTGGACAAAGTAGAAAACTGATGTCACAGAGCCCAAAGGGATTTCATTCTTAAGCTCCATTCCTTTCTCCCTGAGTTCCTCTGTAAGGACAGTCAAGAAGCAATAGTGAGAAAGGCAGAAGTCTTGACAAGGAAATAACTTTTTCGATCCTCTGACATCATGATAGCTGCCTCTTTTCCTGGTTACTTTCAAAAATTTGAGCCTAAATTTCTTTTTCCTTTCTAAGATTATTCTCAGCTGGAATCTAATTTCTGAGAGTTCTCATTTAGTTTCTTTCTCTGACCTGCCTTGCAAACCACATTTCTGCCAACCAATTCATATCTTCTGTGGAGGCCTATCTTTCATGTATCCCTTTTCTTGCCAAAACAAAGAAGATTCTCTCTTTGTTTTCTGCTCTGGCTCAGTCTCCAGCAGCCCAACATCAGAATTTCTGTTAGGAGACATAGTCCAAGGCTTACCCTTGCTTCATCCTCTTTTGGGATTCCAGATGTAAAGCAAATGATGACAGCAACACAGTTCCCTGTACTTTGGAAACTGGTTGAAAAGGATGACCATATGAGGGAGATTTTACTTGTATTTAGATTTGTTCTGACCACAAAATTAACAGAAGAATAATAAAGATGGGAGAGGAGAGATTAGAGACCAAAGTTTTGTGAGAGAAACATTTTGAGTTTGTTTGCTTTCTAATTTTGGAGCCTGGTCCATCTTACCTAAATAATACCCCTCTCCCACATAGCCCTGAATAATGCACTGTGGGAGAGGGACAAAAATACACCATAATAAAGTCTAGGCTCCCCCTTTCTGCCACCATGCCACCATATAGCTGGAGATATGGGATTACAGCAGACTAAGGCAGTACCAGAACTGGGAGACTAAGGTTATTCAGCTGTAGCCTTTCTCTGCCCATAGAATGACAATACCTGGGAGCCAAAAGTATCTCACAAAGCAATCTTTTTCAGGTAAGATACTATTATCTATGCTCTCATCTTTAACTTCTAGACTATAATCTCTAGAAGGCATTTCAAAAATCATCCTGGGTGTTTTGGTTGGTTGGGCATGCAATTAAGTCTTTCATTCAAATAAAATCTTACATGGGATTGAAGGTCTACAAGAGAAAGCAAAGCTGCTCTGGAAAAGTGGAGATATGGGCTGCATTAGTCAATTTTTTGCATTGGTGTAAAGAAATACCTGGCGCTTGGTAATTTATAAAGAAAAGATTGAATTGGTTCATGGTTCTGCAGGCTGCACAGGAAACATGGTGCTGGCATCTGTTTCCTATGAGGGCCTCAGGAAGCTTACAATCACGGCAGAAGGTGAAGGAGGAGTAGGCTTGTTACATAGTGAAAGCAAGAGCAAAAGAGAGAAGGTGGGGAAATGCCACACTCTTAAACAACCAAATCACTTGTGAGCTCAGAGCAAGAAATAACTTATCACAGCAAGAACAGTGCTAAGCTACTCATGAGGGATTCTCCCCCATGATCCAACACCTCCAACTAGACCACAACTCTAACAATGGGGATTACCTTTCAACATGAGATTTGGAGGGGACAAATATTCAAAATGTATCATCGACCCTCTGGCCCCTAAAATATCACGTCCTTCTCACATTGCAAAATAAAATCATACTTTTCCAATAGTCCCCCAAAGTCTTAACTTTCCAGCCTGAACTCAAAAGTCCCATGTCCTGAGCCCAAAATCCAAAGTTGCATGCGGAGATGTTTCTTCTACCTATGAGCTTGTGAGATGGAAAACAAGTTATTTACTCCCAAGGTAGAATGATGGTACAGACATTGGGTAGACATTCCCATTTCAAAAGGGAGAAATCAGCCAAAAGAAAGGGATAATACTCCCCACACAAGCCTGAGAATCAGATATAGCAGTCATTATATTTTAAAGCTCTAAAATAATCTCTTTTGACTCCATGTCTCACATCCAGGGTACACTGGTGCGAGGGGTGGACTCCTATAGTGTGGGCAGTTCTGCCCCTGTGGCTTTGCTGGATGCAGCCCATGTGGCTGTTCTGATGGGTTGAAGTCCAGTGCCTATGGCTTTTTCAGGCTGAGAATGAAAAGCACTGCTGACTCTATCATTCTCAGATCTGGAGGGTGGGGTCACCCTTCCAATAGCTCCACTAGGCAGTTCCTTGATAGGGACTCTGTGTGGATACTCCAACTCCACATTTCCTCTCAATCTTACCCTAGTAGAGGCTCAGTGCAGTGGCTCTGCCCCAGCAGCAGGCACCCGATTTTTCCATACATCCTCTGAAATCTAGATGGAAGCTGCCAAGCCTACTTCATGTTTGTGTTCTCCGTACCTGCCGGCTTCATACTATGTGGAATCTACCAAGACTTATAACTTGCACTCTCTGAAGCAGTGGCTTGAGCTGTACCTGGGCCCTTCTCTGCTGAGGCTAGAGTCAGAGGATCCAGGATTTGAGGTGCACTGTCCTGAGGCTGGGCAGGCCACTGAAACGATCTTTTCTTTCTAGGCCTCTGGCCTGTGATGGGAAGGACTGTTCTGAAAACTTCTGAAATGCCTTCCAGGTCTTCTTCCCATTGTCTTGGATATTAGCACTGTGCTCCATTTTAGTCATGCTAATCTTTCTAGCAACTGGTTGTCCCATAGCCTGCTTGGATTCTTTCTTTACCACAGGCCAGGCTGCAAATTTACCAAACTTGTACTCTCTGCTTCCCTTTTAAATATAAGTTCCAACTTTAAGTCATTTGTTTGCTCCTATATCTGATCATAGGCTGTTAGAGGTAGGCAGACCACCTCTTGCTTAGATATTGCTTTGCTGCTTAGAAATTTCTTATGTCATCATTATATGTAAAAGATACATGCACATGCATGTTTATAGGAGTGCAATTCACAACTACAAGGATGTGAAACCAACCTAAGTACCCACTGATCAATGAGTGGATAAGAAAATGTATATATACACCATGAAATACTACTCAGCCATTAAAGGAACTCAGGAAAGGAGAAATAATGTCTTTTGCAGCAACTGTGATGGAACTGGAAGTCATTATTCTAGGTGAAGTAACTATTTCTCACTTATGAGCGGAAGCTAAGCTATGAGGATGCAAAGGCGTGCAGAACAATATAATAGACTGTGGGGACACTTGGGGGGAGTTTGGGAGGGGGGTAAGGAATAAAAGACAACATGTTGGGTACAGTGTTCACTGCTCAGAAGACAGGTGCACTAAAATCTCAGAATTTACTACTTAAGAACTCATCCATGTAACAACAACAACAAAAAAATTGTATCCCCAAAACTATTAAAATAAAACATAAAACAAATAAATTTCTCCTGCCAGATACCCTAGGTTATCACTCTTAAGCCCAAATTTCAACAGATCTTTAGGACTTGGACGTAATGCAGCCAAGTTCTTTGCTAGGGTGTAACATGGGTGACCTTCACTCTAATTTCCAATAACTTCCTCATTTTCCATCTGAAACCTCATACCCTGGACTTCACTGTCCATATTTCTATCAGCATTTTTGTCATAGCCATTTGGAACCATTTTTTTTCAAACTTTTTCTCATCTTCCTGTCTCCTCCTGAGCCCTCTAAACTCTTTCAGTCTCTGCCCACTACTCAGTTTCTAAGACACTTCCACATTTTCAGGTATCTTTATGACAATGCCCCACCTCTTAGTATCAGTTTTTTATATAAGTCTGTTTTTGAGTTGCTATAAAAATACCTGAGGCTCCGTAATGTATAAAGAAAAAAAGATTTAGTTGATTCATGGTTCTGCAAATTGTTCAGGAAGCATAGTGCCAGGATCTGCTTCTTTTGAGGGTACTAGGAAGCTTATAATCATGATGGAAAGGCAAATGGGGAGCAGGCATATCACATGGCAAGAGTGGGAGCAAGAAGGAGAAAAGGAAGGTGTCACAAGTTTTTTATTAACAGATCTCACATGAACTCAAAGTGAAAAATCATTCATTATAGCAAGAATGATGCTAACCCATTCAGGAGGGATTCTCCTCTATGATCCAACATCTTCCACTAGGCCCCGTCTCCAATATTGGGGATTATATTTCAACATAAGATTTGGAGGGGAAAAATATGCAAATTATATCCTTCACCAAGAGCCTACCTTCTCAATTTCCCATTGCTTCCTGAAGCACTTTCTGAAGTAGTTACCTAGGGCTCCAAGGAAAACATTTTGAAAAATACCAATCTAGACCAATTCTTTAATATTATAGATTTAAAAAACAAAACAAAACAAGACAAAACAAACTCAGGCCCAAAATTACTTGGAAGTTTAGTTCATTTTCATATTTAAAAAACCCAGATTTCCTGATTGCCAATCCAGAAAACTTTTTTTTAACTCTATACGGCTTCTTCTTATAACTTGTTCTTAAATATTTTGGCAAGGATACTTTCTCTCTTATAGCAAGAATGGAATTGGAGGTATCCCCTGGTAATTGCTTATGCATGGACCACTGCAATGATACATTTTATGGTATACAGGAAGGCAGTAGAACAACCCCAGATCTCAGAAGTTGGTTGATAAAATCAACATACAATGTTAGGAGAAAATATATTTATCTTCCTGAAGCAGCTTGATCACAGCTTGATCAGTTGTGTTAACATCTATAGGGAGAATGTGTGAATCAGAAAGAGAAGGAATCGTTATGGACACAGAGAAAAACAAGCTATCAAAGAGATCCCAGGTGGCACAGTGTATCCAGCGAAGTCTAAGCACCACCAGAATCTGAAGACACTCAAACTCAAAATTCCTAGAAAGTGTTGTTAACAGGTAGAGATGGTCCAGATAAAATATCCCTTAAAATTATCCACCTTCTTTTTGTCTGGGTCTTTTCTCTTTAAACAACCATATTCTTATGCTGAACAATTCCTCTTTTTAGGAGGTAATAGTCCTTCCTTGCTGGATTTCTTCTGTTTTGAGTCTTTCTTTTACTCTACACTCTTGTTGGACAATTACCTTCTCTGCCACAGTTTCAACGTCCTCCCATAATTAATGAGTATCACATCACTAGTTCTAGTTTAGGCATCTCTCTTGAGCTCCAAACCCACTGATCCAATTCTCTACTTCTGTATATCTCCATCTGGAGATTCTACATGAACTTCAAGCTAAACTTGCTGAAAACAGTGGATTAGTTAGGGTCTCAAGCAGAAGCAGATGGCACACTCAAAACAGGATAATTTCAAACAGACTTCTTTACAAAGGGGCTATTTATAAAGGGGATAGATATGAGGGAGAAACAAGAGATAGGGAAGTCAGCCAAGATAGCGGACCTTGAGCTGTTATCACTTCTAGGAGAGGACTAGGGGAGGGAGCAATTGCTAATATCTGGAAGAAGAGGCAATTCTGTAGAGTTGGCCACCTTGAAAAGAGCAGTGTTTTTTGGTTTACAGATTTAAGCCACACAGGCCAAGTTCTCAGAGAGGAAGCCAAGGCAATAATAATGCTGACTTCATTGTCCTTTATCCAATTTTCCTATAGTGCCTCCCGTTGGCTGAACCCAGAGGACACAAAAATCTAGAAGATGAAGTCCAATTAGGTCAGTCACCTCGGAAGTTGATTTTGAGGAACAAATGGAAGCTATATGGCATATGTGTGTTTGTAAGTTATGCACATGCATGCATATACATACATGTATACATACATGTATGTATATGTATGTGTCTGTGTATATAATATTACTCCAAACACATTCCTGTAATATATTATTATTATTTTTTTTTGAGATGGAGTCTTACTCTGTCACCCAAGCTGGAGTGCAGTAGTATGATCTCAGGTCATTGCAACCTCCACCTCCCAGGTTCAAGCAATTCTCCTGCCTCAGCCTCCCAAGTAGCTGGGATTACAGGTGCCTGCCACCACACCTGGCCAATTTTTGTATTTTTAGTAGAGATGATGTCTCACCGTGTTTCCAAGGCTGGTCTTGAATTCCTGATTTCAGGTGATCTTCCAGCCTTGGCCTCCCAAAGTGCTGGGATTATAGATGTGAGCCACCACACCTGGCCTACACTTCTGTAATACATTCTATATAAAAAAGACATTATAACATAGAATGAATGCCAGCTCAGACTTAACCATCAGCAGGGCCTTCAAAAGAAGAGTATACTTCACCAAAAGGAAGTTCCATGTAATTGTATTCCTACATGATGTTAGTAAATATTTCAAAAAAAAAAATTCTGTGATTAGATATGTTTGAAAAATATTGCATGAAATAAAGTTTGACAGTACTCTGTATTTCAGGACTTCCAAGAGTTTTTAATATTCTAGTGTGTATTATAAAATGCTAATAAATCTGTATAACATTTAATGTTTGTTCAAATTATTTGAATATAAAACTCATTTTACAGGGGATTTCATATAATTAATATTTTTTTTGCAGTATTTGTTTTATTGCAGTGATCTGGAACTGAACTTAAGCTATATCTGTATAGATAAGACTATAAATGTATGAAATTTCATAGACTAGAGGTTTCTTAAAGAACAATTAATTCATTTATAATCCTGTTATAAAGGTTATAGACTCTTTACTATGGAAAGTAAGGAATCTAACATCTTTTACTAGCAGACATGGAGTGAACAAGTTTATAAGTCAAAAAGACTGTTAAGATCTTTTCCTTTCTGATGTCTTCTAAGACATGGAGGACCTACCAGGATAAAGGTTCAAGAGTGGCCGCTGCAGTCTATTTAAAAGCTCCATCCTTTCACCACCTCCTTTGAGCTCATCTCTTTGGGCCTCCTGTCTTGCAGTGAAGAGACAAGCAGGATAGAAAGAAATATTCCCTTAGGACCCTCGTGCTTCCTTTGTACTCCCAATGATCCCTTTGTGTTTCCTTTTTTCTTTATTTTCTTTCTTTTTTTTTTTTTTTTTAATTATACTTTAAGTTCTAGGGAACATGTGCATAACGTGCAGGTTTGTTACATATGTATACTTATACCATGTTGGTGTGCTGCATCCATCAACTCATCAGCACGCATCAATTCATCATTTATGTCATGTATAACTCCCCAATGCAATCCCTCCCTCCTCCCCCCTCCCCATGATAGGCCCCAGTGTGTGATGTTCCCCTTCCAGAGTCCAAGTGATCTCATTGTTCAGTTCCCACCTATGAGTGAGAACATGCAGTGTTTGGTTTTCTCTTCTTGTGATAGTTTGCTAAGAATGATGGTTTCCAGCTGCATCCATGTCCCTACAAAGGATGCAAACTCATCCTTTTTTATGGCTGCATAGTATTCCATGGTGTATATGTGCCACATTTTCTTAATCCAGTTTGTCACAGATGGACATTTGGGTTGATTCCAAGTCTTTGCTATTGTGAATAGTGCCGCAATAAACATACGTGTGCATGTGTCTTTGAATATAATTAATATTCTAAAGAACAAACTTTGAAAAATGCTAGTTTTGTTTAATCCATCCATTTAACATATAGAAAAAATAAATTTTGCTTAAGGTGCAAAGTTGCTCAGTGGCAGGACCAGAATTCAGGTCTATAACTCAAGAATCTGTGGTCTACTCCTGTTTGTACCATATCATATTCCCTTAGTAGCTTTCTCTAATAACAGCTTAGTATTAATTTATGTTCTATGACTACCTAAAACTTTTTGGATTTTGTTTTATTTTTTTTTATTCTATGTTACTTACTCAAATAACAGTTGTGTAAAACCACTATTTGCTGTGTAAAATAACATTTTTGTTTTCTTCCAAGTTTTAAGGAAAAAGGTTTCAAGTTCTCTTATTCTGGATTTTGTGAACAAGGCTATTTTCTCTCTCTTCATGTCTTTTGTGATAACAGTGTTTGTTTTACACTCCCTGTTGGTTTGTCTTTTCATCATGAAAGCACATAAAACTGTCAGGAAACTGTGGTTCAGCCAAAGCTCTGCTAATAAAAAGCAGCTTAATTTTGGGCAAGAGACATTTCTGGTCCTCAGTCTCTTGATATGTAAATCTGTAGGGGCAGGGTCTGTCAAATGGCATGGTAGATACTTAGATGCTTTCTAAGCATACATGATTTAGGACATTCACCCAGAGGGCTGTAGCATCACGATGCCAGCTAGACCCAGCTGTGTGGTTGTGTCCCCAGCACTCTAGCCCATGTCATGTCCTAAACTTCAGGAAATAGAAAGTTTAGAACAATAGGGAGGCTGCCCCTGGGACAAACAGAGCCAAAGTATGTACTTCTTAGAGCCACCTGCTCAAGGCTGCTGCTACTGACAGCAACTGCACCACCCCTCAACAGCAGGGCTTCCATACTCCTGCATCCACCTTTAGGAGGACTAGGCACTGAGCAACCTATAAGCCATCCTGGGGTCTGAGAACAGATCTGTCATGCCTGCCACTGCTGGTATGCACCATCTAGGTGTCTTGAAGACAGGCCCTTCTTACCCACCCCCATGATCACTAGCACCCAGGTGTGCCATATAGGGAACAGGGGATTTATCTGCACTGCCCATTGCAGACCTCACCCATGCAAAACATCAAGAAGCTCAAGGACAGGCCCACACGGCCCACTGCCACTGTCACACACATGTATCATCTGTGAGTTTAGAGATCAGCTTGCTTTGCTTGCCACTGCTGGCACCCATGAATGTTGCCCAAGAGCCTGAGAACAGTCCCACCATACATACCACTGCTGACCACATGTATTGCATGTGGTGATGGAGATAAGGCATGCCTTGCCCACCACAAGCGGTACAAGTGATTGTCATCCAGGTCCATAAGGATGATCCCACCCTGCCTTCTGCTGCTGGTTCTTGTATGTGCATCCCAGGGCCTGGGACCTGGGGCCTGGTCCACCCTGCCAGCTACTGCTGATGCCAGCATTGACCAATGCATATCACTTAGGGTTATGGTGATTGCCCATCCAGCTAAGTGCCTCTATTACTGATAGCTGTGTAACCTACTTGGAAGCCTGAAGGTTGCCCTACCACTGCTACTGCCAATGCTGACTCTCTTCATGCTGCTTGGGGGACCACGTCCTGCAATCTCAATCCACCACTGCCAGCACCCAAACATGATGACTGGAAGGCCCAAGGATGAGCCCATCTGAAATCAATACTACCATGCCCATGCATGGTGCCCAGAGCCTGAAGACTGAAACCTTTGGACCACCACCATTGATGCCTGAGGACTGGACTGTCAGGCATCCCCATCCCTAGCAAATCCTTACCACAGCCTCCATTAAAAACCACAGCCTAAGACATTGAGGAACTCACAGACATCACAAACACTGATTACAGCCAAAGAAATTATATGAAGACTACACCACGGTATTCACTCAGAATCAAAGCCAAAGAACCTTACCCAACCAAAACTATAGATATATGTATAGAAGTAAATCATTCTCTTAGAAAGTCAATTCATAAAATTGGAAAAAAAAAATGACTGTTACACCAGAGGTGAAGATATCATTCTAAAGACACAGGAAATATGAAAGAGAAAGGAAATATAAACCTTCATAGAACACAATAATTCTGCAATGAAATATCCCAGCCAAAAGAAAATCTATGAAATGCCAAAAAATGAATTCAAAATAATGTTAAAGAAACTCAGTGAGATAAAAGAGAACACAGATGAATAATAAAGAGAAATCAGAAAAATAATTTGTAATCTGAATGAGAAATAGAAATCATAAAAAGAGCTAATAATTTAAGAAATAAGATAAAAATATAACCAAGAGCTTCAACAATAGACTAGATTGAGCTGAAGAAATAATTTTGGCACTTTAATAAAGTGCTTTTGAAACAACCCAGTCAGACAAAAAATAATAAAAAGAATAAGAAAAATAGGAAAGCCTATGTGATACATGGGACACAATAAAGTGACCAATTTTCAAATTTTGGGAGACGTAGAAAGAGAAATGATGGGCAAAGTCATAGAAAACCTATTTTTAAAAATGATAGCTGAAAACCTCACAAGTTTTGCAAGATATATAGGCATCAAGATACAAGTAGCTCCAAGATCTCCTAATAGATTCAACACAAAAAGGTCTTCTTTAAGGCATGTTATAGTCAAGCTGTCAAAAGACAAACACAAAATGAGAATCCTAAAAACAGAAGAAGAAAAGTGTAAAATCACATATAATGGTCTCTCCATTAGATTAACAGAGGATTTCTCAGCAGAAACCTTACCGGACAGGAGAGAATGCGATACTGTATTCATAGTGCTGGATGAAAAAAAAAAAAAAAAAAAGTCAGTCAAGAATTCTAACTACATCCAAGAAAACTATCCTTCAAAAATAAAAAAGAAATAGTCTTTCATAGGCAAACAAAAACTGAGGGATTTTTACACCTAGACATATTTTACAATAAATAAGTAAGGAAGACATATCTGGAAGCAGAGAATGATATATATAGCATTATAAAAACACACACAAAATAAAACTCACTGGTAAAACAAAAACAATGAAAAAGAGAAAAGAGGTAAACATTATCACTACACACACACACACACCACACACACACACACACACAAAACCCATCAAATGGTAGATGCAAACAATAAAAAAGGAAGAAAGAGACAAAGACATATAAAACAATCAGAAAACAACCAACTGACAAGAGTGAGTCATGAACTATCAGTAATAAGCTTGAATGCAAATGGCTTAAATTCCCTTGATAAAATATATAGACTAGAAGAATAGATTTAAAAAACAAGACCTAACTATAGGCTGCTTACAATAAACTCACTTCATCTGTAAATAAATAGACTGAAAGTGAAGAGATGGAAAAAATATTTCATATAAACAGAAGCCAAATGCATGCTAGAGTAGCTATATTTACATCAGACAAAGTAGACATTAAGTCAAAAAGCATGAAAAGAAAGTCATTATATAATAATAAAAGAAGCAACTCAGCAAGAAGATGTAACAATTTTAAATATATATGTACAAAACAGAGCACTCACATATATGAAACACGTATCCCTCATTTATAAGAGGTAACATAAGAGATAAACCCCAATACAAATGCAGTTGGGGAATTCAATACATGATGACTGGAAGTCCCAACACCCACAGTCAGCACTGGATATATCATCTAGACAAAATAAATTATCAAAGAAACACTGGACTTAATCTGCACCATAGATCAAATGAACCTAGCAAGCATTTATAGAAAATTTTATCAAATAGCTCGAGAATACACATCTTTTCATTAGCAAATGGAACATTCTCTAGAATAGACAATATGTTAGGACACAAAACAAATCTTAACAAATTTGTAAAAATTAAAATCATATCAAGTATCTTTTCAGACCACACTTGAACAAAACTAGAAATCTATATCAAGATAACTTTAGAAACTGTACAAACACATGGAAAGTAAACAATATGCTCCTGAAGGATGACTGAGTCAATGAAGTAATTTAGAAGAAAATAAAAATTTTTATTGAAACAATAAAAATAGAAACACAACATATCAAAAACTATGGGACATAGAAAAGGCAGTGCTAAGAGGGAAGGTTATAGCAATAAAGACTTGCACAAAACAAGTAAAAACATTTCAAATAAATAACCTAATGATGCACCTCAAGGAACAGGAAAGTACATATGAGACAAACTTGGTAGACACAAAGAAAAATAAAAATCATAGCAGAACTAAACACAATAAAGACTAAAACATTCTGAAGGTTCTTTTAAACAAAAAGTTGGTAGTTTAAAACTGTAAACAAAATTGATAAACCACTAGCTAAATGAACCAAGGAAAAAAGAGAGAAGATCCAAATAAATAAAATAAGAAATGAAAAAGGAGACATTTCAACTGATACCACAGAAATACAAAAGATAATTAGAGACTGTTATCGACAACTATAAGATAACAAATTTGAAAACCTAGAGAAAATAGATTAATTCCTGGACATATAAAATCTTCTGGGCATATAAAACCTACCAAGATTAAACCAGAAAAAAAAAAATAAAACTTGAACAGATCAATATTGAGTTAGAAGATTGAATCAGTTACGAAAATTCTCCCAATGAAGATGGCTTAATGCTGAATTCCTCCAAACTTATAAAGACAAACTAACACCAGTTGTTTTCAACTTGTCCAAAAAGTTAAACAGAAGGAAATTCTCCATAACTCGTTCTATAAGGCCAGCATTACCTGGAAAACAAAACCAAACAAGTAGACAATCAAAAAAGAAACTATAGGTCTATATTCCCGAGGAACACAGATACAAAATTCCTCAAGAAAATGCTACCAAATCCAAAAACACATCAAAACAACAATAGACAATGAGCAAGTGCTATTTATTATATTTCAAGAATATATAAATTCTTGGACATTTATTCTTGGACATATAAATTCTTGGAATTAAGGACAAAAATTATATGAGTATCTTAACAGATGCATTAAAAGCATTTGATAATATTCAACATTTTTTCATGATAAAAACTCTCAGCAAGTCATATATTGAGGGAACAAAACTCAGCATAAAAAAGGTCATATATTACAAACTCAAAACTAACATTATACTGAATAAGGAAAAGCTGAAACCCATTCCTCTAAGAACTGGAACAAGAGAAGGATGCCCACGTTTACCACAGTTATTCAACCTAATGTTGGAATCTCTAGCCTGAGCGATCAGGCAAGGAAAAGAAATAAAAGGTATCTAAATTGGAAAAGAGAAAATCAAATTGTCCCTCTGTGCAGATAATATGATCTTATCTAAGGAATAACCTATAGACTCCACCCCAAAATTATTAGAAATGATAAACAAATTCAATAAAGTTGCCAGATACACAATAATCATACAAAAATCAGCAGTGTTTTTATACACTAATAATGAACTAGCTGAAAAAGAAATTGAGAAGATAATCCTATTTATGATGCTTACAAAAAATAAAATACTCAGGAATAAATTTAATAAAGGAGGGGAAAGACCTTTCAATGCTAACTAGAAAACACTGATGAAAGAAATTGAAGAGTGAAAAAACAAATGGAAAGCTACCCCATGCTCATGGATCAAAAGTAGCATTATTAGAATGACCATACTACTCAAAGCAATATACGGATTCAATGCTATCCCTGTCAAAATTCCAATGATGTTCTTCACAGAAATAGAAAAGTAATCATCAAATTTGTATAAGACTCCAAATAGTCAATGCGGTCCTCAGCAAAAAGAACCAAATTGGAAGTATCACACTGCCTGACTTCAAAATATACTACAAAGCTATAGTAACAAAACCAGTGCAGTATTAGTATTGAAAATAGACACTTAGACACTCAAACCAATGAAATAGAATAGAGAAAACAGAAATAAGGTAATGTATTTACAGCCAACTCATTTTTGAAAAAGGTGCCAAGAATATTCATTAGGGAATGGACACCTTCTTCAATAAAAGAGGCCGGGAATATTGGTTATTCATATGCAGAAGAATAAAACTGGTTGCCTATCTCTCACCAATATAAAAATCAATTAAAAATATAATACGACTTAAACATAAAATCCAAACTGTAGAACTACTAGGAAAAAACGATTGAGAAATGCTTCAAGATATTGGTCTAGGCATAAATTTTATGGCTTCCAAAGCACAGACAAAATGATCAGACAAAAGGGACTATATTAAAATGAAAAACTTCTTTGCCACAAAATAAACAATCAACAAAGCGAAGAGACAATCTGTGGAATAAGAGAAAATATTTCCAAGCTCTTCATCTTACAAGAGACTAATATCCAGAAAATACAAGGAACTCAAACACTCAACAGTCATCATCATCATCACCATCATCATCATTGTATCATAATCTCATTAAAAATGGGCAAAAGACCTGAACAGACATTTTCAAAAAGACCACACAAGTGACTAACTGGTATATACAAAAAATTCTCAACATCTCTAATCATCAGAAAAAGGCAAATCAATACCACAATGAGATATCATCTCACCTAGTTAGAATGGCTATTATCAAATAGAGAAAACATAATAAATACTGGTGAAGATGTAGGAAAAAAAGGAATCATTATACACTGTTGGTGGAAATGCAATTTAATACAGCCATTATGAAAAAAACAGCACTGAGGTTTGTAAAACACTAAATATATAATTACCACATGATCCAGCAATCTCGCTACTGAGTATTTAGCCCAAGGAAAGGACATTAGTGTATCAAAGGGATTCTTGCACTCTCATGGTTTTCAGCACTATTGACAATAATCAAGATATGATATCAACCTAAGTGTTCATCAATGGATGAATGAAAAAAGAAAATGTGGGGGCGGAGCAAGATGGCCGAATAAGAACAGCTCCAGTCTCCAACTCCCAGCGCGAGCGACAAAGAGGACCGGTGATTTCTGCGTTTTCAACTGAGGTACTGGGGTCGTCTCACTGGGGAGCGCCGGACAGTCGGTGCTGGTCAGCTGCTGCAGCCTGACCAGCGAGAGCTGAAGCAGGGTGAGGCATCGCCTCACCTGAGAGGCACAAGAGGGAAGGGAGTCGCTTTTCCTAGCCAGGGGAACTGAGACACACAACACCTGGAGAATCGGGTAACTCCCACCCCAATACCGTGCTTTTAGCAAACGGGCACACCAGAAGGATATATCCCTCACCTGGCTGGGAGGGTCCCACGCTCAAGGAGCCTCCCTCATTGCTAGCACAGCAGTCTGCTGCGATCTAGCCGCAGGGCAGTAGCGAGGGTGGGGGAGGGGCGCCCACCATTGCTGAAGTTTAAGTAGGTAAACAAAGCCGCTGGGAAGCTCGAACTGGGTGGAGCTCACAGCAGCTCAAGGAAACCTGCCTGTCTCTATAGACTCCACCTCTGGGGGTAGGGCTCAGCTAAAAAAACAAAAGGGGAAGCAGCAGAGGCCTGAGCAGACGCGAACGACTCTGTCTGACAGCTTTGAAGAGAACAGTGGATCTCCCAACAGGGAGGCTGAGATCTGAGAACAGACAGACTGCCTGCTCAAGTGGGTCCCTGACCCCTGAGTAGCCTAACTGGGAGACATCCCCCACTAGAGGCAGTCTGACACCCCACACCTCAAAGGGTGGAGTACACCCCTGAGAGGAAGCTTCCAAAGTAAGAATCAGACAGGTACACTAGCTGTTCAGCAATATTCTATCTTCTGCAAACTCTGCTGCTGATACCCAGGCAAACAGGGTCTGGAGTGGACCTCAAGAAATCTCCAACAGACCTATAGCTGAGGGTCCTGACTGTCAGAAGGAAAACTATCAACAGGAAGGACACCTATACCAAAACCCCATCAGTACGTCACCAACATCAAAGACCAGTGACAGGTACAACCACAAAGATGGGGAAAAAGCAGGGCAGAAAAGCTGGAAATATAAAAAATAAGAGCGCATCTCCCCCTGCAAAGGAGCACAGCCCATCGCCAGCAATGGATCGAAGCTGGTCAGAGAATGACTTTGACGAGATGAGAGAAGAAGGCTTCAGTCCATCAAACTTCTCTGAGCTAAAGGAGGATTACGTACCCAGTGCAAAGAAACTAAAAATCTTGAAAAATAGTGGAAGAATTCACAGCTAGACTAATTAATGCAGAGAAGGTCATAAACGAAATGACAGAGATGAAAACCATGACCCGAGAAATACGTGACAAATGCACAAGCTTCAGTAACCGACTCGATCAATTGGAAGAAAGAGTATCAGCGATTGAGGATCAAATGAATGAAATGAAGCGAGAAGAGAAACCAAAAGAAAAAAGAAGAAAACGAAATGAACAAAGCCTGCAAGAAGTATGGGATTATGTAAAAATACCAAATCTACGTCTGATTGGGGTGCCTGAAAGTGAGGGGGAAAATGGAACCAACCTGGAAAACACTCTTCAGGATATCATCCAGAAGAAATTCCCCAACCTAGTAGGGCAGGCCAACATTCAAATTCAGAAAATACAGAGAACGCCACAAAGATACTCTCCAGAAGAGCAACTCCAAGACACATAATTGCCAGATTCACCAAAGTGGAATGAAGGAAAAAATCTTAAGGGCAGCCAGAGAGAAAGGTCGGTTACCCACAAAGGGAAGCCCATCAGAGTAACAGTAGATCTCTCGGCAGAAACTCTACAAGCCAGAAGAGAGTGGGGGCCAATATTCAACGTTCTTAAAGAAAAGAATTTTAAACGCTAAATTTCATATTGAGCCAAACTAAGTTTCATAAGTGAAGGAGAAATAAAATCCTTTACAGATAAGCAAATGCTTAGAGATTTTGTCACCACCAGGCCTGCCTCACAAGAGACCCTGAAGGAAGTCCTAAACATGGAAAGGAACAACCGGTACCAGCCATTGCAAAAACATGCCAAAATGTAAAGACCCTCGAGGCTTGGAAGAAACTGCATCAACTAACGAGCAAAATAACCAATAATATCATAATGTCAGGATCAAGTTCACACATACAATATTAACCTTAAATGTAAATGGACTAAATGCTCCAATTAAAAGACACAGACTGGCAAACTGGATAAAGAGTCAAGACCCATCAGTCTGCTATATTCAGGAGACCCATCTCACATGCAGAGACATACATAGGCTCAAAATAAAGGGATGGAGGAAGATCTACCAAGCAAATGGAGAACAAAAAAAACCAGGGGTTGCAATCCTAGTCTCTGATAAAACAGACTTTAAACCATCAAAGATCAAAAGATACAAAGAAGGCCATTACATAATGGCAAAGGGATCAATTCAATAGGAAGAGCTAACTATCCTAAATATATATGCACCCAATACAGGAACACCCAGATTCATAAAGCAAGTCCTTAGAGACTTACAAAGAGACTTAGACTCCCATACAATAATAATGGGAGACTTCAACACTCCACTGGCAACATTAGACAGATCAACGGACAGAAAGTTAACAAGGATATCCAGGAATTGAACTCATCTCTGCACCAAGCGGACCTAATAGACATCTATAGAACTCTCCACCCCAAATCAACAGAATATACATTCTTCTCAGCACCACATCGCACTTATTCCAAAATTGACCACATAATTGGAAGTAAAGCACTCCTCAGCAAATGTACAAGAACAGAAATTATAACAAACTGTCTCTCAGACCACAGTGCAATTAAACTGGAACTCAGGACTAAGAAACTCAATCAAAACCGCTCAACTACATGGAAACTGAATAACCTGCTCCTGAATGACTACTGGGTACATAATGAAATAAAGCAGAAATAAAGATGTTCTTTGAAACCAATGAGAACAAACACACAACATACCAGAATCTCTGGGACACATTTAAAGCAGTGTGTAGAGGGAAATTTATAGCACTAAATGCCCACAAGAGAAAGCGGAAAGATCTAAAATTGACACTGTAACATCACAATTAAAAGAACTAGAGAGGCAAGAGCAAACACATTCAAAGGCTAGAAGAAGGCAAGGAATAACTAAGATCAGAGCAGAACTGAAGGAGATAGAGACACAAAAAACCTCCAAAAAATCAATGAATCCAGGAGTGGTTTCTGAAAAGATCAACAAAATTAACAGAATGCTAGCAAGACTAATAAAGAAGAAAAGAGAGAGGAATCAAATAGATGCAATAAAAATGATAAGGGGATATCACCATCGACGCCACAGAAATACAAACTACCATCAGAGAATACTATAAACGCCTCTAAGCAAATCAACTAGAAAATCTAGAAGAAATGGATAATTTCCTGGACACTTACACTCTCCCAAGACTAAACCAGGAAGAAGTTGAATCCCTGAATAGACCAATAGCAGGCTCTGAAATTGAGGCAACAATTAATAGCCTACCCATCAAAAAAAGTCCAGGATCAGATGGATTCACAGCTGAATTCTACCAGAGGTACAAGGAGGAGCTGGTACCATTCCTGCTGAAAGTATTCCAATCAATAGAAAAAGAGGGAATCCTCCCTAACTTGTTTTATGAGGCCAATATCATCCTGATACCAAAGCCTGGCAGAGATACAACAAAAAAGATAATTTCAGACCAATATCCCTGATGAACATCGATGCAAAAATCCTCAATAAAATACTGGCTAACCGAATCCAGCAGCACATCAAAAAGCTTATTCACCATGATCAAGTGGGCTTCACCCTGGGATGCAAGGCTGCTTCAACATTCGCAAATCAATAAACATAATCCAGCATATAAACAGAACCAAAGTCAAGAACCACACGCTTATCTCAATAGATGCAGAAAAGGCTTTTGACAAAATTCAAAAGCCCTTCATGCTAAAAACGCTCAATAAATTCGGCATTGATGGAACATACCTCAAAATAATAAGAGCTATTTATGACAAACCCACAGCTAATATCATACTGAATGGGCAAAAACTGGAAAAATTCCCTTTGAAAACTGGCACAAGACAGGGATGCCCTCTCTCACCACTCCTATTCAACATAGTGTTGGAAGTTCTGGCTAGGACAATCAGGCAAGAGAAAGAAATCAAGGGTATTCAGTTAGGAAAAGAAGAAGTCAAATGGTCCCTATTTGCAGATGACATGATTGTATATTTAGAAAACCCCATCGTCTCAGCCCAAAAGCTTCTGAAGCTGATAAGCAACTTCAGCAAAGTCTCAGGATACAAAATTAATGTGCAAAAATCACAAGCATTCTTATACACCAGTAACAGACAAACAGAGAGCCAAATCAGGAATGAACTTCCATTCACAATTGCTTCAAAGAGAATAAAATACCTAGGAATCCAACTTACAAGGGATGTAAAGGACCTCTTCAAGGAGAACTACAAACCACTGCTCAGTGAAATAAAAGAGGTCACAAACAAATGGAAGAACATACCACGCTCATGGATAGGAAGAATCAATATTGTGAAAATGGCCATATTGACCAAGGTTACTTATAGATTCAATGCCATCCCCATCAAGCTACCAATGAGTTTCTTCACAGAATTGCAAAAAATTGCTTTAAAGTCATATGGAACCAAAAAAGAGCCCGCATTGCCAAGACAATCCTAAGTCAAAAGGACAAAGCTGGAGGCGTCACACTACCTGACTTCAAACTATACTACAAGGCTACAGTAACCAAAACAGCATGGTACTGGTACCAAAACAGAGATATAGACCAATAGAACAAAACAGAGTCCTCAGAAATAATACCACACATCTACAGCCTTCTGATCTTTGACAAACCTAAGAGAAACAAGAAATGGGGAAAGGATTCCCTATTTCATAAATGATGCTGGAAGAATTGGCTAGCCATAAGTAGAAAGCTGAAACTGGATCCTTTCCTTACTCCTTATACGAAGATTAATTCAAGATGGATTAGAGACTTATATGTTAGACCTAATACCATAAAAACTCTAGAAGAAAATCTAGGTAGTACCATTCAGGACATAGGCATGGGCAAGGACTTCATGTCTAAAACACCAAAAGCAACGGCAGCAAAAGCCAAAATTGACAAATGGGCTCTAATTAAACTACAGACCTTCTGCACAGGAAAAGAAACTACCATCAGAGTGAACAGGCAACCTACAGAATGGGAGAAAATTTTTGCAACCTACTCATCTGACAAAGGGCTAATATCCAGTATTTACAAAGAACTTAAACAAATATACAAGAAAAAAACAGACAACCCCATCAAAAAGTGGGCAAAGGATATGAACAGACATTTCTCAAAAGAAGACATACATACACCCAACAGACACATGAAAAAATGCTCATCATCACTCGCCATCAGAGAAATGCAAATCAAAACCACAATGAGATACCATCTCACACCAGTTAGAATGGCAATCATTAAAAAATCAGGAAATAACAGGTGTTGGAGAGGATGTGGAGAAATTGGAACACTTTTCCACTGTTGGTGGGATTGTAAACTAGTTCAACCATTATGGAAAACAGTATGGCAATTCCTCAAGGATCTAGAACTAGATGTACCATATGACCCAGCCATCCCACTACTGGGTATATCTCCAAAGGATTATAAATTATTCTACTACAAAGACACATGCACACGTATGTTTATTGCGGCACTATTCACAAGAGCAAAGACTTGGAATCAACCAAATGTCCATCTGTGACAGACTGGATTAAGAAAATGTGGCACATATACACCATGGAATACTATGCAGCCATCAAAAAGGATGAGTTTGCATCCTTTGTAGGGACATGGATGCAGCTGGAAACCATCATTCTTAGCAAACTATCACAAGAAGAGAAAACCAAACACCGCATGTTCTCACTCATAGGTGGGAACTGAACAATGAGATCACTTGGACTCGAGAAGGGGAACATCACACACTGGGGCCTATCATGGGGAGTGGGGAGGTGGGAGGGATTGCATTGGGGAGTTATAGATGATATAAATGATGACTTGATGGGTGCTGACGAGTTGATGGGTGCAGCACACCAACAGGGCACAAATATACGTATGTAACAAACCTGCACGTTATGCACATGTACCCTAGAACTTAAAGTATAATAAAAAATAAAATAAAATAAAATAAAATAAAATAAAAAAATAAAAAAATGTGGTATTCATTCCCGATAAAATGCTATTCAGCTCTTAAAATGAAGGAAATCCTGTCATTTGCAGCAAAATGGATGAAACTGCAGGTTAAATGAAATAAGCTGAGCACAGAAAGAGAAATATCGCATCTTCATAATCATTTGTATGAACTAAAAAAGTTGCTTTCATGAAGGTACAGAATTGAAAGATGGTTAGTCGAGAAAGGGAAGTGTGGTGGAGGATGAGAGAGGTTGGTTAATGGTTGCCAACATACAGTTAGATAGAATAAATAAGATCTGGTGTTTGGTAGCAGAGTTGAGTGACTGTTTCCAATATATAAAATGATAAAGGTTTGAGGTAATGAAGATCCTAAACACCTTGATTTGATCATTACAGATTAATGCATGTATCAGAATATCACATATAGCCCACAATATGTATAGATGTATCAATACAAACAATACATTTAGCATTGGTTAAATGTTTTATTGTATGACACAGACTGTCCTAAATGACTTATGTATTGATACATTTAATTATAAAAAAGAACATATGATTTGTAAATCATTTTACTATAAAGACACATGCACATGTATGTTTATTGCAGCACTATTCACAATAGCCAAGACTTGGAACCAACTCAAATGCCCATCAATGATAGACTGGATAAAGAAATTGTGGCACATATACATCATGGAATATTATGCAGCCATAAAAAAGGATGAGTTCATGTCCTTTTCAGGCACACGAATGAAGCTGGAAGCCATCATTCTCAGCAAACTAACACAAGAACAGAAAACCAAACACCACATATTTTAACTCATAAGTGGGAGTTGAACAGTGAGAACACCTGGACCCAGGGAGGGAAACATCACACACCGGGGCCTGTCAGTGCAGTGGGGGCAGGGGAGGAGTAGCATTAGGAGACATACCTAATGTAGATGACAGGTAAATGGGTATAGCCAACCACCATGGCACGTGTATACCTTTGTAACAAACCTGCACATTCTGCACATGTATCCAAGAACTTAAAGTATAATTTTAAAAAAATTAAAAAGAATATGTGATTTAGGATTATTTCTTAGACTGCACATAATATTCTCAATGTAGCTACTCTTTTATTTTACACAAGAATAGGATGGTGGTGTGCAAGGGAGGTAATGTGCAGTTTTAAAATTTTTTTTCAATTATCATCCTGAAGGAGAGCGCTCACTGACATATATATCTTTGTAAGTTGGCTGTTTTGTTACCTGCAAAGTTTGTATTTAAGCAGCAAGCACTATTTCATACAATTTATAAAAACACTAAGATGTGCTCTGAGTAACAGAATTGTTTTAATACATTTTTAGTGTGAAATTTCAAATACTTTTTTTTCTAATTTTTATTCTGAAATTTTCAAATGTGAAGAAAATTTTAAAGACACTGAGTGAACATCTGAACACCTCTACCTCTTTGTGCATATTCTCAGACTCATCAATGGCTAACATTGTAGCCACTTTGTGTTTTCTCTGCTCTTGCTCTCTCTCTCTACTTATATATACACATACACACACACATATGTATATGATTATATATATACACATATTTATGTATATATAAACATATATACACACATTTATGTAATTTACAAATTTACATGATGATGTTCATATTTAATTTTTTGCTAAACCATTTGAAAATAAGTTGCAAGCATCACATGTTATACCTAAATAATTAAACATACACCTCTTAAAATAAAGGCATGCCTTATATAGCCACAATATCATCACCACATTGTGTGAGTATCTTGTTTGTCAACAATGTTTTGCCTGCCAGTTTTAGTACCTATTGATGATAATGAATGACTAAATTAATCATACCATAGAGGTGGTAGAATGGTGATTTTTTATGCCCTCAATATTTCTCAGTGAACATTCTTTGTAAAGAAGAGTACTCTACCACCACATACACATATTAAAAAAATTAACCTTCCTCTCCCTTTTCCACCTTTTTTTAGGTTAGCAATATGAACTCATGGATTTCAAAAAAAAATTAAGGTGTTATATACACTTACACTGATATTCTTTTAATTATAAAATTGTCCAATGTTTGGCTAGTGAAATTCCTTAAACTTGACTCCTGTGTTCTTTTGAAATAATTCCATTAGACTTCTGAAGTTTTGACTCTAGTCCCTGACTCCAGACAGCACTTCTGGACCCACCTGGGGACTGGAGGAACTTGCTGCCCTGAAGGTAATGTCACAGACCTTCCTGGCATTGCTACCTGCTGACTGTAGAGTCCCAAATCCTTGGGTGAACAAAGAAAGCAGCCAGGGAGTGGTTACAGTGGGTTTTGGGTTGAACTCAGTGTTGTGCTGGCTTAAGGTGTGACACAATGCAGACCTAGTGGTGGCAGCCACAGAGGTGCTTGTGTCACACCACCCCCAGCTTTATTTAGGTGGCTTATAACAGAGGTAGAGACTGTGTATGTTTGAAAAAAAGTGAAGGATAAAGAACAAGAGTATCTGCCTGGTAATCCAGATAAATCTCCTGGACCTCGTAGAAGACCATCCAAGTGGTATCTCTATGAGTCTGCAAGAACCACAGTGTTACTGGACTTAACATGCCCCCTAAAGGAGATAAAGTGTCGATCACAGCATTCGAGTCTTTCAATATCTGGAAAGCCTTCCACAGAAGGATGGCTACAAATAAACCCAGACAGTGAAGACTACATTAAATAACTCTTCAATGCCCAGATGCTGAAGAACATCAACTAGCATCAACACCATCCAGGAAAATATGATCTCACCAAAGAAACTAAATAAGGCACCAGGGACCAATCATGGACAAGGAAATATATGTGACCTTTCAGATAGAGACTTCAAAATAGCTGTGTTGAGGAAACTCGAAGAAATTCAAGATAACACAGAAAAGGAATTCAGAATTATATCTGATAAACTGAACAGAGATTGAATTTACTCAGAAGAATCAAGTAAAAATCCTAGAGTTGAAAAATGCAATTGGCATACTGAAAAAGTCATCAGAGAACTTTAATAGCAGAATTGATCAAGCAAAAGAAAGAATTAGTGAGACTGAAGACAAACTATTTGAAAATACACAGTTGTGAGACAAAAAAAGATAATTTTTAAAAATGAATCTTGCATACAGAATCTAGAAATTAACATCAAAAGAACAAATCTAATAGTTATGAACCTTAAAGAAGAGGTAGAGAAAGTAATGTGGTAGAATGTTTATTCAGTTTGATAATAACAGAGAACTTCCCAAACCTAGGAATGACAGAGAACTTTTCAAACCTATTGATAAATATATCAATATTCAAGTATTAGAAGGTCATAGAACACCAAGCAGATTTAACCCAAAGAAGACCAAAGAAGTTTGAATAATCAAACTCCCAAAGGTCAAAGACCAAAAGGGATCCTAAAAGCAGAAAGAAAAGCAGAAAAAAAAAAGAAAAGAAAAGAAACAAATAGCATGCAATAAAGCTTCAACATGTCTGGAAGCAGACCTTTCAGTGGAAACCTTAAGGACCAGGTGAGAGTGGCATGACATATTTAAAGTTCTAAAGGAAAAAAAAAAAAAAAAAAAAAAAAAAAAAAAAAGCTTTTACCATGGAAGAGTATATCCAGTGAAAATATTATTCAAACATGAAGGAGAAATAAAGGCTTTCCCAGACAAACAAAACTAAGAGATTTCTTCAATACCAGACCTATCCTACAGAAAATGCTAAAGAAACTACTTTGATTAGAAAGAAAAAGACATAATCATCTGAAGGTACAAAACTCACAGATAATAGTAAGTACACATAAAATCACAGAAAATTAAAACACTAACTCTGGTGTGTAAACTACTCTCATCTTAAATAGAAAGAATAAACAATGAACAAATAAAAAATAATAAGTAGAACAACTTTTTAAGACATTGTCAGCACATAAAGATATAAATACAAACAATAAATTAAAAAGCAGGAGGACAAACTTAAGACTTAAGAGTTTTTATTGTTTTCTTTGCTTGTTTTTTGTTGTTTATGCAAATAGTGGTGTTATCAAGTTTAAAAAATGAGCCATAGGATAGTATTTGCAAGTCACATGGTAACCTTGAACCAAAAAAATACACAATCAATACACACACATAAAAAAAACAATAAATTAAATCACATTACCAGAGAAAATTTGCTTAACTAGAGAAAGATAGGGAAAACAAGAAGCAAGTGAAGACCATAAAACATCCAGAAAACAAAAAATAGAATGGCAAGAGTAAGACCTTACTTATCCATAATATACATTGAATGTAAATCGAATAAACTCTCCAATCAAAGCACATAGATTGGCTAAAAGAGTGAAAAAAACAAGACCCATTGATTAGTTGCCTACAAGAAATGAACCTCAGACCTTGCCTGCACCCTCCCGGAGCCAGCAGTTCTTCAAGCACCCAGCATCCAGTGAGATGTGCAGAGCACCAAGGGAGGGGACATGGGCAGAGCAATGGTGGCCAGGCTCGGGCTGGGGCTGCTGCTGCTGGCATTGCTCCTACCCACGCAGATTTATTCCAATGAAACAACTGTTGTAACAGTTTCAAGTAACTCCCCCCAGAGTACTTCGACTGCCCCAAATCCAGCTAATGCCACCATCAAGGCGGTTGGTGGTGCCCTGCAGTCAACAGCAAGTCTCTTTGTGATCTCACTCTCTCTTCTACATCTCTACTTGTTAAGAGACTCAGGCCAAGAAACATCTTCTAAACTTCCCCATCTTCTAAACCCAATCCAAATGGCGTCTGGAAGTCCAATGTGGCAAGGAAAAACAGGTCTTCATCTAATCTACTAATTCCACCCCTTTTATTGACACAGAAAATGTTTAGAATCCCAGATTTGATTGATTTGAAGAATGTCTGCAAGGTTTGACTAGATGATGGATGCCAATATTAAATCTGCTGGTGTTTCATGTACAAGATGAAGGAGAGGCAACATCCAAAATAGCTAAGACATGATTTCCTTGAATGTGGCTTAAGAAATATGGACACTTAATACTACCTTGAATATAAGAGTAGTAATAAAGGATGTGATTGTGGAATGGAGATTCAGTTTTCATTTGGTTCATTAATTCTATAAGGCCATAAAACAGGTAATACAAAAAGCTTCCATGATTTTATTTATATGTACGTTAGAAGGAACTTCCAGGTATTACTGCAATTTCTCAATGTATTGTTTCAACAGTACTAATTTAATGCTGATATATTCTAGATGAAGTTGTACATTGTTGAGCTATTGCTGTTCTCTTGGGAACTGAACTCACTTTCCTCTTGAGTCTTTGGATTTGACATTGCATTTGACCTTTTATGTAGTAATTTACCTGTGCCAGGGCAATGATGAATGAGAATTTACCCCCGGGTCCGAGCATTCTGAGAAACTCTTGATTATCCATATAGAGTCAAATGGTAGGCATTTCCTATCACCTATTCCCATTCAACAAGAGCGCTACATTCATTTAGCTAAACAGATTCCAAAGAGTAGAATTGTATTGACCATGACTAATTTCAAAATACTTTTATTATTATTATTGTTTTTTAGATGGAGCCTCACTTTGTCACCCAGTCTGGAGTGCAGTGGTGCGATCTCAGCTCAGTGCACCCTCTGCATCCCAGGCTCAAGCAATTCTCCTGCCTCAGCCTCCCAAGTAGCTGGGATTATAGGCATCTGCCACCATGCCCAGCTAATTTTTGTAATTTTACTAAAGACAGGGTTTCATCATGTTGCCCAGGCTGGTTTCGAACTCCTGACTTCAGGTGATCCACCTGCCTCAGCCTCTCAAAGTGCTGGGATTATAGGCTTGAGTCCCTGCGCCTGGCCATCAAAATGCTTTTTTTATTTCTGCATATGTTGAATACTTTTTACAATAAAAAAAAAGATCTGTTTTAAAGGCAAAATTGCAAATCTTGAAATTAAAAAGGCAAAAATGTAAAGGAATCAAAACTGTAAATCAAGTATTTGGGAAGTGAAGACTGGAACCTAATTTGCATTAAATTCACAAAAGCTTTTATACTCTTTCTGTATATACCTTTTTTTTCTTTAAAAAATAATTGTGGATCAGAATAGCCACATTTGGAACACTTTTTGTTATCAGTCAATATTTCTAGATAGTTAGAACCTGGTCCTAAGCCTAAAAGTGGGCTTGATTTGGCAGTAAATCTTTTACAACTGCCTCAACACACAGAAACCTTTTTAAAAATAGACACTCCCTGAAGTCTTTTGTTCATATGGTCACACACTGATGCTTAGATGTTCCAGGAATCTAATATGGCCACAGTAGTCTTGATGACCAAAGTCATTTTTTTTCCATCTTTAGAAAACTACATGGGAACAAACAGATTGAACACATCTGAAGCTACTGTGTGTGTGAATGAACACTCTTTTGCTTTATTCCAGAATGCTGTACATCTATTTTGGATTGTATATTGTGTTTGTGTATTTATACTTTGATTCATAGTCACTTCTTATGTTATGGAATTGATTTGCATTGAATACAAACTGTAAATAAAAAGAAAGAAATGGCAAAAAAAAAGAAAAAGAAAAAAGAAATGCACCTTATCTATAAAGGCATACATAGACTGAAAATAAAGAGATGAAATGATGTTCCATACCAATGAGAACCAAAACAGAGTAGAAGTCACTATATTTATGTCAGACTAAATAGATTTCAAGACAAAGTCTATAAGTAGATACAAAGAAGTTCACTCTATAATGATAAAAAAGTGAATTTAGCAAGAGAATATAACAATGTCATTATAAGTTTTATTTAATTTTATTGAAGTTCAGGGGTACAAGTGCAGGTTTGTTATGTAGGTAAACTTGTGTCATGGGTTTTTTTTGTATAGATTTTTTTTTTTTCATCCAGGTATGTTTTTCCCTTTTTAAAATTACTTTTCCATAAGTTTTGGGGGTACAGGTGGTATTTTGTTACATGAGTAAGTTCAAATAACTTTTGTAGTTATTTGTCAGATTTTAGTGCACCCATCACCACAGCAGTATACACTGAACCATATTTGCAGTATTTTATATCTTGCTCCCACCCCCACACTTCTCCCCAAGTCCCCAAAGTCCATTGTATTACTCTCATGCCTTTGCATTCTCATTGCTTAGTTTCCACATATCAGTGAGAACATGTGATATTTCATTTTCCCTTCCTGAGTTACTTCACTTAAAATAATTATCTCCAGTCTCATCCAGGTCATTGCAAATGCTGTCAGTTCATTACATTTTATGGCTAAGTAGTATTTGATCACAAATATATACCACAGTTTCTTTATTCACTCGTTGATTGATGGGCATTTGGTTTGGTTCCACAATTTTGCAATTGTGAACTGCGCTGCTATAATCATGTGTGTGCAAGTATCTTGTTTGTATAGTGGCCTCTTTTCCTCTGGGTAGATACTCAATAGTCGGATTGCTGGATCATATGTAGCTCTGATTTTAGTTCTTTAAGGAATCTCCACCCTGTTTACTGTTTTCCATAGTGGCTGTACTAGCTTATGTTCCCACCACTTGTGGAAATGCTCCCTGATCACCGCATTCACACCGATATTTACTGTTTTTTTAAATTTTTTGATTATGGGCATTCTTCTGGGAGTAAGGTGGTATTGCATTGCATTTTTTTTTTTTGAAGTCAAATTTTTTTTTATTATTATTATACTTTAAGTTCTAGGGTACATGTGCATAATGTGCAGGTTTGTTACATATGTATACTTAGGCCGTGTTGGTGTGCTGCACCCATCAACTTGTCAGCACCCATCAATTCATCATTTATATCATGTATAACTCCCCAATGCAATCTCTCCCTCCTCCCCCCTCCCCATGATAGGCCCCAGTGTGTGATGTTCCCCTTCCCGAGTCCAAGTGATCTCATTGTTCAGTTCCCACCTATGAGTGAGAACATGCGGTGTTTGGTTTTCTCTTCTTGTGATAGTTTGCTAAGAATAATGGTTTCCAGCTGCATCCATGTCCCTACAAAGGACGCAAACTCATCCTTTTTTATGGCTGCATAGTATTCCATGGTGTATATGTGCCACAGTCTCTTAATCCAGTCTGTCACAGATGGACATTTGGGTTGATTCCAAGTCTTTGCTATTGTGAATAGTGCCGCAATAAACATACGTGTGCATGTGTCTTTGTAGTAGAATAATTTATAATCCTTTGGGTATATACCCAGTACTGGGATGGCTGGGTCATATGGTACATCTAGTTCTAGATCCTTGAGGAATTTCCATACTGTTTTCCATAATGGTTGAACTAGTTTACAGTCCCAGCAACAGCGTAAAAGTGTTCCTATTTCTCCACATCCTCTCCAACACCTGTTGTTTCCTGACTTTTTAATGATTGCCATTCTAACTGGTGTGAGATGGTATCTCATTGTGGTTTTGATTTCCATTTATCTGATGGCAAGTGATGATGAGCATTTTTTCATGTGTCTGTTAGCTATATGAATGTCTTCTTTTGAGAAATGTCTGTTCATATCCTTTGCCCACTTTTTGATGGGGTTATTTGTTTTTTTCTTGTATATTTGTTTCAGGTCTATGTAGTTTCTGGATATTAGCCCTTTGTCAGATGAGTAGATTGCAAAAATTTCTCCCATTCTGCAGGTTGCCTGTTCACTCTGATGGTAGTTTCTTTTGCTGTGCAGAAGCTCTTTAGTTTAATTAGATCCCATTTGTCAATTTGGCTTTTGCTGCCGTTGCTCTTGATGTTTTAGACATGAAGTCCTTGCCCATGCCTATGTCCTGAATGGTACTACCTAGATTTTCTTCTAGAGGTTTTTATGGTATTAGGTCTAACATTGAAGTCTCTAATTCATCTTGAATTAATTTTCATATAAGGAGTAAGGAAAGGATCCAGTTTCAGCTTTCTACTTATGGCTAGCCAATTTTCCCAGCACCATTTATTAAATAGGGAATCCTTTCCCCATTTCTTGTTTCTCTCAGGTTTGTCAAAGATCAGATGGCTGTAGATGTGTGATATTATTTCTGAGGACTCTGTTCTGTTCCATTGGTCTATAGCTCTGTTTTGGTACCAGTACCATGCTGTTTTGGTTACTGTAGCCTTGTAGTATAGTTTGAAGTCAGGTAGTGTGACGCCTCCAGCTTTGTCCTTTTGACTAAGGATTGTCTTGGCAATGCGGGCTCTTTTTTGGTTCCATATGAACTTTAAGCAATTTTTTGCAATTCTGTGAAGAAACTCATTGGTAGCTTGATGGGGATGGCATTGAATCTATAAATAACTTGGGCAGTATGGCCATTTCCACGATATTGACTCTTCCTATCCATGAGAGGGTATGTTCTTCCATTTGTTTGTGTCCTCTTTTATTTCACTGAGCAGTGGTTTGTAGTTCTCCTTGAAGAGTTCCTTTACATCCCTTGTAAGTTGGATTCCTAGGTATTTTATTCTCTTTGAAGCAATTGTGAATGGAAGTTCATTCCTGATTTGGCTCTCTGTTTGTCTGTTACTGGTGTATAAGAATGCTTGTGATTTTTGCACATTCATTTTGTATCCTGAGACTTTGCTGAAGTTGCTTATCAGCTTAAGGAGATTTCGGGCTGAGACAATGGGGTTTTCTCAATATACAATCATGTCATCTGCAAACAGGGACAATTTGACTTCTTCTTTTCCTAACTGAATACTCTTGATTTCTTTCTCTTTCCTGATTGCCCTAGCCAGAACTTCCAACACTATGTTGAATAGGAGTGGTGAGAGAGGGCATCCCTGTCTTGTGCCAGTTTACAAAGGGAATTTTTCCAGTTTGTGCCCATTCAATATGATATTGGCTGTGGGTTTGTCATAAATAGCTCTTATTATTTTGAGGTACGTTCCATCAATACCGAATTTATTGAGCGTTTTTAGCATGAAGGGCTGTTGATTTTGTCAAAAGCCTTTTCTGCATCTATTGAGATAATCGTGTGGTTGTCTTTGGTTCTGTTTATATTCTGGATTACGTTTATTGATATGCTAATGTTGAACCAGCCTTGCATCCCAGAGATGAAGCCCATTTGATCATGGTGGATAAGCTTTTTGATGTGCTGCTGAATCCGGTTTGCCAGTATTTTATTGAGGATTTTTGCATCGATGTTCATCAGGGATATTGGTCTGAAATTATCTTTTTTTGTTGTGTCTCTGCCAGGCTTTGGTATCAGGATGATGTAGGCCTCATAAAAAGAGTTAGGGAGGATTCCCTCTTTTTCTATTGATTGGAATAGTTTCAGAAGGAATAGTACCAGCTCCTCCTTGTACCTCTGGTAGAATTCAGCTGTGAATCCATCTTGTCCTGGGCTTTTTTTGGTGGGTAGGCTATTGATTGTTGCCTCAATTTCAGAGCCTGCTATTGGTCTATTCAGGGATTCAACTTCTTCCTGGTTTAGTCTTGGGAGAGTGTAAGTGTCCAGGAAATTATCCATTTCTTCTAGATTTTCTAGTTGATTTGCGTAGAGGTGTTTTTAGTATTCTCTGATGGTAGTTTGTATTTCTGTGGGGTCGGTGGTGATATCCCCTTTATCATTTTTTATTGCATCTATTTGAATCTTCTCTCTTTTCTTCTTTATTAGTCTTGCTAGCGGTCTGTCAATTTTGTTGATCTTTTCAAAAAACCAACTCCTGGATTCATTGATTTTTTGGAGGGTTTGTGTCTCTATCTCCTTCAGTTCTGCTCTGATCTTAGTCATTTCTTGCCTTCTGCTAGCTTTTGAATGTGTTTGCTCCTGCCTCTCTAGTTCTTTTAATTGTGATGTTACAGTGTCAATTTTAGGTCTTTCCTGCTTTCTCTTGTGGACATTTAGTGCTATAAATTTCCCTCTACACACTGCTTTAAAAGTGTCCCAGAGATTCTGCTATGTTGTATCTTTGTTCTCATTGGTTTCAAAGAACATCTCTATTTCTGCTTTCATTTCGTTATGTACCCAGTAGTCATTCAGGAGCAGGTTATTCAGTTTCCATGTAGTTGAGCGGTTTTGATTGAGTTTCTTAGTCCTGAGTTCTAGTTTGATTGCACTGTGGTCTGAGAGACAGTTTGTTATAATTTCTGTTCTTGTACGTTTGCTGAGGAGTGCTTTACTTCCAACTATGTGGTCAATTTTGGAATAAGTGCGATGTGGTGCTGAGAAGAATGTATATTCTGTTGATTTGGGGTGGAGAGTTCTATAGATGTCTATTAGGTCCGCTTGGTGCAGAGATGAGTTCAATTCACGGATATCCTTGTTCATTTTCTCTCTCGTTGATCTGTCTAATGTTGCCAGTGGAGTGTTGAAGTCTCCCATTATTATTGTATGGGAGTCTAAGTCTCTTTGTAAGTCTCTAAGGACTTGCTTTATGAATCTGGGTGCTCCTGTATTGGGTGCATATATATTTAGGAGAGTTAGCTCTTCTTGTCGAGTTGATCCCTTTACCATTATGTAATGGACTCCTTTGTCGTTTTTGATCTTTGATGGTTTAAAGTCTGTTTTATCAGAGACTAGGATTGCAACCCCTGCTTTTTTTTGTTCTCCATTTGCTTGGTAGATCTTCCTCCATCCCTTTATTTTGAGCCTATGTATGTCTCTGCATGTGAGTTGGGTCTCCTGGATACAGCGGACGGATGGATCTTGACTCTTTACCCAGTTTGCCAGTCTGTGTCTTTTAATTGGAGCATTTAGTACATTTACATTTAAGGTTAATATTGTTATGTGTGAACTTGATCCTGCCATTATGATATTAACTGATTATTTTGCTCGTTAGTTGATGCAGTTTCTTCCTAGCCTCCGTGGTCTTTACATTTTGGCATGTTTTTGCAATGGCTGGTACCGGTTGTTCCTTTCCATGTTTAGGGCTTCCTTCAGGGTCTCTTGTAGGGCAGGCCTGGTGTTTACAAAATCTCTAAGCATTTGCTTATCTGTAAAGGATTTTATTTCTCCTTCACTTATGAAACTTAGTTTGGCTGGATATCAAATTCTGGGTTTAAATTTCTTTTCTTTAAGAATGTTGTATATTGGCCCCCACTCACTTCTGGTTTGTAGAGTTTCTGCCCAGAGATCTGCTGTTAGTCTGATGGGCTTCCCTTTGTGGGTAACCCGACCTTTCTCTCTGGCTGTCCTTAAGATTTTTTCCTTCATTTCAACTTTGGTGAATCCGGCAATTATGTGTCTTGGAGTTGCTCTTCTGGAGGAGTATCTTTGTGGCATTCTCTGTATTTCCTGAATTTGAATGTTGGCCTGCCCTACTAGGTTGGGGAATTTCTTCTGGATGATATCCTGAAGAGTGTTTTCCAGCTTGTTTCCATTTTCCCCCTCACTTTCAGGCAACCCAATCAGACGGAGATTTGGTCTTTTCACATAATCCCATACTTCTTGCAGGCTTTGTTCATTTCTTTTTCTTCTTTTTTCTTTTGGTTTCTCTTCTCGCTTCATTTCATTCATTTGATCTTCAGTTGCTGATACTCTTTCTTCCAGTTGATCGAGTCGGTTACTGAAGCTTGTGCATTTGTCACATATTTCTCGTGTCATGGTTTTCATCTCTGTCATTTCGTTTATGACCTTCTCTGCATTAATTAGTGTAGCTGTGAATTCTTCCACTCTTTTTTCAAGATTTTTAGTTTCTTTGCGCTGTGTACGTAATTCCTCCTTTAGCTCAGAGAAGTTTGGTGGACTGAAGCCTTCTTCTCTCATCTCGTCAAAGTCATTCTCTGACCAGCTTAGATCCATTGCTTGAGATGGGCTGTGCTCCTTTGCAGGGGTGATGCGCTCTTATTTTTTGAATTTCCAGCTTTTCTGCCCTGCTTTTTCCCCATCTTTGTGGTTTTATCTGTCTCTGGTCTTTGATGATGGTGACGTACTGATGGGGTTTTGGTATAGGTGTCCTTCATGTTTGATAGTTTTCCTTCTGACAGTCAGGACCCTTCGCTATAGGTCTGTTGGAGATTTCTTGAGGTCTACTCCAGACCCTGTTTGCCTGGGTATCAGCAGCAGAGTTTGCAGAAGATAGAATATTGCTGAACAGCGAGTGTACCTGTCTGATTCTTACTTTGGAAGCTTCCTCTCTGGGGTGCACTCCACCCTGTGAGTTGTGGGGCGTCAGACTGCCCCTAGTGGGGGATGTCTCCCAGTTAGGCTACTCAGTGTTCAGGGACCCACTTGAGCTTGCAGTCTGTCCATTCTCAGATCTCAACCTCCATGTTGGGAGATCCACAGCTCTCTTCAAAACTGTCAGACCGAGTCGTTCACGTCTGCACAGGCCTCTGTTGCTTCCCCTGTTGTTTTTTAGCTGTGCCCTGTCCCCAGAGGTGGAGTCTACTGAGACAGGCAGGTTTCCTTGAGCTGCTGTGAGCTCCACCCAGTTTGAGCTTCCCAGCCGCTTTGTTTACCTACTTAAGCCTCAGCAATGGCCGGCGCCCCTCCCCCAGCCTCGCTGCTGCCTTGTGGTTAGATCGTCGCAGACTGCTGTGTTAGCAATGAGGGAGGCTCCGTGGGCATGGGACCCTCCTGGCCAGGTGTGGGATATATTCTCCTGGTGTGCCCGTTTGCTTGAAGCGCAGTATTGGGGTGGGAGTTACCCAATTTTCCAGGTGTTGTGTGTCTCAGTTCCCCTGGCTAGGAAAAGGGATTCCCTTCCCCCTTGCACTTCCCAGGTGAGGAGATGCCTCGCCCTGCTTCAGCTCTCGCTGGTCAGGCTGCAGCAGCTGACCAGCACCGATTGTCCAGCCCTCCCCAGTGAGATGACCCCAGTTTCTCAGTTGAAAATGCCGAAATCACCGGTCTTCTGTGTCGCTCGTGCTGAGAGTTGGAGACTGGAGCTCTTCCTATTCGGCCATCTTACCACTATTTCCATTACTGCCTCAATTTAAGAACTCATTATTTGTCTGTTCAGGAATTCCGTTTCTTCCTGATTCAGTCTTGGGAGGGTATGTGTGTCCAGGAATTTTTCCATTTCTTCTATATTTTCTAGTTAATGTGCATAGAGGTATTCTTAATATTCTCTGATAGTTGGTTGTATTTCTGTGGAGTCATTGGGAACATCTGCCTTATCATTTCTGATTGCATTTGCTTGAATATTTTCTCTTCTCATTTTTATTGGTCTAGCTAATGATCTATTTTATTAATTTATTCACAAAATAGCTCCTGAATTTATTGATCTTTTGATTGTTTCTTCGCATCTCTATCTCCTTCAGTTCAGCTCTGATTTTGGTTATTTCTTGTCTTCTGCTAGCTTTGAGATTTGATTTCTTTTCGTTCTTTAGTTCTTTTAGTTGTGATGTTAGGTTGTTAACGTGAGATATTTCTAACTTTTTGATGTGGGTATTTAATGCTGTAAATTTTCCTCTCAATACTGCCTTACCTGTGCCCCAGAGATTCTCGTATGTTGTATATTTGTTCTCATTAGTTTCAAATAACTTCTTCATTTCTGCCTTAATTTCATTATTTACCCAAATGTCATACATGAGCAGATTATGCAATTTCCATATAATTGTATGATTTTGAGCAAATTTCTTAGTTTTGATTTCTAATTTGATTGTGCTGATATTCAAGAGACTGTTTGTTATAATTTTAGTTATTCCGCATTTAATAGGGAGTGTTTTACTCCTGATTATGTGATCAATTTTACTGTTCATGTCATATGGTGATGAGAAGTGTATTCTGCTGGTTTTGGGTGGAGAGTTCTGTCATTATATATCTGGTCCACTTGACTCAGTACTGAGTTCATGTCCTGAATGTTTTGTTAATTTTCTGTCTCAGTGATATGTCTAATATTGTCAGTGGGGTGTTAAAGTCTCCCACTATTATTGGGTGGGAGTCTAAATCTCTCTGAAAGTCTCCAAAAATTTGCTTTATGCATCTGGGTGCTACTTTGTTGGGTGCATATATATTTAGGATACTAAGATTGTCTTGTTTAATTGAACACTTTACCATTATGCAATACTCTTCTTTATCTTTTTTAAAACGTCGTTGGTTTAAAGACTGTTTTGTCAGCAATAGAGATTGCAACTTCTGCTTTTTGTTCTTTCCCATGTGCTTGGTAGGCTTTTCTCCATACCCTTATTTTAAGCCTGTATGTGTCATTACATGTGAAATGGGTCTCTTGAAGACACCATACCATTTTTTTTTGGTTCTTTATCCACCTTGCCACCCTGTGTCTTTTAATTGGAACATTTAGCCCATTGATGTTTAAGGTTATTATTGATATTTTTGGATGTGATCCTGTCATCATGATGTTAGCTGGTTATTTTGCAGACTTGCTTATGTAATTGCTTTATAGTGTCACTGGTTTGTGTACTTCAGTGTGTTCTTGTAGTGGCTGATAATGTTCTTTCCATAGTTAGTGGTTCCTTCTGAAGCTCTTGTAGGGCAGTTCTAGTGGTAACAAATTTCTCAGCATTTTTTGTCTGAAAAGGATCCTATTTCTCCTTTACATATAAAGCTTAGTTTGACTGGATATGATTTTCTGGGTTGGAATTTCTTAAGTATGTTGAATATTGGCCACCAATCTCCTCTGGTTTGTAGGGTTTCTGCTGAGAAGTCTGCTGTTAGTCTAATGGGCTTCTCTTTGTAGGTGACCCATCCTCTCTCTCTGGCTGCCTTTCACATTTTTTCTTTCCTTTTGACCTTGGAGAATCTCATGATTATATGTTTTGGAGATGATTCTCTTGTGAAGTATCTTACTAATTTTATCTACATTTCCTGAATGTGAGTCTTGGCACCTCTAGCTAGGTTGGGGAATTTCTTATGGAAGACATCCTGAAATATTTTTTTTCAAGTTGGTTCCATTCTCCCTACCTCTTTGAGGTACACCAATCACTTATAGATTTGGTCTCTTTACATAATCCCATATTTCTCAAAGAACTTGTTTATTGCTTTTTATTCTTTTACTCTATTCTTATCCACCTGTCTTCTTTCAGAAATCCCGTGTTTGAGCTCCAAAATTATTTTCTCCACTTGGTCTATTCTGCTATTAATACTTGTGATTGCATTATGAATTCTTGTAGTGTGTTTCTCAGCTCTCTCTGGTTTGTTACGTTCTTCTTTATACTGGCTATTTTGTCTGTCAGCTCCTGCAATGTTTTCTTACAACTTTTAGCTCCCTTGCTTTAGGTTATAATGCACTCCTTTTGCTCAGTAATGTTCATTCCTATCCATAGTCTTAATTCTACTTCTATCATTTCAGCTATCTTAGCCTCAGCCTGGTTCCACACTCTTGCTGGAGAGGTGATGTGGTTATTTGGAGAAAAGAGGGCACTCTGGCTATTTGAGTTTTCAGTGTTCTTACACTGGTTCTTTCTTGTCTTTGTGAGCTTATCTACCTTCAGTTATTGGGGTTGCTGAACGGTAAATTTTTTTAAACTAGTCTGGCCATGTTTTTGTAGGGCTGCTGTGGTTTGCTGAGTGTCTGCTCCAGTTCCTAGTCACCTTGGATTTTCCAGGACCTGCACCTTCCTATGAAAGTTCCATCCCAGGGATGTGTGGACTCATGGCCAGCCTGCACACACCTGTAGGAGGTGGCTGAAGACCTGAGATGTAAGTGTCTGCTCAGTTAGTAGGAATGCGATTGAAGTCCCACTTAAAGAAGTAGTCTGGCCACGTGTTTGTGGAGCCATGTGCTGTGCTGGGGTCCTGATTCTACCCCAATTGGCCTGGACTCTCTAAAGCACACAAGCTGAAATGACTAAGTCACCCAAACAACAAATATTGGCAGTTAATTTCTCCCTTTGGGAACTCTGTCTCAGGGAGAATTCAAGTCTCTGTTGACCAGAGAACACTGGTGGGAGTGGCTGGAGGCCCAGGCTAAAAGGTCCCACCCTGAAAGGAGGAACAGATGGGGGGCCCACTTTAAGAAACAATCTGGCCATGTTTTGGTAGAGCAGCTGTGCTCTGCTGGGGGATCCATTCCACCCCTGGTCAGTTTGAACTCTCCAACATCCACCTACTAGAATGGCTGAGTTGCCCAAACAGCAAAGATGGTGGCCTGCCTCTCCTCCTATATTCTCTATCCCAGGTAAGCACAAAACTGCTGCCAGTGGCTGGCTGGAATTTCAAGCAAGTGGATCATATCCCATGAGGTGCTGTGGAGGTGGGGCCTAGAGACTGTGGCTTGGCAACCTGTGTTCAGCCTCTGTGATTGCATGTGAACAGAGGACTAATCTCTTGCTTGGCCAGAGTTGCCGTTAGTTATGCTGGGAAGCCCAGAACCAGAGTATCTGATGCTCCCACATCTCCACGTGTGCCTGAGTGGCTGCTCTGCTAAGAGCAGAGCTCTCCACATAGCTCTGAGTGTCAGGCTGAAGTCCCTGATGGAGTAGGTTCACAAGGGGACCACCTGATCCAAGGGTTACAAAGATTCATGGGAGAAGCATGGGTTCTGGAGAGCACACATTTACTCACTGCTTCCCTGGGTACAGGAGATTCCCTTGGTTCCATGTTGCTCCCAGGTAGGCTGTCATCCTTCCTTGCTTTTTCTTCATTCTCACCAGGTTGAGTTGTTTCCTTGATTAGTCCCAATGTGAGTATCTGGATGTTTCAGTTGAAGGTGTTGTATTTACTCTCCTCTTTCATTCCTCTTTGTTAGAATCACTCACCCTAGCTGCTTCTAGTCAGCCACTTTGGCCACTCCTCCCCAATAATTTTAAATACATTGCACTCAATACTGGAGCAACCAGATGTAAAAAGGAAATGTTATTAGAGATAAATAGAGAGATAAACCCAATACAACAAAAGCTGACACCTCAACAATTCACTTTCAACATTAGACAGATCTTCTACACAGTAAGTCAACAAAGAAACATCAGACTTAATCTGCACTATGGACCAAATTCATCTAATAGATTTGTTTTCAACATTTTATCTAAGAACTGCAAAATACACATTTTTTTCTCAGAACGTTAGTTATTCTCAAGCATAGACCATATATTAGTTAAAAATTAAGAATTAAAATATTCAAAAAATTGAAATAATATCAAGCACCTTATATGATCACAATGGAAAAAACTAGAATAACAAGACGAATTTTGGAAACTATACAAATACATGGAAACTATACAATACGCTCTTAAATGACCAGTAAGTCAATGCAGAAATTTAGAAGAACATTGAAAAATTTCTTGAAACAAATGATAATGGAAACACTGTGTACCCAGAACTATGGGATGCTACAAAAGCAGTACCATGAGGAAAGGTTATAGCTATAAGTGACTACATCAGAAAAGGGGGAAAACTGCAAATGAACAATCTACTGATGCATCTTAAATAACTGGAAAAACAAGACCAAACTAAACCCCAAAACAGTGCAAATAAAGGAAATAATAAAAATCAGAGCTGAAATAAAAGAAATTGAAATTAAAAAAAACACACAAAGAACAATGAAACAATAGGTTTTTTAATAAGTTAAACAAAATTGAGAAAGCTATAGCCAGACGAAGAAAAAAGAGAGGAGATTCAAATAAATAAAATCAGAAATGAAAAAGGAGACATAACAACTAATACTAGAGAAAGTTAAAAAAGAATTAGTAGCTACTATGAGCATCTATATGCCAATGAATTACAAAATCTAGAAGTAATGGATAAATTTCTAGATACATACAACCTACCAAGATTGGTAGACCAATAACAAGTAATGGGATTGAAGCTATAATAAGTTTCCCAGTGAAGAAAAGCCTGGGACCTGATGGCTTCATTGCTGATTCTACCAAACACTTAAAGATGAACTAATACAAATTCTACTGAAATTATTCTGAAAAATAAAGGAAAAGGAAATACTTCCAAACTCATTCTATCACTTCAGCATTACCCTGAAAACAAAATGAAAGACATATTAAAAAAAAAAAAAACAAAAAACTACAGGCCAATGTCTCTAATGAATATTGATGCAAAAATCCTCAACAAATCCTAGCAAAGAAAATTCAAACATACAGCGCAAAGATCACGCATTGGGATGAAGTTTGATTTATTCCTGTGATGCAAGGGTGGTTCAACTTATGCAAATCAATCAATGTGATACATCATATCAACAGGATAAAGAATTAAAAAGATATTATTATTTCAATTGATGTTGGAAAACCTTTTAATAATACTCAAGATACCTTCATAATAAAACTTTCAAAAAACTTGAAATAGAAGTAACATACCTCAACATAATAAAAGCCATATATAATAGATATACAACTAGTGTCATACTAAATGAGGAAGAACTGAAAGCCTTTCCTCTAAGATCTGGAACATGACAAGGATGCCCACTGTCATCACTTTATTTAACATATTGCTCGAAGTCCTAGCTAGTGTAATTAGACCAAAGAAAACATAAAATGGATCCAAATTAAAAAGGAAGAAGCCAAATCATCCATTTTTTCAGATGATATAATCTCATAGTTTTTTAAAAACATAAAGACTCCACAAAAAAATAAATCTATAAAACACTGATGAAGGAGATTGAAGAGGATACCAAAAATATGTTAAAACATTTCACATTCTTGAGTTGAAAGAATAAAAAATGTAAAAATGCCTATACTACCTAAAGCAGTCTTCAGATTCAATGCAATTTCTATCAAAATCTCAATGACATTCTTTACAGAAATAGAAAAATCAATCCTAAAATTTATATGGAACAATAAAATAGACAGAATAACCAAAAATAACCTGAGTAAAAAGAATAAAACTGGAGGAATCACATAACCTGAGTTCAAATTATGCTACAGAGCTGTAATAATCAAAAAAGCATGGTACTGGCATTAAAACAGACAAATACACCAATGGAACAAAATAGAGAATCCAGAAACAAATCCACGCACCTACAGTGAACTCCTTTTTGACAAAGTTGCCAAGAACATACATCGAGGCAAGAGAGTCTTTTCAATAAATGGTATTGGGGAAATTGGATATCCATATGGAGAAGAATGAAACTGCATCCCTGTATCTCACCATATAGAAAAATAAAATTAAAACAGATAAAAAACTTAAACCTAAGACCTCATAGTATGAACATACTACCGGAGAAATTTGGGGTAACTCTCCATGACATTGAAGTGGACAATAATTTTTTGAGCAACACACCAGAAGCACAGGCAATGTAAGACCAAATTTGCAAATGGGATCTTATCAACTTAAAAAGTTTCTGGGCAGAAACATTGGCAGACGCAAACGACTCTGTCTGACAGCTTTGGAGAGAGCAGTGGATCTCCCAACACGGAGGTTGAGATCTGAGAACGGAAAGAATGCCTGCTCAAGTGGGTCCCTGACCCCTGAGGAGCCTAACTGGGAGACATGCCCCACTAGGGGCAGTCTGACACCCCACACCTCACAGGGTGGAGTACACCCCTGAGAGGAGGCTTCCAAAATAAGAATCAGACAGGTACACTAGCTGTTCAGCAATATTCTATCTTCTGCAACCTCTGCTGCTGATACCCAGGCAAACAGGGTCTGGAGTGGACCTCAAGCAATCTCCAACAGACCTACAGCTGAGGGTCCTCACTGTTAGAAGGAAAATTATCAAACAGGAAGGACACCTATACCAAAACCCCATCAGTACGTCACCATCATCAAAGACCAGAGGCAGATAAAACCACAAAGATGGGGAAAAAGCAGGGCAGAAAAGCTGGAAAATCAAAAAGTAAGAGCGCAACTCCCCCAGGAAAGGAGCACAGCCCATCACCAGGAACGGATCAAAGCTGGTCAGAGAATGACTTTGACAAGATGAGAAGAAGAAGGGTTCAGTCCAACAAACTTCTCAGAGCTAAAGGAGGAATTATGTACCTAGCACAAAGACACTAAAAATCTTGAAAGAAGAGTGGAAGAATTGACAGCTATACTAATTAATGCAGAGAAGGTCATAAATGAAATGACAGAGAAGAAAACCATGACACAAGAAATACGTGACAAATGCACAAGCTTCAGTAACGACTAGATCAACTGGAAGAAAGAGTATCAGCGATTGAGGATCAATGAATGAAATGAAGCGCGAGAAAAACCAAAAAAAAAAAAAAAAAAAGAAGAAAAAGAAATGAACAAAGACTGCAAGAAGTATGGGATTATGTAAAAAGACCAAATCTACGTCTGATTGGGTTGCCTGAAAGTGAGGGGGAAAATGGAACCAAGTTGGAAAACACTCTTCAGGATATCATCCAGGAGAACTTCCCCAACCTAGTAGGGCAGACCAACATTCAAATTCAGAAAATACAGAGAACGCCACAAAGATACTCCTCCAGAAGAGCAACTCCAAGACACATAATTGTCAGATTCACCAAAGTTGAAATGAAGGAAAAAATCTTAAGGACAGCCAGAGAGAAAGGTCGGGTTACCCACAAAGGGAAGCCCATCAGAATAACAGCAGATCTCTCGGCAGAAACTCTACAAGCCAGAAGAGAGTGAGGGCCAATATTCAACATTCTAAAGAAAAGAATTTTAAACCTAGAATTTCATATCCAGCCAAACTAAGCTTCATCAGTGAAGGAGAAAAAAAATCCTTTAGAGATAAGCAAATGCTTAGAGATTTTGTCACCACCAGGCCTGCCTCACAAGAGACCCTGAAGGAAGCCCTAAACATGGAAAGGAACAACCGGTACCAGCCATTGCAAAAACATGTCAAAATGTAAAGACCATCGAGGCTAGGAAGAAACTGCATCAACTAATGAGCAAAATAACCAGTTAATATAATGGCTGGATCAAGGTCACACATAACAATATTAACCTTAAATGTAAATGAACTAAATGCTCCAATTAAAAGACACAGACTGGCAAACTGGGTAAAGAGTCAAGACCCATCAGTCTGCTGTATTCAGGAGACACATCTCACATGCAGAGACATACATAGGCTCAAAATAAAGGGATGGAGGAAGATCTACCAAGGAAATGGAGAACAAAAAAAAAGCAGGGGTTGCAATCTAGTCTCTGATAAAACAGACTTTAAACCCTCCCAGATGAAAAGAGACAAAGAAGGCCATTATATAATAGTAAAGGGATCAATTCAACAGGAAGAGCTAACTATCCTAAATACATATGCATCCAATACAGGAGCACCCGGATTCATAAAGCAAGCCCTTAGAGACTTACAAAGAGACTTAGACTCCCATACAATAATAATGGGAGACATCAAGACTCCACTGGCAACATTAGACAGATCAACAAGAGAGAAAGTTAACAAGGATATCCAGGAATTGAACTCATCCCTGCACCAAGCAGACCTAATAGGCATCTATAGAATGCTCTATCCCAAATCAACAGAATATACATTCTTCTCAGCACCACATCGCACTTATTCCAAAATTGAACACATAATTGGAAGTAAAGCACTCCTCAGCAAATGTAAAAAAACAGACATTATAACAAACGGTCTGTCAGACCACAGTGCAATCAAACTAGAACTCAGGACTAAGAAACTCAATCAAAACCGCTCAACTACATGGAAACTGAACAACCTGTTCCTGAATGACTACTGGGTACATAACGAAATGAAGGCAGAAATAAAGATGTTCTTTATAACGAATGAGAACAAAGACACAAGATACCAGAATCTCTGAGACACATTTAAAGCAGTGTAGAGGGAAATTTATAGCACTAAATGTCCACAAGAGAAAGCAGGAAAGACCTAAAATTGACACTGTAACATCACAATTAAAAGAACTAGAGAGGCAAGAGGAAACACATTCAAAAGCTAGCAGAAGGCAAGAAATAACTAAGATCAGAGCAGAACTGAAGGAGATAGAGACACAAAAAACCCTCCAAAGAATCAATGAATCCAGAAGTTGGTTTTTTGAAAAGATCAACAAAATTGACAGACCGCTAGCAAGACTGATAAAGAAGAAAAGAGAGAGGAATCAAATAGATGCAATAAAAATGAATAAGGGGATATCACCACCGACCCCACAGAAATACGAACTACCATCAGAGAATACTATAAATGCCTCTACACAAATAAACTAGAAAATCTAGAAGAAATGGATAATTCCTGGCACTTACACTCTCCCAAGACTAAACCAGGAAGAAGTTGAATCCCTGAATAGACCAATAGCAGGCTCTGAAATTGAGGCAATAATTAATAGCCTACCCCCCAAAAAAAGTCCAGGACCAGATGGATTCACAGCTGAATTCTACCAGAGGTACAAGGAGGAGCTGGTACTATTCCTTCTGAAACTATTCCAATCAATAGAAAAAGAGGGAATCCTCCCTAACTCATTTTATGAGGCCAACATCATCCTGATATGAAAGCCTGCTAGAGACACACAAAAAAAGATAATTCAGACCAATATCCCTGATGAACATCGATGCAAAAATCCTCAATAAAATACTGGCAAACCGGATTCAGCAGCACATCAAAAAGCCTATCCACCATGATCACGTGGGCTTCATCCCTGGGATGCAAGGCTGGTGCAACATTCAGAAATCAATAAACGTAATCCAGAATATAAACAGAACCAAAGACAAGAACCACACGATTATCTCAATAGATGCAGAAAAGGCTTTCGACAAAACTCAACAGCCCTTCATGCTAAAAACGCTCAATAAATTCCGTATTGATGGAAAGTATCTCAAAAATAATAAGGTATTTATGACAAACCCACAGCTATTATCATACTGAATGGGCAAAAACTGGAAAAATACCCTTTGAAACTGGCACAAGACAGGGATGCCCTTTCTCACCACTCCTATTCAACATAGTGTTGGAAGTTCTGGCTAGGCAATCAGGCAAGAGAAAGAAATCAAGGGTATTCAATTAGGAAAAGAAAAGTCAAATTGTCCCTGTTTGCAGATGACATGATTGTATATTTAGAAAACCCCATTGTCTCAGCCCAGAATCTCCTTAAGCTGATAAGCAACTTCAGCAAAGTCTCAGGATACAAAATGAATGTGCAAAAATCACAAGCATTCTTATACACCAATAACAGACAAACAGAGAGCCAAATCATGAATGAACTTCCATTCACAATTGCTTCAAAGAGAATAAAATACCTAGGAATCCAACTTACAAGGGATGTCAAGGACCTCTTCAAGGAGAACTACAAACCACTGCTCAGTGAAATAAGAGAGGACACTAACAAATGGAAGAACATACCATGCTCATGGATAGGAAGAATCAATATCGTGAAAATGGCCATACTGCCCAAGGTTATTTGTAGATTCAATGCCAACCCCATCAAGCTACCAATGAGTTTCTTCACAGAATTGGAAAAAACTGCTTTAAATTCATATGGAACCGAAAAAGAGCACGCATTGCCAAGACAATCCTAAGTCAGAAGGACAAAGCTGGAGGCATCATGCTACTGACTTCAACTATAACTACAAGGCTACAGTAACCAAAACAGCATGGTACTGGTAACCAAAACAGAGATATAGACCAATGGAACAGAACAGAGTCCTCAGAAATAATAACACATATCTACAGCCATCTGTTCTTTGACAAACCTGAGAGAAACAAGAACTGGGGAAAGGATTCCCTATTTAATAAATGGTGCTGGGAAAATTGGCTAGCCATAAGTAGAAAGCTGAAACTGGATCCTTTCCTTACTCCTTATACGAAGATTAATTCAAGATGGATTAGAGACTTAAATGTTAGACCTAATACCATAAAAACCCTAGAAGAACCTAGATAACACCATTCAGGACATAGGTATGGTCAAGGACTTCATGTCTAAAACACCAAAAGCAACGCAGCAAAAGCCAAAATTGACAAATGGGATCTCATTAAACTAAAGAGCTTCTGCCCAGCAAAAGAAACCACCATCAGAGTGAACAGGCAACCTACAGAATGAGAGAAAATTTTTGCAATCTACTCATCTATCAAAGGGCTAATATCCAGAACCGACAAAGAACTGAAACAAATATACAAGAAAAAAACAAACAACCCCATCAAAAAGTGGGCAAAGGATAGAACAGACATTTCTCAAAAGAAGACATCCATACAGCCAACAGACACATGAAAAAATGCTCATCATCACTGGCCATCAGAGAAATGCAAATCAAAACCACAATGAGATACCATCTCACACCAGTTAGAACGGCAATCATTAAAAAATCAGGAAACACAGGTGTTGGAGAGGATGTGGAGAAGTAGGAACACTTTTACACTGTTGGTGGGATTGTAAACTAGTTCAACCATTATGGAAAACAGTATGGCAATTCCTCAAGGATCTAGAACTAGATGTACCATATGACCCAGCCATCCCACTACTGGGTATATACCCGAAGGATTGTAAATCATGCTGCTATAAAGACACATGCACACGTATGTTTATTGCAGCACTCTTCACAATAGCGAAGACTTGGAATCAACCCAAATGTCCATCTGTGACAGACTGGATTAAGAAAATGTGGCACATATACACCATGGAATACTATGCAGCCATAAAAAAGGATGAGTTTGCATCCTTTGTAGGGACATGGATGCAGCTGGAAACCATCATTCTTAGCAAACTATCACAAGAAGAGAAAACCAAACACCGCATGTTCTCACTCATAGGTGGGGACTGAACAATGAGTTCACTTGGACTCAGGAAGGGGAACATCACACACCGGGGCCTATCATGGGGAGGTGGGAGGGGGGAGGGATTGCATTGGAGTTATACTGATATAAATGATGAATTGGTGTGTGCTGACGAGTTGATGGGTGTAGCACTCCAACATGGCACAAGTATACATAATAAAAACCTGCACGTATATGCACATGTACCCTAGAACTTAAAGTATAAAAAAAAAAATGAAAATGTGGTACATAAACACACACACACACACACACACACACACACAAGTTTCTGTACATCAATGTATACAACAAACAAAGTGAAGTGTTGACTCACAGAATGGGGGAATGTATTTGCCAAATACCAATCTAACAAGGGATTAATAACCAGAAAATACAAGGAGCTCAAACAACTCTATAGGAAAAATATCTAATAATCCAATCTACAAAATTGGCAAAAGATTTGAATAGACATGTCTCTAAAGAAGACATACAAATGAAAACAGGCATAAGAAAAGATGTTCAATATCATTTATCACTAGAGAAGTGTAAATGAAAACTACAGTGCGATATTATATCATTCCAGTTAAAATGACTTACATCAAAATGATAAGGAATAACAAATGCTGGTGAGGATGGGGAGAAAAGGGAATGCTCCTAAACTATTGGTAGGAATGTAAATTAGTACAATCACTATGGAGAACAGTTTGGATATTTCTCAAAAAACAAAAAATTGAACGACCATAGGATCCAACAATCCCACTGCTGGGTATATACCCAAAAGAAAGAAAATTGGTATATTGAAGAGGTATCTTCAGTTCTATGTTTGTTGCAGCATAATATACAATAGTTTAGGCTTGGAAGACACCTAAATGTCCATCAACGGATGAATAGATAAAGAAATTGTGGCATATATGCACAATGGAGTATTATTCTGCCATAAATATGAATGCGATCAAATCATTTGCCACAACATGAATAGAACTGGAGATTGTTATGTTAAGTTAAATACGCAAGGCACAGAAAGACAAACATAACATATTCTCATTGTTTGTGGAATCTAAAAATCAAAACGGTTGAACTCATGGACATAGACAGTAGAAAGATGATTACTAGAGCCTGGAAATAGAAGTGAGAGGCTGGGGGAAAATGGGGATGGTTAGTGGGTATAAGAAATAGAAACAATAAATAAGACAAGCTGTTTGATAGCATAACAGGATGACCATAGTCAACAACGACCTAATAATATATCATAAAATAACTTAAAGAGTGTAACTGGATTTTTTGTAACTAAAATGATAAATGCTTGAGATCAATACCCCATTCTTCATGATGTGCTTGTTTCACATTGCAGGCTTGTATCAAAACATTGATTGTACCTCACAAATATATACACCTACTATGTACCTACACACAAAAATAAAAGTGAATTGAAAAGTGAACTAAATATAGCACTACCATATGATACAATAATTCTACTCACAGATAGAAAATAATTATACTCACAGGTAGAAATAAATCACAATAATTCTACTCACAGATAGAAAATAATTATACTCACAGGTAGAAAATAAATTACAATAATTCTACTCACAGGTTGAAAATAAATCTGAAGATTGCTGGCAAGATGCCAGAATAGGAACAGCTCCGGTCTGCAGCTCCCAGCGAGACTGATGCAGAACGTGAGCGATTTCTGTATTTCCAACTGAGGTACCCACTTCATTTCATTAAGACTGGTTGGAAAGTGGGGGCAGCCCATGGAGGGTGAGCCAAAGCAGGGTGGGGTGTTGCCTCACCTGGGAAGTGCAAGGGGTCAGGGAACTCTCTCCCCAGCCAAGGGAAGCCAAGGGACTGTGACATGAGGAACGGTGCACTCCCGCCAGATACTACGCTTTTCCCATGGTGTTCACAACTTGCAGACCAGGAGATTCCCTCTGGTGCCTAAACCACCAGGGCCCTGGGCTTCAAGCACAAAACTGGGCAACCATTTGGGCAGTCATCAAGCTAGCTGCAGGAGTTTTTTTTTTTTTTTTTTTTTTTTTTATTTATTTATTTTTTTCATACACCAGTGACACCTGGAACACGAGCAAGACAGAACTGTTCACTCCCCCGGAAAGGGGTTAAAGCCAGGGAGCCAAGTGGTCTGTCTCAGTGGTCCCACTCCCATGGAGTCCAGAAAGCTAAGATCCACTGGCTTGAAGTTCTCGCTGCCAGCACAGCAGTCTGAGGTCGACCTCAGATGCTGGAGCTTGGTGGGGAGAGGGGTGTCCGCCATTGCTGAGGCTTGAGTAGATGGTTTTACCATCACAGAGTAAACAAAGTCACCAGGAAGTTCTAACTGGGTGGAGCCCACCACAGCTCAGTAAGGTCACTGTGGCCAGGACTGCCTCCTTAGATTCCTAATCTCTGGGCAGGGGATCTCTGAAAAAAAAAAAAAAAAAAAAAAAAAGACAGCAGCCCCAGTCTGGGGCTTATAGATAAAACCCATCTCCCTGGCACTGAGCACTTGGGGAAGGGTGGCTGTGGACACAGCTTCAGCAGACTTAAACGTCCCTGGCTGGTGTCTCTGAAGAGAGCAGTGGATCTCCCAGCACAGCGTTCGAGCTCTGCTAATGGTCCGACTGCTCCTAAGTGGGTCCCTGACCCCCGTCTCCTGACTTGGAGACATCTCCCAGTAGGGGCCGACAGACACTTCATACAGGAGAGCTCTGGCTGGCATCTGGCAGGTGCCCTTCTGGGGCAAAGCTTCCAGAGGAAAGAAAAGGTGAGACTCTTTGCTGTTCTGCTGCCTGCATTGGTGATTCCAGGCAAACAGAGTCTGGAGTGGACCTCCAGCAAACTCCAGCAGACCTGCAGCAGAGGAATCTGACTGTTAGAAGGAAAACTAACAAACAGAAAGAAATAGCATCAATATCAAGAAAAAAGGATGTCCACTCAGAGACTCCATCTGAAGGTCACCAACATTAAAGACCAAAGGTAGATAAATCCATGAAGATGAGGAGAAACAAGCACAACAAGGCTGAAAATTCCAAAAAACAGAATGCCTCTTCTCCAAAGGAGCACAACTCCTCACCAGTAAAGCAACAAAACTAGATGGAGAATGAGTTTGATGAATTGATAGAAGTAGGATTCAGAAGGTGGGTAATAACAAAATCCTCTGAGCTATAGGAGCATGTTCTAATCCAATGCAAGGAAGCTAAGAACCTTGAAAAAAGTTTAGAAGAATTAGTACCTAAAATAACTAGTTTAGAGAAGAACATAAATGACTGGATGGAGCTGAAAAATGCAGCACAAGGAACTTCATAAAGCATACACAAGTATCAAAAGCTGAATCAATAAATCAGAATAAAGGATTTCAGAGACTGAAGATCAACTCAGTGAAATAAAATGAGAAGACAAGATTACAGAAAAAAAAAAAAAAAAAAAAGAGTGTAAAGAAACAATAAAGCCTCCAGGAAATAGGGACTATGTGAAAAGACCAAATCTACATTTGGTGGTGGTGTACCTGAAAGTGGTGGGGAGAATGGAACCAAGTTGGAAAACACATTATCTGGGAGAACTTCCCCACCTAGCTAGACAGGCCAATATACAAATTCAGGAAATACAGAGAGCACCACAAAGATACTCCTCGAGAAGAGCAATCCCAAGACACATAATCATCAGATTCACCAAGGTGGAAAAGAAGGAAATAATGTAAAGGCCAGCCAGAGAGAAAGATCGAGTTACCCACAAAGGGAAGCCCATCAGACTAACAGCAGATCTCTCTGCAGAAACCCCACAAGTCAGAAGAGAATGGGGGCCAATATTCAACATTCTTTTTTTTTTTTTTTGATGTTTCTAAATTTGTAATTGTCTTAATATATTTCCAAGAACTTGAATCACACAGTATGAATTGACTCAAAGGCAATTACATTAGAAATAATTAAGGTGGAAACAATAGCAAACATCTGCATTTGGGGGGGATATTAGAAAACACTACTAAATGGTCTATGATTAAAAATATTAGAAAAGAAATAAAAAAATGCATGATAATAAAAATATAACATTTTAAAACATAGGATAAACAGGAAGTCATAATGAGATAAATACTAGTACAGTTTTAACTACATGTATTAAAAAATATGAAAAGCTGAAAATCAGTAATAAGTCCAATTTTGAAAAGGAAGTTTAAGTCAAGTCCAAAGGAACAGAAAGAATAAGAAAAAAAAAACCCACCGAAAACAATGGTGTATATGGTGAGACTATAACAGAAAAAATCAACAAATAAAGAGTTGTTATTTGAACAGATTGAAAATAGGTTAGGCAAAATTTATCAATGAAAAAACTGAATCAGAAAAATAATGATGATGACATAAAAGATAATGTAATATATTTTAACTTATTTTGATAAAAAATTTGAAGTTTTACGAACAATAAACAACCAATTAAGTTTGATACATAAACATCTTGTAGTTGATGTAGTTGCTCTAATTTTTTTAAAATTTTTTTTCTTTTTTCTTTTTTTTTTTTAATTATACTTTAAGTTGCAGGGTACATGTGCATAATGTGCAGGTTTGTTACATATGTATACTTGTGCCATGTTGGTGTGCTGCACCCATCAACTCGTCAGCACCATCAATTCATCATTTATATCATGTATAACTCCCAGTGCAATCCCTCCCTCTCCCCCCTCCCCATGATAGGCCCCAGTGTGTGATTTCCCCTTCCAGAGTCCAAGTGATCTCATGTTCAGTTCCCACCTATGAGTGAGAAAATGTGGTGTTTGGTTTTCTCTTCTTGTGAATAGTTTGCTAAGAATGATGGTTTCCAGCTGCATCCATGTCCCTACAAAGGACGCAAACTCATCCTTTTTATGGCTGCATAGTATTCCATGGTGTATATGTGCCACATTTTCTTAATCCAGTCTGTCACAGATGGACATTTGGGTTGATTCCAAGTCTTTGCTCTTGTGAATAGTGCCACACAAAACATACGTGTGCATGTGTCTTTGTAGTAGAATAATTTATGATCCTTTGGGTAATACCCAGTAGTGGGATGGCTGGGTCATATGATACATCTAGTTCTAGATCCTTGAGGAATTGCCATACTGTTTTCCATAATGGTTGAACTAGTTTAGAATCCCACCAACAGTGTAAAAGTGTTCCTATTTCTCCACATCCTCTCCAACACCTGTTGTTTCCTGATTTTTTAATGATTGCCATTCTAACTGGTGTGAGATGGTATCTCATTGTGGTTTGATTTGCATTCTCTGATGGCGAGTGATGATGAGCATTTTTTCATGTGTCTGTTGGCTGTATGAATGTCTTATTTTGAGAAATGTCTGTTCATATCCTTTGCCCACTTTTTGATGGGGTTGTTGTTTTTTTTCTGTAACTGACCAAGGTTGTTTATAGATTCAATGCCATCCCCATCAAGCTACCAATGAGTTTCTTCACAGAATTGGAAAAAAACTGCTTAAAGTTCATATGAACCAAAAAAAGAGCCCCATTGCCAAGACAATCCTAAGTCAAAAGGACAAAGCTGGAGGCATCACGCTCCCTGACTTCAAACTATACTACAAGGCTATAGTAACCAAAACAGCATGGTACTGGTACCAAAACAGAGATATAGACCAATGGAACAGATCAGAATGCTCAGAAATAATACCACACATCTATACAGTCATCTGATCTTTGACAAACCTGAGAGAAACAAGAAATGGGAAAAGGATTCCCTATTTATAAATGGTGCTGGGAAAATTGGCTAGCCATAAGTAGAAAGCTGAAACTGGATCCTTTCCTTACTCCTTATACGAAGATTATTCAAGATGGATTAGAGACTTAAATGTTAGACCTAATACCATAAAACCCTAGAGAAAATCTAGGTAGTACCATTCAGGACATAGGCATGGGCAAGGACTTCATGTCTAAAACACCAAAAGCAATGGCAGCAAAAGCCAAAATTGACAAATGGGATCTAATTAAACGAAAGAGCTTCTGCACAGCAAAAGAAACTACCATCAGAGTGAACAGGCAACCTACAGAATGGGAGAAAATTTTTGCAATCTACTCATCTGACAAAGGGCTAATATCCAGAATCTACAAAGAACTCAAACAAATTACAAGAAAAAAGTCAACATTCTTAAGACAAGATTTTGTAACCCAGAATTTCATATCCAGCCAAACTAAGCTTCATGAGTGAAAGAGAAATAAAATCCTTTACAGACAAGCAAATACTGAGAGATTTTGTCACCACCCGGCTTGACTTACAAGAGTTCCTGAAGGAAGCACTAAACTTGGAAAAGAGCAACTAATACTAGCCACTGCAAAAACACACCAAATGGTAAAGACCGTTGGCACTATGAAGAAACTGCATCAACTAATGGGCAAAATAACCATCTAACATCATAATGACAGGATCAAATTCACACATGACAATATTAACCTTAAATGTAAACAGTCTAAATGCCTCAATTAAAAGACACAGAATGGCAAATTGGATAAAGAGTCAAGACCCATAGGTGCGCTGTATTCAGCAGACCCATTTCATGTGCAAAGGTACACAAAAGCTAAAAATAAAGAGATGGAGGAATATTTACCTTGCAAATGGAAAGCCAAACAAAGCAGGGTGTGTAATCCTAGTCTTTGATAAAACAGACTTTAAACCAACAAAGATCAAAAGAGACAAAGAAGGGCATTATATAATGGTAAAGGGATCAATGTAACAAGATGAGCTAACTATCCTAAATATATATGCACCCATACAAGAGTACTCAGATTCATAAATCAAGTTCTTAGAGACCTATAAAGAGACTTACACACCCACACAACAATAGTGGGAGAATTTAACACCTCACTGTCAATATTAAACAAATCAATGAGAGAGAAAATTAACATGGATATTCAGCATTTGAGCTCAGCTTTGGACCAAACAGACCTAATAGACAGCTACAGAACTCTCCACCCCAAATCAGCAGAATATACATTCTTCTCAGCACCTCATAGCTCTAAAATTGTCTACATAATCAGAAGTAAAATACTCCTCGGTAAATGCAATAGAATGGAAATCATAACAAAGGGTCCCTCAGACCATAATACAATCAAATTAGAACTCAGAATAAGAAACCCATTCAAAACTGCACAACTACATGAAAACTGAACTACCTGCTCCTGAATGACTACTGGGTAAACAACAAAATTAAGACAGAAATAAATAAGTTCCTTGAAACCAATGAGAACAAAGACACAACGTACCAGAATCTCTGGGACACATTTAAAGCAGTGTGTAGAGGGAAATTTTATAGCACTAAATGCTCACAAGAGAAAGGAGTAAAATTGACACACTACCATCACAATTAAAAGAACTAGAGAAGCAAGGGCAAACGGATTTGAAAGCTAGCAGAAGACAAGAAATAACTAAGATCAGAGCAGAACTGAAGGAGATAGAGACACGAAAAACCCTTCAAAAAATCAATGAATCCAGGAGTTGGTTCTTTAAAAAGATCCACAAAATAGAGAGAGACCACTAGCCAGATTAATAAAGAAGAAAAGAGAAAAGAATCAATAGATGGAATGCAAAATGATAAAGGGGATAGCACCTTTTATCCCACAGAAATACAAACTAACATCAGAGAATACTATAAACACCTCCACCCAAATAAACTAGAAGATCTACAAGAAATGGATAAATTCCTGCAGACATACACCCTCCCAAGTCTAAACCAGGAAGAAGTTGAATCCCTGTATAGAACAATGACAAGTTCTGAAATTGAGGCCATAATTAATAGTCTACCAACAAAAAAGATCCAGGACCAGACGGATTCAAAACCGAATTCTACCAGAGATACAAGGAGGAGCTGGTATGATTCCTTATGAAACTTTTCCAAACAATAGAAAAAGAGGATATCCTTCCTAAGTCATTTTATGAGACCAGCATTACTCATACCAAAACGTGCACAGATAGAACTAAAAAAAAAAAAAAAAGAAAGACAATTTCAGGCCAATATCCCTGATGAACATCCATGAGAAAATCCTCAATAAAACACTGACAAAACCTAATCCAGCAGCACATTAAATGGCTTATCCACCACAATCAAGCCAGCTTCATCTGTGGGAGCAAGGCTGGTTCAACATACACAAATCAATAAATATAATCCATCACGTAAACATAAAAAATAACAAAATGCACATGATTATCTCAATAGATTTCAATGCAGAAAAGGCCTTTGACAATATTCCACACTTCTTCATGCTAAAAGTAGAATTATTTATCAATTCTACTCATTTTATACATTTCAGTATAATTGTAAATTCATTAATTTTTATATTTTGAGATATTTAAAATCACTTTTTATTTTATGGCATTTTTATCAGGAATGTGGTTTATACTATACCTACTCTTTTTTTGTTGTTGTCTACTATAGGACTAATCTTAAAAATGCTCCATGAAGCTTGAAAATGAATAAGATTATGTTACTATCTGTACTCATGGTAATGCACTCAATATCTCTTACATGTCAATTTTATTGACGTAGAGCTTTTTCATCATTATTGACTTTTTTTTATTATAATTAAAGTTCTAGGATACATGTGCATAACGTGCAGGTTTGTTACATATGTATACTTGTGCCATGTTGGTGTGCTGCACCCATCAACTCATCAGCACCCATCAATTCATCATATATATCAGGTATAACTCCCAATGCATTCCTCCCCCCTCCCCCCTCCCCATGATAGGCCCCAGTGTGTGATGTTCCCCTTCCAGAGTCCAAGTGATCTCATTGTTCAGTTCCCACCTATGAGTGAGAACATGCGGTGTTTGGTTTTCTGTTCTTGTGATAGTTTGCTAGAATGATGGTTTCCAGCTGCATCCATGTCCCTACAAAGGATGCAAACTCATCCTTTTTGATGGCTGCATAGTATTCCATGGTGTATATGTGCCACATTTTCTTAATCCAGTCTGTCACAGATGGACATTTGGGTTGACTCCAGGTCTTTGCTATTGTGAATAGTGCTGCAATAAACATACGTGTGCATGTGTCTTTATAGCAGCATGATTTATAATCCTTTGGGTATATACCCAGCAGTGGGATGGCTGGATCATATAATACATCTAGTTCTAGATCCTTGAGGAATTGCCATACTGTTTTCCATAATGGTTGAACTAGTTTACAATCCCACCAACAGTGTAAAAGTGTTCCTATTTCTCCACATCCTCTCACACCTGTTGTTTCCTGATTTTTTAATGATTGCCATCCTAACTGGTGTGAGATGGTATCTCATTGTGGTTTTAATTTGCATTTCTCTGATGGCGAGGGATGATGAGCATTTTTCCATGTGTCTGTTGGCTGTATGAATGACTTCTTTTGAGAAATGTCTGTTCATATCCCTTGCCCACTTTTTGATGGGGCTGTTTGTTTTTTTCTTGTAAATTTGTTGAGTTCTTTATAGGTTCTGGACATCAGCCCTTTGTCAGATGAGTAGATTGCAAAAATTTTCTCCCATTCTGTAGGTTGCCTGTTCACTCTGATGGTAGTCTCTTTTGCTGTGCAGAAGCTCTTTAGTTTAATTAGATCCCATTTGTCAATTTGGCTTTGCTGACATGCTTTTGGTGTTTTAGACATGAAGTCCTTGCCCATGCCTATGTCCTGAATGGTACTAAATAGGTTTTCTTCTAGGGTTTAATGGTATTAGGTCTAACGTTTAAGTCACTAATCCATCTTGAATTAATTTCTTATAAGAAGTAAGGAAAGGATCCAGTTTCAGCTTTCTACTTATGGCTAGCCAATTTTCCCAGCACCTTTATTAAATAGGGAATCTTTTCCCATTCTTGTTTCTCTCAGGTTTGTCAAAGATCAGATGGCTGTAGATATGTGGTATTATTTCTGAGGACTCTGTTCTGTTCATTGGTCTATATCTCTGTTTTGGTACCAGAACCATGCTGTTTTGGTTACAGTAGCCTTGTAATATAGTTTGTAGTCAGGTAGCGTGACGCCTCCAGCTTTGTCCTTTTGACGTAGGATTGTCTTGGCAATGCGAGCTCTTTTTTGGTTCCATATGAAATTTAAAGCAGTTTTTTCCAATTCTGTGAAGAAACTCATTGGTAGCTTGATGGGGATGGCATTGAATCTATAAATAACCTTGGGCAGTATGGCATTTTCACGACATTGATTCTTCTATCCATGAGCCTGGTATGTTCTTCATTTGTTAGTGTCCGCTTTATTTCACTGAGCAGGTTTGTAGTTCTCCTTGAAGAGGTCCTTTACATCCCTGTAAGTTGGATTCCTAGGTATTTTATTCTCTTTGAAGCAATTGTGAATGGAAGTTCATTCATGATTGGCTCTCTGTTTGTCTGTTACTGGTGTATAAGAATGCTTGTGATTTTTGCAAATTAATTTGTGTCCTGAGACTTTGCTGAAGTTTCTTTTTTTTTTATTTTTTTCATTTTGCATTTTTACATTTTCTTTTTTTTTTTATACTTTAAGTTCTAGGGTACATGTGCATAACGTGCAGGTTTGTTACATATGTATACTTGTGCCATGTTGGTGTACTGCACCCATCAACTCGTCAGCACCCATCAAGTCATCATTTATATCATGTATAACTCCCCAATGCAATTCCTCCCCCCTTCCCCCTCCCCATGATAGGCCCCAGTGTGTGATGTTCCCCTTCCCGAGTCCAAGTTTCCTCATTGTTCAGTTCCCACCTATGCGTGAGAACATGCGGTGCTTGGTTTTGTCATCTTGTGACAGTTTGCTAAGAATGATGGTTTCCAGCTGCATCCATGTCCCTACAAAGGACGCAAACTCATCCTTTTTTATGGCTGCATAGTGTTCCATGGTGTATATGTGCCACATTTTCTTAATCCAGTCTGTCACAGATGGACATTTGGGTTGATTCCAAGTCTTTGCTATTGTGAATAGTGCCGCAATAAGCATAAGTGTGCATGTGTCTTGTAGTAGCAGAATTTATAATCCTTTGGGTATATACCCTAGTGGTATGGCTGGGTCATATGGTACATCTAGTTCTAGATCCTTGAGGAATTGCCATACTGTTTTCCATAATGGTTGAACTAGTTTACAATCCCACCAACAGTGTAAAGTGTTCCTCTTTCTACATCCTCTCCAACACCTGTTGTTTCCTGACTTTTAATGATTGCCATTCTAACTGGTGTGAGATGGTATCTCATTGTGGTTTTGATATGCATTCTCTGATGGCGAGGGATGATGAGCCTTTTTTCATGTGTGTGTTGGCTGTATGAATGTCCTCTTTTGAGAAATGTCTGTTCATATCCTTTGCCCACTTTTTGATGGGGTTGTTTGTTTCTTTCTTGTATATTTGTTTGAGTTCTTCGTAGATTCTGGATATTAGCCCTTTGTCAGATGAGTAGATTGCAAAAATTTCTCCCATTCTGTAGTTGCCTGTTCACTCTGATGGTAGTTTCTTTTGCTGGGCAGAAGCTCTTTAGTTTAATTAAATCCCATTTGTCAATTTTGGCTTTTGTTGCCGTTGCTTTTGGTGTTTTAGACATGAAGTCCTTGCCCATGCCTATGTCCTTAATGGTACTACCTAGATTTTCTTCTAGGGTTTTTATGATATTAGGTCTATGACTTAAGTTTCTAATCCATCTTGAATTAATTTTCGTAATAAGGAGTAAGGAACGGATCCAGTTTCAGCTTTCTACTTATGGCTAGCCAATTTTCCCAGCACCATTTATGAAATAGGGAATCCTTCCCCATTTCTTGTTTCTCTCAGGTTTGTCAAAGATCAGATGGCTGTAGATGTGTGGTATATTTCTGAGGACTCTGTTCTGTTCCATTGGTCTATATCTCTGTTTTGGTACCAGTACCATGCTGTTTTGGTTACTGTAGCCATGTAGTATAGTTTGAAGTCAGGTAGCGTGACGCCTCCAGCTTTGTCCTTTTGACTTAGGATTGTCTTAGCAATGTGGGCTCTTTTTTGGTTCCATATGAACTTTAAAGCAGTTTTTTGCAATTCTGTGAAGAAACTCATTGGTAGCTTGATGGCGATGGCATTGAATCTATAAATCACCTTGGGCAGTATGGCCATTTTCATGATATTGATTCTTCATATCCATGAGCATGGTATGTTCTTCTATTTGTTTGTGTCCTCTTTTATTTCACTGAGCAGTGGTTTGTAGTTCTCCTTGAAGAGGTCCTTGACATCCTTGTAAGTTGGATTCCTAGGTATTTTATTCTCTTTGAAGCAATTGTGAATGGAAGTTCATTCCTGATTTGGCTCTCTGCTTGTCTGTTACTGGTGTATAAGAATGCTTGTGATTTTTGCACATTAATTTTGTATCCTGAGACTTTGCTGAAGTTGCTTATCAGCTTAAGGAGATTCTGGCTGAGACAATGGGGTTTTCTAAATATACAATCATGTCCTCTGCAAACAGGGACAATTTGACTTCTTATTTTCCTAACTGGATACCCTTTATTTCTTTCCCTTGCCTGATTGCCCTAGCCAGAACTTCCAACACTATGTTGAATAGGAGTGGTGAGAGAGGGCATCCCTGTCTTGTGCCAGTTTTCAAAGGGAATTTTTCCAATTTTTGCCCATTCAGTATGATATTAGATGTGGGTTTGTCATAGATAGCTCTTATTATTTTGAGGTACATTCCACCAATACGGAGTTTATTGAGCGTTTTTAGCATGAAGGGCTGTTGAATTTTGTCAGAAGCCTTTTCTGCATCTATTGAGAAAATCATGTGGTTCTTGTCTTTGGTTCTGTTTATATGCTGGATTAGGTTTATTGATTTGTGAATGTTGAACCAGTCTTGCATCCCAGGGATGAAGCCCACTTGATCATGGTGGATAAGTTTTTGATGTGCTCCTGAATCCGGTTTGGCAGTATTTGATTGAGAATTTTTGCATCGAAGTTCATCAGGGATATCGTTCTAAAATTCTCTTTTTTTGTTGTGTCTCTGCCAGGCTTTGGTATCAGAATGATGTTGGCCTCATAAAATGAGTTAGGGAGGATTCTCTCTTTTTCTATTGATTGGAATAATTTCAGAAGGAATGGTACCAGCTCCTCCTTGTACCTCTGGTAGAATTCAGCTGTGAATCCATCTGGTGCTGGACTGTTTTTGGTTGGTAGGCTATTAATTATTGCCTCAATTTTAGAGCCTGCTATTTGTCTATTCAGGGATTCAACTTCTTCCTCGTTGAGTCTTGGAAGAGTGTAAGTGTCCAGGTAATTATCCATTTGTTCTAGATTTTCTATTTATTTGCATAGAGGTTTTTATAGTATTCTCTTATGGTAGTTTGTTATCTGTGGGGTCAGTGGTGATATCCCCTTTATCATTTTTTATTGCATCTATTTGAATCTTCTCTCTTTTCTTCTTTATTAGTCTTGCTAGTGTTCTGTCAATTTTGTTGATCTTTTCAAAAAACCAACTCCTGGATTCATTGATTTTTGGAGGGTTTTTGTGTCTCTATCTCCTCAGTTCTGCTCTGATCTTAGTCATTTCTTGCCTTCTGCTAGCTTTTGAATGTGTTTCCTCTTGCCTCTCTAGTTCTTTTAATTGTGATGTTAGAGTGTCAATTTTAGATCTTTCCAGCTTTCTCTTGTGGGCATTTAGTGCTATAAATTTCCTCTACACACTGCTTTAAATGTGTCCCAGAGAGTCTGGTATGTTGTATCTTTGTTCTCATTGGTTTCAAAGAACATCTTTATTTCTGCCTTCATTTTGTTATGTTCCCAGTAGTCATTCAGGAGCAGGTTGTTCAGTTTCCATATATTTGCACGGTTTTGATTGAGTTTCTTAGTCCTGAGTTCTAGTTTGATTGTGCTGTGGTCTGAGAGACAGTTTGTTATAATTTCTGTTCTTGTACATTTGCTGAGGAGTGCTTTACTTCCAATTATGTGGTCAATTTTGGAATAAGTGCGATGTGGTGCTGAGAAGAATGTATGTTCTGTTGAATTGCAGTGGAGAGTTTTATAGATGTCTATTAGGTCCACTTGGTGCAGAGATGAGTTCAATTCCTGGATATCCTTGTTAACTTTCTGTCTCGTTGATCTGTCTAATGTTGCCAGTGGAGAGTTGAAGTCTCCCATTATTATTGTATGGGAGTCTAATTCTCTTTGTAAGTCTCTAAGGACTTGGTTTATTAATCTGGGTGATCCTCTATTGGGTTCATATGTATTTAGGAGAGTTAGCTCTTCCTGTTGAATTGATCCCTTTACCATTATGTAATGGCCTTCTTTGTCTCTTTTGATCTTTGATGGTTTAAAGTCTGTTTTATCAGAGACTAGGATTGCAACCCCTGCTTCTTTTTGTTCTCCATTTGCTTGGTAGATCTCCCTCCATCCCTTTATTTTGAGCCTATGTATGTCTCTGCGTGTGAGATGGGTCTCCTGAATACAGCAGACAGATGGATGTTGACTCTTTATCCAGTTTGCCAGTCTGTGTCTTTTACTTGGAGCGTTTATTCCATTTACATTTAAGGTTAATATTGTTATGTGTCAACTTGATCCTGTCATTATGATATTAACTGGTTATTTTGCTCGTTAATTGATGCGGTTTCTTCCTAGCCATCATGGTCTTTACATTTTTGCATGATTTTGCAATCACTGGTACCAGTTGTTCCTTTCCATGTTTAGGGCTTCCTTCAGGGTCTCTTGTGAGGCAGGCCTGGTGGTGACAAAATCTCTAAGCATTTGCTTATCTGTAAAGGATTTTATTTCTCCTTCACTGATGAAACTTAGTTTGGCTGGATAGAAATTCTGGTTTAAAATTCTTTTCTTTAAGAATGTTGGATATTGGCCCCCACTCTCTTCTGGCTTGTAGAGTTTCTGCCAAGAGATCTCCTTTTAGTCTGATGGGTTTCCCTTTGTGGATAACCCGACCTTTCTCTGTGGCTGCCCTTAAGATTTTTTCTTCATTTCCACTTTGGTGAATCTGGCAATTATGTGTCTTGGAGTTGCTCTTCTCGAGGAGTATCTTTGTGGCGTTCTCTGTATTTCCTGAATTTGAATGTTGGCCTGCCCTATTAGGTTGGGGAAGTTCTCCTGGATGATATCCTGAAGAGTGTCTTCCAACTTGGTTCCATTTTCCCCCTCAGTTTCAGGCACCTCAATCAGACGTAGATTTGGTCTTTTTACATAATCCCATACTTCTTGCAGGCTTTGTTCATTTTTTTTCTTCTTTTTTCTTTTGGTTTCTCTTCTCGCTTCATTTCATTCATTTGATCCTCAATCGCTGATACTCTTTCTTCCAGTTGATCGAGTCGGTTACTGAAGCTTGTCTATCTGTCACGTATTTCTCGTGTCATGGCTTTCATCTCTGTCATTTCGTTTATGACCTTCTCTGCATTAATTAGTCTGTCAATTCTTCCACTCTTCTTTCAAGATTTTTAGTTTATTTTTGCTGGGTATGTAATTCCTCCTTTAACTCTGAGAAGTTTGATGGACTGAAGCCTTCTTCTCTAATCTCGTCAAAGTCATTCTCTGACCAGCTTCGATCCGTTGCTGGCGATGGGCTGCACTCCTTTGTATGGGGAGATGCGCTCTTATTTTTTGAATTTCCAGCTTTTCTGCCCTGCTTTTTCCCCATCTTTGTGGTTTTATCTGTCTCTGGTCTTTGATGATGGTGACATACTGATGGGGTTTTGGTATAGGTGTCCTTCTTGTTGGATACTTTTCCTTATAACAGTCAGGACCCTCAGCTGCAGTTCTGTTGGAGATTGCTTGAGGTCCACTCCATACCCTGTTTTCCTGGGTATAAACAGCAGAGGTTGCAGAAATAGAATATTGCTGAACAGCGAGTGTACCTGTCTGATTCTTACTTTGGAAGCTTCCTCTCAGGGGTGTACTCCACCCTGTGAGGTGTGTGGTGTCAGACTAGTGGGGGTTGTCTCCCAGTTAGGCTATTCAGGGGTCAGGGACTCACTTGAGCAGGCAGTCTGTCCCTTCTCGGATCACAATCTCTGTGTGGGGAGATCCACTGCTCTCTTCAAAGCTTTCAGACAGAGTCGTTTGCGTCTGCAGAGGTTTCTGTTGCTTTTTTTGTTCTTTTTGTTTAGCTGTGCCTTGTCTCCTGAGGTGGAGTCTACAGAGACAGGCAGGTTTCCTTGAGCTGCTGTGAGCGTCACCCAATTCGAGCTTCCCAGCAGCTTTGTTTACCTACTTAAGCCTCAGCAATGGTGGGCGCCCCTCCCCAAGCCTCGCTGCTGCCTTGCGGTTAGATCACAGACTGCTGTGCTAGCAATGAGGGAGGCTCCATGGCCGTGGGACCTTCCCGGCCAGGTGTGGGATGTAATCTCCTGATGTGCCCATTTGCTTAAAGCGCAGTATTCGGATGGGAGTTACCCGATTTTCCAGGTGTTGTGTGTCTCAGTTCCCTGGCTAGGAAAAGGATTTCCTTCCCCGTTGCGCTTCCCAGGTGAGGCGATGCCTCACCCTGCTTCAGCTCTCACTGGTCGGGCTGCAGCAGCTGACCAGCACTGATTGTCTGGCACTCCCTAGTGAGATCACCCCAGTTCCTCAGTTGAAAATGCAGAAATCACCAGTCTTCTGTGTCACTCACGCTGGGAATTGGAGACTGGAGCTGTTCCTATTCGACCATCTTGCTCCGCCCCCCCCATTATTGTCTTTTTAAAATTTTCTTGCTCAATCATTGGCTAACTAAAGTGAGTTTAAATATCCTACTACTTTTTTCTTTGGCCAATTTGTCCTTGCATTTCCTGTGGTTTATAGTTTACATTATGATATTTGGCATATACTGCTACACGATAGTAGAATAATTAATGTGGATTCAACCTTTACTATTACAAACTTCCCTTTTTGTGTCCTTTATGCATTTTTAATCTTCAACTCAAGCTAGTGATATTAAAAGCACAACTCTAGCAGTCTTTTGTCCTTTCTTTGACTGTTACTTGGTTGTTTTGTTTTAGATGTATTTTTTGAATTTAATATCAGGTAATATCTATGTTATCCTAATCAGTAATTCTGGTACTCTTTTTTCCTTTTTTGTATTTGATATAACATTTTGTATTATTTTTATAATCATATTTTCTGTTTTCTATTTTTAATATTTTATTTTCTTTTCATTTGTTTTGTAGGTTATCTTTCTTGTCTTTTTTGTGTGTGTTTGTTCGAGTTATTTTGGAAGTTCATAATCTGTTTTGTTTCTTCTGATAGATACATTTATAGCTTTAGCTAACATACATAAACCTATTTTCTTGATTTTTGAATTGTACACATTATTTATTTTCCCCATTCATTAAAGATGAGCTTATTAGCACACTTACGCTTTTTCTTACTTTCTTTGCTCCTACCTTCAATATTATTACTACTTTATTTATTCTGATGATCATCTTTAGGAAGAGTTCTCTGACTTAGTTGTTTACCCTTTGGACTTCTTTTTATTGCCCCAGTGCCTGAAGAACATTTTTTATATAAAAATTCCAAAATTTTATAAAAAGATGAATTGTTGTTTATAAGACTGTCTCTTTTTTTCCCCCTGGATATACTTTACTTTTCTTCTATAGAATCAATTCTTTAGCTCAGGGAATTTTTCTGTTATGTCTTTGAGTGTCTTTTTTTTTCTCTTTTCCTTCTGTTGGGTGTTTTACCTTAGGGTCAACAGGTTTCTTTATGGTGGCTCATTTTTGTCTCTCTTGCATGACTGACTTGTCTCTAATTTTATTCATGATTGTGTCTTCTACTTCCTATTCACTATGTTTATTTTAAGCCCCTTTTCCTCTAAATATTTAGCCATGTATATTCTGTTTCTCTGTTTCATTTGAGGGTGCTTTTGGTTTTGTTTTTATTGTGTCCCTTTCTTTTATAATGTTGTTGTTTTGGTGCTTTAATTAGCTTGGTAATCTCCATTTTCATCACTTTTTTTAACATTTAGTCTTTGATATTTTGCTTCATTTGATTAATATTCTCTGTCATTACTTCTGCAGTTCGAAACAAAAATATAATTTTCTTTCAGTTTTTATACTGTTTTCTTAAAGACTGAATTCTTCATATCTCCTTCCTTCCTTCCTTCCTTCCTTCCTTCCTTCCTTCCTTTCTTCCTTCCTTCCTTCTTTCCTTCCTTCCTTCCTTTTTCTTCCTTACTTCCTTCCTTTATAGCTGTAGTATTTTTTCACATCTGCCAAAATATTTTTTCAAATTATTCATATATTGAAAGTGAGTGGCTTAATGAAAATCTTATATTTGCTCTGATATAATGTGGGTAAATTCTTGACTCCTTCCCCACTTTCTCTGGGTCTGTTTTCTTCAGAACTTTTATTTAAGAATTGATTATTGCCTCTTTCATCTTCTTTTCTGTGGCTTGGAGGTGTAAGCACAGTGGAGCAACTCAGCTGGTTTTGTGAATTATCTAAACTCAAGAACTTGAACTCTGCTTCTCATCATGTGATACATATCTAATATAATATAATATAATATAATATAATGAATAATATACATAATATATAATATTATATATATATATATATATATATATCTTATAAGTCCACTAACTATAGGCAAAGATGTACTCTATTTCTATATATGAGGATACCATTTGACTCTAAACATTTCTCTAATTCAAGGTAGAATATTGAAACCTTTGTCCACAACAAAGTTAGTCATGTTGTTATTTACTTCTAGTTCAAACTCATGTCCCTAACAACTATGTTTTATACCCACCAAAATGTAGATGGAAAAGATAGGTGAAAACCATACGTTTTGACCTAGGCATTATTAGACCAGAAGGGTTTGAAGGGAGGGGGTAATTATTATTCTCTGTGTGAATCCTATCCCTTACCTGCTCACTTTTTAGATAGTTTTCTCTTATTATTTCTCTTTTCTTTTTTGATATCTCTCAGTGACTATAATCATTCTGTTTTCCATCCCTACCTTTCACTCCTACTAGGAAAAATGACAATGGCATATTTTGTTGAGATACTAAAGCAGAAGGAAACGAAACAGAGCTGCGTCCACTCTCAGAGGATTTGGATTTGTACCTACACAAACTCCTCTGTTTTTTTCATCTCCAGATTCAGGTTTGTTATTAAGATTTTATAGGATATTATTCACTTATCCCCTTTCTGAGTAATACCTGCTTGAAGTTGCTGATTCTGTATTTCTCTAGAATCAGTTTTTTCAAAGATTGTGACATTAGATTATGACTTTTTCCAAACTTGTTCTCCTCTTTTTTAGAAATGTATATTTTGAAATGTAATTTTTTTCATTTACTTTGATTTGAAGTAATACTGTGATCTGTAGACTAGTCAAAAGCTATCTAGTGTCAATCACATGCTAGGCACCACTGATGCACAAAGTAGGAGCTCCTAAATACCTAGTGGTCAGTGAAGGATTTAAGTTTAATTGTTTTGTTCGGTTGCTCTCACAGAGAACTGTACATATAGAATGGTCAATTTGTGAGAAAAAATAAAAATACACATTTGTATTTCTCTATATACATTTTGTATTCACAAAAAAGTATCTGATAGGACAGATACCAATTAATACCATTGTCTTTGTGGTAAAAATGAGGCTTATGGAGAACATACACTTTTTATTTTATATCTGTCTGAGTTGTTTAACACTTTCTTTCTTTTTTTTTTTTTTTTTCCTTCTTTGAGATGGAGTCTCGCTCTATCACCCAGGCTGGAGTGCAGTGGCACGATCTTGGCTCACTGCAACCTCCACCTCCCAGGTTCAGGTGATTCTCTTGCCTAAGCCTCCTGAGTAGCTGGGATTACAGGCATGCACCACCATTCCTGGCTAATTTTTGTATTTTTAGTAGAGATGGAGTTTCATCATGTTGGTCATGCTGGTCTCGAACTCCAGACCACATGATCTGCCCTCCTTGGACCCCTAAAATGCTGGGATTACAAGGATGAACCACTGGCAACTCTTTCTTTTCTAAAATGGCAAATATTTTCTTTATAATATGAAAAGATAAAGCTCTCATTTTGAAAGCAATTAAGTTTTAATTGTTAACACAAGAAGAAATAATTAACCTGTAGTCATATACCCTTGTTTCCTTAAATATTGCTCTAAGTCATATTATTTTTAAAAATACAATGCATGTTAGTTATGTTGTTTGTTCACAGCTGTTTTAGAAAGCTTCTGACATTTTTCCAATATACATACATAAAAGGAAGACATATGCTTCCTTTTACTTATGTAAAAGTAAAAGGAAGACACATGCTATTTTTTTCAGTTAAACACACCAAGAGGAAGGCTAACTAAGGCCCTTCCTTACACCATACACAAAAATCAATTCAAGAGGTTAGGCATGGTGGCTCACGCCTATAATCCTAGCACTTTGGGAGGCCGAGGGGGGAAGATCACTTGAAGTCAGGAGTTCAAAACCAGCCTGGACAACATCGTGAAGCCCTGTCTCTACTAAAAATACAAAAAATAAACAGGGCGTGGTGGTGTACACCTGTAAATCCAGCTACTTGGGGGGCTGAGGCAGGAGAATTGCTTAAACCTGAGAGGTGGAGGTTGCAGTGAGCCGAGATTGGACCATAGCACTCCAGCCTGGGCAGCAGAGCAAAACTCCGTCTCAAAATAAAAATAAAGAAATAAAATAAAAATAAAATAAACTCAAGATTGATTAAAAACTTAAATGTAAAACCTAAAAGCATGAAATCTCTGAAAGATTAACTAGGAAATACCATTCTGGACATGGGATCTGGCAAAGATTTCATGACAAAGATACCAAAAGCAACTGCAACAGAAACAAAAATTTACAAATGGGACGGGACTTAATTAAACTAAAGAGTCTCTGCACAGCCAAATAATGGGAGAAAATATTGGCAAACTATGTATTTGACAAAGGTGTAATATCCGAAATCTATAAGGAACTTAACAATTTAAAAAGGAAAAAATAAAACCTAGTTTAAAAGTAGGTAAAGGACATGAACAGATGCTTTTCAAAAGAAGAAATACACGTGACCAACAAGCATATGAAAAAATGTTCAACATCACTAATCAATAGAGAAATGCAAATTAAAAGTACAATGAGATACCATCTCATACCAGTCAGAATGGCTATTATAAAAAAGTAAAAAAATAACAGATTCTGGTGAGGTTGCAGAGAAAAGGGAACACTTATACACAATTGGCTGGAATGTAAATTAGTTCAACCACTGTGGAAAGCAATATGGTGATTCCTCAAGGAACTTCAAACCGAATTACCATTTGACCCAGCAATCCCATTATTGGGTATATACCCAAAAAAATTGTAATCATTCTACCATAAAGACACAAGCATGCATATGTTTACTGCTGTACTGTTCATAATAGCAAAGACATGGAATCAACCTAAATGTTCATCAGCGTCAGAGTGGATAAAGGAAACGTGGTACATATACACCATGGAATACTATGCAGTCATAAAAAAGAACAAGATTTTGTTTTTTGCAACAATGTGGATGGAGCTGGAGGTTATTATCCTAAGGAAAGTAACCAGGAAAAGAAAACCGAATACTGCATGTTCTCACTTATAAGTTGGATATCTCAGGGAGTAGGTTTGCAAACTGTGGGCCTCAGGGCTACCTCAGTCACTCTAGAAGAATAATAAAAGGAATACTGCTCTGAATTCTTTTCGTGGATTCACACAATAAATTTATTATCAAATACTATTATATGTCCAAAAGCCATTCTACTGTAGAATGACTATGTTGACAGTCTATCAGCCACACATCAGATAGACACTTTTGGCTAATCTTGACTAATTATTAAAGATCCAGGCCAAAAAGAAGAAATCACTGGTTCAGGTCCCAATTGATACATTTCCAAGAAATGCTCCAGAGGTAAAGTTAGTACATGAAACACCTTGACATCTAAAGAACGTTCCTGTTCCACTTCTCTGGCCCTTGCTAAATGTTGTCTTAAGACTGGCAATGTAAGCTTTCTCCAGGCATAAAGGGCATAAAACAGATATGCTCCCAACTAAAGAACAATACTGTGTGACATTATATGCTCAGAAAAATTACGTATAGTTTTCATGAATAGTCTTGTATTCGTTAGGGTGAATAAAGTAAGTTGCTGTTAAAACAAAAAGACTCCAAAATGCAGAGGCTTAATTAAGTTAGAAGCTTTTATCTCCTGTAACTGTCCAGAGGTGAGTAGTTCAGGTTCGGCACCAATGCACATAAAATTTTCCCCAAACTCACTGTTTCTAAACAGGAAAAAATGAGATTGAAGTGGACAACCAGCTTCCCCACTATCTTGGGCTCCATGCCTTAACCCATGGGAAGCATTGTGAATCTCTAAAGAGAGAAATATTCCTAAGAACAGGTGGAGACAAAGGGATAATGTGAGACTTCTATTCCCAGCCCTGGAACCTCTGCTCTGTAATTCAGCCAAAGGAGATGCTAAAACATGGTGACTGCTCAATAGCACCATGCTGCAGGAGATTCGTCCCACAGGTCTCCTCGGCACAAACCCCTAGCTAACCTTTCCACAATGCCATGATATTCCCTTTGGGATCTCCCCATTCAGGAAGAGCAATGCTCAGATAATTTACTACAGCCAAGGTGAACCTGGACTGCAGGTAACACCTGGAACCGAAAAGCAGCAGTGACATAGCAGTAAAGGACCTCTAAGTAAATATATCAAATAAAAAACAAAACAAGCCAAGAAGAGAGGACTGGAAGAAATAATTATTTCTACAATGCAAAGACATAGAAATACATTAAAAAGACCAGAAAACAGGGAACCATGATCTCCCCAAATGGGCAAGGCGAGGAACCAGTAACTGACCCTAGTGAGATGATGATATGTGAGCTCTCTGACCAGGAATCTAAAATAGTAGTTTAAAGGAAACTCAGTGATTTCCAAGTGAGAACAGATGAGCAGGTTTAGAAATTTACCAGAGAAATTTAACAAAGAGATTGGAAAAAAAAATCAAGCAGAAATTTTGAAACTGGTAAATACATTTGCTGAACTAAAAAACAAATTAGAGACGGTCAACAGCAGGATGGACCAAGCAAGGGAAAGAATCAGTGAACTTGAAGACAGGCTATTTGAAAATACAGGCTCAGTGGAGAATAAAAGAATAAAAAGCAATGAAGATCACCTACAAGACATAAAAAATTACCCCCAAAAGATCAAATCTAATCGTTATTAATATTCAAGTGGAAATTGAGCAAGAACAAGGAGTAGAGCACTTATTCAAATGAAAAAAAAAATAACATAAATCTGTTCAAAACATGAGAAAGATATGAATATCCAGGTACAAGAAGATCAGAAAACACCAGGCAGATTTGATTCAAATAAGAATACTGCAAGGCTTATAATAATTAAACTCTCAAAGGTTAATTCTGAAGAGATAATCTTAACAGTAGCATAATAAAAAGAGCAAATAGCATCTAAAGGAGATCCAATCTGCGTGTCAGCAGATTTCTCAGTGAAAACCATACAGGCCAGAGCGACTAGAACAACATTTTCAAAGTTCTGGAATAAAAATTGCCTGCATCCAAGAATACTGTATCCAGAAGATTTATCCTTCAAATATGTAGAATAAAGACTTTCCAAGACAAACAAAAGTTGAGAGAATTCGTCACCACTAGACCCATCTTACAACAAATGCTAACGAGTTCTTCAATCTGAAAGAAAAACACACTAATATGAAAAAAAAAAAAAGCCTGTATAAAACTTACTGGTAAAATTAAGTATGCAGACAAATCCAGAATAATATAATACTGCAATTATGGTGGGCAGTCTATTCATAACTATTGTATGATGCCCAAAATACAAATCTATTGAAACCAATAATAACTACAGCAACCTGGTAAGAGCTAGGTAATATAAAAATATGTAAGTTGAGATGACTAGATGTCAAAATCCAGGGAGAATGGCGTTAATGTATAGACAGTTTTGTATTTCATTTTTCTTTATTCTCTTTGTGATCTAAAGTAAGTTGTCATCTCTTTAAATTAACTTGTTATAGCTATAAGATGGTGTTTTTTGTAAGCCTAATGGTAACCATAATGCAAAAACCTGGAATAGATTTACTGAAAGTAAAAAGCATATCAAAACATACTACCAGAGAAAAATCACCAAACCACAAGGGAAGACAATAAGAAAGGAATAAAGAAAAAGAGGAGTTGCAAAACAACCAGAAAACAAGCAACAAAATAGTAGTAGTAAGTTCTTACCTATCAATAAGAATACTGAATATAAATGGACTCAAATCTCCATGAGAATGGCTTAAACTAGTTTCTCTTCTTTCAAGCCAATGGAGGTAGAGGAGTGAGATAAATTGTGTGGAAAGCAAGTTCATCTTTACAAAGATAAACAAGAAGTTGCATACATTATGTCCACTTGTAGCCCTTTGGTTTTAACTTAGTTTCATTGACATACTTAACTACAAGGGAGACTAGAAAATGTAACCTCTAGCTGAATATTCAGCTAAACTTAGGGATGATTCTATTGCCAAAAGGAAAAGGGAGAGATGAATAGTGAAGAAGAGTTTGTGGTCTTTCCAGTAGCACAGATCCCAATTTCAATAGAACTTGGGTTCATCATTGAGATTAAGACATTGTAGGAAGTGTGATAAGCCTACCAGGGATATGTTTTCTGCGGGTAAAGGAAAAAGTGATCCTTTGGGAAAAACACATCCTAAGAGAAGAGAGGGTCAACAAGACAAGACTAGCTCAATAACAGAGTCTCAACTGGATAGGAGAAATGATACTAAATAGAGCATGGCAAATAAATGTCATTTTTATTTGTTCCATGCTCCAGATCTTTATGTACTCATTTATAAATAATTGAGGAAGACAATTTTTAAAAAAATATGAGATAAATTTCTTAATATAAACCTCTGAAGAAATAGTATACCAAGTGTGACAGTGTATAACACCAAAGGGTGAAGGTGTATGCTTCTCTTGTCTGCTAACATATAGCTTGGCTTCTGTACATCAGATATACATAACATAGAAAGTATAAACCTCATTAGCTAGTACATACTCAAAGATCTTGCTTGTTAACTATTTTTAATATATAATATTTAATATATATATATTTAATATATATATATAGTTATCAAACACTTCTTATGTGTCAGGTACTGTATTGAAAGCTTTTATGTGTATTATCTCATTTAATCCTCAGAACAATTGTGTAAGTTAGTTACTTTGTTATTCATTAGAAAGTGAGGCCCAAGAAATTAAAAGTAATTTTGCCAAGATCAAAAGCTGATAGGTGATATAACCAGGATTTAACTTGGTTTCTTCCCAACTGCACAAACCTCATTTATTGTCACTATATTGCACAAAATCATGAAAGAAATAATTGAAAAAAATAAACATGAAGGGAGTTTGAAGCCCTTAAACAGTGAGCAAGAAGGAAGACTGGAGAAATGACTTACTTAAAATTCTACTGCAGTGTGACCTAGAGAAACACAAATTAACCTGGAAATTATCTATTTAATGGGAATTGCAATGAACTATGATAGTGGCACTATGGAGTTTTGCAAATAATACTGTCTAAACACAGGCAGAATAATTAACTGTTCTTACCTGAAATGAGAAATAACAGGAATTAAGAAATTTCCTAGAATATAACTATTTCCAAAAGGAACAAGCAAAGGCTTGAAGATTTAATTTAAAAGAGCATATTTACTTAGAGATAGAAAGGGAGTCATTGACCAACTTTAAAGGTCCATTCAACATGCACAATACATATTCTAATATGTAGCTGTCTTTCCAAGGGAGTTCAGTTTCCAGTATGATATCTTATATTTCATTTTGGTATTTGTTCTTTGTGACATTTTGAGTATTCATGCTTAAGGGGAAATTCAATTTCCTTTAAACATATTATTTGTAACAGCTTTCTGGTTTTGGAAAAATGAGTTTACTAAGCTGTTTTAAACATATTGCTAATAGTCATTATGTTCCGTAATTTCTCTTAATAAATTTTGAATTTTATTTGAGGTATTGTTATGTTTGTTATTGAGTCTTTTAAAATTACATTTTTGTATATCACTTATTACATGCTCACTTGTTACTTTTGTTACAAAGTTGGCGTCTAAAAACTAATTGCTTATCCAAATATGTCTTCAATTACTTTGTAGAATTCAGTTGTAAAACACAATTTGTTTTATAGGCTTTTTCCTTTTCAGGAAAACTTCCATTTCATAAAGTAAATCATGCCTTTGACAACTGTTTTCATCACTGTAGTATTTTGTTGTGTTTATTTTGAAAAGAACATGCAATTGCTAAAAACTATATCAATCATGAAAGTGACCCAAAGGATTGAAATGGGATCTATAAAATAAGATAAAATAATTCCCTGAATCTACCACTGGTTTGTATTTGACACTGGTCCGGTCTCTTTTCCTTTGTGGACCTTAGTTTCTCCATATAAAAACCCTATACTAAAAGCTTCTCTAACTCTGATTTTCTACGAATTAAAAAAAAAAAAAATGGCATAGGGTGGCCTGTATACCTTTTGTTTGGCCTTCCAGATCCATGTTCCACCCTCCTCTGTGCATGAGGAGACTGACCAGAGTGTAGTTTTTGGTTGAGTTTGGCTGCTGAGGTGCCCTGGAAGGAGATAAGATGAGGTGGAGATAGTGAAGTTAGGGTATTTATTTCCACCACTTACCCTCTTGTGGGGAAGGGTTTTGCCATGGCTGAGCTACATCTTCACTGTGTCTCTTTTCACTTCTTTAGGCCTAGAATGGTGGATATACACCTACTGTTATAGTTCCAAGGTACTACACTACCTTATTTGCATCTTCTGTAATTATTTTTCCATTACAACTCAGCATAAATTCCCAATTTGAGTGTGCCATTTGTTTCCTGCCAGGATCCTAACTGACAAAAAGGTAACTTAATGCTCTGAATCCAAAGATTTTCCCTAAGGATGGTGCTGTGCATGTGTTTAGCCTCTATTCAGTATAGAAGAATGAATGAAGATCAGAGACTTCAATAGAAGAGCATTATGTTTACGACTTCTAAGTATATCTTGATTTCTAGTCTATAGGAGCAGTGACTTTCATTTTTGTATCATTACTTTTTTTTATTTGTAACATGAAAGTAAAGCATTGTTTCAAAACCTTTATCAATGTTTTCTCCAAACCTCAGCAAGAGCTACATGATTTTCAGTGCCCAAACACCTTCTCCTTCTCATAACTGAATCTCCATCATCTCAATGACAGCAGATTTGCTTTGATGGGTCTTCTAGTGTTCTCTGGGGTGGTTGTATTTTCCACCCTCTCTTCTTCCTCCTCCCTCTCTTTCTCCCTCCAACTGCCTGGCCTACATGGAAGCCTTGTTCTCGAACAACAAGGCCATTTTAGATGACACCCAAGGCTAGCTCAAGATATTGATTAGCAAGAGGAAACCCAACAAGACCCACCATATCTACTATTCAACATAAAGACATAGACTGTCAGATCTGGAAGTACTAACTTAATTGCATCACAGGCTCTATCCTCGAGGTTATAGATACCTCTGGCATTCCAAAGTTAGAGGAAGGACTCTTTTAATATATAGATACATATCTATGATAAATAAAAAATGTGTCTTACACATACAGGAGTTGCAATTTTTCAAAGATTTTTAAACATGACTGTGATACAGTTACTGTGACATTTTGTATATAAGTATTTTCTCAGTCATCTTATACTAAAACATTAACAATAATCTTATAGGTTACCTCAGAATTTTTGAAACTAAAAAGAAGATTTTGCAAGAAGAGACTGCCACAATTCTTTGTTAACTTAGTAAGGCAGGTAATAGAACATTATATGTAGTATGATCTCATACATGTATTTTCAAAGATCATAAACTTATGCAAGAAAATTGTAGTTATTTCTGGAGGTAAAATAAAGAGGATGTTCACTCATATTTTATTCATGTAGTCTTGTTTGAAATGTTTACACATATGTGTTATTTGCATTGGATGAGTTCCCTGCCAAGTGGGGGTATATGTCACAAACTAATAATAGAGGTGGGTAATGCATTTCAACAAACATTGGGATGATGGTAATAAAAGTGAATAACTTCTACAGCACTTATAATGTATGAGGCACTGTTCTATTAAGTGCTTAAAATATGTACTGCATTATTATCCCTATTTTACACACTGAAGGCTGAGAAGTTAAGCCATTTGCACAAGGTTACATAGTTAGAAAGTGATAGGGCAGAATTTGAACCCAGTCGGTCTGACTCCTAAATCCACACTTTCAGTTACTAGGTCTTGAAAAGGGAAAACATAGTCCAGTCTAGGGGTTCAGAGTACTCAAATATGGTTTCTTGAGTAAATACTGCCTCATCTGGCCCTAGGGGACCAGACTACAAGCCAGAGTACAGAACAAGACTCAACATCCCTACCTGTTGTTTCTGTTACCCTTGGACCTCTGAATAAATTGCTAATCAGTTGGAATTCCCTGTCACATTCCTGACAGATATTCTGAATGGAGGAATAAGACAATGCTTTTATACTAATCATTTCATTTAGAATTGACTATAACTTTATAAGGCAAGTAGTATCCCCATTTTACAAGTGAAGAATCTGAGGCTCAGATAGATGGAATATCTTGCCCAAGCGTACACAACTAAAAAATGGTAGCGTTAGAATTTAAAACCCAGGTATTACGATGCTAGGGCAATGTATCCCCTACTATATTATGGTATTTTAAAGAGAATTTTGGACTGTGCCAGTGGATGTGGTCCCCAGACTCCTCTCATGCACTCCAGTGGTAGTTCAGGGAGCTCCACTTGTCCTCCCAATTCTATCCCTTTCACATCTGTTCTTATCTGGTTATGACCATGTTTATTGTTTCAAAAGTTAAACTAAAAGTACCATTCCCCCTTCCAAATGAATGGCCCTTTATACAGAAAGCACAGATTGGCCAGAAGTGAGTAAAACAAGGAAATTTTAGAGTATCCTCTTGTCTAGACGAGAGGGGAGAAAAGGATTACAATTTCTCTCATTCGGACAGACTGTAGAAAGGAAATGGTGAACATAATTTCCAGCAACCTCTGGTCTCCAGAAAGATAGGTCTTATCTTTTTGGTTATAGAAAGCAATTACAATGGAAGGTTCTGTCTGGGATAACAATATCTGACACTGGAAATATATCCTGTTCCTTCAGGCTTCAATGGAGGAAAGGCCCAAGGCATAGTCACAACTGTTATCAAGAGCATCTAGGTATTCAAGACCTAGGTTTCCCAGACAATAGTAATATATTGGCCCTTCTCAATTACATTGCTAAAAGTCACTCTTATATTTGAAATGAAGTATTTGAGCCAATCAAACTGTTGCACTATAACCAAATTGTTTTGGTCCGCTTTTCATTTAAAGCATAAAGGCTTCAAAATAATTAAAAGATCATTCTGGTAACCAAAGGGAGAAAGTCTTATTATAAAATGGCATTCGCTTGGGGATTCAAGGACCCCAAAGACAATTCTCCCCCAGTGCCCTACACGTAATACTCTAGGAAGATCACTGTTATACCCACACGCTCTAGCCCTAGTTTCAAGAGACTGGGGCTGTTAAACCTAATCATTGGTTAATATTTAGTTCTACAATGATCAATAGTTGAGAGGCCATGGCCATAGTGGCTTGGCCTAGGTGTTCTTTTTCAGGCTGGGGAAGAAGTTTATTTGTAATATGAGCTCCCACTGGAGTGGACTAAGGTTTGTGGGGGGTGGGGGGTGGGGAGAAGGGAGTTACTGAGGGTCTGGCTCCTGCCTTTTGGAGACATTATAAACAAGATTATGTGACATAAACAAGATTTTGTCACCTAACTGCTTAAATAAGAATGATGCAGAGAGCTTGCCTGGGAGTAACTGAAAAGAAAGCTGAAAGATGTGTGATAGTAACTGGATGTTTACATTTAGTATTTCAAGAGTGGAGTAGTTCTGGGTGATGACAATAGCCAAGGTGGCTGAAAAGAGATGTAGAACAAAGTCACTGCTGATGAAAAAGTCAAAGGACCCAAGAACCCAGATTTTAGCTGGATCATCTCTTAGAACTTGTAATCCAGGATGATAGGAGCGATGAAGACAGTGAGCCAGGTGCCAATGTCCACAATAAATGGATTGACCAGAAAGTACAGAAGTGCTAGCAAAGACAAGGGATGGAGGACAATATCCTAAGATGTCATGAGTCCAAAGACAATATATTTTTTAATACAGATGGAGGAACAAATGAATGCAACAAGCTTAATAAATAATAGTTCTCCTGCTGAACTCATCCTCAATGTTTTGGGCATGGAAACATTAAGAGGTTATCCTCATTAGTCTAGGTTCCCTTTAATACCCAACCTTGTCTATCAATACTTCCCACTGGCTCTCCTTCCCCACCTCAACAGATATCAGAGGACTGGCCATTCTGAGAGACTTATGACTGACTCTTTTCAGAAGCAGAAGGCTGAGCAATACTTGTATTTATGCTTAAGAGTGTATGTGTCTGGGCCTAGATGAAACCAAACAGGGCCAATTGGGCAGCTACCCCAGATGGCAGAAATCTGGAGAGCCCCTGATCTGTGTAATTTATTGGGGGCATCTGGTGTCATCAGACTCAATGTCTGTATCAGTGCCAAGAAATTAGAGGAGCTCCTCATCCCCATCTCCACTGGAAGGGAAGACCCAAAAGTTTGAAACAACTATTAACTACAGGGTGGCTTGCCTAAGCTAGGCCTATTCTAGTCACCTTCAACTGCAGGGCTTTGGTTTAAAGATATCCATATAGAAAATATTAACACAAAATAAAAGTGTCTGCAAAGAGGCAATGAAAGGCTTGGCAGGCTTAACTTCAGAGTGAAACTTCAATCAGCTTATTCCAGGCTGCAGCTGCCACTGCTGAGCATAACAAGAAAGAGATGATTACAATTCAACAGCAATTCACTGCGCTTAAAGGTCCTGTGCCATATATTGTGTTAAACACTGTAAGCAACAGAGAAAAGTGTAAATTTCCATTCTGGAACATAACAGTCAATGAAGAGAGAGGTACCTATACAAGTTAATCAAAGGCAGAAATTGATAAGCACTATAATGAGAAAGATGTAAACAAATTACTCTGAAAGCGTTGAGAAGGAAAGGCTGGCTTCTATCAAAATTAATCCAAGAAGGTTACAAAGAGGGTGACATTTGACCTGTGCTGAGTAAAAGAAATTGAGCCTTTATACATACAGATTGGATGCAGGCAACAACATGGACTAATACACAGAAACAGGACAATGCAGAATAAAGAATGTATAGTAATGGAATGAGAGAAGGTGATTATAGAAAGTAATACGAATAGTTAATATTAGTTCATTACTTACTGTATGTCAGAAACAATACTGAGTCTAACATGTATTAACTTAATTCTCACAATAACCCTAGGAGACAGATTAATATTATGAACATCATCATTCCCAATTGACAGTTCAGAAACTGAGACCTACAGAAGTTAAATAACTTATTGAAGATCCCACAGACAGCAAGTAGCAGAGTCAAAATTCAAACCCAGGAAGTTTGGATCCAAACAGAACACATGCTCTCAACCTCTATAGCGCATTCCCTTTCAGTAAAGGCTGGAAAAAGGTTATGAAGAACCTTGAATGCCAGGGAAAAGATTTGGGACTCTATCTTGTAGTCTTTTGTTTGATTTCTGGCTCTAGAATTCACTAGCTGAGTGATCTTGTGCAAGTTACTTAATTTTTCTGAACTTTTGTTTCCAAATTTGTAAAATGGAGATAACAAAATAAAATATTATGGGAATATAATATGATATAGTACATAGATTGTCCTGAAATACTTAGTAAATGTAGTTTCTGGTATTCACAGTAGATGTAGTATAAGACGTGGGGCACATTCCACGTGGAAGGAATAGACTGAAGTTTTCTGGTATTGTTGGAATATGGGCTATGATGATATATGGTGATGAAACTGGGAAAGGAAGAGGTGAGGACCAGCTTATGAAAGACTTAAATGTGACCTTTAAGCATGTGGCTTTTATTCTATAAGTTACAAGAGACCTATTAAACACAATAAATTTTAAAAAGACATGTGTGAAAGGTAAAAAAAAAAAAAAAAAAAAAAAAAAAAAAAAAATGATAGCTATATATGACATTCAACAAGTACCTGCTTTATACCCAGGCCTGGGCTAGGTGCTATGAGGCATACATAGACGAAGCCCCTGGATTCTAACCAGTGGGATTGATGAGACAAGAGCTCAGTCCTCGTTCACAAGAAATAGTGAAGTAGGGGGAATATAAAATTACACAACCACTTTAGAAGACAGTTTGGCAATTTCTTTAAAATTTGTACTTACCACATGACCCAGAACAACTACTTCAGAGTATTTAATGTAGAAAGTTTAAAACTTAAATTTACATACAAATATGTACAATAATGTATAATATCCCTATTCAAAATCATCAAAAAGTGAAAACAATCCAAATGTTCACCAACAGTTGAATGGATAAGAAAACCGTGATACTTGGATTCCATGGGATACTACTCAGGAATAGAAAGGAACCAACTACTGATACATATAGCAGCATGGGTGTATTTGCAAATACATTATGCTAAGAGAAAGAATCCAGAGACAAAAACTTGCTACTATATCGTTGTATTTACATGATATTCTAGTAAAACCAGAACTACAGGAGCAAACATATCAGTGGCTGCCAGAGTTTAGGGATGGTGGTATAACTACAGAGGGGATAAAAGAACAATTTGGCATCATCAAAACTGCATTGTATCTAGATTGTGGTGATGGTTACATGAATCTATGCATATGGAGGAACTCACAGAACTTTATGCTCCCCAAAAAGGAATTTTTAAAAAGGTAAGATTCAGTATTACACTATGAGAAACTTGCCAGTTCTGGTAAGTTGTTTGTCATTGTCATAAGCTTACGCAAATAATGCAAATAAAATGTCTTATGAGAGTTAGCGGAAAGTGACTTATGTTAATCTTTTATCCTTTGACAAGGTTACCAGACTGACAGCATGCAGGTAGACGTTGCTTAAAACTTTGTTGAAATCAAGTTACTTACTAAAAGTTGTGACATCTTTATGGACTATTAGATGAGTCTAACACTCCTGCTCTTGAGTGACTAAATGATCTCTATAAGAACTTATTAATTTATGGAGGTCTGTACTGGAGGCCACAAGATTCTATACTGAGCTCTATACTACTTGATATCAGTGACATAGATCAAGATATTGGTTGTTTACATTTATGGATAATATCAAGCTTCATGAAATAGTTAATCAGTGCTTTAATATCTGCATATTTTGTGGAAAATATATTAAGTCCCTGTATAAGTTTTACTGTACAAGTACAGGAGAGAAGTAGGACATGTAACCTAGGCTTAGGGGGATTCTGTGATGCACATCTCAGTATCAGGTAGCATTCATAATCTTTCTATTGGACAGGTCCTCACCTGCCATATAAGCCAAGCTTGGCTCATGGTCTAAGGGTATGATTATTACTTAGGTTGCAAGAGGTCCTGGGTTCATCAGATATTTTTGCTGTCTGAGACTGGTTGTACAAGAGTTGAATTTATCAACTTTCATAGAATCCAGTCCAAAGTCCATTGTTTCTTAGAGTTTTCTGCTGAGACTGGGTGATAAAATAACAGTCAAAAGTTATTTAGAGACAGAAAGACCATAGGAATGATGACAACTGTCATTTAGTGAGCCTCTCTTGTATTACAGCCAGTTTCCTGCTCATTGCTATATTTAATTCTCACATAACCACACAAAATTGATACCATTAGTATTTCCATTTTTCAGATGAGGAAACTCAGGCTTGGAGTTGATAATCTGCAGAGCTGTAAATACAGAATTTGAAATTATGGGCCCAATCTCTGGTGATTGTGAAGGTAATATTTTTGAGCTTCATGACATGTAGCAATAGATGGAGGCTACTCTGGCCATTCTAGAGTGGCAGGTACAAAGTCCTGGGGGCTCCAGTAGTTACCTCCCTATGGTTCTGGAAAGGTGTTATCACTCAGTTATGTTCTTGCCTTGTGGCTAAATTTTGCTATTAGTCTCTGCAAAATGGGAACCCCTACTGCCCAGCTGGACATTACTAGAAAAATTCAATGAGGACTAATGGAAGCAATGACCCTAGGCTTTTCCCAGAAAAACAGTGAAAGCAATAGTACCTCGGCTGAGTGCTAGGAGAAAAAAGACCTTCAATTCTCAAACTCAATTAGGCATCAGGGTCTCCCTAAATGATGTACATGTAGATTCCCATACCCCAGCCTTTAAATCCTGATTCAGGGGGCTGGGTCATAATATCAAGAAATCTGTATGTGGAATACACTCCTCAAGTGATTTGGATGCAGATTTTTCTGAGCTGCACCACCCTCATAGAAAGTTAGACCAAATAGACTTTGAAGTCTCTTATATCATTGAGATTCTTACTATTCTTTAAATATTCAGATATATGGCTTGGAAGATAAGTATCATGGTTATACTAAAAAGAGAGGAAAGAGATGTTGGTGCAAGCAGTTAGAAATATATGGTCAGAGATGGCTTCATGGGATCAGTCACCCTTATGCTGGATCTGGGAATGGAAATTGCATAAATACAGAAGAGGTAAATGATACACGCAGAAAGAGAGCTGAGAGGAGCAAAACCTCAAACACAGAAATGACTATGGTTAGTGTGTGGTTAGGTGTAGCAGGAAGGCTGATATTAAGGAATCCAGCCAGTCTCCCTGAAGCAAATAACCAGACATAACTTTATTAGAGAAGAGCCAAAATAAAATGAGTATTAGATGCAACCCGGAGGATTTAGGCCTCAGAAACAAATAGGGGTCTTTGTAAGTTTTGTTGCATAGAAGAAAATGGAGTCTAAAGAAATACTTTTGAAAATTTTTTGTCTGCAATCCACAGTAAAAAAAAAAAAAAAGAAAAAAAAAAAACCTTGTAGTATAGTTTGAAGTCAGGTAGCGTGATGCCTCCAGCTTGTTCTTTTGACTTAGGATTGTCTTGGCAATGCGAGCTCTTTTTGGTTCCATATGAACTTTAAAGCAGTTTTTTCCAGTTCTGTGAAGAAACTCATTGGTAGCTTGATGGGAATGGCATTGAATCTATAAATAACCTTGGGCAGTATGGCCATTTTCACGATATTGATTCTTCCTATCCATGAGCATGGTATGTTCTTCCATTTGTTTGTGTCCTCTTTGATTTCACTAAGCAGTGGTTTGTAGTTCTCCTTGAAGAGGTCCTTTACATCCCTTGTAAGTTGGATTCCTAGGTATTTGATTCTCTTTGAAGCAATTGTGAATGGAAGTTCATTCATGATTTGGCTCTCTGTTTGTCTGTTACTGATGCAGCTGGAAACCATCATTCTCAGCAAACTATCACAAGAACAGAAAACCAAACACTGCATGTTCTCACTCATAGGTGGGAACTGAACAATGAGATCACTTGGACTCGCGAAGGGGAACATCACACATCAGGGCCTATCATGGGGAGGGGGGAGGGGGGAGGGATTGCATTGGGAGTTATACCTGATATAAATGACGAATTGATGGGTGCTGACGAGTTGATGGGTGCAGCACACCAACATGGCACAAGTATACATATGTAACAAACCTGCACGTTATGCACATGTACCTTAGAACTTAAAGTATAATAATAATAAAAAAAGTACATTATTACTTGGTATATTTGTGTGTGTGCGTGTGTGTGTGTCTGTGTGTATACATATATGTATATGTGTGTGTATATATACATGTATGTGTGTGTATATGTGTATATATATGTATATATATAACTGGTCCCAATCCACCCACTAAATAACTTTTATGCCTTTTTAATGGATTATAAACTACAGTTTGAGAAACACTGCTCTAAAGTTACTGCCCTTCCTGTATAATTTTTGAGCTAATAGGCAACTATAAACTTATCTAATGAAAGGCTTCAGAAAATTCACAGACATTTAATTTTAGTTTCATTTTGAAATACATCTTAAGAATGTTTTCAAATAATTGTAATTAAAAACAGAATTCATATGCAAATGTGTGTGTGATGTACTACATTTGGATTCTTTTAGAAACCAGTTATGAATTAACTTGGACTTCATGGTTAATTTGTTTTTCATGCAGACATTGAAGTAAGGATCCTGGAATGTCTGAACTTATATTTAATCATCCTCTAAGTGCACCACTATTCAGAAAGGTGTGAGTTTTGTCTGGTCTTTCTTTGAATCAGTCTGTACATGTCTACTCAAGTGGACAACCAAGGTTCAGGTCCATTGGTTTGGCACCTGCACTCCTCTGGACATGAGTGATAGTCAGATTCAAAATATCAGAAGGATATGTAACATGTTGCATTGTGATAATATTCTATTATGGATATTTTAAGTGCTTGTGCTAAGTTTTAGATGCATCACATCAAACTTTTATATTTATTACTAGTTGTCTTAACTCATATTGTTCAGAGACATCAAGAACCTTGTTAAATACAGTTTAATAGAACAAATAAAATAATTATTCTATGATTTATGTTATTTACCTTATTTGTAATGATTAATATGTAGCTGTGGCAATTCTTAACATTGAAATAAAGTTCTTTATTCACCACCTTTGTTTTTCTACTGTAAATCTTTGAAATTCATCACTCTAGAGCGTGCTAATCAGAGATAACAATGTAGGAAGCAGCTCTATCACAAATCAGTGCCTGTTATTTGGAGCATTTGCAATTGTGACTTATAATAGTGGTTGTGCTACAAAGCAAATGCTTCCAGGTAACTACAAATTTTAAAGGCAAATGAGGTCATTCAAGGGTAGCTGGGGGACTTACATTCTTTACCACAGCACTTTGAAATGTGCTGTTGTAACCTCTGTTGTTAGTTTTTCAAATTGTTTTAATTCCAAATGTATTCCATGAATCTTCTTTTCTGTGCTTTGGGATCTCAGAAGTTGGCTCCAAAATGACCTAACCATTGGAACAGAGTGTACTTCTAGGCTCACCTTTCCATTTCAGGGAGCTGAAGCAATGTTACTTAGCAGAGTCAATTTGAGCTTATTTGAACCGTCTGTTTGTTTTCATTCTCCAGAGCATGTCTCCTTCCAAGTGGCTGCCAAAAGTCCTTTTTGTTGGACTGTTCAACTACCTGGAATAAAGCCTCTCACATTGGCAGTCCTGCAAGCCCTGGGTTGTAGCTTGTTTTCAGCTCTTCTAGAAGGTAAATTCTTGTTTGGTGCTCAGCTATTCCTCATATTGAACCTAAGTCACAGTTGCTGCTCTGTCACTGGTACCTAGCACAGGGTAGGCAAACAGCAGATGCCCCATACATTTTTGTTGAAAGAAGAAATGTAATGTCTTCTCCTCCAATAAGACTATATGGCTCTTCTGAAATTTATTGCTTTCTTCCCTGAAATTCCATAGCACTTTGTCCATATGTTAATTAAATATTTTGTCACATCATATTTATAATTGTCTACTTATCTGTCCATTTTGCTTATTGGACTGCAATCTTCTTATGGGAAATAATGACCTTGTCCTATTTGTTTTGGTCTCTTTAGTACCTAGCACACTGCCTGTTACAAGTAGGCAATGAATATTTGTTGAAGGTGTATATCAACAAAAGTACAGACAAGGCAAGGGATTAATTATTAACATATACAATACTTCAGGTATTTATGAGTTATCTATGAATACTTAACTTCCCCGTTATCATCAATCTTCTTTTTATTTATTCATTTACTCATTTACTCATACATTCATTTAAAAATATTAGTTGACCATCTACTTTGTGCCAGGCACTGTTACGCAGTATTGTATAATAAAAAGTCCCTACTCCCAATAAGCTTATATTCTTGTGAAAGAGATAAGTAATTGGAATTTAAGTAGTGATATGTTCTGTAAAGAAAAATAAAACAGGGTAAGAGGATAGACAGTGATGAGGAAGTGAAATTTTAGATACGAGAGTCAGGAAAGTCTTCTCTGAAGAAGTGACATTTGAACAGAGAATAGTGAAAGATTAATTAAGTGAATGGGTACAGGTAAAGGGGAAAATAAATAGAAGAATAAATAAACAAACAAAACCATGAGTGGAGCCTTGCATGGACCAGTGATAATAAGTGCCATAAACCATAACATATGATTAACTCAACGTTGTCACATAAATAATTTTTAATGAAGTTTCACCCATCTAGGCAAAAAAAGAAAACCTATTCCTAGCACAAAATGTGATTCTTGATTATATCCTGCCTTGAATTTGTCTTTTGTTTTATGAGTAGTAATCATATTTCCTCAACTAATGTTTAATAACCTAAAAGAAGGATAATGGATTATAATTTATTTTCTTGTCCTTTCTAGTACCAAGGACTGTAAACTCCTCATGACATTCAATCTGTGCTCTCCTAATGCAGAGGATTTTGTCCTTGTTTATGCACTGCTTCTACGATGCAGCACGCACTGTTCTAGGTGCTTAGGGTGATTTTGGTGTGTCCTAAGCAGCTAGAACAGTGCCTATTGCATAGTAGCAGCAGAATATGTTCTTGATGAATAAATAAGTTAGCTTTTTGAAAGCAGTATTAACCATGGATTCATCTCTCTTTCATCAGAACTTACTACAGAATCTCGCACATAGTAGATACTCAGTATATATGAGTTCTTTTCATTTGTTCTGCTCATACTTTGCTTCTACCGACCTTATTTTTTTTTCACTGCTGGAAGATTGATCTCTCTCAGTTGGAAGAAGCCCAGAGGTACAGAGCTTTTCCTTTGTACCACAAATTCTGGAATTCAGTCAACAAAAAGCTGTCTGTGTCTCCAGACTAGAACTATTGACCTACCCTAGGCTCTCATGGATTGTGTCACTATTGCTGATGTGGAATTCATACAGTGCTAATTGGTGATACTCTATCTTTGTTTAAGCTTAAGCTGTGAGTACTTTTTTATTTCATTTCTCCTGACTGTATTCAACACAAGCAACATGAGAGAAGTCCACTGGAGACTCTATAGTATACCCCGGGTTGGCATGTGGAATTCAGGAAAGAACTAATTGTGATTATCACATGTTCTCCCAACACCTCAGACTAGTGATGGGGAAACTGAGGCACAGAGAGAAAATGAGACTGCTCTGTGGTCACACCAGCAGGCAGTGACATAGCTGAGTTTAGAACTTATGTCTCATGTCTTGGCTGTGGATACAGACACAGCCTTATATCTTGGCTCTAGCCCAAACAGCTTGTGTTCTGAGAACAGTACTGTCTGCCAGGATTCTGGAGGAAGACATGCCTACACACGCCCTCAGAGGCAGGTCTGCAGACCCCAATCTTGGCTTTCAACCCTGGTATGGACCTGTGACTCAGTTCCAGCCCTTCTCAGCTTCCATTAAAATCCAGTACTTTCTGCCCAGAGACCACTCAGAGACACAGTGGAAGCCCTCCCAGGGACCCAAAATAAGCCATACCCATCTCTTTTCCTGGTAACAGGCCCATTGTACGTGGATACTGAAGAAGACCTTTATTTCAGTGCTAACCCTACTAACCAAGGCCCTGGAGATGGTCCAGTCCACCTAGGATCCATGTCTGCATAAGTTTGTTGTAAGAGGCTCACCAGCTGTGAACTACACTAAGGACCCAGCAGGAGCCACATAAGTTTAATCCAAACCCATTCAATTAAAAGCCCAGAGGCAATCCCATCAGAATGGGGACCCAACAGGAGAAGATCTTTCTCTGCCAAAACCAGTCAGTAAAGACTGGAAATGCACAGACACAAAGCTACACAGATAATGAAGAATCAGGCAAATATGACACCACTAAAGAAAGCTAATAAAAATACAGTCACCAACCTCAAAGAAATGGAGATCCATGAATTGCCTGAGAAGCTCAATGAGATGCAAGGGAACTCAGATAAACACCTAAAAGAAATAGGGAAAAGAAGACATGAATAAAATGAAAAGTTTAATAAACAGAAAACATAAAAAGAACCAAACAAAAATTCTGGAGATGAATAATGCAATGACAGAAAAGAGACTCATCACATTCAAGGTAAACTCAATAACAATATCAGCAAATTTCTTAACAGAAACTTTGCAGGCCAAGAAAGAGTGGGATGAATATTTAAAGTGCCAAAAGAAAAAAAAAAATGGCAACTTTGATGTTTAATATTGTCAACTTGATGGATTGAAGAATAAAAAGTATTGTTCCTGGGTGTGTCTGTGAGGGTGTTGCTAAAAGAGATTAACATTTGAGTCAGTGGACTGGGAAAGGCAGACCCACCATCAATCTTGGTAGGCACAATCTAATCAGCTGCCAATGCAGCCAGAAAAAAAGCTGGCAGGAGAATGTGAAAAGACTAGACTGGCTTGGTCTCCCAGCCTGTCTTTCTTTTATGCTGGATGCTTTCCACCCTTGAATATCAGACTTCAAATTCTTCAGTTTTGGGACTCACACTGGCTTCCTTGCTCCTCAGCTTGCAGATGACTCATTGTGGGACCTCACCTTGTGATCATGTGAGTTAATACTCCTTAATAAACTCCACTTTGTGTAAACATCTATCCTATTAATTCTGTCTCTCTAGAGAACCCTGACTAATACAGCAACCAAGAATAGTATATTCAGGAAAATGTTTTTTCAGAAATGAGGGAGAAATAAAGACATTCCCAAACAAAATCTAAGGAAGTACATCACCACAAGACCTACCTTAGAAGGATACTAAGGAGAGTTATTTGAGCTGAAGTGAAAGAATACCAGTTAACAACATGAGAATATATGGCAGTATAAAACACCCTGATAAAGGTAAATATATAGTCAAATTCTGAATACTATAAGACTGCAAGAGTGGCGTATAAATCACTTTTAACTCTCGTATAAAATGTGAAAGATAAAATTATTAAAATAGCTATAGCGACAATAATTTGTTAGTGAATACCCAACATGATAAGACGCTGTGATATCAACAGTATAAAATATGGTGAACGGGAATAAAAGTGTACAGTTTCTGCAAGCAATTGATGTGAAGATATTGCTAACTAAAAGAGACTGTTATATAACTATAAGATATTTCATGTGAGCCCATGGTAAACACAAAGAGAAAACCTCTAGTAGATATACAAAAGATAAAAGGAAAGGCACTAAAGCAAATTTACTTTAAAAAACTCAATAAATCACCAAAAATACATAAAATTTAAAAAAAGGAAAAAAAGAATCCAAAAAATAGTCAAAACACATTTAAAAAGAAAATAACTGTCTTTATAAATAATTACCTAAATGTAATTGGATTCTTTTCTCCAATCAAAAGACAAAGAATGAATGAATGGATATTTTTTAGGTGGGGTTTGTGGAGCAAGAGGGGTGAATAGAAGCCTCCAGTGATAATTCACTCTGCAGGAACATCGAACTGAAAACCTATCCACACAATAAAATATCTTTATAAGAACCAAAACTCAGGTAAGTAATTACAGTACCTGGTTTTAACATCATATTAAGAAAAGAGGGTAGAAGAGGGCACTTGAATCTCATACAATACCCCTCCCCCATGCCCAAGTAGTGGCAGCATGCCACAGAGAGATAATCTGTGCACTTGCAGGAGGAAAACACAGTGATTTGGAGACTTTGAATTCGAACTTGGTGCTGCATTGTCAAAGCGGAACGCAACACAAAGTAGAAATCAGCTGGATCCCATGGAGATTCAGCTGAATTTAGAATAGCCCTAGCACGAGACAAATTGTACATACCAGTGGTCAGAAACTGAGGGCTGGCAAAGTGCACAACTACAGGCTAAAGTGCTCTGGGGTTAAATGAACTTAAAAGGCAGTCCAAGCCACAAGGACTACAATTCCTGGGCAAGTCCTGGTGCTGTGCTGGATTCAGAGCCAGTGGACTTATGGTGTGCACAACCCAGTGAGACACCAGCTGGGGTGATCAAGGATGAATTGCATCACCCCTCCCCCAACTCTAGGTAACACAGCCCACAGCTCTGGGAGATACTCCTGCCTTCTGCTTGAGAATAGATGGGTGAGTAAAGAGGACATTGTCTTGTAATTTGGCTACCACATCAACCACAGTAAAATAGGGCATCTGGAAGAGTCCAAAGGCCCCCATTCTAGGTTCTAGCTCTCAGGTGATATTTATAGACATACTCTGGGCCAGAAGTGGCCCTGTTGCCTTGAAGAGAAGGACAAAATACTGGCAGGACTCATCATCTGCTGACTAAAGAGGCTTTGGGTCTTGAATAAGTAGAAGTGGTAGCCAAGCCTTACTTTCCACGGGCCATGTGTGACACTCAGAACTATTCTGACTTCAGGTGTGACCCAACACATTCCCAGGTGTTATAGCTATGTGAAGAGACAACTTCTGCTTGAGGAAAGGGGAAGGAAGAGTAAAAACAACTTTCTCTTGCAGCTTGGATATTAGCTTAGCCACAGTAGGGGAGAGCAACAAGTAGGCTTCTAGGGTACACAATTTGAGGCCTGGGCCCCTATATAGAAATTCTGGACCTGCCTTGGGCCAGAAGGAGTACACTGCCCTCTTGGGAGAGACCCAGGCCTGGCAGTACTCACTGCAAGATGACTGAAGAGCCCTCAGGCCTTAAGTAAATACCAGCAGTAGCCAGACAGTATTCACTGCAGGCACAGGGCAGTGATCGCTATGGAAAAGAAAAGTGGGAAGGACTTTGTGTCATGGGTTGGGTGTCAGCTCAGCTGCAATAGAATACAGCACCAAGTAGATTCTTGAGATTTCCAACTCCAGGCTGTGGTTTCTGGATGGCATCTTCAGAACGACCTGAGGCTGGAGGAAACTTGCTGACCTGAAGAAAAGAATGGAAGTCGGGCGAAAGTTACCACCTAATGATTGTAGAGCCCTTGTACCTTGAGTGGACATAGGCAGTAGCCAGGCACTGATCACTGTGGGCTTTGGGCAAGACCCATTGATGTGCTAGATTTGGCTCTAACCCAACACAATCTTAGTGTTGGTAACTACAAGGGTGTCTGTGCCACCTCTCCCAGCACCAGGCACCTCAGCACAAAGAGAGATTGTGTTTGTTTGGGGCAACGTAAGGAAAGAGAACAAGAGTCTCTGCCTGGTAATCAAGGAAATTCTCCCAGATCTTACCCAAGACAACCAAAATGGTACACATATGAGAATGGAAAAGCCACAGTGTTATTAGGCTTGGGGTATCCACTAATGCAGATATGGCTGGAGGGACCAAAGACTTAGATCAAAACACACAAGCACCTTTGAGTATTTGGAAAGTCTTCCAAAGGACAGGTGCAAACAAGACCAGACTGTGAAGACTACAATAAATACCTAACTCTTCAATGCCCTGACACTAACAAACATCCACAAGCATGAAGACTATCTAGGAAAACATGACCTTACCAGACAAACTGAGTCACCAATGACCAGCAGTTCCAGGGAGACAGAGATATGTGATCTTTCAGACAAAATTCAAAATATCTGTTTTGAGGAAGTTCAATGTAATCACAGATACAAAAGAAATAATTCAGAATCTTATAAGATAAATGTAACAAAGAGATTGAAATAAAAATAATCAAGCAGAAATTCTACAGTTGAAAAATGCGATTAATATACTGAAGACAGTAACAGGGTCTCTAAGAGCAGAAGAAAGAATGAGTGAGCTTGAAGACAAGCTATATGAAAGTACACAATCAGAGGAGACAAAATAAAAAATAATAAAAAAGAATGAAGCACACATACAAGATCCAGAAAACAGCCTCAAAAGGATGAATCTAAGACGTACCGGCCTTAAAGGTAAAATAGAAAGAGAGAGATCAGGATAGAAAGTTTATTCAGAAGGGATAATAACAGAATATTTCCTAAATTTAGAGAAAAATATTAATATTCAAGTACAAGAAAGTCATAGAACACTAAGCTGCTTTAATCCAAAGAAGACTACCTTAAAACATTTAACCTTCAAACTCTCAAAGGTAAAGAATAAATAAAGGATTATAAAAGCAGCAAGGGAAAAGAAATCTATAAAGAAAAGAAACAATGACACTACAACATGTCTGGTAGCAGGCTTAGTGGAAACTTTACCGGCTAGGAGAGAGTGGTGTGACAAATTTGAACTACTGAATGAAAAGGAAACTTTTCTCCTAGAGTAGTACATCCAGTGAAAATTAACATCAAACATGAAGGAGAAATACTTTTCCAAACAAACAAAAGCTGAAGCATCTCAAAAACACCAGGCCTGTCCCACAAGAAATGTCAAAGTGAGTCCTTTAATAACTTTGAGAAAAAAATTTGTTAATGAGCAATAAAAACTCATCTGCAAGTACAATTCTCACCAATAACAGTAGGTACAAAGAAAAACACAGAATACTATGACACTGTAACTGTGGTGTGTAAACCACCCATATGTTGAGTTGAAATATAAAAATATGAACCAATGAAAAATAATAACTACAACAACTATTCAGGACATAGACACTAAAAAAAAAAGCAGGGACCATAGTTAAAGTGTAGAGTTTTCATTAGTTTTCTCTTTGTTTATCTGTTAGTTTACTTGTTTATGCAATCAATGTTAAGTTATAATCAGTTTAAATAATAGCTTATAAAATATTATTTGTAAGCCTTATGGTAACCTCAAATAAAAATATATACTATGGATACAATAAAAATTAAAATCAAGACATTAAAGCATATCATCAGAGAAAATCACCATCAAAAAAGAAACAAAGAAAAAGACAGAAAAGAGGAAAAAGGAAGAAAAGACTATAACCCAACCAGAAAACAAAAAACAAGATGGGAATAGTAAGTTCTAACTTATCAATAATAGCATTGAACATAAATGGAATAAACTCTCCAATCAAAAGATACAGACTAGGAAGCAGAACAAGATGGTGGAATAGAAGCTTACATCATTGGTCTTGCACGCTGGACAACACCAAATTTTAACGAATATCTACATACAGAAAAACATTGTCACAAGAACCAGAAATCAAGCGATCAATCACAGTATTTGATTTTAACTTCATATTGCTGAAAGAGGCATCGAAGAGTGAAGGAAAGACAATCTTTTAACTTTTATTTTAAGTTCAGGGATACATGTGCAGGTTTGTTATATAGGTAAATGTGTAATGGGCGTTTGTTGTGCAGATTATATCATCCAAGTATTAAGTCTAGTATGTCTAGTATCCATAAGTTATTTTTCCTAATTCTCTCCCTCCTCCCACACTCCACCCTCCGAGAAGCCACGGTGTGTGTTGCTCCCCTCTATGTGTCCATGTGTTCTCATCATTTAGCTCCCACTACAAGTGAGAACACGTGGTATTTGGTTTTCTGTTTCTGTGTTAGTTGCTAAGTATAATGGCCTCCAGCTCCATCCAAGTTCCACAAAGGACATAATCTCCAAGTCCATCCAAGTTCCACGAAAGACATATTATAATCTTATTTTTTATGGCTGCAGAGTATTCTATGGTGCATATGTATCATCGATTTTTTTTTTTTTTTTTTTGACGGAGTCTCGCTCTCTTACTCAGGCTAGAGTGCAGTGGTGCCATCTCGGCTCACTACTACTTCTGACTCTTAGGTTTAAGTGATTCTCCTGCCTCAGCCTCCTGAGTAGATGGGTAGATGGGACTACAGGCACCCACCACCACACCAGGCTAATTTTTCTATTTGTAGTAGAGACGGAGTTTCACCATGTTGGCCAGGCTGATCTCGAACTCCTGACCTCAAGTGATCCACCCACCTCAGCCTTCCAAAGTGCTGGGAATACAGGTGTAAGCCACTGTGCCCAGTCCCACATTTTTTTAAATCCAGTCTACATTGATGGATATTTAGGTTGATTTCATGCCTCTGATATTGTGAATAGTGCTTCAATAAACATACATATGCATGTGTCTATATGATAGAACAATTTCTATTTTGGGGTGTGTATACCTTATAATGGAATTGCTGGGTTGAGTAGTATTTCTGTTTTTAGGGGAAAGACAATCTTAAATAGCCAATATAACCGCTTCCATATCCCTGAGCAGTGGCTGGTGTGACCTGAAGAGAGAATCTCTGCACTTGGCAGAGGGAGAGCACAACGACTGGGGCATTCTACATTGAACTCATTACTGCCCTGCCACAGCAAAGAATAAAGCCATGCTGGGCTCAGATAGCTTCTGTGCACAGAGGGAGAATTTATAGAACCCAAATTCTACAATTTTGGGTTCAACTTACTCTTGCTTTTCTCATTCTTTAAGATGTATTGTTAGATTGTTTATTTAAAGTGCTTCCCCTTTTTTGATGTAGATCTCATTCTTTTACAGCTGTATAGTGCTCTACTGTACAACAACATAGATGAAACTGAATGTCATTATGTTAAGTGAAAGAAGCCGGCACAGAAAGTCAAATATTACATGCATTTACTTATTTGTGAGATCTAAAAATTGAAACAATTGAACTGGAGATAAAGAGTGAAAAGGTGGTTACCAAAGGCAGGGAAGTGCAGCATAGTGGGGGCAGGTGTTGGCGAGAGGTTGAGTTGGTTAGTGAGTATAAAATAAAATAGTTAGAAATAATAAAGAAAACCTAAAATTTGATATCACAACAGGGTGACTATAGTCAATAATAATTTAATTGTACATTTTACAATAACTAAGAGAGTATAATTGGATTGTTTGCAACATAAAGGATAAATGCTTCAGGGGATGGACATGCAGTTTTCTATGATGTGATTATTATGGATCATTGCCTGTAAAAATATATCATGTACCTCATAGATATGTACACCTACTATAAACCCACAGAAAGTGAAAATGAAAAAATTAAAAACTACATAGACTGGGTGAATGGATGAAAAACAAACTAGACCTAATGATATGTTGCCTACAGGAAACACTCTTAACCAATAAAAACACATATAATCTGAAAATAAAGGGATAGAAGAAGATATTCTGTGCAAATGGAAACCAAAAGAGAGCAGGAGTAACTATATTTATATCAGACAAAATAGATTTCAAGACAAAAGTTATAACAAAGACAAAAGTCATTATATAATGATAAAGAAGTCAATTTAACAAGAGGATATAACAATTTTAGATATGTATATGCACCCAACACTGGAGTAGCCAGATTTATTAGATAAATATTATTAAAGATAAAGTGAAAGATATACCTAAATACAATAATAGCTGGAGATTTCAACACCCTGCTTTCAGCATTAGACAGATGATGCAGAGAGAAAATCAACAACAAAAAAACAAACTTAATTTACACAATAGACCAAAGGGACCTAATAGATATATACAGAACATTTCAATCAACAGCTGCAGAGCACACATTTTTCTCTTCAGCACGTGGATTATTCTCAAGAATAGACCATATGTTAGGTAACAATACAAGAATTTAAAATGTTTTAAATAGTAAAATTTTATCCAGTATCTTCCCTGACCACAATAAAATAAAACTAAAAATCAATAACAATAAGAATTTTGGAAACTATAAGAACACATGGAAATTAAATCATATGCTCCTGAATGACTAGTGGGTCAATAAGGAAATTAAGAAGAAAATAGAGTAATTTATTGAAACAAATGAAAATTAAAAATATTGTACCAAAACCTATTAAATACAGTGAAAGCAGTGCTAACAGGAATGTTGATGTCCAAACATGCCTACAAAAAAGTAGAAAAACTTTAAATAAACAACCTTAAGATGCATCTTAAAGGACTAGAAAAGTAAGAGCAAAACAAATCCCAATTAGCAGAAGAAAGTTAATCTTAAATATCAGAGCAGATATAAATAAATGTTTAAATTTTAAAGAAAAACAAAAAAGACCAATGAAACAAAGAGTTGGTTTGCTAAAAACATATATGAAATAAACAAATATTTAATACAGCTAACTGAGAGAATGAAAGACTCAAATAAATGAAAGTTAGAAAACAAGACACCACAACTGATACTGCAAAAACTTGAAAGATCATTAGAGGCTACTATGAGCAGCTATATGTCAATAAACTGGAAAATCTAGAGGAAATAGATAAATTGCTAGACACATACAACATACAACTGCCAAGACTGAACCATGAAGAAATAACAACAACGAACAGACCCATAGCAAGTAATGAGATCAAAGCCATAGCAAAAAGACTGCTAACATATAATGGCTCAGGACACGATGGCTTCACTGCCATGTTTTATCAAATGCTTAAATAAAATCAATACCAATCCCACTCAAATTATTCCAAAAAATAGAGGATGAGAGAGTACTTCCAAACTTATCATTCAAGGCCAGTATTATCCCGATAGCCAATCCTGAGGAAGACACATTAAAAAAAAAAAAAAAGAAAGAAAGAAAGAAAGACAAGGAAAGAAAAGAAAAGAAAAGAGAAAAGAAAAAGAAAACTATGGGCCAATATCTCTGATGAATATTGATGCAAAAATTCTCAACAAAATGCTAACAATCCAAATTCAACAACATAATAAAAAGATCATTCATCACAACCAAGGGGGATTTATCTAAGGGACGCAAAGATGGCTCAACATATGCAAATCAATGTGTACACTGTATCAACAGAATGAAGTACAAAGCCATGTGACCATTTAAATGGATGCTGAAAAAGCATTTGATAAAATTCAACATCTCTTCATGATAGAAACCCTCAAAACAATGGATATAGATAAAACATATCTCAACAGAGTAAAGGCCATATACAAAAAAACCCACAGCTAGTATTGTACTGAATAAGGAAAAACCAAAAGCCTGTCCTCTAAGATCTGAAGACAACAATTCCCACTTACACTACTATTATTCAACATAGTACTGGAAGACCTAGCTAGGGAAATCAGACAAGAGAAAGAAATAAAGAGCATCCAAATTGGAAGGGAGAAGTAAAATTATCTTGGTGAGTTAGGCACAGAAAGATAAACTTTACATATTCTCACATATTTGTGGTAGCTAAAAATTAAAACTGTTGAACTCACAAAGATACAGAACAAAATGATGGTTATCAGAGCCTGAGAAGGATAGTGGGGTGAAAGGGGGAAGTAATGAAACTAATAATGTTTAATGGGTACAATAATATAGTTACAATAAATATGGTCTTATGTGTGATAGCGTAGCAGAATGACTAGAGTAAAAAAAATTTATTGTACATTTTAAAATAACTGAAAGTGTATAATCGGATTGTTTATAACAAAAAAATGATAAATATTTGAGGTGATTGATACTCCATTTACTCTGATGTGGTTATTACCCATAGTATGCCTGCATTAAAGTATCGCATGTACCCCATAAATCTATGTACCCACAATTTTTTAAATTAAAAAATATGGACCAAGGTTATATTACTTAGAACAGAGTCACTGTAGCCTTAATGAAACACACAGGCCTGAAATTTAAATAATTAAAATGGTAGTCTAATAAATTTTTAGCCAAAAGAGTGCATGAGTGGCTATATCTATATTAGGGAGAACAAACTTTCAGTTGAATTCTGTCATAAGAGACAAGGAACATGAGAATATAATGATAAAGAAGTCAATTCATGAAAAGGGTATAACAGTTATAAATGTATATTCATGCAACATTGAAACACCTAAATATATAAACCAAATATTAATAGAACTGAAGAAAACGGCAAAAACACAATATAGTAGGGGACTTCAATATTCTACTTCTGAAAATGAATAGATCATCCAGACAGAAAAGTCAATAAGCAAATGGTGAACTTGAACTACACGTTAGATAAAATGGGCCTAACATTCATGTAAAGAACATTTCTTGAAATAGCAACAGAGTACACATTCCTCTGAAATTTATAAAAATTGAAACTATATAAGTATCTTTTACAAACACAATACTATAAACTAGAAATCAACAACAGAAGGAATTTTGGAAAAATCACGAATGTGAGGAAATCAAACAACACATTTCTTAACAACCAATAGGTCAAAGAGAAATCAGAAGGGAAATTTTAAAAATATGTTGAGAAAAACAGAAATGAAACTAAAACCTGCCAATGCTCAAGGAATGGTCTGGATCCTTTCCTTACCCCTTATACCAGATTAATTCAAGATGCATTAGAGACTTAAATGTAAGACCTAATACCAGAAAAACCCTAGAAGAAAATCTAGGTAGTACTATTCAGGACATAGGCATGGGCAAGGACTTCATGTCTAAAACACCAAAAGCAACGGCAGCAAAAGCCAAAATTGACAAATGGGATCTAATTAAACTAAAGATCTTCTGCACAGCAAAAGAAACGACCATCAGAGTGAACAGGCAACCTACAGAATGGGAGAACGTTTTTGCAACCTACTCATCTGACAAAGGGCTAATATCCAGAATCTACAAAGAATTCAAACAAATATACAAGAAAAAAACAAACAACCCCATCAAAAAGTGGGGAAAGGATATGAACAGACATTTCTCAAAAGAAGACATTCATACAGCCAACAGACACATGAAAAAATACTCATCATCACTCGCCATCAGAGAAATGCAAATCAAAACCACAATGAGATACCATCTCACACCAGTTACATTGGCAATCATTAAGAAGTCAGGAAACAACAGGTGTTGGAGAGGATGTGGAGAAATAGGAACACTTTTACACTGTTGGTGGGATTGTAAACTAGTTCAACCATTATGGAAAACAGTATGGCAATTCCTCAAGGATCTAGAACTAGATGTACCATATGACCCAGCCATCCCACTACTGGGTATATACCCAAAGGATTATAAATTATTCTACTACAAAGACACATGCACACGTATGTTTATTGTGGCACTATTCACAAGAGCAAAGACTTGGAATCAACCCAAATGTCCATCTGTGACAGACTGGATTAAGAAAATGTGGCACATATACACCATGGAATACTATGCAGCCACAAAAAAGGAAGAGTTTGCGTCCTTTGTAGGGACATGGATGCAGCTGGAAACCATCATTCTTAGCAAACTATCACAAGAAGAGAAAACCAAACACCGCATGTTCTCACTCATAGGTGGGAACTGAACAATGAGATCACTTGGACTCGGGAAGGGGAACATCACACACTGGGCCCTATCATGGGGAGGGGGGAGGAGAGCGGGATTGCATTGGAGAGTTATACATGATATAAATGATGAATTGATGGTTGCTGACGAGTTGATGGGTGCAGCACACCAACATGGTACAAGTATACATATGCAACAAACCTGCACGTTATGCACATGTACCCTAGAACTTAAAGTATATAAAAAAAAAAGAATGTTAAAAAAAATAAATAAAATCTCTTTAAGTAAAAAAAAAAGAAAAAAAAAAAGAGAAAAAAGTTAGGAATAAATGCCTATAATAAGAAAAAAGAGACCTCAAATGAACAACCTAACTTTAGACCTCAATGAACTAGCAAAAGAAAAACAAGCTAGTCCTCAAAATAGCAGAAGGAAGGAAATAGTGATGAATAAAGCAGAAATAAAATAAAGACAATAAAAAAGATCAACAAAACGAAGTTGATATTTTAAATTGATAAAATCAGCAAACTCTTAGCTAGACTAACAGAAAAGAGAAAGACCTTAAATAAATAATATTTAAAATGAAAGAAAAGGCATTGCGATTGATACTACAGAATTACAAATGTTAGTAATATGCTACTATTAACAATACTACACCAATATATTAAATTGCCTCCACAAAATGGATAAATTCCTAGAAAATTACACCTACCAACATTGAATCATAAAGAAGCAGAAAATTTAAACAGACCAGTAACAAGGAAGGAGCTTAAAGATGTACAAAATCGTGCCACAAAATAAAATTTTAGGATATGGTTTCACAGGTAAATCCTACAAAACCTTTAAGAAAAAACAAATGCCTATTTTAAAACACTTCCAAAACATAAAAAGGGAACACTTACAAGCTCACTTTACAAGTCTACCATACCATATCCAAATAAGGTTGTTAGAAAAAATGAAATTTACAGACCAATATCTCTGATGAGTAGATACAAAAGTTTTCAACAAAATGCTAGCAAACTTAATTCAACAGCATATGGAAAGAATCATACACCATGATCAAGTGGAATTTGTCCCTGAGATGAAAGTGTGGTTCTACATACAAAAATTGATGAGTGTGATATACCACATTAACAGAATGAAGAATACAAATCAAATAATCCTCTCAAGAGTTGCAGAAAAAGCATTTGAAAAAAGTCAACATTCTGTCACAATAAAACACCAAAAAATTTAGATGCAGAGGGAGTGTACCTAAACACGATAAAGGCCTTGTGTGACAAGACCGCAGCAAACATCATACTAAACAATAAAAAGCTAAAACGTTTTCCCCTTAAGACCAGGAACAAGACAAGAATGCCCATTTTTCATTTCCTTTGCCCATGAACAGTAGGCACAAAAGAAGACATGCATGCAACCAACAAGTATACGAAAAAAAAAAAGCCCAACATCACTGATCATTAGAGAAATGCAAATAAAAATCACAATGAGATACCATCTCACATCAATCAGAATTGCTATTATTAAAAGTCAAGGACAGGCGCAGTGATGCACACCTGTAATCCCAGCAATTTGAGAGGCTGAGGCAGGCAGATCCACAGGTCAGGAGTTCGAGACCAGCCTGGCCAATATGGTGAAACCCCGTCTCTACTGAAAAATACAAAGATTAGCCAGATGTGGTGGTGTGTGCCTGTAATCCCAGCTGTGGCAGGAGAATTGCTGGAACTCGGGAGGCAGAGGTTGTAGTGAGCCGAGATTGTGCCACTGAACTCCAGTCTGGACGACCGAGTGAGACTCTGTCTCAAAAAAAAAAAAAAGAAAAAAGAAAAAAGGTCAAAAAATAACAGATGCTAGTGAGGTTGTGCAGAAAAGGGAATACTTACACACAGTTGGTGGGAGTGTAAATTAGTTCAGTCATTGTGGAAGACAGTGTGATGATTCCTCAAAGGCCTAAAGACAGAAATTCCATTCAACCAAGTAATCCCACTACTGGATATATACCCAAAGGAATATAAATCATTTTGTTATAAGGATGCATGCACACATATGTTCATTGCAGTACTATTCACAATAGCAAAGACATGAAATCAACTTAAAAGCACATCAATGATAGACTGGGTAAAGAAAATGTTGTACATACACACCATAAAATAGTATGCAGCCATATAAAAGAATGGGATTATGTCCTTTGCATGGACATGGATAGAGCAGGAGGCCATTATTCTTAGCAAACTAACCTAGCAACAGAAAATCAAATAACATATGTTCTCATTTGTAAATGAGAGCTAAATGATGATAACACATGGACAAATAAAGGGGAACAACATTCACTGGAGACTTTCAGAGGGTGGAAAGTGAGAGGAGGGAGATGATCAGAAAAATAACGAATGGATACTAAGCTTAATACCTGAGTGATAAAATAATCTGTACAATGAACTCCCATGACGCAAGTTTACCTAGGTAACAAACCTATATTTGTACCCATGAGCTTAAAATAAAACTTAAAAAAAATAATGCCCACTCTTGTCACTTCTATTCAATATTGTACTGGAAGTCCTAGACAGAGCAATTAGGCAAGATAAACAAATAAAATTTATCCAAATGAAAAAAGTAAAATTGTCTGTGATTGCAGATGACATATACGTACACGTAGATAATTCTAAAGAGTCCACCAAAAAACTGTTAGAACTAATAAACATATTCAGTAAAATTGCAACATAAAAAATCAACACACAAACATCAGTTGCATTTTCATATACTAACAATAAACTATCTGAAAAAGAAATTAAGAAAATAGTTACACTTAGAATAGCATAAAAAATGAAATACTAAGAAATAAATTGACGTACGCTGAAAACTGTAGGAAATTGATTAAAGAAATTAAAGAAGACACAAATAGAAAGATACCCTGTATTCACTGGTCAGAAGACTTAGAAGTGTTCAAATGTCTGTATTTTGCAAAATGATCTACAAATTCAATCCAATCTTTATCAAAATTGTAGTGACTTTTTTTCACAGGAATAAAAGTAGAATCCCAAAATTCATGTGAAATGACAAAACATCCTAAATATCCATAGCAATCTTGAGAAAAACAAGGCTGGAGGCTTTACAGTTTCTGGTGTTAAACTATATTACAAAACTATAGTAATCAAGGCAGTATGATGCTAATATTAAAGAAAAAACACATAGACTAATATAATAGATTTGAAAGCCCCCAAATAAATTCACACATATATGGTCAACTGATATTTGACAAGGACACCAAGGATATTCAACAGGGAAAGGTTACTCTCCTCAATAAATGATGCAGGGGAAACTGGGCATCCACAGGCAAAATAACAAAATTAGACCCTTTTCTTACACTATACACAATAATGAACTCAAACTGGATGAAAGACTTAAATGTAAGACTTGAAACCATAAAACTACTGGAAGAAAACCGGAAAAATATCTCCTTGGCATTGGTCTTGACAATGATTTTTTTGAATATGAGACCAAAAGCCCATGCAAGAAAATAAATAAACAAGTGTCCTGCACCAAACTAACAAGCTTCTGCACAGCAAAGAACACAATCAACAACATGAAAAGGCAATCCACATAATGGAAGAAAATAGTTTCAAACCATCTGTCAGATAGGATTTAACATCCAAAATTTATAAGAAACAGTCACAACTCAAAGACAAAATAAAATAATGAGTAAATAAATTTATTAATTTGAATTGAATGAGCAAGGGGTTTGCATAAACATTTTTCCAAAGAGGATACACAAATGGCCAATAGCTATATAAAAAGGTGCACAGTGTCACTAATCATCATGGAAATGTGACTCAGAATCACAATGAGATATAACTTCACACCTATTAGGATGTCTATTGTCAAAAAGACATGAAATAATGTGTCAGCAAGAGTGTAGAGAAAAGGAAATCCTTCGAAGCTGTTAGTGAGAATGTCAATTAGTGCAGCCACTATGGAAAACAGTGTGGAGTTTCCTCAAATAGTTAAAAGTAGAATACAATCCAGCAATTCTACTTCTGGGTGTATATCCATAGAAAATGAAAAGCAATTTTATTTCTAGGTATATAACCACAGAAAATGAGATCAGTGTCTTAAAGAGATATTTGTATGTTCTTTGCAGCATTATTCACAATAGCCAACATACGGAAACAACCTGTCTGTCGATGCATGAATGGATAAAGAAAATGTGAGATAAAGATAAACTGACACATCATAGCTAGTTAGCTAACTAGCTAGATAGATAGATAGACAGACAGATAGATAGATAGATAGATAGATAGATAGATAGATAGATAGATAAAATGGAATATCACTCAGCCTTACAAAGAAGAAAATCCTGCCATTTGTGACACAGTGGATTCATCTGAAGGGCATTATGCTAAGTTAGTTAAGTCAGACATAGAAAGACAAATACTGTGTCATCTCACTTATATATGGAATCTAAAATAAAAAGTCCAATTCATAGAATCAGAGAATAGAATAATGATATCCAGGGACAGGGGCATGAGGGAAATGGAGAAATGTTGGTCGATGGGTACAAACTTTTATTTGTGAGATGAGTAAGATCTGATATCTAACGTATAGCATGGTGATTCAGTTAATACTTCAGTTTTGTTTACTTGAAATTTGTGGGCCGGGCGCGGTGGCTCAAGCCTGTAATCCCAGCACTTTGGGAGGCCGAGACGGGCGGATCACGAGGTCAGGAGATCGAGACCGTCCTGGCTAATACGGTGAAACTCCGTCTCTACTAAAAATACAAAAACTAGCCGGGCGAGGTGGCGGGCGCCTGTAGTCCCAGCTACTCGGGAGGCTGAGGCAGGAGAATGGCGGAAACCCGGGAGGCGGAGCTTGCAGTGAGCTGAGATCTGGCCACTGCACTCCAGCCTGGGTGACAGAGCGAGACTCCGCCTCAAAAAAAAAAAAAAAAAAAAAAAGAAATTTGTGAAGACAGTAGATTTTGTGTTCTCATCCCCAATACACACAAATCATAACTAACTGTGGTGATTGATGTGTTAATTATTTTATTGTGATTATCATTTCACAATGTATATGTATAGCAAGTAAACATGCTGTACACCTTGCGAAAGTGCAATTTTTATTTGTTGATTATAACCCAACAAACCTGGAAAAAATATAAATTTCAACTTCTACTGCTGTATGGAAAATGCATTAAAGCAAAGGCCAGAGATTGAAAGCTTGAATTTGTAGCATGACTCTTGGAACCAGGCTAACACACCTATATCTCCATCACTTTCTCCTGGCAGTAAATTGACATATGAGCAAAGGCTGTACTAATACAGCCTTTGCACTCCAGCTCTTTGCTTGAAAAATATAGTGACAGTTATTTACATTACAAATACATTTATAGAACCCCTACTGTTTTCTAGGTACTGCACTAGACAACCAAGATGGAAGTCTTAGCCTTCATCAACTTTACATTCTAGTTGCAGATACCGACAATAAACAAATAAATGTAGAACCAAACTTTAAGTAGTAATATAAAATCAGTGTAAGTAGAGGAAATAGCTAGAGCAAAGGCCTCTAAAGACACATGAGCTTCGTGGTATCAAAGAATATTTTTTTTATGCAAAAACTACACTTTGTATATAGTGAATGAGAGAAAGAGTAGTATGAGATGAGATTGCAGATGTGGGCAAGGTTCAGGTTATATAAAGTCTTGATGGTGATTATAAAAGAGGTTAGGGCAAGAGGTGTTATTTCAAACAAATATATGGGTATGTGAAAGACTACTCTGTGATTGAGATGTGGCAAAATGTTTGGTATGTCTGGAAGATACAGAAGAAAGCCAAAGGTAAGATAAGCATACTTCTTTTGTCATTCTTAATGAAGAAGCCAAATGATCTGATCAGAAGGTACATTTCCTGCTTAGCCCAGGGGTTCTATCAGGGAATGTATAATGGCATGGAGGCATTTTTAGAAAGTCACAATTTTTTGTTTTGTTTTGTTTTTTTTTTGTTTGTTTGTTTGTTTTTTCTTTTTTTAAATTATACTTTAAATTCTAGGGTACATGTGCATAACGTGCAGGTTTGTTACATATGTATACTTGTGCCATGTTGGTGTGCTGCACCCATCAAGTCGTCAGCACCCATCAATTCATCATTTACATCAGGTATAACTCCCAATGCAATCCCTCCCCCCTCCTCCCTCCCCCTTCCCCATGATAGGCCCCGGTGTGTGATGTTCCCCTTCCTGAGTCCAAGTGATCTCATTGTTCAGTTCCCACCTATGAGTGAGAACATGTGGTGTTTGGTTTTCCTTGTACCTCTGGTAGAATTCAGCTGTGAATCCATCTGGTCCTGGACTTTTTTTGGTTGGTAGGCTATTAATTATTGCCTCAATTTCTGAGGCTGCTATTGGTCTATTCAGGGACTCAACTTCTTCCTGATTTAGTCTTGGGAGAGTGTAAGTGTCCAGGAAATTATCCGTTTCTTCTAGATTTTCTAGTTGATTTGCATAGAGGTGTTTATAGTATTCTCTGATGGTAGTTTGCATTTCTGTGGGGTCGGTGGTGATATCCCCTTTATCATTTTTTATTGCGTCTATTTGATTCCTCTCATTTTCTTCTGTATTAGTCTTGCTAGCGGTCTGTCAATTTTGTTGATCTTTTCAATAAACCAACTCCTGGATTCATTGATTTTTGGGAGGGTTTTTTGTATCTCTATCTCCTTCAGTTCTGCTCTGATCTTAGTTATTTCTTGCCTTCTGCTACCTTTTGAATGTGTTTCCTCTTGCCTCTCTAGTTCTTTAAATTGTGATGTTAGAGTGTCAATTTTAGATCTTTCCTGCTTTCTCTTGTGGGCATTTAGTGCTATAAATTTCCCTCTACACACTGCTTTAAATGTGTCCCAGAGATTCTGGTATGTTGTATCTCTGTTCTCATTGGTTTCAAAGAACATCTTTATTTCTGTCTTCATTTCGTTATGTACCCAGGAGTCATTCAGGAGCAGGTTGTTCAGTTTCCATGTAGTTGAGCGGTTTTGATGTCCTGAGTTCTAGTTTGATTGCACTGTGGTCTGAGAGACAGTTTGTTATAATTTCTGTTCTTGTACATTTGCTGAGGAGTGCTTTACTTCCATTATGTGGTCAATTTTGGAATAAGTGTGATGTGGTGCTGAGAAGAATGTATAATTTGTTGATTTGAGGTGGAGAGTTCTATAGATGTCTATTAGGTCCGCTTGGTGCAGAGTTGAGTTCAATTCCTGGATATCCTTGTTAACTTTCTGTCTCGTTGATCTGTCTAATGTTGCCAGTGGAGTGGTGAAGTCTCCCATTATTATTGTATGGGAGTCTAAGTCTCTTTGTAAGTCTCTAAGGACTTGCTTTATGAATGTGGGTGCTCCTGTATTGGGTGCATATATATTTAGGATAGTTAGCTCTTCCTGTTGAATTGATCCCTTTACCATCATGTAATGGCCTTCTTTGTCTCTTTTGATCTTTGATGGTTTAAAGTCTATTTTATCAGAGACTAGTGTTGCAACCCCTGCTTTTTTTTGTTCTCCATTTGCTTGGTAGATCTTCCTCCATCCCTTTACTTTGAGCCTATGTATGTCTCTGAATGTGAGATGGTTCTCCTGAATGCAGCAGACTGATGGGTCTTGACTCTTTATCCAATTTGCCAGTCTGTGTCTTTTAATTGGAGCATTTAGTCTATTAACATTTAAGGTTAATATTGTTATGTGTGACCTTGATGCAGCCTTTATGATATTAACTGGTTATTTTGCTTGTTAGTTGATGCAGTTTCTTCCTAGCCTCGATGGTCTTTACATTTTGGCATGTTTTTGCAATGGCTGGTACCTGTTGTCCCTTTCCATGTTTAGGGCTTACTTCAGCATCTCTTGTAAGGCAGGCCTGGTGGTGACAAAATCTCTAAGCATTTGCTTATCTGTAAAGGATTTTATTTCTCCTTCACTTATGAAACTTAGTTTGGCTGGATATGAAATTCTGGGTTGAAAATTCTTTTCTTTAAGAATGTTGAATATTGGCCCCCACTTTCTTCTGGCTTGTAGAGTTTCTGCCGAGAGATCTGCTGTTAGTCTGATGGGCTTCTCTTTGTGGGTAACCCGACCTTTCTCTCTGGCTGCCCTTAAGATTCTTTCCTTCATTTCAACTTTGGTAAATCTGGCAATTATGTGTCTTGGAGTTGCTCTTCTCAAGGAGTACCTTTGTGGCGTTCTCTGTATTTCCTGAATTTGAATGTTTTCCTGCCCTACTAGGTTGGGGAAGTTCTCCTGGATGATATCCTGAAGAGTGTTTTCCAACTTGGTTCCATTTTCCCCCTCACTTTCAGGCACCCCAATCAGACGTAGATTTGGTCTTTTTACATAATCCCATACTTCTTGCAGGCTTTGTTCATTTCTTTTTCTTCTTTTTCCTTTTGGTTTCTCTTCTCGCTTCATTTTATTCATTTGATCCTCAATCGCTGATACTCTTTCTTCCAGTTGATCGAGTCGGTTACTGAAGCTTGTTCATTTGTCACATATTTCTCGTGTCATGGTTTTCATCTCTGTCATTTCATTTATGACCTTCTCTGCATTAATTAGTTTAGCTGTCAATTCTTCCACTCTTCTTTCAAGATTTTTAGTTTCTTTGCACTGGGTACATAATTCCTCCTTTAGCTCTGAGAAGTTTGATGGACTGAAGCTTTCTTCTCTCATCTCATCAAAGTCTTTCTCTGACCAGCTTTGATCCGTTGCTGGCGATGGGCTGCGCTCCTTTGCAGGGGGAGATGCGCTCTTATTTTTTGAATTTCCAGCTTTTCTGCCCTGCTTTTTCCCCATCTTTGTGGTTTTATCTGTCTCTGGTCTTTGATGATGGTGACGTACTGATGGGGTTTTGATATAGGTTTCCTTCCTGTTTGATATTTTTCCTTCTAACAGTCAGGACCCTCAGCTGTATGTCTGTTGGAGATTGCTTGAGGTCCACTCCAGACCCTGTTTGCCTGGGTATCAGCAGCAGAGGTTGCAGAAATAGAATATTGCTGAACAGCGAGTGTACCTGTCTGATTCTTACTTTGGAAGCTTCCTCTCAGGGGTGTACTCCACCCTGTGAGGTGTGGGGTGTCAGACTGCCCTTAGTGGGGGATGTCTCCCAGTTAGGCTACTCAGGGGTCAGGGACCCACTTGAGCAGGCTTTCTGTCCCTTCTCAGATCTCAACCTCCGTGTTGGGAGATCCACTGCTCTCTTCTAAGCTGTCAGACAGAGTTGTTTGCATCTGCAAAGGTTTCTGCTGCTTTTGTTGATGTTGTTGTTAACTGTGCCCTGTCCCCAGAGGTGGAGTCTACAGAGACAGGCAGGTTTCCTTGAGCTGCTGTGAGCTGCACCCAGTTCGAGCTTCCCAGCGGCTTTGTTTACCTACTTAAGCCTCAGCAATGGCGGGCGCCCCTCCCCCAGCCTCACTGCTGCCTTGCAGTTAGATTGCAGGCTGCTGTGTTAGCAATGAGGGAGGCTCCATAGGCGTGGGACCCTTCCGGCCATGTATGGGATATATTCTCTTGGTGTGCCCATTTGCTTAAAGTGCAGTATTGGGGTGGGAGTTATCTGATTTTCAGGTGTTGTGTGTCTTAGTTCCCCTGGCTAGGTAAAGGGATTCCCTTCCCCCTTGCGCTTCCCAGGTGAGGCGATGCCTCGCCCTGCTTCAGCTCTCTGTCGGGCTGCAGCAGCTGACCAACACCGATTGTCCAGCACTCCCTAGTGAGATGACCCCTGTACCTCAGTTGAAAATGCAGAAATCACCGGTCTTCTGTGTCGCTCGCGCTGGGAGTTGGAGACTGGAGCTGTTCCTCTTTGGACATCTTGCTCCACCCCTGAAATCCACAGTTTAAAGGAAGCATCATGAGAAGGCTAAAAGCTAAGGTCCATTTGAAAACAAAGTTCATGGCACATGAGTGTATTGCTCAGGACCTCAGAGGTCCTAGGATTGGAAGATCCTGCTTTACAATAGTAACAACAGCAAACTCGGGAAGACTTGAGGATGATCCTGGCATAATAGAAGATCCTCAGGCACCATAAGAGCCCTACCAAGCTAGATTCCTGTGATAGCTGGGATGATATCAGCAGGTTTGCTAATAACGTCTAGTCAGGTTTGTTTTCCCAGAGACAAAATTGAGGGAATGGAAATCCTCCCCTCTACAATGTAACTAGGTCTTTGGTGGTAAAGTAATATCCCAAATATGTCTTCCACTTACATATGTATTTTCCTCCCCTGCAAAACTGCAAATTAAGGACTACATAATGCTCATCTTCAGGTCTCTCTTTTCACCTCACCCACTTTGCCAGGTCCAGTGCCAAGAGGATTATGCCAGGTGCTTTTCGTCTATAACCAGAAAAAAATATCCTGTTCCCTGAGATTTGCTTTGGGATACAGAGGTAGCTATACTCCTCCTCCACCCATATTGGTGTTGGGCCCACAATCCTAGGCTATAGGCTTAAGAAACACTTTTCTCTCATAAAGACTCCTGGGAAAATGGGAATCCCAAGTCCTCTGTTCTTCATCCCCATCTAAGAAAAATGTCTCTAGAACCTTTGAAAGCTTGACAAAATCTACTGTAGCTCTTCCACTTGGGATAGAAAATTGAGTTAAGCCTTGGGAGTGGAGGTCGGAGGTGGGACCTAAGAGCAAAACACAGAAGCTTGTAGGCAGCAGCCTGAAGAAAAGCAGTTAAGAAAGGGTAAGAAGTGACTTGCCTGGAGTGGAGTAGCAGTTCCAATCAAGGTGGCTGGCTGAGGTGGTGAGAAGCAAAATGACCAGAACATACTAGTATAACATGGAAGTTCCTTAGCTACTTCCAGAAATAAACTGGGGAGGAGAACCTGCTGAGACATGTGATTTCTTATGGTAAATGATATGAAAGTTGTTGGAACTTTAAAGGGAAGTGAGCATGCTAAAAAAAATCAGTTGAGTCTATTGAAGCGATGTCTTCATTACCTCCTGACAATAATCTATGAAGTGGGTGAGGAAACTGGGTTTAGAGTATTCAATAACTTGCATAAGACTATAAGCTGTGTGGCTCAGAAAATGGGGCTAGGATTTGAACTAAGGCCTATCTGACTACAAAGCACTGTTTTGTTGCTCCATTGCAATTGACTGTAATATCCAAAACTAAATCTAAAAAAATCTAGGAATGTAGCAGAGATGTATATGCTAGTGTGGAAGGTGAACATTGTCCTGGAGACTGAATTGGCAGCCTGACTTGGAGTGTTTTATGGGAAATCTCCACTAAGCCTCATGCTCCCTTAAATAACAAGGGTTCTTCAAATGCTTAGTCTCCAGAGTTTTCTTGAGTACTGCAGGGATCTAATTGCTAGCCATCAGTTTGCAGCCCAGCTAAAAATCCAGACATCTTTGGGGGGGCAAGGAAAGCCTTGGCTCCCTCAATTATGAAAATAACTCTGTTAAGGATGGGTTTTGAAGCAGGAGTGTTGCAAGCCTCTGTCTGAGTCTGTGTCCAGCTAAGAATTATCTTGTTACTTGCCAGAAGGCAAGAAAACAACTTTTCACTATTTTCTCCTACTGGAATATAAGCCCAACAGAACAGGAAAGTATCTGCCTTATTTAATATTCTGTTTCTAGTGTCCAGAGCACTGCCTGGCACAAAATAGTAATACTTATTGAATACATATTATAGTAAATATTTATCAAATAAATTAAGAGATTCGGATTAGAGCAGAGCAAAGAATGGGCTGTCTGCCTCTGGAATCAGATCCCTGGGGAGTAGGGTGGGTCTGTGTGGCATTAAGGGCAGACATGGTAAGTTGGGTCAGGAGAACTTACTTTAGAAAACACTAACAAATTCCAAAAGGGAGTTAATTACCAAATTTGATAATGTAGCTCTCTTTTCTTCTGGCCAAGCCCACATCAAGGGAGTAGCTCTAGACCCAGAACATGAAGAGAGACACAAACTGAGGTCTGTACAGAGGAAAGTGAGTAGCCTGGTATATTAGTGTGCTCAGGATCCCGTTAGCAAAATACCACAAAATGAGTGCCTTAAACAACAGAAATGTATTTTCTCACAGTTCAGGAGGCTAGCCATCTGTGATCAAGGTGCCAGGAGCTTTGGTTTCTGATGAGGGATCTCTTGCTGGCTTGTAGATTGCCACCTTCTCATAATGTCCTCCCATGACCTTTCTTCATTATGTGAACAAGGGAGTATTGGGGAGCAAGCTCTGTGGTGTCTCTTCTTATAAGGAAACTAATCTGATCAGATAAGGGCCCCCCCTTATTAATTCATTTAACCTTATGTACTTCCTTACTTCAAATATAGTTGCACTTGGGTTGGGGCTTCAACATATGAGTTTGTGGGGCAAACACAAATGTTCAGTTAAAACAGAAAGGACTTGGAAAAGATTCCAATGAGGAACAGTGGATGTCCTGGGGCTGTTTAGTCTGGAAAAGAGAAGAATCAGCAGGACTGGATCTCAGACATCAGATTGCCCAAAGGCTATAATAGCAGAGGGAGCAAATGTTTTCAGTTTGTCCTTAGGGGAAGACTTCAGAAGGAAATAAACACATCGTCATTGGGGACAGGAAGGCTGGTTCTGACATCATTTGGGAGGGATGGAGTATAAGCTTGACTTGAGTGAGTAGCCTAAAATATTACTTCCCATTCCCAAATTCTGGAATAACTATTATGAGAATACCTCCAAACCTTATTTCAACTTTCCTTAGCAATAAGTTTTTCTGGGTGCAAGAAAATTACTGCATTCCTCCTGTATGCTACCTCTTCACTCATTCCTTCCCACCAGAGTCTCAGCCAAGCCAGACCTGGCTTGGATTAGTCAGGGGGTGAAAGAGCTGCTCCATAAATTTTCTGAGTTCTAAAGAAATTCAGCACCAAAGACCAGAAAAATACATTCAGGTCTTCCTTATTGTCTCTTCCTATTATGCTAAGTCTTAGTGAGAAAACGTGGGTACCACAGCTATGTGGAGGCTATAGCAAACGTAGTTAAGCATGTCAGCTGAGTGACATAGGAAAGAGGCAAAATGAAGCCTGGGGTTTTACAGGTTTTCCTTCCAGGGCCGGATTAAGCAACTATGCCTTGCCTCTGTTCAGAAAGTTGGCAGTGCTGGATAGCAGTAGGAATGGGGCATGGAAGAGAAGACTGACTTAGTAACACTTATTGGAAACAGAAATGCCTTGGACCAGATCTGAAATAGGGAATGGCACTCTATGGCAAAGGTTAAAGCATCTCAACAGTGTGAGAGAGGCCTTTTCTTTATATGCTAGATTTCTTCCTTAAGAATTGTGATTCTGAAATGTGAGTGGACATAAACATTCCCTACAGTGTTTGTTAAAATGCACATTCCAAGCCCCCTTCTACAACTATTGAATCTATATTTGCAAGAATGTGCCTTTGGCATCAACATTTTAACAAGCTTCTTCAGTGATTTATAACACACTCAAGTTGGAATATCACAGACTAATGAAGTCAAAATATAAACAATTTTTGAAAAATAAAGTGCAGATACAGCTTATACTGAGTGTGATAGAAAACTTTTTATAAGACCACCAATAGAGAGATATCCCTGCACATGGCTTATAAATACCTCAGTGGTATCTGCTGATATTGCTGTTCTTCATAATTCATATTTTAAATTGACAAATACAAATTGTATATATTTATCATGTACATATTTTTTGAAATATGTATATATTGTGAAATGAATAAATCAGTTTAATTAATATGTGCTTTACCTCACATATTTATCATTTTTTGGTAAGAACATTTAAAATCTACTCTCAGCAATTTTTAAGAATACTATAAATGGTTATTAATTGTAGTCACCATGTTGTAAGACAGAGCTCTTGAACTTATTACTCCTATCTAACTGAATTTTTAAATCTTTTCACCAACATCTCAACTCCCCTACTCATGTCCTCTGGTAAACAATGTTCTACTCTGCTTGTATGCATTCAGCTTATTAGATTCTACATATAAGTGAGATCATATGGTATTCATCTTTCTGAGCATGGCTTATTTTACTTAACACAATGTTCTTCAGGTTGATCCATGTTGTCACAAACGACAGGAATTTATCCTTTTAAAAGACCTAATAGTATTCCATTCTGTATGTATACAACATTTTCTTTATCCATTAATCCTTTAATGGACACATAGTTTGTTGATTTTATATCTTGGATATTATAAATAATGCTGCAATAAACATGGTAGTGCAGGTATCATTTTGGCATACAGATCTTATTTTCTTTGGATACATACCTAGTAGTGGGATTGCTGGATTGTATGGAAGCCTTATTTTTGTTTTTTTGAGGAACTTCCAAACTGTTCCCCATAGTGGCAGTACTAATTTACTCTCCCACCAAAAGTGTTTGAGGGTTTCCTTTTCTCCACATCCTAGTCAGAATTTGTTACTGCCTGTCCCACTACTTTACCGAATTCATTTATTAGTTCTAACAGTGTGTGTGTGTGTGTGTGTGTGTGTGTGTGGTGTGTGTGTGTGCACCCGCGTGTGTAATCTGTAAGGTTTCCTACATATCATCTGCAAACAGGGACTGTCTGAATAAAGACTACCCCCTTTCCAATTTGGATGCCTTTTATTTATTTCTCTTGCCTAATTACTTTGGCTAAGACTTACCTTACTATGTTGAATAAAAGTGGTAAAAGTGACCATCCTTGTTTTCTTCCAGATTTTAGAGAAAAAGATTTAAAAATATCACCATTAAGTATGATGTTAGCTGTAAATTTGTTATATGTGGCCTGTATTGTGTTGAAGTGCATTTCTTTTATACCTAATTTTTTAAACAGTTTTTTAATCATAAAGAGATATTCAAATTTATTAATTTTTTGCACTCATTTAAATAATCATGCAGTTTTTTGTTTTGATTGTTGTTAAAACAATGTATCACACTTATTGATTTTTGTATGTTGAACCATATTTTCAAGAAACCAACTCTCCATTTTGTTGAAATTCTATCTTGTTCATCAGTCTCTATTTTGTTTATTTATGCTCTGTTCTTTATTATTTCTTATCTTCTACTATTTTTGGCCTCAGTATGTTCTAGTTTTTCTAATTTTTTGAGGTCCAATGTTAGATTGTTATTTGCAATATTTCTAATTTTTTAATGTATGTGATTATTTCTATGAACTTTCTTCTTAGTATTGCTTTTACTTTATCCCATACATCTTGGTATGTTGTTCTTCATTTCCATTCGTCTCAAAATTTTTTAAAATTTACTTTTAATTTCTTTATTGATCCATGTGTTATTCATGGGTATGATATTTATTTTACATATACATACATAATTCCCAAAGCTCTTCCTGTTATTCATGATTAGTTTTATTTCATTATGGTAAGAAAAGATACTTGATATAATTTTGATTTTTGGCCTAACATATGATCTATTCTAAAGAAGTTTTATGTGTTGATAATAAGAACGTGTATTCTGCAGCTGTTGGGTAGTTTTGTAAATGTTTATTAGATTCATTTGATCTAGGGTGCAGTGTTAATCTGATGTTTCTTTGTTGATTTTCTGTCTGAATAATCTGTCCGTTTCTGAAAGTGGGGTGTTTAAGTTTCCTCCTATTATTGTATTGCAATCTATCTTGCCTTTTAGGTGTAATATAACTTGTTTATACATTTTTGTGCTCTGATGTTGGGTTCATATATGTTTACAATTGTTATATCCTTTTGATAAACTGACACAGTTATCATTATGTAATGACCATCTTGGTCTTTTTTTATACTTTTTTTACATAAAGTCTATTTTAACTGATATAAGTACACCAACTTCTGCTTTCTTTTATTTTCATTTGCATTGAATATCATTTTCCATTCCGTTACTTTCACTTTATATGTGTCCTTAAAGATAAAGTGAGCCTCTTCTAGACAGCATATAGATGAATCTCAGGGTTTTTTTTCTTTTAATTATTTTAACCTTTATTTTAGGTTCATGGGTACATGTGAAGGTTTGTTACATAGGTAAGCTCATATAGTGGGGATTGGTTGTACAAGTTATTTCATCACCCAAGTATTAAGCCCAGTGCTCAATAGTTATCTTCTCTTCTCCCTCCTTCCACCCTCAACCTAAAGTAGACCTCAGTGTCTGTTGTTCCTTCTTTCTGTTCATAAATTACCATCATTTAGCTCCTACTTATAAGTGAGGACATACGATATTTTGTTTTTTGTTCCTGCATTAGTTTGCTGAAGATAATAGCCTCCAGCTTTATCCATGTTCACGCAAAAGACATGATCTCATTGTTTTTTATAGCTCCATAGTATTCCATGGTGTATATGTATCACATTTGTTTATTCAATCTGTCATTGATGGGCATTTAGGTTGATTCCATGTCGTTGCTATTGTGAATAGTACTGCAATGAGCATTTCTGTGCATGTGTCTTTATGGTAGAATGATTTATATTCCTCTGGGTATATACCTAGTAATAGAATTGCTGAGTTGAATGATAGTTCGGCTTTTGGCTCTTTGAGGAATCGCCATATTGCCTTCCACAATGTTTGAACTAATTTGTACTCCCACCAACCAAGAGTGTATAAGTGTTCCTTTTTTCTCCACAACCTCACCGGCATTTGTTACTTTTTGACCTTTTAGTGATAGCTATTCTGTCTTATGTGAGATGGTATCTTATTGTGGCTTTTATTTGCATTTCTCTAATGATCAGTGATTTTTTTTTTCATATGACTGTTGGCCAAGTGTGTATCTTTTTTTTGAAAAGTTCATGTTCTTTATCCACTTTTTAATGGGATTGCTTTTCTTTGGTGATTGTTTAAGTTCCTTATATATGCTAGACATTAGACCTTTGTCAGATGCATAGTTTCCAAATATTTTTCTCCCATTCTGTAGGTTGTGAGTTTACTCTGTTGATAGTTTCTTTTGCTGTGCAGAAGTTCCCATTTGTCAATTTTTGCTTTTGTTGTGATCGCTTTTGGTGTCTTTGTCAAGAAATCTTTGCCCATTCCTATGTTTAGGATGGTATTGCCTATGTTGTCTACTAGGGTTTTCATAGTTTTCAGTTTTACATGTAAGTCTTCAATCCATCTGGAGTTCATTTTTTAATATGGTGTAAGGAAGGGGTCCAGGTTCAGTCTTCTGCGTATAGCAAGTCAGTTATCCCAGCACTATTTATTGAATAGAACGGCTTTGCCCCTTTGCTTGTTTTTGTCAGCTTTTGTCAAAGAGCAGGAGGTTGTAGTTTTGTATCCTTATTTCTGGACTGTCTATTCTGTTTCATTGGGCTATGTGCCTGTTTTTGTACTAGTACCCTGCTGTTTTAGTTACTGTAGTCCTGGAGTGAAAAGAACTGTAAAATATTTTTTTTTCCAGTTATCTGAGTACTGTCATTAGTAGTTTGATAAGAATAGCGTTGAATTTGTAAATTGCTTTGAGCAGGATAGCCATTTTAATGATATTGATTCCGCCTATTTAGGGGATGCCTTTCCATTTCTTTGTGTCTTCTCTGATTTCTTTGAGATTTTTAAAACATTTTTCATTGTTGAGATATTTCACCTCCCTGTTTAGCTGTATTCCTAGGAATGCTATTTTTTGCGGTAACTGTGAATGGGATTGCCTTTATGATTTAGCTCTTGTCTTGGCTGTTGTTGGAGTATAGGAATGCTAGTGAGTTTTGTATACTGACTTTGTATCCTGAACCTTTTCTAAACTTATTTATCAGCTGAAGTAGCTTTTGAGCCAAGACTATGGGGAATTCCACATATAAAGTCATGTCTCCTGCAAAAATAGTTTGACTTTTTCTCTTCCTGTTTAGATTCCCTGTACTTCTTTCTCTTGCCTAATTGCTTAAACAAGGACTTTCAATACTATGTTGAATAGGAGAGGTGAGAGAGGATATACTTGTCTTGTGCTAGTTCTCAACAGAAATGCTTCCAGCTTTGCCTACTCAGTATAATGTTGGGTGTGGGTTTGCCATAGTTGGCTCTTATTATTTTGAGGCATATTCCTTCAATATCTAACTTATCCAGAGTTTTCTACATGAACGGTGTTGAGTTTCATTTAAAGCCTTTTCTGTGTCTATTGAGATAATCATGTGGTTTTTGTCACTAGTTATGTTTATGTGATGAATCACATTTATTGATTTGCATATGTTGAACCAACCTTGCATCCTGGGGATGAAGCCTTCTTGATCAAGGTTGATGAGCTTTTTGATGTGCTGCTGGACTCAGTCTGCAATTATTACATTGAAGATTTTTGTATCTCTGTTCATCAAGGATATTGGCCTGAAGTTTTCTGTTGCTGTTGCATCTCTGCCAGAGGATCAGGAAGATTATCTAAGATCAGGCAGAGGTATCAGGATGATGCTGCCTCATATATTGAGTTGGGGTGGAGTCTCTTCTCCTCATCTTTTTTGGAATAGTTTTTGTAAGAATTCTTCTTTGTATATCTGGTAGAATTCGACTGTGAATCCATCAACTCCTGAGCTTTTCATGGTTGGTAGTCTATTATTGATTCAATTTCAGAGCTTGTTATTGATCTGTCAAGGAAATTAATTTTTTTGGTTCAGTCTTAGAAGGCTGTATGTGTCCGGGAATATATCAATCTCTTCTAAATTTTCTAATTTGTATACATAGAGGTGTTTGAATTTGTTTCTGATGGTTATTTTTATTTCTGTAGGGTCAGTGGTAACATTCTCTTTGCCATTTCTAGTTGTGTTTATTTGGATCCTCTCTGTTTTCTTCTTTATTAGTCTAGCTAGCAGCCTATTTTATTACATTTTTTTTTTCCAAAAAACCAACTCCCATAATCATTGATCTTTTGAATGATTTTTTATGTCTCGATTTCCTTCCATTGAGCTCTGATTTTGGTCAGTTCTTGTCTTCTTCTAGCTTTGGGGTTAATTTGCTCTTGCTTCTCTAATTCTTTCAGTTGTGATGTTAAGTTGTTAATTTACGATATTTCTTACTTTTTGATATGGGCATATGAATTTCTCTCTTAATACTCCCTTAGCTGTTTTCCAGAGATTCTTGTATGTTGTATCTTTGTTCTCATTAGTTTAAAAGAATCTCTTGATTTCTTCCTTAATTTTATTATTTATCCAAAACTCATTTGGAAGCATGTTATTTAGTTTCTGTGTAATTGCTTGATTTTCAGTGATTTTCTTAGACTTCACTTCTATTTTTATTGCATTGTGGTCTAAGACTGTGTTTGGTAGGATTTCAGTTCTTTTGCAGTTGCTGAGGATTGTTTTATGTCCAATTGTGTGGTTAGTTTTATAGTGTGTGCTGTGTGGCCACGAGAAGAATGTATATTCTGTTGTTTTTGGGTGAAGAGTTCTGTAAAGGTGTATCAGATCCATTTGGTCCAATGTTTAATTCACTTCCTGAATATCTTTGCTAATTGTATGCCTTGATGATCTGTCTGGTACTGTAAGTGGAGTGTTGAAATCTTACGCTATTACTGTGTGAGACTCTACGTCTCTTTGTAGATCTTTAATAACTTGCTTTATTAATCTGGGTGCTTCTGTGTGGGTGCATATATATTCAGGATAAATATCATTCCTATCCATATTCTAAATTCCATTTCTGTCTTTTCAGCCAGTTCAGCCTTGTTAAGATCTCTTGTTGAAGAATTGGTCCAGTCAATTGGAGGACATGCTCCAGTCTGGCTATTTGAGTCACCAGAGTTCTTGCATTGGTTCCTTCTTATCTCTGCATGTGTGTGTTCCTTTAACTGCAGTGTAGATTGAGTACAGTTAATAGACTTATTTTCTGGATGTTTACATCTGTCTGAGGATTTGTGCATTGTCTTTATTTGAAACCAACTTTTTTTTTTGTTTCAGAGTTGGGTATGTAAGTGAGGTATTTTTGATATTGAAACTTTGGGATATGATTCAGTAGGTGACACTTACTGGTCAGTTGGTAAACTCTTGCTCATTTGTGTGGCTCCGATATGTTCCCTCACAGTGGCAGCTGTGTTCCCTCTCAATGTTCTGAAAGTGTACACTCTTCTCTTTCTTGAGTTCTGGCTGTAGATCATGGTTTGGAACTCCTGGGCTGCCCACTGCAGCTCCGGGAGGATCTCAGTATTTATGTTTCTTCCCCAACATGGGGGACAACAAAGGAAGGGACCTTATTAAGGGTTGTAGGGTCTTTTGCTCACCTCCTAGAGCCTCCACCCCAGGTACATGCAGGCCAGCAGTCATTCAATGCAATCAGCCGAGGATGGAGGGTCTGGGCTATGGGCCCAAAGTGGAAGTTCCCTGTCTGGTGATGAGCAGAAGTGGGTATGTGAGACCTATGGGAGATGTACTGGCCCCCTCTCCTTCAGTCAACTGAAGCTTGTTGGAGGTGTTAATAAAGCACTTAGGATTCTTGTTCCTTCATTAGTCCATGGGTGGAAAGGGCAGTTTCACTGCTGAGATAGTGGAGAGAGGCTTTTAGTTGCCCCTGGAGGCTTTGTCCATGGAGTTGTTGAGTTACTACTGGCTCGATAGCTCTAGAGGAGGGTGGCTGGAGGATTATGCGTGGAGAACCTGCCAGTTGAGGAGATACGGGAACAGGAATCCACATAATACTCTGTCCAGTTTTCCATAGGGCTGCTGCAGTATGCTGGATGCCCATTCCAGTCCCTAGTCACCTTGGATTTTCCAGTACCTGGAAGTGTCACTAGTGAATGCTGCAATATAGCAAAGATGACAGTCTGCCTCTCCCTCTAGAAGCTCTCTCCCAGAGAGGTATGGACTTGTTGCTGGCCCAAACACACCTGTAGGAAGTAGCTGGAGACCTTGATTGGGAAGTTGCTCCCAGTGGAGAGGAACAGGATTGGGGACACAGTTAAAAAGCAGTCTGGCCATGTTTTTGTAGAGCAGCTGTGCTATGTTGAGGCTTCGCTTCAGTCCCCAGTTACCTCAGACACTCCAAAGGATGAAGCTGAAATAGCTAAGTCACCCAAACAGCAAAGATAATGGCCTTTCCCTCCCTTTGGGACATCATCCCAGGAAGGTTTCAAATCTTTGTTGGATGAAGAGCACTGGTGAGGCTGACTGGAGACCCCAGTTGGGAGGTCCTGCCCAGTGAAGAGGGATGAGATCAGGGATCTGTTTTAAGAAGTAGTCTAGCCACATTTTCACAGAGCAGCTGTGCTATGCTGGGTGTGGGGGGGGGGGGGGGGGGGACTGCCTTAGCTTCATTTGGCTTGGACTCTCCAAAGCCTGAAGGTTGAAAAAATTAAGTCGCCCAAACAACAAAGATGGCGGCCCACCCCTCCCTCTGAGAGCTCCATTCCAGAAACCTCTGTCAGTCAGAGAACACCAGTCGGGGCAGTGGGAGACCCTGGTTGGAAGACCCCACCAGGTTATGATGAATGAGATGAAGAACCCACTGTAAAAGACAGTCTGGCCACATTTTTATAAAACAGTCATGCTGTGCTGGGGTACCACTTTCACCTCCAGTCAACTTAGACTCTCCCAAGCTTGAAGGCTTGAAAGACTAAGTCACCCAAACAGCAAAGATGGTGGTCCACCCCTGCCTCTGGCACCTCCATTCAAGGGAGACTTCAAATCTATGTCAGGTGAAGAACACTGGTTGGGGTGGCTGGAGGATATAGTTGGGAGAAATGAGATCAGAGAACTGCTTTAAAAATGCAGTCTGAACACGTTTTGGTAAAACAGTTGTGTTGTGGTAGAGGACCCCTTCCACCCCCAGTTGGCTTCAGCTCTTTAAAGCCTGAAGCCTGGAACAACTAAATCACTCAAAAAGCAAAAATGGCAGCCCTCTTCTCCCCTCAGGAACTCCATCCCATATAGGTGCAGTGCTGCTACCAGTGGCTGGCTGGAATTCCAAGCCAGTGCGACTTATCCTGCAAGTTCCTGTGGAAGTGGGATTTGCAGACTTTTGCTGCTCAGCCTCCTGATTCAGCCTCTTTCCTAGAGTTATGTACAAGGGTCTAACCTCCCACTTTGCTGGAGTTGCAGTTACTTTTGCCAGGAAGCCCAGAGAGCCTGAGTATCTAAAGCTCCCAGGTCTCCATGCATTCCTAAGTAGCTGCTTTGCTGAGATTCCATGTAGTTCTTTGTGTCAAACTAAAGGCCCTGGTGGAGTGGGTTCAGAAGGAAATCTCCTGACCTGATGGTTGAAAAGATCCGTGGGAGAAGTGTTGGTTCCCGGGGTCACACATTTACTCACTACCTCCCTGGACAGGAGAGGTTCCCTTGGCTCCATGTCACTTTTGAGTGATCTGTGGTCCTGCCTTGCTCTTCTCCATTTTCTGCACTTGTTTTCTTAATTAGTCCTAGTGCAAATACCTGGATATTTCAGCTGATGGTGCGGTATTTACTCAGGCCTTCCATTCCTCTTTGTGAGAGCCACACACACTAGCCTCTTCTAGTTGGCCATCTTGGCCACCTTCTGAATCTTTTTTTTTTTTTTTTTTAATCTACTTAGCTACTCTTTTTTCAACTGGATAATTAATTCATTTACAATGAAGGTTATTTTTGATAGGTAAGGACATTTTTCTACCCTGTTATGTAATTGTAGTCATTTTGTATTTTTTTGTTCTTTTATTCTTCTTTTGTTTTTTACCTGTGTGGTTTGATGGTTTTTCCTAGTGATAAGCTTTTATTATTATTTTTTCTCATTTATGTAGCTGCTGTAATTTTTTATCTTTGTGGTTACTGTAGGGCTTACATTTAAAAATCTTATACTTCTAGAATACGATTTAAGCTTATTACAACCTAACTTTGGTTGTATACAAATATTCTAGACTTTTAATCTCCCCTCCCATAATATGTAATATTCCTACCTTAATTTACATCTATTAATATTGTGTATTTCTTAACAGTTTATTGTAGCTATGGTTATTGTTGACCATTTTGACTTTTATCCTTAGCCCTAGAGACCTGAAAGATTACATACCACCATTAAAGTAAAGATGCAATTTGATTTTGATTATGATGTTACCTCTACAAGTGAGTTTTACACTTTCATGATTTTGTGATAATAATTAACATTCTTCTACTTTCGGTCAACGCACTCCCTTAAGCATTTCTTGTAAGGCTGGTCTAGTGGTTACAAATTTTTTAGCTTTTGCTTGTCTAGAAAATACTTTATTTCTCCTTCATTTCTGCAAAATAGCTTTTCTGATTTAGCATTCTTGTCTAGCATTTTTTTTTAACATTTCAAATATAATATTCCATTTTCTTGACCTCCAAGATTTCTGTGAGAAATCATCTAACAATCTAACAGAAGTTCACTTATATGTGACTTCATCCTCTTCTCGTGAAGCTTTTATAATTTTTTCTTTGTCTTTGACTTTTGAGAGTTTCATTATAATGTGCCTTGGAGAAGACCTCTTTGGGTTGAAACTAATAAGATTTTATAAGTTTCATGAATCTAGATGTTGTATCTACCTCAAAATGTGGAAAGTCTTCTTCTATTATTTTATTAAATAAGCTTTCTGCATATTTGTCTTCCTCTTCTCCCTCTGAACATTTAATAATGCAAAATTTTGTTCACTTAATGGTCTCACAGATCTCAGATTTTCTTGGATCTTTTACATTTTTCTTTCTAATTGAATTATTTTAAAGAACAGTCTTTAAGTTCAGTATTTTTAGAAAATTCTGCTTGATCTAGTCTGCTTTTGAAGCTCTCATTTCTATTATTAATTTTACTCATTAAAGTCTTCACCTACAGAATTTATGTTTTCTTAACGAGATCTCACTCTCTTTTTCAAGTATCTCATTCACCTAATAAATTGTTTTCCCAATTTTATTGAATTGTCTATCTTTATTCTCTTGTATTTCAATGAGTTTCCTTAAGATCATTATTTTAAATTCCTTTTCAAGAAACCCATAAATTTTCATTTTATAGGGTCTGTTTCTAGAGATTTATTGGGTTTCCTTGGTAGTGCTATATTTTCTTGCTTTTTAATATTTTGTGTGTCTCTGCATTGATATCTATGCATGTGATGAAATGGCCACCTATTCCAATTTTATAGAGTTGTTATAATAAATAAATCACCTAAAGATGTGTCCTAGGGAGTCAATTATGTAGAGGATGTTGGCTTTGTTTCTGCATGAACGCAGCAGTGTAGTCTCTGTGCAGTTTCTTCATCTGTAGTCAATTTTAGCAATGCTTACGAATCCACTAGTGGCTTAGGCTGCAAGAATGTGTGGATGCTCCACCAGGTCAGCTGTGGTTACCCTATTAGGGGTAGGGGTGCTGGGCTATTCTGTGAGTGTGCAAGGGCCACATGCAGCTTTCCCACTGGGGACAGAGATGCCTGGCTGTTCCACATGCCAAAGATATGTGGAAGCTACTCTACCAAAGTAAGGCACAACCTCTCTGCTGGGGATGAAAGTGTCAAGGTGATCCCTGTGCAACAGGTGCACAGAATCTGTATGCCAGATCTTACAAGGAGAACTGCAGTCACTCAAATACAAAATTTAAATGTGATGGAAATAATTGTGTCCTGAGTTGTCAGGGTCCAAGTGGTAGCATTCAACCATCAGAAGCAAGGTGGACATAGTTACCATAATAGACAGCAGTGGCAAAGGAGTAATGAGAATAGTCTGTATTGTGTAGAGCTCTGTCATTGGCTAATTAATCATGGTATTCCTAGAAGTGAAATTGATCAGCAGCCTACAGCATTCTTCCTTAACTTGCATAAACAGAAAACTTCCAGGTGGAGTGGACAAATGACTAATATGAATTATTAAAATAGAAAATCGTGGCCCCTCAATCAATTTCCAGACTTGAATCAATTTACAGACCCAGAACCCCTTGAATGAAGGGGAGGCTTGTTCCCCTTGAAGAAGGACCCCACTTCACCACTGACAAATACTGTTAATCTTTATCCCATCCTTCCCCAAGGAGACCTCCAGACTTTTACCAGGGTAGCTGTGCATTGGAAAAAAGGGAATGATCAGACCTTTTGGGGACTACTGGGCACTGGCTCTGAGCTGATGTTAATTCCAAGAGCCTGAAACACCATTGTGGCCCTCCAGTTAAAGTAGGGGATAATAGAGGTTAGGTAATTAATGGAGTTTTTGCTTAGGTCTGACTTACAGTGGGTCCCTGGACACATCCTGTGGTCATTTTCCCTGTGCCAGAATGCATAATTGGCATTGACATACTTAGAAGCTGGCAGAATCCCCACATTGGTCCCTGACTGGTAGGGTGAGGGCTATTATGGTGGAAAAGGCCAAATGGAAGCCACGAGGAAAATAGTAAATCAAAACTCTACCTAGGAAAATAGTAAATAAAAAACAGTATCACATCCCCTCGAGGGATTTTGAAGACTAGTATCACCATCAAGGACTTGAAAGACGCAGGAGTGGTGATTACCATAACATCCCCATTCAACTCTCTTATTTGGCCTGTGAAGAAGAGAGATGGATCTTGGAGAATGATAGTGGATTATTGTAAGCTTAACCCAGTGGTGACTCCAATTGCAGCTGCTGTACCACAGGTAGTTTTATTGCTTGAGTAAATTACCACACCTTCTGGTACCGGGTATGCAGCCATTGATTTGGCAAATGTCTTTTTTTTTTTTTCTTTCTGTCCACAGGACCCATCAGAAACAATTTGAATTCAGTTGGCAAGACCAGCAATATACCTTCACTGTCCTACCTTAGGAGTATATCAACTCTCTAGCTATGTGTCATAATCTTGATCAAAGATATCTTGATCACTTTTTCCTTCCATAAGATATCACACTGATCCATTAACTTGATAACATTATGCTGATTGGACACAACGAGTGAGAAGTAGAAAACATACTGGACTAATTGGTGAGACATTTGTGTCTCAGGGGACGGGAAATACATTCAACTAAAATTCAGAGATCTTCTACCTCAGTAAAATTTCTAGAGGCCCAGTGATGTGGGAACTATTGAGATATTCTTCCTAAGGTGAAGGATAAGTTGCTGCATTTGGCCCTTCTTACAACCAAGAAAGAGGTATAACACCTAGTGGGCCTATTTGGATTTTGGAGACAGCACATTCCTCATTTGGATGTGTTACTCCAGCTATTTATCAAATTACCCAAAAGACTGCCAGTTTTGAGTAGTGTCCAGAACAGGAGAGGCCTCTGAAAGAGGTCCAGGCTGCTGTACAAGCTCTTTCATCATGGAAAGGGCAGCAGTTTGTCCTCACTAGAACAGACACTTACTCTGGATATGGGTTTGCCTATCCTGCATACAATGCTTCTGCCACAACTACCATCCGTGGACTCAAGGAATACCTTATCCACCATCATGGTATTCCATAGCATTGCCTCTGACACCTCAAGACATTCACATTAGAGCTAAAGAAGTGCAGCAGTGGGCTCATGCTCATGGAATTCATTGGTCTTACCATGTTTCTCATCATCCTGTATCAGCTGGATTGAATGCCCTTTGGAAGTCACAGTTACACAGCCAACTAGGTGACAGTACTTTGCAGGGATGGGGCCAAGTCCTCTAGAGGGCTGTGTATGCTCTGAATCAACATCCAATATATAGTACTGTTTCTCTCATAGCCAGGATTTAAGGGTATAGGAATCAAAGTGTTGAATTGAAAGTAGCACCACTCACCACCAACCTCAGTGACCCACTAGCAAAAATTTGCTTCCTGCTTCCAAGATATTATGTTCTGCTGGCCTAGAGGTCTTGATTCCAGAGGGAGGAATGCTGCCATCAGAAGACACATCAATAATTCTATTAAAGCGCAAGTTAAGATTGCCACCTGACCACTTTGGGTTTCTCCTACCTCTGAGTCAACAGGCTAAGAAGGGAGTTACAGTGTTGTTTGGGGTGACTGACCCAAACTATCAAGATGAAATCAGTCTACTATTCCACAATGGAGGTAAGGAAGCGTATGTGTGGAATACAGGAGATCCCTTAGGGCATCTCTTAATATTATCATGCACTGTAATTAAGATCAATGAGAAACCACAGCAGCCCAATCCAGGCAGGACTACTAATCACCTGGACCCTCCAAGAATGAATGTTTAGGTAATTCCACCAGATAAAAAATAATGACCAGCTGAGCAGCTTGCTAAAGAAAAAGGGAATACAGAATGGGTGATAAAAGAAGGTAGTTATCCATACCAACTACAACCAAATGATCCGTGGCAGCAATGAGAACTGTAATTGTCATGAATATTTCCTGCTTATTTAGTTAATAACATGCTTGTGCTTGTATACACATGTACTGAGAAAATATCTTTGTTTTCTTTTTTTCCTTTGCCATGTGACATAAGATTTAGTTACTCAATATCAGCATTTCAGTGTTGTTACTTCATGTAATAGCATTTAAGTTAAGGATTAACATGCTTCCTGTTGTGCAAAGGACAGCTGTATTATGTTAGGTGTAATTGTGATGTCATTATTGTCTTTATTTGGATATGTATATGGGTTCAATTTGATGAGGAGTTGACTTGTGATGGTTAATATTAAGAATCAGCTTGATTGGATTGAAGGATTCAATGTATTGATTCTGGGTGTGTCTGTGAGGGTGTTGCTAGAGAAAATTAACATTTGAGTCAGTGGACTGGGAGAGATATTTCCATTCTTAACCTGGGTGGGCACCATCCCCTAGGCTGCCAGAGCAGCTAGAAAAAGCAGGCAGAAAAATGTGGAATGAGCAGGCCTGCTGAGTTTTCTGGTCTTCATCTTTCTCCCATGCTAAATACTTCCTGCCCTCGAATACCAGACTCCAAGTTCTCCAGCATTTGGACTCTTGAATTTACACTAGTGGTTTGCCAGGGAATCTCTGGCCTTCAGCCACAGACTGAAGACTGCACTGTAGGCTTCCTTACTTCTGAGGTTTTCGAACTCAGACTGATCCACTACTGGCTTCCTTGTTCCTCAGCTTGCAGACTTCCTATCCAGGGACTTTATCTTGTGATCCTGTGAGTCAATTCTCCTTAATAAACTTTCTTTTATATGTACTTATATCCTACTTGTTCTATCCCTTTAGAGAAGCCTGACTAATACAGTTACTTTGAATTCTATATATATATATATATTTTTTTTTTTTTTTTTTTTTTGCAAGGTATTTCTCTGTTACCCAGTCTGGAGTGTAGTGGCATGATCTCAGCTTCCAGCAACCTCCACCTTCTAGGCTTAAGCAATCCTCCTTCCTCAACCTCCTGAGTAGCTGGAGCTACAGGCATGTACCACCACACCCAGCTAAGTTTTGTGTTTTGTTTGTTTGTTTGTTTGTTTGTTTGTTTTGGAAGAGATGGGATTGTGCCGTGTGCCCAGGCTGGTCTTAACCTCCTGGACTCATGATCTGCCTACCTCAGCCTCCCTAAGCCGTAGAATTACAGGCATGATCAACCACAACCGTCCTCACAGATCTTTCTTATGTTTGATTTATTCTAGTCACCTTGATTAACTCTACTGACATTCTCTATTGCATTTTTCATTTTGTTCATCATAGTTTTCAGCTTCAGAATTTCTGGGATTTTTTGTAGAATTTGAATCTTTAGTTTAAATTTCTCATTTTAGTCATTTATTGTTTTCCTTACTTAATTAACTTATTTATTTGTATTTCCTTGAAATTCACCGAACTTCCTTAAAAATAATTTACTTAAAATTTTTTTCAGATAGTTTGTATATCTTTATTTCCTCTAGTTCTGTTACTAGAATACTATTGTGTTCTTTTTGATGCTGTTGTGTCTCTTTGGTTGTTCATGTTTCTTGTAGTCTTAGATTGATGTTAGTGCATTTGAAAAAGTATGGATTTATACCAGTCTTTGCAGACTGGCTTTGTTTGCAGAATTTTTCACCAGTTAGCTATTGAGGTTCCAGACAGGCCATTTGGCATAATCCAAGGGTGGATTTGGTGCTGAAATCCCCAGGCAGGCTGACCTTGTGCCTGATTCAGCATGTGTGCAATCACGATACCTGTGTCTTTAGGGTTTGTCTTGAAGCTTAGATTTACTAGGGTGAACCTACTAATTCAATCTTCAGAGATAGGGCTAAAACCTGAATCAACATGAGAGGCTTTGGAGCCCATATCTGTATGAGCCAGCCTGAAACCTAGGTTCATCAAGGTGAACCTGTCACTGGACTGGGTCCTGAGCTTGAGTCTGCAGGCTCTGGCAAGGTCCTGAGATGAGCTTAGTGCCTGAAACAACTGGCATAGGCTTGGAGCCTGAGTCCATAAGGACTGGCCTGGCACTGAGTCGAGCGTTGAACCTTATTCCATGGAGGTGGGTGTGGGTGGGCTGGGCACGTGAGGGCTGGTCTGCAGACTGGGTCTGAAGAGGTGGTGCTAGAGTCTGTGTCCACAGTATCTGGGTGGGCACATTTGTCTGGGTCCATGGGGACTACTCTGGCACCTAGGATCATGGGTGATGACCTGGTGCCTTGAGCTACTGGAGTGAGCCTGGAGCCCAAGACTTTGGGGTTTAACCTGGAGTCTTGTCCACTAGTGTCAGCCTGGAGGCTGGTTGTGCAGATGCTGGCCTAGTGGCTAGCTTCATGAGATCTGACCTGGGTCAGAGAGCCTCTGGGGCTAGCATGGGTGCTGGGTACACTAAGGTAGTCCTGAAGCTTGGATTTGTGGAGGCTAGTCTAATGTTGGGGTCTACTAACAGAACCAGAACTTGGATCTGCTGAAGCAGAGTTGAGCATTGAGTCTGCTGGAGCATGGTACTAGCCTGGAAGATGCAACTGCAAGAATCAGTCTGACATTGGATAGGCCATGGCCTGTTTCCATAGATGCCTGTCTGGTGCTGGAGGTCAAAATGCCAACCTGGCACAGTGGTGGGTCTGAAGCCTGGTACCACAGGGGCTGGCTTGAAGCTCTGTGGACCTGGAGTCTGCATTTTAGGGGCTTGACTGGAGGCTGGATGCTTGAGGGCCATACTGATGACTAGGGATGATGGTTACCAGCCTGGTGTTGGGCATGCACAATGTCCAGTTTTGTGAGAAGCAGCCTGGTTTTGGAAGCAGTCCGGAGCACAGGGCCTCTTGGGTCAGCCAGGCAGTGATGCTGGTATCAGCTGATGTTAGGTGGGGCAACCCAGAAATCAAGTTTGCCAAGCAGGTCTGGAACATGGGGATGCAGAATCCACCCTAGTTTCAAGGTAGGCCTGAAGACCCAGTCTGATAATCTTTCCCCTGTCCTTCCTCAAGGAGGCCTCTGGCCTCAAATGCCTAGATATCCAGGCAGATGTTTGCTGCAGGTGTGGAGTCCTCATGAAGAACCTCTGCTAAGGCAGTGCAGAAGGGAAATGTAGGATTGGAATCTCACACAGAGCCTCCACTGGGGCACTGCCTAGTGGAGATGTGAGGAGAGGGTCACTGTCCTCCAGATCCTGGAATGATAGATCCACTGACAGCTTGTAGTGCACCTGAAAAAGCCACAGAAACTCAATGTCAGCCCAGAAAAGCAGCTGAGAGGGTGGCTCTACCCTGCAACGCCACAGGGGTGGAGCTGCCCAAGGCCATGGAAGCCCTCTTTTTGCATCAGCATGACCTGGATATGAGACATGGAGTCAAAAGAGATTATTATAGAACTTTGATGTTCAATGACAGCCCTATTGGATTTCAGATTTGCATGGAGCCTGTAGCACTATTTTTTGGGGGCAGAGTTCTCCCATTTGGAGTAAGTGTATTTATCCAATGCCTGTACCCACATTGTATCTAGGAAGTAACTAACTTGCTTGGGATTTTACAGGCTCACAGATAGAAGAGACTGGCTTTGTCTCAGATGAGAGTTTTGACTGTGGACTTTGAGTTAATGCTGAAATAAGTTAAATTTTTGGAGGTCTGTTGGGAAGGCATGATTGGTTTTGAAATGGGAGGACATGAGATTTGGGAGGGGCTGGGAGTGAAATGGTATACTTATGCTTTGCGTCCCCACCAAACTCTCATTTTGAATTGTTATCTCATAATCCCCGCATGCTGTGGGAGTAACCCAGTGGGAGGTCATTGAAACGTGGGGGAAGTTTCCCCCAAGCTGTTCTATTAATAATCAACTAGTTCTCATGAAATCTGATGGTTTTATAAGTGTCTGACATTTCCCTGCTAGCACTCTCATTCTCACTCTCATTCTCCCTCCTGCTATCATGCTGCTGCCATGTTAAGAGGTGCCTTCTGCCATGATTGTAAATTTCCTGAAGCCTCCCAAGCCATGAAGAACTATGAGTCAATTAAATGTCTTTCTTTATAAATTACCCAAGCTTTATAAATTAGTGCATTCTCATGGTGCTGTTAAGAAATAGGTATTTCTTAACAGCACCATGAGAATGCACTAATGTAGACGGTGACAGCCTCGTGTCTGGGGCTATATAGGTATGCATAGTCCTAGGTTATACTGAGTTTGCAGGTTTGAGACAAAGTCCTCCTAAGCAAATGATATCTCTCTCAATGTTGTGTTGCCTGGAATTTGCATGAAGGATGATATGTGCAGTATAAAACTATGATTCCTACTTTCTTCAATGCATCTTTTCTTATTTCTGTGCTATACGTAGATACTATATTCTTTCACCTGGTTTTCCTAGTTCTTGTGGAGGTATTTTCACATGTGAATAGTTGTTTGAATTGACGTCTATGTGGGAAGAGGAGTATTGAAAGGTTCAATTTTGTTGTATTGCTCACTGTCATTTTAACTGAGGATTGTAATTTACATTTAAAAGTAGATATATTGGAGGAATATGCTCAAAATCAGTTTATACGGTATCTTAACTTAAAAAAATCAACATGTACACGTCTAAGTTTTTACAAACTGTAAAATTAGAATTAGGAATTCAAATAAAAATCAATATTAGGGTGTTTGAGAGAAGTCTACAGAAATGCCAGGATGTACTGGTAAATCCCAGCCTAAAATGATTATTGGTCAGCTTTCAGCCTAAAATGATTATTGGTCAGCTTTCAAAGAGCTAGGTTCTGTTGGAAATAGGAACCTAGGAGGAAGCACTAGTAAGTTATTTTCCATAAGAAGGCAAGAAGTCTTAATATGTCAATATCTCACAGTAGTGGTTTGCTTAAGTAGTGCTTGTAGATAGCAGGCATTTTTTAAAAGGAGAAGGGCGTGTAGTGGAAAATTGCTCATGTGGTACTAAAAAGTAGAAATTATGCAACAAATTTTAGACTTATCTTCTAAGTTCAATAGATTATATGAATAACTCAGGGTTCTTCAGAAGTCATCTCATTCTTGTTGTGATAAGGACTTGTCCATCAAATAAAGAACACAAAGAAAGGCCATATTATTTACTTGCAATTGTTTCAGGTGGCAAACATTAAGGAGTTTAATTGCACTAAATATCAGAGAGATATATTTGATTTTTTTTTTTTTTTTTTTTTTTTTTTTTTTAAGACGGAGTCTTGCTCTGCCACCCAGGCTGGAGTGCAGTGCCTGGATCTCAGCTCACTGCAAGCTCCGCCTCCCGGGTTTACACCATTCTCCTGCCTCAGCCTCCCAAGTAGCTGGGACTACAGGCGCCCGCCTCGTCGCCCGGCTAGTTTTTTGTATTTTTAAGTAGAGACAGGGTTTCACCGTATTAGCCAGGATGGTCTCGATCTCCTGACCTCGTGATCTGCCCGTCTCGGCCTCCCAAAGTGCTGGGATTACAGGCTTGAGCCACCGCGCCCGGCCAAGATATATTTGATTTTTACATAAACAACTCTGAAAATTAATGTACTAGTTATGTGCAACAACATGAACAAATTATAATAACAATGTTGTGTAGAAAAAGCAAGTCCATTAAAACAATATATTATGTATGTATTGACTTTATATAAAGTTTAACAAGTTATTTTACTTGTAGAGTAAAATGAGCATTAGGGTGTTCAAGAGAGGTTTGCAGAAATGCCAATAGAAAAGTATAAAAGTAGAACTTTTATATTTGTATAAAAACATATTTTACAAAATAAACTTCTTGTATATTGTTTAAGAGGGCTTCTGGAATGATGTAGTGAGGAGTTGTGTGCCCTCTCCCCAGCAAAACCATAATTTAACAGGTGAAAATAATTTTTTAAAAATCTACCATATAAAGTCCTTGGAAATAGTCCTGAGAACAAAAAGCAAATGAAGAAATGTGCATTCGAAGAAATGTGCATTCAAATAAATGTATTAAGTTTCCTAATACCAAACATCTAGCATTTGAACAAAAACCTGTTATTAACCCATTCACCTCCATTTCTCCATCCTATCTGTGTTTTACAGAAGATATACTTTGGACACTCTACTCTCAGCACGTGCTGTCAAGAAGGTGAGGTTTCTCTCTCCTCTGAGTTTCCAGTATGAGACTATAGTTTCACACTGGAAGGGGCAGTCCATTATTAGCATTTTTCAGCCTCCCTGAAGCCCTGTGTCACCAGCAATCTGTTAAATGTGGTTAACGGGATCAGGTTTCTCTTCTCCTGTTCAGTCTTTACTTACAAAATGAAACATCTATCCTAGGTGCAGCAGTGTGTTAGTACTGTTAGTGTTGCCATAAAGAAATACCTGAAGTTGGGGAATTTATATAAAAAAAGTATTTATCTTTTTACATAATTCTGGTGTATAAAAGGTTGGGCATCTGGTGAGGGCCTCAGGCTTCTTTCACTTATGGTGAAAGGTAAACCAGAGCTGGCATGTGCATAGAACTCATGGTAAGAGAGGAAGCAAGTGGAGAAGGGAATTCAAAGCTCATTTTAACAAGCAGCTCTCATAGAAAACAATAGAGTGATAACTCATTCATACTCCCCTAGGGAGGGCATTAATCTATTAATGAGGGATCCACTCCCATGACCCAAACACCTCTCATTAGACCCCACCCTCAATGTTAGGGATCAAATTTTAACATGAAGTTTAGTGTGACAAAAATCCAAACTATAGCAAGTAGGCTGCAAACCTTGGGGCCCAAAATATTTCTCCTACCTTACTTTGCTTACTTTGTGAACTGTAATAGAGGATTCTAGGCAACAAACACACATCCAATGGTAAAAAGTATACATGTAACTGGCTCAAAAGCTAAGTCACTAAACAAATAAACACACAGCAGCACCAACCATAGGGGTTGAGGGAAAGAAAAAATGGGGTCAGTATCTAGAATTGGTTAAATATACTATCTCATATGTCCACGTCTAAACAACAACAACAACAAAAATTGACTCACAAAAACATTGTTAAAAATAGTGTCTTCTACACAAAAATGAAAGCAATAGAATTTTCTTTGAATTTGCGTAGATGACAGACATAGTATATTAAAAAATCAAAAAAGCTGTAATAAGCATATCTAATTAACTAACTAAAAACATGCTTAAAAACGAAAGGAAATTATGGCGACAATGTCTCATATAGAAAATATCAAAACAAAAAATATTTAAAGGTTGTATTTAAAGATTTATAGAGTTTAGAAGTAGAATAAGTACAATATAAAATTCACTAGCAAACTGAATTCAGAAACACATAAAAAGAATTAGGCAGCATAACCTAATAAAATTTATCTCAGAAATGCAAAATTGTTTTAACATCTGTAAACTACCTAATGTAATGCATTATATTAGTAGAATGAAAACCAAAATTACATAATAATCTCAGTAGAGACAGAACAGCATTTAGAGAAAAATCCAACACTCTTTTGTGATAGAAACATTCAATAAACTAGGAGCAGAAGAATATTTCCTCAACCTGATAACAGGCATCTATGAAAAATTCATAGCCAACATTATATTCTATGGTGACTAGATATATTACCCTTAAGATCAGTAACAACACCGGGTGCATTGTCTTACTACTTCTAATTTAATATTGTACTGAATGTGTTTCATCCAGGGCAAAGAAGCAAGATAAATAAATAAAAAGCATTCAAATTGAAAAGAAAGAAATAAAACAATCTCTACTAAGAGATGATAAAATTTTTATACAAAAATTCTAAGGAATCTACTAAAAATTATTAGTACTACTAAAAATACTTTAGCAAAATTGTAGAATATAAGATAAATATGCAAATGTCAATTGTAATTCTATACACTTGCAATGAACATTTCAAGAATAAAATAAACAAAACAACTCCATTTGTAACAGCAAAAAAAAAAATGGACTTCTTGACAATAAAACTAACAAATCAAATGAAAAATGTGATCTACTAAGAACTACAAAATGTTAAAATAAAGAAGACCTAAATAAATGAAAAAATATATATATTTATAGATTGAAAGATGTAACATTGTTGTGATTCCATTATTTGCCACACTGATCTATAATCAGTATCAGAATTCCAGCTTATTTCTCTGCAAAAATGGATAAGCTGAGTCTAAATTTTATAAAGAAATTGCAAGGAACTCAGAATAGCTGAAACAATCTTGAAAATAAAGAACCAGGGCGGAGCAAGATGGACGAATAGGAACAGCTCCAGTCTCCACTCCCAGCGAAAGCGACACAGAAGACCGGTGATTTCTGCATTTTCAACTGAGGTACTGGGGTCATCTCACTAGGGAGTGTCGGACAATCCGTGCTGGTCAGCTGCTGCAGCCCGAACAGCGAGAACTGAAGCAGGGCGAGGCATCGCCTCACCTGGGAAGCGCAAGGGGGAAAGGAATCCCTTTTCCTAGCCAGGGGAACTGAGACACACAACACCTGGAAAATCAGATAACTCCCATCCCAATACTGCGCTTTAAGCAAACGGGCACACCAGGAGAATATATCCCACACCTGGCCGGGAGGGTCCCACGCCCATGGAGCCTCCCTCATTGCTAACACAGCAGTCTGTGATCTAACCACAAGGCAGCAGCAAGGCTGGGGGAGGGGCGCCCGCCATTGCTGAGGCTTAAGAAGGTAAACAAAGCTGCTGGGAAGCTCCAACAGGGTGGAGCTCACAGCAGCTCAAGGAAACCTGTCTGTCACTGTAGACTCCACCTCTAGGGACAGGGCACAGCTAAACAACAACAATAAAAAAGCAGCAGAACCTATGCAGACGCAAACAAATCTGTCGGACAGCTTTGAAGAGAGCAGTGGATCTCCCAACACGGAGGTTGACACCTGAGAAGGGACAGACTGCAAGCTCAAGTGGATCCCTGAGCCCTGTGTAGCCTAACTGGGAGACATCCCCCACTAGGGGCAGTCTGACACCCCACACCTGACAGGGTGGAGTACACCCCTGAGAGGAAGCTTTCAAAGCAAGAATCAGACAGGAACACTCGCTGTTCAGCAATATTCTATCTTCTGAAACCTCTGCTGCTGATACCCAGGCAAACAGGGTCTGGAGTGGACCTCAAGCAATCTCCAACAGACCTACAGCTGAGGGTCCTGACGGTCAGAAGGAAAACTATCAAACAGGAAGGACACCTATACCAAAACCCCATCAGCACATCACCATCATCAAAGACCAGAGGCAGAAAAAACCACAAAGATGGGGAAAAAGCAGGGCAGAAAAAATGGAAATTCAAAAAATAAGAGCGCATCTCGCCCTGCAAAGGAGCGCAGCTCATTACCAGTAACAGATCAAAGCTAGATGGAGATTGACTTTGACGAGATGAGAGAAGAAGGCTTCAGTCCATCAAACTTCTCAGAGCTAAGGAGGAATTACGTACCCAGCACAAAGAAACTAAAAATCTTGAAGAGTGGAAGAATTGATAGCTAGAATAATTAATGCAGAGAAGGTCATAAACGAAATAACAGAGATGAAAGCCATGACACGAGAAATATGTGACAAAGGCACAAGCTTCAGTAACCAACTCAATCAACTGGAAGAAAGAGTATCAGCGATTGAGGATCAAATGAATGAAATGAAGCTAGAAGATAAACCAAAAGAAAAAAGAAGAAAAAGAAATGAACAAAGCCTGCAAGAAGTATGGGATTATGTAAAAAGACCAAATCTACGTCTGATTGGGGTGCCTGAAAGTGAGGGGGAAAATGGAGACAAGTTGGAAGACACTCTTCAGGATATCATCCAGGAGAACTTCCCCAACCTAGTAGGCAGGCCAACATTCAAATTCAGGAAATACAGAGAACACCACAAGATACTCCTCGAGAAGAGCAACTTCAAGACATATAATTGCCAGATTCACCAAAGTTGAAATGAAGGAAAAAATCTTCAGGGCAGCCAGAGAGAAAGGTCAGGTTACCCACAAAGGGAAGCCCATCAGACTAACAGCAGATCTCTCGGCAGAAACTCTGCAAGCCAGAAGAGAGGGGGGCCAATATTCAACGTTCTTAAAGAAAAGAATTTTAAACCCAGAATTTCATATCAGCCAAACTAAGTTTCATAAGTGAAGGAGAAATAAAATCCTTTACAGATAAGCAAATGCTTAGAGATTTTGTCACCACCAGGCCTGCCTTACAAGAGACTGTGAAGGAAGTCTTAAACATGGAAAGGACAACTGGTACAGCCATTGCAAAAACATGCCAAAATGTAAAGACCATCGAGGCTGAGAAGAAACTGCATCAACTAACGAGCAAAATAACCAGTTATTATCATAATGGCACGATCAAGTACACACATAACAATATTAATCTTAAATGTAAATGAACTAAATGCTCCAATTAAAAGACACAGACTGGCAAACTGGATAAAGAGTCAACACCCATCAGTGTGCTGTATTCAGGAGACCCATCTCACATGCAGAGAAATACACAGGCTCAAAATAAAGGGATGGAGGAAGATCTACCAAGCAAATGGAGAACAAAAAAAAGCAGGGGTTACAATACTAGTCTCTGATAAAACAGACTTTAAACCATCAAAGATCAAAAGAGAAAAAGAAGGCCATTACATAATGGTAAAGGGAACAATTCAACAGGAAGAGCTAATTACCCTAAATATATATGCACCCATACAGGAGCACCTAGATTCATAAAGGAAGTCCTTACAGACTTACAAAGAGACTTAGACTCCCATACAATAATAATGGGAGACTTCAACACCCCACCGTAAACATTAGACAGATCAACGAGACAGAAAGTTAACAAGGATATCCAGGAATTGAACACATCTCTGCAGCAAGCAGACCTAATAGACATCTATAGAACTGTCCACCCCAAATCAACAGATTATACATTCTTCTCAGCACCACATCGCACTTATTCCAAAATTGACCACATAATTGGAAGTAAAGCACTCCTCAGCAAATGTACAAGAACAGAAATATAACAAACTGTCTCTCAGAGCACAGTGCAATCAAGAGAATTGAGGACTAAGAAACTCAATCAAAACCGTTCAACTGCATGGAAACTGAGCAACCTGCTCCTGAATGACTACTGGGTACATAACGAAATGAAGGCAGCAATCAAGATGTTCTTTGAAAACAATGAGAAGAAAGATACAACATAGCAGAATCTCTGGGACACATTTAAAGCAGTGTGTAGAGGGAAATTTATAGCACTAAGTGCCCACAAGAGAAAGCTGGAAAGATCTAAAATGGACACTCTAACATCAAAATTAAAAGAACTAGAGAAGCAAGAGTAAACACATTCAAAAGCTAGCAGAAGGCAAGAAATAACTAAGATCAGAGCAGAACTGAAGGAGATAGAGACACAAAAAGCCCTCCAAAGAATCAATGAATCCAGGAGTTGTTTTTTGAAACATCAACAAAATTGACAAACCACTAGCAAGACTAATAAAGAAGAAAAGAGAGAAGAATCAAATAGATGCAATAAAAAATGATAGGGGATATGACCACTGACCCCACAGAAATACAAACTACCACCAGAGAATAGTATAAACACCGCTACGCAAATAAACTAGAAAATCTAGAAGAAATGGATAATTTCCTGGACACTTACACTCTTCCAAGACTAAACCAGAGAAGTTGAATTCCTGAATAGACCAATGGCAGCTCTCTGAAATTGAGGCAATAATTATAGCCTACCAAAAAAAGTCCAGGACCAGACAGATTCACAGCTGAATTCTACCAGAGGTACAAGGAGGAGCTGGTACCATTCCTTCTGAAACTATTCCAATCAATAGAAAAAGAGGGAATCCTCCCTAACTCATTTTATGAGGCCAACATCATCCTGATACCAAAGCCTGGCAGAGACACAACAAAAAAAGAGAATTTTAGACCAATATCCCTGATGAACATCGATGCAAAAATCCTCAATAAAATACTGGCAAACCGGATTCAGGAGCACATCAAAAAGCTTATGCACCATGATCAAGTGGGCTTCATCCCTGGGATGCAAGGCTGCTTCAACATTCGCAAATCAATAAACGTAATCCAGCACATCAACAGAACCAAAGACAAGAACCACATGATTATCTCAATAGATGCAGAAAAGGCTTTTGACAAAATTCAACAGCCTTTCATGCTAAAAATGCTCAATAAATTCAGTATTGATGGAACGTACCTCAAAATCATAAGAACTATTTATGACAAACCCACAGCTAATATCATACTGAATGGGCACAAACTGGAAAAATTCCCTTTGAAAACTGGCACAAGACAGGGATCCTCTCTCTTACCACTCCTATTCAACATAGTGTTGGAAGTTCTGGCTTGGGCAATCAGGCAAGAGAAAGAAATCAAGGGTATTCAGTTAGGAAAAGAAGAAGTCAAATTGTCCCTGTTTGCAGATGACATGGTTGTATATTTAGAAAACCCCATTGTCTCAGCCCAAAATCTCCTTAAGCTGATAAGCAACTTCAGCAGAGTCTCAGGATACCAAATTAATGTGCAAAAATCACAAGCATTCTTATACACAAGTAACAGACAAACAGAGAGCCAAATCATGAATGAACTTCCTTCACAATTGCTTCAAAGAGAATCAAATACCTAGGAATCCAGCTTACAAGGAGATGTAAAGGACCTCTTCAAGGAGAACTACAAACCACTGCTCAGTGAAATCAAAGAGGACACAAACAAATGAAGAACATACCATGCTCATGGATAGGAAGAATCAATATCGTGAAAATGGCCATACTGCCCAAGGTGATTTATAGATTCAATGTCATCCTCATCAAGCAACCGAAGAGTTTCTTCACAGAATTGGAAAAAACTGCTTTACAGTTCATATGGAACCAAAAAAGAGCCCGCATTGCCAAGACAATCCTAAGTCAAAAGGTCAAAGCTGGAGGCGTCACGCTACCTGACTTCAAACATACTACAAGGCTGCAGTAACCAACACCGCATGGTACTGGTACCAAAACAGAGATATAGACCAATGGAACAGAACAGAGTCCTCAGAAATAATACCACACATCTACAGCCATCTGATCTTTGACAAACCTGAGAGAAACAAGAAATGGGGAAAGGATTCCCTATTTAATAAATGGTGCTGGGAAAATTAGCTAGCTGTAAGTAGAAAGCTGGAACTGGATCCTTTCCTTACTCCTTTTACGAAGATTAAATCAAGATGGATTAGAGACTTAAATGTTAGACCTAATACCACAAAAACCCTAGAAGAAAATCTAGGTAGTACTATTCAGGACATAGGCATGGGCAAAGACTTCATGTCTAAAACACCAAAAGCAACGGCAGCAAAAGCCAAAATTGACAATGGGATCTAATTAAACTAAAGAGCTTCTGCACAGCAAAAGAAACTACCATCAGAGTGATCAGGCAACCTACAGAATGGGAAAAATTTTGCAATCTACTCATCTGACAAAGGGCTAATATCCAGAACCTACAAAGAACTCAAACAAATATACAAGAAAAAAACAAACAACCCATCAAAATGTGGGGAAAGGACATGAACAGACATTTCTCAAAAGAAGACATTCATACAGCCAACAGACACATGAAAAAATGCTCATCATCACTCTCCATCAGAGAAATGCAAATCAAAACCACAATGAGTTAGAATGGCACACCAGTTAGAATGGCAATCATTAAAAAGTCAGGAAGCAACAGGTGTTGGAGAGGATGTGGAGAAATAGGAACACTTTTACACTGTTGGTGGGATTGTAAACTAGTTCAACCATTATGGAAAACAGTATGGCGATTCCTCAAGGATCTAGAACTAGATGTACCATATGACCAGCCATCCCATTACTGGGTATATACCCAAAGGATCATAAATCATGCTGCTATAAAGACACATGCACCCTTATGTTATTGTGGCACTATTCACAATAGCAAAGACTTGGAATCAACCCAAATGTCCATCAGTGACAGACTGGATTAAGAAGAAAATGTGCACATTATACACCATGGAATACTATGCAGCCTTAAAAAAGGATGAATTTCTGTCCTTTGTGGGGACATGGATGCAGCTGGAAACCATCATTCTCAGCAAACCATGGCAAAAACAGAAAACCAAACACCGCATGTTCTCACTCATAGGTGGGAACTGAACAATGAGATCACTTGGACTCAGGAAGGGGAACATCATACATCAGGGCCTATCATGGGGAGGGGGGAGGGGGGAGGGATTGCATTGGGAGTTATACATGATATAAATGATGTATTGATGGGTGCTGACGAGTTAATGGGTGCAGCACCCCAACATGGTACAAGTATACATATGTAACAAACCTGCAGGTTATGCACATGTACCCTAGAACTTAAAGTATAAAAAAAGGAAAATAAAAAAATAAAGTTCATATGGAACCAAAAAAGAGCCGCATTGCCAAGACAATCCTAGTCAAAAGGACAAAGCTGGAGGCATCACGCTACCTGACTTCAAACTATACTACAAAGCTACAGTAACCAAAACAGCATGGTACTGGTACCAAAACAGAGATATAGACCAATGGAACAGACAGAGTCCTCATTAATAATACCACACATCTACAGCCATCTGATCTTTGACAAACCTGAGAGAAACAAGAAATGGGAAAGGATTCCCTATTTAATAAATGGTGCTGGGAAAATTGGCTAGCCATAAGTAGAAAGCTGAAACTGGATCCTTACCTTACTCCTTATACGAAGATTAAATCAAGATGGATTAGAGACTTAAATGTTAGACCTAATACCACAGAACCCTAGAAGAAAATCTAGGTAGTACCATTCAGGACATAGGCATGGGCAAGGACTTCATGTCTAAAACACCAAAAGCAACAGCAGCAAAAGCCAAAATTGACAAATGGGATCTAATATACTAAAAAGCTTTTGCACAACAAAAGAAACTACCATCAGAGTGAACAGGCAACCTACAGAATGGGAGAACATTTTTGCAATCTACTCATCTGACAAAGGGCTAATATCCAGAATCTACAAAGAACTCAAACAAATACACAAGAAAAAAACAAACAACCCCATCAAAAAGTCGGGAAAGGATATGAACAGACATTTCTCAAAAGAAGACATTCATACAGCCAACAGACACATGAAAAAATGCTCATCATCACTCGCCATCAGAGAAATGCAAATCAAAACCACAATGAGATACCATCTCTCACCAGTTAGAATGGCAATCATTAAAAAGTCAGGAAACTACAGGTGTTTGAGAGGATGTGGAGAAATAGGAACACTTTTACACTGTTGGTGGGATTGTAAACTAGTTCAACCATTATGGAAAACAGTATGGCAATTCCTCAAGGATCTAGAACTAGATGTACCATATGACCCAGCCATCCCACTACTGGGTATATACCCAAAGGATTATAAATCACGCTGCTATAAAGTCACATGCACACGTATGTTTACTGCGGCACTATTCACAATAGCAAAGACTTGGAATCAACCCATTTGTGACAGACTGGATTAAGAAAATGTGGCACATATACACCATGGAATACTATGCAGCCATAAAAAAGGATGAGTTTGCGTCCTTTGTAGGGACATGGATGCAGCTGGAAACCATCATTCTTAGCAAACTATCACAAGAAGAGAAAACCAAACACCGCATGTTCTCACTTATAGGTGGGAACTGAACAATGAGATCACTTGGACTCAGGAAGGGGAACATCACACACTGGGTCCTCTCGTGGGCAGGGGGTAGGGGGGAGGGATTGCGTTGGGAGTTATACATGATATAAATGATGAATTGATGAAAAAAACAAAAAGACAAAAAAAAAAGATTTTACATGGAGAATAAAAGAGATGATGGATGAGTCTCACATTTTTGTTGGTGACATCCAAGCATCCTGGGAAAGCCAGGGTTGGAGTAGATAAACGTTAGAAACCTCATATAGATGCAAACCTGAGAGAAGACTAAGGCAGAAGGAGCACAAGGATGACCATTGTTGTTAAGAGTTGAGAAATAGATGCCTGAAAAGTAGCTCTGCTGACTTTTGTTTTTTACTGTGGTCACTGTGAATGTTCTGTGTTGCTTTCAATACAAGTATTGTATCAAAAGCCGTTGATTGAGGTTTGCAGAACTCACCATGATTTCTTAAGCCTGAGTAGGGGATACACCTAAGAGATTTGAGAACTCTTCTAGTTTCTTCTTCTTTTTAATGAAAAGACATCATTATTACTTTACTATATAGCATATTAGTCAGTATACCAGCTTGTCTTTTCTCAAATGTGAAATGGCAAATGAGGCACATTTTTCTGATTTCTCCAGGAAGCTCAGTATCATCTGTTTTTTGGAGGATTTAATTTCTTTGTGTGTGTGTGTGTGTGTGTGTGTGTGTGTGTGTGTTTCAAAATTTCTTTAATAAGCTGTAATGGTTTTTCAATCTAACAGTAGCTTGATTTCTTTTTAAATTCTATCTAACAACACAAAAGCAAACTTCAAATATTCAAGATTGAAAACAAGGTAAAAAGGCTATTTTAAGGTCATGCAAAAAAGAAAAATACCTCACATTTTAACATAATTTAGTTAAAACATTTAAGAAATTGAGTTCTTAAATTCATCCAAGATTGAAAAAGAAAGCTGAAAACTGCGGGACTAAGCATTTTTTTTTTTTTTGAATTTTTACAGAAACAATGTCTCACATTGTGAGCACATTCTTTTCTTTTCTTTTTTTTTTCCATCAACCATCAGTACTTGTTATATACAGAAGTGACAACAGAGTATACTTTAAGTTCTAGGAGGATTTAATTTCTTATGACGTCTGCCATACTATCCAGAGAATACTAATGGTGCTGTTAAAGCAAACTGAATATGGCCTGAGAGGGACGTTGTACTTCTATATTTGAGTCCTTGTGGATGAACTGTAATCTACTTTAATAGGTAGACAAGATTGAAAACCTAACTTGGGAATATGCACCTGTAACAATGCTGAGTCTTGGCCAATCCTAGCAGCCATACTTCAACTACTCATACACTGCTGAATGTCAAACTGTGTTCAAATAAGGCAAATGCCAACCTGTAACCAATCCAGCTGTTTCTGTACCTCACTTCTGATTTCTGTATGTCATTTTCCTTTTTTTTGTCTTTAAATTTGTTCTGATCATGAGGCATCCCTGCAGTCTCTCTGAATCTGCTGTATTTTGGGAGGATGTCCAATTCATGAATTGTTTTTTCCTTGCTCAGTTAAACTTGGTCAAATTAAAAAAAAAGAAAGAAAAAAGAAAAAAGAAAATAAAGAACCAGGTGAAGGAGATTCAAGATGGCTGAATAGGAACAGCACCAGTCTGCAGCTCCAGCAAGATCAACGCAGAAGGTGGGTAATTTCTGCATTTCCAACTGAGGTACCGGTTCATCTCTCGGGACTGGTTGGACAGTGGGTGCAGCTCGCGGAGGGTGAGCCGAAGCTGGGTGGGACGTCACCTCACCTGGGAAGCACAAGGGGTTGGGGAATTTTTCCCCCTACCAAGAGAAGCCATGAGGATCTAAGCCTGAGGAACTATAGCACAGATACTGCGCTTGTCCCGCGATCTTTGCAATCCACAAACCAAGAGATTCCTCTGGTGGCTACCCCACCAGGGCTCTGGGTTTCAAGTACAAAACTGGGTGGCGAATTGGGCAGACACTGAACTAGCTGCAGGAGCTTTTTCTTTTTCCATAACACAATGATGCCTGGAACACCAGTGAAGCAGAACCATTCACTCCACTGAAAAAGGGGGGCTGAAGCCAGGGAGCCAAGTGGTCTGGCTCAGAGGGTCCCACCCAACAAAGCCCGTGAAACTGAAATCTGCTAGCTTGAAATTCTCACTGTTAGCACAGCAGCAATCCGAGATCCACCTGGAATGGTCCAGCTTGGTGGGGGGAGGGGCGTCCACCATTGCTGAGGCTTCAGTAGGTGGTTTTACCATCACAGTGTAAAGGAAGCTGCTGGCAAGTTGGAACTGGGTGGAGCCCACTGTAGCTCAGCAAGGGTGCTGTGGCCAGACTGCCAGATCGTTCTTCTCTGGACAGGGCATCTCTGTAAAAAAGGCAGCTGCCCCGTCAGGGCCTTATAGCAGACTTTAGTGTCCTTGCCTGATGACTCTGAAGAGAGCAGTGGACTTCCCAGCACAGTGTTAGAGCTCTGATAAGGGTACATCTGCCTCCTCAAGTGGGTTCCTGAACCCTATGTATACTGACTGGGATACACCTCCCAGTTGGGGCCAACAGACATCTCATACAGGAGAGCTCTGTCTGGCATCTGGCAGGTGCCTTGCTGAGTTGAAGCTTCCAGAAGAAAAAAAAAAGGTATCAATCTTTACTGCTCTGCAGCCTCCACTGGTGATATCCAGGCAAACAAGGTCTGGAGTGGATGTCCAGCAAACTCCAGCAGACTGGCAGGAGAGGGGCCTGACTGTTAGGAAAAAAAAAAAAAAAAACAGAAAGGATTAGCACTTCCACTCAAAGACCCCATCCGAAGGTCACCAACATCAAAGACCAAAGATAGATAAATCCGCAAAGATGGGGAAAAAACTGTGCAAAAAGACTGAAAACTCCAAAAACCAGAATGACTCTCCTCCTCCAAAGGATCATAATTCCTCACCAGCAAGGGAACAAAACAGGCTGGAGAATGAGTTTGACCAACTGACAGAAGTAGGCTTCAGAAGGTGGGTAATAAACAACTTCAAGCTAAAGGTGCATGTTCTAACCCAATGCAAGGAAGCTAAGAACCTTGAAAAAAGGTTAGTTGAATTGCTAACTAGAATAACCAATGTAGAGAAGAACATAAATGGCCTGATGGAGCTGAAAAACACAGCACAAGAACCTCGTGAATACATAAGTATGAATAGCTGAAATGATCAAACGAAAGAAAGTATATCAGAGATTGAAGATCAACTTAATGAAATAAGGAGAGAAGACAAGATTAGAGAAAAAAGAATATTATATATTTAGAACACCTCATCTCTCAGTCTCAAACCTCCTTAAGCTGATAAGCAACTTCAGCAAAGTCTCAGGATACAAAATCGATGTGCAAAAATCACAAGTATTCCTATACACCAATAACAGACAAACAGAGAACCAAATCATGAGTTAACTCCCATTCACAATTTCTACAAAGATAATAAAATATGTAGGAATAGAACTTACAAGGGATGTGAAGGACCTCTTCAAAGAGCACTACACACCACTTCTCAAGGAAATAAGAGAGGACACAAATGGAAAAGACATTCCATGCTCATGGATAGGAAGAATTCATATAATGAAAATGTCCATACTGCCCAAAGTAATTTTTTGGTTCAATGCTATCCCCATCAAGCTATCATGGACTTTCTTCACAGAACTGGAAACAACTACTTTAAGTTTCACAGGGAATCAATAAAGAGCCCACATAGCCAAGATATTCCTGAGCAAGAAGTACAAAGCTGGAGGCATCACTCTACCTGACTTCTAACTATACTACAAGGCTACAGCAACCAAAACAGCGTGGTATTCATACCAAAACAGATTTATAGACCAATGGAACAGAACAGAGGTCTCAGAAATAAGACCACACAGTTACAAGCATCTGATCTTTGACAAACCTGACAATAACAAGCAATGGGGAAAAAATTTCCTATTTAATAAATGGTGCTGGGAAAACTGGCTAGCCACATGCAGAAAACTGAAATTGGGCCCCTTTTTTATACCTTTTACAGAAATCAACTCAAGATGGATCAAAGACTTAAATGTAAAACCTAGGACCATAAAACCCTAGAAGGAACCTGGGCAACACCATTCAGGACAGAGGCATGGGCAAAGACTTCATGACTAAAACACCAAAAGCAATGGCAACAAAAGTCAAAATGACAAATGGAATCTAATTAAACTAAGAGCTTCTGCTCAGCAAAAGAAACCATCATCAGAGTGAACAGGCAACCTACAGAATGGGAGAAAATTTTTGCAATTTATCCATCTGACAAAGGCTAATATCAAGAATGTACAAAGAACGTAAACAATTTACTAGAAAAAAGCAAAAAAACCCTATCAAAAACTGGGCAAAGGATATGAACAAACACTTCCCCAAAGAGGACATTTATGTAGCCAACAGGCATATGAAAAAATGCTCTTCATCACTGGTCATTAGAGAAATGCAAATCAAAACCACAGTGAGATATCATCTCACACCAGTTAGAATGGTGATCATTAAAAAGTCAGGAAACAACAGATGCTGGAGAACTTGTGGAAAAATAGGAACGCTTTTACATTGTTGGTGGGAGTGTAAATTAGTATAACCATTGTGGAAGACAGTGTGGTGATTCCTCAAGGATCTAGAACTGGAAATACCATTTGACCCAGCAATCCCATTACTAGGTATATACCCAAAGGATTATAAATCATTCTGCTATAAAAACACATGCACATGTATGTTTATTGTGGCACTATTCACAAGAGCAAAGACTTGGAATGAACCCAAATGTCCATCAGTGACAGACTGGATTAAGAAAATGTTGCATATATACACCATGGAATACTATGCAGCCATAAGAAAGGATGAGTTCATGTCTTTTGCAGGGACATGGATGAAGCTGGAAACCATCATTGTCAGCCAACTTTCACAAGATTAGAAAACCAAACACTGCATGTTCTCACTCATAGGTGGGAATTGAACAATGAGAACACATGGACACAGGGATGGGAGCATCACACACCAAGACCTGTCAGAGGGTGAGGTGGTAGGGGAGGGATAGCATTAGGAGAAATACCTAATGTAGGTGATGGGTTGATGGATGCAGCAAACCACCAGGGCACATGCATACCTATGTAACAAAACTGTATTTCTGTACATGTAACCAATAACTTAAAGTATAATTTTAAAAAGAAAAGAAAAGAAAGAACCAAGTTGAAGGACTTGTACTTTTTGATTTCAAATCTTACTACAACGCTATGATAATCAAGACAGTGTGGTGCTTGCACAAAACTAGACATAAAGATTAATGAAATGTAATTAAGAGTCTGACAAAACCCATATATCCATGGCAAACTAATTTTCAACAAAGGTGTTAAGACTATGCAATGGAGAAAACATTGTTCTTTCAGCAAAATGTGCTGGGAGAACTGCATAGCCACATCTAGAATAATGAATTTGAACTCTTATCTCACATTTTACATGAAAAATTAACTCAAAATTGATGAACTAACTACCTAAATGAAAGAGCTAAAACTATCAACCTCTGAGAAGAAGAAATAGGGGCAAATATTTACGACTTTAGATTTGTAAAACAATTCCTAGCTATTATACCAGAAGTGTGAATAACAAGAGAAATAAACAAATTAAAATTCATCAAAATTAAAAATTTTGTGTTTAAAAGAACACCATCAAGAAAGTGAAAAACACAACCCATAGAATGGCAAAAATACTTGCTAATTATAAATCTTATAAGAAACCTGTATCTAAGTTTTATGAAGATCACTTGCAACTCAATAGTAACACAAATATCCTATTAATCTGGAAAAATAATCTGAATAAGTGTTTCTTCAAGTAAGATATACACATATCCAACAAGTGCATGAAAACATGTTCAATCAACATCATTAATCATCAGGGAAATATAATTCAAAGCCACTGTGAAATGCCATTTCATATCCACTAGGATGGCTACAATCAAAATGAGAAACAGTAATAAATGTTGGTGAGAATGTGGAGAAACTCAATCTCTCATACACTTCTGGTGGGAAAGTAAAATGGTGGAGCTACTTTGGAAAACAGTCTGGCAGTTTCTTTAACACATATACACATGCCGTATGACCTACCAATTTCACTTCTAGGTACATACCAAAGAGAAATGTAAAAAAAGTCCATGACACTTGTACATGAATGTTTACAGCAATATTCTTCATAATAGTCAAAAGTGGAAAAAAAAAACAAACGCCCATCAATGAATGAATGGATTAACAATTTGAATATATACATATGGTGGAATATTATTTAGCCATAACAACAAATAAAGTGCTAATATATACTACAATATGGATAAACTTGAAAAAAAAAACATGCTAAGTGAAAAAAGCTAGTCACAAAATACCTCATATTATGATTCTATTTATGTCAACTATCCAAAATAGACAATTCATAGAAAGAAAATAGGTTAGTGGTTTTTTAGGATTATATATACAGAGGTTGAATCATGCTGTGAAACAATAAAATTCTTTTTAAAATGACTGTGTTGATGGTTTCACACATCCGTGAATATACACGTAACTACTCATTTTAATTGGTGAATTGTATGAAATGTGAATTGTATCTAATAAAGCCATATAAAACACTTTTTAAAGTGAACTAAATAAAACTCTAGAATTGATAAGCACAGTAACCAAAATAAAAACTCACTAGCAGTGCTCAACGGTAGATTGGAGTAAGCAGAATAAAAAATTATCTAACCTGAAGATACAGATTATGCAATCTGAAGAACAGAAGAAAAAAAGTAGTCCTTAGAGGAAAACTTATAGCTACATCTATATTTTAAAAGAGTAAATATTTGAAACGAATAATTTAACCTTTCATCTTAAGAAACTCGAAAGATATCAAACCAATTTTAAAAGCAGACTAGAATGGAAGTAAATACAATAGAAAATATAAAAAAAGAGAAGGTTGATAAAATCAAAAGCATTGTCTTTGAAAAAAGACAACAAAATTGACAAAATCTTTGTTAGACTGAGGAAAAAAATGGATAAAAAACTAAAGTAAGTAATAAAATAAGAAACATCACTAAAAACCAAACAGAAATAAAAAGAACTGTAAGAGAATGATATAAACAATGGCTTGCCAAAAAGGTAGACAAATTACCTGGAACTGACAAGTTTTAGAAAGGTACAAACTACCAAAATTGACTCAAGAATTAATAGAAAATCTGAGTAAATCTGTAACAAGTAAAGGGAGTGAATTAGTGTAAGAAAAACCTCACAAACAAAAGCCAAATCAGATGACATTACTGGTAAATTCTACAAAACATTAAATACTGCGTACCAATCTTTCGCAAAATTTCAAAAAATAGAGAATCAAAAAATACTTCTCTGCTCAATCCATGAGACCAGTATTACCCTGAAACAAAAACCAGACAAAAACATTACTAAAAAAACTACAGAGCAATATCCCCTCTTACTATAGAAGTTAAAATGCTGAACTTCATACTAGTTAAATGAATCCTGCAACATATAAAAATGATCTCATGCCATGACAAATTAGAATTTATCCCACAAATGCAAAGTTGGTTAAACATTTGAAAATCAATTAGCATAATATGCCATATAATATGATTTGGCTGTGTTCCCACGCAAATCTCATCTTTGATTGTAGCTCCCATAATTCCCACATGTTGTGGAAGGGACCTGGTGAAAAATAATTGAATCATGGGGGCAGTTTTCTCATACTGATCTCGTGGTAGTGAATAAGTCTCATGAGATCTGATGGTTTTATAAATAGAAACCCTTTTCACTTGGTTCTCATTCTCTCTCTTGCCTGCTGCCATGTAACATGTCCCTTTCACCTTCTGCCATGATTGTGAGGCCTCCCCAGCCGCATGAAACTGTGAGTCCATTTAACCTCTTTTTCTTTATAAATTACCCAGTCTCATGTATGAATTTGTTAGCATCATGAAAACAGACTTATGCAGTAAACTGGTACCAGGAGCGGGGCACTGCTGTAAAGATACCTGAAAATGTGGAAGCGACTTCGGAACCAGGTAACAGGCAGAGGTTGAAACAGTTTGGAGAGCTCAGAAGAAGACAGGAAAATATGAGAAAGTTTGGAACTTCCTAGAGACTTGTTGAATGGCTTTGACAAAAATGCTGATAGTGATATAAACAATAAAATCTAGGCTGAGGTGGTCTCTGATGGAGATGAGGAACTTGTTAAGAACTGGAATAAAGGAGACTCTTGCTATGTTTTAGCAAAGAGAGTGGTGGCATTTTGCCCTTGCCCTAGAAATTTGCGACACTTTGAACTTGAGGGAGATGATTTAGGGTATCTGGCAAAAGACATTTCTAAGCATCAAATCATTCAAAGGGTAACTTTGGTGCGGTTAAAAGCATTCAACTTTAAAAAGGAAACAGCATAAAATTTCAGAAAATTTGCAGCCTGGTGATGTGATAGAAAAGAAACTCATTTTTTGAGGAGAAATTCAAGCAGGCTGCAGAAATTTGCTTAAGTGAGGAGGAGCCAAATGCTAATTACCAAGACAATGTGGAAAATATCACCAGGGCACGTCAGAGACCTTTGCAATAGCCCCTCCCAGCACAGGCTGAAAGATTTAGGAGAAAAAAAAAAAAAAATGGTTTGTGGGCAGGGGAAGAACCCTCCTGTTGTGTGCAGTTTAGGGACTTGGTGCCTTGAGTCCCAGCAACTTTAATCATGGATAAAAGAGGCCAAGATGCAACTCAGGCTGTGGCTTCAGAGGGTGCAAGCCCCAAACCTTGGAAGCTTCCACATGGTTTTGAGACTGCCAGTGCACAGAAGTCAAGAATTGAGGTTTGAGAACCTCTGCCTAGATTTTAGAGGATGTACGAAAATGCCTGGATGTCCAGGTAGGTGTTTCATGCAGGGGTGAGGCCTCACAGAGAATCTCTGCTAGGGCAGTTCAAAGGGCAAATGTGAGATTGGAGGCCCCACACAGAGTCCCCACTGGGGCACTGCCTAGTGGAGGTGTGAGAAGAGGGCAACCATTCTGCAGACCCCAGAATGGTAGCTCCACTGACAGTTTGCACCATGCACCTAGAAAAGTCACAGACACTCAATGCCAGCTGTGAAAGCAGCCATGGAATGGGTCTATACCCTCCAAAGTCACAGGACCCAGAATAATAGATACATTGACAGCTTGCACTGTGCACCTAGAAAAGCTGCAATCAACACCTGCCTGTGAAAGCAGCTGGAAGGGAAGCTGCACCCTGTAAAGCTACAGGGGCAGAGCTGTCCAAGACCATGGGAACCCACCTCTTGCATTAGTGTGACCTAGACGTGAAACACAGAGTCAAAGTAGATTATTCTGGAGCTTTAAGATTTGATTGCCTTTCTGGATTTTGGACTTGCATGGGTCCTGCAGCCTCTTTGTTTTGGCAAATTTCTTCCACTTGGAATGGGAGCATTTATCCAATGCCTGTATTCCCAGTGTATGTTGGAAGTAACTAACTTACTTTTGATTTTATAGGCTCCTAGGTTGAAGGAACTTGCCATGTCTCAAGTGAGACTTTGGACTGTGGGCTATGAGTTAATACTAAAATGAGTTAAGTCTTGGGGGACTGTTGGGAAGGCATGATTGGTTTGAAAATAGGAGGACATAGGATTTGGGATGGGCGGGGTGGAATTATATGGTTTGACTGTTTCCCCACCCAGATCTCTTCTTTAATTGTAGCTCCCATAATTTCCACGTGTTCTGAAAGAGACTTGGTTGGAGATAATCGAATCATAAACAATCCAAAAACTAGATTGAAATAACAATTTTTAAAAATAGCATAAAATGTAATAAACTACATAGAAATGAATTTACATGTGTAAGACTTATAAACTAAAAGTTACAAAACATCAAAGAAATTAAAGACAAAAAAACACAAATTAAATGTTAAATATATAATTTTTTTTTAGAAAACAACAACATAGGAATAAATCTTTGTGACCTTTAGTGAAAATGCAGGATGACATCAACGCACACACAACAAAATATTATAAATTGGACTTTATCAGAAATAAAAAGTTCATATGTTTCAAAATCATCATAAGAAAAATGAAAAACAACCCAAAGAATGGGAGAAAATGTTTTGAAAGCATAATTTTGGTAAGGGATTTGTATATAAAATACATAAAGAACTCAACACATAACAGGGAAAAGCCAAACAACACAGTATTTTTAAATAGACAAAGGAATTAAATAAACATTTATCCAAAAAAATTAACATAGTCAATGAGCATATTTACAGCACATGGGTATAATAAAAAGTGGAAAAACAATAATAAGTGTTGGCAAGAATGTGGAAAGTTTGGAGCACGCATACACTGCTGGTAGAAATGTAAAATAGTAGAGCCACTCTAGAAAGCAATCTGTCACTTCCTCAAATATTTTAATATAAAGTTACTATATGGTCCATCAATTTTACTGCTAGGTATGTACTCACAAGAAATAAAAACAAGATGGGTGGAACAAGATGACCAAATAGAAGGCTCCACCAATTGTCCCCCCTGCAAGAACAGCAATTTAATAGCTCTCTCTCTCTACACACACACACACACACACACAAAGCATCTTCATAAGAACTAAAAATCAGGTAAGCAATCACAGTACATGATTTTATCTCCATATTGCTGAAAGAGGCACTGAAATACGGCAGAAAATACAGTCTTGAATCACTGATGACACACCTCCTCTATCCCCTGACAGTGGCCACGTGGAGTGGAGAACAAATCTGTATTCTCAGGAGAGGGAGAGCACAGCACTTGTGAGGCATTTGAGTACAATCAGTGCAACCCTGTCACAGCAGAAAGCAAAACCGGGTTGAACTCAGCTGAAACCCACCCTCCAAGGGAGCATTTAAAGCCAGAGAGAAATTGCCCATCCAAGTGGTCAGAATTTGAGTTCTGGCAAGTTTTATACCACAGACTAAAGCACTCTGGAGACCAAAATAAACTTGAAAGGCAGTCCAGGCAACCAGGGCTGCAACTCATAGGTGAGTCCTAGTGCTGAACTGAGCTCAGAGCATATGGAGTTGAAAGGCATGTGACCTACTGAGAAAACAACCTGGGTGACTAAGGGAGTGCTTGCACCATCCCTCCCCAAACTCCATGCTGCACAGTTCATAGTTCCAAAAGAGACCCCTTACTTCCACCTGAAAAGAGGATAGGGAAAAGTGGGGAGGACTTTGTCTTACATATTCAATACCAGCTAAGGCTCAGTAGAATATGACTCTAGTCAGAATCATTAGGGTTACTCTTTCAGGTCATATATCTCAGATGACATTTCTTAAGACAACCTGGGGCAGAAGTAAACCTATTGCCTTGAAAGAAAAGACCCAGTCCTGGCAGGACTCATCACCTGATCACTTATCATGCTAGGACCTTGAATAATCAGCAGTAATATCCAGATAGTATGGTGTGGGCCTTTGAGAAAAGCAGATGGGAAAGTAAAGGAGTCTTTGTATTGCACCTTAGGTACCAACTTGACCACAGGAGTGTAGAGTATCAAGGGGGCTCTTGTGGTCCCAATTCCAGGCATCGGGTCTTAGATGGCATTCCTGGACCTTCCCTGGGCCAAAGGGAAGCCCACAGCCCTGGATTGTAAGACTCAGGCCAAAAAGCATTAAACTCAAGTTGACTTAAGAGCCCTTAGTCCCTAAGAGAACATCTGCAGCAACCTGGCAGTACTACCCATGGGACTGTGGTGGTGGCGGCCATGAGGTGAGGTTCCTTTGCATGTGGAAAGAGAAAATAGGAGTGAGAAGGACTGCAACTCATAATTTAAGTGCCAGCATAGCTGCAATACAACAGTGCATCAAGAGATTTGACTCCAGTCTCTGGCTCCCAGATGGCATCTCTAGACTCAATTGGAGCCTGAGAGAACTTGGTGCCCTAAAGGGAAAAACAAACTTGGTTGGTTTTACCCGGTCAATGAGGACCTTGGGTGTGAACCAGTGTTGTTCTGGATTCAGGTCTGACAGAACAGTCCTAACGTGGTGGCCACAAGGCCACTTGTGTTATTGGACTTTATTGGATTTAGCACCCCCAACTCCAAGTAGCTCAGTATAAAGAGAGAGATTCCATTTGTTTGGAAGAAAGTAAGGAAAGACAACAAGAGTCTCTGCCTGGTGGCCGGGCGCGGTGGCTCAAGCCTGTAATCCCAGCACTTTGGGAGGCCGAGGCGGGCGGATCACGAGGTCAGGAGATCGAGACCATCCTGGCTAACATGGTGAAATCCCGTCTCTACTAAAAAATGCAAAAAACTAGCCGGGCGAGGTGGCAGCGCCTGTAGTCCCAGCTAGTCCGGAGGCTGAGGCAGGAGAATGGCGTGAACCCGGGAGGCGGAGCTTGCCGTGAGCTGAGATCCGGCCACTTCACTCCAGCCGGGGCCACAGAGCGAGACTCCGTCTCAAAAAAAAAAAAAAAAAAAAAAGAGTCTCTGCCTGGTAATCCATAGAACACTTCTAGAACTCATCCAAGACCACTAAGGTGATACCTCTACAGGTCCGCAAGAACCACAGTGTTAGTGTGCTTGGAGTGTCCCTAATTAAACTAGAGCTAAAACCACAACACCCAAGTCCTTTTGAATACCTGGAAAGCCTTTCCAAGAAAAATGAGTACAAGCAATCCCAGAATTGAAAGAGTAAGATAAACACCTCTTCATATCCAGAAGAAAATAAACATTCCCAAATATTATAAACATCTGTGAAAACATGACCTTACCAAATGAACTGAATAAGAAAGAAGGGACCAATCTTGGAGAAAGGGAGATATGTGACTTAGGAAAGAAAATTCAAAATTGATGTGTTGAGAAAATGCAAAGAATTTTAAGGTATCAGGGAAGAAATTCAGAAGTATATCAGATAAATTTAACAAAGAAAATGAAATAAGTAATCAAGCAGAAATCCTGGGTTTGAAATATGCTATTCACATACAGAAAGAATGCATAAGAGTCTCATAATAGTCGAATTGATCAAGCATAAGGCAGAATTAGTGAGCTTGAAGACAGGCTATTTGAAAATGCACAGTCAGAAAAGACAAAAAATGCACTTAAAAAAAGAAGCATTCCTACAGAATCTAGAAGATAGCCTGAAAAGGACAAATCTGAAATTTATTGGACTTAAAGATAACATAGATAGAGAAATGGGGGTAAAAAGTTTAGTTAAAGGGATAACAACAGAGAATGTCCCAAGTCTCAATAAAGATATAAGCATCCGGGGGGCGGAGCAAGATGGCCGAATAGGAACAGCTCCAGTCTCCAACTCCCAGCGCGAGTAACACAGAAGACCGGTGATTTCTGCATTTTCAACTGAGGTACTGGGGTCATCTCTCTAGGGAGTGCCGGACAATCGGTGCTGGTCAGCTGCTGCAGCCTGACCAGCGTGAGCTGAAGCAGGGCGAGGCATCGCCTCACCTGGAAGCGCAAGGGGGAAGGAAATCCGTTTTCCTAGCCAGGGAACTGAGACACACAACACCTGGAAAATCGGGTAACTCCCACCCCAATACTGCGCTTTAAGGAAACAGGCACACCAGGAGAATATATCCCACACCTGGCCGGGAGGGTCCCACGCCCACGGAGCCTCCCTCACTGCTAACACAGCAGTCTGCGGCGATCTATCCGCAAGGCAGCAGCGAGGCTGGGGGAGGGGCGCCCGCCATTGCTGAGGCTTAAGTAGGTAAACAAAGCCGCTGGGAAGCTCGAACTGGGTGGAGCTCACAGCAGCTCAAGGAAACCTGCCTGTCTCTGTAGACTCCACCTCTGGGGACAGCCCACAGCTGAGTCCAATAGGGAAGCAGCGGGGGCGGTGCAGACGCGAACGACTCTGTCTGACAGCTTTGGGGAGAGCCGTGGATCTCCCAACGCGGAGGTTGAGATCTGAGAACGGACAGACTGCCTGCTCAGGTGGGTCCCTGACCCCTGAGTAGCCTAGCTGGGAGACATCCCCCACTAGGGGCAGTCTGACACCCCACACCTCACAGGGTGGAGTCACCCCTGAGAGGAAACTTCCAAAGAAGAATCAGACAGGTACACTCGCTGTTCAGCAATATTCTATCTTTGGCAACCTCTGCTGCTGATACCCAGGCAAACAGGGTCTGGAGTGGACCTCAAGCAATCTCCAACAGACCAACAGACAGTCCTTCTGACTGTCAGACGGAAAACTATCAAACAGGAAGGACACCTATACCAAAACCCCATCAGTACGTCACCATCATCAAAGACCAGAGACAGATAAAACCACAAAGATGGGGAAAAAGCAGGGCAGAAAAGCTGGAAATTCAAAAAATAAGAGCGCATCTCCCCCTGCAAAGGAGCGCAGCCCATCGCCAGCAACGGATCAAAGCTGGTCAGAGAATGACTTTGACGAGATGAGAGAAGAAGGCTTCAGTCCATCAAACTTCTCAGAGCTAAAGGAGGAATTACGTACCCAGCGCAAAGAAACTAAAAATCTTGAAAAAAAGTGGAAGAATTGACAGCTAGACTAATTAATGCAGAGAAGATCATAAACGAAATGACAGAGATGAAAACCATGACACGAGAAATACGTGACAAATGCACAAGCTTCAGTAACCGACTCGATCAACTGGAAGAAAGAGTATCAGCGATTGAGGATCAAATGAATGAAATGAAGCGAGAAGAGAAACAAAAGAAAAAAGAAGAAAAAGAAATGAACAAAGCCTGCAAGAAGTATGGGATTATGTAAAAAGACCAAATCTACGTCTGATTGGGGTGCCTGAAAGTGAGGGGGAAAATGGAACCAAGTTGGAAAACACTCTTCAGGATATCATCCAGGAGAACTTCCCCAACCTAGTAGGGCAGGCCAACATTCAAATTCAGGAAATACAGAGAACGCCACAAAGATACTCCTCCAGAAGAGCAACTCCAAGACACATAATTGCCAGATTCACCAAAGTTGAAATGAAGGAAAAAATCTTAAGGGCAGCCAGAGAGAAAGGTCGGGTTACCCACAAAGGGAAGCCCATCAGACTAACAGCAGATCTCTCGGCAGAAACTCTACAAGCCAGAAGAGAGTGGGGGCCAATATTCAACGTTCTTAAAGAAAAGAATTTTCAACCCAGAATTTCATATCCAGCCAAACTAAGTTTCATCAGTGAAGGAGAAATAAAATCCTTTACAGATAAGCAAATGCTTAGAGATTTTGTCACCACCAGGCCTGCCTTACAAGAGACCCTGAAGGAAGCCCTAAACATGGAAAGGAACAACCGGTACCAGCCATTGCAAAAACATGCCAAAATGTAAAGACCATCGAGGCTAGGAAGAAACTGCATCAACTAACGAGCAAAATAACCAGTTAATATCATAATGACAGGATCAAGTTCACACATAACAATATTAACCTTAAATGTAAATGGACTAAATGCTCCAATTAAAAGACACAGACTGGCAAACTGGATAAAGAGTCAAGACCCATCAGTCTGCTGTATTCAGGAGACCCATCTCACATGCAGAGACATACATAGGCTCAAAATAAAGGGATGGAGAAAGATCTACCAAGCAAATGGAGAACAAAAAAAGCAGGGGTTGCAATCCTAGTCTCTGATAAAACAGACTTTAAACCATCAAAGATCAAAAGAGACAAAGAAGGCCATTACATAATGGTAAAGGGATCAATTCAACAGGAAGAGCTAACTCTCCTAAATATATATGCACCCAATACAGGAGCACCCAGATTCATAAAGCAAGTCCTTAGAGACCTACAAAGAGACTTAGACTCCCATACAATAATAATGGGAGACTTCAACACTCCACTGTCAACATTAGACAGATCAACGAGACAGAAAGTTAACAAGGATATCCAGGAATTGAACTCATCTCTGCACCAAGCGGACCTAATAGACATCTATAGAACTCTCCACCCCAAATCAACAGAATATACATTCTTCTCAGCACCACATCGCACTTATTCCAAAATTGACCACATAATTGGAAGTAAAGCACTCCTCAGCAAATGTACAAGAACAGAAATTATAACAAACTGTCTCTCAGACCACAGTGCAATCAAACTAGAACTCAGGACTAAGAAACTCAATCAAAACCGCTCAACTACATGGAAACTGAACAACCTGCTCCTGAATGACTACTGGGTACATAACGAAATGAAAGCAGAAATAAAGATGTTCTTTGAAACCAATGAGAACAAAGATACAACATACCAGAATCTCTGGGACACATTTAAAGCAGTGTGTAGAGGGAAATTTATAGCACTAAATGCCCACAAGAGAAAGCAGGAAAGATCTAAAATTGACACTCTAACATCACAATTAAAAGAACTAGAGAGGCAAGAGCAAACACATTCAAAAGCTAGCAGAAGGCAAGAAATAACTAAGATCAGAGCAGAACTGAAGGAGATAGAGACACAAAAAACCCTCCAAAAAATCAATGAATCCAGGAGTTGGTTTTTTGAAAAGATCAACAAAATTGACAGACCGCTAGCAAGACTAATAAAGAAGAAAAGAGAGAGGAATCAAATAGACGCAATAAAAAATGATAAAGGGGATATCACCACCGACCCCACAGAAATACAAACAACCATCAGAGAATACTATAAATGCCTCTACGCAAATCAACTAGAAAATCTAGAAGAAATGGATAATTTCCTGGACACTTACACTCTCCCAAGACTAAACCAGGAAGAAGTTGAATCCCTGAATAGACCAATAGCAGGCTCTGAAATTGAGGCAACAATTAATAGCCTACCCACCAAAAAAAGTCCAGGACCAGATGGATTCACAGCTGAATTCTACCAGAGGTACAAGGAGGAGCTGGTACCATTCCTTCTGAAACTATTCCAATCAATAGAAAAAGAGGGAATCCTCCCTAACTCATTTTATGAGGCCAACATCATCCTGATACCAAAGCCTGGCAGAGACACAACAAAAAAAGAGAATTTTAGACCAATATCCCTGATGAACATCGATGCAAAAATTCTCAATAAAATACTGGCAAACCGGATTCAGCAGCACATCAAAAAGCTTATCCACCATGATCAAGTGGGCTTCATCCCTGGGATGCAAGGCTGGTTCAACATTCGCAAATCAATAAATAATCCAGCATATAAACAGAACCAAAGACAAGAACCACATGATTATCTCAATAGATGCAGAAAAGGCTTTTGACAAAATTCAACAGCCCTTTATGCTAAAAACGCTCAATAAATTCGGTATTGATGGAACGTACCTCAAAATAATAAGAGCTATTTATGACAAACCCACAGCTAATATCATACTGAATGGGCAAAAACTGGAAAAATTCCCTTTGAAAACTGGCACAAGACAGGGATGCCCTCTCTCACCACTCCTATTCAACATAGTGTTGGAAGTTCTGGCTAGGGCAATCAGGCAAGAGAAAGAAATCAAGGGTATCCAGTTAGGAAAAGAAGAAGTCAAATTGTCCCTGTTTGCAGATGACATGATTGTATATTTAGAAAACCCCATCGTCTCAGCCCAAAATCTCCTTAAGCTGATAAGCAACTTCAGCAAAGTCTCAGGATACAAAATTAATGTGCAAAAATCACAAGCATTCTTATACACCAGTAACAGACAAGCAGAGAGCCAAATCAGGAATGAACTTCCATTCACAATTGCTTCAAAGAGAATAAAATACCTAGGAATCCAGCTTACAAGGGATGTAAAGGACCTCTTCAAGGAGAACTACAAACCACTGCTCAGTGAAATCAAAGAGGACACAAACAAATGGAAGAACATACCATGCTCATGGATAGGAAGAATCAATATCGTGAAAATGGCCATACTGCCCAAGGTGATTTATAGATTCAATGCCATCCCCATCAAGCTACCAATGAGTTTCTTCACAGAATTGGAAAAAACTGCTTTAAAGTTCATATGGAACCAAAAAAGAGCCCGCATTGCCAAGACAATCCTAAGTCAAAAGGACAAAGCTGGAGGCGTCACGCTACCTGACTTCAAACTATACTACAAGGCTACAGTAACCAAAACAGCATGGTACTGGTACCACAACAGAGAAATAGACCAATGGAACAGAACAGAGTCCTCAGAAATAATACCACACATCTACAGCCATCTGATCTTTGACAAACCTGAGAAAAACAAGAAATGGGGAAAGGATTCCCTATTTAATAAATGGTGCTGGGAAAATTGGCTAGCCATAAGTAGAAAGCTGAAACTGGATCCTTTCCTTACCCCTTATACGAAAATTAATTCAAGATGGATTAGAGACTTAAATGTTAGACCTAATACCATAAAAACCCTAGAAGAAAATCTAGGTAGTACCATTCAGGACATAGGCATGGGCAAGGACTTCATGTCTAAAACACCAAAAGCAACGGCAGCAAAAGCAAAATTGACAAATGGGATCTAATTAAACTAAAGAGCTTTTGCACAGCAAAAGAAACTACCATCAGAGTGAACAGGCAACCTACAGAATGGGAGAAAATTTTTGCAACCTACTCATCTGACAAAGGGCTAATATCCAGAATCTACAAAGAACTCAAACAAATATACAAGAAAAAAACAAACAACCCCATCAAAAAGTGGGGAAAGGATATGAACAGACATTTCTCAAAAGAAGACATCCATACAGCCAACAGACACATGAAAAAATGCTCATCATCACTCGCCATCAGAGAAATGCAAATCAAAACCACAATGAGATACCATCTCACACCAGTTAGAATGGCAATCATTAAGAAGTCAGGAAACAACAGGTGTTGGAGAGGATGTGGAGAAATAGGAACACTTTTACACTGTTGGTGGGATTGTAAACTAGTTCAACCATTATGGAAAACAGTATGGCGATTCCTCAAGGATCTAGAACTAGATGTACCATATGACCCAGCCATCCCACTACTGGGTATATACCCAAAGGATTATAAATTACTCTACTACAAAGACACATGCACACGTATGTTTATTGCGGCACTATTCACAATAGCAAAGACTTGGAATCAACCCAAATGTCCATCTGTGACAGACTGGATTAAGAAAATGTGGCACATATACACCATGGAATACTATGCAGCCATCAAAAAGGATGAGTTTGCGTCCTTTGTAGGGACATGGATGCAGCTGGAAACCATCATTCTTAGCAAACTATCACAAGAAGAGAAAACCAAACACCGCATGTTCTCACTCATAGGTGGGAACTGAACAATGAGATCACTTGGACTCGGGAAGGGGAACATCACACACTGGGGCCTATCATGGGGAGGGGGGAGGAGGGGGGGATTGCATTGGGGAGTTATACATGATATAAATGTTATGCACATGTACCCTAGAACTTAAAGTATAATAAAAAATAAAAAATAAAAAATAAAAAAAAAAAAAAGATATAAGCACTCCAAGTACAAGGTTATAGAACAGCAAGTAGATTTAACACAAAAAGACTACCTCAAAGCATTTAATAATTGAACTCCTAAAGGTCAAGAATAAAGAAAAGATTTTAAAAGCAGCAAAATACAACAAACAATAACATACAATGGAGGTAAAATACATCTGACAACAGACTTCTCAGTGGAAAACTTACAGGTTAGGAGACACTGGCATGACATATTAAAAGTGCTGAAAAAAATAATTTTTTCCTGAGAATAGTATATCTAGTGATAACATCTGATATGGTAGGCTTTGTGTCTTCACCCAAATCTCATCTTGAATTGTAATCCACAAGTGTTGAGAGAGAGACCTGGTGGGAGGTGATTGGATCATCGAGGCAGCTTCCTCTATATTGTTCTCATGATAATGAGTGAGTTCTCAGGAAATCTGATGGCTTTATAAACATCTGGCATCTCCCCTACTTGTACTTCTCTCTCCTGTTGCCATGTGAAAAAGGTCCTTGCTTCCCCTTCACTTTCCACCATAACTGTAACATTTCTGAGGCTCCCCAGCCATGCAGAACTGTGAGTCCATTAAACCTCTTTTCTTTACAAATTACCCAGTCTCAAGTAGTATATTTATAGCAGTGTGAAAACAGACTAAAACAGTAAATTGGTGCAACAGAGAGTGGGGTACTGCCATTAAGATACTTGAAAATGTGGAAGAGACTTTGGAACTGGGTAACAGACAGAGTCTGGAACCGTGTGAAGAGCTCAGAAGAAAATATGAAGATGTGAGAAGGTTTGGAGCTTCCTGGAGACTTGTTGAATGGTTTTGACCAAAATGCTAATAGTGATGTGAACAATGAAGTCCAGGTTGAGGTAGTCTCATATGGAGATGAGAAACTTATTGAGAACTAGAGTAAAGGTCACTCATGCTATATTTAAGAAAAATGGCTGGTGGCATTTTGCTCTTACATTAGAGATCTGTGGAAATTTGAACGTGAGAAGGATGATTTAGGGTATCTGGCAGAAGAAATTTCTATGCAGCAAAGTATTCAAGATATGACCTGGATTATTCCAAAAGCATTCACTTACATATGTTCAAAAGGAGATGGCTTGAAATTGGAACTTATGTTTATAAATGAAGCAGAGCATGAAACTGGAAAATTTGCAGCCCAATAATGTGATAAAAAAGGAACCCATTTTCTTGGGTAAAATTTAAGCTAGCTGCAGAAATTTGCATAAATAACGAAGAGCCAATGTTAATGCCAAGACAATGAAAAAAAGTCTCCAGGGTAGTCAGAGATCTTCACAACAGCCCCTCCCATCACAGGCCCAGAGACCCAGGAGGGAAAATTGGTTTCATGGGTTGGTTTCATGGCCTGGGTTCAGGGGACCCTGCTCTGTGCAGCCTTGGACTTCATGCCCTTCAAGCCACTCCAGCTCAGGCCATTGCTTCCGAGGGTGCAAGCCCCAAGGCTTGGCAGCTTTCATGTGGTGTTGTGCCTGTGGGGGTGCACAAAATTCAAGGATTGAGGTTTGGGAATCTCTACCTATATTTCAGAGGATGGATAGAAATTCCTGAATGTCCGGACAGAGGTGTGATTCAGAGTCAGAGCCTTCATGAAGAACTTCTGCTAGGACAGTGCAAAGGGGAAACGAGGGATTGGTGCCCCATACAGAGTCCCCAATAGGGCACGACCTAGTGGAGCTGTGAGAAGAGGGTCACCAGTCTCCAGACCCCGGAATGGTGGATCCACTGACAGTTTGCACCATGCACCTAGAAAAGGCACAGACACTCAATGCCAGCCGTGAAAGCAGCCAGGGATGGGGGCTATACCCTCCAAAGCCACAGGAGCAGAGCTGCCCAAGGCCCTGGGGGCCAACCTCTTGTGTCAGTGTTACCTGGGTGTGAGACACGCAGTCAAAGCAGATTATTCTGGAACTTTAAGATTTAATGACTGCCCCCACTGGATTTCGGACTTGCATGTGTTCTGTAGCCTCTTTGTTTTGGCCAGTGTCTCCTATTTGGAATGGAGCATTTATATCATCCCTCTACCCCCATGGTATCTTGAAAGTAACTAACTTGCTTTTGATTTTACAAGCTCCTAGGTAGGAGAGACTTGCCTTGTCTCAGATGAGAGTTTAGACTTGGACTTTTGGGTTATTGCTGGAATGAATTAAGACTTTGGTGTACTGTTGGGAAGGCATGATTGGTTTTGAAGTGTGAAAGAGACATGAGATTCAGGAGGGGCTAGAGGCAGAATGATATTATTAGGCTTTGTGTCCCCATCCAAATCTCACCTTGAATTGTAATCCCCAAGTGTTGAGAAAGAGACCTAGCTGGAGGTGATTGGATCATGGGAGCAGTTTGTTCTATGTTGTTCTCATGATAGTGAGTGAGTTCTCACAAGATCTGATGGTTTTATAAGCATCCTGCATTTCCCATGCTTGCACTTCTCTCTCCTGCCACCATATGAAAGAGGTCTTTGCTTCCCCTTTACCTTCTGCCATAATTCTAAGTTTCCTGAGGCCTCCTCAGTCATGTGAAAATGTGAGTCAATTAAACCTCTTTTTGTTATAAATTAACCAGTCTCAGATAATATCTTTATAGCAGTGTGAAAATGAACCAATACAATATCCTTCAAACATTAAGGTGAAATAGACTTTCCCAGACAGACAAAAGCTGAGGGATTTCATCAACACGACTACAAGAAATGTTAAAGGAAGTATGTAAATAAAAAGGAAAATATGTTAATGAGCAATAAAGCATCATCTGAAGGTATAAAACTCACTGGACAACAGCACACAGAAAAACACATAACACTAACTGTGGTTCATAAACTACTCTTACCTTAAGTAAAAAGACTAAATAATGAATAAATTAAAAATAATAACTACAACAACTTTTGAAGGCATAAACAGTATGATGAAGTCTGAATAGAAACAACAAAGTGAAAAAGTGGGGGAATATTATTAATGTGTTGCATTTTTATACATTTTATTTTTGTTTGTTTGTTGATGCAACAAGTGTTGCTAAAAGCTTAAAATATATGGTTATGTGATAGTACTTGCAAGTCTCACGATAACCTCAAATCAAAAAACATACAATGGATTAAAAAAATGAAAAGCAAAAAATTAAATCATACCATCAGAAAAAATTACCTTTACTAAATGAAGAAAGCAAGGATAACAGGGAGAAAAGCAAGATGACAAAACAACAAGAAAACAGGTAACAAAATGGCAGGAGTAATTTCTTATTAATAATAACGTTGAAAGTAAATGAAGTAAACTATCTAATCAAAAGGCATAGTCTGGCTAAATAAACTAAGAAAAATGAGATGCAATAGTCTGTTGCCTACAAGAAATGTACTTCATCTATAAAGACACACATCAACTGAAAATAAACAGATGTAAAAAAAATCTCCTATCAATAAAAACAAGAAAGAACAGGAATAGCTACAGTTGTAACAGCCAAAATAGATTTTAATATGAAAAGTGAAAGAAGAGACAAAGAAAGTTACTATATAAAGATGTCAATTAGCAAGGGAATATAAAAAATTGTATACACATGTGCATCTAACACCAGAAAACTGAGATATGTAAAGCAAATATTATTATAGCTAAAGAGAGACAAATACTCCAATAAAAAAAAATAGCTGGTGATTTTACACCCCATTCTCAACACTGGACACATCTTGCTGATAGAAAATCAACAAATAAACATTGGACTTAATCTGTACTATAGATGAAATGGACCTAACAAAAATTTACAGATTATTTTGTCCAACAGTTGCAAATTGCATATACTTTCCCACAGCAGCACATGGCTCATTTCAAGGATAGACCCTACTTTAAGTCACAAAAAAGTCTCAAAACCTTTTAAAAAGATGAAATATTATCAAGCATCTTCTCTGACCACAATGGAATAAAACCAGAAATACAAAACAATAGGAATTTTGGAAACTAAGAAAACAAATGGAAATTAAACAGCATGTTCCTGAATGACATAAGTTCTTCTTAATGAAGAAACTAGAAGGAAATTTAAAAATTTCTTGAAACAAATGATAATGAAAATACAGCATACTAAGGGATACAGAGTAATCGGTACTGAGAGGAAAGTTTATAGCTGTAAGTGCCTATTTCAAAAAATACATATATCAAACAACACGATAATGCATCTTTTTTTTTTCTTTTATTATTATACTTTAAGTTCTGGAGTACATGTGCAGAACGTACAGTTTTGTTACATAGGTACAAACGTGCCTTGGTGGTTTGTTGCACCCATCAACCGTCACCTATATTAGGCATTTCTCCTAATGCTATTCCTCCCCCAGTCCCCCACCCCATGACAGGCTCCAGTGTGTGATGTTCCCCTCCCTTTGTCCATGTGTTCTCATTGTTCATCTCCCAATTATGAGTGAGCACATTCAGTGTTTGATTTTCTGCTCCTGTGTTAGTTTGCTGAGAATGAAGGTTTGCAGTTTCATCCATGTCCCTGCAAAGGACACGAACTCATCCTTTTTTTATGACTGCATGGTATTCCATGGTGTATAAGTGCTACATTTTCTTTATCCAGTCTATCATTGAGGGACACTTGGGTTCATTCCAAGTCTTTGCTATTGTGAATAGGGCTGCAGTAAACATACATGTGCATGTGTCTTTATCAGAGAATGTTTTATAATCCTTGGTGCATATACCTAGTAACGGGATTGTAGGGTCAAAAGGTATTTTGAGTTCTAGATCCTTGAGGAATCCCCACAATGTCTTCCAAAATGGTTGAACTAATTTACACTCCCACCAACAGTGTAAAAGCATTCTTATTTCTCCACATCCTCTCAAGCATCTGTTGTTTCCTGACGTTTTAATGATGGCCATTGTAAGTGGTGTGAGATGGTATCTCATTGTGGTTTTGATTTGCATTTCTCTAACGACCAGTGATGATGTGCATTTTTTATATATTTGTTGCCTGCATAAATGCCTTCTTTTGAGAAGCATCTGTTTTTATCCTTTGCCCAATTTTTGAGGGAGGTTGTATGTTTTGTTTATTTTTTCTTGTAATCATGTTTAAGTTCTTTGTAGATTCTGGATACTAGCACCTTGTCAGATGGATAGAATGCAGAATTTTTCTCCCATTCTGTAGGTTCCCCATACACTCTGATGATAGTTTATTTTGCTGTGTAGAAGCTCGTTAGTTTAATTAGACCCCATTTGTCAATTTTGTCTTTTGTTGCCATTGCTTTTGGTGTTTTAGTCATGAAGTTTTTGTCCATGCCTAAGTCCTGAATGGTATTGCCTACGTTTTCTTCTAGGATATTTATGGTTTTAGGTCTTATGTTCAAGTCTTTAATTCATCTTGTGTTTTGTATAAGGTATAAGGAAGTCTTCCAGTTTCAGTTTTCTGCATATGGCTATAAAGTTTTTATAACACCACTTATTAAATAGTGAACCCTTTCCCCATTGCTTGTTTGTGTCAAGTTTGTCAAAGATCACATGGTTGTAGATGTGTGGTGTTACTTCTGAGGCCTATGTTCTGTTCCATTGTTCTATATATCTGTTTTGGTACCAGCACCATGCTGTTTTGGTTACATTAGCCTTGTAGTATAGTTTGAAGTCAGGTAGTGTGATGCCTCCAGCATTGTTCTTTGTGCTTAGAATTGTCTTGGCTATGCAAGCTCTTTTTTAATTCCATAGGAATTTAAAGTTGTTTTTTTCAAATTCTGTGAAGAAAGTCAATGGTAGCTTGATGGGAATAGCATTGAATTTATAAATTACCTTGGGCACTATGGCCATTTTCAAGATACTGATTCTTCCTATCCATGAGCAAGAAATGTTTTTCCATTTGTTTGTGTCCTCTCTTATTTCCTTTTGCAGTGGTTTGTAGTTCTCCTTGAAGAGATCCTTCACTTCCCTTGTAAATTGTATTCCTAGGTATTTTATTCTCTTAGTAGCAATTGTGAATGGAAGTTCACTCATGATTTGGCTCTAGGTTTGTCTGTTATTGGTGTATAGGAATGCTTGTGATTTTTGCACATTGATTTTGTATCCTGAGACTTTGCTGAAGTTTCTTAAGGGGCTTAGGGAGATTTTGGTCTGAGACAATGAGGTTTTCTAAATATACAATCACGTCATCGGCAAAGAGAAACAATTTGACATCCTTTTTTCCTATTTGAGTACCCTTTATTTCTTTCTCTTGCCTGATTGCCCTGGCCAGAACTTCCAGTACTATGTAGAGTAGAAGTGGTGAGAGAGGGCATCCTTGCATGTGCTGGTTTTCAAAGGAAATGCTTCCAGTTTTTGCCCATTCATTATAATATTGGCTGTGGGTTTGTCATAAATGCCTGTGATTATTTTGAGATATGTTCCATCAATACCTAGTTTATTGAGAGTTTTTATCATAAACGACTGTTGAATTTTGTCAAAGGCCTTTTCTGCATCTATTGAGATAATCAAGTGGTTTTTTTCAAAGAGAGATCAAATAGATGCCAAAAAAAAAAAAAATTGACAAAAGGGGTATCACCACCGACCCCACAGAAATACAAACTACCATCAGAGAATACTATAAACACCCCAATGCAAATAAACTAGAAAATCTAGAAGAAATGGAAAAATTCCTGGACAGATACACCCTCCCAAAACCAAACCAGGAAGAAGTTGAATCGTTGAGTAGACCAATAACAGGCTCTGAAATTGAGGCAATAATTAATAGCCTACCAACCAAAAAAGGCCCAGGACCAGACAAATTCACAGCCAAATTCTATCAGAGATACAAAGAGAAGCTGGTACCATTCCTTCTGAAAAGATTCAAATAAATAGAAAAAGAAGGAATCCTCCCTAACTCATTTTATGAGGCCAACATCATCCTGATACCAAAGCCTGGCAGAGACACAACAAAAAAGAAAATTTTAGATCAATATCCCTGATGAACATTGATGCAAAAACCTCAATAGAATACTGGCAAGCCGAATCCAGCAGCACATCAAAAAGCTTATCCACCATGATCAAGTCGGCTTCAACACTGGGACACAAGGCTGCTTCAACACACGCAAATCAATAAACGTAATCCATCATATAAACAGGACCAAAAACAAAAACCACATTATTATCTCAGTAGACGCAGAAAAGGCCTTGGACAAAATTCAACAGTCGTTTATGCTAAAAACTCTCCATAAACTAGGTATTGATGGAATGTATCTCAAAATAATAAGAGCTATTTATTACAAACCCACAGCCAATATCATACTGAATGGGCAAAAACTGGAAAAATTCCCTTTGAAAATCGGCACAAGACAAGGATGGCCTCTCTCACCACTGCTATTCCACAAAGTGTTGGAAGTTCTGGCCAGGGCAATCAGGCAAGAGAAAGAAATAAAGGGTATTAAATTAGGAAAAGAGGAAGTCAAATTGTCCCTGTTGCAGATGACATGACTGTATATTTAGAAAACCCCATCATCTCAGCCCAAAATCTCCTTAAGCTGATAAGCAGCTTCAGTAAAGTCTCAGGATACAAAATCAATGTGCAAAAATCACAAGCCCATTCTTATACACCAATAACAGAGAAACAGAGAAACAAATCATGAGTGAACTTCCATTCACAATTGCTACCAAGAGAATAAAATACCTAGGAATCCAACTTACAAGGGAAATGAAGGACCTCTTCAAGGCGAACCACAAACCACTGCTCAACAAGATAAAAGAGATGCAAAAAACTGGAAGAACATTCCATGCCCATGGATAGGAAGAATCAATATTATGAAAATGGCCATACTGCCCAAGGTAATTTAGAGATTCAATGCCATCCCCATCAAGCTACAAATGACTTTCTTTACAGAATTGGAAAAAAAACTACTTTAAAGTTCATATGGAACAAAAAAGAGCCCACATTGCAAAGACAATACTAAGTAAAAAGAACAAAGCTGGAGGCACCACACTACCTGATTTCAAACTATACTACAAGACTACAGTAATCAAAACAGCATGGTATTTATACCTAAACATAAATAGACCAATGCAACAGAAGAGAGACCTCAGAAATAACACCACACATCTACAACCATCTGATCTTTGACAAACCTGACAGGAACAAGCAATACAGGAAGGATTCCCTATTTAATAAATCATTCTGGGAAAACTGGCTAGTCATATATAGAAAGCTGAAACTAGATTTCCTCCTTACACCTTATACAAAATTTAATTCAAGGTGGATTAAAGACTCAAATGTTAGACCTAAAACATTAAAAACCTTAGAAGAAATCCTAGGTAATACCATTCAGGACATAGGTGTGGGCAAAACTTCATAACTAAAAAGCCAAAAACAATGGCAACCAAAGCCAAAATTGACAAATGGGATCTAGTTAAACTACAGCACTTATGTATGCAAAAGAAATTACGATCAGAGTGAATAGGCAACCTACAGAATGGGAGAAAATTTTTGCAATCTACTTGTCTGACAAATGGCTAATATCCAGAATCTACAAAGAACATGAACAAATTTACAAGAAAAAACAACCCCATCAAAAAGCAGGCAAAGGATATGAACAGACACTTCCCAAAAGAAGACATATATGCAGCCAACAGACACATGAAAAAATGTTCATCATCACTGGTCATCAGAGAAATGCAAATCAAAACCACAATGAGATACCATCCCAGACCAGTTAGAATGGTGATCATTAAAAAGTCAGCAAGCAACAGATGCTGGAGAGGTTGTGGAGAAATAGGAATACTTTTACACTGTTGGCGGGAGTGTAAATTAGTTCAACTATTGTGGAAGACAGTGTAGTAATTCCTCAAAAATCTAGAACTCAAAATGTCATCTGACCTTGCAATCCAGTTACCAGGTATATACCCAAAGGATTATAAATAATTCTACTATGAAGACACATGCACACATATGTTTATTGCGGCACTATTCACAAGAGCAAAGACTTGGAACCAACCCAAATGTCCATCAATGATAGACTGGATTAAGAAAATGTGGCACATATACACCATGGAATACTATGAAGCCATAAGAAAGGATGAGTTCATGCCCTTTGGAGAGACATGGATGAAGCCAGAAACCATCGTTCTCAGCAAACTATCACAAGGACAGAAAACCAAACACCTCATGTTCTCAGTCATAGGTGGGAATTGAACAATGAGAACACTTCGACACAGGGTGTGAAACATCACACACCAGAGCCTGTCAGGGGGTGGGGGTCTGGGGGAGGGATAGCATTGGGAGAAATACCTAATGTAAATGATAGTTTAATGGGTGCAGCAAACCAACATGGCACATGTATACCTATGTATCAAACCTGCACATTGTGCACATGTACCCTAGAACTTAAAGTATAATTAAAAAAAAAAAAATCTGTCTTATAAAAAAAAAAAGTTCCCTCTGCACACTGCTTTAAATGTGTCCCAGAAATGCTGGTACGTTGGGTCTTTGTTCTCATTGGTTTGAAAGATCAGCTTTACATCTGCCTTCATTTCAATATTTACCCAGTAGTCATTCAGGAGCAGGTTGTTCAGTTTGTTGAAAATAATAACATCAGTTTGTTGAACATTCAGGAGCAGGCTGTTCATGTAGTTGTGTGGTTTTTAGTCAGTTACTTAATGCTGAGTTCTAATTTGATTGTACTGTGGTTTGAGAGACTGTTATTATTTCCTTCATTTTGCATTTGCTGAGGATTGTTTTACTTTCTATTATGTGGTCAATTTTAGAATAAGAGCAATGAGGTGCTGAGAAGAATGTATACTCTGGTTATTTGGGGTGGAGAGTTCTATAAATATCTATTGGATCTGGTTGGTCCGGAGCTGAGTTCAAGTCCTGAATATCCTTATTAAGTGATCTTATTGATAATAAGATCAATATTAGATTTGATCTGTCTAATATTGACAGTGGGGTGTTCAAATCTCCCACTATTATTGTGTTGGAGTCTAAGTCTCTTTGTAGGTCTCTAAGAACTTGCTTTATGAATGTAGGTGCTCCTTTATTGGGTGTATATATATTTAGGATAGTTAGCTCTTCTTGTTGCATTGATCCCTTTACCATTATATAATGCACTTCTTTGTTTCTTTTGATATATGTTGGTTTACAGTCTGTTTTATCAGAGATTAGAATTGCAACCCCCCCCTTTTTTTTGCTTTCCATTTGCTTGATAAATATTCCTCCATCCCTTTATTTTGAGCTGATGTGTGTCTTTGCACATAACACGGGTGTCCTGAATACAGCACACCAATGGGTTTAGACTCTTTATCCAGTTTGCCAGTTTGTGTCTTTTTATTGTTGAATTTAGCTCACTTACATTTAAGGTGAATATTATTATGTGTGAAATTGATCCTGTCATTATGATACAAGCTCATTATTTTGCCCATTAGTTGATGCAGTTTCTTCATAGTGTCGATGATCTTTACAAATTGTTATGTTTTTGCTGTGGCTGGTACCAGTTTTTCCTTTCCATGTTTAGTGCTTCCTTCAGGAACCCTTGTAAGATAGGCCTGGTGGTGACAAAATCTCTCAGCATTTCCTTCTCTGTAAAGAATTTTATTTCTCCTTTGTTTATGAAGCTTAGTTTGGCTATATATAAAATTCTGGGTTGAACATTATTTTGTTTAGGTTGGGGAAGCTCTCCTGGACAATATCCTGCAGAGTGTTTTCCAATTTTGTTCCATTCTCACTGTCACTTTCAGGTACATCAATCAAATGTCAATTTGGTCTTTTCACATAGTCCCATGTTTCTTGGAGGCTTTGTTCATTCCTTCTTATTCTTCATTCTCTAGTCTTGTCTTCTCACATTATTTCATTAAGTTGATCTTCAATCTCTGATATCCTTTCTTCCACTTGATTGATTCAGCTGTTGATACTTGTGTATGCTTCACAAAGTTACTGTGCTGTGTTTTTCAACTCTGTCAGGTCATTTGTCTTCTTCTCTAAACTGATTATTCTAGTTAGCAATTCATCTAACCTTTTTTTCAAGGTTCTTAGCTTCCTTGCTTTGGGTTAGAACATGCTTCTTTAACTCAGAGGAGTTTGTTATTACCCATCTTCTAAAGCCTACTTCTGTCGGTTCATCAAACTCATTCTCAATCCAGTTTTGTTCCCTTGCTGGTGACGAGTTGTGATCCTTTGGAGGAGAAAAGACATTTTGGTTTTGAAATTTTTAGACTTTTTGCACTGGTTTCTCCCCATCTTTTTGGATTTATCTACATATGGTCTTTGATGTTGGTGACCTTCAGATGGGATCTCTGAGTGTACATGCTCTTCCTTTCTGTTTGTCAGTTTTCATTCTAACAGTCAGTCCCCTCTGTTGCAGGTCTGCTGGAGTTTGCTGGAACCTCACTCCAGAACCTGTTTCCCTGGTATCACCAGTGGAGGCAGCAGAACAGCAAATATTGCTTCTTGTTCCTTTGTCTGGAAGCTTTGTCCTAGAGGGGCATCTGCCAGATGCCAGCCAGAGCTCTCCTGTAAGAGGTGACTGTCAGTCCCTACTGGAAGGTGTCTCCCAGTCAGGATACATAGGGTTCAGGGAACCACTTGAGGAGGCAATCTGACCCTAAACAGAGCTCGAATGCTGTGCTGGGAGATACCTTGCTCTCTTCAGAGCTTTCAGGCAGGCATGTTTAAGTCTGCTGAAGCTGCACCCACAGCTGGCCCTTCCTCCAGGTGCTCTGTCCCAGGGATATAGGGGTTTTATCTGTAAGTCTCTGACTGGGGCTGTTGCCTCTTTTTCATAGATACTCTGCCCAGAGAGGAGAAATCAGGGAGTCTGACCACAGTGGCCTTGCTGAGTTGCTATGGGCTCCACCTGGGTCAAACTTCCCAGTGGCTTTATTTACACTGTAATGGTAAAACTGCCTACTGAAGCCTCAGCAATGGCAGACCCCCCTCCCCCCACCAAGCTGTAGTGTCCCAGGTCGATCTCAGACTGCTGGTGCACTGGCAGCAAGAATTTCAAGGCAGTGGATCTTAGTTTTTGGGCTCCATGGGGGTGGGACCCACTGAGCCAGACTACATGGCTTCCTGACTTCAGTCCCCTTTCCAGGGGAGTGAACAGTTCCATCTTGGTGGTGTTGCAAGCACCACTGGAGTATGAAAAAAAAAAGGAAAATCCTCTTGCAGCTAGTTTGGTGTCTGCCCAAACGGCCACCCAGTTTGGTGCTGGAAACTCGGGGCCTTTGTGCAGTAGGCACTGGAGAGAATCTCCTGGTTTGTGGGTTGCAAAGACCGTGGGAAAAGTGCAGTATCTGGGCTGGAATGCACTGTTCCTCAGGCCCATTCCCTCATGGCTTCCCTTGGATAGGGGAGAAAATTCCCCACTACTTGCACTTCCTGAGTGAGGCAATGTCCCACCCTGCTTCGGTTCACCCTCTGTGGGTTGTACCCAGTCTCCAACCAGTCCCAGTGAAATTAACTGCATACCACAGTTGGAAATGCAGAAATCACCCGGCTTTTTCATCAGTATCCCTGGAAGCTGCAGACCGGTGCTGTTTTTATTTGGACATATTGCCAGCAGTCTCAATAATGCATCTTAATAAACTGGAACAGAAAAATCAATCTTAACATAAAATTAGTAGAATAAAAGAAATTCTAAATATCAGAGCAGAAATAAATTTAAAATACAGAAAACAATGATAAAGAGCAATAAAATAAAAAGTTGGCTTTTTAAAAAGGCAAAAGAAATTGACAAACTTTTAGCCAGACTAAGAAAAAAAGAGAGAAAAGCAAAATAAATAAAATCAGAAATGAAAAAGCAGACACTACAACAGTATTGCAAAAATTCAAAGGATCATTATTGGCTATTATGATCAACTATATGTCAATACATTCAAAACTCTAGAAGATATGGACAACTTCCTAGACATATACAGCCTATAAAATTGAACAATGAAGAAATCCAAAACTGAACAGATGAGTAACAAGTAATAACATTAAAGTCATAATATAAAGGCTCTGAGGAAATAAAAGCCTGGAACCCGATAGTTTTACTGTTGATTTTTTTTTTTTTTTTTTTTTTTTTTTAGATGGAGTCTCGCTCTGTCACCAGGCTGGAGTGCAGCGGCATGATATTGGTCCACTGCAACCTCTGTATCCGAGTTCAAGTGTTTCCACTGAGTCAACCTCTCGAGTTGCTGGGACTACAGGTGCATGCCACCACGCCAAGCTAATTTTTGTATTTTTAGTACAGATGGGGTTTCATCATGTTGGACAACATGGTTTTGATCTCTTTACCACATGATCCTCCTGCCTCAGTCCCACAAAGTGCTGGGATTACAGACGTGAGCCACCATGCCTGGCCTGCTGAATTTTTTATAACGTTTAAACTAATACCAATTCTACTCAAATTATTCTGAAACATAGAAAATAAAGGAACACTTCCAAGCTCGTTCTATATGGCCAATATTACTGTGATACCAAACCAGACAAAGACACATTGAAAAAAAAACAAAACTACAAGCCAATATAACTGATAGGTATTGATGCAAAAATCCTTCAGAAAATACAAGAAAATCTATTTCAAAAACATCTTAAAAAGATTATTCATCAAGACCAAGTGGGATTTATCCCAGGGAAGCAAGGATGGTTCAACATGCACAAATAAATTAAGGTGATACATCATTTCAGAAGAACAAAGGGAAAAATATACGATTATTTCAATTTATGCTGAAAATTCATTTGGTAAAATTCAACATTCATTATAATAAAATCCCTCAAAAAACAGGGTATAGAGGGAACATACCTCAACATAATAAAAGCCATTTACGACAGGCCCAGAGCTAGTATCACACTGAATGGCAAAACAACTGAATGCTTTTTTTCTAAGATTGAGAAAATATCAAGGATGCCCACTTTCACTACTGTTATTCAATATAGCACCGGTAGACTTCACTTGTGCAATTAAACAAGACAAAGAAATAAAGGACATTTAAATTGAAAAGGAAGAAGTCAAATTATTCATGCTTGTGGATAATATAATCTTATATTTGGAGAAACTTAATGATTCCACCAAAAAACTGTTAGAACAAATAAATAAATTTAGTAAATTTTCAGAATACAAAATCAACATACAATAATCAGTAGCATTTTTATATGCCAATAGTGAAAAATCTGAAAAAGAAACCAAAAATAATCTCCTTTACTATAGCTACAAATATATAAAATATCCGTATATTAACTTAATGAAATACACATAAGATCTCTACAATGAAATCTATGAAATATTGATGCAAGAAATTGAAGAAGGCACTGAAAAACAGAAAGATATTCCACGTTTATGAATTTGAAAAATTAATATTGTTAAAATGTGCGTACTACTCAAAGAAGTCTAAAGATTCAATGTGATCACTATCAAAATATCAATGGCATTCTTCACACAAATAGAAACAGAAAAACTTTAAAATTTATATGGAACCACTAAAGAACCAGAATAGCCAAAGCTATCCTAATCAAAAAGAACAAAATTGTAGGAATTACCGTACTTAACTTTAAATTATAATACAGAGCTATTGTAACCAAAATGGCATGTTACTGGTATAAAAACAGACACATAGATTAATAGAATAGAATAGACCACCCAGATATAAATCCATACATCTACAGTAACCTCATTTTTGGCAAAAGTACCAAGAGCATACATTGGGGAAGAAATAGTCTCTTTAATAACTGGTGCTGAAAAAACTAGATATCCACATATAAAAGAATAAAACTAGACCCCTATCTCTCTCCATATGCAAAATAGAAATGAAAATGGGTTAAAGACTTAAATCTAAGACCTCACATTATAAAATTACCACAGTAAAATAAAACATTGGGGGAACTCTCCAGAACACTTGAGTAGGTGATGATTTCTTGAGTAATACCTCACAAACACAGACAACGAAAGCAAAAATGGACAAATGGAATGACATAAAGTTAAAATGCTTCTTTACAGCAGAGGGAACAATCAACAAACTGAAAACAACCCACAAAATGGGATAAAATATTTGCAAACTACCTATATGACAAGGAAGTCATGACTACACTATATAAGGAGCTAAAACACTCTCTAGGAAAATATCTCATAATCCAGTTTAAAAATGGGCAAAATATATAAATAGACATTTTTCAAAAGAAGACATATATATGGCAAACAGGCTTATAAAAATGTGCTCAACATCACTGCTCATCAGAGAAATGCTAATCAGAACTACAATGAGATATTATCTTACTCAAGTTAGAATTCCATTATCCAAATGTCAGGCAATAACAAATGCTGTCAAAAATATGAAGGAAAGATAACTCACATACACTCTTGATGGAAATGTAAATTAATGAAGCCACTATTGAGAATATTGGGAGACACCTCAAAAAAAAAAAAAAAAAAAAAAAAACTAAAAGTAGTGCCACCATATGATTAAGGAATCCCACTGCTGGGTATAGACTCAAAATAAAAAAAATACCAGTATGTCAAAAAGGTATCTGCACGACCATGTTTATTGCAGCACTTTTAATAATAGCCAAGATTTTGGAGCAATATAAGTGTCCATCAACAGATGAATGAATAAAGAAAATGCTGAACTTACACACAATGGAGTAGTGTTAAGTCATACAAAGAAAGATCTCTTGTTATTTGCAAAACATGCACGATGCTAGAGGTCCGTACATTAAGTGAAATAAGACAGGCACAAAAGACAAATGTCATATGTTCTTACTTATTTGGGGGAGTTAAAATTAAAACACTTGAACTCATGGGGATACAGAGCAGAAAAATAGATAATACAGTCTTAAAGGGTAGTGGGGTAGGGGAGAAGTTAGGGTGTTTAATGGGTACAAATGTAGTTTGAAATAACAAATAAGAACCAGTGTTTGCTAGTACAACATGGTGGCTGCCGTCAAAAATAATTTACTTTTATTTTACATGTAAACATAACTAAAAGAACATTTTTTTGTAGCACAAAGTATAAATGCTTGAAGTAACGAATACCCCATTTACCCTGATGTGATAATTATGCATTGCTTTCCTTTTTTTTTTTTTTTTTTTTTATTATACTTTAAGTTCTAGGGTACATGTGCATGACGTTTATATCATGTATAACTCCCCAATGCAATCCCTCCCTCCTCCCCCCTCCCCATGATAGGCCCCAGTGTCTGATGTTCCCCTTCCCGAGTCCAGTGATCTCATTGTTCAGTTCCCACCTATGAGTGAGAACATGCGGTGTTTGGTTTTCTCTTCTTGTGATAGTTTGCTAAGAATGATGGTTTCCAGCTGCATCCATGTCCCTACAAAGGACGCAAACTCATCCTTTTTGATGGCTGCATAGTATTCCATGGTGTATATGTGCCACATTTTCTTAATCCAGTCTGTCACAGATGGACATTTGGGTTGATTCCAAGTCTTTGCTATTGTGAATAGTGCCGCAATAAACAAACGTGTGCATGTGTCTTTGTAGTAGAGTATTTTATAATCCTTTGGGTATATACCCAGTAGTGGGATGGCTGGGTCATATGGTACATCTAGTTATAGATCCTTGAGGAATCGCCATACTGTTTTCCATAATGGTTGAACTAGTTTACAATCCCACCAACAGTGTAAAAGTGTTCCTATTTCTCCACATCCTCTCCAACACCTGTTGTTTCCTGACTTCTTTTTTTTTTTTTTTTTTTTTTTATTATACTTCAAGTTCTAGGGTACATGTGCATGACGTTTATATCATGTATAACTCCCCAATGCAATCCCTCCCTCCTCCCCCCTCCCCATGATAGGCCCCAGTGTCTGATGTTCCCCTTCCCGAGTCCAAGTGATCTCATTGTTCAGTTCCCACCTATGAGTGAGAACATGCGGTGTTTGGTTTTCTCTTCTTGTGATAGTTTGCTAAGAATGATGGTTTCCAGCTGCATCCATGTCCCTACAAAGGACGCAAACTCATCCTTTTTGATGGCTGCATAGTATTCCATGGTGTATATGTGCCACATTTTCTTACTCCAGTCTGTCACAGATGGACATTTGGGTTGATTCCAAGTCTTTGCTATTGTGAATAGTGCCGCAATAAACAAACGTGTGCATCTGTCTTTGTAGTAGAGTAATTTATAATCCTTTGGGTATATACCCAGTAGTGGGATGGCTGGGTCATATGGTACATCTAGTTCTAGATCCTTGAGGAATCGCCATACTGTTTTCCATAATGGTTGAACTAGTTTACAATCCCACCAACAGTGTAAAAGTGTTCCTATTTCTCCACATCCTCTCCAACACCTGTTGTTTCCTGACTTCTTAATGATTGCCATTCTAACTGGTGTGAGATGGTATCTCATTGTGGTTTTGATTTGCATTTCTCTGATGGCCAGTGATGATGAGCATTTTTTCATGTGTCTGTTGGCTGTATGGATGTCTTCTTTTGAGAAATGTCTGTTCATATTCTTTCCCCACTTTTTGATGGGGTTGTTTGCTTTTTTCTTGTATATTTGTTTGAGTTCTTGGTAGATTCTGGATATTAGCCCTTTGTCAGATGAGTAGGTTGCAAAAATTTTTTCCCATTCTGTAGGTTGCCTGTATCACCTGATGGTAGTTTCTTTGGCTGTGCAAAAGCTCTTTAGTTTAATTAGATCCCATGTGTCAATTTTTGCTTTTGCTGCCGTTGCTTTTGGTGTTTTAGACATGAAGTCCTTGCCCATGCCTATGTCCTGAATGGTAAAGGATTGCCATTCTAACTGGTGTGAGATGGTATCTCATTGTGGTTTTGATTTGCATTTCTCTGATGGCCAGTGATGATGAGCATTTTTTCATGTGTCTGTTGGCTGTATGGATGTCTTCTTTTGAGAAATGTCTGTTCATATTCTTTCCCCACTTTTTGATGGGGTTGTTTGCTTTTTTCTTGTATATTTGTTTGAGTTCTTGGTAGATTCTGGATATTAGCCCTTTGTCAGATGAGTAGGTTGCAAAAATTTTTTCCCATTCTGTAGGTTGCCTGTTCACTCTGATGGTAGTTTCTTTGGCTGTGCAAAAGCTCTTTAGTTTAATTAGATCCCATGTGTCAATTTTTGCTTTTGCTGCCGTTGCTTTTGGTGTTTTAGACATGAAGTCCTTGCCCATGCTTATGTCCTGAATGGTACTACCTAGATTTTCTTCTAGGGTTTTTATGGTATTAGGTCTAACATTTAAGTCTCTAATCCATCTTGAATTAATTTTCCTATAAGGGGTAAGGAAAGGATCCAGTTTCAGCTTTCTACTTATGGCTAGCCAATTTTCCCAGCACCATTTATTAAATAGGGAATCCTTTCCCCATTTCTTGTTTCTCTCAGGTTTGTCAAAGATCAGATGGCTGTAGATGTGTGGTATTATTTCTGAGGACTCTGTTCTGTTCCATTGGTCTATATCTCTGTTGTGGTAACAGTACCATGCTGTTTTGGTTACTGTAGCCTTGTAGTATAGTTTGAAGTCAGGTAGCGTGACGCCTCCAGCTTTGTCCTTTTGACTTAGGATTGTCTTGGCAATGCGGGCTCTTTTTTGTTCCATATGAACTTTAAAGCAGTTTTTTCCAATTCTGTGAAGAAAGTCATTGGTAGCTTGATGGGGATGGCATTGAATCTATAAATCACCTTGGGCAGTATGGCCGTTTTCACGATATTGATTCTTCCTATCCATGAGCATGGTATGTTCTTCCATTTGTTTGTGTCCTCTTTGATTTCACTGAGCAGTGGTTTGTAGTTCTCCTTGAAGAGGTCCTTTACATCCCTTGTAAGCTGGATTCCTAGGTATTTTATTCTCTTTGAAGCAATTGTGAATGGAAGTTCATTCCTGATTTGGCTCTCTGCTTGTCTGTTACTGGTGTATAAGAATGCTTGTGATTTTTGCACATTATTTTGTATCCTGAGACTTTGCTGAAGTTGCTTATCAGCTTAAGCAGATTTTGGGCTGAGACAATGGGGTTTTCTAAATATACAATCATGTCATCTGCAAACAGGGACAATTTGACTTCTTCTTTTCCTAACTGGATACCCTTGATTTCTTTCTCTTGCCTGATTGCCCTAGCCAGAACTTCCAACACAATGTTGAATAGGAGTGGTGAGAGAGGGCATCCCTGTCTTGTGCCAGTTTTCAAAGGGAATTTTTCCAGTTTTTGCCCATTCAGTATGATATTAGCTGTGGGTTTGTCATAAATAGCTCTTATTATTTTGAGGTACGTTCCATCAATACCAAATTTATTGAGCGTTTTTAGCATAAAGGGCTGTTGAATTTTGTCAAAAGCCTTTTCTGCATCTATTGAGATAATCATGTGTTTCTTGTCTTTGGTTCTGTTTATATGCTGGATTACGTTTATTGATTTGCGAATGTTGAACCAGCCTTGCATCCCAGGGATGAAGCCCACTTGATCATGGTGGATAAGCTTTTTGATGTGCTGCTGAATCCGGTTTGCCAGTATTTTATTGAGGATTTTTGCATCGATGTTCATCAGGGATATTGGTCTAAAATTCTCTCTTTTTGTTGTGTCTCTGCCAGGCTTTGGTATCAGGATGATGTTGGCCTCATAAAAAGAGTTAGGGAGGATTCCCTCTTTTTCTATTGATTGAAATAGTTTCAGAAGGAATGGTACCAGCTCCACCTTGTACCTCTGGTAGAATTCAGCTGTGAATCCATCTGGTCCTGGACTTTTTTGGTGAGTAGGCTATTAATCGTTGCCTCAATTTCAGAGCCTGCTATTGGTCTATTCAGGGATTCAACTTCTTCCTGGTGTAGTCTTGGGAGAGTGTAAGTGTCCAGGAAATTATCCATTTCTTCTAGATTTTCTAGTTGATTTGCGTAGAGGTGTTTATAGTATTCTCTGATGGTAGTTTGTATTTCTGTGGGGTCGGTGGTGATATCCCCTTTATCATTTTTTATTGCGTCTATTTGATTCCTCTCTCTTTTCTTCTTTATTAGTCTAGCTAGTGGTCTGTCAATTTTGTTGATCTTTTCAAAAAACCAACTCCTGGATTCATTGATTTTTTGGAGGGTTTTTTGTGTCTCTATCTCCTTCAGTTCTGCTCTGATCTTAGTTATTTCTTGCCTTCTGCTAGCTTTTGAATGTGTTTGCTCTTGCCTCTCTAGTTCTTTTAATTGTGATGTTAGAGTGTCAATTTTAGATCTCTCCTGCTTTCTCTTGTGGGCATTTAGTGCTATAAATTTCCCTCTACACACTGCTTTAAATGTGTCCCAGAGATTCTGGTATGTTGTATCTTTGTTCTCATTGGTTTCAAAGAACATCTTTATTTCTGCTTTCATTTCGTTATGTACCCAGTAGTCATTCAGGAGCAGGTTGTTCAGTTTCCATGTAGTTGAGCGGTTTGGATTGAGTTTCTTAGTCCTGAGTTCTAGTTTGATTGCACTGTGGTCTGAGAGACAGTTTGTATAATTTCTGTTCTTGTACATTTGCTGAGGAGTGCTTTACTTCCAATTATGTGGTCAATTTTGGAATAAGTGCGATGTGGTGCTGAGAAGAATGTATATTCTGTTGATTTGGGGTGGAGAGTTCTATAGATGTCTATTAGGTCCGCTTGGTGCAGAGATGAGTTCAGTTCCTGGATATCCTTGTTAACTTTCTGTCTCGTTGATCTGTCTAATGTTGACAGTGGAGTGTTGAAGTCTCCCATTATTATTGTATGGGAGTCTAAGTCTCTTTGTAGGTCTCTAAGGACTTGCTTTATGAATCTGGGTGCTCCTGTATTGGGTGCATATATATTTAGAATAGTTAGCTCTTCCTGTTGAATTGATCCCTTTACCATGATGGAATGGCCTTCTTTGTCTCTTTTGATCTTTGATGGTTTAAAATCTGTTTTATCAGAGACTAGGATTGCAACCCCTGCTTTTTTTTGTTCTCCATTTGCTTGGTAGATCTTCCTCCATCCCTTTATTTTAAGCCTATGTATGTCTCTGCATGTGAGATGGGTCTCCTGAATACAGCAGACTGATGGGTCTTGACTCTTGATCCAGTTTGCCAGTCTGTGTCTTTTAATTGGAGCATTTAGTCCATTGACATTAAGGTTAATATTGTTATGTGTGAACTTGATCCTGTCATTATGATATTAACTGGTTATTTTGCTCGTTAGTTGATGCAGTTTCTTCCTAGCCTCGATGGTCTTTACATTTTGGCATGTTTTTGCAATGGCTGGTACCGCTTGTTCCTTTCCATGTTTAGGGCTTCCTTCAGGGTCTCTTGTAAGGCAGGCCTGGTGGTGGCAAAATCTCTAAGCATTTGCTTATCTGTAAAGGATTTTATTTCTCCTTCACTGATGAAGCTTAGTTTGGCTGGATATGAAATTCTGGTTGAAAATTCTTTTCTTTAAGAACGTTGAATATTGCCCCCACTCTCTTCTGGCTTGTAGAGTTTCTGCCGAGAGGTCTGCTGTTATTCTGATGGGCTTCCCTTTGTGGGTAACCCGACCTTTCTCTCTGGCTGCCCTTAAGATTTTTTCCTTCATTTCAACTTTGGTGAATCTGGCAATTATGTGTCTTGGAGTTGCTCTTCTGGAGGAGTATCTTTGTGGCGTTCTCTGTATTTCCTGAATTTGAATGTTGGCCTGCCCTACTAGGTTGGGGAAGTTCTCCTGGATGATATCCTGAGAGTGTTTTCCAACTTGGTTCCATTTTCCCCCTCACTTTCAGGCACCCCAATCAGACGTAGATTTGGTCTTTTTACATAATCCCATACTTCTTGCAGGCTTTGTTCATTTCTTTTTCTTCTTTTTTCTTTTGGTTTTCTCTTCTCGCTTCATTTCATTCATTTGATCCTCAATCGCTGATACTCTTTCTTCCAGTTGATCGAGTCGGTTACTGAAGCTTGTGCATTTGTCACGTATTTCTCGTGTCATGGTTTTCATCTCTGTCATTTCGTTTATGATCTTCTCTGCATTATTAATCTAGCTGTCAATTCTTCCACTTTTTTTTCAAGATTTTTAGTTTCTTTGCGCTGGGTACGTAATTCCTCCTTTAGCTCTGAGAGGTTTGATGGAGTGAAGCCTTCTTCTCTCATCTCGTCAAAGTCATTCTCTGACCAGCTTTGATCCGTTGCTGGCGATGGGCTGCGCTCCTTTGCAGGGGGAGATGCGCTCTTATTTTTTGAATTTCCAGCTTTTCTGCCCTGCTTCTTCCCCATCTTTGTGGTTTTATCTGTCTCTGGACTTTGATGATGGTGACGTACGGATGGGGTTTTGGTGTAGGTGTCCTTCCTGTTTGATAGTTTTCCGTGTGACAGTCAGAAGGACTGTCTGTTGGTCTGTTGGAGATTGCTTGAGGTCCACTCCAGACCCTGTTTGCCTGGGTATCAGCAGCAGAGGTTGCCGAAGATAGAATATTGCTGAACAGCGAGTGTACCTGTCTGATTCTTTCTTTGGAAGTTTCCTCTCAGGGGTGACGCCACCCTGTGAGGTGTGGGGTGTCAGACTGCCCCTAGTGGGGGATGTCTCCCAGCTAGGCTACTCAGGGGTCAGGGACCCACCTGAGCAGGCAGTCTGTCCGTTCTCGGATCTCAACCTCCGCTTTAGGAGATCCATGGCTCTCCCCAAAGCTGTCAGACAGAGTCGTTCGCGTCTGCACCGCCCCCGCTCTTTCCCCTAATGGGCTGCAGCTGTGTGCTGTCCGCAGAGGTAGAGTCTACAGAGACAGGCAGGCTTCCTTGAGCTGCTGTGAGCTCCACCCAGTTCGAGCTTCCCAGCGGCTTTGTTTACCTACTTAAGCCTCAGCAATGGCGGGCGCCCCTCCCCCAGCCTCGCTGCTGCCTTGCGGATAGATCGCCGCAGACGGCTGTGTTAGCAGTGAGGGAGGCTCCGTGGGCGTGGGACCCTCCCGGCCAGGTGTGGGATATATTCTCCTGGTGTGCCTGTTTCCTTAAAGCGCAGTATTGGGGTGGGAGTTACCCGATTTTCCAGGTGTTGTGTGTCTCAGTTCCCCTGGCTAGGAAAAAGGGATTCCTTTCCCCCTTGCGCTTCCAGGTGAGGCGATGCCTCGCCCTGCTTCAGCTCACGCTGGTCAGGCTGCAGCAGCTGACCAGCACCGATTGTCCGGCACTCCCTAGCGAGATGACCCCAGTACCTCAGTTGAAATCACAGAAATCACCGGTCTTCTGTGTCGCTCGCGCTGGGAGTTGGAGACTGGAGCTGCTCCTATTTGGCCATCTTGCTCCGCCTATTCGGCCATCTTGCTCCGCCGCATTGCTTTCCTGTAACAAATTATTTAACATAACTACAAATAAACACACCTACTATGTACCCACAATTAAAAAAAAAAAAAAAACTGCAGAGACGGAGTTTCACTGTGCTAGCCAGGATGGTCTCGATCTCCTGACCTCGTGATCCGCTGCCTCTGCCCGTCTCTATTAAAAAAATACAAAAAAAAAAGTTAGCTGGGCGTGAGGGCAGGTGCCTGTAGTCCAGCTGCTCAGGAGGCTGGGGCAGGTAAATGGCGTGAACCAGGAGGTGGAGCTTGCAGTGAGCCGAGATCGCGCCACTGCACTTCAGCCTGGACACAAGAGCGAGAGACTCCGTCTCAAACAAACAAACAAACAAACAAAAACTGCAAATATATTTCCACACAAAATCTTGTGTTCATACTAAAGCTCAATACAAGTGAAAATTCTGACAAACAATGCAAAAAAATAAAAAAAAAATCAGCCTATGAATGAGAAATTTACCAAAAAGATAAAGATTATTAAAATATATATATATGATAAATTTGTAAGTTTAAACAATGGATTAGATTAAGCAGAAGAAATAATTTCAGAACTTGAAAGTCTTTTAACATAATCCAGTCAAGCAATAATAAGGAAAAAATAATTTTTAAAAAGGAGCTTTTTAATGATCGCCTTTCTAACTGGTGTGAGATGCTACCTCGTTGTAGTTTTGATTTGAATTTCTCTAAAGACCAGTAATGATGAGCTTTTTTTCATATGTTTGCTGGCTGCATAAAGTCTTCTTTTGAGAACTGTCTGTTCATATCCTTCATCCACTTTTTGATGAGGTTGTTTGATTATTATTATTATTTTTTTTTGTAAATTTGTTTAAGTTCTTTGTAGATTCTAGATATTAGACCTTTGTCAGATGGATAGATTGCAAAAATGTTCTCCCATTCTGTAGGCTGCTGGTTCAATCTGATGATAGTTTCTTTTGCTGTGCAGAAACTCTTTAGTTTGTCAATTTTGGCTCTTATTGCTGTTGCTTTTGGTGTTTTAGTCATGAAGTCTTTGCCCATGCCTATGTCCTAAATGGTATTGCCTAGGTTTTCCTCTAGAGTTTTTATGGTTTTAGGTTTTACATTTAAGTCTTTAATTCATCTTGAGTTAAGTTTTGTATAAAGTATAAGGAAGGGTTCCAGTTTCAGTTTTCAGCATATGGCTAGCCAGTTTTCCAAACATTATTAAATAGGAAATTATTCCCCATTGCTTGTTTTTGTCAAGTTTGTCAAAGATGAGCTGGTTGTAGATGTGTGGCATTATTTCTGATGCCTCTGTTCTGTTGCATTGGTCTATATTTCTGTTTTGGTAACAGTACCAATCTGTTTTGGTTATTGTAGCCTTGTAGCATAGTTTGAAGTCAGGTTGTGCAATGCCTCCAGCTTTGTTCTTTTTGATTAGATTGTCTTTGCAATGCTTGCTCTCTTTTGGTTCCATATGAAATTTAAAGTATTTTTTTCTAATTCTTTGAAGAAAGTCAGTGGTAGTTTGATAAGGATAGCATTGAATCTATATATTAATTGTGGCAGTATGGCCATTTTAATGATATTGATTCTTCCTATCCATGAGCATGGAATGTTTTTCCATTTTGTGTGTGTGTGTGTGTGTCCTCTCTTATTTCCTTGAGTAGTGATTCGTAGTTCTCTTTGAAGAGGTCCTTCACATCCCTTGTAAGTTAGATTCCTAGCTACTTCATTCTCTTTGTAGCAATTGTAAATGGGAGTTCACTCATGATTTGGCTCTGCGTTTGTCTATTATTAGTTTATAGGAATGCTTGTGATTTTTGCACATTGATTTTGTGTTCTGAGACTTTGCTGAAGATGTTTATCAGCTTAAGGAGATTTTGAGCTTAGATGGTGGGGTTTTCTGAATATACAATAATGTCATCTGCAAACAGAGACATCCTGCTCATGTATCCCAGAAGTTAAAGTATAAAAAAAGGAACAAAGCCTCTGTGACATATGGGACATCATAAAGTGGTCAAATATTCTAATTTCCAGAGTCTTGAAAGGCAAAATGAAAATAAATAGATGAAAATAGAACAAAACCAAAAAACTTACTTAACAAAAACTAAAAGATGAAAACTTTCAAAATCTGACAAGACATGTAGACATCCAGATACAGGAGTCTCAGAGATCCCCAAATAGATACAATGCAAAAGGGTCTTCTATACACCATATAATATTGAAAAGTCAAAGATAAAAAGAGAATTCTAAAAGCAGCAAGAAAAGAGCATCTAGTCATCTATAAAGTCACCCCGATCAGAATAACAGTGGATTTCTTAGTAAAAACCTTACACAACAGGACAGAATGGAATGATGTATTCAAAGTGCTGAAAGGAAAAAAAAAAAAAAAACCCTGCCAGTCAAAGATACTACATGCAGCAAAACTATTCTTCCTAATGAAGGAGAAATAGTCTTTCTCAAGACAGGCAAAAGCAGAGGAAATTCATAGCACTAGACTGGACCTACAGAAATTATTGAAGGAGTCCTACAAGCAGAGTTGAAAGAACCTTATCTACCATTATGAAAATACTAAAAAAAAAAAAAAAACACAGGTAGAGAAATACAAAGAAAAGAGAAAAGACTCAAATGTTACCACTAGAGAAAACCACCAAACCACAATGATAAAAAAAAAAGAGGGAAAGAAAGGAACAAAAAATATTCAAAGCAACAAAAAAATTATTTAATAAAATGACAGGAATATACTCTCACATATCTAGAGTAACTTGAAGGTAATGGATTATAGTTTCCACTTAAAAGATATAGACTAATTGGAATGTTTTTCAAAAGAATCACTTAACCATATGCTGCCTACAAGAAACTCAGCTCCCTGTAAAGAAATACAGATTGAAAGGAAAACAAAAAAATGTAAAAAGATATTCCTTGCAAAAATGAACAGAGTGCCTACACTTAGATAAAAGAGACATTAAGTCAAAACTGTAACAAGAGACAAGAAGGTCATTATATAGTGACAAAGGGACTATTTCATCAAGAGGATATAACAATTATAAACATGTATGCACCCAACACTGAATCACCCAGATATATAAACCAAATTCTATTAGATTTAAAGGGAGTAATAGACTACAATTTAATAATAGTTTCATACTTCAACACTCCAGGCTCAACATAAACATATGATTAACAAAGAACAATTGGACAAAAAATTAACATATACAGAAAATTAACAAAGAAACATTGGATTATAATGACACATTAGACCAAGCAGACCTAACAGACATTTATGGAACAGTTAATCCTACATTTACAGAATAAACCTCTCCTCCTCAGCACATGGAATATTCTTCAGGACAGGCTATATGTTAGACCACAAAACAAATCTTGAAAAATTTTTAAAAATTGAAGTCATATTAAGTATCTTCTCAGATCACAATTAAAGTAGAAATTGAAAACAAAAACAAAAGAAACATTAAAAATTACACAAATACATAGAAATTAAACAATACGATGCTGAACAATCATTAGATTAATAAAAGAATTGAGAAATAAATCAAAACATTTTTTGAAACAAACGAAAATTGAAGCAGCATACCAGAACTATGAGATACAGAGAAAGCACTGCTTAGAGGAAAGTGTATAGCAATAAGTGCGTACATAGAAAAGTAGAATGATTTTAAGTAAACATTTAACGATGCACCTCAAGGAACAAGGAAAACCAAGACAGGAGGCAGAGCAAGGTGATGGAAAAAATGTTCTGCCGATGATCGTAACCCCTGCAAGGACAACACTTTAACAACTATTTACACAGAAAAAAAAAAAAAAAAAAGAGAAGAAGAAGAAAAAAAAAACACTTCGTAAGAATCAAAAATCAGGTAAGCACTCATAGTACCTCCTTTTAACCTCATATTACTGAAAGAGTCACTGAAGAGGTAGAAAAAATTATCTTGAATTGCTGATATCACCCCTCTTCCACCCCCCTGCCCAGTAGCAGCAGAGTAATGCAGAAAGAGTCCCAGGGCCCTGCAGGAGAGAACACAACAATTGTGAGGCATTAAGCTCGGTGCTATTCTGCTAGAGCAGAAAAGAAAGTCAACCACACTCAGCTGACACTTGGACTACAGAGGAAGCATTTAAACCAGTCCTAGCCAGAGGGGCATCACTGATTCCAGTGATTTGAGCATGAGTGCCTGCAAATCTCACCACAGGTGGCTACAGCACTCTGGGTCTCCAATGTAACTTTGAAAGGCAGTGTAGCCCATAAGAACTGCAACTCTTAGGCAAATTCTAGTGGTGAACTAGGTCAAGACAGTGGACTGGGGTCAAGTGACATACTGAGACACCAGCTGGAGCAGCTAAGGTAGTTCTACCATCACCCCTACCCTAGCCACAGACTGCACAACTTGAGGCCTCAAAAGAGATTTCTTTCTTCCACTTCAGAAGAGGAGAGGGAAGAGTGAGAATGACTACATTTTGCATCTAAGATACCAGCTCAGGCACCCCAGGATAGGGAACCTTTCAGAGTCATGAGGATCCCATTTTAAGCTCTATCTCCCAGAAAACATGTCTAGACACACCCTGGTCCAGAAGAAAACACTCTGCCTTGAAGTAAAGGACCCAGTCCTGGCAGCATTCATCACCTGCTAGCTGAAGACTCCTTTGGCCCTGCATAACCAGCTGCAATATCCGGGTACTATGTTGAGGGTCTTGGGTGAGCCTCTGAGACTTGCTGGCTTCAGGTGAGACTCAGCACATAGCCAGCTCGGATGACTACAGGTCAAAACTTCATCTTTTTGAGAAAAGTGGAGTGAAAAGTAAATGGGACTTTGGCACCTTAGGTGCCAGCATAGTCACAAGGAAGTAGAGCACCAAGTGGACTCTTGGAGTCACCACTTCCATAAATTGACTGTTGGATAGCATTTCTAGAACTGCCCCGAGCCAGAGAGGAGCCCACGTCCCTGAAGGGTGATTTCCAGGCAAGGCAACATTTACCACAGGCTGACCTAAGAGCCCTTGGGCTTGAAGGGAACAGTGGTGATATTCTGGTAGCATTCATTGTGATCTGTGGTGGTAGAGACTATGGGGTCAGCCTCCTCTGCCTTTGGAAGCAAGAAGGAAGAGTGGGAAGAACTGCACCTTATGGTTTGAGTGCCAGCTCAGCCATAGTATAATAGAAAAATAAGTAGACTTCTAATTTTTTACTCTAATCTCTGACTCTCTGGACAGCACCTCTGGACCCACCTGGGCATGAGGGCCTTTTTCACCCTAAGGGAAGAACACCTTGACACACCTGTGGACCAACCTGGGGCATGAAGGACCCTGTCACTCTAAAGGGAAGAACAACAGGCCTGGATGGCTTTGCCCAGGGCCAAGAGTGAAGATAGGCAGTAGGCAGGGAGTGTTTACAGCAAATCTTGTGCTAGACTTAGTGCTGTGTTGGCTTTGGGTCTGACTCAACACAGTCATAGCGGTGGCAGCCCCAGGGGTGCTTGTGCTACTTGATACCCAGCTATAAGTGCTCAGATAGAGATAGAGATACTTTCTTTGTTTGGAAGAAAGTAAGGAAAGAGAACAAGGGTCTCTGCCTGGTAATCCAGAGAATTTTGGATCTTATTCAGAACCATGAAGGCAGTACTTCTATGAGTCTGCAAGAGCCACAGACTTACTGGGCTTGGTGTGCCCTCTAAAGTAGACACAGCTCAGATCACAACATCCAAGTACTTTGAATATCTGGAAAGTCTTCTCATGAAGGATGAGTACAAATAAACTCTGACAGTAAAGAATGCAATGAATACTTAACTCTTAAATGCCCAGAAACAACAACAACAACAACAACAACAACAACAACCAACAACAACAACAAAATCTACTAGCATCAAAACCATCCAGGAAAACATGACCTCACCAAATGAAACAAATAAGGCACCAGGGACTAATCATGGAGAAACAGAGATATGTGACCTTTCAGGCAGAGCTCAACATAGCTGTGTTGAGGAAACTCAAATAAATTCAAGATAACACAGAGAAGGAAATCAGAATTCTAACGTGATCAAATGAACAAAAAGATTGAAATAATTAAAAAGAATCAAGCAGAAATTCTGGAGCTGAAAATGCAATTAGTATAATGAGGAATGCATCACTGTATTTTAAGAGCAGAATTGATCAAGCAGAGAAAAGAATTAGTGAGCTTGAGGACAGGCTATTTGAATATACACAGTCTGCCCAGGCGTGGTGGCTTACACCGGTAATCCCAGCACTTTGGGAGGTCGAGGAAGGGTGGATCACCTAAGGTCAGGAGTTCAAGATCAGTCTGGCCAACACGGTGAAACGCAGTCTCTACTAAAAATCCAAAAAAAAAAAAAAAAAAATAGCTGGTGGGTGGTGGGCAACTCTAATCCCAGCTACTCAGGAGTGAGGCAGGAGAATTACTTGAACCCAGAAGTTGAGGTTGCAGTGAGCCAGATTTGCACCATTGCTCTCCAGCCTGGGGAAAAGAGAAAAACTCCACCAATAAATAAATAAATAGAAAATACACAATCAGAGGAGACAAAAAAAGACAAGAAAACAATGAAACTTGCCTACAAGCTCTAGAAAATAGCCTCAAAAGGGCAAATCTAAGAGGGTTATAGGCCTTAAGAGGAGGTAGAGAGAGAAATAGTAGTAGAAAGTTTGTTACCAGAATAATAACAGAGAAGTTCCCAAACCTAGAGAAAGATATCAATATCTAAGTACAGAAAGGCTATAGAAAAGCAAGCAGATTTAACCCAAAGAAGATTACCGCAAGACATTCAATAATCAAACTCCCAAAGGTCAAGAATAAAGAAAGAATTTTAAAAGCACCAAGAGAAAAAGAAACAAATAACATACAAAGAAACTCCAATAAGTGTGCTGAAGACTTCTCAGTGGAAACCTTACAGGCCAGGAGAGAGTGGCATGACATATTTAAAGTCCTAAAGTAAAAAGACTTTTTCCGTAGGATACTATACCCAATGAAAATAACCTTTAAACATAAAAGGAAAGTAAAGACTTTTGCAGATAAACAAAATCTAAGGGATTTTATCAACACCAAAGCTGTCCTACAAGAAATACTAAAGGGAGCATTTTACTCAGAAAGAAAAATACATTAAGAGCAATAACCAGTCATCTAAAGGTATAAAACTCACTGATAATAGGAGCAATATAGAAAAACAGACTATTATAACATTAACTGTGCTGTGTAAGCTACTATTATATTATGTATTAAGACTAAACAATAAACCAAACAAAAATTATCACTACAACTTATCAGGAAATAGTACAATAAGATATAAACAAAAACAAGAAAAAGTTGGAGACCAGAGGAGCAAAGTTAAGTTGTGGAGTTTTTATTAGCTTTCGTTTTGCTTGTTTATTGTTATTATTAGGTTGTTATTAGGTTACAATAATAGATTCTAAGATAATATTTGCAGTCCTAATGGTAGCCTCAGACCAAAAAACATATAATGATACACAAAAAGTAAAAAGCAAGAAACTAAGTCATATCACCAGAGAAAATCACCCTCACTGAAGGAAGACAAGAAGGAAGTAGAAAATCTCTTTCATAAAAACGATAAAACACTGATGAAAGAAATTAAAGAGGACACCAAAAAATAGCAAAATACTTCATGTTCATGAATTGGAAGAATTAATACTGCTAAAATGTTTGTACAACTCAAATGATCTACAGATTCAATACAACCCTTTTCAAAATCCCGATGACATTATTCACAGAAATAGAAAACAAGAATCCTAAAATGTATGTGGGAACAAAAATAGCATGGAATAGCCAAAGCTATCCTAAGCAAATGAACAAAATTAGAGAAATCACATTGCCTGACTTCAAATTACACTACAAAGCTATAGCAACTAAAAGAGCATGATACTGACATAAAAACAGACACATAGACAAATGAAACAGAATAGAGAGCCCAGAAAAAAATTCACACACCTACAGTGACCTCATTTTCAATGAAAGAACCAAGAACATATACTGGGGAAAAGACAGTCTCTTCAATTAATTGTTGTGGGAAAATTGGATAGCCACATGCAGACGGATGAAACGACACCAATATCTCTCACCATATTCAATAATAAAATCAAAATGGATTAAATCTAAGACCTCAAATTATGAAACCACTACAAGAGAACATTGGAGAAAATATCAAGGACATTGGTCCAGGCAAATATTCCTTGAGAAATACCCCACAAGTCACAAGCAAAGGCAACCCCCAAAAAACACACAAACAAAAAATTGGGATCACATCAAAATAAAAAGTTTCTGCACAGCAAAAGATATTATAAACTAACTGAAAAGACAACCCCAAAATTGGAGCAAATATTTGCAAAATATCCACCTGAAAAGAGATTAATAACCAGAATATAAGGAGCTCAAACAACCTCTTAGAATTTAATCATCCAATCAGAAAATGGCAAAATATATGAATAGACATTTTCAAAAAGAGTCATAAAAATGGCAAACAGGGAGGGAAGGGAGCAAGACGGCCGAATAGGAACAGCTCCAGTCTCCAACTCCCAGCATGAGTGATACAGAAGACCTGTGATTTCTGCATTTTCAACTGAGATACTGTGTTCATCTCACTAGGGAGTGCCAGACAATCGGTGCTGGTCAGCTGATGCAGCCAGACCAGTGAGAACTGAAGCAAGGTGAGGAATCGCCTCACTTGGGAAGATCAAGGGGGAAGAGAATCTCTTTTCCTAGCCAGGGGAACTGAGACACACAACACCTGGAAAATCAGGTAACTCCCACCCCAGTACTGCGCTTTAAGCAAACGGGCAACGGAGTTATATCCCACAGAGGCCGGGAGGGTCCCATGCCCACGGAGCCTCCCTCATTGCTAGAACAGCAGACTGCGACCTAACCTCAAGGAAGCAGCGAGGCTGGGGTGGGGCGCCCACCATTGCTGAGACTTAAGTAGGTAAACAAAGCCGTTGGGAAGCTTGAAAATGGGGGAGTTGACAGCAGCTCAAGGAAGCCTGCCTTTCTCTGTAGACTCCACCTCGGGGGACAGGGCAAAGCTAACAACAAACAACAACAACAACAACAACAAAAGCAGCAGAAACATCTGCAGACGCAAACGACTCTGTCTGACAGCTTTGAAGAGAGCAGTGGATCTCCCAACACGGAGGTTGAGATGTGAGAAGGGACAGACTGCCTGCTCAAGTGGGTCCCTGACCCCTGAGGAGCCTAACTGGGAGACATCCCCCACTAGGGGCAGACTGACACCCCACACCTCACACGGTGGAGTACACCACTGAGACGAAGCTCCCAAAGTAAGAATCAGACAGGTACACTCACTGCTCAGCAATATTCTATCTTCTGCAGCCAGTGCTGCTGATACCCAGGCAAACAGCGTCTGGAGTGGACCTCAAGCAATCTCCAACAGACCTACAGCTGAGGGTCCTGACTGTTAGAAGGAAAACTATCAAACAGGAAGGACACCTACATGAAAACCCCATCACAATGTCACCATTATCAAAGACCAGAGGCAGATAAAACCACAAAGATGGGGAAAAAGCAGGGCAGAAAAGCTGAAAATACAAAAAATAAGAGCGCATCTCCCCCTGCAAAGGAACGCAGCTCATTACCAGCAACAGACAAAGCTGGACGGAGATGACTTTGACGAGATGAGAGAAGAGAAGGCTTCAGTCCATCAACTTCTCTGAGCTAAAGGAGGAATTCCATACCAGCACAAAGAAACTAAAAATCTTGAAAAAAGAGTGGAAGAATTGATAGCTAGAATATTAATGTAGAGAAGGTCATAAACGAAATGACAGAGATGAAAATCATGACACGAGAAAATATGTGACAAATGCACAAGCTTCGGTAACCGACTCGATCAACCGGAAGAAAGAGTATCAGTGATTGAGGATCAAATGAATGAAATGAAGCAAGAAGAGAAACCAAAAGAAAAAAGAAGAAAAAGAAATGAACAAAGCCTGCAAGAAGTATGGGATGATGTAAAAAGACCAAATCTCCATCTGATTGCGGTGCCTGAAAGTAAGGGGGAAAATGGAGCCAAACTGGAAAACACTCTTCAGGAGATCCAAGAGAACTTCACCAACCTAGTGGGGCAGGCCAACATTCAAATTCAGGAAATACAGAGAACGCCACAAAGATACTCCTTGAGAAAAGCAAACTCCAAGAACATAATTGCCAGATTCACCAAAGTTGAAATGAAGAAAAAATCTTAAGGGCAGCCAGAGAGAAAGGTGGGTTACCCCAAAGGGAAGCCATCAGACTAACAGCAGATCTCTCGGCAGAAACTCTGCAAGCCAGAAGAGAGTGGGGGTCAATATTCAACATTCTAAAAAAAAGAATTTTAAACCCAGAATTTCATATCCAGCCAAACTAAATTCATAAGTGAAGGAGAAATAAAATCCTTACAGACAAGCAAATGCTAGAGATTTTGTCACCACCAGGTCTGCCTTACAAGAGACCCTGAAGGAAGCCCTAAACATGGAAAGGAACACACCGTACCAGCCGTTGCAAAACATGCCAAAATGTAAAGAACATCGACGCTAGAAGAAACTGCATCAAATAACGAGCAAATAACCAGTTATTATCATAATGACAGGATCAAGTTCACACATAACAATATTAACCTTAAATGTAAATGGACTAAATGCTCCAATTAAAAGACACAGACTGGCAAACTGGATAAAGAGTCAAGACCCTCAGTTGCTGTATTCAGGAGATCGATCTCACATGCAGAGACATACATAGGCTCAAAATAAGGAAGGAGGAAGATCTACCAAGGCAAATGGAGAACAAAAAAAAGCAGGGGTTACAATCCTAGTCTGATAAAACAAACTTTAAACCCTCAAAGATCAAAAAAAGACAAAGAAGGCCATTACATAATGGCAAAGGGATCAATTCAACGGAAGAGCTAACTCTCCTAAATATATATATGCACCCAATACAGGAGCACTCAGATCATAAAGCAAGTCTTTAGAGACTTACAAAGAGACTTAGACCCCCATACACATATAAGAGATTTCAAACCCCACTGTCAACATTAGACAGCTCAATGAGATAGAACAAGGATATCCAGGAATCAAACTCACCTCGCAGCAAGCATACCTAATAGACATCTATAGAACTCTCCACCCGAAATCAACAGAATATGCATTCTTCTCAGCACCACATCGCACTTATTCCAAAATTGACCACATAATTGGAAGTAAAGCACTCCTCAGCAAATGTAAAATAACAAAAATGATAACAAACTGTCTCTCAGACGACAGTGCAATCAAGCTAGAATTCAGGACTAAGAAACTCAATCACAATCACTCAAGTACATGGAAACTGAGCTCCTGAATGATTCAACTACAAGGAAACCTGCTCCTGAATGCCTACTGGGTACATAATGAAATGATGGGCAGCAATCAAGATGTTCTTTGAAACCAATGAGAACAAGATACAACACACCAGAATCTCTGGGACCCATTTAAAGCAGTGTGTAGGGGAAATTTAGAGCACTAGTGCCCACAAGAGAAAGCAAAAAGATCTAAAATGGACACTCTAAACATCACAATTAAAAAGAACTAGAGAAGCAAGAGCAAACACTTCAAAAGCTAGCAGAAGGCAAGAAATAACTAAGATCAGAGCAGAACTGAAGGAGATAGAGACACAAAAAACCCTCCAAAGAATCAATGAACAGGAGGTTGGTTTTTGGAAAACATCAACAAAATTGAAAAACCGCTAGCAAGATTATAAAGAGAAAAGAGCGAAGAATCAAATAGACGCAATAAAAAATGACAAAAGGGATATCACCACTGACCCCACAGAAATACAAACTACCATCAGAGAATACTATAAACACCTCTACGCAAATAAATCACTCATTTTATGAGGCCAACATCATCCTGATACCAAAGACTGGCAGAGACACAACAAAAAAAGAGAATTTTAGACCAATATCCCTGATGACATCGATGCAAAATTCTCAGTAAAATACTGGCAAACCAAATCCAGCAGCACATCAAAAAGCTTATCCACCATGATCAGTGGGCTTCATCCCTGGGATAAGGCTGGTTCAACATTCGCAATTCAAAAACGTAATCCAGCATAGAAACAGATCCAAAGACAAGAACCACATGTTATTCAATAGATGTAGAAAAGGCCTTTCACAAAATTCAACAGCCTCTCATGCTAAAAACGCTCAATAAATTCGGTGTTGATGGAACATACCTCAAAATAATAAGAGCTATTTATGACAGTCCCACAGCCAATGTCATACTGAATGCGCAAAAACTGGAAAAATTCCCTTTGAAAACTGGCACAAGACAGGGATGCCCTCTCTCACCACTCCTACTCAACATAATATTGGAAGTTCTGGCTAGGGCAATTAGTCAAGAGAAAGAAATCAAGGTATTCAGTTAGGAAAAGAAGAAGTCAAATTGTCCCTGTTTGCAGATGACATGATTGTATATTTAGAAAACCCCATTGTCTCAGCCCGAAATCTCCTTAAGCTGATAAGCAACTTCAGCAAAGTCAGGATACAAAATAAATGTGCAAAATCACAAGCATTCTTATACACCAGTAACAGACAAACAGAGAGCCAAATCATGAATGAACTTCCATCACAATTGCTTCAAAGAGAATAAAATACCTAGGGATCCAACTTACAAGGAATGTAAAGGACCTCTTCAAGGAGAACTACAAACCACTGCTCAATGATATAAAAGAGGACACAAACAAATGGAAGAACATACCATGCTCATGGATAGGAAGAATCAATATCATGAAAATGGCCATACTGCCCAAGGTTATTTATAGATTCAATGCCTCCCATCAGGCTGCCAATGAGTTTCTTCACAGAATTGAGAAAAACTGCTTTAAAGTTCATATGGAACCAAAAAGAGCCTGCTTGCCAAGACAATCCTAAGTCAAAAGAACAAAGCTGGAGGCATCATGATACCTGACTTCAAACTATACTACAAGGCTACAGTAACCAAAACAGCATGGTACTGATACCAAAACAGAGATATAGACCAATGGAACAGAACAGAGTCCTCAGAAATAATACCACACATCTACAGCCATCTGATCTTTGAGAAACTTGAGAAAACAAGAAATGGGGAAAGCATTCCCTATTTCATCAGTGGTGCTCGGAAAATTGGCTAGCCATAAGTAGAAAGCTGAAACTGGATCCTTTCCTTACTCCTTATAGAAAATTAATTCAATATGGATTAGAGACTTAAAGGTTAGACCTAATACCATAAAAACGCTTGAAGAAAACCTAGGTAGTACCTTCAGGACATAGGCATGGGCAAGGACTTCGTCTAAAACACCAAAAGCAATGGCAACAAAAGCCAAATTGACAAATGGGATGTCATTAAACAAAAGAGCTTCTGCACACCAAAAGAAAATACCATCAGAGTGAACAGGCAACCTACAGAATGGGAGAAAATTTTTGCAATATACTCATCTGACAAAGGGCTAATATCCAGAACCTACAAAGAACTCCAACAAAATTACAGAAAAAAAAACAAACAAACCATCAAAAAGTGGGCAAAGGATATGAACAGACATTCTCTCAAAATAAGATATTCATACAGCCAACAGACACATGAAAAAATGCTCATCATCACTCTCCATCAGAGAAATGCAAATCAAAACCACAATGAGTTAGAATGGCACACCAGTTAGAATGGCAATCATTAAAAAGTCAGGAAACAACAGGTGCTGGAGAGGATGTGGAGAAATAGGGATACTTTTACACTGTTGGTGGGATTGTAAACTAGTTCAACCATTATGGAAAACAGTATGGCGATTCCTCAAGGATCTAGAACTAGATGTACCATATGACCAGCCATCCCATTACTGGTATATGCCCAAAGGATCATAAATCATGCTGCTATAAAGACACATGCACCCTTATGTTTATTGCGGCACTATTCACAATAGCAAAGACTTGGAATCAACCCAAATGTCCATCTGTGACAGACTGGATTAAGAAAATGTGGCACATATACACATGGAATACTATGCAGCCTTAAAAAAGGATGAGTTTGTGTCCTTTGTAGGGACATGGATGCAGCTGGAAACCATCATTCTCAGCAAACTATCGCAAGAACGGAAAACCAAACACCGCATGTTCTCACTCATAGGTGGGAACTGAACAATGAGATCACTTGGACTCGGGAAGGAACATCATACATCAGGGCCTATCATGGTGAGGTGTAGGGTGAATTGCATTGGGAGTTATATCTGATGTAAATGACGGTTGATGGGTGCTGAGGAGTTGATGGGTGCACACAACAAGCACACAACAAGGTACAAGTATACATGTAACAAACCTGCACGTTATGCACATGTACCCTAGATTTTAAAGTATAATTTTTAAAAAATGGCAAACAGGTACATAAAAAATGCTCAACTTCATTGATCATCAGAGAAATGCAAAATAAGACTTCAGTAAGATATCATCTCACACCCCATTAAACATGGCTAATATTGAAAGACAGGCAAAAGAAAATGCTGGCAAGGATATGGAGAAAAGGGAACCTTCATACACTGTTAGTGAAAATGCAAATGCTACAACCACTATAGAGAACATTTAGGAGTTTCCTCAAAAAAACTAAAAATAGAGCATCATATGATTCAACAATCGAAAAACTAAAAATAGAGCTATTATATGACTCAACAGTTTAACTGCTGGGTATTTACCATAAAAAAGAAGGAAATCAGTATATTGAAGAGATAGCTGCACTCCTATATTTATTGCAGCATTGTTTACAATAGCTAAGATTTGACAAAAACCTAAGTGTCCATAACCAGATGAAGTATAAAAAAAATTTACACATACACAATGGAGTACTATTCAGCCATGAGAAAAAATGAAGATCCTGTCATTGCAAAAATATAGATAGAACTGGAGATAATTATGTTGAATGAAATAAGCTAGGCACAGAAAGACAAACATTGCATGTTCTCACTTATTTGTGAGTTCTAGAAATAAAATAAATTAAACTCACGGACATAGAGAGTAGAAAGATGGTTACCAGATGCTGGGAAGGGTAGTGGGGGCTGTGGAGGAGGTAGGGATGGTTAATAGGTACACAATATAATGAGAAAGAATGGACGAAACCTACTATTTGAATAGTAAAACAGGGGGACTATAATCAATAATAATTTGATTGTACATTATAGGATAAAAAGTATAGGGAAATAAAAGAACACAAATTGGGTACAGTGTATACTGTTTGGGTGATGGATGCACCAAAATTTCACAAGTCACCACTAGCGAATTTACTCATGCAACCAAATACCACCTGTTCCCCAAAAAGCTTTGGAAATCAAAAATAAATAAAAAAATAAAAATTGTAAATGGATTTTTTATAACTCAAATGATATATTTGAAGGTAATAGATACCCCTCAAATATGTATCCCATTCTCTACAGGATAGCCCAAAGGATAAACAAGGAGATGGATATTTCATTCTCCTTGATGTACTTATTTCACATTGCATGCCTATATCAAAATATCTCATGTATGCCAAAAATATATACACCACAAAAATAAAAATTAAAAAAATTAAAAGAAGAAACAAGACAAACTAAACTCCAAATTAGTAGATTGAAAGAAATATAGATCAGAGCATAAATCAACAAAATAAGGATAAGAAAAACAGTAAAAAGATTAATAAAATGTAAAACTGTTTGTGTGTTAAAAGATAATATAATGCACCACTTGCTAGATTAACCAAAAAGTAAAGAGAGAAGACTCAAATAAACAAATCAGGAATGAAAATAGAAACTTCACAACTGATACCAAAGAAGTTCAGCACAGATTACTATAAACAACTGTACACTAACAAACTGTAAAATGTAGAGAAAATTGATACATTCCTGGAAATATATGATCTATCAAGATTGGATCAAGAAGAAATTGAAAACCTGAACAGACTAATAACAAGTGATGAGCTCAAAGCAGAAACTGAATGGCTTCACTGCCAACATCTACCAAATTTTCAAAGAAGAAGTAATACAATTCTCAAACTATTCCAAAATTTGAAGAGGAAGAAATTTTCTCTAACTCATTCTAAAAGGCCAGCATTACTCTGATATCAAAACCAGACAAAGATGCAACAATAAAAAAAGAAAACTAGAGACCAATATCTCTAATAAACAGAAATGCAAAAATTCTCAACAAAATACTGACAAACCAAATTCAACAGCACATCAAAACATAATATATCATGATCAAGTGGAATTTATCTGAAGAATGCCAAGATAGCTCAACATATGCAAATCAGTGTGATACATCACATTAACATAATTAAAGACAAAAACCTTATGATCACCTCAACTAATGTAGAAAAAGCATTTGATGAAATTCAGCATCTCCTCATGATTAAAAACTCTCAACAAACTAGGCATAGAAGGAGTGTACCTCAACAATAAAGGCCATATATAAGAAACCCACAGCTAAGACCATTCTAAATGGGGAAAAGCTGAAAGTCTTTCTTCTAACAACTGGAATAAGACAAGAATGACCACTGTCACCACTCTTATTCCACAAAGCACTGGAAGTCCAAGCCAGAAAAATCAGGCAGGAGAAAAAATTAAAAGGCATTCAAACTGGAAATGGGAAGTCAAATTGTTTTGAACAATGACATGATCATATATGTTTGTGTGTGTGTGTGTGTGCACGCGCGCGTGTGTGTGTGTGTGTGTGTTTGCCTAAAGACCCCACCCCAAAATCTTAGATCTGATAAATAAATTCAGTAATAATGCGGGATACAAAATAAACATAAGTCAGTAGCATTTCTACACACCAGTAATGGACTAGCCAAAAAAGAATTCCAGAACACAATCCCATTTACAATAGCTACAAAAACAAACAAACAAACAAAAAACCCTACAAATAAATTTAACCAAGGAGGTCAAACATATCTACAAGGAAAACTAGAAAGCGTTGGTGAGACAAGTTAAAGAGGAAACTAACAAATGAAAAGATATTCCATGCTTGTGAATCTGAAGAATTAATATTGTTAGGTGACCACACTGCCCAAAGAAATCTACAGATTCAATGCAATGACTAGCAAAATGCCAAGGTCACCTTTTTGGAGTTAGAAAAAGTTATCATAACATTTGCAGGAATTCAAAAACAAGCCCTAATAGCCAAAGCAATCCTGAGCAAAAAGAACAAAGCTTGGAGGTATAACACTACCTGACTTCATGTTATATTCATAGGCAGAAGCTAAAATTGTTGATCTCATGGAGGTGGAGAATAAAATGATAGATACTAGATCCTGTGAAGGATGTATGGATGGGAGGAGAGATGAAGAGATGTTTGTTAATGGGTAAAAACATACACTTACATAAAAGCAATAAGTTCTAACGTTCAAAAGCAGAGTAGGCTGATTAGAGGTAGTAACAATATATTATATATTTCAAAGTAGCTAGAAGAGATGACTTAAGATATTTCCAATACACAGAAAGGATCAATACTCCAGTGGCTAGATACCCCAAATACACTAATGTGATAATTGCACATTCAATGCATGTATACTCACATGTATTACTATATAAAATATGTGTCAATAAAAAATTATTTTCAGCCAAGCATAGTGGTGACAGGGCCTAGATGCTACAAAGAAGACATGTTTTAGACAAAAATAATGTTATGGGCAAAAAACTCAAAGGTTGTATTTGTGACTAATTGTATAACAGGTTGTTTTAGTTTCCGTTCTGTAGAAAGTGTAAAGCATTCCCCTTCTGTAGGTTGCCTGTTCACTCTGATGGTAGCTTCTTTTGCTGTGCAAAAGCCTCTTTAGTTTAATTAGATCCCATTTGTCAATTTTGGCTTTTGCTGCCATTGCTTTTGGTGTTTTAGACATGAAGTCCTTGCCCATGCCTATGTCCTGAATGGTACTACCTAGATTTTCTTCTAGGGTTTTTATGGTATTAGGTCTAACATTTAAGTCTCTAATCCATCTTGAATTAATCTTAGTATAAGGGGTAAGGAAAGGATCCAGTTTCAGCTTCTACTTATGGCTAGCCATTTTCCCAGCACCATTTATTAAATAGGGAATCCTTTCCCCATTTCTTGTTTCTCTCAGGTTTGTCAAAGATCTGATGGCTGTAGATGTGTGGTATTATTTCTGAGGACTCTGTTCTGTTCCATTGGTCTATAGCTCTGTTTGGTACCAGTACCATGCTGTTTGGTGACTGTAGCCTTGTAGTATAGTTGAAGTCAGGTAGCGTGACGCCTCCAGCTTTGTCCTTTTGACTTAGGATTGTCTTGGCAATGCGGGCTCTTTTTTGGTTCCATATGAACTTTAAAGCAGTTTTTTCCAATTCTGTGAAGAAACTCATTGGTAGCTTGATGGGGATGGCATTGAATCTATAAATAACCTTGGGCAGTATGGCCATTTCACGATATTGATTCTTCCTATCCATGAGCATGGTATGTTCTTCCATTTGTTTGTGTCCTCTTTTATTTCACTGAGCAGTGGTTTGCAGTTCTCCTTGAAGAGGTCCTTTACATCCCTTGTAAGTTGGATTCCCAGGTATTTTATTCTCTTTGAAGCAATTGTGAATGGAAGTTCATTCATGATTTGGCCCTCTGTTTGTCTGTTATAGGTGTATAAGAATGCTTGTGATTTTTGCACATTAATTTGGTATTCTGAGACTTTGCTGAAGTTGCTTGTCACCTTAAGGAGATTTTGGGCTGAGACAATGGGGTTTTCTAAATATACAATCATGTCATCTGCAAACAGGGACAATTTGACTTCTTCTTTTCCTAACTGAATACCCTTGATTTCTTTCTCTTGACTAATTGCCCTAGCCAGAACTTCCAATATTATGTTGAGTAGGAGTGGTGAGAGAGGGCATCCCTGTCTTGTGCCAGTTTTCAAAGGGAATTTTTCCAGTTTTTGCCCATTCAGTATGATATTGGCTGTGGGTTTGTCATAAATAGCTCTTATTATTTTGGGGTACGTTCCATCAATGTCGAATTATTGAACCTTTTTAGCATGAAGGGCTGTTGAATTTTCTGAAAAGCCTTTTCTGCATCTATTTAGATAATCATGTGGTTCTTGTCTTTGGATCTGTTTCTATGCTGGATTACGTTTATTGAATTGCGAATGTTGAACCAGCCTTGCATCCCAGGGATGAAGCCCACTTGATCATGGTGGATAAGCTTTTTGATGCGCTCCTGAATCCGGTTTGCCAGTATTTTATTGAGGATTTTTGCATCGATGTTCATCAGGGATATTGGTCTAAAATTCTCTTTTTTTGTTGTGTCTCTGCCAGGCTTTGGTATCAGTATGATGTTGGCCTCATAAAATGAGTTAGGCAGGATTCCCTCTTTTTCTATTGATTGGAATAGTTTCAGAAGGAATGGTACCAGCTCCTCCTTGTACCTCTGGTAGAATTCAGCTGTGAATCTGTCTGGTCCTGGACTTTTTTTGGTGGGTAGGCTATTAATTATTGCCTCAATTTCAGAGGCTGCCATTGGTCTATTCAGGGATTCAACTTCTTCCTGGTTTAGTCTTGGAAGAGTGTAAGTGTCCAGGAAATTATCCATTTCTTCTAGATTTTCTAGTTTATTTGCGTAGCGGTGTTTATACTATTCTCTGATGGTAGTTTGTATTTCTGTGGGGTCAGTGGTCATATCCCCTTTATCATTTTTTATTGCATCTATTTGATTCTTCTCTCTTTTCTTCTTTATTAGTCTTGCTAGTGGTTTGTCAATTTTGTTGATGTTTTCAAAAAACCAACTCCTGGATTCATTGATTCTTTGGAGGGTTTTTTGTGTCTCTATCTCCTTCAGTTCTGCTCTGATCTTAGTCATTTCTTGCCTTCTGCTAGCTTTTGAATGTGTTTGCTCCTGCTTCTCTAGTTCTTTTAATTGTGATGTTAGAGTGTCAATTTTAGATCTTTCCAGCTTTCTCTTGTGGACATTTAGTGCTATAAATTTCCCTCTACACACTGCTTTAAATGTGTCCCAGAGATTCTGTTATGTTGTATCTTCGTTCTCATTGATTTCAAAGAGCATCTTTATTTCTGTCTTCATTTCGTTAAGTACCAGTAGTCATTTAGGAGCAGGTTGTTCAGTTTCCATGTAGTTGAGCGCTTTTGATTGAGTTTCTTAGTCCTGAATTCTAGTTTGATTGCACTGTGGTCTGAGAGACAGTTTGTTATAATTTCTGTTATTGTACATTTGCTGAGGAGTGCTTTACTTCCAATTATATGATCAATTTTGGAATAAGTTCAATGTGGTGCTGAGAAGAATTTATAAACTTTTGATTTGGGGTGGAGAGTTATGTAGATGTGTATTAGGTCTGCTTGCTGCAAAGATGAGTTGGATTCCTGGATATCCTTGTTGCCTTTCTGTCTCATTGATCTGTCTAATGTTGACAGTGGGGTGTTGACGTCTCCATTATTATTGTATGGGAGTCTAAGTCCCTTTGTAAGTCTCTAAGGACTTGCTTTATGAATCTGGGTGATCCTGTATTGGGTGCATATATATTTAAGATAGTTAGCGCTCCCTGTTGAATTGATCCCTTTACTATTCTGTAATGGCCTTCTTTGTCTCTTTTGATCTTTGAGGGTTTAAAGTCTGTTTTATCAGAGACTAGGATTGCAACCCCTCCTTTTTTTTGTTCTCCATTTGCTTGGTAGATCTTCCTCCATCCCTTTATTTTGAGCCGATGTATGTCTCTGCATGTGAGATGGGTCTCCTGAATATAGCAGACTGATGGGTCTTGACTCTTTATCCAGTTTGCCAGTCTGTGTCTTTTAATTGGAGCATTTAGTCCATTTACATTTAAGGTTAATATTGTTATGTGTGAACTTGATCCTGACATTATGATATTAACTTGTCATTTTGCTCGTTAGTTGATGTAGTTTCTTCCTAGCCTCGATGGTCTTTACATTTTGGCATGTTTTTGCAATGGCTGGTACCGGTTGTTCCTTTCCATGTTTAGGGCTTCCTTCAGGGTCTCTTGTAAGGCAGGCCTGGTGGTGACAAAATCTCTAAGCATTTGCTTATCTGTAAAGGATTTTATTTCTCCTTCACTGATGAAACTTAATTTGGCTGGATATGAAATTCTGGGTTTAAAATTCTTTTCTTTAAGAATGTTGAATATTGGCCCCCACTCTCTTCTGGCTTGTAGAGTTTCTGCCGAGAGGTCTGCTGTTAGTCTGATGGGCTCCCCTTTGTGGGTAACCCGACCTTTCTCTCTGGCTGCCCTTAAGATTTTTTCCTTCATTTCAACTTTGGTGAATCTGGCAAGTATGTGTCTTGGAGTTGCCCTTCTCGAGGAGTATCTTTGTGGTGTTCTCTCTATTTCCTGAATTTGAGTGTTGGCCTACCCTACTAGGTTGGGGAAGTTCTCCTGGATGATATCCTGAAGAGTATTTTCCAAGTTGGTTCCATTTTCCCCTCACTTTCAGGCACCCCAATGAGATGTAGATTTGGTCTTTTTACATCATCCCATACTTCTTGCAGGCTTTGTTCATTTCTTTTTCTTCTTTTTTCTTTTGGTTTCTCTTCTCGCTTCATTTCATTCATTTGATCCTCAATCGCTGATACTCTTTCTTCCAGTTGATTGAGATTTTTACTGAAGCTTGTGCATTTGTCACGTATTTCTCGTGTCATGGTTTTCATCTCTGTTAGTTCATTTATGACATTCTCTGCATTAATTATTCTAGCTATGAATTCTTCCACTCTCTTTTCAAGATTTTTAGTTTCTTTGTGCTAGGTACGTAATTTCTCCTTTTGCTCTGAGAAGTGTGATGGACCGGAGCCTTCTTCTCTCATCACGTTAAAGTCATTCTCCATCCAGCTTTGATCCATTGCTGGCAATGAGCTGCGCTCCTTTGCAGGGCGAGATGCGCTCTTATTTTTTGAATTTCCAAATTTTCTGCCCTGCTTTTTCCCCATCTTTGTGGTTTTGTCTGTCTCTGGTCTTTGATGATGGTGATGTACTGATGGGGTTTTGGTGTAGGTGTCCTTCCTGTTTGATAGTTTTCCTTCTAACAGTCAGGACCCTCAGCTGTAGGTCTGTTGGAGATTGCTTGAGGTCCACTCCAGACCCTGTTTGCCTGGGTATCAGCAGCAGAGGCTGCAGAAGATAGAATATTGCTGAACAGCAAGTGTACCTGTCTGAATCTTACTTTGGAAGCTTCCTCTCAGTGGTGTACTCCACCGTGTGAGGTGTGGGGTGTCAGTCTGCCCCTAGTGGGGGATATCTCCCAGTTAGGCTACTCAGGGGTCAGGGACCCACTTGAGCAGGCAGTCTGTCCCTTCTCAGATCTCAACCTCCGTGTTGGGAGATCCACTGCTCTCTTCAAAGCTGTCAGACAGAGTCGTTTGCGTCTGCAGAGGTTTCTGCTGCTTTTGTTGTTGTTGTTGTTGTGTTGTTGTTTAGCTTTGCCCTGTCCCCAGAGGTGGAGTCTACAGAGAAAGGCAGGCTTCCTTGAGCTGCTGTCAACTCCACCCATTTCAAGCTTCCCAACGGCTTTGTTTACCTACTTAAGTCTCAGCAATGGTGGGCGCCCCACCCCAGCCTTGCTGCTTCCTTGAGGTTAGGTCGCAGACTGCTGTTCTAGCAATGAGGGAGGCTCCGTGGGCATGGGACCCTCCCGGCCTCTGTGGGATATAATCTCCTGGTGTGCCCGTTTGCTTAAAGTGCAGTACTGGGGTGGGAGTTACCTGATTTTCCAGGTGTTGTGTGTCTCAGTTCCCCTGGCTAGGAAAAGGGATTCCCTCCCCACTTGCTCTTCCCAGGTGAGGTGATGCCTCGCCCTGCTTCAGCTCTCGCTGGTCAGGCTGCAGCAGCTGACCAGCACCGATTGTCTGGCACTCCCTAGTGAGATGAACCCAGTATCTCAGTTGTAAAGGCAGAAATCACCGGTCTTCTGTGTCGCTTGCACTGGGAGTTGGAGACTGGAGCTGTTCCTATTCGGCCATCTTGCTCCGTCCCCCTGACTCAAATTTTTAATAGCTTTACCTCTGACCTGCTGGCTGGTGTAATAGCAATTGCTTACTATACCCATTCTTTTACTCTGTCATCACAGACTTTTGGAACAAGCCTCTCAAATGTCCACTGTATTCTTTAAGTCCCAGTGACCAAATATTAGGCACTGTATATGTCCTCCTTGAATCACTTTTCACTAGACTTGAATTGAAGGAAAAGAATATTCTTAGAGCCCTGAGGTGAGGAAGGGTAGTGGGTGCAATCCAAGAGAGTCAATCTTAAATATTTGCTCTGAAAAAGAAAATAAATGCCAGATTAAGCCTGTGTCAATGATGTTGGTTCTTTCAATTGGGTCTTTCCTGCCCCATACCAGGGTAATCATGAATGATAGGGCAAGATGTACAATGCAGCACCTGCAAAGCCATATGTAGCATTCTTCTTTTTATTTTTCTTTCCTGTCTACCTTATCTCCCAACCCTGGAGAAACTGGAGGTAATTTAGTGAGGGAAGAGATGGGCTATAAGGACATGATTAAAACCCAGAGATGATAGTCATGGCTCTCTTTTACTACTATAAGCAGCCAGCCTAAAGCACACAAGATCTGGGTGAAGGGAGAGTGTTAATTTTGAATAAAGTCAGAATTTTTATTATTATACTGGAATGGGCATATTAATTATTAAATGAGACTATTCTTGTAACTGAAAGTGAGCAAGACTTTTTATAATCTAAGGGTCAGCAGATAAGCTATGACACCTGCTCAATACTTATTGCAATACCAAGTAAAGAACTACCTTGACACAATAAGTTCCCTTTGACAGAGCTGAAAAAGAATTTAGTTGTTTTCTGATTGCACTGTGAGAGTACCACTTGTCTGATATGACAGACACTTTTGTGAATTGTGGTTATCATGAAACGGAAAGATAAGAGCAAACAAATGTAAGTTTAAACAACAAACTCTATGGTAGGTTGAAATATCTGCAATTTAAAAAATATTCCTCCTATGAGGAGACTGGGTCTATGTCTTCTCTCCTTGAATCTAGGAAAAAAAGCTCTGTAGCTACTGACCAGTTGAATATATTTGGGAATGTCACTATTCCAGTATCCAGTCCCAGTCCTTAAGGGACTGTCAGATTCCACTTACTGTCTCTTAGATCACTTGGTCTTGGAATGCTGAGATGCCAGATGTAGTAGTTTCCTAGGGCTGCTATAACAAAGTAGTACAAACTGTTTGACTTTAATAAAACATAAAGTTGGCCGGGTGCAGTGGCTCAAGCCTGTAATCCCAGCACTTTGGGAGGCCGAGACGGGCGGATCACGAGGTCAAGAGATCGAGACCATCCTGGCTAACACGGTGAAACCCCGTCTCTACTAAAAAATACAAAAAAACTAGCTGGGCGAGGTGGCGGGCGCCTGTAGTCCCAGATACTCGGGAGGCTGAGGCAGGAGAATGGCGTAAGCCCAGGAGGCGGAGCTTGCAGTGAGCTGAGATCCGGCCACTGCACTCCAGCCTGGGCGATAGAGACAGACTCCGTCTCAAAAAAAAAAAAAAAAAATATATATATATATATATATATTATATATATATATATATATATATATTCTCTCACAATTCTGGAGGCTAGAAATCCTAAATTGAGGTGTTGACAGGACCATGCTTTCCCTCTTAAAGTCCTAGGGTAGAATCTACTCCATGAGTTTCTCTTAGCTTCTAGTGTTGTCAGTAGTTCTTAGCATTTCTTGGCTTGCAGATACATCACTCCAATGTTTGTCTCCTTTATCCATGGAGTTTTGCTGGTGTGTCTCTGTTTCTGAGTCTCTTCTCCTTTTTATATAAGGATAGTCATATTAGAATAGGGCCCACACTACTCCAGTATGAATTTATCTTAACTATCTTAAATATCTGCAACAATCCTATTTTCAAATGAGGTCACATTTTGAGGTTCCTGGGATTAGGACTTCAATGTAACTTTTATGGGAACGCAATTCAACCTATAACACCATGTGAGAGGTTTAACTATTCTGCTACAGAGATTATTCAGAAAGGCCACAAAACACTATGGAAAGGAAGAGTGTGTTATTTAAGCTCATCTTTGTAGTTGTTCTCACTAACACTTCAGGCGTGTCAATGAAGCCATTTGGAATCTCCAGACTAACCCAGATGTCAGCTGAATAACACCAGGTGACTCCAGTCTATACAGTGTGAAACCATTTTTCAGCTGAGCCCTGCCCACATTCTTGACCCCCCAAATTATGAGCTATAATAAAATAGGTTTTGCTTTAAGCCACTAAGTATTGGGGTAGTTCGTTATGCAACAATAGATAATTGGGACAAGCAATAATAATCAGACAATCTAAAAATGTTTCAGAGAAAAAATGTAAGCTAGCCATTACCACCCTTTTTACATCACATTAGCAACTTTTTACTTTTAAGAATGTAATCTACATTAAGAAAAAATGAAATTTCTGTAAAAAATAACAGTTAAAATTTAAATTTATACAAGTTATGTACATGAATTTTTTCATTGCTTTTTCCTCTGAAACCATCACACTACCTGTGGACTACTTGATAGACCTCTGTAAACAACTATTGGTCAGTGGACCATTATAAAGATAAAGCCACAGAGACTTGCAGAAGAGGGACTAGCTCAAGATTTCACAAGTCAGTTTACAGTTGAACTGGCACTATAACTTAGGTCTTCTGACTCTTGGGCCAGAGCTCAAATTTGCCATACCTACAGAAACCATATATCTTGGATTCTCTAGGACAATTATTATTGTCAGGTTAAGTGTCCCCAAAGGTTCTGATTGATTTCAAAAATCATTATTTTTGAATAATGATCTCCTTTGCTATAACATTTATGCTTGTATATATGGAAAAGTTAAAGAGCTGAGTGAAGAGCTGCCAAACGTGGATTTTATGGGTTAGCTCTTAATAACCAGAAATAAGTGAATTTGAATTAACTAATCAATTTATTTCAATTGTATATAAATTTGCTGTTAAGTAAATCTCCCCTAAGTGGTTAAGAAATATAATGGGGGTAACAGAAAAGGAAGAAAGAGATAAAGAAGAAATCACAAATGTTTGAAGCTATAATAGCTGAATTATTTTCAGATTTATTGAAAAACAATAACCTACCCATTCAGGAAGCTCAAGAAACTCCAAGTAGGATAAATTCAGAAACTCTCAAGTAGACATAGCAGCACAGTGCTGGAAGTCAAAGACAAAAAAAAAAATCTTGGAAGAAGCAGGAGAAAAAAGGTCACATCACTTTCGAAGGAACCCCCAAAAGATTAAAAGCTGACTTCTCAACAGAAACAATGAAGGCCATGAGATAATATGTTCAAAGCACTTGAAGAAAAAAACCTGTCAGTCAAATATTTCATATCCTGCAAAGCTATAATAATAATAAAAAAGACGGCCCCACATAAAGAAAAACTGAGAGAATTTGTTACTAGTAGGCTTACCTTATAAGAAACACTAAAGAAAATTCCTAAGGCTGAAAGCAAGTGATTCCAGATGATAATTTAAATTCACATGAACAAACAAAGAGCACAGGTAAAGGTAATTACATCATTGTAAAAGACGCTATAAATGTATACTGTTTTCTTCTTTTTTGTTTTGTTGAATTTAAAAAGCAATTATACAAAATAATATGCATACAATATATTGTTGGGCCTATAAAATATAAATGTAATATATGTATATAATATATTTGCCTATAGCAGCACAAAGGAGGTAAATAAAAGCACAGCTGTAATGAGCTAAGAAAACAAAAAATGATGATAAAGTGATAATTTAAAAAATATACTGTTGAATTCATAACATTAATAGATGCAGTATGTACAATAATAATACCACGAAAGGGTAAAATGTAATAGAGATATACAGGAGTAATATTTGTACATATTAACAGCACTAGGAAACTATAAATCTGAAGCTGATTCTGCTAAGTTAAGACGTAGAGTAGTTTCCCCTTATCTGTGGGGAATATGTTTCAGGACCCCCAGTGCATACTTGAAACTGAATATATTACCAAACCCTATATATACTATACATTTTTTCCTATACATACTTACCAAAGATAAAATTTAATTTATAAATCAAAGTAAGAAATTAACAATAACTAATAATAAAATAGAATAATTATAACAATACACCATAATGAAAGTTATGTGAATGTGTTCTCTTTCTTTCTCAAAGTATCTTATTTTGCTTCACCTATCTATTTTTGGACAGTGGTTGACCACAGGTAACTGAAACTGCAGAAAGAGAAACTGTGGATAAGGGAGAACCACTCTATATAGTAAACTCTAGAGCAACCAGTAAAAGTAAACCTGAAAATGTAGTGCAAAATTATTAGTGAAATTAAAATGCTAGAAAGCAATAAAGAAGAAATAAAAAATTAACAATAAAAAAGAAACAGGAGGCATATAGAAAATAAAAAGTAAAATGTCAGACATAATTATAAATATAATAACAATAAATGTGAACATTAGACAAATTGAAACAAAAAAGCAAACATTTTCAGACTGTATCAAAAAAAAAAGTTCCAAATATATGTTTTATGTGAGACACACTTTAGATTTCAAGACACAAATAGACTAAAACCAAAACAGTGGAAAAATATGTATCATGCAAATAGCAACCACTGGAAAACTGAAGCAGTTATACTGATATCAGGCAAAAGTACCTTTAAAATAACAACAAAAACTGTTACTAGAGATAAAGAATGACATTTTATAATAAAAGTTTTAGCCCATCAAGAATATGTAACAATTATAAACTTACATGCACTTTATAACAGAGCACCAAAATACATGAAGCAAACACATAAAAATGAAGGTAGGGGAAGGTAATATAATAAGACTGTTTGAAGACTTCAATATCCTACTTTTAATAATAGATGAAACATCTAGATGTAAGGTCAACAACGAAACAGAAGACTTGAAAAATGCTACAAAATAAGTAGACCTAACAAACATCTCTGGAACAACCCACCCAACAACAGCAAAATATGCATTCTTCTCATGTGCACATGGAACATTCTCCAGGATAAACCATATGGCAAGTCATTAAACAAACTTCAATAAGTGTAAACGCATAAAATAATACAAAGTATGTTCTTTGATCAAAATAGAATGGGATTATTTTTTAATGGGAAAACTTGGGGAAATTTATGTAGAAATTAAACAACACATTCATAAACAGGTAGGTTAAAGAATAAATGAAAATTAAAATCAGAAAATACTTTTAGATATATGAAAATGAAGGTACTACCTATTAAAACTTATGGGACATCGCCAAAGCAGGGCTTACAGAGGAATTTATGGCTGCAAATCCTAAATTAAGAAAAAAAAAAGATCTCAAATGAATAATCTAAACTTCTATTTTTAGACATTTTTAAAAGAAGAGAAAACTAAACCTAAAGCAAGCAAAAAAATGAAGAATAATTATTAAAGTGGAAATAAATGAAATAGAGAATAGAAAACATTAGATAAAATTAATTAAATCAAAATCTAGTTATTTAAGAAGATCCACAAAACTGACAACCTTTAGCTACTTTGATCAAGCAAAAGCATAAAAGGTTCAAATTGCTAGAATCAGATATAAAAATGAACTTTATTACCAATATTAAAAACAAAAAGTATTATAAACGAACACTATAAACAACTACCTGTAAACAAATTAGATAACTTAGATGAAATGGGCAAATTCCTAAAAACACACAAGCTACTTTCTGCAAACTGACACAAGAAGAAACAGACAATCTGAATAGGCATATACATCTGAAGAAATTGAAACAGTAATCAAAAGAACTACTCACACAAAAAAGCTAAGGCCCAGATTGCTTCACCTCTGAATTCTATTATCATTCAAAGAAGAACTAATAGCAATCTTCAGAAGTTCTTGCAAAAATGGAAAATGAGGGGTTACTTCCCAACTCATTCTATGAGACCAGTATTACAGTGATACCATAAGCAACCTAGGACAACACAAGAAGAAACAAAAACAAAACAAAACACTACAGAGCAATATCTCTTGTTGAATATAGACTCAAAAATCTTTGACAATGTAGACCACAATACAGTTGGCAACATAAAAAGAAATAAATACCATAAACCAAGTTGGATTAATTCCAAGGATGTGAGGTTGCTTTAGTATCTGACGATTAAGTAATGTAATAATCATATCAATAGAATAAAAAACAGAAACTACATGATCATATCAGTAGACACAGGAAATGAATTTGACAAAATTCAAAAAAACTTATACTTTCAAAATTACAAAACACTGAAAAAATTTAAAGAAGATCTAAATATTGAAAAAGCATCCTACATTCATTTCTCAGAAGACTTAACATTGTTAAAATGGAAATATTCCTTACAGTTATCTACAATTTCAACATATTTCCTATCAGAATCCCAACTGAGTAATGTTTAGAAATTGACAAGGTGGTTCTAAAATTCATATGGAATTGTATAAACTCAAGATAGCCAAAACAATTTTAAAGTGAAGAAGGAAGTAGGAGGACTCACACTTCCAATTTCTCAGCTTACTACAAAACAACCGTAATCAAGACGGTATGGTAGTAGTAGAAAGATAGGCATATAGATCAATGAAATATTACAGAATGAGAGAAAAAGAATAAATTGATACATCTATGGTCAACTGATTTTTGACAAGACTGCCAAGACCACTTAATGGAGAAGGAATAATCTTCTCAACAAATGGTGTTGAAACAAATGGAGAGTCACATGCAAAAGAATTAGGTTGGAACACAAAATGGATCAAAGGCCTAAATGTAAGAGCCAAATCTATAAAACTCTTAGAAGAAAACATAGGAGTAAATCTTCATGACTTTGGATTTGGCAAAGGATTTGCCAAGTGGTTAAACTGGACTTTATCAAAATTTAAGGTTTTGTGTTTCAAAGGACATCACTAAGAAAGTGGAAAGACAAAGCAAAGAATGAAAAACAATTTTGAACCACATATCTGATAAGTGACATGTATCTAGAATGTATAAAGAACTCTTACAAATCAACAACAAAAGGACAAATATGTCAATTAAAATGGGCAAAGTATCTGAGTAGACATTTCTCTACAGATGTATAAATGACCAATAAACACATGAAAAGATAGTAAACATTGTTAGTCACCTGGGAAATGCACATCAAAACCACAATGAGATATCACTTCCTGCCTACTAGGATGTATAGAATGAAAAACTCAGATAACAAACAAGTGTCAGCAAGGATATGGAGAAATTAGAACTTTTATACACTACTGGTAGGAATGCAAAATGGTGCAGCCACCTTGGAAAACAGTCTGACAGCTTCTCAAATAATTAAAGATAAAGTTATCATATGACTCAGTAATTCCACTCCTAGGTACATAGCCAAAAGAAATAAAAATGTGTACCCAAACAGAAACTTGTGCACAAATGCTACCACAGCATTATTCATGATAGTTGAATGGTAGAAACAACTCAAATGTCCATCAGCTCAACAGATAAGAAAAGGTACTATATCCATACTATGGAATATTATTCTACCACAAAAGGAAATGAAATACTGATCCATGCTTCAACATGAACAAACCTTGAAGATATTATGCTAAGTGAAATAAGTCAGTCAAAAAAGAGTACATGTTATATGATTCCATTCATGTGGAATGCTATAATCAAGAATTCTATGGAGACAGAGAGTAGATTAACGATTTATTAGAGATGTGAAGTGGGATAGAGTGGATAGGTAGACAATAGTTACCTAGGGTATGTGTTTCTTTTTGACATGATGCAAATGTTCTAAATTTGGCTGTGGTGATGGTTGTACATATCTGTGAATACACCAAAATTGTTTAACTGTACATTTTAAATGGGTAAATTGTATAGTACATAAACTGTATTTTTTATAAAGATGATTTTAAAAAGAAAAAATGACTGAATAATTGAATAAATGAAGATACTTGGAGATGAACATAAGTTCAACCCCTCACCAAATAGCACAAAATCTGAATTAATATGATATGCATGAATGAGGTATTTTATTATCATTGCAAAGCCAAGAATAAACAACAGCCGTTGACCCTTGAACAACACACACTTGAACTGCACAGGTTCACTTAAATACAAATCTTTTTCAACAAAAGATAAATGATGTGTGCCTGCCTCTTTTGCTTCCTCTTCCACCTCCTCTACTCCTTCCTCCTCTGCCACCCCTGACACAGAAAGACCAACGCCTCCTTTTTCTCCTCCTCCTCAGCCTACATAAGGTGAAAACAAGGATGAAAACATTTACGAGTATCCACTTCCACTTAACAAATAGTAAATATATTCCCTCTTCCTTATAACTTTCTTAATAATATTTCTTTTAACTAGATTACTTTACTGTAAGAATACAGAATATAATACATATAACATACGAAATATGTTTTAAGCTATGGTTTATGTTATCTGAAAGGCTTCCAGTCAACAGTAGGATATTAGTGGTTAGGTTGTTTGGAAGTCAAAAGTTATACATGGATTTTTGAGGTTGGGTGTAGTGGCTCACGCCTGTAATCCTAGCACTTTGGAAGTCTGAAGTGGGCAGATTGCCTGAGTTCAGGAGTTTGAGACCAGCCTGGGCAACATGGCAATACCCCGTCTCTGCTAAAAATACAAAACATTAGCCAGACATGGTAGCGCACGCGCCTGTAGTCCCAGCTACTCAGGAGGCTGTGGCACAAGAGTCAATTGAACCTGGGAGATGGAGGCTGAAGTGAGCAGAGATTGCATCACCGCATTCCAGTCTGGGTGACCAAGCGAGATTTCATCTCAAAAAAAGAAAAAAAAAAAAAAAAAAAAAACTTACACGTGAATTTTTGACTGCACAGAGGGTTGGTGTCCCTAACTCCCATGTTGTTTAAAACTTAACCATACAAATCAGTTTAACACCAATTACCTAAATGCCTACAGATAAAAGTTCTAAAAATGGATCTGAAGCTGGTTTGGGTGATTAGAAAACAGTTTCTTAATTAAGAAAATGTGGCACATATACACCATAGAATACTATGCAGCCATAAAAAAGGATGAGTTCAAGTCCTTAGCAGGGACATGGATGCAGCTGGAAACCATCATTCTGAGCAAACTATCACAGGGACAGAAAACCAAACAACGCATGTTCTCACTCATAGGTAGGAATTGAACGATGAGAACACTTGGACACAGGGCGGGGAACATCACACCCCGGGGGCATGTTGTGGTGTGGAGGTCTGGGGGAGGGATAGCATTAGGAGAAATGCCTAATGTAAATGACGAGTTAGTTGGGTGCAGCAAACTAACATGGCACATGTAAACCAACACGGCACATGTATAACAAACCTGCACATTGTGCAGATGTACCCTAGAACATAAAGTATAATAAAAAAATAAAAACAAAGAAAACAGTTTCAAGAGCTGATGAGTGTTAAAATAATAAACTCATGGGTCAAAAATGCATTAGAAGTGTATGGTTTGTGAGTGGTCAAACGGCCACTGCGCAAATCTGAAGAAAATAACAAATGAGGCAAAAAAAAAAAAAAAAAAAGAGGAAATTAGAGCAATCTACACAGAGTCTGCCAGAAAGTTGGTCTAAGGCAGTGGTTTTTACCCTGGCTGCCCATTGGAATTACCAGGGGAGCTTTTAAGTCAGAATCTCTGGACGTGGATCCTGAGTCTTGGCATTTTTAAAGTTTCCTGTGTGAGTCTAATGGACTGCCAGAGTAGAAAACTACTGGAGTAGGCCAAGAAAAACTGGATATGACTAAGAGAGAAGGGACCAAGAGAGGATTGCTCACCTGAGGTTTGGTCCAGTTAGGTCCTTTGGTGCACCCTGGAGGTTGTGGGAAACCCAACACCTGGGTGTGGAAGGTGGGGTTATAATTAAGCCTAAGATGTCAAATCTAAAAGGGTCTTTAGTGACTATCAAGTCTAATTTCTGCTCTCCACCCCCATCCCTTTACCCGATGTGGATGGGACCCTGATGTCTAGAGAATGGAAAGGACTTTCCCAAGATCACAATGAGTCATTGACACAGCCCAGGTCTTCTGACTTCAAATTAGTGCCCTTTACCATGCCTCACTGCCTTCCTGCTTCGCAGTCTGAAAATAGGTTTAGGAGGCAGGCAGTTCTTAAATGGCCTATTAATGCATTCAGGCCTTTCCCAACTCTCTTTCCAACCTGCCTGAGGGCTTCAAATCTTATCTTAAATAGTGCTCTTTCGAAGCTACATTACATAATCAGTTCAGCAATAAACCTTTCAAGTTATACGACTTTTAGTTAAAGCAAATCTTTTGGCCTTGTTTTCCTGCCAAGACTCATGACTCCTGCCTGTCTCATCCAATGAGCATAATAATAAATCTCCTTTGCTGAATGCCAACAGCAGGCTGGACATTGTAAGCCACTTAGGACTTGGAAGCTGGTAAAGGGGGTATAGCTTGAGTCCAGTGCCATCTTTTTTTATCCTGAGTTTTCACCCTTCTGAAGACTATAAACAACTTCTACTCACACCTAACAATCCACACAAAGTCTACGATTTCCATGTTTGTAGGAAGTTCATTTAAATTGTTTTATCAGCCACCTGAGATTATCTCTTTGCATTTCCAAACTTCTTTCCTACTTTCCTAATACGTAGCAATGTGTGCTATTTTATATGTAAGTTAGTGTCTACTGTAAGTTTAATTAATTCCTTGGTGAGCTGGCCAAAGTCTTCCTGTTTGTCTGACAAGTGCCTTCATTACCCATGTCTTTGTGTGCCCTTTCTCAGGGTAGATTACTGCTTATCCAGGTCACAATTGCTTCCACCAGTCAGTTCACAATTTCCTCTCCTATCCTTGAGGAGAGCTGAACCTGATATACAAAGAGTAGTGTATTTGCTTGTCTTGACCTCACTTTTTACACCCTTAGAATCAGAATCCACATTTCAGAGAGCAGGCAAAGCTTTATAGCTAGCCCTAGGTTATCCCTTATCCAGCAGTAGTGCTCCAGGGTAGAATGGGCAAGAAATTGATGAAAGTTTGGACTTTACTCTCTCACTAATTTACCTCTGACAGTATCCAGCAATATTTTCCCTAGTTCTATCCTGATTGTTTTGTTGGGCAAGTGTCCAATGATGCTTCAGAAAAATCAACTCTGACAGTTGAGAATGTCCTCATTCCACAGCATGCAAGCACACTTCAGAGATGAGTCATAAATGATTGACTGCCCCAGAGTCTTCTTTCTGGAATACCCAGGGGAGAGAAAAGGAGGTACAGGACATGGACATGAGACCCCATTGGGAGAAGGCCAGGGCAGTTTACATGCTAAAACAGGATGCAAGGGATTCCTATTGCCCACTGCTGTAACCCTCCCAGCTCATCATTTTGTCTAATGATTTATGCCTGAGAAGAGAGCGATATTTTGTAATTCTCTGGCAGTGGACAGTGACCTATAAGAATTCCCCAAATATACTTTGCCCCAAACACAGCTTCTGCTACCACTTTGCTACTTCAATAGCCAAAGTATTTCTGTGGCCTAGAAGACAGTATCCACCCCCAACCACACACACATCCTTCTTACCCCTACCTAACTGTCACCATGTGGTGGCTAGGATGGCTGAAGCTTGCATTCCAAGTAGAAAATGTATTTGATTGGATGGAAGCCTCCATGATAGACTGAGAACCGTGGATGCAGAAAGGAAGGCTGCCAGGCCAGAGGTGGCAACCTTGTGCAGTTCAACCCTAAGCATGCCAAGCAGCTACCCAGGATGGGCCTCTCCCTGCAGGCACCATGAGCACCAAGATAGTAGCTCCCTTTTCACAGCCATATCCTCTAAGGCTCTAGGGCATAATGTGTTGGTTCCTATCACTATTCATCCAAAGGCTGCTTGCAGGGAAGGCTGTGAGGTTGATGTGAAATGATAGTTTAATTAGGGTCATGTAGAGAGAATCCTGATTAGCCCTGACCTGACTGAACCTGATACTGACTGATTTACTGTCTGACTGTGAACAAATTCTTTTCCTTCTCTGGACCTCAGTTTCCTGTAAAACAAAGGATTTGGAGTAAATAAAAACCACTTATTTAGGTTTCTTTTAGGCAACAATTCCTTTTAAAAAAATGCCCAATATACAAAACCAGAAAACAAACAAACAAAATGAAAAAACAAACAAACAGAAAAACAGAGGGTTGAAGGGATGGCAGGTATAGTAGCTGTTAAGAGGAGGGGATTCTAGCCTGGAGCCCTACTTGATTATTATACTCACAGGCACAACCAACCCCATGGTAGCCCTAAAGCACCTTGGGAGAATGAAATTTAGAAACTTCTGATCTAAATAGCCCTAAAGTTCCTATCCAAATAGGATGTTATTATAATGAACAGTGGTAGGGAAAATTGGGTGCCTTGGAATAAGAAAGAAGAAAGAGGCCCAGGCTAAGGGTGTCTAAGATTGCCCTCTTCAGTCTTTCACAGAAAAAAAAAAAAAAAAAAAAGATAACCCAAGGACATTGGTGGATTTCTAGGAGATGAGTGAAATCAAGAAAGTGGTCCTCCTCCCTCACCCCTATCTTTAAAGATAAGAATGAAAGGAAGGAGTTGAGGGGGCATGAGCTCTAAGTAGAAATGGTGTAGCCTGCAGCAGGAACCAAAGGTTCTCAAGTCCTCATCTGATTCCAGCCCTGACTTGCTGTGCAACCTTTGTCAAGTAAATATCTCTCCTTCTCTGGACCTGTTTCTGCCTTTCTGACACTAGAAGGGAAAAACTAATTAACTTCATGGGCAGGCTCAGGCAACTTGGATGAAAATGCTGACAGCTGCAGCAGAAAGGCTTTCCTTTGTCTTTGTTCCCTGACCCATGTTTGAACCCCTTAGCATCTTGCCTCCCTTAAACAGCCCTCTGTAGTTTTGTCAATTATTTTTTTCTGGGCCCTTTCCAGAGCTCATAGTCAAAATATATGAACAGGCCCTAGACCCTGTTTATTACAGACATTAAGTAGAAAGCAAGCTGAAATAATAGAAAGGACACGTTTTCACAATAGGTGAGGCAAAGCCCTCAAAATAAATGAGCTTGTAACTTAGAAAGGCAATCAGCTAAACATATTGAGTATTGCCAAAGGGTCACCATGAGAAGGTCCCGAGGATAACAAGGGTAGGGCATTTTAAGGCACCTTGGCCAACACAGGAAAATCAAACCAGGTTCCTCTTTACCCTAACTTAGATCTAGAAATCAGAGGGGCAATAACAAATCTGCTTCCCACAGATTTCCTTATACTTCAGTCCCACAAGGAAATAGCACATGCAAATTAGGAGAATTAAAGAAGGGTTTAATAAAGAGACTAATTACAGAGTTGTGAAAGGTATGTAAAAGAACCACGAGGCATGGTGAAGTACTCACAGTGGGCTTTGTCACCATTCTTAAGCCTGGTGGGCTGGGAAGAGGCAGTTACTGAAATTTGGAAAGCAAGATTCCTGTGGAGGAAGCTGCCTTGAGAGACACTGTAATCTTTGGTTGAGAGGAGCAGCGAGCTCAAGGTGAAACCACAGGGAGGGAGCTGGGAGAGTAAAGACCCCGACTTTACTCTCCTCCCATCCTCCTATTTCCTGCCAGGGCTTTCCATGAGCAAACAAACTGGAAGCCAGAGGACACTGGAACCTGTTAAAATACAAGTCAGCCTCCTGAGTCAGAGAGCAGGTTGGAGGAGGATGAACAGCAGATCTGAAGAAGCAAAAAGAAGCTAGCTAGTTCAGTTTGGCTAAATAATGCAGCTCCTCGCACCACCCTTCCTCTATAACAAAATACATTGTAGTTCTCTCATCTCTATTCTGACATTTTAGATTCAAATCTCAAACTCCAGAGACTTTCAGCTCTAGCATTCAACCTAAAACCTTTGGCTCTCAGAAACTTCTAAGATTAGAAATTTCCAGGCAACTTTGACTCTAGAATTATACTGCTCCAGAAACCTTTTGGTTATCTTTGTCTTGAGAACACAATTGACCCTGAAATACTCTTTCCTTATCAATTTATCCAGAATATAGGCAGCATAGATGAGTTGCTTCAGCTTCCGGGAAGCTGATCAGTCTCCTGCTCCTATGTACACCATGCAGGCAAGATGTTGTCACTCTATAAGCAATAATGAAAGATATGTCATAGAGACTGGCATTTCTCACTGACCAGACAAGCAAGGCAGAGTGGGAAGCAGAGGAGAATTAGAGAAGCAGAGGGAAATGCTGATCTGGCCAAATGGAATGACCTCTACCCGAGTGCTAGATGAGACAGGAAAGGGGTCAGAGACACCATCTAAATCCTCTCCTTGACTTCCTATATGGCTCGCCAGAGGCAAAAGTTTACATTCTCAATTCGTCATGCAGAGTATTTTCACCAAAATCTCTCCACTTTTCCCATGACTGGCAGGTGCCACAGGGGCGATAGCACTGAATTTGGCATCAAAATAAAGATCTGGGTTCCAGTCTCTGCTTAGTACTTGATATGTGAACTCAGGCCATTCTTTACACTCTGTCCTTTAGTTCACCTATGTAATGGAAATAATAGCCTTATTCCTGCATCCACTCCCAAGGTGGCTTCTGAGGACCCAGTGAGATCATGGATGGAAAACCAGCAGCTTACATAGTGTAAAATTCCGGGTCCAGAGTGCCTCCATACTGAGTGAGTGATATATTCAAGAGTGAGTGATATAATGTGTACGGGTGAGAGACTTTCAGCATGTCCCTGTGTGTAAACAAAACTATAACAATGGCAGTTTCACAAGGTTCAGCCTACTATGTAAGTGTGTAAGAGTGCATGTGTGTTTGAGAATATATGAATGAGTTGTATGTGAACAAGCCAAAGTACACATTATGTGTTCAAACACATGTGTGTTTTTGTGTGAATTATATGTGGAATCAAATGTGTACGTTTTTCATAGAACATGTATGAACATGAATCTACATGAGCATGCAAGTGAATATAAGTGTTTAGAAGAAAGAATGAGATTGAGTGCGAATTCAAGTGTGTGTGTGTATGTGTGTATGTGAGAAACAAAGAGAGGAGAAAAAGAGAGACAGAGAGAGCGCGCAAGAGTGAGCAAGAGAGAGAGAGATTGAACACAGAGAACATACCAAGCTTTTCGACTCTGTCCTAGTGAAAAATAAATGTCCTCCCCTCAACTCATAATTTTCCCAAAAAACAAGCTTTCCAAGCTGAAATTTTCCACTCAGGCCTTCCACCCCAAAACGGGGCCTTTTTATTATTTATTCTCTCTTTTTGCTTTGAGCCTTGCACCTAGCCATTCTGAGCTGAGGAGAGGAGTAAGTACCTAGTTCTACTCAGAGAATAATTGGGAACATTTTGCTACACACAGAAAACTGGAAAATGACTGGCGTGCAGGGCTGAAACTTAGTTCGGGTTGTAGCCAGCAAGACAAAGGCCCCTCAGCTACTTTATTTGTTCTCTTTATAAGTAGCCCTAAGTGACTGAAATATCGCTCACCACCACAAGCAGTATGAAATTTCACCACCAGTTGGAGTTACGTAACTGTCTCCATAGCAACCAAAGCCCATAAACATGTAGTATCACTGTTGGCTGGTTACATAGCAGTGGTTTTAGTGCCCCCACCACCCCTCCTCTTCAGTCCTTTCTAGATTGTTTTCTCTTTTTGTCCCCCTCCTATTTTTCTTTCCAGTCCAAATCAGGAAAATTAATTGTTGAGTAAAATAAGTGAAACCGAAGCTCTTCAAGTAATGGGCGCATGTGAGGCATGTCTACTGAGGAGCAGTGTAGATGCCCAGCTTTCCTACATGCCGGCTTACACTAGGGAAATTATTGCTTCCCACAACTGTACTACAACCACAGACACATATACCTTGTAGTAGCTACTGTTGAAAAGAAATCAGATGGGCTAAAAAGAAAGCAAGCAGAGGATCCAAGAGAAACATTGAAAATTCAGTCTCCTATGAGCTTATTTCTTTGAGCATTGTTTTAGGAGTCCTAGGGCAGCAGCATCATGATGGAGATGATGATAGAAAATGTTTCTGAGTTGAGAAAATGAGGTTTGGGAAAATGGGGATGAAATCTTCCTTTGGCAGGATCTCTACTTTTTCCAGAGCTTGGGGCTGAACTGTGTGCCCACCCTCATCAAAAGGTAAGATTAGAGATCAAAAGTGCAACATCAGTCATCAGGGTGCATAGATTTTAAGCCCTTAATCAATCTCTTAGCAGCTATATGATCATAGTTAACAGAATCACAGCATTTCATACCTGAACAGGCATATTTCAATCCCCTTGTCAAACACTTGATGGGGGAGATACTCTCAGAACACTTGAGAATGATGGGGATATTTTTGCCTATGAACATGGCCCGTTTCATCCATGGACTGCTCTGAGATAAAATTATTATTTGTATTGGGTGACATTTTTATTCCCTGTGGAGTCTATCCACAGGTCTTTGTTCTGTCTCCTGCGGTTCCCCAGACCTAGTTGTTCTCTTTACCTGATAAGAAATACTTCAGATACCTTCCAGATGCCATATCTCCATTAGTCTTCTCTTCCTCCAGCCAAACAGCCTCATTTCCTTCAATTGTTCCTCACGGGTTTTTGGGATCTCACTCTTCAGCATGTTTATTCCCCTTTGTATGAGTTCCTAATTTTCTGGGTCTCCATTAAAGTGTGGGACTCAGAGCTTGACAAAGTCTTCTAGGTGATGTCTGACAATTAACCACGTCATATATTCTAGGAATGTCACTGCAGTTAAGAGTGGGAAAAGGAATGAAGTATAAAAAGGGAAAGGGGTCTCTTCTGTATTACTTTTCGAGGCTGAATCTCCCTAACCTGAAAACTGGGCATTAAATGCTTTGAAACGCCATTCTAAGTCTAACCTGCAGCCCTCTGCTTCATAGCAACTGCTTTCCCATGATTATATGCCTGCCAGGGCCTCACCCCTAGCATAATTGGCACCTGGGTATGGGATGTACATAGGTAGCCTCCATGGCAACTCCCCGGAAATATTGTTCTGACTGAGAGCAGGGCCTTTATCCTCCTAGGGCTCTAATGTATTCTGCTCACAACCAGAGCCCCCCCCTGCCCTGGGCAGGCCAAAATTTCCTGTCTGAGTTCCTCTGCAGCTGTTGCTCTGAGTTTGCTTAGAAGCTGTCTTTCTGCCAGGAACAATGTCAGAGTCAGTGTATAGTGTCAGGGTGCCAGCTACAGTGAAAGAGGGGAAAAGAGGGTAAATTTTGAGTCTTATCCATTCTTTCCTAACAGTAGTGTTTCCAGAATCTCTATTAAAGGGGCTTAGGGAAGGCAAGAAGAAGTGGAACTAAGAGGTTTATCTTTAAGCAGCATTTACCTGGACAAGTACATGGATTATATGTACAATTTACGTGTATTTGGGGTATCTTGGAAGGCTGATGGAGATTATGAAGGGGTCTAAGGGCCTCCTCAAACCTACCACTCCTTTGGCCCAGATTTCTCTCTCTTTAGACTTCTGGGTATATACATGCTATCAAGACATTGGTGTTGGTGAGGAAATAAAGAGATGAAATAGGCTTCAGTTGAGTCTTAGTTACCCCATCTGCAAAATGGAAATAATCTCCCTGCCTATCCCAGGCCTATCAAAAAGGTGAAAATAGATAAAGTATGGAAAAGTGTTCAGTCAAGTATAAAATTTTACATAAATATAAATAATTGAATTAATGATGACCATCATCACCAATCCAAATTCACAGTCCATCAATGATGAGAATAGGTAAAAAGGAGCCTAAAGAGCCTTTCAGGAACTCTTAAAAGGGCCCTATCTTCAGGAACATAGAACATGGAGTTGAGGGAAAATAAAATAAAATAAAATAAAATAAAATAAAATAAAGCATTGGCAGTTTTGTCAGCTGTGCCTAGTTGTCAAAGTTTTGTGGTGCAAGAGATAATATGAGGCTGTGAGGAAGTTTGGAGCTTGGCTGGTGTCACCAAGACTATCCCACTTCTTGTGCACAAGCCAGAAAGATTGAGCAAAATGTTGAGAATGTTCATGAAAATATCAGGAGCCATCGACTCCAGCAGGAATGAAGTTGGGTCAATCAAAGGTTGATATGTAAGAAAACTATCATTCTTTGAGTACCTAAACTGTGTGCCAGATATGGTATTAAATGATTTTGTATACATATATCTTACTTAATCCTCACAATCCACTGGCCAGTCCTTCACTACCCCCTATCCAAGTAGGTATCATAATCCTAATTCACAGAGATGAAAATGGAAAAGTAGAAGTGACTTGCTCAAATTCACATGGTAATCAGTGACAGAGATGGTATTCAGTCCCAAGAGTGTCTGCCTCTAGAGGGGATTGCCTTCTGTTTTTGAAGCAGTAAATTTCTCTTAAGTTTATGCAATGGCCCTAGGCTCCATCCCTCACATCTGAAAGCCATTTTGTTGAGGTGTGCTACTAGGCATGGGAATTAATGCTAGTCCAGCAGGAGAGTGAAATCCATCCCCACTAATGTGGCCCACAGCATCAACAACACCTATCACCCTGTCATTGACTTACTGTGTGATGTTAGACAAATCTTTCCCCATTCTCTGGGCCTCAGTTTTCTCATCTCATCTGTAAAAGCAGTTGTGGTGAAGGCTAAATGAGATCACTTAGCACCATGCTTGTAATATCATAGGAGTTTAATTGGTGGTAGCTTAAGAGAAGGATGGGCTGGTACTTGCAAAGTCCAGAGAGACAAATTCAAGGCAGCAAATTCAGTTCCTTTAACAAGCTTTAGTTGAACGCTTCTTCTCAGTCATACATTTTGTTAACACTGGGCCAGAGGTTGGGATTTCAACAATACATAATGTGGGCCTTGCTTGTAGAAACTCTTAGGAGTTTCTAAGAAAACCAAGATGAGCAGAAGGTCTAAGAAAAGGACAGGAGAAAAAAGCAGCAACAGCATCACTAATCTCACCTTGAGAAGGCAGTGACTGAATCAGGGTCCTGGGAGAGAGAGCTAAGAAAGCTTGAGGAGGTATCAAAAGTGACTGCCAGAAGGTGAGAGGTGGTTTAAAGAGCAGCAGAGACAACGGCACTGAGAACTCATTACAATGGTCCACAAGACCTTTCACGATTTCCCCCACCACCTCCCTGGCCACATCTCCTGCTACTCTTTGCCTTGCTCACTCACTCCAGTCATTCTGGCTTCTTTACTATTCCTTCGATAATCCAGATACAGTATGACCTTTGCACTTGCCATTCCTTCTTCCCTCATATATTCACATGGCTTGCTCTCAATGACTTCTGGTCTTCCTTGGCCATCCTATCTAAAATTACATCTACCAGTCTGCTCTGCTTTATTTTTCTCCTGCTTAGCACTACCACTCTCTAACAAAATATGTAGTCTACTTATTTTCCTTGTTTCTGCCTTCCTCACTAAAATATAAACACCAGGGATTATTTTCTAATTTCTCCAACAAACATATCCCCAGTGGTTAAGACAGAATCCTGTACACAATAGGTGCTCACCAATTACATTTTGAATGAATGAGTGAATAGAGGATGTTTACTAAATGTGGAATGAATCCATGAATATGTCATTTACTACATTGTAAGAAGTCTGGGTCCCTTCGAGACTGATTAAAGATATGGACTCTGTCTGCAAAAGAATGCATGTAACTGTGCGTAAGATGTAATGGGATTCTCTTGCCTCTGAATATCCCAGCTATGAACTCTCAGCTTAAGAATCTCTGACTTTGCCCAAGTCTCTAAATTTATGACTAAGAGAAACAAGGGCCTAGAAAAGAGCAAGGTGTTAATCTCAGTCTTCAGTAGTGAAAGATTCAGCAGAGAAGAGATAATTTTCTATGGAAGGAGGAATGCCTTACGAATCTACAACCTGATTTTATACAGGTTTTAAAAACACCCTGTTCCTGAATAGGCAGTTAACATAAAGAAAGGGAAAAAAAGTCACTACTTTTAGAAATCCAACATTATCAAAATCACACCAAATTCACAAGGCATGCCATTTAAACCCTCCTGGCTTGTCCTCTAGTAAATGACACAATAGGCTGTGGATGACAGAATTATAAAGGCCGTCTCTCATGCTCTCTTCTTTGTGTCTTTTCGCCTGTCCCCTACATGTCATCTATCTTGTTCCCCCTCCCCACTCTGCATCAGTTGCTGTCCATAGGAAAGGTTCCCAGATATGCTGCTTTTTCCTGGGGAGATAGTGGGGAGTGAAGTATTAGACAAGGGGATACAAACTCAGATGGCTATAGGGACCAGGTGAGTAAGGTTAGTGATGACAGCAGGCTGGATAAGAGAACATATACTTATGTGTTGTGAGAGGCAGGAACTATGGTGAGCATATGACTTATCTAATACCTACTCAGCTCCAGCCATTGCTACTATGCAGAATGAGAGTTCAAGGTTGCCAGATTGCCCAATTTTTCCAGAGAGGCTGAAAATCACAGTTTCTATCAGAATCTCTCAATTTTAAAATTCCTTTAAACACTCAGTAAGCTAAAGAAAATATCCTGCAGACCGATATACTTCCTGGACTTCCACTTGCAATGCTGCCTAAACAAACAAAAAATATATGCGCTAATAATGGAATTCAGGCACCAGCCGGTTTATTTTCCTTCTCCCTCTCCAGTCTGATATAGCCATTACGTAAATAAGAAAAGTGGAATAATATCTCTAGAAAGCAACTGTAAAAGTTTCTATACATGTAATACCTCCTGGCCTGGTGGAAAATGAGTTATCACTGCCATAGTCGCCACTGCCATTATTACTGTATCTTTCTTCCTTGCTAGATTGTTAGCTCTTTTGAATCCAAAATCTCATTGCATTCCCACAACTCTGTAGGATAGGCATCATACCTCTATTTTGTTTGTGAGGGCAGTGAAGGTAATAGAGATTAAATCACCAAAGACCATGCAGTAAGTTGTGGAGCAGAGATTACAACGAAACTCTCCAACGTTCTGATCACTGCCATTTGCTGCCTCTAGGCACGTGGTGTGCTTTTGTTATACAAGGCTAAGGGACTTCAGCTGGGAATATCCAATGTGGTAGACAGCTTCTAAGAGGGCGTACATTGATCATCACCTCCTGGTATTCATAACCCTGTGTAATTCCGTCCCTTTGAGTATAGACTGAACCTACTGACTTGCTTCTAAAAAATAAAATATGGCAAAAGTGATAGGATGTCACTCTGAGATTAGGTTATGAAAGACAGTTAACTGCTACCCTGCTCACTCTCTCTTGCAATTTCACTTGCTTGCTCTGATGAAGCAAGCTGTTATTTTGTGAGCTGCCCTATACAGAAGCCCACATGGCAAGAAACTGATAGAGGCCTCTGTTTAAACAGCTAGCGAGGAACTGGGGCCCTCAATCCAACTGCCCACAAAGAACTAAATCATGCGGAAGGCCACTTGAGTAAGCTTAGAAACTGATTACACCCCAATCAAGTGTTGTGATGACTGCAATCACAGATGACACTTTGATTATAGCCAATGAGAGATGCTGACTGAGAGACACCCAACTAAGTCACGCCTGTTTCCTGACCCACAGAAATTGTGAAAAATAAATGTACCTTGTTTTTAAGGTGCTAAGTTTTGAATAATTTGTTGTATAGCAATAGATAACTAACAAAATCAGAAACACAAAATCACTTACACAATACTGGCTTGACTGCCTCAATTGCCACACCTCCCTCCCTCGTCTTCACTCCCAAATCATTTTTGCCACCCACCATGTTGGGTACAGTAACCTATTTGGGGCAAGAAGGAGCTGAAGCTTGTGGTAGGTAGAAGAATTCGGTATTTTTAACTAAAAGAAAAAAATGTCTTATTCAGAGTCTGATTTATTTCATACACTGGACCTCTATGACCATGTCAATTTGCAAAGCTGCTTAAAATATATTTGAAAAGTGGGCAAGGACTTCATGTCTAAAACACCAAAATCAACGGCAGCAAAAGCCAAAATTGACAAATGGGATCTCATTAAACTAAAGAGCTTTTGCACAGCAAAGAACTACCATCAGAGTGAACAGGCAACCTACAGAATGGGAGAAAATTTTTGCAACCTACTCATCTGACAAAGGGCTAATATCCAGAATCTACAAAGAACTCATACAATATACAAGAAAAAAACAAACAACCCCATCAAAAAGTGGGGAAAGGATATGAACAACATTTCTCAAAAGAAGACATCCATACAGCCAACAGACACATGAAAAAATGCTCGTCATCACTCGCCATCAGAGAAATGCAAATCAAAACCACAATGAGATACCATCTCACACCAGTTAGAATGGCAATCATTAAGAAGTCAGGAAACAATAGATGTTGGAGAGGATGTGGAGAAATAGGAACACTTTTACACTGTTGGTGGGATTGTAAACTAGTTCAAACATTATGGAAAACAGTATGGCAATTCCTCAAGGATCTAGAACTAGATGTACCATATGACCCCAGCCATCCCACTACTGGGTATATACCCAAAGGATTATAAATTACTCTACTACAAAGACACATGCACACGTATGTTTATTGCGGCACTATTCACATAGCAAAGACTTGGAATCAACCCAAATGTCCATCTGTGACAGACTGGATTAAGAAAATGTGGCACATATACACCATGGAATACTATGCAGCCATCAAAAAGGATGAGTTTGCGTCCTTTGTAGGGACATGGATGCAGCTGGAAACCATCATTCTTAGCAAACTATCACAAGAAGAGAAAACCAAACACCGCATGTTCTCACTCATAGGTGGGAACTGAACAATGAGATCACTTGGACTCGGGAAGGGGAACATCACACACTGGGGCCTATCATGGGAGGGGGGAGGAGGGAGGGATTGCATGGGGAGTTATACATGATATAAACGTTATGCACATGTACCCTAGAACTTAAAGTATAATAAAAAATAAAAAAAGAAAAAAATATATATATATATATATTTGAAAAAAAAACATGGTTGAGCACAAGAATTCTCACCTGGAAGTCAGGAGACCTGGATTATATCAGTCAGTCAATACACCATAGTTTTCAAATAAGCCATATTTGGGTTTAGCATTACGTTTAATAATGAGAGACTATTTTTTTCTTCTTATTATTATTTTTAATTATTATTATTATACTTTAGTTCTAGGGTACATGTGCATAATTTGCAGGTTTGTTTCATCTATGTACTTGTGCCATGTTGGTGTACTGCACCCATCAACTCGTCAGCACCCATCAGTTCGTCATTTATATCAGGTATACTCCAATGCAATCCCACCCCCCTCCCCCCTCCCCATGATAGGCCCTGGTGTGTGTTGTTCCCCTTCCCGAGTCCAAGTGTCTCATTGTTCAGTTCCCACCTATGAGTGAGAATATGCGGTATTTGGTTTTCTGTTCTTGCGATAGTTTGCTGAGAATGATGGTTTCCAGCTGCATCCATGTCCCCACAAAGGACACAAACTCATTCTTTTTTATGGCTGCATAGTATTCCATGGTGTATTGGCCACATATTCTTAATCCAGTCTGTCACTTATGGACATTTGGGTTGATTCCAAGTCTTTGCTATTGTGAACAGTGCCGCAATAAACATACGTGTGCATGTGTCTTTATAGCAGCATGATTTATAATCCTTTGGGTATATACCCAGTAATGGGATGGCTGGGTCATATGGTACTTCTAGTTCTAGATCCTTGAGGAATTGCCATACTGTTTTCCATAATGGCGGAACTAGTGTACAATCTCACCAACAGTGTAAAAGTGTTCCTATTTCTCCACATCCTCTCCAACACCTGTTGTTTCCTGACTTTTTAATGATTGTCATTCTAACTGGTGTGAGATGGAATCTCATTGTGGTTTTGATTTGCATCTCTCTGATGGCCAGTGATGATGAGCATTTTTTCATGTGTCTGTTGGCTGTATGAATGTCTTCTTTTGAGAAATGTCTGTTCTTATCATTTGCCCACTTTTTGATGGGGTTGTTTGTTTTTTTCTTGTAAATTTGTTTGAGTTCTTTTAGGTTCTGGATATTAGCCTTTTGTCTGATGAGTAGATTGCAAAAATGTTCTCCCATTCCGCAGGTTGCCTGTTCACTCTGGTGGTAGTTTCTTTTGCTGTGCAGAAGCTCTTTAGTTTAATTAGATCCCATTTGTCAATTTTGGCTTTTGTTGCTGTTGCTTTTGGTGTTTTAGACATGAAGTCCTTGCCCATGCCTATGTCCTGAATGGTATTACCTAGGTTTTCTTCTAGGATTTTTATGGTATTAGGTCTAACATTTAAGTCTCTAATCCATCTTGAATTAATTTTCGTAAAAGGAGTAAGGAAAGGATCCGGTTTCAGCTTTCTACTTGTGGCTAGCCAATTTTCCCAGCACCATTTATTAAATAGGGAATCCTTTCCTCATTTCTTGTTTTTTCTCAGGTTTGTCAAAGATCAGATGGCTGTAGATGTGTGGTATTATTTCTAAGGGCTCTGTTCTCTTCCATTGTTCTATATCTCTGTTTTGGTACCAGTACCATGCTGTTTTGGTTACTGTAGCCTTGTAGTATAGTTTGAAGTCAGGTAGTATGATGCCTCCAGCTTTGTTCTTTTGACTTAGGATTGTCTTAGCAATGCGAGCTCTTTTTTGGTTCCATATGAACTTTAAAGCAGCTTTTTTCCAATTCTGTGAAGAAACTCAGTGGTAGCTTGATGGGGATGGCATTAAATCTATAAATTACCTTGGGCAATATGGCCATTTTCACGATATTGATTCTTCCTATCCATGAGCATGGTATGTTCTTCCATTTGTTTGTGACCTCTTTTATTTCACTGAGCATGGTTTGTAGTTCTCCTTGAAGAGCTCCTTTACATCCCTTGTAAGTTGGATTCCTAGGTATTTTATTCTCTTTGAAGCAAGTGTGAATGGAAGTTCATTCCTGATTTGGCTCTCTGTTTGTCTGTTACTGGTGTATAAGAATGCTTGTGATTTTTGCACATTAATTTTGTATCCTGAGACTTCGCTGAAGTTGCTTATCAGCTTAAGGAGATTTCGGGCTGAGACAATGGGGTTTTCCAAATATACAATCATGTCATCTGCAAACAGGGACAATTTGACTTCTTCTTTTCCTAACTGAATACCCTTGATTTCTTTCTCTTGCCTGATTGCCCTAGCCAGAACTTCCAACACTACATTGAATAGGAGTGGTGAGAGAGGGCATCCCTGTCTTGTGTCAGTTTTCAAAGGGAATTTTTCCAGTTTTTGCCCATTCAGTATGATGTTGGCTGTGGGTTTGTCATAAATAGCTCTTATTGTTTTGAGATACGTTCCATCAATACCGAATTTATTGAGCGTTTTTAGCATGAAGGGCTGTTGAATTTTGTCAAAGGCCTTTTCTGCATCTAATGAGATAATCAAGTGGTTTTTGTCTTTGGTTCTGTTTATATGCAGGATTATATTTATTGATTTGTGTATATTGAACCAGCCTTGCATCCCAGGGATGAAGCCCACTTGATCATGGTGGATAAGCTTTTTGATGTGCTGCTGGATCCGGTTTGCCAGTATTTTATTGAGGATTTTTGCATCAATGTTCATCAGGGATTTTGGTCTAAAATTCTCTTTTTTTGTTGTGTGTCTGCCGGGCTTTGGTATCAAGATGATGTTGGCCTCATAAAATGAGTGAGGGAGGATTCCCTCTTTTTCTATTGATTGGAATAGTTTCAGAAGGAATGGTACCAGCTCCTCCTTGTACCTCTGGTAGAATTCAGCTGTGATCATCTGGTCCTGGACTTTTTCTGGTTGGTAGGCTATTAATCACTGCCTCAATTTCGGAGCCTGCTATTGATCTATTCAGGGATTCAACTTCTTCCGGTTTAGTCCTGTGAGAGTGTAAGTGTCCAGGAAATTATCCATTTCTTCTAGATTTTCTAGTTTATTTGCGTAAGGTGTGTATAGTATACTCTGATGGTAGTTTGTATTTCTGTGGTGTCGGTGGTGATATCCTTTATCATTTTTATTGTGTCTATTTGATTCTTCTCTCTTTTCTTCTTTATTAGTCTTGCTAGCGGTCTGTCAATTTGTTGATCTTTTCAAAAAACCAACTCCTGGATTCATTGATTTTTTGGAGGTTTTTTTCATGTCTCTATCTCCTTCAGTTCTGCTCTGATCTTAGTTATTTCTTGCCTTCTGCTAGCTTTTGAATGTGTTTGCTCTTGCCTCTCTAGTTCTTTTAATTGTGATGTTAAAGTGTCAATTTTAGATCTTTCCTGCTTTCTCTTGTGGGCATTTAGTGCTATAAATTTCCCTCTACACACTGCTTTAAATGTGTCCCAGAGATTCTGGTATGTTGTATCTTTGTTTTTATTGGTTTCAAAGAACATTTTTTTTCTTTTTTTTGAGACAGAGTCTCGCTCTGCCACCCAGGCTGGAGTGCAGTGGCCGGATGTCAGCTCACTGCAAGCTCCGCCTCCCGGGTTTACGCCATTCTCCTGCCTCAGCCTCCCGAGTAGCTGGGACTACAGGCACCTGCCACCTCGCCCGGCTAGTTTTTTGTATTTATGTAGAGACGGGGTTTCACAGTGTTAGCCAGGATGGTCTCGATCTCCTGACCTCGTGATCCACCGGTCTCGGCCTCCCAAAGTGCTGGGATTACAGGCTTGAGCCACCGCGCCCAGTCTCAAAGAACATCTTTATTTCTGCTTTCATTTAGTTATGTTCCCAGTAGTCATTCAGAAGCAGGTTATTCAGTTTCCATGTAGTTGAGCGGTTTTGATTGAGTATCTTAGTCCTGAGTTCTAGTTTGATTGCACTGTGGTCTGAGAGACAGTTTGTTATAATTTCTGTTCTTGTACATTTGTTGAGGAGTGCTTTACTTCCAATTATGTGGTCAGTTTTGGAATAAGTGTGGTGTGGTGCTGAGAAGAATGTATATTCTGTTGATTTGGGGTGGAGAGTTCTATAGATGTGTATTAAGTCTGCTTGCTGCAGAGATGAGTTCCATTCCCAGATATCCTTGCTACCTTTCTGTCTCGTTGATCTGTCTAATGTTTACAGTGGGGTGTTGAAGTCTCCCATTATTATTGTATGGGAGTCTAAATCTCTTTGTAAGTCTCTAAGGGCTTGCATTATGAATCTGGGTGCTCCTGTATTGGGTGCATATATATTTAGAGTAGTTAGCTCTTCCTGTTGAATTGATCCCTTTACCATTATGTAATGGCCTTCTTTGTCTCTTTTGATCTTTCAGGGTTTAAAGTCTGTTTTATCAGTGACTAGGATTGCAAACCCTGCTTTTTTTTTGTTCTCCATTTGCTTGGTAGATCTTCCTCCATCCCTTTATTTTGAGCCTATGTATGTCTCTGCATGTGAGATGTGTCTCCTGAATACAGCAGAGTGATGGGTCTTGACTCTTTATCCAATTTGCTAGTCTGTGTCTTTTAATTGGAGCATTTAGTCCATTTACATTTAAGGTTAATATTGTTAGGTGTGAACTTGATCCTGCCTTTATGATATTAACTGGTTATTTTGCTCGTTAGATGATGCGTTTCTTCCTAGCCTCGATGGTCTTTACATTTTGACATATTTTTGCAATGGCTGGTACTGGTTGTTCCTTTCCATGTTTAGTGCTTGTGTCAGGGTCTCTTGTAAGGCAGGCCTGGTGGTGACAAAATCTCTAAGCATTTGCTTATCTGTAAAGGATTTTATTTCTCCTTCACTTATGAAACTTAGTTTGGCTGGATATGAAATTTTAGGTTGAAAATTCTTCTCTTTAAGGATGTTTAATATTGGCTCCCACTCTCTTCTGGCTTGTAGAGTTTCTGCCAAGAAATCGGCTGTTAGTCTGATGGGGTTCCCTTTGTGGGTAACCGACCTTTCTCTCTGGCTGCCCTTAAGATTTTTTCCTTAATTTCAACTTTGTTGAATCTGGCAATTATGTGTCTTGGAGTTGCTCTTCTGGAGGAGTATCTTTGTGGCATTCTCTGTATTTCCTGAATTTAAATGTTAGCCTGCCCTACTAGGTTGGGGAAGTTCTCCTGGATGATATCCTGAAGAGTGTTTTCCAACTTGGTTCCATTTTCCCCTGACTTTCAGGCACCCCAATCAGATGTAGACTTGATCTTTTTACATCATCCCATACTTCTTGCAGGCTTTGTTCATTTCTTTTTCTTCTTTTTTCTTTTGGTTTCTCTTCTAGCTTCATTTCATTCATTGATCCTCAATCGCTGATACTCTTTCTTCCAGTTGATCGAGTCAGTTACTGAAGCTTGTGCATTTGTCACGTGTTTCTCATGTCATGGTTTTCATCTCTGTCAGTTCGTTTATGGCCTTCTCTGCATTAATTAGTCTAGGTATCAATTCTTCCACTCTTTTTTTTAAGATTTTTAGTTTCTTTGCGCTGGGTCCGTAATTCCTCCTTTAGCTCTGAGAAGTTTGATGGACTGAAGCCTTCTTCTCTCATCTCGTGAAAGTCACTCTCCGTCCAACTTTGATCTGTTGCTGGCAATGAGCTGTGTTCCTTTAGAGGGGGAGATGCGCTCCTATTTTTTGAATTTCCAGCTTTTCTGCCCTGCTTTTTCCCCATCTTTGTGGTTTTATCTGTCTCTGGTCGTTGATGATTGTGACGTACTGATGGGGTTTTGGTGTGGGTGTCCTTCCTGTTTGTTAGTTTTTCTTCTAACAGTCAGGACCCTCAGCTGTAGGTCTGTTGGAGATTGCTTGAGGTCCACTCCAGATGCTGTTTGCCTGGGTATCAGCAGCAGTGGCTTCTGAAGATAGAATATTGCTGAACAGCAAGTGTACCTGTCTGATTCTTGCTTTGGAAGCTTACTCTCAGAGGTGTACTCCACCCTGTGAGGTGTGGGGTGTCAGTCTGCCCCTAGTGGGGGATATCTCCCAGTTAGGCTACTCAGGGGTCAGGGACCCCCTTGAGCAGGCAGTCTGTCCCTTCTCAGATCTCAACGTCCGTGTTGGAAGATTCATTCCTCTCTTCAAAGCTGTCAGACAGAGTCATTTGTGTCTGCAGAGGTTTCTGCTTGTTGTTGTTGTTGCTGTTGTTTAGCTGTGCCCTGTCCCCAGAGGTGGAGTCTACAGAGACAGTCAGGCTTCCTTGAGCTGCTGTGAGCTCCACCCATTTCGAGCTTCCCAGCGGCTTTGTTTACCTACTTAAGTCTCAGCAATGGTGGACACCCCTCCTCCAGCCTCGCTGCTGCCTTGCAGTTAGATCGCAGACTGCTGTGCTAGCAATGAGGGAATCTCTGTGGGCGTGGGACCCTCCCAGCCAGGTGTGGGATATAATCTCCGAGTGTGCCCGTTTGCTAAGACCCTTGGTAAAGCACAGTATTGGGGTGGGAGTTACCCAATTTTCCAGGTGTTGGGTGTCTCAGTTCCCCTGGCTAGGAAAAGGGATTCCCTTCCCCCTTGTGCTTCCCAGGTGAGGTGATGACTCGCCCTGCTTCAGCTCTCACTCGTCGGACTGCAGCAGCTGACCAGCACAGATTGTCCATCACTCCCTAGTGAGATGAACTCAGTACCTCAGTTGAAAATGCAGAATTCACCTGTCTTCTGTGTTACTCGTGCTGGGAGATGGAGACTGGAGTTATTCCTATTCGGCCATCTTGCTCTGCCCCCATGAGGAGACTATTGCAAATAAATAAAATCCAGTGCCTGACCTCACAAGATTTCCATTATGCTAGGTGTACTCCTGTATTGGCCACTTGCTGGGGGCTGATGGGCAATTCTATCCTATGACCTGTTTCTTCGTCTCAATGAGTGGCAGCTGGTAGACATAAGAAGTCAGTTTCAGCTCCTCAACACTGCACTTTTGTAAAAAGACAAGCCTTGTGTTTGAGGGACCAAGAGGGGCTGCTTTCTGGATGGTTGGTTAGTCAGCGTCACCGAGGTTAAGTGATGAGCCCAGGGTTCATGTGGGCAAATGGTGACAGTATCCTAAGTTACCTCTCAAATTAACATTTATAGTATGAAGGAAAAAAAACAAAAAAGTTCAATAATGCTTGCTTAATCACACTCTGTTCCCAAATAGACAGTAAACAAACAGAATGAAAAGAAATAAATTTTTAATACTTGTAATAACCAAATAATATTTAAATAACAGACAGTAATTATTTTTTTAATATAAATGAACAACAGCAAAGTGAACTTTCCTGGATCTCTACTTTTGTTGAGGCATCTAGGGGCTAAAAGTAAAAGATCATTTGCTCTAATTGAGTTCTCTCCAGGCTGAGAGAGTACTCTTCCCTAAACGTGGTAAGTTAGCTTGGGCTAGTAGAAGGGTTGAACGAAAAAAACCAAAGCTGATTTTTTTTTAATGACACCACCCTGCACACACCAGTTGCACCTGACTACATCATATCTAGCCGTTAGCAGCATAAACTTTTGAGGCAGATGACTTGAGTTCAAATTTATTCTCTGCCATTTAATAGCTGTATGATTCTAACTAAGTTATGTTACCTCTCTGTATCTCCATTCTTTCATCTGTAAAAAGGAGATGATAATATAACTCTCCTCATAAGGTTATCAGGAGGATTACCTGAGTTAATATTTGTAAAACACTTGGAGCAATTCTTGTCATAAAATAAAGACTATATAAGTATTTGTTAAATAAAATAGACAAAGTTTTAGCTTAATTATAAACATACCCAATAGCCCAAACCAACCAGTAGCAAGAGAAAATCTGTCTTAAGAGATCTCCACCTCTCCTTTCTGAGGCTTTCACAAGAAGTAATCAATCCAAAAACTCCTTGAATTAATTGCCTCATCACATCAGCATAAGAACTCAGAGACAGACCGATGACTTCTCTTCACATTTTAGGAATTAGGAAACTGAGGCCTAGGAGCTTAATATGACTGGGATAATTGGTATGCCAAATTCTCTAGATGTAACAGAGTGCTGTGATTCTAGTCTAAACCTTGCCACTTCCTGTGACCTCAGACAAAGGCCATCCTGTCTTTGTGCCTCAGTTTCCTCATCCATTCAAGGAGATGGTTGGACAAGGTGATTTTAGGAGTAACAGATGATTCAAAGGTTGCACAATTTGTTTGTAATAGAGTGGGAACTGACTTTTCACTAAGCCATTCCTTGAGTTTTTTTTATACCAATGAGTACAGAGCCCTGGAGAGTTCGAAGGATATATTCAGTTGGCTTTCCCTTCTATCCTTGCTCTCTTTTCCTTTACACAATACCATGGGGTTAAGCAGTAACTAGGGGAGGACACTGGCTCTTCTGCATTGAAGGTAATGACTTAGATTGTAAAATGTCAAAGCAGAGAGGGACTTTGGAGACATCCTTTACTTCAGAGGCCCTGAAATTGAAATGAGTATTACTCGGGGTCCTCCCCAGTGCACTGTAGTTACATGGACTATAAGGGCCCTCTCCGCTAGATAGTTGACTTTACTAGAAGTTTTGTAAGAATTATATTAAAATGAAGATATATTTGTTATGGAGTGGAATACAAAAAATACAGATGAACTTTTTAAAGTAAATCAAAAGTCTACAAATAATTTGTACTCTGACTTGGACTGAAAAAAGTATAAGTTGTAGTCCTAAATCATCATATTGCCACTGGGGAAGCAGATCCAGAGGAAGGAAGAATCTTCCTCCACAGGATTACAGAGACACTTAATAACAAAGAAAGAAATAACTCGAATCAAAACTTTCCACCATCTAGCAACTCCTGTTGGCTCATACCCTGGAAGGCAAGAGAGAATCAAAGAGGGGATTAAAATAGTTTCTTTTTGGGTGGAGAAGCACCTCACTAATGTGGACAAATTGTTTTGCTTCTCAAGGCTTCAGTTTCTTCATCTATAAGAAACTGATATGAGAGTACAATGTGTAGATAATAAGTTGGGCTCTGGATTCAGAGAATGCCTAGGTTAAGATCCTAGTTTTGTGACTGTCTAGATATCTGATCTTGGGCAAGTTCCTTGACTTCTATGTGTCTCAATCTCATGTAAAAAATGGATTATAATAGCACCTATCTCATAAGGTTGTTTTAAAAATTAAATGAGTTAATACAGGCAAAACACTTAAGAGTGCTAATTACCTAGTTATTTCTGTTAAAACTTGGAACACACAGGACTACACTTACAGCTCAGGTACATTTTGGCACCTTTCTGTGGACTCCAAGTGTAGAAAGCATAGTTTATAACCTGCAGGTCATCCCACAGGTGGTCCAGATCTTGTTTGTTGGAACTGAGACGTATGACAAATTGAGACGCTTTCAGAAAATAAAAATCATGCAGGCTATCTTACCATCCAAATAGATGTTGCCCTTGTGTAAGTTCCCTGAAAGGCCAAAGGGTTGTCTTACATGGACACTAAAATATGTGCTCATATTTTCTTTATAAATGCTGGATTTCCACAGAGAAAACGTCTGACTCTTTAGATGCCAGACACAAAGAAAAATACAGTAAGATGACTATTGAAAATAGTTTTGAAGAGTGAGAAATGAACCCTGAGAGAAGCTGATTCTCAGACAAGGGGATTTGTTATCTTTGGCAGTGAAGAGGATTAACTAGAGTACTGGAAAGTTACTGAAGGCCAGTCCTGGGGTTCTGCCCTTCCCTAGGCAGAAGCGGTCCCTCACCAGACACCTAGGGCCTTGGAAGCATTTTTTGTTTTACTTTTTTGTGTGGGTGGTTATTATAACTCTTATCTGCTATTATGAGGAAATCTTAAACAAGTTGCCTAAGCTGTGAACCTAAAGCCCCCATCAGTTTTCCCAGGTCTCTCAGTTATGACGTTTGCCAGTCAAGTCAATAGTCACCAAGTATGTATCTTAATTTAAACATATTTTGGCCTATTGGTCTTTTGAGAGCGTTGTTACAAAACTGTGACTCATGGAATCCAAGAGTATTCTACAGAGATAGCCTAGGAATTACCAAGAAAGGATGGCCTTCCATTTTACCCAAATAGATCTACTTTCATCTGTTTTCTATACTATGAGTCCCTGTTGAATTTCACTTGCAGTAAAAGGTTCTATTTTAAAAAACAGGTTGAAAAACTCCTACCATAAACCACTGAAATTGTTTCAACATTCCGGAAATGTCAATATGTTGGTAACAAAGGACATATGTTTGAGTTGCACCCAATTAGTGCCAAACAACAAGTCTTGACTTTTGAGACAAAAAGAAAAAAAATAATTATGATACATGAAGGAATAGTGACTTAATTCCTGCCTCCAAGGAGCTGATGTTCAGATAAAGAAGGCAGGACAAATAGCCTGGAATCACTTTGGCTTTTAATAGTTCAGAGCAAAACTATGTGGTTCTAATTTTAGGAGCTCTAAGGAGATAGACCTGGAGGAAGAAGAGGTGGAATTGTAGCTGGGACCCAAAGGATGATAAAGTAGGATTACTATAGGCAAATAAATAGAGATAAGTATAGATGCAGAGAAAGGAGTAAGGATGATGTTGGGAATGGGAGAAATCACTGAGGAGGGAGGATATATAAGGAATCAAGGCCTAAGGAGCATGGGCCATTGATTCTGGGGACTAATAAGAGAAAATATCATTGGAGCCAAAATGGGGATATCCTGGAATGTCAAGCAAGTATCTTCTGATCATGTACGTTATGTGTAGGGTGTAAAAGGGATGGCTGAAGGGAGGCAGCACTAACTGAGGGGATTTAAACAGCGGTTAAAGTGGAGTTCATTTAAAGCTTGCTTTGAAGTCAGATAACCCTTCACATTGGCTCACTGATTATAGGTTTAATAATTACTTATTTGTCCAAATGCTTTTTGGCCTGGTTAAAGCCCATCTCTCCATCTCTCAAAGCACCTAAAGTGATATTCTACATATATTAAACATTCAATAAAGGTTTTTGGACAAAAAATGAAAGCCATTTAAAGGCAAAAGCTAAAGTCTTTGTTGGCTGATAAACGGGGGAAAGCTGCAAGGAGGGGTCTGCAGATCCCACCATCTCTCTAGAGATTTTTCATACCTCAGGCAATCCCTCTGCCCATTGACAGGTTTTATTAGCCTCGTTTTACAGATAGCATAATTAAGATTCAGAAAAGAAATGGGGCATGCCCAAGGTCACCTAGGTAATGACAAGATGGGACTGAGACCTGGGGCTTCTGATTGCAAATACATTATTCTTCCTGTACCTCTGGTCTATTAGGAAACACTGGTGCTAAGGGCCACTTCCTATTCTTCTCTGTGCACTGTCTAGCCACAGCAGTGCTAGGAACCTTCCCAAATATCTAAATTCTCTCTGCAGTCAACTACAGAGATTATTCATAAATAAAACTAGCTAAGAAAAAGTGGTAGGAACTGAGTTAAAGGTTTCTAGTCAGAATTCTACCATAGTCTCAGTTTTCCAATCTGTAAATTAGGCACCCTAGAAAGCCTTCCTGTATGACCTATGCTCTCAGGCCAAGAAGCATGTATCTATCTCCCTAGCACACTAAAAAGCCCAGGATTGTAATACTTCTACGGCCTGTTTATTTTGATGTATTCTGCTATCTCAGACTAAGATAGATCAACTTGTCAATGGAGCCTTGGACTCCTAGGATTATGACAGTGTATTTAATGATTAAGTGATGCCCCTTGAACCGCCATGCTTGACTGGCTTTGATGTGTGAACTCCAGCACACACTTCTACCAAAGTGGGTCCCTTTGCCTACTCAGCAATTACCCACTTCCCCACCAGGAAGCTCCTAAATCCTGCTCTTTGCTTTGCTCCCTTCCTATGTTTATGCATTGTTCTTAGACACCCGGAGCCAATTGCAATTGCACATCCTTGCTCATAAATCCAGGAGATCAGATAATATATCTTATTTATCACTGCAGACTCAAAGATGGGCAACTTCCAATGACTGTAGCAAATAAATAAAATCAAAATGATGAACTCCCTCATCCTTTCCTGTTAAATAAATACTTGTCTAGGGAGATTATAGCTGGATAAGCAAAAGATTAAAACACTGTCTTGCTGAAAGCTTGCCTGTCTGGGGCCTCATTTCAGTAACTGATTTCCCCCTGACCCCATTGTCCTTTATGTCTGCCTTTTTTTTTTTTTTTTTTTTTTTGTCTCATCTGGGTAGGTAACATGTGCTCACTGCAAATCCTGAGAAAAGAAGACAGGATATATACTTTAGCATGTATTTCCCTTTTGCACTCTCTCAAAAATCCACACCATTACAAGCCACATTGCCAGTACAAAAGTTGGGCAGCTAAACTCTCAACTCCCCAGAAGTACCCACCACAAACAGGGTGCTTCATTTTTTGGCCACTGATACAGCTACATGTTGTGATGGAAAAAGGAGATCCTCAGTGGCACCAACACCTAGGTTCAAAAACCCATTTTCTAGTAGTAACATTCTTGAGGAAGTAACTATTCTGTTAGTCTCAATTGAGAATCTGTAGAGGATTATAGCTAAAAGCTCTTTTTGTAAAGTTATACTGGGTTGAAATTCTGGGTGAGTTTGAGCAAATTGCTCCACCCCTCTATGCTTCAATTTCCTCTTCCATAAATAGGTACCATAATGGGGTAAGTCTTGCAGGATTGTTGAGAGGATCAAATGAGATAATCTGTGTTAGATATTTAGCTCAGTGCCTGGAGAAAAGAAAGTGCTCAATAAATGTTAACCATTATTATTAGTAAGAAAAAGCATACAACAAAACATTTGCCATGGAAAAAGCACTGTGTTTAGAATAAGAAGGCCTGGGATTAAGTCCCAGCTCCCTTTACTCATTAGCTGGGTGAGACCTTAATACACCTTTAACTTCTTTCAATCTCAGGTTCCTCATCCATAAAATGAGGCTAATTGTAGTATCTATTACACTGAATTGTTGCAAAGATGGCACAAGTTTAGTAGTTATTAAAATGTTTTGCATTTAAATCTTGCCAGCCAACATTCTTACAGCTCCTACTGTGTGCCAAGCTATGAGTTTGGGGTGGGGAAGAAATTGGTGAATAAGATTATGACCTCTGAATTCAAGAGCTCATGGTCTAACTGCAGCAAATAGTACCATAAACAAATAATTGAAGTACAAAGTTTAAGCCACCTCTACAGAAGTGTGTGCAAGGTCCAAAGAATTGCAATGCCTAGTTCAAGCGGGTGGAGAAGCATGGAGGCAGTAGTCAGGAAAGGCCTTCTGGAGGAGATGAAGCCTGAGATAGCTTTAGAAAAGGGAATAATTTTGTGAATAAACATGATAGAACATTCCAGGCCAAGACTAAGGCACACAGACATACAATCACCTAGTATGATTGGGCAGTGTTCTACTTAGTCCATTCTTGAGGAATGCAATTTTAAAAGAAGGCAGAAGGAAATGAAGCTGGAGAGATAGGCACTGATTAAGAAGAAAATCTTACATGCCCTACTAAGAAAATTGTTTTTAATTACTATTTTAAAATAGCACTTATGTGATATTTACTATGCACCAGCCAATATTGTAAACACTTTACAAATATTAACTCATTTAATCATCAAAAGAACCCTGTGATATAAATACTATTACTGATGCTCAAAGAGATTAATTGATTTGCTTGACATTTTACAGATAGTAAGCAGCAGAGCCAGGGTAACTACCCAGGATATCTGGTTCCAGAGTTGATATAAAGATAGGATTAATAATCCCTTTATTAAACCCTATACCTAGGCCACTCAGTCCCCCACTCTCAGCCAGTTCTGAAATTGCATATTTATGTGACTTTGCTGTACATAAACTTCTTCCCCTCAGAGTTCAGACTCTTTCAATAGTATCTATTGGTACTTCCTGGAATTCCAGAGTTTGGGCTCTTCCTCAGTTTTGATGATGATAAGATGACACATTTTCTGCTTGGCTTTCTGACCTGAATTAAAAACTGTCTGATTGTACTGAGTAAATACTAGACATCACCTCATTATGTCTCATCAAACTCTGTGCCATTCACCTCATGAGTTGCATGAATGGAGGGCCATAGTTGTAGTAGCAGGTGGGTTCTGGGAGCTTCAGGATCTTCTCTGAGCCCATCTAGTCACATACACATAACCTCTCCCCTCTTGCCCAAAATGCTTTTCAGATGCCAACAGTAAAGGAAAACTACTCTTGGCATGCCTGTCTTACTTGAGGTTATTTATCTGCCTAAGCTGGCGTCATAGTAAGAACTTATATTTTTATTGGCCTTTACATTCCCTGAAGCCTTTTCATATGCATCTGTTATCTGATTTATTCTTCCTGAATGACCTTTGATGTCAGTATTAACCTTTTTGTTTGTTTGTTTCACATAAGGAAAGTGAAACTCAGAGAGCAGAAAGTTACTTGCCTAAGGTCACATAGCTAGCAAGTAACAGGAACTCACTGCACAATCTCACTGTAAGGGTCCAAACGCTTCTGCTCATGCTACTGCCAAAATAATCACAAAAATTACCTGGATTGAGGGCAACTGACCAAAAGCTTGAGATGAAGAGTGATAGTAGAGGAATTTTATGGATTCCGCAAAGCACTTAGGGTTGTAAAGCTTCTGATTACAGTTAGAAGAAACTCTCAGAGACCCTCCACCTTAGATGCAATCTTTTTAGACAGTTTGTGTCCTCGGGACCACCTGATTGTCTGGATTCTATCTTTTACCCTTCTCCCACCACTGTCAGCCCTTCAGTCGACTAGATGAAGACTTGGGTTTCCCTGGGGCGTGTCATTGTTTAGCCCTTTACTCTCATTCAAACAATGAGTCATTATCACCACTGCTCCCCAGACAAGTTCTCTTTTATTTCTTGCTAATTATAGGTACAAACCCTCAGTTTCAGATCAAACCACTCTCACTGGAGCTACCTGAATGCTTATCTGATACTTTTGTTTCTTCCCCTGGATTCTGGCCTTCTTCAACATGCTTCCACATCTAAACCTTTCCTCTGTGTGGAGAGGGCCCATTTAAAAGCCTTAGCTTTTTTTCTTCAATGTACTCGATTTATGCCTATCTTATCTCTCTTGCCACTTTCCTTTTCTGTCTTGTTTAAGAAGATCTCCTTCATTTCAAGATGAAGCAAATATTTTCTCTGGCAAAAGACAGCAAAAAAAAAAAAAAAAAAAAAAGTCAAAAGGCAAATAATAAACTGGGAAAAATATTTTCAACTCATATGAAAGATAAAAGGTTAGTGTCCTTATTAGACTTATTTTTTTTTATCCAGAAGATTTCTATTTTTTTTTGTAGTCAAATCTGTTGGTCTTTTCCCAATGGTTATTGACCTAGAACAAAATCCATAATCTTCTTAATGTTAAATGAACAAACTAAGTTTTTTTTTTTCCATCTGAGAATGTAATGAGACGACGTTGTAAAAACATGTGCATAATATGACCCCTTTTGGCTAGAAAAGAACTATTCTACGTTTATGTATATTTGTCTAAACATCTTTTCGGGAGCATGGAGAAAAATGTGGAAGGAATTATCGCAAACTGATAACATCAGTTACCTGCTGAATGGAATGACAAGGGACTTGGGAGAAATAATGAACCTTTTCTTTATGTATCTCTGTGTTGTTTGACTTGTTACAGTGAGCTATAATGAGTTGAAAAACAAACCAAAACAACCCTACAATCTACCCATCTGCACTTCCTTTGAGGTATTTTAGACTTGAATTTTGTTAGAATGAGGGAGGTTGAGAGTAGAGAGCTGAAAAGGAAAAACTCGCTTTCAGAAGTTCAGAGAAGTTAAAGGACTTGCAAATCTACTATATAGCACTAGAGTGAGATCTGAATAAACTTGAACAAAATCAAGAAATAAAGTCAGAACCTCCGGAAGCTCTTAAAGGCCAAATGAGTTGGCAATCAGCCTCCAGGCAACTACAGCAAATTCACCTGGTACTTTTTCTAAAAGTCAAAGCCGTATGTGTTTCTCCCATGTCAACACCTACCCAAGATAGGCTGCCATGATCTCAAATAAGGCCATGGACCACAAGAAAGCCCAACTTACTCCCTGTGTTCTTGATTGGATCACACAAATCAGTGCAGTAAAGACAAAAATGCTTGGTCTAAAGGTGTTGCCTCCCCTCTTCAGAATCCATTTTCCCAAAGCATCACTTTCTATGAACTTCCCTGTTCAAGAAATGTCAGTGGCTCCCAATGCTTTCCATATTAATTCTAAACTCCACATTCTGGTCTTTGACATCCTGAATAAGATATTCTAGTTTCACCGAACTTGAGACGATAGGTTTGTTTGAATGTAGACGGCTGTAGTGCTTACAAGTGGGATCCTGTCATCAGAATCCTGCATTGGAATCCTAGCTTTGCCACTTCTGAGCTGCATAACCTTGAACAAATGACTCAATCTCTCTGGCCCTCAGTTTTCTCATACATAAAATGAGGGTAAAATAGCGCCTCCTTTACAGGATTGTTCTGAGAATGAAACGAGGTAATCTGTAGTGTTTGCCACAGCACCTGGTTCAATTATATTGAGTGATTATTTTCACTTTTTTATTATTAATCCAGTTGTCAGAAATTAATTCCCATAAAGGCAATCATCTCAGCTAGCAACAATCACTCACTATCTCTTTATCCATGAAGCTGAAGGAAAGACGATTTTATGGAGTGCATCCTTTTGGGAAATTTGCAAGAAGTCTTGCAGACATCTAAACAAGCTCATGTTCATACACACACATATACATACATACACACAGAAGTGCTTACAAGCACGCACAATTTCTTGCATATATTCATTTACAAAATTCTCCCCTTCCCCATATATCTATGTATATATACACAGACACATATTCTTGCTGAGAGTTATAATATTTGTTCCAAAAAACTGCTATGAATGTAAAAAAATTCTCATTGCTGTGCTGAGCAGACTCTCAGACACTACTTATGCCCTTATAATAAATCTGAATATAATGAAAGGATAGAAAAATGCTGCAGACAAAACTTCCGGGCAAGAACTGTCTGAAGGTACTCCCTATGGAGATAACAAAACAGGCACTGCAGTGTGATGCCAGGTCTTTCTTTCCTATTTAGGCATCATGCAGAATGTTTTTTAACACAAGCTAGATAGACCAATTGTACATATTGCCTGCGAGAGGGGAATTGAGAGGGAGGTTTCTGGGGCTGAATACTTTGACCTATCTCTGGGCATAAAGTCTCTCAACCTTAGCCTAAGCCTAAAAACTATGTAGCTGTGGGCTTTCTTGAGCCAGAGGGGATGGGTGAGTGATCTGGCTTTTTAGTTAAGAAAGGGGAGCTTTGGCTAGTCTCTTGTAAGTATCTGAAGGGTAGCAATGCCCAGAAGATCACTTTCTCTAGGGTCCCTTTAGTGACTCCCCGTGCCACTCTCCCAGTTGAGATATCATAACCCCCATGCTTTTTTTTTGCGACGGCATTGGTCACTCTGTACTGCAACACTGTTTATCATCTAGCCTAAGTACTTAGCACAGTGCCTGGTATATAGTAGACACTATATATATATTTTATATATATATTATATATATTTCTATATATATTATATATTTTATATATATATATATATTTATATATTTTATATATTATATATATTTTATATATTATATATATATATATATATAAAACTGTACATAAAACTGCTGATTGTCTTTCTTTCTGTTCTCCCACATTACTGAGGTTATGTATTCCCGTGGTCCTCTGTATTCCTAGCACCAGCACGGAATTTAGCACATGTTTGCAGATTTAAGCTGACTTAGTTCCCTTGCAATCTCCTGAGGCCTTCCTCATGTATTAGCTTTCTTATCTGAAAAAATGATAAAACATGCTTTTTACATAGAATTGCTGCGAGGATTAAATAAGTTATACATGAAAAATACTTGGGTCAGTGCATTGCACAAATGTAATAATGATCATTATTACTATTATGGCTTCCAGTCCTGCTGATGAGGGGTAGGACCCTCGAACTGTGCTGATCTTGGTTAGGGTAGTCCCTGGGAATAGGGATGGGGCGACAGTTGTAGTTATAGGTTTTCCTCTCTCTCCTGCCCCATCACATTGCTTCTGTTGCACTTACATACTCTGTGTATTGTTAAAGGTGTAGCTGATCTTGGAGGTCATGCTCACCAGACTGGGAGCTCTGACCCATTCTGAGGATGGGGCCAGTTCACAGTTCTCACTGGATCCATACAAGGTCTGACCCAGAGAAGATTCTTAGGGTGTATTTGCCGAGTTGACCTGAATGGCAGCCGTGGTTTATCAGTCATAGTCCAAAAACTTCCTTTTACTGCTGACATGGCTTGCTCTCCTCCTCCACCTCCTAAGCTGTCCTCTTGCCTAGGTCCATAATGGAAGACACGTGTGGAAAGTCTATGAAGGGTTAGTCAGAATGACACAGGAAGCTACTTGCTGGGCTGATGTTCTTCCCTTAGAAAGGGGGTGAAGTACTTATCCTTTCTATTCAGGCTGCCTGCCTCCACCTTTTTCCTCTCACAAAACACTCTAAGGTCATTTGTTGTAAAGTTTGCTGTGGGGGTACTGGAAAGAGTGCTGGGCTGGGAGGAAAGTATAGGGGAATAAAGCATGACTCTGGCAGAGACTCATTGCATAACCTAAAACCAGGGCTTTCCCCTTTCTGGCTTCAGTATCATTTCTATAATGTGGATCTCATCTATATGATTTGAATCTGCTCTGCATTCTTCAAAAATCTGTGTTGAGCATTAAAATAAGGTAATATACCTGGAGAGGAATTGTAAGGTAAGGAGCCTTATATTCTTTATCCACATGGTTCGTGGGATCCATAAGCCCTCCTCATTTCCCCCTGTTGCTGAAAAACAACTACATCAGTTTGCAGAAGGCTTTTTGGCCTGATATCCCCAAATTCTCTAGTTCAAATTATCTTGGGGATGAAGGTTACAGAACTCTGGGTCTATTGTTCTTTTCCTCCAACCTTACTTCCTCAAGCGGCCTGAAGGACAATATACAGAAGAAATAAGACATAGAGATCTTGGGCTTGAATCAATTACTAACTGTGATAGAACTTTTCAGGGTGTCAGTGTCCTAATCTGGAGAATAGAGAATATTGTGCTGTGTCTTCCCTCATTCCATTTTATATCACTTAGAGTTAGAAATTTTTACCACCATTTTATGATGGGAGAAAATGACAATCAAAAAAATAAAATAACTTGTCCAAAGTCACACAGCCGGAAAATAGTAGAGCCAGAATTTGAATCTGGGGTGTCTGACCCAAGTACTCACGGACATAATTACTATTCAGTTCCAGGAATGTTTTGCTCTATTTTACAAACAAAAGCACCTGCAATACGTGGTGAATCATGAATGAGAGAAAATAAAGATCCAAGAGGGAGTGAGTCAGACTAGCATGGCAAACATAATTGCTGTATCTTGAGCTCCCTGGCAGCCAAGACAAAATGAGCAGTAACAGTACTTTCTGTGCAGAAAAAAAGGTTTATTTAGGACTGAATTATAAAATGAAAAAAAAAAATATTGTTCGTTCTGAGGTTCAGCTCTGTATGGGTTAAATGTGTTATTGTAGGCTGACTTTGTATCTGCTCTGTGCCAGATACTACCCTTGGGGCTGAAGATACTGACACAACAAAGATACAGTCTGAACCCTTCAGGAGGTCACAATCTGGGGAGGCAGACAGACAGGTCAATATCTGACTCTAAAACACAGCAGACAAGTAATTTCTCCCTAGAGATATAAGAAAAGTAGAATAAAACTTCATTAGCTAATTTCTTTGGTGTGTACTGCCCTTCACAGATTACAAATTGCTGACACATTTATTTTCTCATATTAAATGAATTAAATACTCACAATAACCCTGGAATATAAGTGCTACCACCCTTGTTTCACTGTTGAGAAGACTGAGACCTTGGGAAATGAAGTAATTTACCTAAAATTCTGTTTTTTCCAGCTCTAAATTTTTGCACCTGCTGTGGCCCACTGTCTTCCTTAAAAAATAAAGCTGTCAGTTTAGTTTAGCAGATCAGATTGGGCTTTATGAAGGAGGTCACTTTTAAGGAGGCCTGACAGGGTGAGGAGGATTTCTACAAGAAGATACTGGAGGAAGAGCTTTGTGAATATTAACGATTGAGCCTTAAGAAGATTGGAGAAGAGAATTTGCTCCTAGGGGAGGAAACTAAGGCTGGTAACATCCACTCTGGGGCCAGGTGATAGGGCTGGGCCCTAAGGGTCAAGGACGCTGCTAATGTGATAGATACAACAGGCTGGGTTACATGGAAGGATGAAAGAAATTTAGAGATTTTACAGTTTAGTGAGTACTTCCCCCCAACTACCACAACACACTACCACCTCATTCTGTGAATGATAACACTGAGGCTTAGAGAAGGTCAGGGACTGGTAGAGTAGGATCTAAAACTCATGTCTCTGGACTCCTAACCCTAGGTTCTTCACTTGCCTCAACTCTTGGCTTCCCTTTGCTATAGGGCATTCCTCTAGCCTGCCTTGTTGACTGGGCCTCCACCTCTAACCCTACTTCTCCACCCTGCCTATAACCATGGGCCTTTTTCTTTCCTGGGGAGTGCTTATCTTCAAAACCACTCTTATACCCACTAGTATTGCCTTCCCTGGCTCACTAGTGGCCTTCAATGAAAGGAGAGTAAAAAAAAGGAGAATTCACAGACCCTAAGCACTGTCTCATGCCAGGCCCTGTGCTAGACAATCTCATACGGTTTGGCCTCAAAACTGTGAGGTTAGGAACTACTCTCCACATTTCATAGACGAGAAAACTAAGTTTCCAAGTTAAAAAGGGACTTGCTTAAGGGCAGAGAGTTATTGAGTAATATAGCCAAGATTTGAACTCAATTTCGTCTGATCTTGAAGTTCTTTCTACCACTCTACACTGACAGAATTCTGCCCCCTCCATTCTCATAAGTCATAGAAGAAAAGAAAAGCAGGAATTCTCATTCAGATTTCACAGCTGTGCTGTTCAATATGGTAGGCACTATCATCCACATGTAGCTGTTTGAATTTAAATGAACCAAAATTGAATGCAATTCAAAATTTACTTCCTCAGTAGTTCTAGCCACAGTTCAAATGATCATAAACCACATGTGGCTAGTGGCTAGTATAAGTAGACAGGGAGGGTCTCCAGAGATTTAATCAACTTGAATGATCAGCCTATTTTACAGCCTCCTTCCCTGCAGCCTGTTTCTTCCTAAGTTTTGTGTGGAATGCAGTCACTTTGTTGGTTAAAACCAGCTCTGACAGACCCCAAAAACTTACAGATGAATCACAATGAACTTTCCTCATTACCATGCTAAAACCTCTACCCTGGGTGAAGCTACAGTTTCATTATCACAACATGTGACCTAGGTGTTGGTGTAATGAGTTACTGCATCTGTGCAACTGGGACCCCTCCTCTACCTGCAATGATGCACCCTCTCCTCCCTCCATCACCCATAAAACCATCCTGTTACTTTCCCTCAGGAAGTCATTGCTTTAGAGAATACTCACAGTGTCCTCCTTACTCGTGTGAAGTAACATAGCTCCTATTGATCAAAACTTGTGTTCTCATGGAGAGTCATTTGTTACTGACAAAGTGAACAAACACTGTTTTTTGTGGCTAATATTATCATATTGGATAATGCAAGTATAAAACTCACAGAAAGGTCTACTAGACATTTCTGGTCTAGAGAAATTAAGGAGAAGTCTGCCTTTACAGGATATTATCAAGATAAAAGTAGAATATGGCAAATGTAACAAGCCTGCTTAGTAAAGCAGTAGCAAATCAAGGTCTCTGTAGTTCTGCCTTAACATATGGACACGTATTGATTATCTATTCCCCACATCAATGATTTACATATCAACGAGCAATGAGATAGAAGAGAAACTGCACTGATTCTGAAGCTGTAAGTTGAAGTCCCAGCTTAGTCTCTGACTCTGTGACCTTGAACAATCTTCTTTTCTCTTGCACAGCAAAATGAAGGGGTTTAAGTCAAAAGCCCTTACAGACCTTATGTTCTTTGGGTCTGTGAATCAATGGCTACATTTTCACTAAATTAATTTGCACATCTCTGTGAAGGCAGACTTGTGGAAAATTTGCCAGGAATTTGGATTATGAAATTCCAGCCTGTCTGTACTAAGTGCACAAAAAGAGTGAGAGCATGAAGACTAAGAAAAAGACACTTACTCCTTGGCTTGAAGAGGGCCTTTAATATGTGTGTTTGCTCAATACTTGTTCATGTACCTCTTTGTATTTTGGCAATCTGTCTGCCTTCTGTTGCTGGATCCTAGAGGGCAAAGTTGATGGCTATAACTATACAATGCCAGCCAAAACAGTTTAAAAAAAAGATAAATTTTGCTCTGGCAAGTCACCCCTTCTGAAAAGAAAAGTAATACTTTGATTCATTCAATAAATAATTAGTGGGCACTGTGTGCCAGACACTGTAATGGTGAGCAAAAACTGATCTGGTACTGAACCTTCTCTGCCCAAGGGGGAGACCTTTGGCTTATTGTAACTTTTCCCAGCTAGAAACTTATGGAGTCTCTGGCTTTATATGATACCAACACAGATATTTCAGACAAGAGAAAACCTTTTTTATCATTTGGCTACCTGACACTCCATGGAACAAAAAAAGCTTTGAGAAGAAATCATAAAATTAATGAGCTGTTTAACATGCTGAAGACCAGCTTCTGAATCTGAGGAACTCAGAGCACGCAATACTAGAAACCAATACTCCCCCTTCCTTTCTTCATCCCCCAGGTCCACAACCCGTGTTTTCTTGGCTTTCTTGCTTCATACTACACCTTTGTCCCCTTTCCATTTCCCACAGGTTGACTCCCACTTTCTCAGAGTCTTGCCTTTCGAATCATCGGGGAAGAAAAATAAAATCTATGGCTCTATATTAGGCTTCTGGTGTGTCAAGCCCAGTGTTTTCATTTTTGCCATTTCACTATGTGCAACACAACCCCTTGAGGTTGCAGTTACTTACTCCACTAGATAGATGAGGAAATGTAAGGTCAGAGAGAGTAAGTACTTATCCAAGCCTAAAAAAGCTAGTGGACTTGAAAGCTGAGAGTTAAACTCATTTCTTCTACACATATGGCTCATTATTTTGCTTAGGCTTCCAGTGACATAAAACCACTCACTACCTTAGCGAATGAAGCACTAACATGACCAGGGCACATAATGCCTTAGCCTACTTACCAAAGCAAATCTATTTAATTCTGCATATATTTATGATGTACCTACTGAGTAGCAGCCCTTTGTGAACAGCAATCAATTGCTGCTATTTAAAAGTATGAATTATGGAGCCAGACATCCGGGTTTGAGTCCAAGCTCCGTATTTGCTGTATGAAATTGATAACGACCTCAAGGACATAAAAATGAATCAGACAGGGACCTTGCTTTCCAGGTCTCTCAATGAAAATTTCAGCTTCTGGCCGGACATGGTGGCTCACACCTGTAATCCCAGCACTTTGGGAGGCTGAGGCAGGTGGATAACCTGATGTCAGGAGTTCGAGACCAGCCTGGCCAACATGGCAAAACACTATCTCTACCAAAAATACAAAAGTTTTTTAAAAATTAGCCGGGCATGGTGGCATGCATATGTAATCCCAGCTACTCGGGAGGCTGAGCCAGGAGAATCGCTTGAACATGGGAGGTTGACGTTGCAGTAAGCTGAGATCACACCACTGCACTCCAGTCTGGGCAACAGAGTGAGACTCTGTTTAAAAAAAAAAAAAAAAAAAAAAAAAGGAGAAGAAACAAAGAAAAAGAAAAGAAAATAGCAACTCCAACCTCACACATAGTAAGTGCTCAATCATAAAATAATTACTTTTGTTTCACTCATTCAAGAAGCATTTATTGATGCCCACTGTATACCAGACTGTATTTCTGTACCTCCTGGATCTCAAAGTGAGAATGAAGAAGGCAGAGCACTCAGCAAGTTCTAATATGCTATATTGTCAAAGCTGAAGAGGTATTTAATGATTAGTTAGTCCCAAATTTTCTGAGTGAACTAAGACGGCCACTGAGGCTCAGAGAAAGGTGGAGCCTTACCCATGGCTATATAGCCAACAATAACAGAGTTAAGACTAATTGCCTTACTGTGGAAATGGAAGCCAGAGAAGTCAAAATAGCTATTGAAAGTTATAGAGCAGATCTGAATCAATCAGCAATCAAAAGACTCTGAACTGCCACTCAAGCACCTCTTTCTTATTTTGCTGTGACTTCATGAGCCCATGCCCCTATTCATACCTTCCCATCTACCACAGTCCCAGTTAAACCATCTGAGTCACTGTCAGTCATTAGGCAGAATAGATTTCTCACCCATTCACCTCTATCAGTTCCCTGCGAAGCACTTCTGTTTCCTTACTTGTGTTCATCAGACACAACAGAAAACAAAAAGCCACTGTAACACCTGAATAATACCTGTGGGAAGGAGGCAACCCCCGGTACCATTAGCTTATTAGCTTATCTTTTTACTTGCCCAAAATGATGAAAGGAATTTTCTGACATTGTTCCATTCTAAAGGAGGCAACTGAGTTTAATTAAAGGTATAGCTATGGGCATGTCTGGAAAACAAGCCCAGGTTTCTAAATTAATAAAGCAACAGGGCTGATTATCAGGGTGGTTTACTCCCAAGCACAGAGTCTCCAGTTTCCTTGAGCCAGTACACTCACCCTCCACACTCATTCTCAGGTTAGGACTTAGGGCACAGAATGTCAGTTGTGCAAGGCTCTCAACCTGTGTGTGTATGGAAGTGGGTGTCTGCGGATGTGATGCAATAGCGTAGTGGAGTCTATGAAGTAACATTTGGCATGTAAGTGCATTTTTCAAAGTAGACAGTTCATGGAATTTAACAAATTCTCAATAAGATCCATGATCCAAAAAGTTAAGAATCACTAGTTCTATTTCTGCTTTTCTTTTAACAGGAAAACAATTCTGGGGAAAGAAGAATTTACCCAAAGTCACCTGGTTAGTAGAGACAGAATGACAACTAGCAATTAGGCCTTTTGAATAGGAAACCAGTGTGTTTTCCTTTTTGCTATTACAGTGAGTCTAAAGCCTTCACTCTGTGAACTCTAAAATGTTGTATATAGCTGCAGTTTCGCAGATCTCCTCCAGGTAGCGCTATCAGGCCTGCCCTCCATCATTCTTCTCTTACCTGCTACGTTCCATCTATTCAGGGTCTTGCCAAATTACTTAATAGGTCTGAGGAACCAAATCTATGTTGAAATATTAATAATAAATAAATAAATGCTATAATTAATTAAACATAATTAATTATAAATAAATAAATCACAAAAGGTGACTTTAGCCTTCCCAAGAGGCCTTTGAACAAAAAGTCCCAATATATAATGGCTTATAATTATCATCACTATTAATCTTTATGATTCTACTGAAATAGTGCTGGGAAGGGAGTCAAGATACTGGGGTTCAAGTCTTGGCTGTCCTCTCTCCTAACTAGGTCATCTGGGACAAGTTGTTTAACTTTTCTAGACCTCAGTTGTACATACCTCACATTGTATGTAAAATTCCTCAAATATATTAGGCACCCAATGCAAAAGTCTCTTGATGAAATAACCAGATTCTGATTCCAGTTTTGTGTCCCCACTCCATTATCAAGTTTTTAAAAACTATTTTTTAATTGTATAATAATACACATAACATAAAACTTAGCATTTTTAACCATTTTAAAAGGTGAAATTCAGTGGTATTAAGTGTCTGTGATCAACTTTTAGAAGACGTTGAAAATTGGCAACAAAAAAGCTCCGTGACTTTTTACAAAATACACTTCCAGAATATGGCCTGAATTATTCTTAGCGCATATCCAGCTCAGTCTATGACACTGTCTCCAGTGCCTTACCCAGTCCTGGGTCATAACAGCAGGGATTCAGAAGAGGCCCTGCAAAATCCCAGTCATCACGTAAGGAGCATTGGTCTGGGAACCTGAACGTGGATTTGGGCAAGCTCCTGTGACTTACCCCTTCTTTCCTCAACCCAACCTCAGTATTCCCTTATATATTATAGTAAGATTGGTCTACATGATCATTAAAATTTCTTCCAGATTAGACATTCTTGTTGATATACCAGAAATATGATAGACTCTAGAATCACAGGGACATGGATTCAAGTCCCAGGACTACCATCTGCTTAACTGCATGACCTTGAACACTGTGAAGGTTCATTTTCTGTGTCAACATATCTACGATATAGTACTCAGTTATTTACTTAAACACTAATTTAGGTGTTTTGTGGAAGTATTTTGTAGAAGTGGTTAACATCTACAATCAGTTGACTTTAACTAACAGAGATTACCCTCAATAATGTGAGTGAACCTCATCTAATTAGTTGAAGGCCTCAAGGTAAAAAATTCCTTCCTTACACCTTATAAAAAATTAATTCAAGATGGATTAGAGACTTAAATGTTAGACCTAAAACCATAAACACCCTAGAAGAAGACCTAGGCAATACCATTCAGGACATAGGCATGGGCAAAGACTGCACGACTACAACACCAAAAGCAATGGCAACAAAAGCCAAAGTAGACAAATGGGATCTAATTAAACTAAAGAGCTTCTGCACAGCAAAAGAAACTACCATCAGAGTGAATAGGCAACCTACAGAATGGGAGAAAATTTTTGCAATCTACCCATCTGACAAAGGGCTAATATCCAGAATCTACAAAAAACTTAAACAAACTTACAAGAAAAAACAAACAAACAACCCCATCAAAAAGTGGGCAAAGGATATGAACAGACATTTCCCAAAAGAAGACATTTATGCAGCCAACAGACACACGAAAAAATGCTCATCATCACTGGTTATTAGAGAAATGCAAATCAAAACCGCAACGAGATACCATCTCACGCCTGTTAGAATGGCAATCATTAAAAAGTCAAGAAATACCAGATGCTGAAGAGGATGTGGAGAAATAGGAACACTTTTACACTGTTGGTGGAAGTGTAAACTAGTTCAACCATTGTGGAAGACAATGTGGCAATTCCTCAAGGATCTAGAACTAGAAATACCATTTGACCCTGCAATCCCATTACTGGGTATATACCCAAAGGATTAGAAGTCATACTAATATAAAGACACAAGCACACGTATGTTTATTGTGGCACTATTCACAATGGCAAAGACTTGGAACCAACCCAAATGTCCATCAATGATAGACTGGATTAAGAAAATGTGGCACATATATACCATGAAATACTATGCAGCTATAAAAAAGGATGAGTTCATGTCCTTTGCAGGTACATGGATGAAGCTGGAAACCATCATTCTGGGCAAACTATCACAAGGACAGAAAACCAAACACCGCATGTTCTCACTCATAGGTGGTAATTGAACAATGAAAACACTTGGACACAGGGAGGGGAACATCACACACCAGGGTCTGTAATGGGGTGGGGGTCTGGGGGAGGGATAGCGTTAGGGGAAACACTTAATGTAAATGATGAGTTAACTGTACACTGGGGACTGTTCTAGGAACTGGGAATCCATGTCCTCAAGGAGTTTATTATCTACTGTTTGGAGACAGACAGTTAAAAAATAAACATAAAACTTATTTTATGCGTGTTTCAAGATATCACATGTACCCCCAAAATATGTACAACTAAGATATATTATAAAAATACAAAAAGGACATAAAAATAAATTATACAGCATATCAACTTTTCTGAATCACCAATTTATCCTCTGCAAAAAATAGGAGTATTCATAATCATGAATATAAAAGGCCTAGAACATAGGAAGTCAGTAAATGGTAGACATTATTATGAGTCCATGATTACACTATGGTTTTGATGAATTTAAAGGCAGTTTTGTAAACTCAGATTTTTTTCAATTTCTTCTAGAGCAAACATGTCCTATAGGAGCAGTAATATAGCTGATTTAGAAGCAGCAAAACAACTGGATTTGGAATCAAAAGATGGGCTTTGAGTCTCATTTAAGTTATTAGTTATGTTACCTTCAGCAAGTCATTTAGTCTATCTGAACATCAGTTTTTCTGTATATAGAAAAGAGGTAATAATTCTCCCTCATAGTGTTCCAGGAGAAGTAAGATCCTAAGTGTCAGTAACTCGAGAACAAGAATGGTGGTAAACTGCTTAGAAACCTCTCTATTGACCAGAATGTTTTAGTTAACCAGAAGAGTTTGTTCCCTGCTCCTGCCTCCTCCACACATACATCCTTGTTCTTCATTAGAGGAATATTCCTGTATTAGTCAGTTACCAACTCAGGTTTGTTTTCTGCCCTGAAGTCATTCAAGAGTAACCATGATTGGGGAATGGTTCCAACTTGAAACTAACAATTGGTCATAAATCTCAAATAAAGCCAGTTTTGTCATCCACAGGCATAGACCTCCACAGGGCTAGGAATGGCACATGCAGCTGATGTGTTTCATGGGGCCATAAAGACTATAATATAAAACTTTTCAGTTATTTGCGTGATGGAGATAAGAAGGGGCCTCTGACCAAAGAATAAAAGCATAAGGGGCACCAGAGTTATTTCAGCCATTTATTTCACTGATACAGTGGCCCTGTGATCATGTTCTATGGATATTTCCAGGACTTTGGAAAATCCTACGAATGGTGTTATCCCACTGCCTTCTAATTTCTGATAGGGTTCCTTCCACTACTTTTAATTTGAAAAGACAATATAAATTATTATCCTCCACAGTCTAACACTGTCTAACCCCAACTCCAATCTCACCCCTGTATTACTAGAGAAATCTATAGGTCCCTTACTTCTTCCCATTTGCTACCTTCTGGATGATCAGGTTTAATCTGGTAATCTGGTTTATTTCAGTCATTCCTCTCTCGCATTATTTTCTCCTGATTACTTCTTCAGATTTGTTCATCTCTCCTACAAAATTTATTTCCCATAAAGGAAGGAGGGTGAGCATGGCTCCTCCAAGTTAAGTTTTTTCTTTACTTTCCTAGCTGTGAAAGACATGGGTCTGCTGGTTTCTTTATTTGTCTATCATAAAGTAAGCACATCTCCAAAAGACAGACATACATTTTGTTTCCTCAGACCCAATATTTTTTAAACTCAGATTGAGGAATATAGAGCATGGAACCAGATTTGCCCTTGAAATTAGTGGATCTTGATTATTCTGCAGAGAAGGAGATTTTTGTTCTTTCATAATTCACCCTTTGAGTCTACAGAATTAATAAATAATAAAAATAGATCTACAGAATTAATAGACAGAATCACACCTTTAATGGCTACATTTGTGGGTGGGGAGGTCTCTCTTTGACGAGGGATGACAATTACTCCTACCAATTTGCTTAGTCAAATCCACTTCTTCTGCCTGCTGAAGAAAGAAAGGGCGATCATTTGGTCGATTTCAGGCAGAAAGACCACAACAAACTTCATATTCTGTCAATTTTAGCTATTTACAACTCTTTGTTCAAGCTATATGTGAAGGCCAGAGTGAATAAAGCACAACATGGCATAAGGATAACATGGCCTGTCAGCATAGGTGAAGGTCAAGTGCTTTGCATGCTCAAAGCTCAGATTAAGTGCCAGAAAATGGAGAGACATTGAGCAGGGATGAGAGAAACACAGGCCAGGAGAGAGATTTTAAGAGACTTCATAATAAATACAATAAGTCTTCATTCAAATACAAATACTTATTGAGTACCTACTATGTGCCAAGCACTGTTCTAGGTGCTTAGAATACAGAAGAGAGCAAAATAAACAAAAATATCTGCCTTTCTGAAGTTTGTATCCCAGTGACAGGCTCATTTTCTGTGTCAACATACTTAGGGTACTAGTACCCTAAGAAGTGAGAAAGAAAGACAATAATCTGTAACCCCTAAAAAATAAAGTATGTCAATCTATTTGAGATGATAAATTACATGGAAATGGAAAATTTAGGGAAAAGCAGGGCAAAGGGTGTCAGGAGTTCTAGAGGTGGAGGCAGTTTGCAATATTAAATAGGGTGCAATATTAAGTAGGCTTTATTTGAACAAATATTTGAAGGAGAGGAAGGAGTGAGCAATAAAGCTGTCAGGGGCAGGGACTGAGAGTATTTCAGACAGAAAGAGCATTCCTAGCTAAGTTAGGAGCATGTCTATTGCATGCAAGGAACAGCAAGCAGGCCATTGTGGCTAAAGTGGCAAGATATAAGGAGAGAACAGTAAGAGAAGGTGTCAGAGAAGTAATGAGAAAACAAAGGGGATGGATTTTGACTTTTCTTTCTGTGTGAGATGGGAGCCTTTGCAGAATTGTGAGGAGAGGACTGCTCTAATATAAGTTCTGCAACTGAAGTACTATGTGACCTTAGGCCAGATCTGTCTCATAAATAAGACTCAGATTCTTGATTTGTATAATGAGTGTGATAGACAAAAACAGTATTTTAAAAAAATCTTTCAAGACCAGGAACCTCGTTTTATAATAGAGTCTCTCCGCATTATTTCTCTACTCCAACACAATAGAATACTATGCTGCTATTAACAGTGATTGAATATATCTATCAAGTAAATCTTTTAGTGAAAGTCTAGCATATAAAGTAGATAAAAGTTGAGCTGCTTTGGTTGAAGCAAGGTGAAGTACTGGAAGTAGAATATTACCTTCTTTCATTCCAGAGATGCCCTGAGGGTATTTCTCCAAAACCCTAAGATGTAAGAAGTACAGTTTTAAGTCTTGTCCCACTTCTGTGGTTTCCAAACTGTGTTTCTTAAAGTTTATTTGCAAGAGAGATATTTCAAAAGCTTTACAAATACTTAGTTTGTAATTAAAAAAAAAAAAAACAAAAAACTGTTTTCAAGCTGAGTGCGGTGGTTCATGCCTGTAATCCCAGCCCTTTGAGAGGCCGAGGTGAGAGGATTTCTTGAGTCCAGGAGTTCGAGACTAGTCTGGGCAACATAGTGAGGCTTCAATCTCTATTAAAAAATAGTTTTCATTCAGTTATTAGAAATAGTAATAACAACACCACACATGAACAAATAGTTATATGTTCACTTTTTTCATCATCGAGGCAGCCTTATTCTTATTGACTTTATAATAAATAAATGTTATATATTTGAACTTACAAAATAAGTTTGTGATAATAAAATATTACTTTTATGTTTTAAAGTATATATTAGGGCTTTTCATAATAGTAACTTTATAAAAAGAGTTTCGCTGCCAAAAGACAAAAACAAAATAAAACAAACAAAAAAACAAAACTTGAAAATCTGTAGGCTTTCTTAATTTCTTACTGCTTACTTTTAGCACTAACAACAGAAGCAATAACAGCAATGACAAAAGCTAACTCTCACTCTGCCAAGCAGTGGGTTCAGTTCTTCTCTCAGACCAAGTAATCATCATCAGTACTGGGACTTGTTAAGTGGATAAATGCAAATAAAATGCAAATAATACATTAATAGTACCAAAGTGATAATGATGCCCACAGACTCCAACGGTTTCTTTGTTCTGATTCTGCCAGTCTTCCCTTAAAGCGAGGTGCTCAAATAAAGACCCCAGCCTCTGCAATGGACACATTTGCTTTCTCTTTCCTCTACACTGGCAGCTCTCTGGCCAGAGTAATATCTTCATCTTCAGCCATTGAACACCAGCTGGGATGAAGATTAGCACCTCTTTCCTCATAAAGTTCCCCCACTTTATGAGGATAACAACCTTATTTTCCTTTCATCAGCTAATTTCTCTGGAATCCTCTGCCTGCTATCAGATTGCTGCCATCTGCTTGAGCCACTCTGCCTGCCAAGCGGACTGCTTCCAGTCTCATAAGGTGGGAAGCTCTGGGTAGTGGGAACAAAAAATGCCAAACTGACTGCTCACGAGAGGCAAGGCCCAGCTAGTGCTGAAAGAGAGATGATGAGGCATGCTGGTTAGTCAGAAGGTAGGTTATATTTGGTTCTGGTGACTGCATCGACTCCCCAAGGGTCACCAACATGGTGATTCTTCCTGCCTGACTATTCTCTTAGGAGGACATGCCAACCAAAGACCTCACATTTCACTCAGCGAAAACCAAAGGTCCACACTATCTGCTCCCTCACCCCCTTACCTCTCTGATGGTATATCGTGCTTATTTCTCTCTTACTCACTCCTCTTCAGCTACTGGTTTTCTTGCTGTTCCTCGAACACACCAGAAATGCTCCCACATCAGCAAGGGTCAGACCATTCCCCAAGAAATCCACCTGGCTCATTACCTCACTTCCTTCAGATATTTGCTCAAATGTTACTTTTCAGGTTATACCTTTCTGACCCTTCTACTTAATATTGAAACTGCCCCCTCCCCTACTAATAATTTTTACCTTTTTCCACTTTATTTTTCTTTATCACATTTGTCACCAGTTGACATACTTTATATTAATTTATTTATTGTCTCTCTCCTTCTACTAGAAGGTAGGTTCCATGAAGGCAGATCATTTATTTTGGTCACTGTTCTATCCCCAGTACCTAAAATAGTGCCTGACATACAGTACATGCTCAGTACAAACTTGTTGAACGAATGGATAAGATTTAGGTTTGAAAGACATGCAGATACCTACTTGATGCACCCTCTGGATTGAGTGTCGGAGGGGTGAGTTCAATTGTGGTTCTATCATTCACTAGCTAATATGAATAATAATATCATTCACTAGCTAATAATGAATAAATCATTACAATTTTTATGAATCTCAGTTTTCTCATATTGATGTAGTGATTGTTATAATGACCAAATAAAAGTACACCTGGAAATCATGAAACTCTAGATGAATGATATTCTTACATAAAACCTTTATGGCCCTCCCTAACAAAAGATTACCCAACTCTAAAAAGCTCCAGGCGCAGAAGGGTACCTGTTTCTTCATACCTTTGCCAGCACTGAATATTATTAACTTCTTTGCTTTTATCAATATGAGAGATGAAAATAATGTTTTCTTCTTTCAATGTGCATGCTTTCAATTATACATATTACAGCATATTTTCCGATGTTTGCTGACCATTAAATTATCTTTGTCATAAATCTTCTGTTCTTACTTTATATCCATATTTTTGTTGTGTGATTGATTGCCATTTTCTTATTAATGTATGAGTTCTTTGTAGACTATAAAAATTAGCCATTTATCTGGTATGCATAGTAGCGAATGTGCTTCCTTTATCACCATTTCTATTTCCCTTGCTCATCATTTGTATTCTTTTTTTTTTTTTTTTTTGAGACGGAGTCTCGCTCTGTCACCCAGGCTAGAGTGTAGTGGTCGGATCTCAGCTCACTACAAGCTCCGCCTCCCGGGTTTACATCATTCTCCTGCCTCAGCCTTCCGAGTAGCTGAGACTACAGGTGCCCGCTACCTCGCCCAGCTAGGTTTTTTTTTCTGTATTTTTTAGTAGACACGGGGTTTCACTGTGTTAGCCAGGATGGTCTCGATCTCCTGACCTCGTGATCCGCCCGTCTTGGCCTCCCAAAGTGCTGGGATTACAGGCTTGAGTCACCGCGCCCGGCCTCATCATTTGTATTCTTAACTTTGTTTCTAGATTGTTTCTTGTTATACAGAAGGAGGTTTTTAAATTATTATTTTAATGTGGTGAAATATATTCATTTTTGTATGGGTTCTAGATTTTATGTCTTGCTAGAAAGGTCTTCACCATTACAAGATTATAAATACATTTACTGATGTTTCCTTAAATAATTTTTATGACTTTTTTATGTTCATATCTTTAATACATCTATGATTTATTTTGGTGTGAGTGATGATTATTATTTTCTGAACAGTCAGTTTTTCAAGACCATTGATCAAATAAACACTCCACCATGGATCAGAAATGTAACCTTTATAATATGCTAAATTTCCAAAAATATTTATTTGGGTATATTTCAGGACTCTCTTGTTACACTGATTTCTCCGTTTCTTTTCCAGTACCAAACTGGTTTAATATTTATAGTATTATACACACACACACACACACACATATATATATATATGAATGGTATATGACGGTGAGACAGGGAGAACAGGATGAAGTCAGACCTACCAAATGTATACATATATATATATATATATATATATATATATATATATCCTGTTCTGCCTCACTCACTGCTCATATCTATCATCATATTACTCTCTTCTAGTTCAGAATTTTTCTGCTATTTTGCACATACAATGTAGTAGCGTTTTTTTCTAAATTTCCTCCAACATCTTTGTCAGTAAATCACTCTTAATGTTTTACAATTTTAGAGATGGTAGGCTGGGCGCAGTGGCTCACACCTGTAATCCCAGCACTTTGGGAGGCCAAGGCGGATGGATCACGAGGTCAGGAGATCGGGACTATCCTGGCTAACACGGTGAAAGCCTGTCTCCACTAAAAATACGAAAAATTAGCTGGGCGTGGTGGCGGGCACCTGTAGTCCCAGCTACTTGGGAGGCTGAGGCGTGAACCCGGGAGGTGGAGCTTGCAGTGAGCCAAGGTCGCACCACTGCACTCCAGCCTGGGTGACACAGCAGGGCACCGTCTCAAGAAAATAATTTTAGAGATGGTATAGTAATATATTTTCATTCGTGTATAGCTTATCTTAAGAACCTTTTTTTCTTTGTATAGGTTATGCACATTTTTTGGGGGGCTTCCTAAAAAGTTTCTCTCTTTTGTTTGCCATTATAAATATTATTTTATTATATTTTCTATCTGATTGTATATAGGAAAGCTGTTGATTATATGTAATAAATTTGTAACTATCCATCTTGCTGAATTATCTTATTGTTTTGAAGAGTTTTTAGCAATTTATCATCATTGGGTATACAACCATATATATCTGGAAAGCAAATAAAAGTTATTTTCTAATATTTATAACTTTTATTTCTTTCTCCTCTAATTGCATTGGCTAGTACTTCAGAACACTATTAAATAATAACAGAGATAAGCTGCATTCATGTCTTGTTCCATTTGATGGAACTACTTCTAGTGTTACTACATTAAGAATAATGCAAGCATATATATGCTATGGATTCACATATTTCCTTTTTTAGAAGTTAATAATGCATGTTGGAGTTTGTCATTTTTTTTTCTTTTTTGAAAACTATTGAGACATAAAACAGTTGTTCTCGTTTGAGCTCTTAATATGCCATATTTTAATAATGAATTTCTTAATAATAAAACATCCTTGGCCAGGCATGGTGGCTCATGCCTGTAATCCCAGCATTTTGAGAGGTTGAGGCTTGCAGATCACTTGAGCCCAGGAGTTCGAGACCAGCCTGTGCAAAATGGTGAAAAACCCTGTCTCTACTTAAAAAAAAAAAAAAAAAAATAGCTGAGTGTGGCAGCCTGTGCCTATAAGTCTCAGCTACTCAGGGGAGACTGAGGCAGGAGAATCACTTGAATCCGGAGGCAGAGGTTGAAGTGAGCCAAGATCACCACACTGCACTGGGTGACAGGGTGAAACCCTGTCACAACAACAAAAACTCTTGCATATGTGGGATGAACTCTACTTTGTCATAGTATAATTAATCCAGCAATACAAGCGTACACTCTTTTATTCACAATTACAAAATTAAAAACTCTTTGAAAGTAAAAAATAGTTTATCCGGCAGCAAAAGTTGATCTGACCTGATGCAAGATTATTTATCCTAATTACTGTTACTCTGCATATGTTTGCTACTGAAATATTAAAATATTTGAATATGTGATGTTTCCCAGGCCACTGGGAGAGTTGTATAATAAACAATGAAGACAGCATGTTACACTTCTGAAATCCCAAACACTCTAACGTTTGAAACACTTTGGCCCCCATGGTGGCATATAGGAGATTGCAGACCTACATTACATGATGAAGTGCAGGGGGAGAGACTGGAGGCAGAGGAACCCATCTTTAAGCTGAGTTTTTAATGATGAGTACAAGTTCATATGAGAAAGAAAGGAACAGAATTCCTGGCAGAGGCACGAAAAGGCTTAGTACATTGTGAGAAGAGTGAGAAGTTCATTATAGCTGGAGGGTAGGGTGTATGGAGGGAATGAGTGCTGGGAGATGAGGGTAGACAGATAAGTTTGGACTGAATTATGAAAGTCCTTGCATGCTCAGAAGTGTGAACTAAACTTTCTTGTGTCTGAGACAATTCTATAATAATTGAGGGTGTGGGAGAAGATGGAGATAAGTATTGGGGTTGGGCAAAGACAGGAGTTAGAGTTTGGGAAGGAAGGAAACAACAGTCTGTGAATACCCTAAAGACTAAATGTGACACATTCCACATTGAAAGGGACAGGCGGAATCTCCTCTTAGGGTCCAGCCTTCCCCAAAAGTCTAAAATAGTTAAGACTAGAGTCCAAAAAGTAGATCCCAACCTAATGTTATTTACATGAAGCAACCCTACCTAATCTAACAGGGAAATGGGAGACACCATAGAAAATGATTAGGGCTGAGTAAGATGTTGAAGTAGCTGAAGTTTGAACAAACTGTGGAAGCACTACGCAGGATAAGACAAAAATGGATACACTTGAATATAGAGTACAGTGGCACTGAAAAATTATGGATACAAAACTCTGTCATTTCTCATTTCTCTGAGTCTGAGTTCTTTCATATGTAAAAAACACATCACAAAAGTAATTTTATATGGTTTTTGTGAGGATTAATCTATATAAATGAGATGAAATTTTAATATTTTGTGTTTGCAACTATAGTTGGGAAAATGCTGCTAGCCAGAATTTCATTACACTTGGTGGGTTCAGAATGATCTGGTTTAAAATATAGGCTCTGTAATGTGCTTGAAATTCTCTTTGGTGGTACCTAGGGGTACTCAAAAAATGGGCAATCATTTTCCAGATCAAGTGAAATCAATGATGAATTTTCACAAAATATGGAGAATATTGAAATATTCTTATGTTTTATATAAGCATATCTTAAGTAGTCTGTATATTAGTATGTATTACATATATTATATAAATATATATTTATACTCATAGGAATGTATTAAATATTCTGTATTCATGTCTTAACATATAGACAAAAAGACGTACCTGAAATTCACTCTTACCTCCACGCCTACACTTTGCATGTCATATTGGTTTAGCTTTTTTCCAGCAGATCTGTAGATATGAAATGTGACCTTCTCTACCAGACACAGCATCCTGAGAGACCTACTTCTGTATCCTCACTCTGATTTTTTCTGTCTCTGGATGCAGTCCTGCTAGGCCAGTCTGCCTTCTCTAACCTCCTTTGAATTCTGGTGAATATAGTGTTCTACTACTCACTACAAAATTTATCACCTTCTCTCCCTCTAACAAGGAGAAAGTTGATAGTCTCTGAGGTGTACAGTGTGTTGATTTAATTAAGATGAAGTGGTGATAGGCTAGGGACCTGCTGGTGCTAAGAGAGATGAACAGAAAGCTTCCCTGCAGCTCAAGCCACTCATCCATCAACCTATGTCCCTACTCTCAGTCTAGTGAAGAAGAAATTAAAGTAATTGAAACAGATACACAAAGAAAGCATATTCCACACAGTATGATACGTGTGTAGATGAAGATAAGCATGGAGTAGTATGGGACCAAATTTAAGGGAATCCAGCCCAGAGGGAGTGGGAGAAGGGAGAGGAGAGGTAGTGAATAAAAGTTTCAGGAAGGACATAACGACCACTTAAAAGATGACCAAGGTTATCAAGTTACAAGTGGTGATTCAGTCTAGGATGAGATAGGGGCATCTCAGGCATTGGGACATACTAAGCAAAGGCACAAATCAAATAGATATACTCGAGTTAAAAGTTGTGAGAGGATGAAATAAGAAGAGACCTAGAAGAGGGCAATATCTGGATAAAGGAGATACATGTAAAACACGTGAAAAAGAACAGAGAGAAATGAGGAGACACTCAAACAGGGAAATAATGTAGTCAGAACTATGGTGAATGGACATAACCTGGTAGAATTATAGTGCATACATTTGTGAGAGGTAAGTAGACAACAAGGAAATTAGTTAGGCATCAAGGTAAGAAATCATGTGGGCCTGAACCAAGCCGTAGTAGAAGAAGCTGAAGTACTTGTAGTTGTTTCCTGTACTATGTGAAGCCAACAATTTGGCTGATAGATTATATGGGCCCAGGGTTGCTGAAACACTTATTGTGACCATGGCATTTCAGAAGTTATAGATATTATGTAAGGCAATTTTATAAGTCTATCTGTTCAGTTTTTTCATTTTGTGTTCTTATATTACCCACCTGTCAAAGGTTTCTGGAACCTTCCTCATTACAGGAATCAAATGCCAATATTCCCTCAATCTCAGATGTTCCTTTTAGTTGAGTCACTTGTGCTTCCACCAAGCTCGACTGTAAAACTGAATTAAAACAATTATATAAAGCTGGCTTGTGTTGGCTCCAGAAACATTCCTGATGCATCCTGGGGCCTGCTCTTGTTAAGCTCTGCTACCCACGACTGCCCTGGAGTTTGGATTCCCGACTTGTTTTGACTTGGCATTATTTCCTGATCACCCTTTGTTGGCTCTGGTGATTCAGTTTCTCAAACGGTCATGGGTTTTTGAGCCTAATTGACCTGACCCTTCTTTGGATTTGTCGATCTAGTCTAATTCTGAAGCTTCTGGCACTTTTTTTCCTGCCCACTCCCATCATGCCCACTAGTAGACGAGTGAGATTGTTCTCTTTGAGAAGCCTGGTAGAATTTCCCTCAGCCAATCTGAAGGCATTTATTTGGAGCTATGTTTCCTAAATTGCACTCAGTAGAACACTGGCATTTTGGAAAGTGTCAAAAGCTGTTCTACGAACAGGAAGGATCTGCGATTATATGTTTGGAGAAGCCTGCTTTTTCTAGTCCTCCTGTGGAGATTGAGAACAACCAACATATTTTAATGGTTCTGAGGAACCCCTTTGTAAAGAAATGTTTAATGTTTAACCCAGTTCTTCTAAGCTTAGTTGGGTAAGGAAACATTTCATTTCTCACAGAATGCTTATGGAAATGATGTAGTATATTACAGTTTTGGAAATGCCAGTTTTACATTTGGACCACTTCAGCATCTTTTAAAACACCATAAGAAAATGAGATGGTGGAAAGAATGGAGGTTTGGAGTGGCCTGGTTTCCAGCCTTTGTTACCCAACCCACTTGTTTGGCTTATACTTGTTTGACCTTGAACAACTTCCTCTACATCTCTGAGATTTCCCCCCATCTGTAAAAGTGACAAAGAACTATTAACAACAGAAACAATGAAATTATCATTTAATTAGGGCTCATTATATGCTAGGTAACTCTTGAGCTATAAAACTTCATACAAATGTCAATTGTTACAAACCATGTGAATGGTTTTTATTTCTGGTTCCAATTATTTTATCTCATTTTCTTCCCTTTGATAACCAAGGTTTTGTGGTAAATAACCTCAGTAATCTCATTTTTTTAATCTGAGTGACAGAGTCAGACTTGAATCTTTCCAAGCCCAGTGTTTCTGCTTTCTGCCTTCTCTCTCATGAGAGCCTTTCCACTTTTCCCGTCTGCTTTTGGAAATTTTGGAATTGCTCAAGTGCCATTGCTTTTTTAGTTACCTCACCAAATCTGATATTTTATTGTGGCAGTATGTATTGAAATGGAATCTCTCCAGTTTTAAATTGCTTATACTGATAAAAACCGTATTTTTATAGGTAGCAACAGCAAGGGTATGAGGTGACTTTGCATTATGTATTTTTAATTTTAGTTGTTTTCCAAAAAAAATTATATGACATGTATTCTACACCAGACACTGTTCTAAATCCATTAAAAAGATTAAGTCATTTAATCCTCATCAAAAGCCTGTTCAGTAGATATCATTATTATTCCAATTATAAAAGCAGACAAGACTGAGACAAGTTAATTAGCATGTCCATGTAAATACAAAATGGCTGATATAAGAACTAAACCCAGGAAATTATTGACTTCTGTAGCTATCTTCTCAGTCACTATGCTATATTGCTTCCGAGAAGACTTTGTGATACAGGGAACTTCTTACACAATCTATGAAGCCTGCTTCATGTTACTCTCCATGGCCCCTAAATCCTCCACCAACTGCGCTCCTAAGGCTTTATGTTAGGCACGTGGACTCAGATAAAACTGAGTTAGGATTCTGGCTCTGACATCTACTATCCGTATGATATTGGATAAGTCATTTAGCTCTTGGAGCCCTAGTTTTCTCATCTGTAAAACGGGGCAAATAACGCTTACATTTCAAGTCTGTTGTAAAAAATTCAATAAGGTCATGTGTGGTTCAGCATAGGTCTTTAAACATTGGTTCTTCACGCTACATGACGTAAGACTCATTGGTGGGGGAGATGATCAGGGGAGAGGAAATACTGATTCCCAGGCCTAAACCCAGACTACTAAGTCAGCATTTTTAGGGGTAGGCCCAAATACTTTTTTATTTTAAAAGTATGTGTATAATTCTGACAAGCATTATATATTATTATATATTATTTATTATTGAAAGACAAGCATCTTTCAGCATTACGGACTTAATATATGTGCGTGAGATTGATTCCAATATTGTATCACTAATTATGGCTGAGGTCCTGAATTCACATTCAGATGATTTTTTTTTTTTTTCTGGCCAAGTGAACCATTTGTAGAACGTCATGGTTTCCACTTTTGGTTGTTGTAATTTTGGAGGTAGTGATGCTGATGCGTGGGGGTGACCAAGTTAGGATTTTAGCAGGCAGGGGCTATAACCAGGAGAGGGGAACGACTTGTATCTTCATCTCTACTTGGGATAATCATTGCTCTAGGTTTCACCATAAAGATCTCATCGGAACTGCACCCTAGCCATCCCCTCAATGGAGCATAAAACATTTTTTTTTTTTTTTTTCTTTCTTTTTTTTTTTTTTTTTTTTTATTATACTTTAAGTTCTAGGGTACATGTGCATGACGTTTATATCATGTATAACTCCCCAATGCAATCCCTCCCTCCTCCCCCCTCCCCATGATAGGCCCCAGTGTGTGATGTTCCCCTTCCCGAGTCCAAGTGATCTCATTGTTCAGTTCCCACCTATGAGTGAGAACATGCGGTGTTTGGTTTTCTCTTCTTGTGATAGTTTGCTAAGAATGATGGATTCCAGCTGCATCCATGTCCCTACAAAGGACGCAAACTCATCCTTTTTGATGGCTGCATAGTATTCCATGGTGTATATGTGCCACATTTTCTTAATCCAGAGCTTTTGCATAAAACATTTTTGACCTCAGCTCATCAGTTGGGAGTTGGGAGGTATTACCATCGTCTTCTAAGAGAGGAAGGCTGAGGGTAAGAGAAGAGAGGGGACTTACCAAAGTCACACAGCAAGAAAATGGTAGAGCTGAAATTTGAGACCAATTGTGTATGACTACAAAACCTTTGAGTTTCTTCCACTGTGGCATTGTGCCTTTTCTTATTCGTTTATTTATTTACTTTGAGACAGAGTCTCACTCTGCTGCTCAGGCTGAAGCAGAGTGGCATAATCAATCATGATTTGCTGCAGCTTCAAATTCCTGGGCAAAAGTGATCTCCCTCATAGCTAAGTCTACAATCATGTACTACCATGCTCAGCTAATTATAGACAGCGTCTCACTATGTTGCCCAAGCTTGTCTTGAACTTCTGGACTCAAGTGATCCTCCTGCCACAACCTCCCAATGTGCTGGGATTACAGGTGTGAGCTACCATGCCCAGCCAGCACTATACCACTTTAACAAAAGAAACTAGGGAGGAAAAGCCTCCTAGTCAACAAGCATTTATTAAGCACCTTGCATGTGGACTAAAAGATTTACTTATTTTTAAAAATTATTATTATACTTTAAATTCTGGGATACATGTGTAGAATGTGCAGGTTTGTTACATAGGTATACACCTGCCATGGTGGTTTGCTACACGCATCAACTCGTCATCTACATTAGGTATATCTCCTAATGTTATCCATCCCCTAGCCCCCCACCAATCGACAGGCCTCACTGTGTGATGTTCCCCTCCCTGTGTCCATGTGTTCTCATTGTTCAACTCCCATTATGAGTGATAACATGTGGTGTTTGTTTTTTTGTTCCTGTGTTAGTTGGCTGAGAATGATGATTTCCAGCTTCATCCATGTCCCTGCAAAGGACATGAACTTAACCTTTTATATGGCTGTATAGTATTCCATGGTACATATGTGGCATATTTCCTTTATCCAGTCTATCATTGATGGACATTTGGGTTGGTTCAAAGTCTTTGCTATTGTGAATAGTGCTGCAGTAAACATACGCGTGCATGTGTCTTTATAGCAGCATGATTTATAATCCTTTGGGTATATACCCAGTAATGGGATGGCTGGCTCAAATGGTATTTCTAGTTCCAGATCCTTGAGCAACCTCCGTACTGTTTTCCACAACGGTTGAACAGTTTACACTCCCACCAACGGTGTAAAAGCATTCCTATTTCTCCACATCCTCTCCAGCATCTGTTGTTTCCTGACTTTTTAATGTTTGCCATTCTAACTGGCGTGAGATGATACCTCATTGTGGTTTTGATTTGCATTTCTCTAATGACCAGTGATGATGAGCTTTTTTTTTATATGTTTTTTGGCCACATAAATGCCTTCTTTAGAGAAGTGTCTGTTCATATCCTTCACCCACTTTTTGATGGGGTTGTTTTTTCTTGTAAATTTGTGTAAGTTATTTATAGATTCTGGATATTAGACCTTTGTCAGATGGATAGATTGCAAAAATTTTCTCCCATTCTGTAGGTTGCCTGTTTACTCTGATGATACTTTATTTTGCTATGCAGAAGTTCTTTAGTTTAATTAGATCCCATTTGTCACATTTGACTTTTGCTGTGCAGAAGTTCTTTAGTTTAATTAGATCCCATTTGTCACATTTGACTTTTGCTGCCATTGCTTTTGGTGTTTTAGTCATGAAGTCTTTGCCCACGCTTATGTCCTGAATGGCATTGCCTAGGTTTTCTTCTAGGGTTTTTATGGTTTTAGGTCTTACATTTATGTCTTTAATCCATCTTGAGTTAATTTTTATGCAAGGTATAAGAAAGGGGTCCAGTTTCAGTTTTCTGCATATGGCTAACCAGTTTTCCCAACATCATTTATTAAATAGGGAATCCTTTTCCCATTGCTTGTTTTTGTCAGGGTTGTCAAAGATCAGATAGTTGTAGATGTGTGATGTTATTTCTTAGGCTTCTGTTCTGTTCCATTGGTCTATATATCTGTTTTGGTACCAGCACATTGCTGTTTTGGTTACTGTAGCCTTGTAATATAGTTTGAAGTCAAGTAGCATGATGCCTTCAGCTTTGTTCTTTGTGGTTAGGATTGTCTTGGCTATACGGGCTCTTTTTTGGTTCCATATGAAATTTAAAGTAGTTTTTTTCCTAATTCTGTGAAGTAAGTCAATGGTAACTTGATGGGGATAGCATTGAATCTATAAATTACTTTGGGCAGTATGGCCATTTTCATGATATTGATTCTTTCTATCCATGAGCATGTTTTTAATGCTCATGAAAACCTCATAAGGTAGGGATTCTCATTGTTTTCCTCTAATAGGTAAAGTAATTGAGTCTATAATTTTGATTTCTCCAGTCACAACAATTAACTTACAGACATGGCTACTAAAAAGTAATGATCTCATTTGTTAAACACATAAACTAGTCAAGGGGTTAGAGGCATTGCCAAGGACCAATCTCACCTTGTCTCTCCCTTGCTTACAACTTTTCAGTGATTCAACGTTGCCCTTAGGATGAAGACTATACTCCTTAGCTTGGTTTGCAATGCTTTTCAAGATTTGGCTCCTAATTCATTGCCCCTTTCTCTTGTTTTCACATTAAAATGCCCTGGCCTAACTAAACTATCTGTAGTTTACCCAGTGTTCTCTTCAACCTTAAGGCTTTTGTAGATGCTGCTTCTATTGCTTGGGATGCTTTTTCCTGTTGTCTCATATGTGACCATTTTCACCAGCTCCAACATGGCTCACATTCATTCATTTGAAAGATAATTACTGAATACCTACTATGTGTCAGACTCTAGGGATACAATGGTCAACTGGAGAGAAACATCTGCCACAGAGCTCACATGCATATAGGAAGAAACATACCTCCAAAATATTTAAAAAGTTAAGTGCAGTATGTTAGCAATGCATACTATATATTAAATATATACTAGAAATTGTGCATATGGGTTTAAGTTGCTACTTTAGATGGAGGAGTCAGGAAAGGCCTTACTTGATAAAATGCCATTTAGTAGCAAATGAAGAAATCGAGGTAAAAACTTCTTAAAGCTCTATGAGTAAGGAGCATTTCAACTAGAGGGAACAGCCAACTGCAAAAGTCTTAATGCAACATGTGTGTTAGAAGAACAGCTAGGATCTAATGTGGAAGATTGGTAGGAGATGAATTTGAAACAGGCAGCTAAGATGAAGCAGGGCTGTGAGATTCTAAGGATTTGGGCTTTTACTCTGTATAAGGTGATAAACCATTTCTGGGTTTAAAACAGAGAACTAACATGATCTCATAGTTTAATAAGATTCTTCTGGCTGCTGCATTGAGAATTAACTTCCTGGGTGATGAAGGTAGAAGAGAGAAAACCAGACAGGAGTCACTGAATCCAGGTGGTAGCAGTGGTGGCGGTAAGAAGTGGTCAGATTAGATATTACCTCTTCCAGAAAGCAGGCAGTCTTCTGTGACTCCCGAGGCTGGAGGAGATACTCCCCAACACTGGCTTCCCACAGACATCTATATTATTTTTCTCAAATAACCAGGCTTATAGGGTCTTTCCCTTTATTCAAGTCCATCCTTTATTACGTGAGATCCTTGGGGTCAGTGACTGGGATTTTAACTTTTTTGTTTTTTTGTTTTGTTGTGTTGTGTTTTGTTTTGTTTTTCTGAGATAGAGTCTTACTCTGTTGCCCAGGCTGGAGTACAGCAGTGCATGGCTTACTGAAGTCTTGACTTCTTGGGCTCAAAAGTTCCTCCCACCTCAGCATCCTGAGTAGCTAGGACTATAGTCACGTGCACCACCATGACCAACTAATTTTTGCATTTTTTGTAGAGACAGGATCTTGCCATGTTGCCTAGGCTGGTCTCAAACTTCTGGACTCAAGCAATCCACTTGCCTCTGCCTCCCAAATTGCTGGGATTGTAGGTGTGAGCCACCGCATCCAGCCCAGATTTTATTAGCTTTTTGTTCACTTATCGCCAATGTCTCTTCATTAAGTAACATATAATGTGACTCAGACAGTATTCAGTAAGTATTATTAAATAACTAAATTAACAACCAAAATAAGCCATAGAGGCAGAAGCATTTTAAAAGGATGGAACGTAGGTGAAATCTGCTTTCCACCATCATTGGCTGAGAGTAGAGAACCAAGCAGACATCCTACCAGCCTCTGTAGCAATAGCAATGGTTCTGGGCCCTGATTCACCCAAGTCCCTCCATTCTGACACCCAACCCTTTATAGGATAAAACTCTCATCATTCTTCTAAACCCATCTTTAATGCTTTCCTTGGCTTGGTGACTTCCATGATCCTCTAATGCTTAGAGTTCATTGCTCCTCCACTCCAGCATGTACCCATAGCACTTGGTTTAAGCTTTGTTTGGTAGTACTTTCATGTATGCCCAACATGTAGTATGCAGTATGTGTTTGCTTCCTATACTGGACTGTGAAATTTTTCAAGGCAGAAATTCTATTTTATCTGGTGTTTGTGTAATCTTAGGTGCTTAGGTACCCCTTCAAAAATATTCTGTGGTCTTATCAAAAAGGAAATAACAGATACTGGTGAGAATGCAGAGAAAGGGTAATGCCTGTACACTGTTGGTGAAAATGTAAATTTGTACAGCCACTATGGAATATGGCAGAGAAGTTCCTTGAAAAATTAAAATAGAATTACCATATGATCCAGCAATCTCACTGCTGGGTACATAGCCCCAAAGAAAGGAAATCAGTGTATTGAAGAAGTATCTGCACATCTATGTTTGTTGCAATGCTGTTCACAACATTCAAGTTTTGGAAGCAACTTAAATATCCACCAACAAATGAATGAATAAAAAAAAGTACTTAAATACAGTGGAGTACTATTTGGCCATAAAAATAAGATTCTGTCACTGACAATAACATTAATGGAACTGCGCCTTCATATTTATTGTAGCACTATTCACAATAACAAAGATATGGAATCATCTTAGGTGTTTATCAATGGAGGAATAGATTTTAACAATGTGGTATACACAGTGGAATATCATTCAGCCATAAAAGAATGAGATTCTCTCATTTTCAACAACAGGGATGGAACTGCAAGTCATTATGTTATGTGAAATAAGCCAGGCACAGAAAGACAAATATCTTATGTTCTTATTCATACGTGGGAGCTAAAATAATTGATCCCATGGAGCTAGGGAGTAGAATAGTGGTTACCAGGATCTGTGAAGGGTAGGGTGGGAGTGTGATAAAGAGATGTTGGTTAATGGATACAGAAAATACAGTTAGAAGAATTAAGTTCTAGTGTTTGATAGCACAATAGAATGACTATAGTTAACAAGAATTTATTGTTTATTTCAAAATAGCTGAAAGAGTAGATTTGAAGATTTGAAATGTTCCTGCCACAGAGAAATGCTAAATGTTGGAGGTGATGCATATCCCAATTACCTTAATTTGATCATTACACCTTGTATGTATGTATCAAAATATCACACTCATATTTATATACAACTACTATGTATAAATACAAAGTGACCCTGTGGTCATGTTTGGGGCAACATATTTCTCTATTAAAGAATTCCAGTGCATATTAATATATTAAAGAATCTGAAAGTATAATTTTTAAATAAGCTTTTATTGAAGTATGACACACATACAAAAGGTGCACAAGTCATGAGAGTACAGCTTTAAAAATGCTCACTAAGTGAACACACTCATGTCATCAGCACCTATATCAAGAAACAGAACACTATCTCAGCTTCTCTCGCTATAGTTTAGTTTTTTCTGTTTTGTAACTTTTTACAAATGGAATTATATAGTTTGTCCTCCTTTGTGTCTGGCTTCATTCACATTCACAGTCATATTTTGTGTGTGAGTCATTCATGTTATTGTGCATAGCAGTACTTGTTCATCTTTATTGCCATGTAGTATTTCCTTGTATGAAAATACTGCAATTTATTTAACCATTATACCCACATATATTTTGAATATAATAAGAAATTTTCAAATATTAACACATTTAATCTTACCAACAACTAAGCAAGGTAACCTCATTTTAGAATTGAGGGAGCACAGAGAGTTTAAGCAACATGCCTAAAACAACATAGCAGAATCTAGAAGAAAACCTGTTTAATCTTGGCTAGATGCTGGTTTAACCTAGAATTTCAAAAGCTTATCTGAGCAAAGAAATTTTTTTGTTTCGTATGATACCTACCAGGTCTATGTAACAAAGTTTTGAAAATGCTTAACTCAATGGTTTGAAGGCCCTTTCAGTTCTAATGATTGTTAAGAGTGACAACTGAACTTGAGGGGAAAGAGGAACAAGCTAGGAGGTCAGACCTTACTATGGTCCTGGATCTACCAAAACTGCCTTGGGACCCCTACCAAAACTGCCTTATGACCTTGGGAAAGTCATTCTCCATCTCTCAGCCACAGAGCTTTCATCTAAGCAGAAAAAAATTAAATGAGATTTAAGGGCCTTATATTCTGGGACTCAGAGCATGTAACTGAGAATCGCCATTGGGAATGAAAGGAAAGCAGGTAAGCAATTTGGACTTGGAAGGAATATTAACATTATCACAAATGGGAGGTCACCTTTAGTCTTTGATTAACGCTACCTACCCCATCCCCAAAGTACCTAAAATTAGCTTACATTTGTGAATATAAACTGATAAGAATAAGGAAGCAATCAAGTAAATATTCATTTGAATCCCACGTCAGCCACTTAATACCTAAATTGCTTTTGTTAAACCACTTGTTCTCTTCTACAAAATAGAGATAGTAGTTTCACAGACAAACTAGGAATGTAGTCTCTCAGTGTGTGGCCATGTGCCCATCTAAAATTTAGGGTTTCTTTCCTTAAAGGATGAAGGGGGAAATGAAGACTGTTGGACAACCAATATATTCTGCCATAGTCCTCTCTCTCAGTGCACTCCTATACACTTCTTCACTCACATGGAACATATTTACCTCCTCTCCAAGAAGGATAACCCAAAGGTCCATCCAGTTACTGCATTCATATCAACGTCCAGGATCTCTAACAACTTGTAGTCATCCGTATCAACTCCAGATATAACTCTCAATGACTCAGTGATCTATAAACTAAATGATAAGTTATCTGTCCTTTACCTACTTGCTAAAGACAATAGGGAAATAGGAACAGAATAACCACAGTAAAATTTTTTTTCGTGAAAAGAAAGCATATGAATGTACGACAGTCATTGGTCCATAATGATAGGTGAATCTTGCTGGACAGGAACTGCAAAAACTCTTCTGGAAGTGGTGTTACTTCCTTGGTTAGACACAGTTTCTCCTCTTTGAAAGAAATTATTTTGTCCACTATTTTTTAATCACCCCTGACTTTGCCCTCTGCAAGGTTATTCTTTGCCTTTGAGCCTCCATGGCCGCATTTGTAATGACTTAAATAGTACTAGAAACTGGGTCTTCTATTTTTTTCCAGTGCATATTCTGTTTACCATGTTTCACTACACCAAGCCTTTGAGTCTGAGAAGAGTGGAAGAAACAATCAGAGGAGGAGAGCATAGAGGAGATAAGTTTCTGGGTGGAGAGTGAAGTCTTTAAAAGTGGAGTGAGTATCTTGGACTCAATGCCTACTAAGCTCAGGGTACCCTAAGGATCTGTCACTGTGACAGATTACATAAAGTGGGGTCAAGGGTATCTGGTGACAGAGGTAAGAGATGCCTATACTCCTGCGTAACGATTGGTGTATATCACAAAACTGACTACATCAATCCTCTATTTTAAAAGACCTTCTGTTGACCTTCAGGATAAATTTTATGCTTGTTAGTCTGTTATTAAAGGTCCATAATAATGTGGCTCTCTCATTTTCTATCCCTTAAAAGCTTCCCCCACATTTGACTATGGTATGTCCCAGTCATACTTTACTATGCAGCCTTCTCCAAGCATGCCACGGCATTGTACATGCTATGCTTTCTGCCTAAAATATCCTTTCCCACCTTACATTTCTAGTAAACTCCTACTGTCTCACTAGTGCCAGCTCAAATGTCAATCCTGAAAAATCTTCCACTGCTCTTCCATTCTGATTTAGGCACTCCTACCTTCAAATCTTTATAGGAATACATTTTGTAAATATCTGCTTACATATCTATATTTTCCAAAGAATTTAAGCCTCTTGTTTTCAGGAACTGGTTCTTATACATTACTGTATTCCCCCTTTTATGAGAGTTGCTCAGAACATGCTTGAGGAAGGAAAGAAGAAAGAAAGGAAGGAAGAATAAAGGAAATAAGGTAAGAAATAATGTAGGAAATAGGAAGGAAGGAAGGAAGGAAGGAAGGAAGGAAGGGATGGGAGGGGAGGGGAGGAGAGGGGAGGGAGAATAGGAGGGAGGGAGGAAAGTGGGCAAAATTTCAGCAAAAATATGAACTTATTTTGAAATGCCGTATATTGGCTGTGGGACTTTGGACAGATTGCTTAACTTTAGGATGACTGAATTTTAGTCTCAGTTCTGATCTTTCCTGGATATAGGGTACACCACTTCCCTCTTAGGGCTTTGAATTACTCACACATAAAACGGGAAACAGGAAAACAAGACAGTTCCAAAGATCCTTTGTTATGATTTGATGCTTCTTTATTTCAATAAACATCTGGTTAATGCTTGCTCTATGCAAGGTACTGGATTAGATATGAGGATACATAAATTAACATGCATTTTTTCTGTACTGGAGATTGTGCATAAGTTTCCCCACCTGTAAAATGAAAATTTAGACAAATTACATAAAAAAGTTTGTTCAGCTTGAAGAGTACAGTATCTCTATGCATGTGAATTGATATAACATGTGACCTTAGGTGGATCATTTCCCTTCTCTGAGCATGAGTTCCCAATTTGTAAAATTAGATGGTTGAACAAGATGTTCTTTAAAGGCCCCTCGATTTATGTTATTCTTCGGATTAAAGTTCAGATAGTACATGTTTACCTATAATATCCTGTGCCTAGTTTCCTGCTCATCCTTGCCTTTCACTGTTGAGGTCCATTGTGGATGAACATGAGGTTGAAGAGAGGGTTTCAGGGCTCAGGAACAGCCTCATAGCGGCCTACACTGGCTGCTTTAATCCTGACCCTTCCACTTGTCTGTGTGTCCTCAAGTAGGACTGGCTATAGCTGGGTCGCCTTTTTAAAGCCCAGCCAGGTCCTCTCAGAGAATGGGCAGAAATGTCTAGTCAGCTGTGTCTAGCCTTTTTGGAGGCCAGTAAAAGTTGTAAAGTTCTAAATGAGCCCTCAGCTACAAAAACCAGGGTTAATTAATAAGGAAATGGATAAATCAAAGGAAGTTTTTTTCTTCCTGATCATGTCTATTTCCTCTCTCTCTCTCTTTTTCCCTCTCATATATGAGGAATGGACATTTATTTTTGTGATGTATGTGAGATATATATGTGATATATATAGATATTATAAATGTGATATATAGCGATATTTATATAATATATAGACATTTCATCTCATATATATGAAATATATATCTTTCATATAAATATATCTCATATAAATATATATATGAGAGAGAGTGAGAATACATATATAGCCATAGAAGATTGCCAGATTTAAGGACATGAGGGATGGTAACTGAGAGATCACCCTATTTGTCAGCCAACCGGTTACTTCTCCTGGAACATGGCACAGTTTTGGTGGGGCTCTCTTCTTGCCTTAGTGCTCTCTGAGGCTCAACCAGCCTTCTTTTCCTACTAGTATAGACAAAGGCTACTGAATGGTTTATTATCTAGAGGGCCCTATCCTGATTACTGGCCAAGGAAACTGAGACTCCAGCAACCATGGGCAAGGTGAACAGGGAATAATCAAGTGGGCAGCTGAGCTGAGCTGAGCTGACCTTAACCAGATGAAATTGACCTGGGCAGGCACTGGCAGATAGTACAAACCCAAATAGAACAGCAAGAAACCACGGAGCCCCAGCACTATAGAATGTCCCAGCTTGAAGTGACTGCAGTGAACACTGAGGAAAACACGTGGTGAAGGAACAATGGATTGTGAACCAAACAGAAATGTGTTAAAAACTCTATCTCTGGCCATATTCATGTTGTGTGAATTTGAGTAAGTCATTTCATCTGAGTCTCAGTTTAGAATTTCACTTTTGTTTTTACTAGTACGCATGGTATGAATAAGAGTTTTTACCAATAAGCTCAATATAAATTAAGAATAAGGATCTGCAAACTTTTCTAAGGCACCAAATAGTAAATATTTTAGATTTTGTGAGGCTTGTAGTCTCTGTAGCAACTACTCAATTCTGCCTTTTTAATATGAAGGAAGTCACAGACAATATGTAAATAAATCAGCATGGCTGTGTTCCAACATAATCTTATTTGCAAAAACAGGCAGTTGGTAACATTTGGTGCATAGGCCATAGTTTGGAAATCTCTGATCAAGAAGTTAAGTGGCTTCCAAAACAAACAAGCAAACAAATAAGCTAGTTTCACTGTAGTACTAATAGAGCTATTATTTATCAGAATAGAGAAGGTGACATTCTTCTCCATTCTTTACTGCCCAGTAGGTTTTCAGATTTGTCCTCATTTTTCAGGTAACATGGAAAAACTGGTGTGGGTACAGAGAAGAGGCAATGGCCCAGGTTCCAAGTAGAGTCACTGAAAGAACTGGAGCTTGGGCTTTGCAACAGGGTAGATGGAAGAGAAGACAGGGTATATGTGAACCCAGGGAATACAGCTACTACCCATAGGTAGAAGCCATAAAGAAATGGAGTTCACTTAGCACAAGAACATTTTTAAGTGAGCTGCCTACTCATAAGCTCCCGTAACTAGAAGTGTGCAAGCCGAACTTGAAAGACTGGTTGAGTAGAGATGATTAGAAGAAGTAAGGTAGGAATTGGGTGAACTGACTTTAGGGATTTTGTCAATCCCTGAGCTTCTTCTTTGCCTCCCCTTGCCCACTAGACAAAAGACATGGAACTACTTCATGAAGTTGATTTTATTAATTTATGTAGCACCTCCTAAGTATGATTTGGAGCTGGGCACTAGGCAAAGTTACCGTGGCACATAAGTGCAAATTCAAAGCCCCCAAGCTAATAACAAGATCATGCACTCATCATTCATAATTTTATAGAGAATTATACTGAAACCCAGAAGTTACTACAGAATTTGAAAATGGTAGATTTACCAGAAATATGGAAATTTCTAAGCTAGAAGCAAGGCCTCAGCTGTCTCTTCCACAGGTTAAGTTCAAGAGAGGTAGGCCACAACTGATATCAGTCTGATTTGAACTGATCCTATGCAAGCCGGGACAATAGATAATGCTTTACAGATGGAAAAGAATCAGTTTAATAGAAGTAGTAGAAAACCAGCAACATGTGTCCTTATTCATAACAATTCACTCCAGGGCAGCATCCCCTGGAAGCACAATGGAGCAAACCTCTCTAGGGGAGGAAACGATCTTCAGTTCCCTAAGAGATTCCAGGTTAGTTTGACCCCAGCAAGAGGCCCTTCAGTTTACCAGTCTGTTTCAATTTCATTGTACCCAAATATTTCTAGAAAGTGGGGTAGACATGAAGGACTGATCAGTCATCTGAGATTCAAACATCACAACCACCTAATTTCATACCTTGAATTTGTTATTGCCTCCTAGAAATATAATATCATACATTGAGTAGGTAAGGTCTGTAAGCTGTTCCTAAAGCCATTAAGAGGACCCACTCCTTTGAAAGCCTCATTCATCCTCTCTGTACCATTCTCCCAAATCTCTGAAAGAGGCAGTATGGTGGAGGATGTAGGCTTTAAAATCAGACACATGTGTCTTGAAATTCTGACCCAACTACCTGATGGCTATGTGATTTGCTTTCTGAGCCTTCACTTTCTTCCCTGTAAAATAGGAGTAATGATATCTAATGCATAGATTTATTGTAATTATTTTAATACTACATCCAAAAGCCTAGCATAGCACCTGGCACATAGTACAAAATTTAATCAGTGATTGTTCTTATTATTGGAAAGTGCATGCTCTTTGCAGTCAGTCCTTTGACTTTTAGTCCCAATATTGCCATTTACTGGCTGTATAACCTTCAGCAAGTCAGGTCATTAATTAGGAGCTCAATTTCCTAATTGAGATACTAACAGTACTTAAATTTTAGGGTGTAGGTGGAAATAAATGAGCGAAATATATTTAAAACAGCTCTCACATAGTCTGGCACATAGCAGATATTTAATATATGGGGATTTCTTTGCCAATAGCTATGAAGTATTATTCAGTCCCTTGCTCACTTATTGGCCCTCAAGGGTTTTCACACACAGATAGGTAGAGAGAATGCATTCCCCCTACTCTTAGTTGCCAACCTGATGCATTACTGAGCTAAGCCTGGTCACAATGAGGTTAATCTGTCCAGGGACATCCCGGAGACAGGAAAGGGTCTGGCAACCTGAAGAAGCCCAATGGCAAGAGTGTGGCTCCTACCTCGACATATATCTTGTGTACTAATTATCTATGCTTTTGCCCTTCACATACCCCTCTTAAAACCAACAATTGCCAGAAGTCACAGGATCCTGGGAGAGAGCACAGGATAGAGGGACAGTTGGTAAGGGATATAGTCACAGAATCCTGGGGAATTGGGAGGGGATGGGGATACAGGGAAAGTTGGCAGGGGTTGTACTCCTCATCTATTAAGGAACATTTAACTGGGTATAAGCATTTGACTGGGAGTTAAGGACTTTGGTTTCTTATTTGGTCTACCACTAACTCACTCCATAACCCTGGAAAAGTCTCTTCCCATCTTTGCCTGTATAATGGTTTTTTTGGCTCGGGATCCTTCTGGCTCTGACATTCTACGAATCTGAAAAAGAGCTGGACTCATAGGAAAACAACTTAAAATAGGAGCATCTGATATTGGTTAATTCCAGAGAAATTTTTGGAAGGTATCTGAAATTTCAGTAAGCACACAAATATTTTATATAATTCTGGGGGCAGGAGAGATAGACTTAAAAATGCTATTGAAAATCCTGGGATCCATAACTCAAAGTGATGAAAGCATATCAGTTTGAGAAAGATAGAAGTCTGATAAGCATTCTGGGAAACCTAGGGCTGCCCAGGCCTAGCCCCAAATCAGAAGGGGTGAGGCTGAGCCAGGAACTGGCAAAATGCCCCTGTATCATTATGGAACAGTGTTTGTGAAAGTGACCTGGGCTTTTGCCCAAGAATGGTTCCTGAACTTAATTTAACCCCACGATATTAGGTCTTAAACCTCAGAAGCTTCATGTCCTAGCTGTATGATCTTAGGCATTGGTGAGAAACTCTCAGAAAACTCTGAGTTGAAGGAAGTGAGATTGTCATCTTAAAACTGGTGGTTCTTTGGTGAAAGGAACATAGACAAATATAACAAGGTGTAATAACTGAGTCCTGGGGCACTTTACCATTTAGTGGTTGTGGCAACTAGAAGGAACCAGCAAGAGAAACAGTGAATGGCGAGGGAAGCAGGAGCAAGATCGAGAATACCTGGTGTCCTGTAAGCCAAAGAAAAGTGTGCTCAGGGAAGAAGAAGTGATCAACTGCAGGTCAAGAAGTAGGAAGTGACTGATTACAGGGAAGAAGAGTGGGGAGGTTAGTAAAGAGTGTTTCCAGACCCAAGTTAGATATCTTCTAGTAAAGCCCTTTCATTATATCTAGAGTCAACATATATTAGCTGTGTGAGAGTGACATACTGCTAACTTTTGAAAAATAAAAATATGATCTAATTTTGAAAATAAAAATTAGTTCTTAATCCTTCTCAATCACAAATGCTTTTGGGAGATGGGCAAAAGCCATGGTACTACTTCCTTGGAAAAATGTTGATTCATAAAAATTGTGCACACAGTTTCATCATGTACTGTTATTTAAATATCCTGCTTTAAAGGGTAATAGAATAACTGAATGTGTGTATATACCTGAGAATGTCTCCATTAGAAAGGGGCATAGAATTTGAGATGGGGAGTATCTGTGCAAGGAGGACATTATCTGTTACAGAAACAAAGAAGAGACATAGACTGTGATATGTGCACCGAATGGAGAAAGGATTCACAGGCTCAAGAATGTCATATAATATAATTTAATTTTTAAAACTATTCTAATTATGTCCTCAGCTTCTTCAGAAACTTTTCATAAATTTATCTAATTTTCCTAGCTTTGATTCCATATTCAGTGGGCAAACTTGTGACCATAAAGTATCCATTCAGCATTCCAAGGTAATATGTCCAGAGACTTTAAAAAAATCCTCAAATCTGAAGACACTACTAATCGGGGTGTATATGTATGGTAGACAGCTAGACTCACTCACTATTGTGTGATATATGCCAACACCCTAGTCACACTGTCTACATGATTCAATTACTACCGACTAATTTTCAATGACTCAACTTCATCCTTATCACCACTCTGTGATGCAGAATTTAATATTCCTGTTTTACAAGTTGCTACTTCTTCAGCTGTGATCATTTACAGACCATTTTCGTATCCTTTGATTTCAATTTAACCTCATACCAGTCCTTAAAGCAGTATAAATATTATGTCTTGTGATCTGTGTAGTCTCCTCCTCCGTCTGCACTATGGATCACAAAGTGACAGCTTTCATCATTTGTGAGTCTGTGCATTTCTCCTGTTTGCTTCTAAGCACAGAGAAACAGAGAAAGAAGGGGATCCATTCAAAGCCATCTTTCAACCCCTTAGAACTGTTCTTTGAGGCTAGGATTTTCCTCACAAATTTTTCATAGAATCACGGAAGGACTTCAGGGATTATACCCCAACGGTCATTATCGGAGATTGCATATCCAAACCTCCTGAGGATGGGATAAGGGGTGGGAACTGGCAAGCCCCTCACCCCCACTCTGTCATAAGCACAGTCAGTTCAGGAAGTTTAGTTTTGCCATAGCCTTTACGAGGGCAGCCAAGAAGAACTAACAAGAGGGACACTGCCATAACAAACATTCAGCCTGGAAAATACTATCCAAGATCCACAGGCAGGAATTTCTTACAAAACAAGGGCCAAGCAGCCTTTTTGTTCCTGAAACTTCCTGTTTCAGAGACTTTCTTCCTCCAAAGAGAGACACCAAATGACTTTGCTTGGGAAAACACATTCTGTCACATTGGGCAGCATCAGTAGGGGCCAAATCAAGGCTAAGCGGTACAAAAATAGCACTGCAAAACCTCAAAAAAATTAAGCTGTCCTTAAAACCACATACACAAAATTAGGCCAGGACCTGTGTGCTAAATTTAAACAGGATGACTATCTGTTAAAACAAAAGATTTAAATAGGACCAAGAGAACCCTAAAATAATAGTCAAAAATGCCTACAATATGATACAAAAATCACCTGACATAATGATATGGGAGCAGGCAGGGATGTGCTGGGTAGAGAAGGGCAGAGACCCTGGTGAAAGCTCCACTCTTGAGCTTGTGCACATGGACCTAAGTGAGGACAGGCACTCCTATTTTTGTGCCCAAATGTTGCATTTTCCAAGACCACTCTGGCCCACCACACTCACCATCCTGTGCCTATAAAAACCCGGAGACCCTAGCAGGCACACACACAAGTGCCCGGACGTTGAGAGGAACACACCTGCAGAAGAACACACAGAAAGACCCCAGCAGGTCATTGATGGCAGAACAATGTGGTAGTCAATGGAAATCCAGCCAAGGGTGGTGGGAGGAGAGCCTGGATGTTGAGCAGGCTGACTCCAGGGGAAAACCACCTTCTCACTTCATCCCCCTTCTGGATCCCCATTCATCTGCTGAGAGCTACTTCCACCACTCAATAAAACCTTTTCCAAGCCCACGTGTGATCCAGCTTTTCCAGTACACTAGGGCAAGAACCCCAGAACACAGAAAGCCCTATGTCCTTATAATAAAGCAGAGAGTCTAATTGAACTGATTAACCCAAGCTGCCTGCAGCTGGCTAAGCTGAAAAAGCACACTGGGGCTTTGAGAGCTGTAAAAACTCAACCCTAGACACTGCTGAGAAGTCAGAGCCCGTGCTCCCCACAACCTGTCCATCTACATGCTTTCCCTAAGGGTTTGAGCAGAGAGGCACCAAAGAAGCTAGTCACACCCCCGTTGTAAGCTCTGCAAGGCGGATAAGGGAAAATTCCTCTCATTTCAATAACACAACACAACCAAGAAAATCACAACTTAAATGAGAAAATACACCTAACTAATGCCAACACAAAAATGACTTAGATGTTGAAATTATCTGACAAGATTGTAAGGTATCCATCATAAAAGAATGCTTCAACATCTTTTCCATGTTCTCTTATGGGCATTTAGTGCGATAAATTTCCCTCTAAACACTGCTTTACCTGTGTCCTAGAGATTCTGGTATGTTGTGTCTTTGTTCTCATTGGTTTCAAATAACTTATTTATTTCTGCCTTAATTTCATTGTCTACCCAGTAGTCATTCAGGAGTGGGTTGTTCAGTTTCCATGTAGTTGTGAGGTTTTCAGTGAGTTTCTTCATCCCGAGTTCTGATTTCATTGCACTGTGGTCAGAAAGATGTTTGTTATGATTTCCATTCTTTTGCATTTGCTGAGGAGTGTTTTACTTCCAATTATGTAGTCAATTTTAGAATAAGTGTGATGTGGTGCTGAGAAGAATGTACATTCTGTTGATTTTGGGTGGAGACTTTGTCGATGTCTATTAGGTCCGCTTGGTCCATAGCTGAGTTCAAGTCCTGAATATCCTTGTTAATTTTTTTCTTTTTTTTTTTTTTTTATTATACTTTAAGTTCTAGGATACATGTGCATAATGTGCAGGTTTGTTACATATGTATACTTGTGCCATGTTGGTGAGCTGCACCCATCAACTCGTCAGCACCCATCAACTCGTCATTTACATCAGGTATAACTCCCAATGCAATCCCACCCCCCTCCGCCCTCCCCGTGATAGGCGCCGGTATGTGATGTTCCCCTTCCTGAGTCCAAGTGATCCCATTGTTCAGTTCCCACCTATGAGTGAGAACATGCGGTGTTTGGTTTTCCGTTCTTGCAATAGCTTGCTGAGAATGATGGTTTCCAGCTGCATCCATGTCCCTACAAAGGACACAAACTCATCCATTTTTATGGCTGCATAGTATTCAATGGTGTATATATGTCACATTTTCTTAATCCAGTCTGTCACTGATGGACATGTGGGTTGATTCCAAGTCTTTGCTATTGTGAATAGTGCTGCAATAAACTTACGTGTGCATGTGTCTTTATAGCAGCATGATTTGTAATGCTTTGGGTATATACCCAGTAATGGGATGGGTGGGTCATATGGTACTTCTACTTCCAGATCCTTGAGGAATCGCCATACTGTTTTGCATAATGGTTGAACTAGTTTACAATGCCACCAACAGTGTAAAAGTGTTCCTATTTCTCCACATCCTCTCCAGCACCTGTTGTTTCCTGACTTTTTAATGATTGCCATTCTAACTGGTGTGAGATGGTATCTCATTGTGGTTTTGATTTGCATTTCTCTGATGGCCAGTGATGACGAGCATTTTTTCATGTGTCTGTTGGCTGTATGAATGTCTTCTTTTGAGAAATGTCTGTTCATATCCTTTGCCCACTTTTTGATGGGGTTGTTTGTTTTTTTCTTGTAAATTTGTTTGAGTTCTTTGTAGGTTCTGGATATTAGCCCTTTGTCATCTGAGTAGGTTGCAAATATGTTCTCCCATTCTGTAGGTTGCCTGTTCACTCTGATGGTAGTTTCTTTTGCTGTGCAGAAGCTCTTTAGTTTAATTAGATCCCATTTGTCAATTTTGGCTTTTGTCGCCGTTGCTTTTAGTGTTTTAGACATGAAGTCCTTGCCCATGCCTATGCCCTGAATAGTATTACCTAGGTTTTCTTATAGGGTTTTTATGGTATTAGGTTTAATATTTAAGTCTCTAATTCATCTTGAATTAATTGTCGTATAAGGAGTAAGGAAAGGATCCAGTTTCAGCTTTCCACTTATGGCTAGCCAATTTTCCCAGCACCATTTATTAAATAGGGAATCCTTACCCCATTTCTTGTTTTTCTTAGGTTTATCAAAGATCAGGTGGCTGTAGATGTGTGGTATTATTTCTGAGGTCTCTGTTCTGTTCCATTGGTCTATATGTCTGTTTTGGTACCAGTACCATGCTGTTTTGGTTACTGTAGCCTTGTAGTATAGTTTGAAGTCAGGTAGTGTGATGCCTCCAGCTTTGTTCTTTTGACTTAGGATTGTCTTGGCAATGCGGGCTCTTTTTTGGTTCTATAGGAACTTTAAAGCAGTTTTTTCCAATTCTGTGAAGGAATTCATTGGTAGCTTGATGGGTATGGCATTGAATCTATAAATAACCTTGGGCAGTATGGCCATTTTCACGATATTGACTCTTCCTATCCATGAGCATGACATGTTCTTCCATTTGTTTGTGTCCTCTTTTATTCACTGAGCAGTGGTTTGTTGTTCTCCTTGAAGAGGTCCTTGACATCCCCTGTAAGTTGGATTCCTAGGTAATTGATTCTCTTTGAAGCAATTGTGAATGGAATTTCACTCATGATTTGGCTCTCTGTTTGACTGTTACTAGTGTATAAGAATGCTTGTGATTTTTGCACATTCATTTTGTATCCTGAGACTTTGCTGAAGTTGCTTATCAGCTTAAGGAGATTTTGGGCTGAGACAACGGGGTTTTCTAAATATACAATCATGTCATCGGCAAACAGGGACAATTTCCCTTTTTCTTTTCCTAACTGAATACCCTTTATTCTTTCTGTTGCCTGATTGCCCTAGCCAGAACTTCCAAAACTATGTTGAATAGGAGTGGTGAGAGAGGGCATCCCTGTCTTGTGTCAGTTTTCAAAGGGAATTTTTCCAGTTTTTGCCCATTCAGTATGATAATAGCTGTGGGTTTGTCAAAAATAGCTCTTATTGTTTTGAGATACATTCCATCAATACCGAATTTATTGAGTGTTTTTAGCATGAAGGGCTGTTGAATTTTGTCAAAGGTCTTTTCTGCAACTATTGAGAAAATCATGTGGTTTTTGTCTTTGGTTCTGTTTATATGCTGAATTACATTTATTGATTTGCGAATGTTGAACCAGCCTTGCATCCCAGGGATGAAGCCCACTTGATCATGGTGGATAAGCTTTTTGATGTGCTACTGGCTCCAGTTTGCCAGTATTTTATTGAGGATTTTTGCATCGATGTTCATCAGGGATTTTAGTCTAAAATTTTCTTTTTTTGTTGTGTCTCTGCCAGGCTTTGGTATCAGGATGATGTTGGCCTCATAAAATGAGTGAGGGAGGATTCCCTCTTTTTCTATTGATTGGAATAGTTTCAGAAGGAATGGTACCAGCTCCTCCTTGTACCTCTGGTAGAATTCAGCTGTGAATCCATCTGGTCCTGGACTTTTTTTGGTGGGTAGGCTGTTGATTGTTGCCTCAATTTCAGAGCCTGTTATTGGACTATTCAAGGATTCCACTTCTTCCTGGTTTAGTCTTGGAAGAGTGTAAGTGTCCAGGAAATTATCCATGTCTTCTAGATTTTCTAGTTGATTTGCGTAGAGTTGTTTATAGTATTCTCTGATGGTAGTTTGTATTTCTGTGGGGTCAGTGGTGATATTCCCTTTATCAATTTTTATTACTTCTTTTTGATTCTTCTCTATTTTCTTCTTTATTAGTCTTGCTAGCGGTCTATCAATTTTGTTGATCTTTTCAAAAAACCAACTCCTGGATTCATTGATTTTTTTGGAGGGTTTTTTGTGTCTCTATCTCCTTCAGTTCTGCTCTGATCTTAGTTATTTCTTGCCTTCTGCTAGCTTTTGAATGCGTTTGCTCTTGCTTCTCTAGTTCTTTTAATTGTGATGTTAGAGTGTCCATTTTAGATCTTTCCAGCTTTCTCTTGTGGGCATTTAGTGCTATAAATTTCCCTCTGCACACTGCTTTAATTGTGTCCCAGAGATTCTGGTATGTTGTATCTTTGTTCTCATTGGTCTCAAAGAACATCTGATTTTTGCCTTCATTTCGTTATGTTCCCAGTAGTCACGCAGAAGCAGGTTATTCAGTTTCCATGTAGTTGAGTAGTTTTGATTGAGTTTCTTAGTCCTGAGTTCTAGTCTGATTACACTGTGGTCTGAGAGACAGTTAGTTTTAATTTCTGTTCTTGTACATTTGCTGAGGAGTGCTTAACTTCCAATTATTTGGTCAATTTTGGAATAAGTGTGATGTGGTGCTGAGAAGAATGTATATTCTGTTGATTTGAGGTGGAGAGTTCTGTAGATGTCTATTAGCTCCACTTGCTGTAGAGATGAGTTCAATTCCTGTATATCCTCGTTAACTTTCTGTCTCGTTGATCTTTCTAATGTTGAGAGTGGGGTGTTGAAGTCTCCCATTATTATTGTATGGGAGTCTAAGTCCCTTTGTAAGTCTCTAAGGACTTGCTTTATGAATCTGGATGTTCCTGTATGGGTGCATATATATTTAGGATAGTTAGCACTTCCTGTTGAATTGATCCCTTTACCATTATGTAATGGCCTTCTTTGTCTCTTTTGATCTTTGATGGTTTAAAGTCTGTTTTATCAGGGACCAGGATTGTAACCCCTGCTTTTTTTTGTTCTCCATTTGCTTGGTAGATCTTCCTCCATCCCTTTATTTTGTGCCTATGTATGTCTCTGCATGTGAGATGGGTCTCCTGAATACAGCAGACTGATGGGTCTTGACTCTTTATCCAATTTGCCAGTCTGTGTATTTTAATTGGAGCATTTAGTCCATTTACATTTAAGGTTAATATTGTTATGTGTGACCTTGTTGCAGCCATTATGATATTAAGTGGTTATTTTGCTCGTTAGATGATGCAGTTTCTTCCTAGCCTCGATGGTCTTTACCTTTTGGCATGTTTTTGCAATGGCTGGTACCGGTTGTTCCTTTCCATGTTCAGTGCTTCCTTCAGGGTCTCATGTAAGGCAGGCCTGGTGGTGATAAAATCTCTAAGCATTTGCTTATCTGTAAAGGATTTTATTTCTCCTTCACTTATGAAACTTAGTTTGGCTGGATATGAAATTCTGGGTTGAAAGTTCTTTTCTTTAAGAATGTTGAATATTGGCCCCCACTCTCTTCTGGCTTGTAGAGTTTCTGCCGAGAGATCTGCTGTTAGTCTGATGGGCTTCCCTTTATGGTAACCTGACCTTTCTCTCTGGCTGCCCTTAAGATTTTTTCCTTCGTTTCAACTTTGGTAAATCTGGCAATTATGTGTCTTGGAGTTGCTCTTCTCGAGGATTATCTTTGTGGTGTTCTCTGTATTTCCTGAATTTGAATGTTAGCCTGCCCTACTAGGTTGGGGAAGTTCTCCTGGATGATATCCTGAAGAGTGTTTTCCCATTTGGTTCCATTTTCTCCCTCACTTTCAGGCACCTGTGTCAGACGTAGATTTGGTCTTTTTACATAATCCCATACTTCTTGCAGGCTTTGTTCATTTCTTTTTCTTCTTTTTTCTTTAGACTTCTCTTATCGCTTCATTTCATTCATTTGATCCTTAGTCGCTGATACTCTTTCTTCCAGTTGATCGAGTTGGTTACTGAAGCTTGTGCATTTGTCCCGTATTTCTCATGTCATGGTTTTCATCTCTGTCAGTTCTTTTATGGCCTTCTCTGCATTAATTTTTCTGGTTATCAATTCTTCCACTCTTTTTTCAAGAGTTTTAGTTTCTTTGTGCTGGGTACGTAATTCCTCCTTTAGCTCTGAGAAGTTTGATGGTCTGAAGCCTTCTTCTCTCATCTCGTCAAAGTGATTCTCCGTCCAGCTTTGATCCATTGCTGGCGATGAGCCGCGTTCCTTTGGAGGGTTAGATGCACTCTTATTCTTTGAATTTCCAACTTTTCTGCCCTGCTTTTTCCCCGTCTTTTTGGTTTTATCTGTCTCTCGTCGTTGATCGGGTACTGATCTGGTTTTGGTGTGGGTGTCCTTCCTGTTTGTTTTCCTTCCAACAGTCAGGACCTTTAGCTGTAGGTCTGTTGGAGATTGCTTGAGGTCCACTCCAGACCCTGTTTGCCTGGGTGTCAGCAGCAGAGGCTGCAGAAGATAGAATACTGCTGAACAGCGAGTGTACCTGTCTGATTCTTGCTTTGGAAGCTTCCTCTCAGGGGTGTACTACACCGTGTGAGGTTGGAGGGTCGGTCTGCCCCTAGTGGAGGATGTCTCCCAGTTAGGCTACTCAGGGTCAGGGACCCACTTGAACAGGCAGTCTGTCCCTTCTCAGATCTCAACCTCTGTGTTGGAGATCCACTGATCTCTTCAAAGCTGTCAGACAGAGTCGTTTGCATCTGCAGAGGTTTCTGCTGCTTTTGTTGTTGTTGTTGATGTTAGCTGTGCCCTGTCCCCAGAGGTGGATTCTACAGAGACTGGCAGGCCTCCTAGAGCTGCTGTGAGCTCCACCCAGTTCGATCTTCCCAGGGCTTTGTTTACCTACTTAAGCCTCAGCAATGGCGGGCACCCCTCCCCCAGCCTCGCTGCTGCCTTGCAGTTAGATCGCAGACTGCTGTGCTAGCAATGAGGAAGGGTCCGTGTGCGTGGGACTGTCCTGGCCAGGTGTGGGATATAATCTCCTGGTGTGCCCGTTTGCGTAAAATGCAGTATTGGGGTGGGAGTTACCCGATATTCCACGTGTTGTGTGTCTCAGTTCCCCTGGCTGGGAAAAGGGATTCCCTTCCCCCTTGCACTTCCCAGGTGAGGTGATGCCTCGCCCTGCTTCAGCTCTCGCTGATCAGGCTGCAGCAGCTGACCAGCACCGATTGTCCGGCACTCCCTAGTGAGATAAACCCAGTACCTCAGTTGAAACTGCAGTTGAAATGTCTTCTGTGTCGCTCGTGCTGGGAGCTGTAGACTGGAGCTGGTCCTCTTCAGCCATCTTGCTCCGCCTCCTAATTTTCTGTCTCATTGATTTGTCTGATATTGTCAGTGGAGTGTTTAATTCTCCCATTATTATTGCGTGTAAGTCTAAGTCTCTTTATAGGTCTCTAAGAGCTTGTTTTATGAATCTGGGTGCTCCTGTATTGGGTGCATATATATTTAGGACAGTTAGCTCTTCTTGTTGCATTGATCCCTTTACCACCATGTAATGCCCTTCTTTTTCTTTTTTGATGTTTGTTAGCTTAAAATTTGTTTTTATCAGAGACTAGGATTGCAACCCCTGCTTTGTTTTCACTTTTCATTTGCTTGGTAAATATTCCGCTATCCTATTATTTTGAGCCTATGTGTGTCTTTGTATGCCAGATGTGTCTCCTGAATACAGTATGCTGATGGGTCTTGACTCTTTATCCAATATACCAGTCTGTGTCTTTTAATTGGGGGCATTTAGCTCGTTTACACTTAAGGTTAATGTTGTTATGTGTGAATTGGATCCTGTCATTATAATGCTAGCTGGTTATTTTGCCCATTAGTTGATGCAGTTTCTTCATAGTGCCCATGGTCTTTACTACTTGGAATGTTTCTGCAGTGGCTGGCACTTGTTTTTCCTTTCCTTATGTAGTGCTTCCTTCAGGAAGGCAGGCCTGGCAGTGACAAAATCTCTCAGCATGTGCTTGTTGGTAAAGGACTTTATTTCCCCTTGATTTATGAAGCTTAGTTTGGTTGGATATGAAATTCTGGGATGAAAATTCTTTTATTTAAGAACGTTGCATATTGGCCCCTACTTCTTCTGGCTTGTAGGTTTTCTGCATAGAGATCCACTCTTAGTCTGATGAGCTTCCCTTTGTGGGTAACCCGATCTTTCTCTCTGGTTGCCCTTAACATTTTTTCCTTCATTTCAACCTTGGTGAATCTGATAACAATGTGTCTTGCAGTTACTCTTCTTGAGGAGTACCTTTGTGGTGTTCTCTGTATTTCCTGAATTTGAATGTTGGCCTGTCTTGCTATGTTGTGAAAGTTTTCCTGGATAATATCCTGAAGAGGGTTTTACAACTTGATTCCATTCTCCCCATCACTTTCAGGTATACCAATCAAACGTAGGTTTGTTCTTTTCACATAGGCTCATATTTCTTGGAGGCTTTGTTTGTTCCTTTACATTCTTTCTTCTCTATTCTTGTCTTCTTGCTTTATTTCATTAAATTGATCTTCAATCTCTGATATCCTTTCTTCTGCTTGATTGATTTGGTTATTGATACTTGTGTAAGCTTCATGAAGTTCTTGTGGTGTGTTTTTCAGCTCCATCAGGTCATTTATGTTCTTTTGTAAACTAGTTATTCTAGTTAGCAATTCCTCTCACTTTTTATCAAGTTTCTTATCTTCCTTACATTGGTTAGAACATGTTTCTTTAGCTTGGAGGAGTTTATTATTACCCACCTTCTGAAGCCTACTTTTGTCAATTCATCAAACTCAATCTCTGTCCAGTTTTGTTCCCTTGCTGGCAAGGAGTTGTGACCCTTTGGAGGAGAAGAGGCATTCTGGTTTTTGGAATTTTCAGCATTTTTGCATTGGTTTTCCTTCATCTTCGTGGATGTCTCCACCTTTGGTCTTTTTTTGTTTCATTTTGTTTTGTTTTGAGACAGAGTATTGCTCCGTTGCCCAGGCTGGAGTGCATTGGCATGATCTCGGCTCACTGCAAGCTCCACCTCCTGGGTTCACGCCATTCTCCTGCCTCAGACTCCCAAGTAGCTGGGACTAAAGGCACCTGCCACCACACCCTGCTAATTTTTTGTATTTTTAGTAAAGACAGGGTTTCACCATGTTTACCAGGATGGTCTCGATCTCCTGACCTTGTTATCCACCTTCCTTGGCATCCCAAAGTGCTGAGATTACAGGCCTAAGCCACCACACCCGGCCTGCCTTTGGTCTTCAGTGTTGGTGACCTTCAAATGGAGTTTTTGTGTGGACGTACTTTTTGTTTATGTTGATACTACTCCTTTCTGTTTGTTATTTTTCCTTCTAACAGGCCCTTCTGCTGCAGGTCTGCTGGAGTTTGCTGGAGGTCCACTCCAGACCCTGTTTGCCTGGGTATCACCAGCAGAGGCTGCAGCACAGCAAAAATTGCTGCCTGCCTTTTCCTCTGGAAGGTTCATCCCAGAGGGGCACCCAGCAGATGCCAGCCAAAGCGCTCCTGTACGAGGTGTCTGTCAACCCCTGCTGGGAGGTGTCTCTCAATCAGGAGGTACAGGGATCCACTTTCTTCTGGCTTGTAGGTTTTCTGCATAGAGATCCACTGTCAGGGATCCACTTGAGGAGGCAGTCTGGCCCTTAGCAGAGCTCAAGCACTGTGCTGGGAGATCTGCTGCTCTCTTCAGGCAGGAAAGTTTAAGTCAGCTGAAGCTGCACCCACAGCTGCTCCTTCCCCCAGACAACGGCAGTATAGAATATCTCAATACAAATATAGGAAAAAATAAAATGAAAGACTGATGTTCCAGGACAAAATGAAAATTAAAGAGCTAAACAGAAACAATAAAATAAGTAAAAGCTTGCTTAATTGGCTTAATAATGAGGTGGACTTGGCAAAGCATTGGAGTGAACTTGAAAAAAATAAATTGAAAGAACCTAATCTTAAAAACAGAGAGAAAATAGACTGAAAAAGAATAAAAAGAACCAAAAAGATATTTGAAGCAATAATGAAAGGTACACCATTTTTATCAGTGGAGTCCTAGAAAGATAAAAAAAAGACAATGCGTCTAAAAGAGCATTACAAAAATATAGTGGCTGAAAACCTCCCAAGTTTGACTAGAGAAAGAAATTTACAGATGCAAGATGATGAGGAGCCCAAGCAGGAAAAACCCAAAGAAATCTCTGACAAGATACATCATAATTAAACTTCTGAAAGTTAAAGATAAAGAAAACCAACATTTTGAAAGCAGCCAGAGAGAAACCAAGCATTACCTACCAGGAATGGGCAATTTTAAAAGCAGCAGATTTCTCTTCTGAAGTCATGAAGGCAAGAAGCAAAAGACATATTTTTGAAGTGATGAAAGAAAAAAAAACTATAAACTGTGAATTCTACTTTTGACAAAGCTATACTTCAGGAACAAAAGAAAAATAAAGATATACAAAGGAAAACAAAAATAATTTGGCACTACAAGACCTACCCTTAAAGATTAGCTAAAGGAAGTTCTGTAAACATAATGGAAATAATTTTTAAAAAGGAATCCTAAGCATCAGGAAAGAAGAAACAACAGAGAAAGAGCACATGGGACAAACAAAAGACTATCCTTCACCTTATGAGGTTTTAACTCATAACTGATGATTGAAAGAAAAATTATACTACTATCTGATAATGATAACAGTGGGAAAGGTAAAGATAAATGGTAAAGCTATATGAAAGACTTCTACACTTCACTTGAAGTGGTAAATTGTTAATACTGGTAATATCAGTAGACTGATAAGATATATAGTAATACTTACAGCAACCATTACAAAAAATACAAAATCATTACACTAAAATCACACTATAAATCAACTAATATAGAACTTTAACATTATTCAAATAACTCTCAGGAAATCAAGAAAAGAGAAAGAGAGAAATTAGAAATAGAGACAACAAAAGTGGAAACAATAAAAGGACAAACTTGAACGAATGCGAGAAGATGGCCGAATAGGAACAGCTCCAGTCTCCAACTCCCAGCACGAGCGACACAGAAGACCGGTGATTTCTGCATTTTCAACTGAGGTACTGGGGTCATCTCACTAGGGAGTGCTGGACAATCGGTGCTGGTCAGCTGCTGCAGCCTGACCAGCGAGAGCTGAAGCAGGGCAAGGCATTGCCTCACCTGGAAGTGCAAGGGGGAAAGGAATCCGTTTTCCTAGCCAGGGGAACTGAGAACACAAACACCTGGAAAATCGGGTAACTCCCACCCCAATACTGCGCTTTAAGCAAACAGCACACCAGGAGAATATATCCCACACCTGGCCGGGAGGGTCCCATGCCCACGGAGCCCCCTCACTGCTAACATAGAAGTCTGTGGCGATCTATCTGCAAGGCAACAGTAAGGCTGGGGGAGGGGCACCCACCATTGCTGAGGCTTAAGTAGGTAAACAAAGCCGCTGGGAAGCTCGAACTGGGTGGAGCTCACAGCAGCTCAAGGAAGCCTGCCTGTCTCGGTAGACTCCACCTCTGGGACAGCGCACAGCTGAAGACCAATAGGGGAAGCAGCGGGGGTGGTGCAGACGCGAACGACTCTGTCTGACAGCTTTGGGGAGAGCCGTGGATCTCCCAAACGGAGGTTGAGATCTGAGAAAGGACAGACTGCCTGCTCAGGTGGGTCTCTGACCTCTCAGTAGCCTAGCTGGGAGACATCCCCCACTAGGGGCAGTCTGACACCCCACACTTCACAGGGTGGAGTACACCCCTGAGAGGAAGCTTCCAAAGGAAGAATCAGACAGGTACACTCGCTATTCAGCAATATTCTATCTTCGGCAAATTCTGTTGCTGATACCCAGGCAAACAGGGTCTGGAGTGGACCTCAAGCAATCTCCAGCAGACCAACAGACAGTCCTTCTGACTGTCAGATGGAAAACTATCAAACAGGAAGGACACCTATACCAAAACCTCATCAGTACGTCACCAACATCAAAGAACAGAGAGAGATAAAACCAAAAAGATGGGGAAAAAGCAGGGCAGAAAAGCTGGAAATTCAAAAAATAAGAGCGCATGTCCCCCTGCAAAGGAGCGCAGCCCATCGCCAGCAACGGATCAAAGCTGCTCAGAGAATGACTTTGACGAGATGAGGGAAGAAGGCTTAGGTCAATCAAACCTCTCAGAGCTAAAGGAGGAATTACGTACCCAGTGCAAAGAAACTAAAAATCTTGAAAAAAGAGTGGAAGAATTGACAGCTAGACTAATTAATGCAGAGAAGATCATAAACGAAATGACAGAGATGAAAACCATGACACGAGAAATACGTGACAAATGCACAAGTTCAGTAACCGACTCGATCAACTGGAAGAAAGAGTATCAGCGATTGAGGATCAAATGAATGAATTGAGCGAGAAGAGAAACCAAAAGAAAAAAGAAGAAAAGAAATGAACAAAGCCTGCAAGAAGTATGGGATTATGTAAAAAGACCAAATCTACGTCTGATTGGGGTGCCTGAAAGTGAGGGGGAAAATGGAACCAAGTTGGAAAACACTCTTCAGGATATCATCCAGGAGAACTTCCCCAACCTAGGAGGGCAGGCCAACATTCAAATTCAGGAAATACAGAGAACGCCACAAAGATACTCCTCCAGAAGAGCAACTCCAAGACACATAATTGCCAGATTCACCAAAGTTGAAATGAAGGAAAAAATCTTAAGGCAGCCAGAGAGAAGGTCGGGTTACCCACAAAGGAAGCCCATCAGACTAACAGCAGACCTCTCAGCAGAAACTCTACAAGCCAGAAGAGAGTGGGGGCCAATATTCAAATCTCTTAAAGAAAATAATTTTAAACCCAGAATTTCATATCCAGCCAAACTAAGTTTCATAAGTGAAGGAGAAATAAAATCCTTTACAGATAAGCAAATGCTTAGAGATTTTGTCACCACCAGCCTGCCTTACAAGAGACCCTGAGGAAGCCCTAAACATGGAAAGGAACAACCGGTACCAGCCATTGCAAAAACATGCCAAAATGTAAAGACCATCGAGGCTAGGAAGAAACTGCATCAACTAACGGGCAAAATAACCAGTTAATATCATAATGACAGGATCAAGTTCACACATAACAATATTAACTTGAATGTAAATGGACTAAATGCTCCAATTAAAAGACACAGACTGGCAAACTGGATAAGAGTCAAGACCCATCAGTCTGCTGTATTCAGGAGACCCATCTCACATGCAGAGACATACATAGGCTCAAAATAAAGGGATGGAGGAAGATCTACCAAGCAAATGGAAGAACAAAAAGCAGGGTTGCAATCCTAGTATCTGATAAAACAGACTTTAAACCATCAAGATCAAAAGAGACAAAGAAGGCCATTACATAATGGTAAAGGGAACAATTCAACAGGAAGAGCTAACTCTCCTAAATATATTGCACCCAATACAGGAGCACCCAGATTCATAAAGCAAGTCCTTAGAGACCTACAAAGAGACTTAGACTCCCATACAATAATAATGGGAGACTTCAACACTCCACTGTCAACATTAGACAGATCAACGAGACAGAAAGTTAACAAGGATATCCAGGAATTGAACTCATCTCTGCACCAAGCGGACCTAATAGACATCTATAGAACTCTCCACCCCAAATCAACAGAATATACATTCTTCTCAGCACCACATCGCACTTATTCCAAAATTGACCACATAATTGGAAGTAAAGCACTCCTCAGCAAATGTACAAGAACAGAAATTATAACAAATGTCTCTCAGACCACAGTGCAATCAAACTAGAACTCAGGACTAAGAAACTCACCAAACTGCTCAACTACATGGTAAACTGAACACCTGCTCCTGAATGACTACTGGGTACATACGAAATGAAGACAGAAATAAAGATGTTCTTTGAAACCAATGAGAACAAAGATACAACACACCAGAATCTCTGGGACACATTTAAAGCAGTGTGTAGAGGGAAATTTATAGCATTAAATGCCCACAAGAGAAAGCAGGAAAGATCTAAAATTGACACTCTAACATCACAATTAAAAGAACTAGAGAGGCAAGAGCAAACACATTCAAAAGCTAGCAGAAGGCAAGAATACTAAGATCAGAGCAGAACTGAAGGAGATAGAGACACAAAAAACCTTCCACAAAATCAATGAATCCAAGAGTTGGTTTTTTGAAAAGATCAACAAATTGACAGACCACTAGCAAGACTAATAAACAAGAAAGAGAGAGAATCAAATAGATGCAATAAAAAATGATAAAGGGGATATCACCACCGACCCACAGAAATACAAACAACCATCAGAGAATACTATAAACGCCTCTATGCAAATAAACTAAAAATCTAGAAGAAATGGATAATTTCCTGGACACTTACACTCTCCCAAGACTAAACCAGGAAGTTGAATCCCTGAATAGACTATAGCAGGCTCTGAAATTGAGGCAACAATTAACAGCCTACCCACCAAAAAAAGTCCAGACCAGATGGACTCACAGCTGAATTCTACCAGAGGTACAAGGAGGAGCTGGTACCATTCCTTCTGAAACTATTCCAATCAATAGAAAAAGAGGGAATCCTCCCTAACTCATTTTATGAGGCCAACATCATCCTGATACCAAAGCCTGGCAGAGACACAACAAAAAAAGAGAATTTTAGACCAATATCCCTGATGAACATCGATGCAAAAATCCTCAATAAAATACTGGCAACCGGATTCAGCAGCACATCAAAAAGCTTATCCACATGATCAAGTGGGCATCATCCCTGGGATGCAAGGCTGGTTCAACATTCGCAAATCAATAAACATAATCCAACATATAAACAGAACCAAACACAAGAACCACATGATTATCTCAATAGATGCAGAAAAGGCTTTTGACAAAATTCAACAACCCTTTATGCTAAAAAGGCTCAATAAATTCGGTAATGAAGGAACGTACCTCAACATAATAAGAGCTATTTATGACAAACCACAGCTAATATCATACTGAATGGGCACAAACTGGAAAAATTCCCTTTAAAAACTGGCACAAGGCAGGGATGCCCTCTCTCCCACTCCTATTCAACATAGTGTTGGAAGTTCTGGCTAGGGCAATCAGGCAAGAGAAAGAAATCAAGGGTATCCAGTTAGGAAAAGAAGAAGTCAAATTGTCCCTGTTTGCAGATGACATGATTGTATATTTAGAAAACCTCATTGTCTCAGCCCAAAATCTCCTTAAGCTGATAAGCAACTTCAGCAAAGTCTCAGGATACAAAATTAATGTGCAAAAATCACAAGCATTCTTATACACCAGTAACAGACAAGCAGAGAGCCAAATCAGGAATGAACTTCCATTCACAATTGCTTCAAAGAGAATAAAATACCTAGGAATCCAGCTTACAAGAGATGTAAAGGACCTCTTCAAGGAGAACTACAAACCACTGCTCAGTGAAATAAAAGAGGACACAAAAAATGGAAGAACATACCATGCTCATGGATAGGAAGAATCAATATCGTGAAAATGGCCATACTGCCCAAGGTTATTTATAGATTCAGTGCCATCCCCATCAAGCTACCATTGACTTTCTTCACAGAATTGGAAAAAAACTGCTTTAAAGTTCATATGGAACTGAAAAAGAGCCCGCATTGCCAAGACAATCCTAAGTCAAAAGGACAAAGCTGGAGGCGTCACGCTACCTGACTTCAAACTATACTACAAGGCTACAGTAACCAAAACAGCATGGTACTGGTACCACAACAGAGATATAGACCAATGGAACAGAACAGAGTCCTCAGAAATAATACCACACATCTACAGCCATCTGATCTTTGACAAACCTGAGAGAAACAAGAAATGGGGAAGGATTCCCTATTTAATAATGGTGCTGGGAAAATTGACTAGCCATAAGTAGAAAGCTGAAACTGGATCCTTTCCTTACCCCTTATACGTAGATTAATTCAAGATGGATTAGAGACTTCAATCTTAGACCTAATACCATAAAAACCCTAGAAGAAAATCTAGGTAGTACCATTCAGGACATAGGCATGGGCAAGGACTTCATGTCTAAAACACCAAAAGCAACGGCAGCAAAAGCCAAAATTGACAAATCGTATCTCGTTAATCTAAAGAGCTTTTGCACAGCAAAGAAACTACCATCAGAGTGAACAGGCAACCTACAGAATGGGAGAAAAATTTTGCAACCTACTCATCTGACAAAGGGCTAATATCCAGAATCTACAAAGAACTCAAACAAATATACCAGAAAAAACAAACAACCCCATCAAAAAGTGGGGAAAGTATATGAACAGACATTTCTCAAAGAGACATCCATACAGCCAACAGACACATGAAAAAATGCTCATCATCACTCGCCATCAGAGAAATGCAAATCAAAACCACAATGAGATACCATCTCACACCAGTTAGAATGGCAATCATTAAGAAGTCAGGAAACAACAGGTGTTGTAGAGGATGTGGAGAAATAGGAACACTTTTACACTGTTGGTGGGATTGTAAAGTAGTTCAATCATTATGGAAAACAGTATGGCAATTCCTCAAGGATCTAGAACTAGATGTACAATATGACCCAACCATCCCACTACTGGATATATACCCAAAGTATTGTAAATCATGCTGCTATAAAGACACATGCACACTTATGTTTATTGTGGCACTATTCACAATAGCAAAGACTTGGAATCAACCCAAATGTCCATCAGTGACAGACTGGATTAAGACAATGTGGCACATATACACCATGGAATACTATGCAGCCATACAAAAGATGAGTTTGTGTCCTTTGTAGAGACATGGATGCAGCTGGAAACCATCATTCTTAGCAAACTGTCACAAGAACAGAAAACCAAACACCGCATGTTCTCACTCATAGGTGGGAACTGAACAATGAGATCATTTGGACTCGGGAAGGGGAACATCACACACTGGGACCTATCATGGGGAGGAGGGAGGAGGGAGGGATTGCATTGGGGAGGTATACATGATATAATGATGAACTGATGGGTGCTGACGAGTTGATGGGTGCAGCACACCGACATGGCACGTGTATACATATGTAAAACCTGCACGTTATGCACATGTACCCTAGAATTTAAAGTATATAAAAAAAAGACAAACTTATTCTAAAATATATAAATAATTACCTTAAATAAAATTGTTCTAAATACAGTAATGAAATGACAAATACTGACAGAGTGTGAAGAGCATAAACTAACTATATGCTATTTATGGGAAACACACCTGAAAACAGAGACATATGTCGTTGAGTGTAAAGAGATGAAAGAAAATATGCCAGAGAGACATGAATCATTAAAAACAAACAATTGGCTGAGTTAATATCTGACAATATCTGGTAATAGTTTTTCTTCAGAGAAAAGAAAATTATTAGAAATGAAAATGGACATTATATAATGGTAATACAGATAGAAAGGATTGGTCATCAGGCAGACATAATAATCATAAATATGTGCAACATCTGATAGAGCTGAAAGGAAAAATAGAAAAATCTAAAATTGTAGTTGAGAACTTAGACTTCTCTCAGCAACGGGTAGAACTGCTAGACAAAAAATTGTCAAGGACATAGATCTGAACAACACAATCATCCAACAGTATATCACTAAGCTATTTAGATCAATCCACTCAACAACAGCAGAATATACTTTTTATCAAGCTCTTATGGAACATTCACTGAGGTAGACCACATCTTGCACCATAAAAAATATTCTCGAAAACTGAAAAAATTGGTATTATAAAAAATGTATCTGACCGTTATATAATCAGAAGTCAATCATAATCCTGAAAGACAATTCTGAATGCCATAATCCCAAATGTTAAAATCTTAAAAGACCAAAATACCAAAAATCTAAAATCCTGAATACATAGCTTAAAAAAAATACAAACAAATTTTAAAGATATATTTATATTTTTAAAAGGATATTTATTTGAGAATCATACAAAACAAGCATAACACTTTATAGGCCATGTTACACACAAAATAGGCAATAATAACATACATTTTGCAAGCATAAACACTCAGGTATACTCAGGAAGTCACACGAGCATAACAGTTATGAGCAGATGAACCAAATTAATAAAGAACAAGCCAAAAAGAAAATGCATAAAATATATATCACTATGGTTAGTAATGGTGTACACTCAGCTTTATAATTGCAGTTATCTACTTTGGGAGGCCGAGACGGGCGGATCACGAGGTCAGGAGATCGAGACCATCCTGGCTAATACGGTGAAACCCCGTCTCTACTAAAAAAATACAAAAAAAAACTAGCCGGGCGTGGTGGCGGGCGCTGTAGTCCCAGCTACTCGGGAGGCTGAGGCAGGAGAATGGCGGGAATCCGGGAGGCGGAGCTTGCAGTGAGCTGAGATCCGGCCACTGCACTCCAGCCTGGGCGACAGAGCGAGACTCCGTCTCAAAAAAAAATAAATAAATAAATAAAAAAAATAATTGCAGTTATCTAAAATACTGTGATGAGTAACCTAAGTATTTTACTGAGATTGATTGAAAAACTAGAGTGGTTTAGCAATGCATATGCAGTCACCCAAAGAGTTGGCATATCCAGAAATTTTGTCTTTCACAAATGTAGATGTACAACAAAGACATCTCTTCATTTATTGAGAAAGTGTTAACACTTTCATGTGCATGCACAATGCTTACACACAAAGTCAATGTTGTGATAAGGCACTTTTAAGGAGTCAAATTTGCAAAAGAATAATTCCTAAAAAGAATTAGAACTCTCTAAAGGTCTGCACACAATTTGTACCTCCAGTATAAGAAATAATGTAAAGATAAAATACACAGTGTAATAAATTATAAGAAATAAAGCTGACTATTTAAAATAGTGGAGAAGAAACTAAACAGAAGAAAAGAGAAAACCTAAAAAATCTAAGAAGGACATTTGACATAAAAATCTTATTACAGAAATAGATGATGGGTAATTGTGCAGAGATAATTTGTAAGTGCTGACCAACTTCCACAAGCATTGACTATATTTTGAAGTCTTGCACCATGATGAAGAGGTGATTTTTTTTGAAACATGACTCTCCTTGAAGAATACATTCATATATATTTTTTGTGAATGTACTGCTCGTTTTGAAATTCTTCTAATTTGATATACACCAACGAGCATTCCCTATTAATTTTTCCTATCTTCTGTGCCATGCTTCTATGTTGTTCGGGGTACATGGAAATCCATTCTGCATGCACTGATATACAAACCACGAATTTGATGGAAATTATGGTGGTAATCAAATAGAAACTCTTGCTTGTCTTCTTATCTTACTATGCACGTAATTGTTTTTCAACCAGCCAGTAACTTCGCTGACTTCTTCAGCCAAATTAGGCTTTAATTTGTTAAAAGCTCCTGGAACATCATCAGCTGGAAGGAATACAAACACAGGCAAACAATGCATTTTTTAACTGATGTTCTAGACACTGCCATATTACATGACCAATTCACTCATCTGAATTTTCCACCAAATGCAGATAAGGACAATAACAAGGTAATAGTGCCCAACATGACGCAATTAACATCTTGTAATTATCCTGCAGCTAACCAAAAATGCACTAATCTCTTCTCCAGAATTCACCTTTCAGGATTTCAATATTTAGAAATTTAATCTTTCCGAATTGTGATTTTCTTTAGGATTTTAGATAGAAATTCTGATCTTTCAGGATTATCAACATTTGGGATTGTAGAGTTCTGGATTGTCTTTCAGAATTATCATTCAAATCTTATCAAATCTAACTAGAATTCAATAACAGAAAGATGACTGAAAAGTATCTAAACCCATGGAAATTAAATAACACACTTCTACACAATCCTTAGGTAACAGAGGAAGTGTCAGGAGAAGTAAAAATGCTCTGAATTAATTAAAAATGAAAATATGACATACCAAATGTATGTGACGAACCTAAAGTAGTGCTGAGAGGGAAATGTATAAAACTAAATGCTTATATTGGAAATAAGATAAAGTGTCAAAATGACATTCGAAGTTCCTAACTCAAGAAACTAAGACAGAGAAAGGAAAGCAAGTAGAAGAAAGAAAATAAAGAAGAGGAGAAATCAATAAAATTAAAAATTAGGAAAATAATGGAGGAAATCAATAATACAAAAAGTTGCGGGGTTTTTTTGAAAAAAACAAACAAACAAAAAAACACACATTCAATAAACCCCAAACATGATGCATAAACACAAGAGAAGATCAAATCGTCAGTACTGAGAATGAAACAGAAAATATCACTAGAGATTATGTAGTCATAAAAATTATAATAAAAGAATTCAATGAACAATGTAATACTCATAAATTTGATAGCTTATAATAAATGAACCAATTCCTTGAAAATCAAAAACTATCAAAACTCTACCTAGATTAAATGGTATTCTCAATAGTCTTATAACTGTTTAAAAGGTTGAACTCATAATTTAAAAGACCTGAAGAAAAAATATTCTGGCACAGATAGTTTCACTGCACAATGGTTACCAAACATTGAAAAAGAACTAACACCAATTTTCCACTTTCTCCTGCAGAAAATAAAAGAGAGAAGAAGACCTTTCAACTGATTTTGTGAGGGTAGTATTATTCTACTACCAAAACCAAACAAGTACAAAACAAAGGGAAAAAAAAGCTGCATAGCCATATCTGTCATAAATGTAGACACAAAAGTGTACATTTAAATATGAGCAAACCATGTTCAACAATGTGACCAAGTGAGATTCATTCCTGGTATGCAATGTCCATTCAGATTTTGAAAATGAATTAGAGGACTGGGTGCAGTGGCTCATGCCTGTAATCCCAGCACTTTGGGAGGCTGAGGCAGGTAGATCATGAAATCAGGTGTTCGAGACCTGCCTGCCCAGCATGGTGAAATCCTGTCTCTACTAAAAATACAGAAATTAGACAGGCATGGTGGTGCTTACCTGTAATCCCAGCTACTTGGGAGGCTGAGGCAAGATTGCTTGACCCTGGGAGGCTGAGGTTGCATTGAGCCGAGATCATGCCACTGCACTCCAGCCTGGTGACAGAGTGAGACTCCATCTCAAAAAAAAAAAAAAAAAAGAAAAGAAAAGAAAAGAAAAGAAAAGAAAAAAAAATTGCAATCCAATAATACCAATACACCAAAAATAAGAAAAATATGATGATACTAATTAATAAAGGAGTTTGATGTAATTCAACACCCAGCCATGATTAAATAAAATAAAAGATAGTTTCAACAAGTTAAGGATAGGAATAGTTAGAACTTGACAAACTGCATCTCCAAAATCCTATAGCTAATATAATTGATGATGAAAGACTGAATTCCTTTTCCTATGATTGACAACAAGGCCAGAATTCTGCTCTTGTCAGTCATTCAACATAGTAGTTGAAATTCTGACCACTGCAACAAGGCAAGAAAAACAAATAAAAGATATATGGATTGGAAAGGGAGAAATAAAACTGTCCTATTAATAGATGACATAATTGCTTCCTAGAAAATCCCAATAAATCTACAAAACTACTTCTAAAAATAATAAGTGACTTCAGCAAGGTCTTTGGATACTAGATAAACACACAGAAATCAGATACATTTCTAGATACTAAGAATGATAATGAGGAAACCTTAATTTAAAGTATTTACATACACTCCAATAAAATGAACTCCTTAGATATATACTTAATAAAATGTGTACAGTATATGTATGCTGAAAACACAAAGACCTGAAACAAATCACCGTAAATAAATGGAGAGAGGCATACTATGTTCATGAGTTGGATGACTCAACATCATAAAGATGTCAATTCTTTATAAATTGATTTATAGGTTTAATGCAACTCCTATTGAAATTTTAGGGAAGTGGAGCAATATGGGAGAATAGAAGGCTACACCATTCATTTCCTTCACAAGAACACTAAATTTTAACAACTATCTGCACACAGAAAAATACTTTTTCACAAGAACCACGTATCAGGTGAGCAATCACAGTATGTGGTTTCAATGTCATATTGCTGAAAGAGGCATTGAAGAAGGTGGAAGAGACAGTCTTGAATTGCTGAGGCCACCCCTCTGCCCTGCCCTGGCTGTGGCCACATGGCATGAAGAGAGAATGTGTGCTCTTGGAGGAGGGAGAGTGCAGAGACTGGGGGACTTTACATTGAACTCTGTGCTGCCCTGTCTCAGTGGAGAGCACAACCATGCTGGGCTCAGTCAGCATCCACCCATGGAATGAAAATTTGGATAAGCCCTAGTCACAAAAGATTTGCCCATCCCAGTGGTTGGAACTTGAGTTTCTCAGCAAGCCTTACCTTCATGGGCCATAGCACTCTGGAGTTCTACGTAAACTTGACAGGCAATCTAGGACACAAGGACTATAATTCCTACACAACTCTTAGTGCTGGGCTGGGCTCAGAAGCAGTAGACTAGGGTGACTAAGGGAGTGCTTGTGCCACCCTTCCCAAAGCCCTGTGCAGTATGGCTCACAGTAATAAAAGTGACTTCTTCATTCTGGTTAAGAAAAGGAGAGCAAAGAGTAAGGAGGACTTCATCTTACCTCTTGGATACCAACTCAGCCAAAGTAGGACAGTCAAAAGGCCCATATTCCGGGTCCTAGCTCATAGATGACAGTTCTAGACAACCCTGGATAAAAGGGAAACTGAACACCTTGACGGGAAGAACCCAGTCCTGACCAGATTTATCACCTCCTGACTAAAGAACTTTTGGGCCCTGCACAACCAGCATTGATACACAGGTAATACATGATGGGCCTTGAGCTCTGAGACATGGTGACTTCAGGTGTACCTCAGCATATAGTCAGCTGTGGTGGCTACGGTGAAAGACTCCTGTTTGAGAAAAGCAGAGGGAAGGGAAAAGGGGACTTTGTCTTGTACTTTAGGTATGGCCACAGTGGGATAGAGCAACAAGCAGCCTCCTAGGATTCCCGAGTCCAGACCTAGGTTATTGGACAGCATTTCTGGACCTGCCCTGGGCCAGAGGGGAGCTCACTTTCCTGAAGGTGAGTCCCAGTCCTGGAAACATTCACCACAAGCTGACTGAAGTAACCTCTCAAAGATTTAAGTGAACATTAACAGTGGCCTGGCAGAACTCCCCATGGAATGGTAGTGGTGGTGGCCCAGGGAGAGGCATCTTTGCCTTTGGAAAGGGAAAGGAAGAGTGGAAAGGACTTTGTATTGTGGTTTGAGTGCCAGCTTACTGCAATAGAATAGAATGTAAGATAAATTTTTAAAGTTTTTGACTCCAATCCCTGGCTCCCAGACAGCATCTCCGGACAATGTGGCAATTCCTTAAAAGATCTAGGACTACGAAAACCATTTGACCCTGCAATCCCATTACTGGGTATATACCCCAAGATTATACATCATGCTACTATAAAGACACATGCACATGTATGTTTATTGTGGCACTATTCACAATAGCAAAGACTTGGAATCAACCCAAATGACCATCAATGATAGACTGGATTAAGAAAATGTGGCACATATACACCATGGAATACTATGTAGCCATAAAAGTGGATGAGTTCATGTCCTTTGCAGGGACATGGATGAAGCTGGAAACCATCATTCTGGGCAAACTATCACAAGGACAGAAAACCAAAAACCGCATATTCTCACTTGTAGGTGGGAATTGAACAATGAGAACACTTGGATACAGGGTGGGGAACATCACACACCACACCGGGACCTGTCATGGGGTGGGGAGAGGAGGGGAGGTATAGCATTAGGAGAAATATCTAATGAAAATGACAAGTTAATGGGTGCAGCAAACCAACGTGGCACATGTATACATATGTAACAAACATGCACATTGTGCACATGTACCCTAGAACTTAAAGTATAATAAAAAAAAGAGAGAGAATCACACATCTTTTTTTTTTTTTTTTTTTGGTTTCTTGGTGCATATAAAAGATGTGTTTACACTATATCATAACCTATTAAGTGTGCAATAGCATTATATGTTTTAAAAAAGTTTCCTAAAAGCAGCACGAGAAACTAAGTAAATAACATACAATGGAACTCCAATACATCCAGCAGTGAACTTTTCAGTGAAAACCATCCAGGCCAGGAGAGAATTACATGACATATTTAACGTGTGGAAGGAAAAAGAAATACTTTACTCTGAATGGTATATCCAGCAAAAATAACATTCAAGTATAAAGGAGAAATAAAGACTTGCCCAGACAAACAAAACTGAAGAATTTCATCAACACTAAACTTGTGCTACAAGAAATGCTAAAGAAAGCTCTTTGATCTAAAAGAAAAATATGTTAATAAGCAAGAATAAACCATCAGAAGGTACAAAACTCAGCGGTAATGGCAAGCACAAGAATTTTATATCACTGTGGTTGTGGTACATAAGCTACTTGTATCTTTTTTTTTTTTTCAATGTGTTTATGGTTTCCAAGATTATTAAATTAATATACAAATTTGCAATTTTTTTTCTTTTTTTTTTGATCATTGTCATTTTTATTTTATTTATTTATTTATTTATATATTATACTTTAAGTTCTAGGGTACATGTGCATAACGTTTATATCATGTATAATCCCCAATGCAATCCCTCCCTCCTCCCCCCTCCCCATGATAGGCCCCAGTGTGTGATGTTCCCCTTCCCGAGTCCAAGTGATCTCATTGTTCAGTTCCCACCTATGAGTTAGAACACGCGGTGTTTGGTTTTCTCTTCTTGTGATAGTTTGCTAAGAATGATGGTTTCCAGCTGCATCCATGTCCCTACAAAGGACGCAAACTCATCCTTTTGTATGGCTGCATAGTATTCCATGGTGTATATGTGCCACATTTTCTTAATCCAGTCTGTCACAGATGGACATTTGGGTTGATTCCAAGTCTTTGCTATTGTGAATAGTGCCGCAATAAACATACGTGTGCATGTGTCTTTGTAATAGAGTAATTTATAATCCTTGGGTATATACCCAGTAGTGGGATGGCTGGGTCATATGGTACATTTAGTTCTAGATCCTTGAGGAATTGCCATACTGATTTCCATAATGGTTGAACTAGTTTACAATCCCACCAACAGTGTAAAAGTGTTCCTATTTCTCCACATCCTCTCCAACACCTGTTGTTTCCTGACTTCTTAATGATTGCCATTCTAACTGGTGTGAGATGGTATCTCATTGTGGTTTTGATTTGCATTTCTCTGATGGCGAGTGATGATGAGCATTTTTTCATGTGTCTGTTGGCTGTATGGATGTCTTCTTTTGAGAAATGTCTGTTCATATACTTTCCCCACTTTTTGATGGGGTTGTTTGTTTTTTTCTTGTATATTTGTTTGAGTTCTTTGTAGATTCTGGATATTAGCCCTTTGTCAGATGAGTAGGTTGCAAAAATATTCTCCCATTCTGTAGGTTGCCTGTTCACTCTGATGGTAGTTTCTTTTGCTGTGAAAAAGCTCTTTAGTTTAATGAGATCCCATTTGTCAATTTTGGCTTTTGCTGCCTTGCTTTTGGTGTTTTAGACATGAAGTCCTTGCCCATGCCTATGTCCTGAATGGTACTACCTAGATTTTCTTCTAGGGTTTTTATGGTATTAGATCTAACATTTAAGTCTCTAATCCATCTTGAATTAATTTTCGTATAAGGGGTAAGGAAAAGATCCAGTTCAGCTTTCTACTTATGGCTAGCCAATTTTCCCAGCACCATTTATTAAATAGGGAATCCTTTCCCCATTTCTTGTTTCTCTCAGGTTTGTCAAAGATCAGATGGCTGTAGATGTGTGGTATTATTTTGAGGACTCTGTTCTGTTCCTTTGGTCTATATCTCTGTTGTGGGACCAGTACCATGCTGTTTTGGTTACTGTAGCCTTGTAGTATAGTTTGAAGTCAGATAGCGTGACGCCTCCAGCTTTGTCCTTTTGACTTAGGATTTTCTTGGCAATGCGGGCTCTTTTTTGGTTCTATAGGAATTTTAAAGCAGTTTTTTCCAATTCTGTGAAGAAACTCATTGGTAGCTTGATGGGGATGGCATTGAATCTATAAATAACCTTGGGCAGTATGGCCATTTTCACGATATTGATTCTTCCTATCCATGAGCATGGTATGTTCTTCCATTTGTTTGTGTCCTCTTTTATTTCACTGAGCAGTGGTTTGTAGTTCTCCTTGAAGAGGTCCTTTACATCCTTGTAAGTTGGATTCCTAGGTATTTTATTCTCTTTGAAGCAATTGTGAATGGAAATTCATTCCTGATTTGGCTCTCTGCTTGTCTGTTACTGGTGTATAAGATGCTTGTGATTTTTGCACATTATTTTGTATCCTGAGACTTTGCTGAAGTTGCTTATCAGCTTAAGGAGATTTTGGGCTGAGACGATGGTGTTTTCTAATATACCATCATGTCATCTGCAAACAGGGACAATTTGACTTCTTCTTTTCCTAACTGGATACCCTTGATTTCTTTCTCTTGCCTGATTGCCCTAGCCAGAACTTCCAGCACTATGTTGAATAGGAGTGGTGAGAGAGGGCATCCCTGTCTTGTGCCAGTTTTCAAAGGGAATTTTTCCAGTTTTTGCCCATTCAGTATGGGGTATCCAAATCCTCAAGCTTTTATCTTTCATGTTACAATCAATCCAATTACAAACTTTAGGTTATTTCTAAATGTACAATGAAATTATTAATGACTATAGTCACTCTGTTGAGCTACAAAATAGTGGGTCTTATTTATTCTTTCTCATTATTTTTTTCCCCATTAACCACGTCCACCTCCCCCACAATTTTCTATTATCCTTCCCAGCCTCTCATAAACCATTCTTCTAGTATCTATGTCCATGAGTTCAATTATTTTGCTTTTTAGATTCTACAAATAAGTGAGAACATGTGGCCTTGTCTTTCTATGCCTTCCTTATTTAACTTAATATGATGATCTCCAGTCCATCCATGTTGTTGTAAGTGACTGGATTTCATTCTTTTTATGGCTGAATAGTGCTCCATCTTGTATAGAAGCCATATTTGAAATCTATTCATCTGTGGATGGACACTTAGGTTGCTTCCATATCTTAGCTATTGTAAACAGTGCTGCAACAAACATAGGAGTGCAGATATCTTTTGGATGTACTAATTTCCTTTCTGTGGGGTATGTATCCAGCAGTGCAATTGCTGAATCATATGGCAGCTCAATATTTAGTTTTGCGAGGAACATCCAAACTATTGTCATTAGTGGGCTGTACTAATTTTCATTCCCATTAACAATGTACAAGAGTTCCTTTTTTCTCCACATACATTCTAACCAGCATTGTTACTGCCTGTTTGAATAGAAGAGGTCATAACTGGAATGGGATTATATCTCAATGCAGTTTTGATTTGCATTTCTCTGATGATCAGTGTTGTTGAGCACCTTTTCATGGGTCTGTTTGCCATTACTATTATTATTATTATTATTACACTTTAAGTTCTAGGATACATGTGCATAACGTGCAGGTTTGTTACGTATGTATACTTGTGCCATGTTGGTGTGCTGCACCCATCAACTCCTCAGCACCCATCAACTCGTCCTTTACATCAGGTATAACTCCCAATGCAATCACTCCCCCCTTCCCCATCCCCATGATAGGCCCCGTGTGTGATGTTCCCCTTCCTGAGTCCAAGTGATTTCATTGTTCAGTTCCCACCTATGAGTGAGAACATGCAGTGTTTGGTTTTCTGTTCTTGTGATAGTTTGCTGAGAATGATGGTTTCCAGCTGCACCCATGTCCCTACAAAGGACTCAAACTCATCCTTTTTTATGGCTGCATAGTATTCCCTGGTGTATATGTGCCACATTTTCTTAATCCAGTCTGTCACTGATGGACATGTGGGTTGATTCCAAGTCTTTGCTATTGTGAATAGTGACACAATAAACATACGTGTGCATGTGTCTTTATAGCAGCATGATTTATAATCCTTTGGGTATATACTCAGTAATGGGATGGCTGGGTCATATGGTACTTCTAGTTCTAGATCCTTGAGGAAACGCCATACTGTTTTCCACAATGGTTGAACTAGTTTACAATGCCACCAACAGTGTAAAAGTGTTCCCATTTCTCCACATCCTCTCCAGCACCTGTTGTTTCCTGCTTATCCAGCACGTGCTGTTTCCTGACTTTTTAATGATTGCCATTCTAACTGGTGTGAGATGGTATCTCATTGTGGTTTTGACTTGCATTTCTCTGATGGCGAGTGATGATGAGCATTTTTCATGTGTCTGTTGGCTGCATGAATGTATTCTTTTGATAAGTGTCTGTTCATATCCTTTGCCCACTTTTTGATGGTGTTGTTGGTTTTTTTCTTGTAAATTGGTTTGAGTTCTGTAGGTTCTGGATATTGGTGCTTTGTCAGATGAGTAGATTGCAAAAATTTTCTCCCATTCTATAGGTTGCCTGTTCACTCTGATGGTAGTTTCTTTGGCTGTGCAGAAGCTCTTTAATTAGATTCCATTTGTCAATTTTGGCTTTTGGTTGCATTACTTTTGGTGTTTTAGACATGAAGTCCTTGCCCATGCCTATGTTCAGAATAGCACTACATAGGTTTTCTTCTAGGATTTTTATGGTTTTAGGTCTAACATTTAAGTCTCTAATCCATCTTGAATGAATTTTCGTATAAGGCGTAAGAAAGGATCCAGTTTCAGCTTTCTATTTATGGCTAGCCAATTTTCCCAGCACAATCTATTAAATAGAGAAAGCTTTTCCCTTTCTTGTTTTTGTCAGATTTGTCAAAGATCAGATGGCTGTAGATGTGTGGTATTATTTCTAAGGGCTCTGTTCTGTTCTATTGGTCTATATCTCTGTTTTGGTACAAGTAACATGCTGTTTTGGTTACTGTAGCCTTGTAGTATAGTTTGAAGTCAGGTAGCGTGATGCCTCCAGCTTTGTACTTTGGCTTAGGATTGTCTTGGCAATGTGGGGTCTTTGTGGGTTCCATATGAACTTTAAAGCAGTTTTTTTTCCAATTCTGTGAAGAAAGTAATTGGTAGCTTAATGGAGATAACACTGAATCTACAAACTACTTTGGGCAGTATGGCCATTTTCACAATATTGATTCTTCCTATCCATGAGCATGGTATGTTCTTCCATTTGTTTGTTTCCTCTTTTATTTCACTGAGCAGTGGTTTGTAGTTCTCCTTGAAGAGGTCCTTTACATCCTTGTAAGTTGGATTCCTAGGTATTTGATTCTCTTTGAAGCAATTGTGAATGAAAGTTCATTCATGATTTGGTTCTCTGTTTGTCTGTTACTGGTGTATAAGAATGCTTGTGATTTTTGTGCATATATTTTGTATCCTGCGACTTTCAGAAGTTGCTTATCAGCTTAAGGAGATTTTGGGCTGAGACAATGAGGTTTTCTAAATATACAATCATGTCATCTGCAAACAGGGACAATTTGACTTCTTCTTTTCCTAACTGAATACCCTTTATTTCTTTCTCTTGTCTGATTGCCTGTCATAAATGGCTCTTATTACTTTGAGATGCATTCCATCAATACCAAATTTATTCAGAGGTTTTAGCTTGAAGGACTGTTGAATTTTGTCAAAGGCATTTTCTGCATCTATTGAGATAATCATGTGGTTTTTGTCTTTGGTTCTGTTTATATGCTGGATTATATTTATTGATTTGTGTTTGTTGAATCAGCCTTGCATCCCAGGGATGAAGCCCACTTGATCATGGTGTATAAACTTTTTGATGCGCTGCTGGATTCGGTTTGCCAGTATTTTATTGAGGATTTTTGCATTGATGTTCATCAGGGATATTGGTCTAAAATTCTCTCTTTTTTGTTGTGTCTCTGCCAAGATTTAGTATCAGGATGATGTTGGCCTCATAAAATGAGTGAGGAAGGATTCCCTATTTTTCTATTGATTGGAATAGTTTCAGAAGGAATGGTATCAACTCCTCCTTGTACCGCTGGTAGAATTCAGCTGTGAATTCATCTGGTCCTGGACTTTTTTTGATTGGTAAGCTATTAATTATTGCCTCAATTTCAGAATCTGCTAATGGTCTATTCAGGGATTCATTTCTTCCTGGTTAGTCTTGGAGAGTGTAATGTCTAGGAAATTATCCATTTCTTCTAGGTTTTCTAGTTTATTTGCATAGACTTGTTTATAGTATTCTCTGAGGGTAGTTTGTATTTCTGTGGAGTCAGTGGTGATATTCCCTTTATCATTTTATATTGTATCTATTTGATTCCTCTCTCTTTTCTTCTTTATTAGTTTTGCTAGTTGTACACCAATTTTGTTGACCTTTTCAAAAAACCAACTCCTGGATTCATTGATTTTTTGGAGGGTTTTTATGTCTCTATCTCCTTCAGTTCTGCTCTGATCTTAGTTATTTCTTGCCTTCTGCTAGCTTTTGAATGTGTTTGCTCTTGCCTCTCTAGTTCTTTTATTGTGATGTTAGAGAGTCCATTTTAGATCTTTCCTGCTTTCTCTTGTGGGCATTTAGTACTATAAATTTCCCTATACACACTGCTTTAAATGTGTCCCAGAGATTCTGGTATGTTGTATCTTTGTTCTCATTGGTTTCAAGGACCATCTTTATATCTGCCTTCATTTCATTATGTACCCAGTAGTCATTCAGGAGCAGATTGTTCAGTTTCCATGTAGTTAATTGGTTTTGATTAAGTTTCTTAGTCCTGAGTTCTAGTTTGATTGCACTGTGGTCTGAGAGACAGTTTGTTATCATTTCTGTTCTTTTACATTTCTGAGGAGTGCTTTACTTGCAACTATTTGGTCAATTTTGGAATAAGTGCGATGTGGTGCTAAGAAGAATGTATATTCTGTTGACTTGGGGTGGAGAGTTCCATAGATGTCTATTAGGTTCACTTGGTGCAGAGCTGAGTTCAATTCCTGGATATCCTTGTTAACTTTCTGTCTCGTTGATGTGTCTAATGTTGACAGTGGGGTGTTAAAGTCTCCCATTATTATTTTATGGGAGTCTAAATCTCTTTGTAAGTTTCTAAGGACTTGCTTTATGAATCTGGGTGCTCCTGTATTGGGTGCATATATATTTAGGATAGTTAGCTTTTCCTGATGAACTGATCCCATTATCATTATGTAATGGCCTTCTTTGTCTCTTGATCTTTGACGGTTTAAAGTCTGTTTTATTTGAGACTAGGATTGTAACCCCTCCTTTTTTGTGTGTTGCATTTGCTTGGTAGATCTTCCTTCATCCCTTTATTTTGAGCCTATGTGTGTCTCTGTGTGAGATGGGTCTCCTGAATACAGCAAACTGATGAGTCTTGACTCTTTATCCAATTTGCCCATCTGTGTCTTTTAATTGGACCATTTAGTTCATTTACATTTAAGGTTAATATTGTTATGTGTGAACTTGTTCCTGTCATTACGATATCAGCTGGTTATTTTGCTCATTAGTTGATGCAGTTTCTTCCTAGCCTCGATGGTCTTTACATTTTGGCATGTTTTTGCAATGGCTGGTACCGGTTGTTCCTTTCCATGTTTAGTGCTTCCTTCAGGATCTCTTGTAGGGCAGGCCTTGTGGTGACAAATTCTCTAAGTATTTGCTTGCCTGTAAAGGATTTTATTTCTCCTTCACTTATGAAACTTAGTTTGGCTGGATATGAAATTCTGGGTTGAAAATTCTTTCCTTTAAGAACGTTGAATATTGGTCCCCACTTTCTTCTGCCTTGTAGAGTTTCTGCTGAGAGATCTGCTGTTAGTCTGATGGGCTTCCCTTTGTGGGTAAACCGACCTTTGTCTCTGGCTGCCCTTAAAAGTTTTTCCTTCATTTCAACTTTGGTGAATCTGGCAATTATGTGTCTTGCAGTTGCTCTTCTGGAGGAGTATCTTTGTGGCGTTCTCTGTATTTCCTGAATTTGAATGTTGGCCTGTCCTACCAGGTTGGGGAAGTTCTCCTGGATGATATCTTGCAGAGTGTTTTCCAACTTGGTTCCATTTTCCCTATCACTTTCAGGCATACAAATCAGATGTAGATTTGGTCTTTTCACATAATCCCATATATCTTGGAGGCTTTTTTCTTTTTTTTAACTCTTTTTTTCTCTACACTTCTCTTCTCACTTCACTTCATTAGTTTGATCTTCAATTACTGATACTCTTTCTTCCAGTTGATTGAGTCAGTTACTGAAGCTTGTGCATTTGTCACATAGTTCGCGTGTTATGGTTTTCATCTGTATCAGTTCTTTTAAGGTCTCCTCTGCATTGATTATTCTAGTTGTCCATTTATCCATTCTTTTTTCAAGGATTTTAGTTTCTTTGCGCTGATTACATAGTTCCTCCTTTAGCTCTCAGAAGTTTGACCGACTGAAGCCTTCTTGTCTCAACTCGTCACAGTCATTCTCCGTCCAGCTTTGTTCCATTGCTGGCGATGAGCTGCGTTCCTTTGGAGGGGGAGATGCGCTCAGAAATTTTGAATTTCCAGCTTTTCTGCCCTGCTTTTTCCCCATGTTTGTGGTTTTATCTGCCTTTGGTCTTTGATGATGGTGACATAATGATGGGGTTTTGGTGTGGGTGTTCTTTCTGTTTGTTAGTTTTCCTTCTAACAGTCAGGACCCTCAGCTACAGGTCTGTTGGAGTTTGCTTGACGTCCACTCCAGACGCTGTTTGCCTGTGTTTCAGCAGCAGGTGCTGCAGAAGATAGAATCTTGCTGAACAGAGAGTGTTGCTGTCTGATTCTTGCTCTGGAAGCTTTGTCTCAGGGGTGTACCCAGACCTGTGAGGTGTGAGGTGTTGGTCTGCACCTAGTGGAGAATGTCTCCCAGTTTGGCTACTCAGGGGTCAGGGACCCACTTGAGTAGGCAGTCTGTCCGTTCTCAGATCTCAACCTCCATGCTGGGAGAACCACTGCTCTCTTCAAACTGTCACACAGGGACTTTTACATCTGCAGTGGTTTCTGCTGCTTTTTGTTTAGCTATGCCCTGTCCCCAGAGGTGGGGTCTACAGAGGAAGTCAGGCTTCCTTGAGCTGTAGTGGGCTCCACCCAATTCGAGCTTCCTGGAGTGTTTGTTTACCTACTTAAACCTCAGCAATGGTGGGCGCCCCTCCTCCAGTCTTGCTGCTGCCTTGCAGTTAGATCTCAGACTGCTGTGCTAGCAATGAGGGAGGTTCTTTGGACCTGGGACCCTCTGGGCCAGGTGTGGGATATAATCTCCTGGTGTGCCGTATGCTAGGACTCTTGGTAAGGTGTAGTATTAGGGTGCATTCCAGGTGTTGTGTGTCTCAATTTCCCTTGGCTAGGAAAAGTAATTCCCTTCCCCCTTGCATTTCTCAGGTGAGGTGATGCCTCACCTTGCTTCGGCTCTGGCTGGTGGGGCTGCACCCATGGACCAGCATCAACTGTCTGACATGCCCTAGTGAGATGAACCTGGTACCTCAGTTGAAAATGCAGTAATCACCCATCTTCTTTGTCACTCACACTGCGAGCTGGAGGCTGGAGCTGTTCCTATTTGGCCATCTTGGCTTACTTGATATTCAGTCTCCTATATCCTTTCTTCCAGTTGATCGATTTGACTACTGATACTTGCAGATGCTTCACGAAGTTCTCGTGCTGTGTTTTCCAGCTCCATCAGCTTATGCTCCTATTTAAACTGGTCATTCTAGTTAGCATTTTCTGTAACGTTATCAAGGTTCTTAGCTTCCTTGCATTGGGTTAGAACATGTTCCTTTAGCTCAGTGTATTTCGTTATCACCCACCTTCTGTCAATTTGTCAATCTCATTTTCCATCCAGTTTTGTGCTCTTGCTGCAGAGGAGTTGGGATCATTTGGAGGAGAAGAGGCGTTCTGGGTTTGGGAATTTTCAGCACTTTTGTGCTGGTTTTTCCTCATTTTCATGGATTTATCTACTTTTGATCTTTGAAGCTGATGACCTTTGGATAAAGTTACTGTGTGGGGGTCCTTTTTGTTAATGTTATTGCTTTCTGTTTGTTAATTTTCCTTCTAACAGTCAAGTCCCAGTTCTGCAGGTCTGCTGCAGTTTGCTGGAGGTCCACTCCAGATACTTTTTTGCCTGGGTGTCACCAGTGGAGGCTGCAAAACAGCAAACATTCCTGCCTGCTCCTTCCTCTGGAAGATTTATCCCAGAGGGGCATCAGCCTGATGCCAACTGGAGCTCTCCTATATGAGGTGTCTGTCAAGTCCTATTGGGAGGTGTTTCCCAACTAGGAGGGACAGTGGTCAGGGGTCCACTCTAAGAGGCCTTCTGTATTTTAGCAGAGCTCAAGTGCTGTGCTGGGAAAATCCTCCTTGTCAGAATCAACTGCTACTGTCTTCAGAGCTTGGAGGCAGAAAAGTTTAAGTCTGCTGAAGTTGTGCCCACACCTGCTCCTTCTCCCAGGTGCTCTCTCTCAGAGAGATGGGAGTTGTATCCACAAACCTCTGGCTGGGGTGCTGCGTTTCTTTCAGAAATGCCCTGTCCAGTGAGGAGGAATCTAGAGAGGCAGTCTGGCCATAGGAACTTTTCTACACTGTGATGACTTCCACCCAGTTAAAACCTCTCGGCCTCCTTAGCACTGCCGGGGTAAACAGTGTACTCAAGCCTCAGTAATGGCAGAAGCCCCTCCACCGATCAAGATTGATCATCCCAGGTTGACTTCCAACTGCTGTGCTGGCAGTAATAATTTCAAGTCAGTGCTTCTAGCTGGGCTGCGTGGGATAGGGACCCACTGAGTAAGACAACTTGGCTCCCAGGCTTCAGCCCCCTTTCAAGGAGAGTGGACAGTTTTATTTTTCTGGGGTTCCAGGTGCCACTGGGGTATGAAAAAACTGCTCCAGTTAGCTCGATGTCTGCCAAAACAGCAACACAGTTTTGTGCTTGAAACCCAGGGCCCCGGAGGTGTAGGCACATGAAGGAATCTCCTGATCTCAGTTGGAAATGTAGAAATCACCCCCTTCTGCATTGGTCTTGCTGGGAGCTGCAAGACTGGACCATTTTCTATTGGGCCATCTTGCCCAACATGGACTGAAAACGAGGAATCTTAAAATAACACTGCATTCTTTGGCTTGTGGCTTCTTCCTCCATCTTCAAGGTCAGCAGCATCAGCAAATCTCTCTCTCTGACTGTAATCTATTGAATCCATTTTAATTTTGCTTTTACATATGGCAAGTGATGGTTTCATTCTTCTCCATATGGGCATCCAGTTTTCCCAGCACCATTTATTGAAGAGACTGTCTTCCTCACCTTTGTTGAAAATGAGTTCACCGTAGGTGTGTCGATTTGTTTCTGGGTTCTCTATTCTGTGCCATTGGTCTATGAGTCTGTTTTTATGCCAGTACCATGCTCTTTTGCTTACTAGAGCTCAGTGGTATAATTTTAAGTCAGGTAATATGATTCCTCGAGGGTTTTTTTGTTGTTGTTGTTGTTACTATTTTTGCTTAGGATTGTCCTGGCTATTCTGGGTCTTTTGTGGTTTTATATAAATATTAGGATTGTTTTTTGTTTCTATTTCTCTGAAGAAGCCCTTTGGGATTTTGATAGAGATTGTGTTGAATCTGTAGATTGCTTGTATAGTATGGATATTTTAGCAATATTGATTCTTTCAATCCACAAACATGAAATATTTTTTGGTGTTCCCTTCAATTTCTTTCATTAGTGTTATATAGTTTTCAATATAGAGATCTTTCACTTCTTTGGTTATTTGCTGGTATTTAATGTTATGTGTGGTTGTTGTAAATAAAACTACTTTTTAAATTTCTTTTTAACATTTTTCATGCTGGCATATAGAAATGTGGCCAATTTTCATATGTCAATTTTTTTTATTCTTCAATCGTACTAAATTTGCTTATCAGTTCTAATGGTTTTCTTTTGACATCTTTAGGTTTTTACAAATCTAAGATCACATTATCTGCAAACAAGAATAATTTGATTTCTTTTCTTTTTAATTTGAATGCACTTTATATATTTCTCTTGTCTAATTGCTCTAGCTGGGATTTCCAGTACTATATTGAATAACAGTCATGACAGTGGGCATCCTTGTCTTGTTCCAGATCTTAGAGAAAGGACCTTCAGTTTTACCCCATTCAATATGATACTACGTGTGGGTCTGTCACATATAGCTCTTATTATGTACAAGTATGTTTCTTCTATCATCAGTTCTTTGAGAATTTTTATCATAAAGGAATGTTAAATTTTATCAAATGCTTTTTCAGCATCAATTGAAATGATCTTATGGTTTTCATTCTTCATTCTGTTGATAAGATGTATCACATAGATTTATTTGTGTATATTAAACACTCTTTGCACCTCAGGAATAATTCCCACTTGTTCATGATGAATGATCTTTTTAACATATTGTTGTATTCAGTTTGCTACTATTTTGTTGAGAATTTTTGCATCAATTTTTATCAGAGGTATTGGCCTATGGTTTTCTTCTTTTGATGTATCTTTGTCTGCTTTTGGTATTAGCATAATACTGGCCCCATAGAATGAGTTTGGACATATTCTTTCAACCTCTATTTTTCATAATAGTTTGAATAGGAATGGTTTTAGTTATTCTTTCAATATTTGGTAGAATTAAGCACTGAAACCATTGGGTCGCAAGCTTTTATTTACTTGGAGACTTTATTAAGGCTTCAATCTCATTATTTGTTATTAGTGTGTTATGGTTTTGATTTCTTTCTAGTGCAATGCTGATAGCTTGTATATATCTAGAAATTTGTCCATTTCTTCTACATTTTAAAATTTATTGGCAAATAGTTGTTCATAGAAGCAACTAATGATCATTCACATTTCTACAGTATCAGTTGTAATGTTGCATTTTTCATTTCTGATTTCCTTTCTTTTTTTCTTACTTAGTCTGGCTAAAGTTTGGCTAATTTTTATTTAACTTTTTAAAAACACATTTTTTGTTTCATTAATCTTTTGCATATTTTTATTTCAATTTCATTTATTTGTGACTTTATTATTATTATTATTATTATTTTAACCTAATTTTGGTGTTTATTAGCTTCTGCTTTTCTGGTTCTTTAAGATACATTTAGATTTTTCATTTGAAGTTTTTCCTCTTTTTCAATGTAGGCACTAACAGCTATAGTCTTCCCTTTTAGTAATTCTTTTGCTGTATTCTATTGTTCTTGGTATGTTTTTTCTACATGATTGAAAAACATTTTCAATTTTATTCTTATCTTCTTCATTGATCCACTGGTCATTCGGGAGTATATTGTTTAATTTTCATGTATTAGTATAGTTTCCAATTTTTCCTTTTTATTAATATCTAATTTTATTTCACTGTTGTCAGAGAAAATGCTTCACCTCCACTTATTATTGCATTGGAGTCTATCTCTCTCTTTAGCTCTAACATTTCCTTATATATCTGGGTGCTCCAGTGTTGTGTGTATATATATTTAAAAGTGTCATATACTCTTGCAGTATTGACCCATTTATCATAGCGACCTTCTTTGTCTCTTCTTATAGTTTTTGTCCTGAAATCTATTTTTTTCTGATATTAAGTATAGCAGTTCTTGCTCTATTTTGGTTCCCATTGAAATAAAATATCTATTCTCATCCCTTTATTTTCAGACTATGTACGTCTTTGTAGGTGAAAGGTGTTTCTTGTGGGATCAGTGGTTATTGCTTTCTCATCCATTCAGTCTATATCTTTCGATTTGAGAGTTTAGTCCATTTGCATTCAATGTTATTATTGATACAGAAGGACTCATTCTTGCCACTTTGTTATTTGTTTTCTGGTAGTTTTTTGGTCTTCTCTTCCTTATTTTCCTTTTGATCTTCCTCTAGTGAAGGTGATTTTCTCTGGTTGTATGATTTTGTTTGCTGCATTTAATTTTTTTTGTGTATCCATTGTATGGCTTTGCTTTGAGATCATTCACGTCATTTTCTTTCTGATTGAAGTACTCTTTTTAGCATTTCATGTAGGTCTAGTATTGATAAAAACCCCTCAGCTTTTGTTTTTCTGGGAAAGCCTTTATTTCTCTTTCATGTTTAAATAATATTCTTACCAGATATACTATTTTAGGATAAAAGGTTTCTTTCCTTCAGTACTTTAAATATGTCATGCCACTCTCACCTGGCCTGTACTATCTCCACTGAGAAGTGTGCTGCCAGATGTATTGGAGCTCCATTGTATGCTATTTTTTTCTTTCTTTTTGCTACTTTTAGGATCTATTCTTTATCCTTGACCTTTGGAAGTTTATTAACTGCCTTGAGATAGTCTTCTTTAGGTTAAATATGCTTAGTATTCTATAACATTCTTGTATTTGAACATTGACATCTTTTTCTAGCTTTGGGATATTCTCTGTTATCGCTTTGAATAAACTTTCTACCCCTATCTTTTTCTTGGCTTCCTCTTTATGGCCATCAACTGTTAGATTTGCCCCTTTCAGGGTATTTTCTAGATGGGGTAAGCACACATGTTTTTTCTTTTGTCTTTTTTGACTATTTATTTTCAAATAGCCTGTTTTGAAGCTCACTAATTCTTTCTTCTGCTTGATCAGTTCTGCTATTAAAATGCTCTGATGCATTCTTCAGTATGCCAAGTGCATTTCTCAGCTTCAGAATTTCTGCTTGTTTATTTTTAATTATTTCAGTCTCTTTGTTTGGTTTATCAGATAGAATACGGAATTCCTTCTCTGTGTTATCTTACATTTCTTTGAGTTTGCTTAACACAGCTATTTCAAATTCTCTGTCTGAAAGTTTACATATCTCTGTTTCTTCATAATTGGTCCTTTTTGCCTTATTTGTTTCATTTGGTTAAGTCATGTTTTCTTGAATTGATGCTAGTAGATATTCTTTGGTTTCTAGGCATCGAAGTCAGGTATTTCTTGTAGTCTTCACTGTCTGGGCTTTTTTGTACTTCTTGAGAAGGCTTTTCAGATATTTGAAAGGACTTCGGTATTATGATCTAAGCTGTATTCACTTTAGAAGGCACCCTTAACCCAGTAACAGTGTAATTTCTTGCAGATTCATAGAGTTACTGCCTTGATGATCTTACACAAGGTTTGATAGAATTATCTGGATTACCAAACAGAGACTCTTGTTTTCTTCCCTTACTTTCTCTAGATCAGAGTTTCTCTCGATCAGAGTTTCTCTCTCTCTCTCTCTCTCTCTCTCCTCTCTCTCTCTTCTCTCTCTCTCTCTCTCTCTCTCTCTCTCCTGAGTCACCTAAAGCTGAGAGTAGAGTGACACAAGCACCCCTGTGACCACCACCACTGTGACTACACTGGGTGAAACCTGAGGCCAGTACAGCACTGGGTTTCACCCAAGGCCTACTATAACCACTTCCTGGCTACTGCTTATGTTAGCTCTAGGCTCTGGGCCTCTACAATCAGTCAGTAGCAAAACCAGCCAAGCTTGTGATTTTTCTCTCCAGGGCAGCCAGGTCCCCAGGCCTTGGGTGTGTCCAAAAGTGCCTTATGGTGCCCAGGGACTAGAGTCAAAACCTTAGGAGTCTACTTGATGTTCTATTGTATCGAGGCCGTGCTGGCACTCAAACCACAAAGTTCAGTCCTTCCCATTTTTTCCTCCCCTTTCCAAAGGCAGAGGAGCCTCACTCCATAACTATCACCACCCCAGGCCACAGGGAGTACTGCTAGACTGTCGCCGATGTTCCCAAGGTCTCTTAGGTCATCTTTTCATGAATGCTGCCTGGCCTCAGATTCCAAGACCTGGAATCAAGGACCTGAAGTGTATTCTTGGTGCTTGACACACCCTGTGGCTGTGCTGGTACATAAAGTGAAAGACAAAGCCTCCTTTTCTTTTTCTCTGTTTTTCTCATGCAGAAAGAGCTTCATCCCATATCTACCACAGCTGGTAATGTGCTGAGTCTCACCTGAAGCTAGCAAGTCTCAGAGGCTCACCCAAGGCCCTCGATGTAGTACCTGGGTGTATTAGTCTGTTCTCATGCTGCTAATAAAGATATACCCAAGACTGGGTAATGTATAAAGAAAATGGGTTTAATTGATTCAGTTCAGGATGGCTGGGAAGGCCTCATGAAACTTACAATCATGGAAGAAGGGGAAGCAAATACATCCTTTTTTCACATGGCAGCATCCAGGAAGTGCAGAATAAAGCAGGGGAGAAGCCTCTTATAAAACCACCAGATCTTGTGAAAACTCACTCACTATCATGAAAACAGCATGGAGGTTAACCGCCCCCATGATTTAATTACCTCCCACTGGGTCTCTCCCATGACACCTGGGGATTATGTAAATTACAGTTCAAGATAATGTTTAGGTGGGGATACAGCTACACCATATCAATTGGTATCACTGCTGGTTATTTAGGACCCAAGGGCTCTTCAGTTAGCAGGTGATAAATGCTGTCTAGACTGGGTCCTTGCCTTCAAAAGAGCAGGGTCCCTTCTGGCACTAGGTGTGCCTAGAATTGTCATCTTGGAGCTAAGCCTGGAACAGGGGCCTCAGAACTCTGGCTGGTGTTCTATCCTGTTGTAGCTGAGCTGGTATCCTAGATGCAAGAAGAAATTCTCCTCGCTTTTTCCTCTCCTCTTCTGAAGCAGAAAGAAGGAGGTCTCTTTTGGAGCCTGAGCTGTGTAGCCTGAGTTTAGGAAAAGGATGATGCCAGCACTCATTTGGCTGCCTCAACTGGTGTCTTAGTATGTCACATGTCCCCCCTTCCCTAAGTCCACTGTCTCTGGGTGTAATTCAGCACTAGGACTTGCCTAAGAGTTGCAATCTTTTTGGCCTAGACTGCCTTTCAAATTTACATAAAGTAATAGCATGCTGTAGCCCTTGGTGGTGAGGTTTTGGAAGATCTCAAGTTTGGACTTCTGTGATCTACAGTTCCTCCCCTGGCTAGAGCTGGTGTAAATGTGCCCTACATGGGCAGGTATCTGCTGAGTTTGGCCCTGTTTTTATTTCTGCTCTAACAGGACATAAATGAGCTCAATGCTTCACAGTTCCTGTGTTCTCCCTCTTCAAGCTCACAGGGAGGTTCTCCTCACCATGCCACTGCTGCCAGGTGTTGTAGGAGTGGGGGCATAGGCAATTCTGAGCTGTTCTTTCAAATCTATTCAGTGCCCCTTTCAATGACATGAAGGTAACAGTACATACTATGAGTACTCTCCTGATTTTTGATTCTTATGAAGTTTTTTCTTTTTTCTGTGTAGATAGTTGTTAACTTGGTGTCCTTCTGTATGTGGGGGGTGGGGAGAGGAACAATAAGTGGAGTGTTCTATTCCACCACCTTCCTTCTACTCTTATCTTAGGTAGAAAACCTAAAAGATGAACTAACAAAAATAACCACTATAACAATTTTCAAGACTTGCACACTACAATAAGACATAAAGAGGAACATCAAAAAGTTAAAAAGTAGAGGAAGAAGTTAAAGACTAGAATTTTTTGTTAGTTTTTTTGCTTGTTTGTTTTTGCAGTCACTCTTCAGTTACCATCAGTTTAAAAAATTGATTATGAGATAGTATTTGCAAGTCTCATGGTAACCTCAAACCAAAAGAAATATCAGGGATATAGAAAGAACAAACACAAAATTAAATCATACCAGAAAAATTCACCTTCACTTAAAGCAAAACAAGAAGGAAGAAAAGAAGAAGACCACAAAACAACCAGAAACTAATGACAAAGTGGCAGGAGTAAGTCTCTACTTATCAGTAATAACATTGAATGTGAATGAATTAACTCTCTAATAAAATACATGGAATCACTAAATGGATGAAAAAGGAAGACTCAATGATCTGCTGCCTACAATAAACATATTTCCACTGTAAAGATACACATAGGCTGAAAGTAAAAGGATGGAAAAACATATTCCATGCAAATGGAAACCAAATTGCACAGGAGTCACTATGCTTATATCAGACAAATAGATTTATAGGCAAATAGTATAAGATAAAACAAAAATGTTATTACATAATGATAAAGGGATTAATTCAGCAAGAAGATATACCTATTGTAAATATATATGCACCAAACACTGAAACACCCAGATATAGAAAGCAAATATAAACAGAGCCAAAGAGAGAGATAGATCTCACTTCAATAATAGCTGAAGACTTCAACACCCCACTTTCAGCATTGGAAAGGTCTCCCAGACAGAAAATCAACAAAAAAACACTAAACTTAACCTGCACTGTAGACCAAATGAAACTTAAGAGATATTTACAAAACACTTTATCCAAAAGCTGCAGAATACACACTTTTTTTCCTCAGCATGTGGATTATTCTCAAGGATAGACTGTGTGTTAGGTCACAAAAGAAGACTTTGAATATTCAAAGAAAAAAAAAAGAAAGAAAATGAAATACTATCAAGCATCTTCTCTGACCACACAGAATAAAGCTAGAAATCAACAACTAGAGAAATTTTGGAAACTATGCAAACAAATGGAAATTAAACAATGTGCTCCTAAATGAACAGGAGGTCAATCAAGTAATTAAGAAGTAAATTGAAAAATATCTTTGAACTATATGGAAACATGTTATACCAAAGCTAATGAAAAACAGTGATAGCAGTACTAAGCAAGAAAGGTATAAGTATCAAAATATATGAGGAACTCAAACAGTTCTATAGGAAAACATGTAATAATTCTATCAAAATAGGCAAAAGATCTGAATACACATTTCACAAAAGAAGACATACAAATGGCAAAGAGGCATATGAAAAGGTGCTCAATATCACTGATCAGCAGAGAAATGCAAATCAAAACTACAATTAGATATTATTTCACACTAATTAAAATGGCATATATCTGAAAGACAGTCAATAACAAATGCTGATAAGGATGTGGAGAAAAGGGAGCCCTTGTAGAACTGTTGGTGGAAATCTAAATTAACATAACCACTATAGAGAACAGTTTGGAGTTTCCTCACAAAACTTAAAATAAATCTACCATATGATCCAGCGATCCCACAGTTGGGCATATGCCCAAAAGAGAGAAATATTAAAGAGATATCTGAAATCTGTATTTGTTGCAGCACTGTTTACAATAGCTAAAATTCAGCAGCAACCTAGGTGTCTAGTAACAGATGAATACATAAAGGAAATGTGGTTCATATACGTGATGCAGTCTTATTCAGCCATAAAAAAGAATGAGATCCAGGCATTTGCAACAATATGAATAGAACTGGAGATCATTATGTTAAGTGAAATATACCAGACACAGAAGGAAAAACATCACATGTTTTTATTTATTTGTGGGATCTAAAAATCAAATAAATTGAACTTGTGGACGTAGAGAGCAGAAAGTTGGTTATCAGAGGCTGGGAAGGGTAGTGGAGACTGGGGGTGAGATAAGGATGGTTAATAAGTACAAAATCATAGTTACAAAGAATAAGTAAGAACTAGTATTTGATAGCACAACAGGGTGATGATTGTCCATAATAATTTAATTGTACATTTTAAAACAATTACAATTGTATAATTGTATTGTTTGTAACACAAATGATAAATGCTAGAGAGAATAAATACCCCATTCTCTATGACGTTATTACTATGTATTGAACGCCTGTATCAAAACATCTCAGGTATCCCATACATGCATGTACCTAGTATGTAGCTACGAAATAAAAAAATAAAAAATTAAAAGAATATAAAGTTCAAATCAGTCCAGTTCTCTCTATATCTATTTCATCACCATCTTTCATCTGATTACTGCAATGGCTTTCGTCCTGCTTTTACCTTTGCCCACAGCTTCTCTAGAAACCATTTTGAACCTAGCAACTGTAATACAGATATAATTTTCTTGTATAAAACACTTCAAAGTAACTTACTGCATTCAAAATAAAATTCAAAGTTCTTTCCAAGGCCTACAAACACCTCTAGGATGTGGCCTACTTCTCAAACCTTGTCTCATCCCACTCTGTCCCTCATTCACTGTGCTCCAGTCAAAGTGGTCTTTCTACCCTTCTATTTTCAAGATAAAGCATTTGCTCTTGATGTTTTCTATGCTTGGAATCCTCTTCCCCCATATCTTAGCATGCTTGGCTTCTTTTCATCCTATAGGTACCAGCTTATAGCTACCTTCACAGAGTAAAGCTTCCCTGGGCAACCAATATAAACTTTCATCCCCAGTCCTCTATTTTACTGTCTCTCACATCACTGTTAGTTGTTTTCATAGCACTTCTCGTAATGTGTGCATTTTTTCCTTTTGCCTTTTTATCTATTAGCTTAATGTCACATTTTTTCCAATAGACTCTAAGCCCTATATGAACAATGACTTTGTTCTATTTACTATTGTAAAATATCCAATATATCATAAGTGATCAATAATTATGTCTCCATATAAGGAGTAAGGAAAGGATCCAGTTTCAGCTTTCTACTTATGGCTAGCCAATTTTCCCAGCACCATTTATTAAATAGGGAATCCTTTCCCCATTTCTTGTTTCTCTCAGGTTTGTCAAAGATCAGATGGCTGTAGATGTGTGGCATTATTTCTGAGGACTCTGTTCTGTTCCATTGGTCTATATCTCTGTTTTGGTACCAGTACCATGCTGTTTTGGTTACTGTAGCCTTGTAGTATAGTTTGAAGTCAGTAGCGTGACGCCTCCAGCTTTGTCCTTTTGACTTAGGATTGTCTTGGCAATGCGGGCTCTTTTTTGGTTCCATATGAACTTAGAGACTTAAATGTTACACCTAATACCATAAAAACCCTAGAAGAAAACCTAGGTAGTACCATTCAGGACATAGGCATGGGCAAGGACTTCATGTCTAAAACACCAAAAGCAATGGCAGCAAAAGCCAAAATTGACACATGGGATCTAATTAAACTAAAGAGCTTCTGCACAGCAAAAGAAACTACCATCAGAGTGAACAGGCAACCTACAGAATGGGAGAAAATTTTTGCAATCTACTCAGATGACAAAGGGCTAATATCCAGAATCTACAAAGAACTCAAACAAATATACAAGAAAAAAACAAACAACGCCATCAAAAAGTGGGCAAAGGACATGAACAGACATTTCTCAAAAGAAGACATTCATACAGCCAAGAGACACATGAAAAAATGCTCATCATCACTCGCCATCAGAGAAATGCAAATCAAAACCACAATGAGATACCATCTCACACCAGTTAGAATGGCAATCATTAAAAAGTCAGGAAACAGCAGGTGTTGGAGAGGATGTGGAGAAGTAGGAACACTTTTACACTGTTGGTGGGATTGTAAACTAATTCAACCATTATGGAAAACAGTATGGCGATTCCTCAAGGATCTAGAACTAGATGTACCATATGACCCAACCATCCCACTACTGGGTATATACCCAAAGGATTATAAATCATGCTGCTATAAAGACACGTGCACGCGTATGTTTATTGCGGCACTATTCACAATAGCAAAGACTTGGAATCAACCCAAATGTCCATCAGTGACAGACTGGATTAAGAAAATGTGGCACATATACACCATGGAATACTATGCAGCCATACAAAAGGATGAGTTTGCGTCCTTTGTAGGGACATGGATGCAGCTGGAAACCATCATTCTTAGCAAACTATCACAAGAAGAGAAAACCAAACACCGCATGTTCTCACTCATAGGTGGGAACTGAACAATGAGATCACTTGGACTCGGGAAGGGGAACATCACACACTTGGGCCTATCATGGGGAGCGGGGAGGGTGGAGGGATTGCATTGGGAGTTATACGTGATATAAATGATGAATTGATGGGTGCTGACGAGTTGATGGGTGCAGCACACCAACATGGCACAAGTATACATATGTAACAAACCTGCGCGTTATGCACATGTACCCTAGAACTTAAAGTATAATAAAAAATAAATAAATAATTTTAAAAATAATAATAATAATTATGTCTCAAATAATCTTCAAAGTTATTTGGATGCTCAGCAAAATAATCAATCGGATAACAGGAGCTTCCTTTCCTTAGCAGCCAGCTTACTGACAATTTCTTGTTGCGCCAAGCACCTTACAGAAATCAAGTGTTTATTCCAATATATGCAGAGGAGTTCCAGTGAACATCTTTATTTTCAGCTCCTTATGTTTAGAACCTTCATCTTATTGAATTCAGTATCTGTCCACGTCTTGCTTTTGATAGGACACTAGTTCATAACCTTCCTGGTGGCAATTCTATTCTATTCTCCTCGCACACACCTTCTTAAAGAACTTCCTCTATTTTCTGGAAAGATAGCACCACATCAGTGGTCCCTAGACCCTTAATGGTCTTACATCTTTTCTAACTATACAAGCCCTATAACATCTCCTTCAATATAACCATTCTGCTTTCTGGGGAGGTAAACTGATTACCTAACACAAGCTATTCAAGCTATAAAAACTGTTACACCTATCTTTCTGTTTTCTAGGCAGTCTTTTATTTTATTTTATTTTTTTTTACATATTTTTCTTTTTTTTCTTTTTTTGCAGTTTCTTTTTTTATTATTATTATTATACTTTAAGTTCTAGGGTACATGTGCATAATGTGCAGGTTTGTTACATATGTATACTTGTGCCATGTTGTCTTTAACTCTTCACCTGTCACATTACCCAGAGATGAGCATTTCTGAAATTTGTCTAACTGATGTATTAACAAGACATCAGTTGGTGGTGTGATAAAGCATTCAGAATAAGCACATATACGGCAGAGTGATTAGAAAGTAGCTGTTTACCACAATACGCAAATAGGAGATAAATAAAATGAGTAGAAAGAAAGAAGAGCATAACAGATTGCTGTGTTGCTGTCTAGGAGAAGAGGTTGGACAATTAGTTTCCCTGGCTGTATTTTGTCAATCAATGAATCAGAGTAATTTAACAGTGAATTGGGAAACCCTGCAGTTTGAACCCAGGGAGGATGTGTGGGAGGCAATTAGTAGGTGGCAAGTTTCCCATGGTAGAATATGGAAAAAAAGAGACTGGTTGGGAGAGAATTGTGCATGTTCTGACACTTCTCATGTACACAGACTTTTTCCCTAAATCTTTCCCATTCATTAACTCATGGGTTCCTCTCAAACACCCTGAAAGGGGGTAGAAAAGAATAATTGCTCTATTTTTGAATAATCTGCCTGGAGTTCTAATCTTCCTCTAATTCATTTCGTGATTAGCCTTCAAGTGAAACTAAAGTAGAGGCCTCCCAGTTAATAGCTACTCAGTGTAGGACCATAAGCTAATCTGTAAGGAGAAATGGGTATGATTAATGCAGTCTACTCCTTTGTAATGCCTCTGTCTTGTCCTTCCCCCAGCCTCATTTCTCATCCCATACTTGTCCCCAGGCAACTACTAATATGCTTCCTATTATTACACATTTTTGCATTTTCTAAACTTTTATATCAACTGAATCATCATAGTATGTACTTTTTTACCCAGCTTCATTCAGTCAGCAAAATTATTTTGAGATTAATCTATGTTGTGGTTTATATAAATAGTTCACTCATTTTAATCGTCAAGTAATCTTTCATTGTATGGATTGTCCACAGTTTCTTTATCCACTCAACTGGAAACATTTACTTCCAGTTGTTGGCTACTACAACTACTGTGTACATTTACGTACAAGTCTTTGCATGGTCATATGCTTGTATGTCTCTTGATTAAATACCTAGTAGTGGAAAGGCTAGATACTGTGGTAGGCATATGTTTAACTTATTAAAAAATGGCCAAACTGTTTTCTTAAGTGTTTACATTCCCATCAGCAATGTGTTAGAGTTATAGTTGTTCCAATTCCTAACAACACTTGATAATCAGTTTTTCTAATTTTAAACACTCTAATGGTGACAGTCCAATGTTCTGAATTCAGGAAACTTATCTGTTCTTCTATCTGTCATTTTCTTCCTTCTTCTATGTCTGTGTGTAGGGCTCTGGTGAAGTAAGGTATCTCCTGGTTGAGGCAGGGCTGTGCTTCAGTGTACCTGGATCACTGGTCTGGGACTCTAAATATTCTGAGTATTCATTATCTCCAATATATCTTGTCTATAATGTAGAAAAGTCTGCATCTGTGAAAATCAGAGCATATGTAAATGTTGTTAGGTTTGTCCTTGTAGGCACCCTGCCCAGAAATCTGACTTGAGTCTCAGCCCTGCCATAACTGTACCAGCTCGGATGAATCACAACAAATCACTCAGATTTTCCTTCACACCTGCCCAAAATGGGACCCATGTGTATAGACAGAGGTTGGGTTATGGTCTTCCTACCTCTTGGGTTCTGCTATGATCTGAATGTGTCCCTCCAAAATTTGTATGTTGAAATTCTAACCCCCAAGGTGATGGCATTTGGAGGTGGGGGCCTTTGTGAAGTGATTAGATAATAAAAGCAAAACCTTCATGAATAAGATTAGTGTCCTTATGAAAAGACCCCAGAGTACTAGCTTTCCTTTCTGCCATGTGAGAACACAACAAAAAGGTGGCCTTCCATGGATTACTAAATGTATTCTCACTGGATACTAAATCTTCTGATGCTTTGACCTTGAACTTCCAAGCCTCCTACATTCTAAGACATCGGTTTCTGTTCTTTACAAGCCACCCAGTCCACAGTATTTTGTCATAGTAGCCCAAATGGACTAAAACAGAAAATTGGTACCAATAATAGACTACTGCTATAACAAATCTCTAAAAACATGGAAGTGGCTTTGGAACTGGGCATTGAATAGAGGTTGAGTAATGGGTAGAGATGCATGCTAGAATAAGCTTACACTGCTTTGAATATACTGTTAAGGGTGATTCTGATGAGAGCCTGAGAGAAGAGGAGGAGAGCTGTAAATAAAGTCTCAATTTTTGTAGAGAATATCTAAGTGGTTGTTGTGTTAGTCTGTTTTGTATTGCTAAAAAGAAACATCTGAGGCTGGGTAACTTGTAAAGAAAAGAGGTTTATTTAGCTCACCATTCTACAGACTGTATAGTAAGCATGGCACCAGCATTTGCTTGTAATGAGGGCCTCCGGAAGCTTTTACTCCTGGCAGAAGGCAAGTGGGGAACAGGTGTGTCACATGACAAGTGATGGAACAACAGAGAGGGGAGTAGGTGCCAGACTCTTTTAATCCACCAGATCTTGTGTGAACTAACAGAGTGAAAACTCACTCATTATCATGGGGAGAGCAGCAACCCATTCTATTCTGAAGAGGTCTCAGATGGAAATGATAACAAGTTATTGAACAATGGAGGAAATGGTAAAGAATTTGTCTGAATTATGTTTAGGTCCTAGTATTTTGCAGGATGTAGAACTTGTGAGCAATGAAATTGGATATTTGGCTGAGGTAGTATCTAACAAAATGATGGAGGAGTAGCCTGGTCTCCCTTAGCTGCTTATAGCAAAATGTGAGAAGAGAAACATGACTTAAAGATGGAAACACGACTTAAAGATGGAAACACTGAGCAGAAGAAAAGCAGAATTTAAAATTTTGAAAAGTTGGTAGCCTATCCAGATTATAATACATATAATATACTATATATATGTCATGCATATATCTCTCTATATAAATATATATGTGTGTGTGTGTATATATATATATATATATATATATATGTGTGTGTGTGTGTGTGTGTGTTATATATATATAGTCTGTTAGAAATTCTGTTTGGGAGAGACATTAAGTATGTGGCCAAATTTGATAATGAGATTAGTATGGATCAGCCATCTCAACTGAAGTTAGGAGCTATTCATTAAGACAATGGGGAGATTAGTCAGCCACCTAAAGAGAAGACAGAGCCTATAGTCAAAGACAATGGAAGAATAATCCTAAAGGTTTTTTTGAAAAGGTCTCACTCTGTTGCGTAGGTTGGAATGTGGTGGCACCATCATGGCTCACTGCAGACTCAACCTCCAGGCTCAGTCAATCCTCCCACCTCATTTCTTCTGATTAGCTAGAATTACAGGCACACCCCACTACACCCAGCTAATTTTTGTAGAGATGGGGTTTGACCATGTTGTCAAGGCTGCTCTTGAACTCATGGGTTCTAATAATCCACCTAGCTCAGTCTCTCAAAATGCTGGGATTACAGTCATGAGCCACCACATTCGTCCCTAAAGATATTTTGAAGATCACTTGGACTGCCTTTCCCATCGCAGATCCAGAGTTCAAGAGCCTGGGTGGAAGGTAGACAATTTTAAAGGAGAGACCACTGATGTCTGGCTCTACCTCATATCATGGACTTCACACCTCACACACCATCACTGTGCTCCCCAGCTGCCTTAGGTGCAGTTCTGACAGGTTTCAGAGTAGTATGCACTGTGCCCCGCAAAGCTGTAGTCATGGCTGCCTCCACATAGATTTTAAAGGATGCCCCCAGAGAGCTGTGGAGCTCATGTAGGAAACCATTGTGAGGTTCAGGCCACCAGAGAGAACCCACACCAGGGTAAGGCCCAGTGGAGCCATGGAGTGGGGCTGCCTCCAAGAATCCAGACTAGTATAGTCAGTGCTGTTTGATTCCAGCCTGGGAGAGCCACAGGCATGAGATTCAAGCCTGCAAGAGCTATAGAATGGACTGCATCTAGTAAGGCCATGTGGGTAAGACTGCCCAAATCTGTAGATGTGGGATCTTCACTCCAGTGTTTCCAAAAGGTGGAATGTCCACCCTTGTGGGCATGGAGGGCAGCACATTGAGTCAACGAAGATTATTCTTGAGTCTTAAGATTTAACATTACTTGTCATGCTACATTTTGGACTCATTTGGCAACTGTCACTCCTTCCTTCTTTTCCAGTTCTCATTTTTGGAATGGAATATCTGTCCTGTGCCTTCTCTACCACTGTATTTTGAAAGCACATGTTTTGTTTGATTCCACAGGCTAACATCTGGAGGACCATTTGCCTCAATACAAATCATGCCTTGAATCTCACACATATCTGATTTAGATAATATTTAGATGAAACCTTAAACTTTAGACGTTGATTTGATGCTGAAATGAGTTAAGACTTTTGGAGTTATTGGAATGGAATTAATGTATTTTGCTTATGATAAGAACATAAAGTTTGGAGTTCTAGAACTGGAATTCTGTAGTTTAAATATTTTGAGCTCTCATGATTTGGATTAGCTTCCATATGAAATTCATGAGCTCTCATGATTTGAATTAGTGTCCATATAAAAAGGAACTCCAGAGAGCTAGCTCACCTCACACACTATGGGAGGACATAGCAAAAAGACAATGAAGTGAGCCCTCGCCAGGCATCACATCTTCTGGTGCTCTTATCTGGGACTTGACAGCCAGCAGAACTGTAATAAACAAATTTTTGTGGTTTAAAATCATCTAGTCTATGGTATTTTGTTTTAGTAGCCCAAATAAACTGTGACAGGTTCCACAGGCATTTGCTCCATTTCTTCCAGAAAGAATCTTACTTTTTATTTCCTTCATGGGTCTTACTCTAAAGACTGAATTATTTCTTGTTGAGTACTACACCTGACCTACTACGGAATCAAATATTATGCCTTGGTATTGTGAAAAGGATAAACTCTTCCTGGATGATAAACAGAAATCTCTATTGCTTCTCCAGCATCTCTGTGTGGGAGGAGCAGACTCACAGAATCACAATCTCCCAGAGATAGAGGCCCTTAGAGACCATCTAATCAGTGCCCTTGTTGTATAAAAGAGATGAAACCAAAGTAAGAAAAATGCTTTGTTCAAGTTTATTCTGAGAATCAGTGTCAGTGTCAGGACTAGAATCAGGTCTCCTCTCTTTTAGATTAGCACTCTTGTAGGTTTGAAATATTTGTGTATGAGAACCTTGTGAGAGCCAAATAAATGTTATTTTGTCCAAAAAATAACTGCAGTTCATAAATCTTGGGAGTTTTTTGTTTTAATTCAGGGCTATAACTGCTCAGCACCCTAGCCCATCCCATCTCTGAAGTTCATAGGAAGTAACAGACTTCTTCCTTTCCTGCACCTGGATTAATGGCCAGCCTTGTATTGGCTAATAATGAAGGTGCACATTGCCTGAGGTCCTAGGAGAAGTACCAGCTAGAGAGTTGGCATATGGAATCCAGGAAGCTGAAGAAAGTATGTTAAATAAGATAGTAGTAACAGTGGCTAATATTTATTGAGATCTATCATGTGTCTGGTGATGTTATGAGAACTTTAGGTAGGTCATATTATTTTGTCATCATATCAATCCCATACAACAGATACTATCATTATTATCATCCTAATTTTACAGATGAGAAAAAAATTAGAGGCATAGAAGGGGTGAGTAACTTGCCCAAGGTCATAGGTAAAAGCTAGTAAAGCCTAGCACTTTGGCTCCAAAGCCCGTGCTCTCGTTCCCTATGCTATAGAATAAAGGCACACAAGGAGTTAGTGGAAGCACAGAAAGACTGTCTGTGGTAGTTGAGTACCAAAAGGGACCTACTGTTTGCAAGATCTAGGTTTAAGTTGGGGTCGGGGGCACAGTGCCATTGGGCCTGAAGGTGACCAACACCAGAGTTTGGCTTATTCATATAACTACTGCTGCCTAGATGGACAGAGTCAAATAAAGCATAGAATTTATTCATTCAACCCTTCATATATTCAACAAGAATTCACAGAAAATCTAACTCTATGTCAACATTATGTTGTGTTATGTGAAACACAGACACAAACCAAACACGACTTCTGGCCCTTGGCACTCATAATCTATCAGAAAATATAAAACTTGGACACGACAATGATATTACAGAGAAGTAAGTGATAATAGAGACATTGGTGGTCACAAAAGTCTTTTGAGTGGAGATGTCATTTGAGTGGTTTTTTGTTTGTTTGTTTGTTTGTTTGTTTTTGATGGATTCTCACTCTGTTGCCCAGGCTGGAGAGCAGTGGCATGATCTTGTCTCACTGCAACCTCTGCCTCCCTGTTTTAAGTAATTCTCTGCCTCAGCCTCCCGAGTAGCTGGGATTACAGACACATGCCACCACGCCCAGCTAATTTTTGTAATTTTCGTAGAGACGGGGTTTCCCCATCTTGGCCAAGCTGGTATTGAACTCCTGACCTCATGATCCACCCACCTCAGCCTCCCAAAGTGCTGGAATTACAGGCATGAGCCACCACGCCTGGCTGAGTTGGGTTTTAATGGGTGAGTAGGGTTTTGACAAATGTAAATATAGGAAAGAACATTACAGGCAGAGAAAACAACAGTAACAAAATCAAGGAAGAAAATGGAGTATGTATTTGAAACATAAAGCGGTTTAACTTGGCTGAAGCATGGGCTAAGAATACAAAAAATTAGTAGCTAATATCTACTTATCAGTTCACTTAGTTTTCATAACACCCTTTGAGATAGATACTGTCATTGCTTCCATTTTACAAATAAGAAAATTAATTCTCAGAGTGGCTAAGTGATTTACTAGAGGTCTCACAGATAAAGACTGGTGAAGTTAGAATCTGAACTAAGGAGGTTGGTTCAAGAGTGCATGTCTTTAATAGATGATAAGTATTTGGACTTTACTGTGAGTAAGAGGAGCCACTGAGAGTGTTAAATACTTAAATGAATTAGAAAAAATTAGCATTTTTGTAGTTCTCCTTGGTAACAAGATGAAGGTTGCATTGGAGGGAGACTGGAAGCAGGTTGATCAATAGGAAGCAGTGGTAATGTTGGTGGCTTTGACCAGTCAGTTTTCAGAGAATGGAGATAAATTGGTGGATTTGTGAGACAGAGCTGTGGATTCCATTAAGATTGAACAAAAACTCAGGTTTGAATAATAGATTGAAGATTAATACCATGGTGAAGTCTTCAAAGCCTCTGTTCTTGCAATCATCTTTTTTATTTGTACAGTCTCTGCTCTCCATTATTTTGAGGCCGTTAGGGAAATGGATCAGAAGTTTCAAGACAGAAAGAGCATGCACCCAAGTTGTGCTGACTATTCTCCATTGGTTCTCCTATATCTACTCTGCCCTCCTCTACTTTGCTCTGCACCCTGGAAATTTTACTTCTATGGATTGTATCACCTGGGCTTCCTTCCACTCTCGTTTCAGTTTGGGCATAATTTGTATGTCATATATTGGCAAAAGTCCTAATAAACCAATATCTGTTGGCAATCATTAAGCACCTACTATACTCTTATTATGTACTAGATGCTTTACATGCATTGCCATATTAATATCCACAAAAATTCATGTGAAGTAAATATTGTTAACTATTTTATAGATATGCAAACTGAGATTCAGTTAGATAAGGTGATATTTCCAAGTTCCCCCAGGTAGAAACCTAAACCAGGATTTAACCATAATTTAAATTACTCTTAAAGCCCACACACTTTATACTACTACAAGCCACAGTTATGTTAGTATGCACTGTAGCACAGATGTGGGTTAGGAATTCTGGACTCCAGTACTAGTTTTGCTGTGTGACCTTGGAAAAGTCATTTCAACATTCCAAACATCATTTTCCTCATCAAAAAAACAAAAATGATAATATCTACTTAAATAGTTTGCTGTAACCTTAGGATCAAGGAAGACAAAACATACATATACCTTACGCAAAGTACAAGGTACAAAAACATATGCAGGATTTAGTCAACTAGAAAATGGTGAAGACTGACTCTACGTCCCTGGCCTTCAGCAGCTTTCAAGGGGGTTGGAGTCTAGTGATATTTTTTCTCTTTTACTATTGGTACTTGATGTTTAAACAATACCTTACCTGGAACCCTGAAGTCTAAAAGAAAAACAGTTCTGATCAAAGTGAGATGAAGAATTCAGAGCCTACTCTATCCAGTTGCCACCAGCAGACGGTAAAGCCAGAGTTTTGTGGTTTGCAGCCCAGTCATAGGCTTAAAATAACTGTCTAGCTCAAGATCAGCATTTTAATACAATAGAATGGAATAAAATGAAATATCACAATACAGCAGAGAGGAAATGGGTAAGTATAAATTTTTTGTTTCAGTTCTATGTGTGTGTGTAAAATGTAAAGGTCAGATGTAAAATGTACTTCACATTTACAGAGTCCAGAAGTTTGAAAATTACTTACTTGGGGACTCTGTTGAATTCTGTAAATAATAATTTTTTTAATTTTTAATTTTTGTGGAGTCATAGGTATATTTATTTGTGGGATACAAGGAATATGTTGATACAGGAATGCAATACATACTAATCACATCATGAAAATGAGTTATCTATTCTCCCAAGCTTTTTCCTTTGTGTTACAATCTAATAATACATTTTGGGTTATATTAAAATATACAATTAGGCCGGAAGCAGTGGCTCATGCCTGTAATCTCAGTACTTTCGGAGTCTGAGGAAGGTGAATAACTTGAGGTCAGGAGTTCGAGACCAGCCTCACTAATGGGGTGAAACCCCGTCTCTACTAAAAAATACAAAAATTAGCCAAGCATGGTGGTATGCACCTGTAATCCCAGCTACTTGGGAGGTTGAGGCAGGGGAATTGCTTGAATCTAGGAGGCAGAGGTTGCATAAGCCAAGATAGAGCCACTGCACTCCAGCTGGGCAGTGGAGTGAGACTCCGTCTCAAAAAAAAAAAAAAAAAATTAAATTATAATTAACTATAGCCACCCGGTTCGTGCTATCAAATACCAGGCTTTATTCATTGTTTCCAACTAGTTTTCTGTGTCCATCAGCCATCCCCTCCTCCCTCTGGAACCTCCAACTACCCTTCTCAGTCTCTGGTAACTATTCTTCTATTCTCTATCTCCAAGGGTTAAATTGTTTTGATTTTTAAATGTCACAAATAAGTGAGAACCTGTGATGTTTATCTTTCTGTGCTCAGCTTGTTTCACTTAACATAAGAACCTGTAGTTCCATCCCTGTTGTTGCAGATGAAAAGATCTTATTCTTTTTTATGCATGAATAGTACTCCACTGTGTATGTGTTCCACATTTGCTTTATTCATTCATCTGCTGAGGGGCACTTATCTTGCTTTCAAATCTTGGCTATTGTGAACAGTGCTGCAACAAACATGGGAGTGCAGATATCTCTGATATACTGATGTCCTTTATTATGAATATACACCCAGCAGTAGGCTTACTGGATCACATGGTAGCTCTATTTTTTTTTTTTTTTTGAGGAATCTCCAAATTATTCTCCATAGTGGCTGTACTAATGTATATACCCACCAACAGTGTACAAGGGTTCCATTTTCTCCAAATCCTCATCAGAATTTGTTATTGCCTGGTTTTCAGATAAAGTTATTTTAATTGTGATGAGATAATATCTTATTGTAGTTTTTATTTGCATATCTCTTATAATCAGAGACCTTTTTCATATGCCTATTTGCTATTTGTATGTCTTCTTTTGAGAAATATCTATTCACATTATTTGCTCATTTTGGATCAGATTACTAGATTTACTTCTATAGAGTAGTTTGAGATTTCTATATATTCTGTTTATTAATCCCTTGACAGATGGATACTTTACAAATACTTTCTTTTTTTATTTTTTTAGATTATTATACTTTAAGTTCTAGGGTACATGTGCACAACGTGCAGGTTTGTTATGTATGTATACATGCGCCATGTTGGTGTGCTGCACCCATTAACTCATCATTTACATTAGGTATATCTCCTAATGCTATCCCTCTCCCCTCCTCCATCCCCACAATAGGCCCCGGTGTCCCTTCTTGTGTCCAAGTGATCTCGTTGTTCAATTCCCACCTGTGGGTGAGAACATGCGGTATTTGGTTTTCTGTTCTTCCAATAGTTTGCTGGGAATGATGGTTTCCAGCGACATTCATGTCCCTACAAAGGACATGAACTCATCCTTTTTTATGGCTGCATAGTATCCATGGTGTATATGTGCCACATTTTCTTAATCCAGTCTGTCACTGATGGACATTTGGTTGATTCCAAGTCTTTGCTATTGTGAATAGTGCTGCAGTAAACATACGCGTGCATGTGTCTTTATAGCAGCATGATTATAATCCTTTGGGTATATACCCAGTAATGGGATGGCTGGCTCAAATGGTATTTCTAGTTCCAGATCCTTGAGCAACCTCCGTACTGTTTTCCACAACGGTTGAACAGTTTACACTCCCACCAACGGTGTAAAAGTATTCCTATTTCTCCACATCCTCTCCAGCACCTGTTGTTTCCTGATTTTTTAATGATTGCCATTCTAACTGGTGTGAGATGGTATCTCATTGTGGTTTTGATTTGCATTTCTCTGATGGCCAGTGATGATGAGCATTTTTTCATGTGTCTGTTGGCTGTATGAGTGTTTTCTTTTGAGAAGTGTCTGTTCACATCCTTTGCCCACTTTTTCATGGGGATGTTTGCTTTTTTCCTGTAAATTTGTTGGAGTTCTTTGTAGGTTCTGGATATTCGCGCTTTGTCAGATGAGTAGATTGCAAAAATTTTCTCCCATTCTGTAGGTTGCCTGTTCACTCTGATGGTATTTTCTTTTGCTGTGCAGAAGCTCTTTAGTTTAGTTAGATCCCATTTGTCAATTTTGGCTTTTGTTGTCATTGCTTTTGGTGTTTCAGACATGAAGTACTTGCCCATGCCTATGTTCTGAACGGTAATACCTAGGTTTTCTTCTAGGATTTTTATGGTTTTAGGTCTAACATTTAAGTCTCTAATCCATCTTGAATTAATTTCCGTATAAGGAGTAAGGAAAGTATCCAGTTTCAACTTTCTTCTTATGGCCAGCCAATTTTCCCAGCACCATCTATTAAATAGGGAATCTTTTCCCCATTTCTTGTTTCTCTCAGGTTTGTCAAAGATCAGATGGCTGTAGATGTGTGGTATTATTTCTGAGGCCTCTGTTCTGTTCCATTGGTCTATATGTCTGTTTTGGTACCAGTACCATGCTATTTTGGTTACTGTAGCCTTGTAGTATAGTTTGAAGTCAGGTAGCGTGATACCTCCTGCTTTGTTCTTTTGGCTTAGGATTGTCTTGGCAGTGCGGGGTCTTTTTTGATTCCATATGAACTTTAAAGAAGTTTTTTCCAATTCTGTGAAGAAAGTCATGGGTGGCTTAATGGGGATGACATTGAATCTATAAATAACCTTGTACAGTATGGTCATTTTCACAATGTTGATTCTTCCTATCCATGAGCATGGAATGATCTTCCATTTGTTTGTGTCCTCTTTTATTCCACTGAGCAGTGGTTTGTAGTTCTCCTTGAAGAGGTCCTTTAAATCGCTTGTAAGTTGGATTCCTGGGTATTTTATTCTCTTTGAAGCTATTGTGAATGGGAGCTCATTCATGACTCAGCTCTCTTTGTCTGTTACTGGTGTATAAGAATGCTTGTAATTTTTGCACATTAATTTTGTATCCTGAGACTTTGCTGAAATTGCTTATCAGCTTAAGGAGATTTTGGGCTGAGACGATGGGGTTTTCTAAATATACAATCATGTCATCAGCAAACAGGGACAATTTGACTTCTTCTTTTCCTAACTGAATACCCTTGATTTCTTTCTCTTGCCTGACTTCCCTAGCCAGAACTTCCAACACTGTGTTGAATAGGAGTGGTTGGAGAGGGCATCCTTGTGTTGTGCCAGTTTTCAAAGGGAATGCTTCCGGCTTTTGCCCATTCAGTATGATATTAGCTGTGGGTTTGTCATAAATAGCTCTTATGATTTTGAGATACGTTCCATCAATACCAAATTTATTAAGAGTTTTTAGCACGAAGGGCTGTTGAATTTTGTCAAAGGCCTTTTCTGCATCTATTTTGATAATCATGTGGTTTTTGTCTTTGGTTCTGTTTATATGCTGGATTACGTTTATTGATTTGCGTGTGTTGAACCAGCCTTGCATCCCAGGGATGAAGTCCACTTGATCATGGTGGATAAGCTTTTTGATGTGCTGCTGGATTGGGTTTGCAAGTATTTTGTTGAGGATTTTTGCATGGATGTTCATCAGGGATATTGGTCTAAAATTCTCTTTTTTTTGTTGTGTCTCTGCCAGGCTTTGGTATCAGGATGATGTTGGCCTCATAAAATGAGTGAGGGAGGATTCCCTCTTTTTCTATTGATTGGAATAGTTTCGAAAGGAATGGTACCAACTCCTCTTTGTACCTCTGGTAGAATTCGACTGTGAATCCTTCTGGTCCTGGACTTTTTTGGTTGGTAAGCTATTAATTATTGTCTCAATTTCAGAGCCTGCTATTGATCTATTCAGGGATTCCACTTCTTCCTGGTTTAGTCTTGGGAGAGTGTAAGTGTCCAGGAAATTATCCATTTCTTCTAGGTTTCTAGTTTACTTGCGTAGTGGTGTTTATAGTATTCTTGATGGTAGTTTGCACTTCTGTGGGGTCGTCGGTGATATCCCCTTATCATTTTTATTGGTCTATTTGATTCTTCTCTCTTTTCTTCTTATTAGTCTTGCTAGCGGTCTGTCAATTTTGTTGATCTTTTCAAAAAAACAACTCCTGGATTCATTGACTTTTTGGAGGGTTTTTGTGTCTCTATCTCCTTCAGTTCTGCTCTGGTCTTAGTTATTTCTTGCCTTCTGCTAGCTTTTGAATGTGTTTCCTCTTGCTTCTCTAGTTATTTTAATTGCGATGCTAGGGTGTCAATTTTAGATCTTTCCTGCTTTCTCTTGTGGGCATTTAGTGCTATAAATTTCCCTCTATACACTGCTTAAATGTGTCCCAGAGATTCTGGTATGTTGTATTTTGTTCTCATTGGTTTCAAAGAACATCTTTATTTCTGCCTTCATTTTGTTATGTACCCAGTAGTCATTCAGGAGCAGGTTGTTCTGTTTCCATGTAGTAGAGTGGTTTTGATTGAGTTTTGTAGCCCTGAGTTCTAGTTTGATTGCACTGTGCTCTGAGAGACAGTTTGTTATCATTTATTTTGTTTTACGTTTGCTGAGGAGCGCTTTATTTTCAACTGTGTGGTCAATTTTGGAATAAGTGCGATGTTGTGCTGAGAAGAATGTGTATTCTGTTGATTTGGGTTGGAGGGTTATGTAGATGTCTATTAGGTCCGCTTGGTGCAGAGTTGAGTTCAATTCCTGGATATCCTTGTTAACTTTTTGTCTCGTTGATCTGTCTATGTTGACAATGAGGTGTTAAAGTCTCCCATTATTATTGTATGGGAGTCTAAGTGTCTTACAAATATTTTCTCTCAATTTTTGTGTTGTCTCTTCAGTTTTTCAATTTTTTTCTTTGCTGCGCAGAAGGTTTTTAAGTTGATGTGACCCCATTTGTCCATTTTTGCTTTTTTTGCCTGTCCTTGAGAAATATTTGCCCAGCCCAATCAATGTCCCGGAGAGTTTTCCCGATGTTTTCTTGTAGTAGTTTCATAGTTAGAGCCTTGGATTTAAGTCTTTAATCCATTTTGATTTGATTTTTGTATATGGTAAGAGATAGTGGTCTCATTTCATGCTTCTCTGTATGGATGTACAGTTTTCCTAGCACCATTTATTGAGAAGACTGTGTTTTCCCCAGTGTATGTTTTTGGCACCTTTTTTGAAAATGAGTTAACTGTAGGTGTATTCATCTGTTTCTGGGTTCTCTATTCTGTTTTATTCATCTATGTTTCTATTCTTATGCCACTGTCATGCTGGTTTTAGTTACTATAGATCTGTAATATAATTTGAAGTCAGATAAATGATTCCTCCAGTTTCGTTCTTTTTGCCAAGGATAGCTTTGGCTATTCTGCATCTTTTGTGATTACATATAATTTTTAGAATTGTTTTATTTTATTTCTGTGAAGAATGTCACAGATATTTTAATAAGGATTGCACTGAATCCAAAGATTGCTTTGAGTAGTATGGACATTGTAAATGTATTGATTTTTCTTATCTATGAACATGGTGTATCTTTCCATTTATTTGTGTCCTTCTCTGTTTCTTTCATCAGTGTTTTACAATTTTCATTAAGAGAATCTTTAACTTATTTGGTTAAGGTGTTTACTAGATATTTAGTTTTATGTGTAGCTGTTGTAAATGGGATTGCTTTTTGATTTGTTGTTTGGATTGTTCACTGTTAGCATATAAAAATGCTACATATTTTTGTATGTAGATTTTGTTTCCTAAAACAAGTACTCATCGGTTCTAACAGATTTTTTGTGCAGTCTCTAGGTTTTTCCAAATGTAAGATCACCAGGTTCTGGGACACAGAAAAAAAAAAAAAAAAAAAAAAAAAACCCTGAGCGCCCAAAGTGTGAAATTTGAAAGGGGGATTGCTCCCCCGCAAACACACATCTTCATTGAGGAACCTGAAGGTCCAGATCACAGGGGAAGGATTTGACTTTACCTAGAGCTGCGATGAATTTAAGGACTTAAACAAAATACAGGGGTAGAGGAAGCAGCCATTTCTGAATTTGTCTCACAGGGGTCTTGTGGAGGGCTGCCAATAAAATTGGGGAAATACCACAGGGAGAAGAAAAGCTCCAGAAGAACTTTGTAATAGTTTCAACTGAATGTGAAGTTTCCTTGAAAGAAACTGGGGGAAGGGGAAAACTAGAAGTGCAGACATGAGCACAGAAGCCTTGGTAGGTGGGGAGGCATCAAACCTGAAAGCCTTGCTTCCTTTCTCAGTGGGAAGGCTTGTAGCATGGGGCAAGTTTTCATCCCTGCTCACCCACTGCTTGGAAATAAACTCAGTGCTGTTGGAGTGGAGGGCACAGTAGGAGTTGGGCTGTGTAGGAGCTGGGTGAGGTCTGTAACTGCTGGATTTTCCCCCACTTCCTTGGCAACCTTCATGACACAGTAGGGGACGCCATAATACCCTCAGGAAGATAACTCCATTGGCCTGACAACCACATCCCCATCCTCCACAGCAGCTGTAGCAAGGAGAGTCTTGCACTTAAGGAGTATCTGAACTCAGACACATCTAACTCTGCCCCAACCGGATGGTCTTTCTCTATGTGCCCTCGTAGTCATAGACAAAGGATATAAACTCTTGTGATCTCTATGGCTCTGCCCACCACCTGAGAAATCAGAATACTTATCCAGGCGACCCTAGGACAAGGTTTTTCCTCCCTTTACTGCCACAGCTAATGCTGTCTTGAGAGCACCACCACCTGGCTGGAGGCCAACCAACACAAAACTAGCACACTAAACAAAAATACAACCAAGGAACCTCATGGAGTCCACTTCACTCCCCATTACCTCCACTGGAGCAGGTACTGGTATCCACTGCTGGGAGAACTAAAGACAGATTACAACACAGGACTTTTTGCAGACACTCCCCAGTACCAGCCTGGAGCTCTGGAGCTCTGCTGGGTGTCTAGTTTCAGAAAATATATACCAATCACTGCAGTTCAGCTCTCAGGAAGCCACATTCCTAGGGGAAGAGGGATAGCACCACATCATGGGAGCACCCTGCGGGACAAAAGAATCTGAACAGCAGCCTTTGAGCACCAGATCTTCCCTTTGACATAGTCTACTCAAATTAGAAAGAACCAGAAAAGCAATTTTGGTAATATGACAAAACAAGGTATTTAACACCCCCAAAACATCACACTAGTCAGCAGCAATGGATTCAAACCAAGAAGGAATCTCTGTATTGCCAGAAAAGGAATTCAGAAGGTTGATTATTAAGCTGCTCAAGGTGCACTAGAGAAAGGTGAATACCAACTTAAATAATTTCTTTAAAGTTACAGGATATGGATATAAAAATCTCCAGAGATTATGCCTGCAATCCCAGCACTTTGGGAGAACGAGGCGGGTGGATCACGAGGTCAGGAGATCGAGGCCATCCTGGCTAACATGGTGAAACCCTATCTCTACTAAAATATACAAAAAATTAGCAGGGCCCACGGGTGCCTGTAGTCCCGGCTACTTGGGAGGCTGAGGCAGGAGAATGGCATGAACCCGGGAGGCAGAGCTTGCAGTGAGCCAAGATCATGCCACTGCACTCGAGTCTGGGCAACAGAACAAGACTCCATCTCGAAAAAAAAATAAAATCTCCAGAGAAATACATACTATAAATACAATTACAACTTCTGGAATGGAGAGCACACTTAAAGAAATGAAAAATACACTGGAAATTCTCAGCAATAGAATTGAAGATGTAGAAGAAAGAACCTCAGAGCTCAAAGGCAAGGCATTAAAATTAACCCAATCCAATCCAATAAAGAAAAATGAAAAGAAAACTAATGAACAAACATTTTAAGAAGTTTGGGATTTATGTTAAATGATCAAACCTAAGAGTACCTGGTGTTCCTGAAGTAAAAGAGAAATTCAAAAGTCTGGAAAACATATTTGAAGGAATAATTGAGGAAAACTTTCCCAGTCTTGCTAGAGATCTAGATATTTTAATACAAGGAGCTCAAAGAACATCTGGGAAATTTATCGCAAAAAGATTATCACCTAGGCACACAGTCTTCATGTTATCTAAAGTCAAGACAAAAGAAAGAATCTTAAGAGTTGTAAGGCAAAAGCATCAGGTAACCTATAAAGGAAAATCTGTCAGATTAACAGCAGATTTCTCAGCAGAAACCCTACAATCCAGAAGTGATTGGGGTCCTATCTTTAGCCTGCTTAAACAAAAGAATTATCAGCTAAGAATTTTGTATCCGGCGAAACTAAGCTTCATAAATGAAGGAACGACAGCCTTTTTCAGACAAACAAATGCTAAGAGAATTTGCCACTACCAAGCCAGCACTGCAAGAACTGCTTAAAAAACTCTAAATCTTGAAACAAATCTTCAAAATACAGCAAAACAGAACCACCTTAAAGGGTAAATCTCATGGGACCTATAAAACAATAACACAATAAAAAAATAGGTATTCAGACAACAAATAAAATGGATAAAATAGTACCTCACATATCAAACTAACATCAAATGTAAATAGCCTAAATGCTCCACTTAAAAGATACAGAAATAAGAAATTACATAAAGTTAAGGTAAAGGGGTGGAAAAACATATTTATGCAAATGGACACCAAAAGAGAGCAAAAGTAGCTATTCTTATATCAGACAAAGCAAAATTTAAAGTAACAGCAGTGAAAAAAGACAAAGAGAAACATTACATAATAACGAAAGAATTTGTCCAACAAAAAAAGTCCCAATTCCAAATACATATGCACCTAACTCTAGAACTTCCAAATTTATTAAAAAATTACTACTAAACTTAAGACATGAGATAGACAGCAACACAATAATAGTGGGGGACTTCAATACTTCACTGACAGCACTACACTGGTCATCAGGACAGAAAGTCAACCAAGAAACAATGGACTTAAACTATACCCTAGAACAAATGGACTTATAACAGCACAACTCACAACTGCAAATATTTAGAGCAAGCCCAAATGCCCATTGATCAATGAGTGATAAAGGAAACACACACACACATACACACACCATGAAATACTACTTAGCCATAAAAAGAAATGAAATAATGATATTTGCGGCAACGTGGATGGATTTGGAGACTATTGTTCTAAGCGAAGTAACTCAGAAATGGAAAACTAAACATCATATGTTCTCACTTATAGTGGGAGCTAAACTATGAGGACGCAAAGGCATTAAGAATGATACAATGGACTTTAAGGACTCCAGAGAAGGGTAGGTGGGTGGTGAGGGGTAAAAGACTACACATTGGGTACAGTGTACACTGCTTGGGTGATGGGAGTACCAAAATCTCAGAATCACCACTAAATAACATTCGTGTAACCAAGCACCACCTGTTTCCAAAAACCTATTGAAATACAAAAATAATTTTAAAAATTAAAAAGACATAAAAAAAAAACAAACAGAGAAGCAAACAAAAAATAATCTTGGATAATCTATTAGGTAGACTCCCTTAGTTCATCTGTGCCTTTTACCCAATTTTTAATAAATGTAACAATTGATGTAGATGGTAAAAATGCACTAATAATGTTCATGCAAAATCAAATCACTAAATAAATAAACAATAAAAAACATAAGATCATATTATCTGTATGAAAAAAAAATTAGATGTCTTCCTTGCCAATCATAATGTCCTTTATTTCTTTCTCTTTGAACTTTATTTTTGGAGGAAGAATTGACAGGATCTTCTAATGGGCTGGATGTGGGAGATAAGGAAGAGAGCATTCAAGAACCTCATTCATCCTTTGACTTGAGCAAATGGGTGAATACTGTCTTTACTGTGATGATTAATACTGCGAGGAAGAGGTTTTAGGGTAAGATTTAAGAATTCTAAGTTGGTCACACTTGTGTTCGACATATCTGTGAGACATCCACATTGGGATGATGTGTGGGCATTTAGATACAAAAATATGAAACTCAAGGTAAAGGACAAACCTGGAGATATAGATATTTGTAAGCTGTGAATATAAATGAAATTTGAAATCATAGGACTACAGAGCATCAACTAGAGAGAGATGGTGAAGGGAGATGTGGACTCATAATGAGTGTCCTAAAGAAGCCCTGAGTTTAAGGAGACGAAGCCAGGAAAATACCCCACTGCCTAAGTGAAGGTAGGAAAAAAGCCAATAAAGTGTGGCATCATGGAAGCTAAAAGAATAAATGATTTTAAAAAGAGTAGTGTTGTTCTTTTTCAAGACTGATTTTTGCTATTTATGATCTTTAGTAGCTATGCATAAATTCCAGAATTTTTTTCTATTTATTTAAAAAAATACTATTAGAATGATAGAAATGCCATTAAATCGGTAGATCTCTGTGGGTAGTATGAACATTTAAAAATTAAGTCTTTCAATACATAAACATGAATGTCTTTCTGTTTGTTGTGTCCTCTTCAATTCTTTATGATAATTTGCAGTTCTTAGTAAACAAGTCTTTCACCTTCTTATTTAATTTTACTCTCAAATATTTTATTATGTTAGTGCTATTATAAAAGGGATTGTTTTCCTAATTTCCTTGTTAGATAGTTTGTCATTATTGTGTAGAAGCACCACTGACTTTTGCATGTTTATTTTGTGTCCTGCAACTTTACTAAACTTGTTCATTAGTCCAAATAGTTTGTTTGTAGAGTCTCTAGGGTATTTTACATATAAGGTTATGTCATCAGTGGAGATATTACCTCTTCCTTTTTTACTTGGATGGCTTTGTTTTTATTGCTGAATTGCTCTTGCAAGGACTTTCAGTACTATGTTGAATAGAATTGGTGAGAGTGGACATTCTTTTCCTCTATACCCCAGGAATCCTCTAAGATTCCTGATCTTAGAGGAAGAGCTTTCAGTTTTTCATCATTGAATATGATGTTAACTATGGTCTTTAAATATATTGTTTGTATTATGTTGAGGTAATTTATTTATATTTCTATTTTGTTTAGAGTTTCCATCATAAAATGATGTTGAATTTTGTCAAATTTTTTTCTGCATTTATTGAGATGATCATGTAATTTTTAACCTTTATTCTGTTAATGTGGAATATTATATTAATTGTTTTTTCTATGTTGAACCATTCTTGTGTCCTAGAAATCAATCATACTTGGCCATGGCGTATGATTCTTTTACTGTGGCATCAGATTTGATTTGCTGTTGTTTTCTTGAGGATTCTTACATCTAAATTCAAATAATGTATTTTATAAAGTATTTAGAAATAACTAAGAGATTAGATCTTAAATATTCTTAGTACAAAAAAAGTATGTGAGAAGATGAATCTGTTAATTAGCTTGATTTAATCATTTCAAAATGTATACACATATCAAAACATCATGTTATATACTGTAAATATACACAACATTGTCAATTAGGCCTTCAAAAAGAAGAAATTTAGACCCTTATCTTACACTATAAACAAAAATCAACTCAAAGTGGATTAATGACTTAAGCATAGGATCTGACGCTGCAAAACTCCTAGAAGAAAAGAGGGGCAATTCTTCATGACATTGGTCTTAGCAATGATTTTATGGATATGGCACCAGAAGCACAGGCAACAAAAACAAAAATAAACAAGTAAAACTACATCAAACTAAAAAGCTTCTGCACAGCAAAGAAAACAGTCAACAGAGTAAAAAGGCAATTTACAGAGAAAGATATTCCAAACTAGATATTTGATAAGGGGTTTATCTCCAATACATATAAGGAACTCCTACAAATCTGTAGTAAAATAATAATAATAATAATAACCCAATTTTGAATGGGCTAAATATTTTAATAGACATCTGTCCTAAGAAGACATGCAAATGTCCCCAATTGCTAATGCCACTAGTAATCATGAAAATGCAAATCAAAAGCACAATGAGATATATCTCACACCTGTCAGGATGGCTGTTATTTAAAATAAAAATCACAAATGTAAGAAATTTCAGAAAGGATGTGGAAAAATTGGAACCCTTAAACACTGTTGGTGGGAATGCAAAATAGTGCAACCACTATGAAAAACAGTTTGAAAATACTTCTAAACATTATACATAGAACTATCATATGACCCAACAATCCCCTTCTGGGTATTTATCCAAAAGAATTAAAATCAGGGTTTTGAAACTATATCAGCACTCCTATTTCACTTCAGAACTATTCACAATAGCCAAGATAGACAAGCAATCTAAATGTCCATTGACAAATGAATAGATAAAGAAAGGTGGTATATACATACAATGGAGTACATTCAGCTTTTAAAAAGCTGAAATATAAGACAACATGGATGAACCTTGGCAACATTATACTAAGTGAAATAAGTCAGTCTCAGAGAGCCAAATACTCCGTATTTTCACTTACCAGAGGTATCTAAAATAGTCATAGAATCAAAGAATGGAATGGGGGTTGCCAGAGATTGGGGGAAAGAGAAAAGGGGAGTTACTAGTCACCGAGCATTAACTTTCACTTGAGTAAAATGAGTAAGTTCTACAGACCTGCTGTAAAACATTGCACTTATAGTAGACAACAACGTACATACACTTAAAAATTGTTAAGAAGGTAAATATCCTGGTAAGTGTTCTTATCCCATTAATTTTTTTCCCCCATTAATTTTTTAAAGGAGTGAAGTGAGCAGCATTTAAAAGTTGCTGAGAGGTTCAGTAATTTGAAGTCAGAAAAATATCCTTTGGATCTGGCAACATGAATATCATTGGCGATCTGAACCAGAGAATTTTCATTAGAATCAAGTAATGAATGACTTGCAGGTGAAGAAATAGAGATACTACATCTAAGTGACCCTTTTGAGAAGTTTTGCTAAGTGGAACAGAGAAATAGCTAGAGAGAGTAGCTAAAAAGAAATGTGAGATGAAGGAATAATGTTTCTGCAAGTCTGAGATACTAGAATATGTGTGTAGGATGATGATGATGATCCAATAAGGAAAAAGATGTGAGAGGGGAGCGTGAGTGGAAACTGAGGAAGTGAAGACTTTGATAAGGTGAGACGGATTGGAATCCAAAATATAGGTAAAAAATTTGAGCTTAGAAAGGAGTATAAACCCTTCCTCCATTGTAACAGAAAAAATAGTAGAAAAAATAGGTATAGTTATAAATAGATTTAGTGATGCAAAAAAGGGAGTTCCATCTGATGGGTCCCATTTCCCCAGTCCAATTGCTCTATGCACCAGAAGTCAGAGGTTTTAGAAAAATCTTTAAATGCTCCTCTAGTACATGAGTGGTAGCAGCAGAAAGCTAGTAGCAGCCAAGAAAAACCTCAGAATCTTCAGTTTTGAAAACAAGGCCTTAGGTCTCTCCTATCTGCCCAACCCTACTTATCAGACATTTTCCTTGTTCCAAGAGGATTTCATCTAACTTGAGGGTTCTAGGGGGTGCATGTGGAAAGGGAAAGCACAAAAGGCCACAGAAATGTGAAATGAGGACTTCATGTATGAACTTTGCTGACATCATTTTGTCAATCCCTAGCTTTATGACTCATTCCTCTGTGAGACAGTATCAGCAAAGACTTTGGAATTGTCTTTAGAGCTAGACTTTGGAATCTTCAGGGCTGAGTAGTAGTTAAGAAAGCCTTTGGTTTTCTGGAATAATGATTTAGGCAAGTATAAAGTCTCCTTTCATATTCAGTCCCAGGATGAAATTTAAACAGGCCTCAACTCTAAGCATACTCACAGAATTACATTTTCCTAATACACGTGGAAACACACACACATACACAGCTCCAAACTTTCTACTTTTTATTTTTTTATTTATTAATTATGTTATTATACTTTAAGTTCTGGGACACATGTGCAGAACGTGCAGGTTTGTTACATAGATATACACGTGCCATGTGGTTTGCTGCACCATCAATCTGTCATCTACATTAGGTATTTCTCCCAATCCTATCCCTCCCCTAGACCCCACCCCTGACAAGCACCATTGTGTCTTGTTTTCTCACTGTCTACATGTTCTCATTGCTCAACTCCCACTTATGAGTGAGAACAAGCAGTGTTTGGTTTTCTGTTCCTGTGTTGCTTTGCTGAGAATGATGGTTTCCAGTTTCATCCATGTCCGGGCAAAGGACACGAACTCATACTTTTTTATGGCTGCATAGTATTCCATGGTATATATGTGCCACCTTTTCTTCATCTGGTCTATCATTGATGGGCATTTGGGTTGGTTCCAAGTCTTTGCTATTGTGAATAGTGCTACAATAAACATATGTGTGCATATGTCTTTATAGTAGAATGATATATATTCCTTTGGGTATATACCCAGTAATGGGATTCTGAGTCCAATGGTGTTTCTAGTTCTAGATCCTTGAGAAATCACCACACAGTCTTCCATAATAGTTGAACTAATTTACGCTCTCATCAACAGTATAAAAGTATTCCTATTTCTCCACACCCCCTCCAGCATCTGTTGTTTCCTGACTTTTCAATGTTTGCCATTCTAACTGGCATGAGATGGTATATTATTGTGGTGTTGATTGGCATTTCTCTAATGATCAGTGATGATGAGCTTTTTCATATGTTTGCCAGCTGCATAAATGTCCTCTTTTGAGAAATGTCTGTTCATATCCTCTGCCCACTTTTTGGTGTGGTTTTATGTTTATTCCTGTAAATTCGTTTAAGTTCCTTGTAGATTCTGGATATTAGACTTTTGTCAGATGGATAAATTGCAAAAATTTTCTTCCATTCTGTAGGTTGCCTGTTCACTCTGATGATAGTTTATTTTGCTGTACAGAAGCTCTTTGGTTCAATTAGATCCCATTTGTCCATTCTGGCTTTTGTCACCATTGCTTTTTGTGTTTTAGTCATGAAGTCTTTGCCCATGCCTATGCTCTGAATGGTATTGCCTAGGTTTTCTCCTAGGGTTTCTACAGTTTTAGGTTTTATGTTTAAGTCTTTAACCCATCTTGAGTTAATTTTTATATGAGGTGTAAGAAGGGGTCCAGTTTCAGTGTTCTGCATATGGCTAGCCAGTTTTCCCAACACCATTTATTAAATAGGTAATTATTTCCCCATTGCTTGTTCTTGTCAGGTTTTTCAAAGATCAGATGATTGTAGATGTGTTGTGTTATTTCTGAGGCCTCTGTTCTGTTCCATTGGTCTATATATCTGTTTTGGTACCAGTACCATGTAATTCTGGTTAATGCCACCTTGTAGTATAGATTGAAGTCAGGTAGCATGATGCCTCCAGCTTTGCTCTTTTTGCTTAGGATTGTTTTGGCAATACAGGTGTTTTGCTTCCATAAGACATTTAAAATAGTTTTTTTTTCTAATTCTGTGAAGAAAGTCAGTGGTAGTTTCATGGGGATAGCACTGAATCTATAAATTAATTGCAGCAGTATGGCCATTTTCATGATATGAGTCTGCCTGTCCATGAACATGGAATGTGTTTCCATTTGTTTGAGTCCTCTCTTATTTTCTTGAGCAGTGGTTTGCAGTTCTCTGTATTTCTAGGTATTTTATTATCTTTGTAGCAACTGTGAATGAGAGTTGACTCTTGATTTGGCTCTCTGTCTGGTATTTGTGTATAGGAATGCTTGTAAACTTTGCACATTGATTTTGTATTCTCACACTTTGCTGAAGTTGCTTATCAGCTTAAGGAGATTTTGGTCTGAGACTACGGAGTTATCTAAATATGCAATCATATCATCTGCAAATAGAGACAATTTGACTTCCTTTCTTCCTATTTGAATACACTTTATTCTTTCTCTTACCTGATTGCCCTGGCCAAAATTCCAATACTGTGTTTAATAGTGTTGAGAGAAGGCATCCTTGTTTGTGCCAGTTTTCAAAGAAAGGTCTTCCAACTTTTGCCAATTCAGTATGATATTGGCTTGGGGTTTGTCATAAATAGCTCTTATTTTTGAGATATGTTCCATCAATACCTAGTTTATTAAGAGTTTTGGGCATGAATGGGTATTGAATTTTATCAAAGGCCTTTTCTGTATCTATTGAGGTAATTATGTGGTGTTTGTCATTGGTTCCGTTTATGTGATGGATTACGTATATGGATTTGCGTAGGTTGAAACAACCTTGCATCCCAGGGATGAAGTCAACTTGATCGTGGTGGATAGGCTTTTTGATGTGCTGCTGGATTCAGTTTGCCAGTATTTTGTCAAGGATTTTTGCATCTATGTTCATCAGAGATATTAGCCTAAAATTCTCTTTTTGTTGTTGTTGTTGTTGTTGTGTCTCTTCCAGGTTTTAGTATCAGGATGATGCTGGTCTCATAAAATGAGTTAGGGAGGGGTACCTCTTTTTTCACCATTTGGGTAGTTTCAAAAGGAATGGTACCAGCTCCTCTTTGTACCCCTGGTAGAATCCAGCTGCAAATTTGTCTGGTCCTGGGCTTTTTTTGGTTGTATGTGTCCAGGAATTTATCCATTTCTTTCAGATTTTCTAGTTTATTTGCATCAAGGTGTTTATAGTATTCTCTGATGACAGTTTCTATTTCTGTGGGATCAGTGGTAATAGCACCTTTATCATTTTTTATTGTGTCTATTTGATTGTTTTCCCTTTTTTTCTTTATTAGTTCAGCTAGTGGTCTATCTATTTTGTTAATTTTTTCAAAAAGCCAGCTCCGGGATTCATCAATTTTTTGAAGGATTTTTCTTGTCTCTATCTCCTTAAGTTCTGCTCCGATCTTAGTTATTTATTGTCTTCTGTTAGCTTTTAAATTTGTTTGTTCTTTTTTCTCTAGTTCTTTTCATTTTGATGTTTGAGTGTCGATTTTCAATGTTTTACACTTTCTCTTGTGGGCATTTAGTGCTATAAGTTTCCCTCTAAACACTGCTTTATCTGTGTCCCAGAGATTCTGGTTTATTGGGTCTTCACCCGGTAGTCATTTAGTAACAGGTTGTTCACTGTCCATGAAGTTCTGCAGTTTTGAGTGAGTTTCTTAATCTTGTGTTCTAATTTGACTGCACTGTGGTTGGAGAGACTGTTTTGCTGATTTAGGGTGAAGACTTCCGTAGATGTCTATTAGGGATGCTTGGCCCAGAGCTGAGTTCAAGTCCTGAATATTTTTGTTAATTTTCTGTCTCATTCATCTGTCTAATATTGACAGTGGGGTGTTAAAGTCTCCCACTATTATTGTGTGGAAGTCTAGTCTCTTGTAGGTTTCTAAGAACTTGCCTTATGAATCTGAGTGCTACTCTACTGGGTGCATATATATATATATATGATAGTTAGCTCTTCTTGTTGCATTGATCCAGTTACCATTATGTAATGTCCTTCTCATCTTTTTTGATCTTTGCTGTTTTAAAGTGTGTTTTATCAGAGACTAGAATTGCACTCCCTGCTTTGTTTTGCTTTTCAATTACTTGGTAAAGATTTCCCCATCCCTTTATTTTCAGCCTATGTGTGTCTTTGTATGTGAGATGGGTCTCCTGAATACAGCACACTAATGGGTCTTGACTCTATTCAATTTCCAGTCTGTACCTTTGAACTGGGGCATTTAGTCTGTTGACATTTAAGAATAATATTGTTGTGTGTGAATTTAATATTGTCATTATGATGCTAGCAGATTATTTTGCCTGTTAGTTGATGCAGTTTTTTCATAGTGTCAATGGTCTACACAATTTGGTATATTTTTCCAGTGGCTGGGACATTTTTTTTTTTTTTTTTCATATTCAGTGTTTCCTTCAGAAGCTCTTATAGAAAGAATTTTATTTTTCCTTTGCTTATGAAGATTAGTTTGCTGGATATGTAATTCTGGGTTGAAAATTATTTTCTGGGAGCAAGATGGCCAAATAGGAACAGCTCAAGTCTCCAACTCCCAGCACAAGCGACACAGAAGACCGGTGATTTCTGCATTTTCAACTGAGGTACTGGGGTCATCTCACTGGGAAGTGCCGGACAATCGGTGCTGGTCAGCTGCTGCAGCCTGACCAGCCAGAGCTGAAGCAGGGCGAGGCATCACCTCACCTGGGAAGCGCAAGGGGGAAGGGAATCCCTTTTCCTAGCCAGGGGAACTGAGACACACAACACCTGGAAAATTGGGTAAATCCCACTCCAATACTGCGCTTTAAGCAAACTGGCACACCAGGAGAATATATCCCACACCTGGCCGGGAGGGTCCCAGGCCCACGGAGCCTCCCTCATTGCTAACACAGCAGTCTGTGACAATCTAACCGCAAGGCAGCAGCAAGGCTGGGGGAGGGTCGCCCGCCATAGCTGAGGCTTAAGTAGGTAAACAAAGCTGCTGAGAAGCTCGAACAGGGTGGAGCTCACAGCAGCTCAAGGAAGCCTGCCTGTCTCTGTAGACTCCACCTCTGGGGACAGGGCACAGCTAAAAAACAACAGGGGAAGCAGCAGAGGCCTGTGCAGACGTGAACGACTCTGTCTGACAGCTTTGAAGAGAACAGTGGATCTCCCAACACAGAGGTTGAGATCTGAGAATGGACAGACTGCCTGCTCAAGTGGGTCCCTGACCCCTGAGGAGACTAACTGGGAGACATCCCCCATTAGGGGCAGTCTGACACCCCACACCTCACAGGGTGGAGTACACCCCTGAGAGGAAGCTTCCAAAGTAAGAATCAGACAGGTACACTCGCTGTTCAGCAATATTCTATCTTCTGCAACCTCTGCTGCTAATACCCAGGCAAACAGGGTCTGGAGTGGACCTCAAGCAATCTCCAACAGACCTATAGCTGAGGGTCCAGACTGTTAGAAGGAAAACTATCAAACAGGAAGGACACCTATACCAAACCCCCATCAGTACGACACCATCATCAAAGACCAGAGACAGATAAAACCACAAAAATGGGGAAAAAGCAGGGTAGAAAAGCTGGAAATTCAAAAAATAAGAGCGCATCTCCCCCTGCAAAGGAGCACAGCCCATCGCCAGCAACGGATCAGAGCTGGTCAGAGAATGACTTTGACGAGATGAGAGAAGAAGTCTTCAGTCCATCAAACTTCTCAGAGCTCAAGAAGGAATTACATACCCAGCGCAAAGAAACTAAAAATCTTGGAAAAAGAGGGGAAGAATTCACAGCTAGACTAATTAATGCAGAGAAGGTCATAAACGAACTGACAGAGATGAAAACCATGACACAAGAAATATGTGACAAATGCACAAGCTTCAGTAACCGACTTGATCAACTGGAAGAAAGAGTATCAGCGATTGAGGATCAAATGAATGAAATGAAGCGAGAAGACAAACCAAAAGAAAAAAGAAGAAAAAGAAATGAACAAAGCCTGCAAGAAGTATGGGATTATGTAAAAAGACCAAATCTACGTCTGATTGGGGTGCCTGAAAGTGGGGGGGGAAATGGAACCAACTTTGAAAACACTCTTCAGGATATCATTCAGGAGAACTTCCCCAACCTAGTAGGGCAGGCCAACATTCAAATTCAGAAATACAGAGAACGCCACAAAGATACTCCTCCAGAAGAGCAACTCCAAGACACATAATTGCAAGATTCAACTAAGTTGAAATGAAGGAAAAAATCATAAGGGCAGCCAGAGAGGAAGGTCGGGTTACCCACAAAGGGAAGCCCATCAGACTAACAGCAGATCTCTCGGCAGAAACTCTACAAGCCAGAAGAGAGTGGGGGCCAATATTCAACAATCTTAAAGAAAAGAATTTTAAACCCAGAATTTCATATCCAGCCAAACTAAGTTTCATAAGTGAAGGAGAAATAAAAACCTTTACAGATAAGCAAATGCTTAGAGATTTTGTCACCACCAGGCCTGCCTTACAAGAGACCCTGAAGGAAGCCCTAAATATGGAAAGGAATGACCGGTACCAGCCATTGCAAAAACATGCCAAAATGTAAAGACCATCGAGGCTAGGAAGAAACTGCATCAACTAACGAGCAAAATAACCAGTTAATATCATAATGACAGGATCAAGTTCACACATAACAATATTAACCTTCAATGTGAACAGACTAAATGCTCCAATTAAAAGACACAGACTGGCAAACTGGGTAAAGAGTCAAGACCCATCAGTCTGCTGTATTCAGGAGACCTATCTCACATGCAGAGACATACATAGGCTCAAAATAAAGGGATGGAGGAAGATCTACCAAGCAAATGGAGAACAAAAAAAAGCAGGGGTTGCAATCCTAGTCTCTGATAAAACAGACTTTAAACCATCAAAGATCAAAAGAGACAAAGAAGGCCATTACATAATGGTAAAGGGAACAATTCAACAGGAAGAGCTAACTATCCTAAATATATATGCACTCAATACAGGAGCACTCACATTCATAAAGCAAGTCTTTAGAGACTTACAAAGAGACTTAGACTCCCATACAATAAAAATGGGAGACTTCAACACTCCACTGTCAGCATTAGACAGATCAACGAGACAGAAAGTTAACAAGGATATCCAGGAATTGAACTCATCTCTGCACCAAGCAGACCTAATAGACATCTATAGAACTCTCCACCCCAAATCAACAGAATATACATTCTTCTAAGCACCACATCGCACTTATTCCAAAATTGACCACATAATTGGAAGTAAAGCACTCTTCAGCAAATATAAAAGAACAGAAATTATAACAAACTGTCTCTCAGACCACAGTGCAATCAAACTAGTACTCAGAACTAAGAAACTCAATCAAAACCGCTCAACTACAAGGAAACTGAACAACCTGCTCCTGAATGACTACTGGGTACATAACGAAATGAAAGCAGAAATAAAGATGTTCTTTGAAATCAATGAGAACAAAGATACAACATACCAGACTCCCTGGGACACATTTAAAGCAGTGTGGAGAGGGAAATTTATAGCACTAAATGCCCACAAGAGAAAGCAAGAAAGATCTAAAATTGACACTCTAACATCACAATTAAAAGAACTAGAGAGGCAAGAACAAACACATTCAAAAGCTAGCAGAAGGCAAGAAATAACTAAGACCAGAGCAGAACTGAAGGAGATAGAGACACAAAAAACCCTCCAAAAAATCAATGAATCCAGGAGTTGGTTTCTTGAAAAGATCAACAAAATTGACATACCGCTAGCAAGACTAATAAAGAAGAAAAGAGAGAGGAATCAAATAGACGCAATAAAAAATGATAAACGGGATATCACCACCGACCTCACAGGAATACAAACTACCATCAGAGAATACTATAAACACTTCTACGCAAATAAACTAGAAAATCTAGAAGAAATGGATAATTTCCTGGACACTTACACTCTCCCAAGACTAAACCAGGAAGAAGTTGAATCCCTGAATAGGCCAAAAGCAGGCTCTGATATTGAGGCAACAATCAACAGCCTACCCACCAAAAAAAGCCCAGGACAAGATGGATTCACAGCTGAATTCTACCAGAGGTACAAGGAGGAGCTGGTACCATTCCTTCTGGAACTATTCCAATCAATAGAAAAAGAGGGAGTCCTCCCTCACTCATTTTATGAGGCCAACATCATCCTGATACCAAAGCCTGGCAGAGACACAACAAAAAAAGAGAATTTTAGACCAATATCCCTGATGAACATCGATGCAAAAATCCTCAATAAAATACTGGCAAACCGGATTCAGCAGAACATTAAAAAGCTTATCCACCATGATCAAGTGGGCTTCATCCCTGGGATGCAAGGCTGGTTCAACATTGCAAATCAATAAACGTAATCCAGCATATAAACAGAACCAAAGACAAGAACCACATGATTATCTCAATAGATGCAGAAAAGTTTTGACAAAATTCAACAGCCCTTCATGCTAAAAACGCTCAATAAATTCGGTATTGATGGAACGTACCTCAAAATAATAAGAGCTATTTATGACAAACCCACAGCTAATATCATACTGAATGGGCACAAACTGGAAAAATTCCCTTTGAAAACTGGCACAAGACAGGGATGCCCTCTCTCACCACTCCTATTCAACATAGTGTTGGAAGTTCTGGCTAGGGCAATCAGGCAAGAGATAGAAATCAAGGGTATTCAGTTAGGAAAAGAAGAAGTCAAATGGTCCCTGTTTGCAGATGACATGATTGTATATTTAGAAAACCTCATTGTCTCAGCCCAGAATCTCCTTAAGCTGATAAGCAACTTCAGCAAAGTCTCAGGATACAAAATTAATGTGCAAAAATCACAAGCATTCTTATACACCAGTAACAGACAAGCAGAGAGCCAAATCAGGAATGAACTTCCATTCACAATTGCTTCAAAGAGAATCAAATACTTAGGAATCCAACTTACAAGTGATGTAAAGGACCTCTTCAAGGAGAACAACAAACCACTGCTCAGTGAAATCAAAGAGGACGCAAACAAATGGAAGAACATACCATGCTCATGGATAGGAAGAATCAATATCGTGAAAATGGCCATACTGCCCAAGGTTATTTATAGATTCAATGCCATCCCCATCAAGCTACCAATGAGTTTCTTCACAGAATTGGAAAAAACTGCTTTAAAGTTCATATGGAACCCAAAAAGAGCCCGCATTGCCAAGACAATCCTAAGTCAAAAGGACAAAGCTGGAGGCGTCACGCTACCTGACTTCAAACTATACTACAAGGCTACAGTAACCAAAACAGCATGGTACTGGTACCAAAAGAGACATAGACCAAAGGAACAGAACAGAGTCCTCAGAAATAATACCACACATCTACAGCCATCTGATCTTTGACAAACCTGAGAGAAACAAGAAATGGGGAAAGGATTCCCTATTTAATAAATGGTGCTGGGAAAATTGGCTAGCCATAAGTAGAAAGCAGAAACTGGATCCTTTCCTTACTTCTTATACGAAGATTAATTCAAGATGGATTAGAGACTTAAATGTTAGACCTAATACCATAAAAACCCTAGAAGAAAATCTAGGTAGTACCATTCAGGACATAGGCATGGGCAAGGACTTCATGTCTAAAACACCAAAAGCAGCGGCAGCAAAAGCCAAAATTGACAATGGGTTCTAAATAAACTAAAGAGCTTCTGCACAGCAAAAGAACTACCACCAGAGTGAACAGGCAACCTACAGAATGGGAGAATATTTTTTCAACCTACTCATCTGACAAAGGGCTAATATCCAGAATCTACAAAGAACTCAACAAATATACAAGAAAAAAACAAACAACCCCATCAAAAAGTGGGGAAAGGATATGAACAGACATTTCTCAAAAGAAGGCATTCATACAGCCAACAGACACATGAAAAAATGCTCATCATCACTGGCCATCAGAGAAATGCAAATCAACACCACAATGAGATACCATCTCACACCACTTAGAATGGCAATCATTAAAAAATCAGGAAACAACAGGTGTTGGAGAGGATGTGGAGAAATAGGAAAACTTTTATACTGTTGGTGGGATTGCAAACTAGTTCAACCATTATGGAAAACAGTATGGCGATTCCTCAAGGATCTAGAACTAGATGTACCATATGACCCAGCCATCCCATTACTGGGTATATACCCAAAGGATTACAAATCATGCTGCTATAAAGACACATGCACACGTATGTTTATTGTGGCACTATTCACAATAGCAAAGACTTGGAATTAATCCGAATGTCCATCAGTGACAGACTGGATTAAGAAAATGTGGCACATATACACCATGGAATACTATGCAGCCATACAAAAGGATGAGTTTGTGTCCTTTGTAGGGACATGGATGCAGCTGGAAACCATCATTCTTAGCAAACTATCACAAGAAGAGAAAACCAAACACCGCATGTTGTCACTCATAGGTGGGAACTGAACAATGAGATCACTTGGACTCAGGAAGGGGAACATCACACACTGGGGCCTATTATGGGGAGGGGGGAGGAGGGAGGGATTGCATTGGGGAGTTATACATGATATAAATGATGAATTGATGGGTGCTGACGAGTTGATGGTGCAACACACCAACATGGCACAAGTATATATATGTAACAAACCTGCACGTATGCACATGTACCCTAGAACTTGAAGTATAATAAAAATAAATAAATAAATAAATAAATAAATAAAGTGACAGCCCTCTACTGAAAAGAAGCAACCAGTTGAAACCATTTCTCAGAGAAATCAATGAATATCGTATTTAACCCACTGATTCGGAGAGCTGCAATTTCCGTAATTGATCTTTGATGTAAAAAAAATGCATTGTGTTCTCCGTTTTCACCTAATTTGCTATATAACCCATTTAACATGGAGTGCGGACTCTTCAGTTATCAATAAAGACATGTAGAGGACCCCCTGTAAAAAAAAAAAACAGAAAAATTTTCTTTAAGAATGTTAAATATTGGCCCCCACTCTCTTCTGGCTTGTTGAGTTTCTCTAGAGAGATCCACTGTTAGACTGATGGGCTTTTTTTTTGGTGTATATCCTGACTTTTCTCTCTGGCTGCCCTTAACATTTTCTCTTTCATTTCAACCTTGGTGAACCTGATGTTTATGTGTCTTGGGGTTGCTCCTCCCAAAGAGTATCTTCGTGATGTTCTCTGTATTTCCTGAATTTGAATGTTGGCCTGTCTTGGTAGGTTGAGGAAGTGCTCCTGGATAAAAATCTTAAGACTGTTTTCTGACTTAGTTTCATTCTCTCCATCAGTTTCATGTACACCAATCAGACATAGGTTTGGTCTTTCCATGTAGTCCCATATTTCTTGGAGGCTTTGTTCCTTCTTTTTCAGTCATTTTGTCTAATATTTTCTTCATGCTTTATTTCATTAAGTTGATCTGCAATCTCTGGTATCTTTTTTCTGCTTGATTGATTCAGCTATTGATATTTGTGTATGCTTCATGGAGTTCTCATGCTGTTTTCCAGCTCCATCAGCAAGGTTCTTTGCTTCCTTGCACTCGGTCAGAACATGCTCCTTGAGCTTGTAGGAGTTTGTTATTACCCACCTTCTAAAGCCTACTTCTGTAAATTCGTCAAACTCATTCTTCATTCAGTTTTGTTCCCTTGCTGGTGAGGAGTTGTGATCTGTTAACAAAGAAGAGGCATTCTAGTTTTTGAAATTGTCAGCATTTTTGCACTGGTTTTGTTCATCTTCGTGTATTTATCTAACTTTGCTTCTTGATGTTGGTGACTTTTGAATGGGGTTTTTGAGTGGACATCCTTTTCTTTTAACAGTTAGGCCCCTCCGTTGCAGGTCTGCTGGAGTTTGCTAGAGGTCCACTCCTGAACCTGTTTGACTGGGTATCACCAGCAGAGGCTTCAGAGCAGCAAAATTGCTGCCTACTCCTTCCTCTGGAAGCTTCATCCCAGAGGGGCACCACCAGATGTCAGCCAGAGCTCTCTGGTATGAATTACCTGTTGATCCCTGCTGGGAAGTGTCTCCCAGTCAGGAGTCACAGGGGTCAGGGACCCACTTGAGTAGGCAGTCTGTCTCTTAGCAGAGCTTGAGCACTGTACTTTGAGATCCACTGCTCACTTCAGAGCCAGCAGGCAGGAACGTTTAAATCTGCTATAGCTGTGCCCACAGCTGCCCCTTTTCACAGGTGCTCTGTCCCAGGAGATGGGGGTTTTATCTATAAGTTCCTGACTGGGGTTGCTGCCTTTCTTTCAGAGATGTCCTATCCAGGGAGGAGGAATCTAGAGAGGCAGTCTAACTACAGCAGTTTTGTGGAGCTGAGGTGGGCTCCACCCAGTTTGAACTTCCAGGTGGCTTTGTTTACAGTGTGAGGGGAAAACTGCCTACTCAATCCTCAGTAACTGCAGGCACCCCTGTCCCCACCAAACTTGAGCATCCCAGGTCAACTGCAGACTGCTGTGCTGGCAGCAAGAATTTCAAGCCAGTGGATCTTTGCTTTCAGGGATTCTAGGAAGTGACATCTGCTGAGCTACACCACGTGGCTCCCTGGCTTCAACCCCCCTTCCAGGGGAGTAAATAGTTTTGTCTTGCTGGTGTTCCAGGCACCACTGGGGTAAAAAAAATACTCCTGTACCTATCTTGGTGTCTGCCCAAACAGTTGCCCAGTTTTGTTCTTGAAACCCAGGGCCCTGGTGATGTACGCATCCGAGAGAATCTCCTTGTCTGTGGGTTGCAAAGATTGTGGAAAAGTGTAGTATCTGGGCCAGGATGCATTGTTCCTCATGGCACAGTCCCTCATGGATTCTTGCCAGCCACCTCCTCAAGCCCCCATACCCCACTTTTTTAATGTACATGAATACATACTCATCCCCACCAAAATCTATATTTCTATAAAATGAGTTTATATCCACACCCACGCAAACACCAACCAACACACACATACATTGATGTCTGGACATGCTCATGTATCCATCCTCTGCACACTTATCTATTCAACATTTACTGACAGATTGACCTATCTTGGCTAGACACTGAGCTAGACACTGGGCAGAAAGATGAGCAGGACACATTTCAGTCTTTGAGATGCTCATAGCCTAGTGAAATATGAAGAAAAATGAGCAGGAAGGTTATAAAATAAATACACAGATAACTATAAAACAAGGAAAAATGTTATATATGTTCTAAGAGATGCATGATCAAACTTCTAATGGAGTTTCAATGAAGCAAGAGACAACTCTTAGCTGGGGTTCATCAAGGAGAATTTCCTAAATAGAAACCTGTTATAGTCACCTTCTTGGCTGCCAGCAGCCCAAGGTAAGTTTCCACATCTTACTTTTCCCCAGCCTAATATAGTCTGAATTTCATTAAAGAGAATTTCTGACTTTGTTGTAAATCAGTTCTGTGGCCTTGGATATGTCACTTCACCTCTTCTGAACCTCATTCTCTTCCTCTGGAAATGGGGGTGATTTTTGCTAGCCCACAGGGCTGCTGGAGGATTGATGAAGTGAGAGGAAAGACTGTGAAAAGCTTTCTGTAAACAGTCAGGCACTTACTCAAAATGGGAGTTGCCTCTCTGCCTGATTTTCCTGGTCCCTTGTAGGACTGTGCTTACTCATGACTCCATTTTCTCAGTTAAGAGACAAAAGTCATGAGGTTTTGGGGCATGGAACCGAAAGGGTAGAATTAATGCTTCCTGTCATCCCCTCACAAAGCTCCTCCTAGATGTATCATTTATCCTATCCACTTGGGTTATTTTTTGCCAATTCTTGAAGAATGCATTTGGGCCTTTGAACTTCATGATTTCAGACTCTTGAACCAAACACGACCCCTTTGAGGTTGCAAATCCATTTACCCTTGGCAAAGTCACATCTTGTTTCAAAGAGAAGGGGGTAAAAAAAATCTAGCTCACAAAATCTTAGGAAGTTTTATAACTAAAGCTTGTAAGACATTTTTGGAGCTCAGTTCACTCTTACAACAGAGTCCTTGGATTATTTAAGTGTAAATGAATCAGAAAGGTCCAGATCAGATTTCCCTTGAAATACACAAAGTTTAGAAATGGAAGGAGTGGTGGCTCAGCCAAGAGCACTCTCTGTTTGGGCAAAGCCCGCACGGTGGCTGGAATCACAGTATTGGCAGAGATTTCCCACAGAGACATAGAATTGGATCCCAGAGAAATGTGCCATTAGGCACCAAAGGGCTCTAGGCACCTTCCTCAATTCCTATGCCCATGCCCAGGCCACCCAAGGGCCATAGGAGTTCCTGGGTAAGGGATGGCCAACCGCCAGGAGTACTTCTATAAATGAGCAACTCTGGACATAAAGGAAACAGAAAAATTGTACTCCCAGCTTAGAGCCCCTTAGTAAAATAATGGAGACAAGGAGGATACACAAGATACTTCACTAAAAGAGCAGGCCTCTGTGCCATGGAAGAGGTCCAGCACAAACTAAGGGCAGCATCAAAGAAAATTAAACAGCTTAGAGAAATGTAAGAACATGGGACAAAAGTCAACAGACTTCTATATCTCGGTTCTTAACTTCCACTCTTTCTTCACATTTCTCCATCTCATTTATGTACAATTGACCAATAACCAAGTGTATTGTGATTCTGTCATAAATCCATCCCTTCCTTAACACTCTCACTACCCCTGCCTGAGGACAGATATTATCACTTGTATCCTGGATCTCTTCAACTACTTCCTGTTGGCCTCCCTGTCTTCAGTCACTCCTCTTCAGTCCATCTTCCACAGTAGAGTCAGAATACAAATCTGATCATGCCACTCCTCTGCCTAGGATCCACCTATGGCTCCCCATTTACTATAGGATAAAATCTAAACACCTTATATCTGGTATAAATATAGTGATGTTTATGATGCGAACTTTGTTCCACCTTTCCATTTTATGCATCCCAACTGATGCTTTAGTAAAAATGGACATTTTGAAGTTTCCCTCAATTCCAATATTTATTTCCCTGTATCTATCTACCTACCTATCTGTCATCTATCTTAGATACTTGCTGAACAGAGCACAAATAGTAGAACAAATGAATCTCTTGTTTTAAATAACAGCTAACATTAACTGAAAGATTGCTATGTGCTATATACCATTAGAAATATTTCACATATAACTAATTTACCCTTCCATCAGTCCTATGAAATAATTCCATTATTATTGTCCCCATTTTATATAGGAAAAACAAGCACAAGGAGGTTAAGTAGCTTGTCAGATTCATAGCTAGGAAGTAGCAAAGGCAGACCATGAATGCAGCTAAGCTCTAGAGCTGCAGTTTCAGCCAGTACATATAACTACCTTTTCTGACATGTCCTTTTACATTTTATGCCTTCACATATGCTGTCACCTAGTCATGAAAAACACTAACCCTCTTTATCTAGTGAAAAAACTTACACTTACTCTTCAAGATCCAACTCAGAGGCTACTCCCTCCATGAAGCCTTTTCTGACTTATTCTTACTTTTTCTCTGACTCCTATATTCCTTTGTCCATAATTTTGATAAATTATTTATTGTATTGTATAAGAGATGGTTGTTTGTTTGTTTGTCTCACTAGAAAATAGGTTTCCTGAAATTAAGAACCAGGTATTTTTCATCTTTATATCCCTGTCACTTACCCCAGCACTGGCATAGAGTGAGCTGTCAGTTAATGTTGATTTTTCAGCCATGTGACCTATTTGTGGGACAGTTTTTTTGTTGGATGAAACTGGTCCTATGCATTGTATGAATATGTAGTCTTTCTGACTCCCATTTTCTAAATGCCACAGGCATTACCACGTTATTAGGACATAAACTCCCCTGCCTCCCAACATCTCTAGACATCTTTATATGCCCTTCATGGGGTGGTAGCAACCCTGGATAAAAACAACTGGGATATCATCTTAGAAACCAGGGAAGTATAGTGAATATATCACAGGCTTTGTAATTAAGTAGATCTGTATTTGAATTCTGCTATTTACTTGGTGATGTGAATGAAGGACAATTTATTTAACCTCTCTAAGCTTCTATTAATTCATTTGTGTAAGGAGTCTTATAACAAACTGCCTCAAATGTTGGAAATTTTAAAGTTTCTGAAATGTTCGAGCATTCTACAATCCATATGTATATTTACTATGGGAGTCTGTGTTACCTGCCTGCCTTTTTTATTTTCTTCTCCTAAAAGTCTACTTGGAAATTAATGGTGCATTTAAAAGAAAAATCTGTAGCATGTTAGAATGAAAAGTGGCAAATCTTACTTCATAAGTTTGTTGTGAATATTAAATGAGCTTTTGATATAAAGATCAACACATAGTAGCTGCTCAAAAAACAGGAGGCAATAAAATCAGTAGGATAGAATATGAAATGTTCATCAATTGAAACAATTGAAACATGTTCATATTTATAAATGTTCTTTATCTTTTTATGCCCTCTAAATTATGACAATTTTTCTCTCAGCTTAGGAAAAGGAGTGATATGCATTCTGCTCCAAATGTGGCATTAAGTCATTTATAAAGTCTCCAAGAGAGAAAAGTCTTGAATTTGCTATCATTCATTCAAGCAAATAAGCCTCTACTATATGTCAAACATTATTTTAGTCACTGTGGATACAAATTAAAGAAAACAGAAACAATATCTGTGTTCATGGAGCCAACATTCTTGCAAATGAATTAATAAAGTAAAAAATGGGATAAGAAGTGCTGGGGGTCGGGGGTCAATTTTAAAGAAAATTATCGGGGAAAGCCTTACTGAGTAGGTGACTTTTCAGCAAAGCCCATGTGGATGCTTGAAGGAAGAACATTCCAACCAGAAAAAAGAAAAGAAAAAAAGAAACCTGTGAATACAAAAGAATGAAGGCAAGATTATGCCTGATGTATTCAAGGAACAGCAGGGGCCAATGTGGCTGGAGCAAAGTAAGTGACAGTAGGAAATAAAGTCAGAGAGGCAATGTGGCAGCCATCCAAGGTTGTGTGAAGCCTTGAGAACCAGATGATGTTACAATTTTTGTTGCAATCATCAAATACGATTTATAAAATTTATAACGAGAAATGTAGTCTATGGTCTGTAGCTATATTTATGGTTAAGACTTCCTTTCTGTTTGAAGAACTTCCTTCAGCCATTTTTTTAAAGGGTAAGTCTACTAAAAATAAACTTTCTTAGTTTTCTCTTGTCTGAAAATGTCTTTACTTCCCCTTTATTCCTGAAGGATAGCTTTGCCAGATACAGAATTTGCTATTGACAGTTCCTTTTGGTTTCCATGATTTCTAAGGAGAAGTCTTTTCATTATATTTGGCATTTCTCTGTATGCCAGGTGTTGCTTCTCTCATTACCATTAATACATTTTTCCCTTTATTTTTAAGAAATTTAATTACAATGTGCTTTGGTGTGCATTAGTTTGGGGTTGGCTGAGCTTCTGAAATCTGATGGCCTTTTCACCAACATTTAGTCATTATTTATTTAAATACTTTTTCAGTCCCAGTTTCTTTTTCCACTCTTTCTTAGATTCTGAAACAAATGTTGGATCTTTTGTTATTGTCCCACAGTTTCCTTACTCTCCATTCAATATTTTTCACTCTTTTTTTTCTTTCTGTTGATCAGATTTGGTATGTTCTATTGATCTACCCCAAAGTTCACTGATTCTATTCTTTTATTATCTTCATTTTACCATAAGTTCATCCATTGAGTTTTTGTTACTTTGTTTTTTGCTTACAATTTTCATTTCATTCATTTTTATAACTTCTATTTTTTGCTGAGATCTTCTATTATTTCGTGCATTTCTATTTTTTAACTTTTATTTTAAGTTCAGGGGTACATGTACATGTTTGCTACATAGGTAAACTTGTGTCAAGGGGGTTTGTTGTATGGATTATTTCATCACCCTGGTATTAATCCTAGTACCCATTAGATATTCCTTTTGATCCCCTCCCTCCTCCCACCCTCCACTCTCTAATAAGCCCCAGTGTGTGGTTGTTCCCCTCTATATGTCCATGTGTTCTCATCATTTAGCTCCCACTTATAAGAAAGAATATGCAGTATTTGGTTTTCGGTTTCTGTTTTAGTTTGCTGAGGATAATGGTCTCCAGCTTCATCCATGTCTCTGCAAAGGACAGAATCTCATTCTTTGTTATGGCTGTATAGTATTCCATGGTGTAGATGCACCATATATTTTATCAAGTCTATCCTGATAGGCATTTAGGTTGATTTCACATGTTTGCTATTGTCAATAGTGCCAGAATGAACATATGCATGCATATGTTTTTATAATACAATGATTTATATTATTTTGGGTATATACTCAGTAATTAGATTGCTGGGTAAAATGGTATTTCTGTCTTTAGGTCTTTGAAAAACTGCCACACAGTTTCCTGCAATGGCTGAACTAATTTACACTCCTACTAACAGTTTATCAGCGTTCCTTTTTCTCGACAATCTCATCAGCTTCTGTTATTTTTTGACTTTTTAATAATGGCCATTCTGATTGGTGTAAGACAATATCTTATTGTGGACTTGACTTGCATTTCTCTAATGATAAGTGATGTTGAGCTTTTTTTACATATGATTGTTGGCAACATGGATGACTTCTTTTGAAAAATGCTCACGTTCTTTGCTAACTTTTTATAAGGTTGTTTGTATTTTGCTTGTAAATCTGTTTAAGTTCCTTATCAACAGAGTAAGCAGAAATCCTACATTATGTTTTACACATTTCAAGAAATTTTATAATTGATCATTGGAGCATTTTTTATGAGAGCTACTTTAAAATATTTGTTGAATAATTCCAACATCTGATTCATCTGTTACTGTTGTCAATTGATTCTTTTCCAACTTAAATTGTAGTTTTCTAGTCTTTGGTAGGAAACGTAATTTTCAATTGTATCCTGTATGTTTAGTCTACTATGTTAGAAACGTCTGGGTTTTTTTTGTTTTCTTTTGCTTTTGTTTTTATTTGTTTGTTTGAGACAGAGTCTCGCTCTGTCTCCAGGATGGAGTGCAGTGATGTGATCTTGGCTCACTGCAAGCTGTGCCTCCCAGGTTCACACCATTCTCCTGCCTCAATCTCCCGAGCAGCTGGGACTACAGGTGTCCGCCACCACACCCACCTAATTTTTTGTAGTTTTAGTAGAGACGGGTTTTCACCGTGTTAGCCAGGATGGTCTCGAACTCCTGACCTCGTGATCTGCCCGCCTCGGCCTCCGAAAGTGCTGGGACTACAGGCATGAGCTACTGGGCCCAGCCATAAATCTTTTATTTTACCAGGCAATCACTCTTCTTAGGTTTAGCTCACAGGCCCTGGCCTACTTTTGTGTGCCTTGCTTTCGATGACAATTCAATTTTGGGGAACTTTGTGGTTTTATTTTGTTCTGCTTAATTTTTGGTGCTGTAGAAACTCTCAGTGGTTCCTGTTGTTGTTACCTGAGAGGCAGAAGATGCTCCAGGAAGTCTCTGGCCTACAGGGAGGAAGAGCACTTCCAAGTCTGAGCTACTTGTTTTGAGGTGTTTGGCCAGGAGCCTCCATTTGCATGGTTATCTCTTGATGGAGAAAGGAAAGTTCAACTTTGCTAAGGAGGAAAAGATCTCCCACCCAGCCAATTATTGTCAGTGGTATTTTTTACTAACCCCCCCTTATTGGTGATGCCAGTCTCCTTATGTGTCTTTGGTAGGGTTCCTGTTTGATATGGGAAAAAAAATGAGACTACCTGTGTTGCCTTCTTTTGCTAGATTGGGGTCAGAAACACCCGGCTTGGGTTACCTTCTTCTATCAGATCAGGGGAGGGTAATAAGACGTCATGCTTCTATGCTGTTTCCCAGGCCTAGGGTGCTTAGCCTGTTCGCCTTCCTCTTTGCACTTTTCAGAATTCCGTTCTGGCTGCCTCTTGCATTATTTCCAGAATTTATAATTGCACTTAGCTGGAGAAGCAAGGTAAATAGTTCTAAGTAATTTTTTGTCTTCTGGCTGCTGTTTGAAGAACAAAACCAAAAAAGGACAAGTGTAGAATTAAGAAAATTAATAAAGAGGCTAAAATTCAAGTATAAGACAATGGTGGTTTGAACCAGGGTGGTAGCACTGGAGGTGGTGAGAAGTAGTCATATTCTGGATACATTTCAGAAGTAAAGCTAATAGGATTTGCTGGTAGGTGGTATGTGGTGGTGTGAGAAGAGTCTTGACTTCAAGACTTAAATATTTGCCCTAAGCAGCTAGAGAAATGATTCCATTGATAGAGAAGGGGAAGGTTAGGATAGAAACAATTTTGAGTGGAGACAATTTGGAGTTTGGCTTGCAGTTTGCATTTGGAGTAAATTGGAGATGCTTTTACATATGAGTCAAGTTGTGAAGTAGGTCGTTGTATATACAAGTCTAACATTTGGGTAAGAGGTGCTGCCTGGAGATAACTTTGGGGAATTGTTAGCATATTGCATGTGCCATACACAAAACATATAGCAACATTTTTTATGGCAGTTCTAAGTTTAATTTCTTTAGAAACCTCCATGCTGTCTTCCATAATGACTGCACAAATCTACATTCCCACTAACAGTGTACTAGGTTCCCTTTTCTCCATACCCTTGCCAACGTTTATTGTATCTTGTCTTTTTGAAAATAGCCATCCTAACAGGTGTGAGGTAATATCACATAGCGGTTTTAGCTTGCATTTTCCAGTTGATTAATGTTGAGCACTTTTCATATGCATATTGGTCCTTTTTACGTATTCTTCAAAGAAATGTCTGTTCAGATCCTTTGCCCATTTTTCATGAGACTGAAGTGCTGCTAGCTGTGCTCAGAAGGTAAGTCTCTTTGCCTACTGTTTAATCAGGTTATTTGCTTTTTCTGCTATTGAGTTATAAGAGTTTTTAATAAATTTTGAATATTAACTCCGTTTTCCCAGTCCATAAGTTGCCTTTTTATTTTGCTGATTGCTTTCTTTAGCTATTATTATTACACTTTAAGTTCTGGGATAAATACGCAGAATGTGCAGGTTTGTTACATAGGTATACACGTGCCATGTTGGTTTGCTGCACCCATTAACTCGTCATTTACATTAGGTATTTCTCCTAATGCTATCCTTCCCCTAGCCCCCACCCCCTGACAGGCCACAGTGTGTGATGTTCCCCTCCCTGTGTCCTTGTGTTCTTATTGTTCAACTCCCATTTATGAGTGAGAATATGGGATGTTTGGTTTTCTGTTCCTGTGTTGGTTTGCTGAGAATGATGGTTTCCAGCTTCATCCATGTCCCTGCAAAGGGCATTAACTCATCCTTTTGTATGTCTGCATAGTATTCCATTGTGTATATGTGCCACATTTTCTCTATCCAGTCTATTGCTCATGGGCATTTGGGTTGGTTCCAAGTCTTTGCTATTGTTAACAGTACCACAATAAACATATGTGTGCATGTGTCTTTTTAGTAGAATAATTTATAATCCTTTGGGTATACACCCAGTAATGAGATTGCTGGGTCAAATGGTATTTCTGCTTCTAGATCCTTGAGGAATCACCACACTGTCTTCCACAATAGTTGAACTAATTTACACTCCCACCAACAGTGTAAAAGCATTCCTATTTCTCCACATCCTCTCCAGCACCTGTTTCCTGACTTTTTGATGATTTCCTGACTTTTTGATGATCACCATTCTAATTGGCGTGAGATGGTATCTCATTGTGATTTTTATTTGTATTTCCCTAATGACCAGTGGGAGCTTTTTTTCATATGTTTGTTGGTTACATAAGTGCCTTCTTTAGAGAAGTGTCTGTTCATATCATCTGCCCATTTTTGATGAGGTTGTCTGTTTTCTTCTTATAAATTTGTTTAAGTTCCTTGTAGATTCTAGATATTAGCACTTTGTCAGATGGATAGATTGCAAAAATTTTCTCCCATTCTGTAGATTGCCTGTTCACTCTGATGACAGTTTCCTTTGCTGTGCAGAAGTTCTTTCGTTTAATTAGATCCCACTGGTCAATTCTGGCTTTGTGGCCATTGCTTTTGGTGTTTTAGTCATGAAGACTTTGTGCATGCTTATGTCCTGAATGGTATTGCCTAGGTTTTCTTCCAGGGTTTTTATGGTTTTAGGTCTTACATTTAAGACTTTAATCTATCTTGAGTTAATTTTTATATAAGTATAAGGAAGGGGTCCAGTTTCAGTTTTCTGCCTATGGCTAGACAGTTTCCCCAGCACCATTTATTATATACGGAATGCTTTCCCCATTGCTTGTTCTTGTCAGGTTTGTCAAAGATCAGATGGTTGTAGATGTGTGGTGTTTTTTCTGAGGCCTTGTTCTGTTCCATTGGTCTATATATCTGTTTTGGTTCCAGTACCATGCTGTTTTGGTTACTATAGCCTTTTAGTCTAGTTTGAAGTCAGGTAGTGTGATGCCTCCAGCTTTGTTCTTTTTGCTTAGGATTGTCTTGGTTATATGGGCTCTTTTTTTTGTTCTGTATAATTTTAAAGTGTTTTTTTTTTTTTTTTTCTAATTCTGTGAAGAAAGTCAATAGTATGCTTGATGGGGATCACACTGAATCTATAAATTACTTTGGACAGTATGGCCATTTTCATGATATTGATTGTTCCTATCAATGAGCATGGAATGTGTTTCCACTTGTTTGTGTCCTCTCATGTTTTCTCACTAACCTTCATTACATTTTCAGGGAAGTGTTTCATGGAAATCATTTTCTTTCCACTGCATAATTAGAGTTTGAGTTAAAAATCTCAGCTCTCTCTGTAAAGATCTTGTTGCTTTTTTAAAGGTCTGATGGATGTTTTAGTAGTTGTTTTAGTTAGTAAGGCATAAATACAAACTTGCTTTATTTCAGGTAAAGTTATTTTTAAGGGTATATGGAGAAGTAGAATAGGAACCACTGGGTTATTCAGGATAAAAAGTGACTCAGTGATCTACATTGTTACCAATATTGTATTTTGTCCCATGGTGACTATTTGTTTCTACTTCTACCGATCTTGATAAAATTGCCTAACTGACTTTCCATATGCCTTGGAGTTAGACATCCCAAGAATAGGATCTCATGGTGTGGCAGCTCCAAACCAGGTTTAAAATACCTGAATTAGATGAAATTCTCCTCTCAGGTTGTGCCATCGCCCATGAATAGTATATGATGACTGCCTTTGCCTTAGGTGGCTCCAGTTCTGGATTTAATTAGCTGTGGCTGTGACACCAGGATCTTGTGGGAGCAAAGTATGAGGATCTCTGGCTGTTTTTCCAAAAAAGGAAGTTGTGGCCAAGTAAACTCTTCTTAGAAGAGGGCTGCTTATGGGCAAAGCAGTACTAAAGTGGCATAGTCATTAGAATAGACATTTCATTAATTGTTTGTGTCTCCATTCCAATTTTTTTGTGCTTCTCTGTCATGCCCCCCAACTTCCTCAACTTCTTCCTTCCTTCATTCTTATTCTCTTTTAATAGTCCTTAATATATAATTTAACTATATTTCAAGTGATTTTCTCCAGTTGTGAAAGTGAAAGTTTCCCATAGAAACTCTTAACTCTTTTTTATAACTCTCCCCCTAGTTCCTCATCATCTTTGGTTCTAGTAGTGGACAAGTTTATATTTTTTGATGATCCTTTCATCTGAAATTTTATCATAATTTGAATATTTTAATCCCTTGAGGTGGCTTATTTTTTTTGTTAACTTTTTTTGGCATTATAACTGTTTTTAATGCATTTCATTGAGGGCATTGTTTAAGACAAAACTATAACAAATAGCAACTCTAACGAATAAACCCCCAAATATGTAATGTCTCAAACATATAGAAATTTGTTTCTTATTTGCAAAACATTCAAAATAAGTGTTGTTATAAAGCTCTCCTCTAAGTGACAATTTAGAGAACTAAACTCCCTCCATATCTGGCTCTTCTATCTTCAACAAATAGCTTCACAAGTTATTGTGATCGTCCTTATCAAGACAGTGGAAAGACACAGATTGTAGAAGGTCATGTGTGAAAGATATCTGAGGTAATCCTTAAACAGGGCAGAAATCACTTTCACTTTAATTCTGTTAGTTAGAGCTCAATCATTTGGCCACATTAAACTGCAAGGAAAGCTTGTGAATATAGTCTAGACAAGTGCTCAGAAAGAAGAGAAGAATAGAGATTTTACTGAATAGTTATCCACTAATTAAGCTCTGCCACAGGGATTAATTTTATATTTCTAATATGTGTTTATCATATTTCCATTGCTTCATGAACAGGGGAGTATTTTGGATCCTTGCGATATTCTTTCATTAAATTTATTCTGAACATATTAAAAAGTTTTTGGCAGATTGCTAAGACAGTTTCCTTAAACTTCTATGTTTTAGCAATAAGTTCTTATCAGTAGCAATTGAGATATGAGTTAAAACATACTGAAGACATTTTGCAGTGATGACCCCCTTAACACAGTCATCTCAAACTCACAAGATGAACTATGGGCACTGTTACACTAAATATCTTTCTGTGTTTTGTCATCTTTAATTGCATGAGATATTCGTAGACAATAATATGTGCAAAGTTCTATAGATTTAATAAGTCAAATGTGCAAAAAAGATATCCACTACAGTATTATTTAGAATGCTGAAAAAAAGAAATACAGTGGATTACAGACTGAGTACAGTGGATTATGCCTGTAATCCCAGTTCTTTGGGAGTCTGAGGCAGGAGGATGCCTTGAGTGCAGGAGTTTGAGACTAGCCTTGGGCAACTCAGTGGTACCCTGTGTAAATAAATAATAATAATAATACGGTTATGGTAGCATGTGCCTGTAGTCCCAGCTACATGGGAGGCTGAAGTGGGAGAACTGCTTGATCCCAGGAGATCAAGGCTGCAGTGAGCCATGATGGCACCACTGCCCTTCAACCTAGGTGACAGAGTGAGACCCTGTCTCAAAAAACAAACAAAAACAAAGTCAAACAACAACATGCATACTTAGTAGAACATTATGATGTCATTTAGAACAAAATTCATGGTTTAAGGAGATGCTTATAAGATAAGTAGGATCCTGGTTGTAAATATGCTAACAAGGGCATATTGTTAAAAAGGTAGTCGGTGAGCCCAAATACCAATAATGGTTGTGTGTGAATGATGCAATTTGAGACATTTTACTTCTATTCTCTAAAATTTGTTTATTTATTGAGACAGGGTCTTACTCTGTCATACAGGCTGGAGTCCAGAGGCTTCATCATGGCTCACTGCAGCCTTGACCTCCTGGGTTTAAGCGATCCTCCCACCTCAGCCTCCTGAGTAGCTGGGACTACAGGCATGTGCTACCACACCGGGCTAATTTATTTTTTTGTAGAGTAGGAGTTTTTTCATGTTTCCCAGGCTGGTTTCCAACTCCTGAGCTCAATAAATCAACCTCCCTTGGCCTCTCAAAGTGACGGAATTAAAGGGATGAGCCACTGCACCAGGCCTCTTATTTATTTCTATTATAGATCACCTGCTAGAGTAATTCCACTTACCTCCTTCTATCATTCCATTCAGCGAATGGTCAGGGAAGAGTTTCACATTTCCTTTAAAGTCTGTTGTCTCTCAAATATACAATTTTAAAAACATCCAAGAAAGGCAAGAAGAAATGTGCTAGAATATTAGCAGTGTTTGCCTCTGGATAGTGAAATAATAAGTAGGTTTTCCTCTGTGTGGATATTTATCTCTTTTTAATTAAGAAAAAAGTTAAAAACAGACACAAACTTTACAGCTGAACAGAATGGACCACAAATCCTAGCTCTACTATGTACCAGCTATGTAAACTTGAGCAAGTCACTTTGAATCTCAGTTTTCTTACCTAAAAATGGAGAATGTAAAAGTATTTACCTTATGAGACTACTATGAGGATACATTAAATAATGTATGCAGTGTGCATAGCACAGTATCTGTCACATGGTGTTAGCATTCAATAAATGTTATTTATGATTAGCATTCATCATACATTTTCCACAACAAAATGCATGTCTTTAATAATCAGAAAAATGTTTAAATCTTAAGAATAATTTTCAAAATGTATTATTACATCATAGCGTTGAAACAGATCACAATCAACACTAAATGCTGGTGACAAAAGGGTCTAGGTATCCATTAGCATAGACACTACTAGCAGTAGTTTTCAAATCTACCTCACTACTCCCCCTTAGGCCAAACCAAGCACAATGCACACGTCGGCCTTTTTTCAAAAAGCTTGTTTGAAGTGTGGTACTTTTGGATTCCTCTGAGGAGAACTCAGCATGACAGCTGGTTGCAAGCTGAAGTGCTCCATGCTTTTTACACTCCTGAGACCAGACCTTCCAATGTGTGTCACACCACTGACATGATTTTTGAAATGTGCAAAAGTGACACGGTACTATATGAAAACAGACACAATAAGTCAACCCATCTGAAAATACCTCACGGGGAATCAACCACTTGGTCCAGTGCTGTTGTGGTTCAGTGTTTACACAGTTGTTAGCAGGCTATTTTTGGTCCTGCTTCTACCCCAATTCAAGTCCTCACCATTACTTGCATGGAACATCACACCAACTTCCGAAAAGGTCTCTCTGCCCTCTTTTCTCCCCTTCCAGACCATTTTCCACATTTCCAAGCATGTTTTATCTGGGAAATATAAATTAGACCATTTCACTGACCTGACAAAGTGTTTTCATTGCCTATATGTTTTAAGCCAGGATGTAAGTATCAATGGTTAGATGTGCTAGAGTAAATAAATGAGTGAATGAATTAATAATCAAATCTGTCCTCCTCCCCTTTTGTAGATGAGGCTATTGAAGCCTTGGGAAGGCAGTCTTTTGGTCATGGTCACTGAGGAAGTCAGGGGAAATATCAGATTTGATCCTAGGATTCCCGAGTTCTCCTTACCTACTTTAACTTCTGGCTCTGGGTTGACCTTGGGAATGAATATCTACTGAGCCCAGAGGCCTACCAAGCCCAGAGCACTGAGAACTTGCTGGATCTGGAAAAGAACTGGGTGGCTTTGTTTGCCTTGTTAGCTTGCTCTGCAAATCTCAGACTTCGTCATTTCTGCAATGTGAAAACAACAAGAACAAAACAGTAGGTACCATTTCTTGAGAGCTTCCTCTGTGTCAAATATTCTACTATATTTTTTATGTTCAATATCTTATTTATTCTTTCAACAATTACAAAAAGTCAATGCCATTGCTATCCCTACTTTACAAATGATGAAGATATTTGCTAAAATTGACACACCTAATGTGTCATAAAATTAGGATTTGAACTTAGGTCTGTCTGACTCCGGGGTCTGTGACAGAATCCTCCAAGAAAGCTTGCTAGTCCTGTACTCTTTCACAATCTTTGCACTATTTGAACATGCTCATTATCCCATCTCAGGTTCCCATCCCCGAGTTTCCCAAAAGCTAGTAGCTTAGAACAACAGCAAAGAGCACAATAATTTGCATTAATTCCCTACAGGCAAAATGTGCTAAGAAAACTTTGGAATCTGTTTTTTTTTTTTTTTTCTATTAAACAAAACCACCACAAAATAGGCTTTTACAAAAGTTGGCTGCAAAATGAAATGTTTCCAAGTGTCAAGTGCTCTGCCACCATGAAAAGCTGTGCTGGCACATTAACCAGATGAGGGATTTTTACCCTCACTCCTTCTCAACTCCTGTCACTATTTCAGAACTACATAGGTAAATGAAGCTAGAGGAGAAAAATGGCTGCAAATAATGAAAGGAAATAAGACATATGCTTGAACCGAAGACAGGCAACAGACAATGTGGTATAATGGAGAGACATAAGAATCTAGAGACTTGGATCAGAGGTTTGGCTCTGACTCTGACTCATTCTGGCACCTCAGACTACTTCTTTCCCTTCTCTTTACCACAGTTAATTCTCTAAAAGTTATGTCTTATACTATGAGAGGTAGCTAAAAGGTGGGGAAAATCACCCTACCCCAAAAGGCAGGAAACCTAGATTCTAGTCTCAGTCCTACCAGTCACTTGCTATGCGACTCTGGATAAGTATGTTTCCCTCCCTGAATCCTTGTGTCCTCACTGGTTGAACTACATGCTCTAGTCTTCCATTCTAGAATGCTCTGTCATTTTAAAGTTTCTACAAAACTGTTGATTTGTATTAGTTGTGTCTTGCTGTTGTAGCAAATAATCATAAACTTAGTAAATAATAAAACAAGCAGTAACAATATATTACCTTATAGTTCTAGAGGGCAGAAGTCCAACAGAGATCTCACTGAACTAAAATCAAGGGGTTGATAGGGCCCAGTTATTTTCTGGAGTTTCTAGGGGTGAATCAATTTATTTTCCCATCTTCAGGAGGTCATCTACATTCCTTGGCTCATGGCCCCCTTCCTTAATCTTCGAGGTCAGCAGCATGGAATGTTCAAATCTCTCTCCCACTCTGACATTCTTATCTCCCTTATAAGGACCATTGTGATTACACCAACGTTATCCAGACATTGCAGGAAAATCTTCCCATTTTGAGATCCTTAAATTAATCACATTTATAAAGTGCTCTTTGCCACATAAAGTAACATGTCAGAGGTCCAGGGAATCAGGATGTGGACATCTTGGGGTCTTTATTCATCTTACCACAACATATTTACAAAGATGAAACTCAGGGTCTAAAGTGAAAAAATGCTAAAGGAAGGGGTAGATGTTTGCAAGACCTTGTGAGTATAGAGAATGGGGTGCTCCAAATATTAACACCACCTTAAGCTGTATTAATAAGTATAGAATGTCCAGAATGTGGGAGGAGACAGTGCTGAATACTAGGCAAGAGACTGTGGAATAAAAGAGCATGCAATACACTGAGACACCAGCTGGGGCAGCCAAGGGAGTACTGGCATCACCCATCCTCAACCCCAGGCTTCACAGCTCAGTTCCAAAAGAGACTCCTTCATTCTACTTGAGAAGAAGAAAGGGAAACGTGCAGAGGGCTTTTTTGAATCTAGGATACCGGATACCAGCTCAGCCACAGGAGGAAAGGGCACTGGCCAGAGTCATGAGGTCCCTGTTCCAGGATCTAGCTCCATGACAACATTTTTTTTTTTTTATTATACTTTAAGTTCTAGGGTACATGTGCATGACGTTATATCATGTATAACTCCCCAATGCAATCCCTCCCTCCTCCCCCCTCCCCATGATAGGCCCCAGTGTGTGATGTTCCCCTTCCCGAGTCCAAGTGATCTCATTGTTCAGTTCCCACCTAAGTGAGAACATGCGGTGTTGGTTTTCTCTTCTTGTGATAGTTTGCTAAGAATGATGGTTTCCAGCTGCATCCATGTCCCTACAAAGGACGCAAACTCATCCTTTTTGATGGCTGCATAGTATTAATGGAGTATATGTGCCACATTTTCTTAATCCAGTCTGTCACAGATGGACATTGGGTTGATTCCAAGTCTTTGCTATTGTGAATAGTGCCGCAATAAACATACGTGTGCATGTGTCTTTGTACTAGAGTAATTTATAATCCTTTGGGTATATACCCAGTAGTGGGATGGCTGGGTCATATGGTACATCTAGTTCTAGATCCTTGAGGAATCACCATACTGTTTTCCATAATGGTTGAACTAGTTTACAATCCCACCAACAGTGTAAAAGTGTTCCTATTTCTCCACATCTCTCCAACACCTGTTGTTTCCTGACTTCTTAATGATTGCCATTCTAACTGGTGTGAGATAGTATCTCATTGTGGTTTTGATTTGCATTTTTCTGATGCGAGTGATGATGAGCATTTTTTCATGTGTCTGTTGGCGGTATGGATGTTCTTTTGAGAAATGTCTGTTCATATCCTTTGCCCACTTTTTGATGGGGTTGTTGTTTTTTTCTTGTATATTTGTTTGAGTTCTTTGTAGATTCTGGATATTAGCCCTTTGTCAGATGAGTAGGTTGCAAAAATTTTCTCCCATTCTGTAGGTTGCCTGTTCACTCTGATGGTAGTTCTTTTGCTGTGCAAAAGCTCTTTAGTTTAATTAGATCCCATGTGTCAATTTTGGCTTTTGCTGCCGTTGCTTTTGGTGTTTTAGACATGAAGTCCTTGCCCATGCCTATGTCCTGAATGGTACTACCTAGATTTTCTTCTAGGGTTTTTATGGTATTAGGTCTAACATTTAAGTCTCTAATCCATCTTGAATTAATTTTCGTATAAGGGGTAAGGAAAGGATCCACTTTCAGCTTTCTACTATGGCTAGCCAATTTTCCCAGCACCATTTATTAAATAGGGAACTTTCCCCATTTCTTGTTTCTCTCAGGTTTGTCAAAGATCAGAGGCTTTAGATGTGTGGTATTATTTCTGAGGACTCTGTTCTGTTCCATGGTCTATATCTCTGTTGTGGGTACCAGTACCATGCTGTGTTTGGTTACTGTAGCCTTGTAGTATAGTTTGAAGTCAGGTAGCGTGACGCCTCCAGCTTTGTCCTTTTGACTTAGGATTGTCTTGGCAATGCGGGCTCTTTTTTGGTTCCATATGAACTTTAAAGCCGTTTTTTCCAATTCTGTAAAGAAAGTCATTGGTAGCTTGATGGGGATGGCATTGAATCTATAAATCACCTTGGGCAGTATGGCCATTTTCACGATATTGATTCTTCCTATCCATGAGCATGGTATGTTCTTCCATTTGTTTGTGCATGACAACATTTTGAGACACACCTTGGGCCTTAAGGAAACCTGCTGCCTTGAAGAAAAGGGCCCAGTCATGACAGCATTCATCACCTGCTAACCGAAGAGCCCTTCAGTCTTAATGAGAACCGATACCCAGCTCCTATATCCAGGGTCTTGGGTTAGCCTCTGAGACTTGCTGGCTTCAGGTGAAACTCAGGACATTACTGGCTGTTGTGGCTATGGGGTGAAACTCCTTCTGTTTGAGAAAAACAGAGGAAAATGTAAAGGGGACTTTGTTTTGCACCTTAGGCTCCAGCACAGTCATAGCGGGGTAGAGAAGCTGGGCACTGAGTGAACATACGCAGTAGACAGGGAATGGTCACAGCAGGCCTTGGGCAAGACCCAGTGCTGTGCTGGCTTCAGGTCTGACCCAGTGTAGTCATAGAGGTGGTGGCCACAGGGCTATTTCTATCACTCCACCCCAGTTTTAGGTGGTTAGAACAGAGACAGACTCTGTATGTTTGGGGAGAATGTAAGGGAAGTGAACAACTGTCTCTGTCTGGTAATCCAGAGAATTATCCCAGATCTTTTTCAAGACTATCAAGGCAGTACCTCTACAAACCTGCAAGAATCACAGTATTACCCCACTTGGGGTACCCCTGTAAAGAATATACCATTTAGATAACAATATCAAAGTTCTTCCAAATACCTGAAAAACCTTCCCAAGAAATACGGCTACAAAGACCCCACACAGTGAAGACTACAATAAATACCTAACTGTTTAATGCCCAAAACACCAAAGGACATCTACTGGCATCAACACTATCCAGGAAAACTGACCCTACAAATTGAACTAAGTAAGGCAACAAGGACCAATCCTGGAGAATAAAGATATGGGACTCATCACACAGAGAATTCAAAACAGCTGTCTTGAGAAAACTCAAAGAAATTCAATATAACACTGAGAACAAATTCAGAATTCTATAAGACAAATTTAACAAAGAGATTAAACTAATTAAAAATAATGAAGCAGAAAGTCTGGACCTGAACAAAGCAACTGTCATACCGAAGAAAGCATCAGAGCCCTTTAATAGCAAAATTGAACAACAAGAAGAAAGATTTAGTAAGCTTGAAGATGGACTATTTGAAAATACACAGAGGACACAAAAGAAAAGAGAATAAGAAGATGAAGTATGCCTACAGGATCTATAAAATATCTTCAAAAGGGCAAATCTAAGAGTTATTGGCCTTAAAGGGAAAGTAGGAGAAGAGATAGGGTAGAAAGTTTATTCAAAGGATAATAACAGGGAACTTCCCAAACCTAGAGAAAGATATCAATATCCAAGTAGAAGAAGGTATAGAATACCAAGCAAATTTAACCCAAAGAGGACTACCTCAAGGCATTTAATAATCAAACTCCCACAGGTTAAAGATAAAGAAAGGATCCTAAAATCAACAAGATAAAATAAACAAATAGCATACAATGGAGCTGAAATACATCTAGCAGTAGAATTTTCGGTGGAAATCCTATAGGTCAGGAGACAGTGCCATGACATTTGAAGTGTCAAAGGAAAGAGAAGTGAACATTTACCCTAACATAGTATATCAAGTGGAAATATTCTCTAAACATAAAGGAGAAAAAAAAGGCTTTCTCAGACAAACCCAAGTTGAGGGATTGTATTAATACCAGACCTGTCCTGCAAGAAATGCTAAAAGGAGTACATCAATCATACAAGGAAAGGACACTAATGAGCAATAAATAATCGCCTGAAGGTACCAAACTTACTGACAATAGCAAGTACACAGGAAAACATACCCTTATTGTAACACTGTAATTGTGGTATATCAACTAGTCTTATTCTAAGTAGAAAGATTAAATGATGAAACAATCAAAATAACAATTACAACAGCTTTTCAAGACATAGTTAATAAAATAAGATATCAATATTATACAAACAACAAAAGTTAAAAACTGATGGTAAGAAGTTAAGGTGAGTTTTTATCAATTTTCTTTTTGCTCAATTGTTTGTTTATGTAAATAGTGTTAAGTTATTATCAGGTAAAAATAATGGGTTTTAAGATAGTATTTGTGAGCATTGTGGTAACTTCAAACCAAAAAGCATATAATTCATACACAAAAAATAAAAAGCAAGAAACTAAATCGCATCACCAGAGAAAATCACCTTCACTATAGGAAGAAAAAGGCAGGCAGGCAGGCAAGAGGAAGGAAGGAAGGAAGGAAGGAAGGAAGGAAGGAAGGAAAGAAGGAAGGAGTAGAACTAGAGGAAAACAAATAACAAAATGATGGCAGTGAGTTCTTATGTATAAATTATAACATTCAACGTAAATGAACTAAACTCTCTAGTCAAAAGACAAAGACTGGCTTAGCAAGTGAAAAAACAAGACCCATTGATGAACTGGCTGAACAGGTGAAAAATCAAGACCCCACAAGAAACAAACTTCACCTATAAAGACACACAGAGACTGAAAATAAAGGCATGGAAAAAGATATTCCATGGCAATGGAAACCCAAAAAGAGTTGGAATAGCTATATTTATATCAGACAAAATAGATTTGAAGAGAAAAGCTGTAAGAAGAGACAAATGAGGTCACTATGTAATGATAAAGGGTTCAAGTCAGCAAAAGGATTTTGTGTATATATGCACCCAACACTGGAGCACCCTGATATAAAAAGAAAATATTATTAGAACTAAAGAGAGAGACAGGTCCCAGTACCACAATAAATGGAGGCTTTAAGACCCTGCTTTCAGCATTGGACATATCTTCTAGACAGAAAATGAACAAAAACTGAACATGTAATCTGCACTATAGACCAAAGGATCTATTCATCATTTACGAACATTTCATCCAAAAGCTGCAAATATACAATCTTTTCCGCAACAAATGGATCATTCTCAGGACACATCATACGTTAGGTCACAAAAAAAGTCTTAAACATTATTTTTAAATAATATTAAGGATCTTCTTGACCACAATGGAATAAAACTAGAAATTAATAAGAAAATTGTGAAAACTACAAAAATGCGTAAAAACAAAACAATATGCTCCTGAATGACTAGGGATATAATCAAGAAATTAAAAAGAAAATTGAAAAATGTACTTAAACAAATGACAATGGAAATAAACATACAAAAATTTATAAGGTACAGCAAAAGCAGTACTAAGAAGAAAGTTGACAGTTACCAATGCATACATCAATAAAGAGGAAAAACTTCAAATAAACAATCTTACTATGTATCTTAAAGAATTAGAAAAGCAAGAGCAAATGAAAGCCAAAATTAGTAGAAGAAATGAAATAATAAGATCAGAGCAGAAGTAAATGAAATTGAAATGAAAAAGACAATACAAAAAATTAATTTGAAAAGTTGTTTTTTTGAAAGTTAAACAAAATTGAAAAACATTTTAACAGTTTAAGAAAAAAAGAGAGAAGATGCTAATAAATAAAATCAGAAATGAAAAAAGAGACATCACAACTGATACTGCATAAATTAAAAACACCATTAGTGTCTACTATGAGCAACTATGTGCCCATAAATTGAAAACACTAGAAGAAATCGACAAAGTTCTAGATACATACATCCTACCAAGAATGAACAAGGAATACATTCAAAACCTGAAAAAATACAGTAACAAGTAACAAGATCAAAGCCATAATAAAAAGATCTTGGTAAAGAAACACCTGGGATTTGATGGCCTCATTGCAGAATTCTACCAAACATTTAAAGAATACCAATTCTACCATAACTATTCCAATGATAAAGGGGGAGGGGATGATTCAAAACTCGTTCTATGAGGCAGTATTATCCTCACATGAAAACCCGACAAAAAACACATGAAAAAAAAAGAATCAAAGAAAGAAAGAAAGACGAAAAAGAAAGATAAAAGAAAAGAAAGAAAGAGAAAGAAAAGAAAAGAAAAGAAAAGAAAAGAAAAGAAAAGAAAAAGAAAAAGAAAAGAAAAGAAAAAAAGAAACTACAGGCCAATATCTTGATGAATATTGATGCCAAAATTCTCAACAAAATACTAGCAAACTAAATCCAACAAACATTGAAAAGATCATTCATCATGACCAAGTGGGATTTATCTCTGGGATGTAAGGATGGTTCAATCTATGCAAATTAGTCAATGTGATACATCCTAACAACAAAATGAAGAATAAAAATAATATGGTAATTTCAATTGATGCTGAAAAAGTATTTGATAAAATTCAACATCCCTTCATGATAAAAACCTTCAAAGAATTGGGAATAGAAGGAACATACCTCAACATAATATAAGCCATATATGAAGGATTCACAGCTGGTATCATACTGAATGGGGAAAAACTGAAAGCCTTTCCTCTAAGATGTGTAACATGACAAGGATGCCCATTTTCACACTGTTATTTAATATAGTACTGGAAGTCCTAATCAGAGCAATCTGACAAAAGAAAGAAATAAAGTGCATCCAAATTGGAAAGGAAGAATTAAAATTATCTTTGTTTGCGGATGATGTGTTCTTAGATATGGAAAAACTTAGACTCCACAAGAAAACTGTAGAACTGAGAAAGACATTCAGTAAGGTTGCAGGATGCAAAAGCAGCATACAAAAATCAGTAGCATTTCCATATGTCAACAGTGAACAATGTGAAAAATTAATTTTAAAATTAATCCCATTTACAACAAACACACATAAAATTAAATACTAACAATTAACCAAATAAGTGAAAGAACTCTATAATAAAAAGTATGAAACACTGATAAAAGAAATTGAAGAGGACACAAAAAAATGGAAATATATTCCATTGTTGTTGGATTGAAATAATATTGTTAAGCTTCCATATTCCTCAAAGAAATCTACAGACTCAATACAATCCCTATCAAAATACCAATGACATTCTTCATAGAAATGGAAATAAAATCCTAAAATTTATATGAAAGCCTAAAAGGCACAGAATAGGCAAAGATATCCTAAGGAAAAAAAAAAAAAAAAATGTTGGGTCTGGGCGCAGTGTCTCCCACCTGTAATCCCAACACTTTGAGAGACCAAGGAGGCAGGTGGATCATTTGAGGTCAGAAATTCAAGATCAGCCTGGGCAACATGGTGAAACCCTGTCTCCACTAAAAATACCAAAATCAGCCAGGCATGGTGCCATGCACCTGTCGTCCCAGCTACTCAGGAGGCTGAGGCAGGAGAATTACTTGAACGTGGGAGTGGGAGGTTGCAGTGAGCTGAGAGAGCACCACTGCATTCCAGTCTAGGTGACAGAGTGAAACTTTGTCTGAAAAAATAAAAGTAAAAATAAAATAATAAAAGAAGAACAAAACTGGAAGAATCACATTACTTGATGTCAAATTATACTACAGAGCTCTAGTAACAAAAAGAGCATGGTACTGGCATGAAAACAGACACATAGTCCACTGGAACAGAATCAAGGACTCAGAAGCAAATGTATACACTGACCATAAACTCATTTTCAACAAAGGTGTCAAAAGCATACACTGGGGAAAAGACAGTATCCTCAGTAAATATTGCTGGGGAAACTGGATATAAATCTGCAGAACAATGAAACTAGTCCCCTATCTCTCACCATATACAAAACTAAAATCAAAATGGATTAGACCTAAGTCTAAGACCTCAAACTATAAAACTACTACAAGAAAACATTGGGAAACTCTGCAGGAAATTAGACTGGGCAAAAATTATTAAGCAATACCCACAATCACAGGCTACCAAAGCAAAAATGAACAAATGGATCACATTAAGTTAAAATGCTCTTGCACACCAAAGGAAAAAAACAAAGAGACAGCATACAGAACGGGAGAAATTATTTCTAAACTACCCATCTGACAAGGGATTAATAACCAGAATATATAAGGAGCTCAAACCAATCTATAGGAAAAAATCTAGTAATACAATCAAAAAATGGGCAAAAGATTTGAATAGAAATTTCTCAAAAGAAGACATACAAATGGCAAACAGGCATATGAAAAGGTGCTCAACATAGTTGATAATGAGAGAAATGCAATCAAAACTACTGTAATATCATATCACTCTGATTAAAATGTCTTATATCCAAAAGCCAGGCAATAATACATGCTGGTGAGGATGTGGAGAAAAGGGAACCCTGTACGTTGTTAGTGGAATGTAAATTAATACGACGACTATGGAGCTTTGAGGTTTCTCAGGAAACTAAAATTAGAGCTACCATATGATGCAGCAATCCTACTGCTGGGTATATGGCCCCCAAAATGGAAATGAGTATATTGAAGAGATCTGAACCTCCTACATTTGTTTCAGAACTCTTTACAATCGCTAAGAATTGAAAGCATCATAAGTGTCAATCAGCACATGAATGGATAAAGAAAATGTGGTACATATACACAATGGAGTACTATTTAGTCATAACAAAGATAAGATCCAGTCACTTGTAACGACATGGATAGAACTGGAGATTATTATGTTATGTGAAATATTCCAGGCACAGAAAGACAATCAAGTGTTCTGATTTATGAGTGGAATCTAAAAATCAAGGCAATTGTACTCATGGGGATAGAGAGTAGAAGAATAGTTACCAGAGGCTGGGAAGGGTACTGGGGAGCTGGGTGGGAGGTGGGGATGGTTAATGGGTACAAATAGAAAGAATGAATAAGACCTACTGTTTGATACATAACAGGGTGACTAATATCAACAATAACTTACTTGTAGATTTTTAAATAACTCGGAGTATAATTGCATTGTTTGTAACTCAAAGGATAATTGCCTGAGAGGATAGATACCCCATTTTCCATGATGTGCTACTTCACATTGCATGCCTGTATCAAAACATCTCAAGTACCCCATAAACATATACACCTATTTTGTACCCACACAAATGAAAATAATAAAAATAAAGGAAAATTTCAAAGAAAAGAATGCTGATGGAAATCAGTGGAGCCTAGCTAGCTTTTACGGAGATCTTCCTCCAGGATCAGTAGGCTTCTGAAACCAGAAAAGGCTTAACACAATAATTACGAGTGCAGGCTTGTGAACCTAGATGACCAAATTCAAATTCCAATTTTGCCATTTACCAGCTCTGTAACTATGGAAAAAGCACTTCCCTGTGTGTCAGTTCTCTAAAGAGAAAAATGAGAATGGTAAGAATACACGCTATGTGTTGTAGGACTGTTGAAACTGTTGTCATTTTTAAAGCATTCAGAAGACTGCCTACCATATACTGAATGCATAACAAGGGTTACCCATTGTATTTACTATTATTATTATTATTCTGTTCATTTCTCGAACAGCAAGGCTCATCAAAGAAAAGTCAGCTAGAGTTCAGAATAAAAGACTGATTACATGGGCCATGACAGATTTAGTTAACAGAAGAAAACCACTTTTCTCTTTGGATGGAAGCCACATCTTTGTCTTTCTCTGAGAACTAAAATGAATTCTTGTCTATAAACAGAGGGATGTATGAAATGACTTTTTTCTTTTCATAGTAAAGACCTCAGATGCAGGGTCCTCGGTCTGGAGAACAAGCTAGAGAAACGATCAGCTGGCCTAAATGCCCATGTGAAATGTTGACTCTAAAAAGTGAAATCACAAGGACTGAGATAGTAGTGGCAGCTGGAGGATTTTCTGCAGGGTTGAGCAGGGATCACCCTTCTGCTACACCAGTCCAATGCCAAGAAATGGCCTGGTAAGTGGGTTTGTGTAAATAAGTTGAACTAGATTACTTTAGCACCAACTTTTTAGACATACCTAGACTCTAGGCTACTAGATAACCTATAGTTACATTTGTACAGTGAGTGCCTAACCAGGCTGAGGATCAGAATCAGCTAAGGAGTTTGCTAAAAATAAATATTCCCAAAGCCCATTCCAGACCTACTAGGTGGAATCTGTGGTGGAGGATGGGGAGAGGTTGTGATTGTTAATTTTATGTGTTGATTTTGATTGGGTCCCAGTACCCAGATATTTGGTTATACATTATTCTGGATGTTTCTGGGAGAGTGTTTTCTATGAGCTTTACATTAAATTGGTGAACTGTGAGTAAAGCAGTTTGCTGTCCATAATATGGTGTGCCTCATTCAATCAGTTGAAAGCCTGAATAGAACAAAATTCTGACCTCCTTCCAGCAAGAAGGAATTTTCTAGCAGACTCCTTTCAGATGTCATCTGCAACATCAGTCCTGGGATTTCATCAGTTCTTCCAGGTTCCCCAGCAGACTGTCTTTGGCCTTAAACTGCAAATCTTTCCTGAGTCTCCAGTCTGCCAGCATCCCCCATTAGATTTTAGACTGGCCAAGCCTCCACAATCACATGAGCTAATTCCTCGAAACAAGCAGGCAAGCAAACAAACAATTATACTGATTCTGTATCTATGGAGAATCTTGGCTAATAGAGGGGACAAGAATCTGTGTTCTATACAATCATTCCAGAAGATTCTGAGGAGGAAGCTGTATTTAGAAACTAATGATATATTCAATAGTATTTTTTTTTTCCTGTTACTGGGATCTCCTATAAAACATTTCCTCCAGTAGTTATTCAGGCCCTGCCTATACATTCTAGTGACAGGAATCTCATTGCCTCAAGGACCAAAGGCAGATCAGAGGCAGCCCAGTTTGTCTTTGCATATCGCTGACTGTTCTGGCTATGTATTATTGTATATCAAACTATTCTCCAATGCTTTTGTAACTTAAAACACAAGCACTTTATTATACCTTATGATTTTTAGTGGTTAGGAATTCAGGTAAGATCTGGCTGGCTGAATTTTCTGCTCCACCTGATAGAAACTGACATCATTGGTAGTATTCAGCTGAGAAATTGGCTGATCTGAAGGGACCAAGATGGCTTTATTCATATTCCTGATTCTTTTGCTGGGAAAGCTGAAAGGCTGGCATCAGCTGGCACTAAAAGTGAGATTGCCTATATATGTTATTTTCAACGTGGTGATCTCAGACTACTAAGACTTCTTACATGACATCCCATGTTCGCAAGAAAGTATTCAAGGGACATGAACTGGAAACTGTTAATCTATTAGAGCCTAGGCCCTGAAATTGGCATAAGGCCACTGTCACCATATTCTATTGATTAAAGCATTCACAGAGCCTACCCAGAGCCAAAGAAAGGGGACATAGACACATCTCTCAGTGGAAGGAATATAAAATAATTTGTCGCCTTCTTTAATATGACATCCCAGATTGAAAATTATTTATTATATCAAGCTAAAATCTGTCTCCCTGAGCTTCCAGGAGCAAACATCTATCTGCATTCAAATCAGATGCAGGGAAAGTAAAGTTTTTGCACCCCAGGAAGAAAATTATTCTCCTAAAACCATTATGTTATCCAAGATCCAGTGCCTACCCCTTACTGGCTAGCTAACAGACCTTACTCATTCCCTCCAAGATATCCCTTAAAAAGTTTCTAGATAGTGCCTCTTATATTCAACGCCTTTAAGAGTGACCTTGTGGAGTTACGGTGATAAGACAAACTGTATGAACTTTAGGCATAGTAGGTAGGGTGTGAGAAGTTTAGGAAAGTGTTAGGAGCTTACAGCTTCCCAGTATCTTTTGTACCATGCTAGAGAGGACATATGGTCCTCATCTCAGTAACAAACATTTAGGAACTTGCCCTTAACAATTTTAAGCCAGGGTAAACTTACATTCACTAAACACCTTAAAGCCAGGTCCATTCCCAGCACTATCTTCCCTTCAACAAATTATAAAAGCAATACATTTCCTGTTGTATCCTGGTTCAAGCCCTGTTGGCCCATTTCTATTAGACTATATTTCCTCCTGACTTCTAGGATCTAAGCGAGGTTCTATTTCTGGCAGAATCAAGAGAACAACAATAAAAATATATCAGGTTGTCCACCATTACTGTGGCTTTAGTAGGCAGTTTTCCACTGACAGTGCTAAGGAGGCTGGGAGGTCTGAACTAGGTGCAGCAAAATGGCTGTGGCCAGGCTGTTTCTCTAGATTCATCCTAACTAGGTATCGCATCTCTAAAGGAAAGGTAACAGGCCTGGTCAGGGGCTCACAGACAAAACACCATTCTCCCTGGGATAAGGCACTTAGGGGAAGGGGCGGCTGTGGTCACAGCTTCAGTAATTTAATCATTCCTGCCTGCTGGCTCTGAAGAAAGCAGCTGATATTGACAAGAGAGATTCTCCCAGCACAAGCACACCAACTCTGCTGAGGGAAAGAGGGCCTCCTTAAGTGGGTCCCTGACACCCGTGCCTCCTGACTGGGAGACACTTCCCAAGAGGGGTCGACAGACACCTCATACCAGAGAGGTCCAGCTGGCATCAGGCCAGTACCCCTCTGGGACAAAGCTTCCAGAGAAAGTAGCAAGAAGCAATCTTTTTTATTCTGCAGCTCCCACTTGTGATACCCAGGTGAAAAGGGTCTGGAGTGGACCTCCAGCAAACTGCAGCAGACCTGCAGAAGAAGGGCCTGACTGTTAGAAGGAAAACTAACAACCAATAAGCAATAACATCAACATCAACAAAAAGGACATCCAAAAAAAAACCCCATGCAAAGGCCATCATCCTCAAAGACAAAAGGTAGATAAATCCATGAAGATGAGGAAAAAACAGTGTAAAAATGCTCAAAATTTCAAAAACTGGAATGCTTCTTCTCCTCCAAATGATCACAACTCCTCTTCAAAAAAGGAGAAAAAAAAAAAAAAACCTGGATGGAGAATGAGATTAATGAATTGACAGAAGCAGGCATCAGAATATGGGTAATAACAAACTCTTCTGAGCTAAAGGAGCATGCTGGAACCCAATGCAAAGAAGCTAAGAACCTTGATAAAAGGTAACAGGAATTACTAAACAGAATAGAGTCCAGAGAGAAACATAAATGACCTGTTGGAGCTGAAAAACACAACACGAGAACTTCGTGAAGCATACACAAGTATCAATAGCCGAATCAATCAAACGGAAGAAAGGATATTAGAAATTGAAAATCAACTTACTGAAATAAAGTGTGAAGACAAGTTTAAAGAAAAAAGAATGAAAAGGAACAAACAAAGCCTCCAAGAAATATGGGACTGTGTGAAAAGACCAAACTTACAATTGATTGGTGTACCTGAAAGTGACAAGAAGAACGGAACCAAGTTGGAAAACGCACTTCAGAATATTATGTAGGAGAACTTCCCCAATCTAGCAAGACAGGCCAACATTCCAATTCAGGAAATATAGAGAACACCATAAGGTACTCCTCGAGAAAAACAACCCCAAGAAACATAATCGTCAAATTCTCCAGGTTGAAATGAAGAAAAAATGTTAAGGACAGCCAGAGAGAAAGGTCAGATTACCTACAAAGGGAAGTCCATCAGACTAACAGCTGACCTCTCTGCAGAAACCTTATAAGCCAGAAGAGAGTGGGGGCCAATATTCAACATTCTTGAAGAAAAGAATTTCAATCCAGAATTTCATATGCAGCCAAATTAAGCTTCATAAGAGAAGGTGAAATAAAATTCCTTCCAGACAAACATATGCTGAGGAATTTTGTCACTGCCAGTCCTGCCTTACAAGAGATCCTGAAGGAAGCACTAAATGTGGAAATGAAAAACCAGTACCAGTAACTGCAAAAACACACCAATATAAAGAGCAATGACACTATAAAGAAACTGCATCAACTAATATGCAAAACAACCAGCTAGCATGATGATGACAGAATCAAATTCACAAATAACAATATTGACCTTCAATTTAAATGGGTAAATGCCCCAATTAAAGACACAGACTGGCAAGTTGGATAGACAGTCAAGACACATTGGTGTGCTGTATTCAGGAGACCCATCTCATGTGCAAAGACACACACAGGCTCAAAATAAAGGAATGGAGGAATATTTACAAAGCAAATGAAAAGAAAAAAAAGCAGGCGTTACAATCCTAATCTCTGATAAAACAGAATTTAAACCAACAAAGATCAAAAAAGACAATGCCCTGCTTCATAATGGTAAAGGGATCAATGCAACAAGAAGAGCTAACTATCCTGAATATATATGCACTGAAAACAGAAGCACCCAGATTCATAAAGCAAGTTATTAGAGACCTACAAAGAGACTTAAACTCCCACACAATAATAGTGGGAGACTTCAACACTCCACTGTCAATATTAGACAGATTAATGAAACAGAAAATCAACAAAGATATTAAGGGCTTGAACTCAGTTCTAGAGTAAGTGGAACTAATAGATATCTACAGAAATCTCCACCCCAAATCAACAGAATATACATTCATCTCAGTGCCACATGGCATGTATTCTAAAATCAACCACATAATTAAAAGTAAAACACTTCTCAGCAAATGCAAAAGAAACGAAATCATAACAAACAGTCTCTCAGACCACAGTGCAATGAAATTAGAATGCAGAATTAAGAAACTTACTCAAAACCATACAACTACATGTAAATTGAACAACCTGCTCCTGAATGACTACTGGGTAAACAATGAAATTAAGGCATAAATAAATAAGTTATTTGAAATCATTGAGAACAAAGAGACAATGTACCAGAATCTCTGGGACACAGCTAAAGCAGTGTTAAGAGGGAAATTTATAACACTAAATGACCACAACAGAAACCAGGAAAGATCTAAAATCGATACCCTAACATCACAATAAAAGTGCTAGAGAAGCAAGAGCAAACAAATTCAAAAGCTAGCAGAAGACAAAAATATAACTAAGATCAGAGCAGAACTGAAGGAGACAGAGACACAAAATCCCTTCAAAAGTCAATGAATCCATAAGCTGGTTTTTTGAAAAGATTAACAAAATAGGTGGACTGCTAGCTGGACTAATAAATAAGAAAACATAAAACAATCAAATAGACACAAAAAAAAAATGATGAAGGGATATCACCACTGACCCCTAGAAATAAACTACCATCAGAGAACACTATAAACACCTCTATGCAAATAAAGTAGAAAATATAGAAGACATGGATAAATTACTGGACATATACACCCTCCCAAGACTAAACCAGAAAGAAGCCGAATCCCTGAATAGACCACTAACAAGTTCTGAAATTGATGCAGTAATTGACAGCCTACCAACCAAAAAAAAAAAAAAAAAAAAAAACCAAGGACCAGACATATGTACAACTGAATTCTACCAGAGATACAAAGAAGAGTTGGTACCATTCCTTCTGAAATTATTCCGAACAATAGAAAAAGAAGGCATCTGCCCTAACTCATTTTATGAGGCCAGCATCATCCTGATACCACAACCTGGCAGAGACACAACAAAACAAGAAAATTTCAGGACAATATCCCTGATGAACATCGATGCAAATAATCTTGATAAAATACTGACAAACCAAATCCAGCAGCACATCCAACACTTATGCACCACGATTAAGTAGACTTCATCCCTGGGATTCAAGGCTGGTTCAACATACACAAATCAATAAACGTAATCCATCACATAAACAGGACCAATGACAAAAACCACATGATTATCTCAATAGATCCAGAGAAGGCCTTTGATAAAATTCAACACCACTTCATGCTAAAAACTCTCTATAAACTAGGTATTGATGAAACATATCTCAAAATAATGACTATTTTTGGCAAACCCATAGCTTATACCATACTAAATGGTCAAAAGCGGGAAGACATCCCTTTGAAAAATGGCACAAGACAAGGATGCCCTCTCTCACCACTCCTATTCAATATTGTATTGGAAGTTCTGGCTAGGGCAATCAGGCAAGAGAAAGAAATAAAGTGTATTCAAATAGGAAGAGAGGAAGTCAAATTATCTCTGTTTGCAGATGACATACTTGTATATTTAGAAAACCCCATCATCTCAGCTTGTAAACTTCTTAAGCTGATAAGCACCTTCAGCAAAGTCTCATTGATACAAAATGAATGTGCGAAAATTACAAGCATTCCTATATCCCAAAAATAGATAAGCAGGGAACCAAATAATGAGTTAACTCCTATTCACAATTGCTACAAAGAGAATAAAATACCCAGGAATACAACTTACAAGGGACTTGAAGGACCTCTTCAAGGAGAACCTCAAACCACTGCTCAATAAAATAACAGGGGACACAAACAAATGGAAAAAACTTTTTTCATGCTCATGGATAGGAAGAATCAGTTTTGTGAAAATAGCCATACTGCCCAAAGTAATTTTTAGATTTAAGACTATTCCTATCAAGCTACATTGACTTTCTTCACAAAATTAGAAAAAAACTACCTTAAATTCATATGGAACCAAAAAAGAGCCCAGATAGCCAAGACAATCCTAAGCAAATAGAACAAAGCTGGAAGCATCATGGTACCTGACTTCAAACTATACTAAAAAGTTACAGTAACCAAAACAGCATGGTATTGATACCAAAACAGATATATACACCAAATGAAACAGAACAGAGACCCCAGAAACAACACCACAATCTACAGCCATCTGATCTTTAACAAACCTGACAAAAACAATCAATGGGAAAGGATTCCACAGTTAATAAATGGTGCTTGGAAAACTGACTAGGCATATGCAGAAAACTGAAACTGGACCACTTCCTTATACCTGATATAAAAATTGGCTCAAGATGTATTAAAGACTTGAATGTGAAACCCAAAACCATAGAAACCCTAGAAGAAAACCTAGGCAATTCCATTCAGGACATAGGTATAGGCAAAGACTTCATGACTAAAACACCAAAAGCAATTGCAACAGAAGCCAAAATTGAAAAATGGGATCTAATCAAACTAAAGAGCTTCTGCACAGCAAAAGAAACTTATCATTAGAGTGAACAGGCAACCTACAAAATGGAAAAAAAAAATTTGCAATCTATCCATCTGACAAAAGTCTAATTTCCAGAATCTACACGGAATTTAAACAAATTTACAAGAAAAAGACAAACAACCCCATCAAAAAGTAGGTGAAAGATATGAACAGACACTTCTCAAAAGAAGACATTCATACAACCAACAAACATATGAAAAAAAGCTCATCATCACTGGTCGTCAGAGAGACTTGGAACCAACCCAAAAGCCCATCAATGATAGACTGGATAAAGAAAATGTGGCACATATACACTATGGAATACTATGCAGCCATAAAAAAAAATGAGTTCATTCTTTTTTGACACCACAATTGACACCACAATGAGATGACATATCACTCCAGTTAGAATGGTGATCATTAAAAAGTCAAGAAACAACAGATGCTGACAAGGCTGTGGAGAAATAGGAACAATTTTACACTGGCGGTGGGAGTGTAAATTAGTTCAACCATTGTGGAAGACAGTGTGGTGATCCCTCAGGGATCTAGAACCAGAAATACCACTTGACCCAGTAATCCATTATTGGGTATATAGCTAAAGGATTATAAAACATTCTACTATAAAGACACATGCACATGTATGTTTATTGCAGCACTATTCACACTAGCAAAGACTTGGAACCAACCCAAAAGCCCATCAATGATAGGCTGGATAAAGAAAATGTGCACATATACACTATGGAATACTATGCAACCATAAAAAAAAATGAGTTCATGTCCTTTGCAGGGACCTGGATGGAACTGGAAGCTATCATTCTCGGTAAAATTACACAGGAACAGAAAGCCAAACAACACATGTGCTCCCTCATAAGTGGGAGTTGAACAATGAGAACACATGGACACAGGGAGGAAAATATTACACCAGGGCCTGTTGGGTGTTATGCGGCAAGGGAAGGGAGAGCGTTAAGACAAATACCTAATGCATTCAGGGCTTAAAACCTAGGTGACAGGTTGATACGTGCAGCAAACCACTATGGAACATGTAAGCCTATGTAACAAACCTGAACATTCTGTACATGTATTTCAGAACTTAGTAAAGTAATTTTTTAAAATCTCTATTTTATTAAATTTGCTGATGATTCAGGCCTCCTTGGTACTAAGAAGAGCATGCTTAGGCCTCATCAACATTATTCTTCCCTCCTTCCAGCCTTTCTCCTGTCATCCACAATTTATTTAGGTTGTATGCTAAAGTAAATATCACCAGTGATACGCTGTCACATGAAAAGTAGTTAAATGTCCCCACCTAGTGGAATAAATGTAAATTCCATGTGCCCCAGTCAAAATCTGTAAGGCAGCCATTTGGACTATTTTTGTTACTAAAATCATTCTTCCTCAACGCCCCAAAGCTTTACCAACTTGTGTGAGCAGGTGCCTTCACGTTACAGTGATATTCTAGAATGGAAAAAGGAATCCAAGTAGACAACATAGAAGAAGAAAAAGAAGAGAGGGCTTTGTTACTAGAAGACATACCCAGAGTTCTAATGACAGTGTACAAATCTAGGCTCCATAGATAAGAAAGCCCATTTTAAGGCAGATTCATTCATGCTAGAAACCTCAGCATCGTGCAATATACTCTTGAAACAAACATGCACGTGTACCCCTGAACCTGGAATAAAAGTTTATTTATTTATTTATCTATTTATCTATTAGCAAGCCTAGTTTACTTCTACTCTGCTACTGTTCACCTTGGATTCTAGCTCACAAAACCATAAAAGATCAAAGTTAAAAAGGATTTCTAAAAGTATCTAGTCCAGATTTTGAGGAGTTTTGTTGATCATTATTTTCAAGAAGTAGAACCTTGCTTTTAAACTAAGTAGAAAATTCATTGCTACTCTGGTTTAAATAGGTCAGGGAAATGCTCAGACTCTTGCCTTGTCAGTCCCTCTCTCTCCCTGATACTCCCAGCATGAACATCCATGGTCCTAGAGATAGGTCAGCTCTTCTTGCTCCAAATGCCAGTGACATTAGACATGAAGAAACAGAAGTTCAAAAAGGTATTTATATACTCAATATACCTATATAACTTTGAGTTATATAGGGAGTTAGTCTAGAATTCACATTAAAGATGAATTTGCAATCTAAGATCAGAGAAAGGGGAAGGGCTCATATCACAAATATGGACTGGAAGGGGTGATGCAAATAGATGCAGTCAGTCTCAAAGGTAGTACTACATAGTCACTATTTGGTAAAAGAAAAATGCTTAATTGAAACAAATTTAATGTTAACAACTGCTACACCATGCCTATATTTGTATGGCTGAGGGGGTCTTACACAAAGATAGGGGATTAATCCAAATTTTCCACGGGGGACTTCTCTAATCTGAGTATTCAAGAAGTGGTACCAGTCAGTGTTCAGTCAAATTGTAACCTATCCTGTCTGTTGCGCTGGTTGTTATTAGGATCAAATTAAAGAGTAATGTGAAAATGCTTTGAAAATTATAAAATGCCATGCAAATATAAGGGCTTAGAATGTTATTGCTGTTATCATTATTCTATATTTTTGTTTCAATCTTGCAGAATCTTTGGCTTGGCATGGTCTTAAGAAGTTTGCTCATTCCACCTTCTGGGCTCCAGAGAGGCTGTTCCTAACCAGCTAGAGATCTATACCAGATGGTCATTATCAGCAAAGACTTGCTATACCCAATAAAGGAGCTTGCTGAACTCATCTCAGCAGTGATGGGCATGAAACTCTTCCAAAGACTATCTCAGCTCAGTCAGTTAAGCCACATTTATTAAGCACCCACTTTGCAACATTCATTGTGGAACCAGGACTTTGAATAGGATTAAGCATACAAAAAGGATCTGGAGATGCTGGGATGCTGGGCCAAAACCAAGAAGGAGAAGATTAACTGGAATATACATGTAAGGTTATGCACTTGTTTCTAAATACAAAAACAAACAAACAACAATTATAACAAATCAATGGCAGCAAAGAAAGGAAATGTGCTTAGTATTGGCATCTATAAACAAATGTTAGGGAATTTACTTACCTGAAAATTTAGTATGAGTCAGTGGAAAAATGCGGCTAACGAAGGAAATGTGTTTCAAACTGTATAAACAGAAACATAACTAAATAATGTTTAAATATTCATAGTATTCAGTCTAAAAGTAAAATAGTGCATATTTATTTTAAATAATAAAGAATTTTAAAACCTCATATTGTGTATACTAAAAAATCTCAAAGTCTTTTATAGTCATTAATAAAGTTTTATGTGAAAAAAGCTCTGTATTTAAATACATTTGGGAACGTTTTCTTTACTGAAGGAATTCTCAATTCTCTAAAACACTACTGTTCATTGTGGCTCTCCAAGAAGGGATTAAGGCAGGTAGTGTTTCCCAAACTATTTGAATATAGAAATTTTTCTTTACAGAATATTTTACATGACCAGTATTCAGTGAAGTACACCTCGGAGAATATTTACCCAGAACCAAAAAGATGATACTCTGTTTGTTCAGACTCAACCTAGGTCCCATAATTAATGGAGAAATACAGAGAAACAGAAATATATCCACAGGGAGGTCACCGAGCTGAGGAGGAAGTCAGAAACCAGTTCCCTTGAGCTAGGGAAGTTTGGCTTGGAGAATACTTAGGGGATTTAGTCTCTGTCTTGAGAGCTCTGAAGATCTTAAGCCTGACAGATGGTCAAAGCGGGGATGAATGGATATAAACTGCATAGACACAGTTTTCAGCTCAGAACTAAGCAGAACTTCTAAAAGAACTGGCCTGTTCATTGTACATATCTGCTACTTTGTATACTCTGACTTCATATCCTTGTATACTTCCTTTGTATACACAATAAAATTTACTTTTCAAAGTTAAAATAAATAAAGCCTAAGTCTTCATCCTCAAAAAAAAAAAAAAAAAAAAAAAAAAAGGGGAACTGGCCAAAGGTGGAATGGGCTCACTTGGTCACTTGGTAGCAAGTGAGATTTCTATCACTAGATGTATTTAAGCTGTGTCTTCAGGAACACCTGTTTAGTTTGCAGAAAGAGGTCTTTCACAGTTTCACCCAACACTGATATTCCATGGTTCTAAATCAAACTGCAATTGGCATCATGTGAAAAATGACAGGTCAGGAGACTATGCAAAACTCATGGTTTCCAAACTGAGGCACACATTAGAATCACCTGCAGGGCTTGTTAAAACATAGATTTCTGACTTCCATTTCTGGCCAAGATGGAGTAGTCATCTCATTTCTCACTATTCTCCTTCAACAATAACAACAACAAAAAACTCTGGATATAATATAACAAACAAACAAAAAAAGACGAAAGTTTGAAAAAAGGCAAGCTGCCCAGGGTCTTCAGGACTTAAGGAACAATGCAATGAGAGCTCCCTGAGTTTCCTTTTAGGCTCTCATATATCCTGGATGGCGCACTGTAAGCCTGTAACCTAAATCATGCAATAGGCACATACAAAATAAGCCTCAGGAAAATCCTGCTCTTGTAGCCAAAGGGTTGGGATAAGGGAAGCATAGCAGAAGAGACAACTTAAATATATATCTGCCTCTCCAGCCAAATAACAGAAGAAAAATTGCTTCCACTCACTCCCCCACCCTCACCCCTGCCATTTTCAGCAGCCCTAGCAGCGAGCTGAACTCCTATACCCACCAGGTGGCAAAGAGACAAAACAAGGTGGTACCAAGTAGTGCTTGTTAGCATTGCACTTTCCTTGCCAATGTATTATGAGCAGAGCCTAGCAAGGAGCAAAAATTCTACCTATAACCACTAAAAGGTAGTGTGAGTTAGCTCTCTGCTTTTGCAAGGGTTGTATCAGGAGGGTCCAGGTGTTGGTGGTGGTGAATTTCAATCTCCACTCAGCAGCAATGAAACAGAGCAAAGTAGTGTGGGCTGGTACTAGTCAGCACTCTCTCCCTATCCTTACCGCCATATCAGCAGGACCCAGGGGAATCTTGATTTTCTGTCTTCTACCTCCACCATGCAGCAACAGGGCAGAATGAGGCAATGTGAGGTGACACTCTCTTCAATGACACTCTGCCTCTCCCAATATCCATATCAGCAAGGACCAAGGAAAAGCTGAACTTCCACTCCCAGCTGCCAACAACAAGACACAGTAAGGTAGGGCTAGGCAACGTTCATCAGTACTTTACTTCCTGTCCACCCCACACAGTGTTAGTGGGGCATAGCAGAGAGCTAATATTTAACTCCATCCAACTTAGTGAGCATCACTGGGACAGAAAGAGGTCGTGCAAGTTTGTGGTTGTTGACCTTTCACCTCCCTCCTACTCTCCTCTTCCCTCCTATCAGTAGGAGCACAATATGGAGCTGAATTTCATGCTCTCAAACAGAAACGTGTGAGTCCGTGATCTAATTTTGCTGAAAGGTGTAAGCAGGGCCAAGAAGGAAACTGAATTCCAACCACCACTGCCTGATAATGAGACAGGGAAAGGTGGTGGAAGTTCAAGCTCTGCATTTGTTAGTATGGTAGCAGTGAGGCCCAGCAGAAAACTAAACATCCACTTTCACTTTGACTTGTGTGATATACATTATCAAGGTAAATGACTGAAATAAAAAGCAACAATTAAATACAATGCAGAGTCTCAAATCATAATAAACAAAAAGTTCAGGATACAATAAAATATCACCTGTCAAACCAAGAACAAAGAAAATCTCAACTTGAGAGCACCTCCTAACTATTTCCATGAGTTTAATATTACCCAGATTTCAAAACCAGACAAGGAAAAAAAAGGAAATTGAATATGTGCAACTTTTGTACATCCATTATACCTTGATAAAGCTTAAAAATAGTATTCATGTGAGAATTCAAAAGAGCCAGCATAACAAAAACAACTTTAAAAAAGAGAAACAAATTTTGAGGACTTATACTTCTTGATTTCAAAACATGCTACGAGGTTAAAGTAATCAAGACATTGTGATTCTGGCTTAAGATTTGACATATAAATCAGTGGAATACAGTTGACAGAGTCCAAAAGTAAGCTCTTACACTTAAAAACAGTTGACTTTCAGCAAAGGTGCAAAGACTGTTGAAGGTAAAAAGAATAGTCTTTTGATATGTATGCTGGGACAATCGAATATTTGCATGCAAAATAATAAATTTGGAACTATACCTTACACCACACACAAAAATTAACTCGAAATGGATCAATACCTAAATGCAAAAGACTTCAGTAATAGAAAATAAAACAATAAACTCTTAGAAGAAAATATAGGTGTAAATCTTTGTGTCCTTACATTAAGGAATGTTTCTTAAATGTGACACCACCAGCACAACTGAAAAGTAAACAGATAAACTTCACATAATCAAAATTAAAGATGTTTATGTTTAAAAGGGCACCATCAAGAAATTGAAAAGGTAACCCACAGAACACAGAAAATTTTGAAAATCATACATCTGATAAAAAAAACTTGCGACAAAATATATAAAGAACTTTGAAAACTCAACAATAGAAAGACAAATAATTCAACACAAATGGGCAAAGATAACAAATGTATGAGGTGACGGATATGTTAAATACTCTGATTTGATTATCATGCAATGTATACAAGTAATGAAATATCACACTGTATTCCATAAGTATATACAATTACAGTGTCATTAGAAATTTTTTAAATAGGAAAACACTTTGAGTAGACAATTATCTATGGAACATATTTAAATGTCCAATAAGCATATAAAAAGATGCTCAACACCATTAGCCACCACTTCATACTCTGTAGAATGACTATAATAAAAATAATAATAAAACTTGGTGTTGGGTATAAAGAAAACTGGAACACTCATACATTACTGCTGGGAATGTAAAATGGTGCAGCCCCTTTGTGAAGCACTGTATCAATTATTCAAATGGTTAAATATAGAGTTACCTTGTGACCTAGCAATTCCATTTCTTGGTATGTATGAAGAAAATTAAAAACACAGGTTTATTCACATAGCAACTTGTGCATGAATGCTCACAGCAGCATTATGTATAATAGTAAAAATGTGGAAACTATCCAATGTTTATCAAGTGATGAATTCATGAATAAAATCTCATACAGAAATCAATTCCAGATGGATCAAGGACTTAAATCTAAGACCTGAAACTATAAAAATTCCAGAAAATAACATTAGAAAAACCTTCTAGACATTGGCTTAGGTGAGGATTTTATGACCAAGAACACAAAAGCAAATGCAATAAAAACAAAGATAAATAGGTGAGACTTAATTAGACTAAAGAGCTTCTGTATGGCAGAAGGAACAGTCAGCAGAGTAAATAGAACAACCCACACAGTGGGATAAAATCTGCACAATCTATTCATCTGACAAAGGACCAATATCCAGAATCTACAAGGAACTCAAACATATTAACAAGAAAAAAAAAAAAAAAAAAAACGATGCCATCAAAAAGTGTGCTAGGGACATGAATAGACAATTATCAGAAAAAGATATACAAATGGCAAAGACACATATGAAGAAATGCTCAATATTGCTAATTATTGTAGAAATGCAAATCAAAAGCACAATGCTATATCACCTTACTCCTGTAAGAAGGACCATAATAAATAAATAAATAATATATAAATAAATAAATGTTGATGTGGATGCGGTGAAAAGGAAACACTTCTACACTACTTGTGGGAACATAAACGAGCATGGCCACTCTGGAAAATAGTGTGGAGATTCCTTAAAAAACTAAAAGTAGAACTACCATTTGCTCCAGCAACCCCACTACTGGGTACCTACTCGGAGCAAAATAAGTCATTATACGAAAAAGATACTTGCACACACGTTTATAGCAGCACAATTCGCAATTGCAAAAATGTGGAATCAGCCCAAATGCCCATCAGTCAACGAGTGGATAAAGAAACTGTGATATATATAATACATATATATATAATGGAATACTACTCAACCATAACAAGGAATAAGTCAACGGCATTTGCAGCAACCTGGCGTGATTGGAGACTATTATTCTAAGTCAAGTAACTCAGGAATAGAAAAACCAAGCATTTTATGTTCTCACTCATAAGTGGGAGCTAAGCTATGAGGATGCAAGGGCATAAGAATGATACAATGGACTTTGGGGACTCGGGGGAAAGGGGGGAAGGGGGTGAAGGATAAAAGACTACAAATTGAATTCATTGTATACTGCTTGGGTTATGGATGCAACAAAATCTCATAAATCACCAATAAAGAACTTACCCATGTAACCAAATACTACCTGTTCCCCCAAAAAACATGGATATAAAAATAAAATAAAATCTGGTATATACATGCAATAGAACACCATTCAGCAATGAAATGAATGAAGTACTGATACATCTGAAACATGCATAAACTTTGAAAACATGCTAAATGAAATAAACTAGTCACAAAAGACCACATATTGTATAATTCCATATGCATGAAATGTACAGATTAGGCAAATCTATAGAGATGGAAAGTAAGTTAGTGGTTGCCTTCGGCTAGGGACACTCAAGGATTCGGGAATACTTGCTGAGAACTGCAGAGTCTCTTTTAGGGGTAGCAAAAATGTTCTAATGTTGATTGTGATGATGGAGGCACAAGTTCATGAATTTACTAAAGTCAATTAAACTGTATACCTTAAATGGGTAAATTAGATGATATGTATGATATATCTCAATAAAATGATTTAAAAATCTCAAAAGGAATGAGAAAAGACAACCAAATAATGCTGACATGGCTTGGTTCTGTGTCCCCACCCAAATCTCACCTTGAACTGTAATCCCCATAATCCCCATGTGTCAAGTGGGGACCAGGTGAAGATAATTGAATCATGGGGGTGATTTCCCCCATGCTGTTCTCATGATAGTGAGTGAGTCTCACAAGGTCTGATGGTTTTATAAGCATCTGTCATTTCCCCTGCTTGCACTCACTCTGTCCTGCCACCTTGTGAAGAAGGTGCCTGCTTCTCCTTTGTCTTCCACTATGATTGCAAGCTTCCTGAGGCTTCCCCAACAATGTGGAACTGTGAATCAGTTACACCTCTTTCCTTTATTAATTACCCAGTTTCAGATATTTCTTCATAGCAGTGTGAGAATGGATGAACACAGATGCCAATGGCTATGGCCAAAATTACCTACCCTCAAAACTTTATGTTGAAGTACTAACCCTCAGTAACTCAGAATGTGACTGTTTTTGAAGATAAAATCTTTAAGGTGGTAATTATGGGCAAAACATACACCTGGTCAGAGAAACAGACTAGTGGACCAGCACCTAGTAGATAAACCCCAAGGCAACTCAGAAGCTATGGGCCAATGCCTTCAACCAGAGAAAAAGTCTAGTGGACCCAATCACAAAGGACTAGCCCCTGAGCCAGTTATCAGCCATGGTCCATGCCCCCAACCAGCATAACAGTCTGGCAGCCCTGACCCTAGCAAGCCAGTCCCTGACCTGGTCAACTCACTCAATGTACCCACATTTCTGGCCTGAAAAACGGTGCCAAAACCCCTGATACCAGCAAACCAGTCCCTGAGCTAGTTTAACACCTGTGCATGCATTCACCCCGAGCCAGGACAAAATCCTCATGGGGCAACCCCCAGCAAATATATGCCTTTGTTGTCACCAACTCCTGCAGCCTAAGGCACTCATAAACATCACTAACATGAATAAAAGGTGAAGAAGCTGCATTGGGGTTACACTATTAGAATTAATGCCAACATATTTCACTTAATAGACACTCAGGATCCAACTATAGGAATAAATTTTCATACAAAACCTAATCCATAAAATTGAAAGAGGCTACCACTCCACTAGATGTATATCAATGTAGGCACAAAAGAAACATGAAAAAGAAAGAAAACATGACACCACCAAAGGAATGAAATAATTCTCCAGTAGCAGACCCCCCAAACAAGGAAATACACAAAATGCCAGAAAAAGAATTCAAAATAATGATTTTTTCCCTAAAAAATGGAATTCAATGAGATACAATAGAATATACATTAACAATTCAATTCAACAAAATTGGAAAAGTAGCATGATGTGAATGAGAAATTGAACAAAGAAATATATGTCAAAAAAAGCAAATGAACATCTTATAGCTGAAATAATAAATGAATAAAATGAAAGCTACATTAAAGGACTTGAAAAACAGACTAGATCAAGGAGAAGACAAAATTTCTGAATTTAAAGACAAGTTTTCTGGAATAATCTAGGCAGACTGGAAAAATTAAAAGAAATAAAAGCCTACAGAACTCATGGGACACCATTAAATTAACAAATCTCTGCATTACAAAAGTTCCAAAAAAGGAAAAAAACATAGAAAAATGATTTAGTAAAATAATAGACGAACATTTTCTTTTCTTTTTTTTTTTTTGGAAGACAATTTATTGCTTTTTATCCCCTAATTAGAGAAGTAATACAGACGAACATTTTCTAAGTCTTGGGAGAGAGATGGACATCCAGATCCAAGAAGCTCAGAAATCTCCAAATAGATTCAATACAAAAAGGTCCTCTCTGAGGCACATATAATCAAACTATCAAAAGTCAAAAACAGATCACAGCAGACAGGAGGCAGGACCAGATTGTGGCTCTGCATAGAGCAGTGGGCGGAGGCTCACACTGTAAATTTTATCTCCAGGTCAACTGTAAAAGCAAACCAGCAACCGCAAGAGGACCCACAGACCCACTGAAGGGAGCAGACTGCTCCTGCAGGACCCAGGAGACCCATCCAAAATTGTGAGTGCCCAAACTGTGGAACTGGGAAAGGGAGACCCTCCTCTCCCAAACACACACCCACACTGGAGAAGCTGAAGGTTTCTAACTTTACCTGTAACTGAGTCAATTTGGAGAGCCAAGCGAAATACAGGAGTAGAGGAAGAAGCAGAAAGGCCCTGGGAGCTCTCTGGGTCCCCTAACAGGTCATTCCTGCCTGGAAACACAGGGATCCAATGGGAGAATAGCAGGGGGTAAAACTACACAGGGAGAAGCTAATCTCTAGCTGAACCTCATAACAATTTGAACTGGGTAAGAAGCCTCCTGGCCAGAACTCGGGGGTGGGCAGACTCCGCAGGCGACAGGCAGGAGAAGAAACAAGCCCCTTTCTTTCGCAGCTGGGAGGTGAATAGCCTGGGGCAGGTGTTCAAGCCTGTATTGCTCTATACCCGAAAACAGTCTGGGGGCTGTTGTGGGGGACACAGTGGGAAAACAACCCTTCAGTTTGCGTGGGAGCTGGCTGAGGCATGTGACTGCTGGCTTTACCCCACTTCCCTGACAACCTGCATGACTCAGCACAGGCAGCCATAATGTCTCTAGGTACACAACTCTAGTGACCTGGGAATCTCATCCCCATCCCCCACAGCAGCCACAGCAAGACCCACCCAAGAACAGCCTGAGCTGAGACACACCTAGCCCTACTACCACCTGATGGTCCTTCTCTACCCACTCTGGTGGTAGAAAACAAAGGGCATATAATTCTGGGAGATCTAAAACTTCGCCCACCTCCAGTTCCTCCCCATAATAACACAGCTGATACTCTCTGGAAAGTGCAATGTCCTGGCAGGAGGCCAACCAGCACAAAAATAGAACATTAAACCACTGAGGCTAAGAACCCTCAGGGAGTCCATTGGACACCCTGCCACCTCCACCAGAAGAGGCATTGGTGTCTACAGTTGAGAGACTCATAAACAGTTCACATCACAAGACTCTGTGCAAACAACTCCCAGTACCAGCCCAGAGTCAGGTAGATTCACTGGGTGGACAGACCCAGAAGAGATATAACAATTACTGCAGTTTGGCTCATAGGAAGCCACATCCTTAGGAAAAGGAAGGAGAGTACTGCATAAAGAGAATACCCTGTGGGACAAAGTAATCTGAGCAACAGCTTTCAGCCCTAGACCTTCCCTCTGACAGAGCCTACCCGAATGAAAAGGAAGAAGAAAATCAACCTGGGTAATATGACAAAACAAGGCTCTTCAGCACCTCCCAAAAAACACACTAGTTAACCAGCAATGAATCCAAACCAAAAATAAATCCTTGATTTATCTGTAAAAAGAATTCAGGAGGTTAGTTATTAAGCTAATCAGGGAGGGACCAGAGAAAGGCAACGCCCAATGCAAGGAAATCCAAAATATAATACAAGAAGTGAAGGAAGAAATTTTCAAGGAAATAGATAGCTTAAAGAAAAAACAATAAAAAAATTGGGAAACATTGGACACACTTTTAGAAATGTGAAATGCCCTGGAAACTCTCAGCAATAGAATGAATAAGTAGAAGAAAGAAATTCAGAGCTTGAAGACAAGGTCTTCGAATTAACCCAATACAACAAAGACAAAGAAAAAAGCAATAAGAAAATATGAACAAAACCTCCAAGAAGTCTAGGACTATGTTAGACGACCAAACCTAAGAATAATCAGTGTTCCTGAGGAAGAAGAGAATTCTAAAAGCTTGGAAAACATATTTGGGGTAATAATCAAGGAAAACTTCCCTGGCTTGTTAGAGATCTAGACATCCAAATAGATGAAGCATAAAGAACACTCAGGAAATTCAAACAAAAAAGATCTTCACCCAGTCACACTGTCATCAGGTTATCCAAAGTTAAGACGAAGGAAAGAATCTTAAGAGCTCTGAGACAACAGCACCAGGTAACCTACAAAGGAAAACCTATCAGATTAACAGCAGATTTCTAAGCAGAAACCCTACAGGCTAGAAGGGATTGGGGCCCTATATTCAGCCTCCATAAGCAAAACAATTATCAGCCAAAGACTTTGTATCTAGTGAAGCTAAGCATCATATATGAATCTTTTTACATACAATCTTTTTGAAGATCATATATGAATCTTTTTATATACAATCTTTTTCAGACAAACAAATGTAGAGAGAATTCGCCATTACCAAGCCTCCACTACAACAACTACTAAAAGGAGCTCTAAATCTTGAAACAAATCCTGGAAACACATTAAAACAAAACATCTTTAAAGCATAAATAACACAGGACCTATAAAACAAAACTAAAAGTTAAAAAGAAAAACAAAGCTGAAGTATACAGGCAAAAAGAAAGCATAATGAATGCAACAGTACCTCACATTTCAATACTAACATTGAATGTAAATCGCCTAAATGTCCACTTAAATGATACCAAACTGCAGAATAGATAAGAACTCAACAACCAACTATCTCCTGTCTCTAGGAGACTCAACTCACATAAACCTAAAGTAAAGGGGGGGAAAAAGGCATGTCATTCCAATGGACATGAAAATCTTGTGGGGTAGCTATTCTTATATCAGACAAAACAAACATTAAAACAACAGCAACTAAGAGACAAAGAGGGACATCATATAATGGTAAAAGGCCTTGTCCAACAGGATAGTATCACAATTCTAAACACATATACATCTAACACTTGAACTCCCAAATTTATAAAACAATTACTAATAGACGTATGAGACAGACAGTGATGCAATAATAGTGGGGGACTTCAATACTCCACTGACAGCACTAGACAGGTCATCAAGATAAAATGTCAACAAATAAGCAATGAATTTAAACTTCTTGGAACAAATGGATTTAACAGATATGCACAGAACATTTCATCCAAAAACACAGAATACACATTCTATTCAACAGTGCATGGAAGTTTTTCCATATAATAGGTCATAAAACATGCCTCAATAAATTTAAGAAAATCGAAATTTTATCAAGCACTCTGTCAGACCACAGTGGAATAAAACTGGAAATAACTCCAAAAGGACTTTCAAAGCCATGCAAATAAATGGAAATTAAATAGCCTGCTCCTGAATGAGCACTGGGTCAAAAGTGAAATCAAGATGGACATTAAACAATTCTTTGAACTGAACGACAATAATGAAACAACCTATCAAAACCTCTAGGATACATCAAAGGTGTTGCTAAGAGAAAAGTTCATAGCCATAAATACCTACATCAAAAAGACTGAAACAGCACAAACTGACACTCTAAGGTCACACCTCCAGGTACTAGAGAAACAAGAGCAAAACAAACCCAAACCCAGCAGGAAAAAGAAAACAACCAAGATCAGAGCAGAACTGAAAGAAACTGAGAAACAAAATTAAAAGATAAATGAAACAAAAAGCACATTATTTGAAAAGATAAATAAATTGATAAAACATTGACAAAATAATCAAGAAAAGAAGAAAATCCAAATGACCTCATGAGGAAATGAAAAAGGAGATATTAAACTGACATCACTGAAATTCAAAAGATTATTCAAGGCTACTACAAACATCTTTACAGCATAAAGTAGAAACCTAGAGAGGACGGATAAGTTTCCAGACAAAATTCAACTCTCCTAGCTTAAATCAGGAAGAATTAGATACCCTGAACAGACCAGTAACAAGCAGCGAGATGAAATGGTAATAAAAAAATTATCAACAAAAAAGTCCAGAACCAGACAGATTCACAGCAGAATTCTACCAGGCATTCAAAGAAGAATTTTAGTACCAATCCTTTGACATTATTCCACCAGAGAGAGAAAGAAGGAGCATTCCTAATTCATTCTTTGGAGCCAACATCACCCTAATATCAAAGCCAGGAAAGGACATAATCAAGAAAGAAAACTACGACTGATATCCTTGAGGAACATAGGTGCCATATTCCTTAACAAAATACTCGCTAACTGAATCAAACAACATATCCAAAAGATAATCCACCATGATCAAGTGGTTTCAAACCAGGAATGCTGGGCTGCTTTAACATATGCAAGTCAATAAATGTGATACACCATATAAACAGAATTAAAAATAAAAATCACATGATCATTTCAATAGATGCAGAAAAACCTGACACCATCCAGCATCCTTTTATGATTGAAACTCTCAGCAAAATCGGCATACAAGAGACATACCTTAATGCAATAAAAGAAATCTATGGCAAACCCACAGCAACATGATACTGAATGGGGAAAAGTTGAAAGCATTCCTCTGAGAACTGAAACAAGATAAGGATGCCAGCTCTCACCACTCCTCTTCAACATAGTAATGGAAGTCTTAGCCACAGCAATCAGACAATAGAAAGAAATAAAGGGCATCCAAATCGGTAAAGAGGAGGTCAAATTGTGACTGTTTGCTGGCGATATGATTGTTTAGCTTGAAAACCCTGAGGACTCCTCCAGAAAGCTCCCAGAAGTGGTAAAAGAATTCAGCAAAGTTTCTGGGTACAAGAGTAATGTACACAAATCAGTAAGTTTCTATACACCAACAGTGACCAAGTGGAGAATTAAATCAATAACTCAACCCCTTTTACAATAGCTGAAAAAAAAATACTTAGGAATATACCTAATCAGCGAGTCGAAAGAACAATTGGAAACACATCCCATGCCCATGGATGGGTAACATCAATACTGTGAAAATGACCATACTCCCAAAGCAATCTACAACTACAAATTCAATGCAATCTCCATCAAAATACCACCATCATTCTTCCAGAATTAGAATAAACAATTCTAAAATTTATATGCAACCAAAAAAAGGAGCCCGCATAGGCAAAGCAAGACTTAGCAAAAAAGAAGAAATCTGGAGGCATCACACTACCTGATTTCAAACTATACTATAAGTCCATAGGCAGCAAAACACCATGGTACCAGTACGAAAATAGGCACATAGACCAATGGAACAGAATAGAGTACCCAGAAATAAACCCAAACACAGCCAACTGAACTTCGACAAAGCAAACAAATAACACAAAGTGGGGAAAGGACACCATTTTCAACAAATAGTGCTGGGATAATTGGCTAGTCACATGTAGGAGAATGAAACTGGGTCATCATCTCTCATCTTATACAAAATTCAACTCATCATGGCTTAAGGACTTAAACCTAAGACCAGAATCTATACAAATTCTAGAAGATAACATTCAGGAACCCCTCTAGACATTGGCTTAGGCAAGGATTTCATGACCAAGAACCCAAAACAAATGCAATAAAAACAAAGATAAATAGCTGGGACCTAATTAAACTAAAAATCTTTTGCATGGCAAAAAAATAAAAAATAAAAAATAAAACAGCAGAGTAAACAGACAACCCATAGAGTGGGAGAAAATCAGCACAATCTATACATCTGACAAACGACTAATATCCTCAAATGTACAATGAACTCAAACAAATCTGGAAGAAAAAAAACAAACAATTCCATCAAAAGTGGGCTAAGAACATGAATAGACAATTCTCAAAAGAAGATATACAAATGGCCAGCAAACATATTTAAAAATGCTTAATATCACTAATGATTGGGGAAATGCAAATCAAAACCACAGTGCGATACTGCCTGACTCCTGCAAAACTGGTTATTATCCAAAAATCAAAAATACAGTAGATGTTGGTGTGGAAGCAGTAAATGGGAATGCTTCTACACTGCTGGTGGGAATGTAACTAGTACAGCCACTATGGAAAACAATGTGGAGATTCCTAAAAGAACTAAAAGTAGAAGTACCATTTGATTCAGCAATCCCACTACTGGGTATCTACTGAGAAAAGAACTAAAAGTAGAACTACCATTTGATGCAGCAATCCCATTACTCAGTATCTACTTAGAGGAAAAGAAGTCCTTATTTGAAAAAGATACTTGTACATGCAGTTTATGGCAGCACAATTCACAAGTGCAATATCGTGGAACTAACCCAAATGTCCATCAGTCAACGAGTAGACTAAAAACAAAAACAAACAAACAAACAAAAAAAAACTGTGGTATGTACATATGATGGAATACTACACAGCCATAAAAATGAATGAATTTAATTCATTCGCAGTGAACTGGATGAGATTGGACACTATTATTCTAAGTGAAGTAACTCGGAAATGGAAAAGCAAACATCATATGTTCTCATGGATATGTGGGAGCTAAGCTATGAGGATGCAAAGACATAAGAATGATGCAATGGACTTTGGAGATTTGGAGGAAAAAGTGGGAGTGGGGTGAGGGACAGAAGACTACACATATGGTGCAATGTATACTGCTCAGGTGATGGGTGCACCAAAATCTCACAAATCACTAAAGAACGTACTCATGTCACCCAATACCACCTGTACTCAAATAACTTATAGAAAAAAAAAAGTCAAAGACAAAGAGAACATTCTAAAACACAGAAGAGAAAAGCATCAAATCACATATAAGATAATCCTCCATTTAAACTAAAAGTAGATTTCTTAGGAGAAACCTTAAAGGCCAGTTGAGTATGGAATGATGTATTCAAAGAGCTGAAAGAAAATACTAATGGCTAGGAATACTACACCCAGCAAATTTACCCTTCAGAAATAAAGAATAAATAACATCTTTCCCATATAAGCAAAAACTAAGAGAATTTATCAATATTAAATTGGTCTTAAAATATATGCTTAAGGAAGTCCTATATCTGGAAGCAAAAGGAAAATAACATTCATCATGAAAACAACCAAAACTATAAAACTTAATGGTAGAACAGATACACAAATGAGTAAAAGAATGGAATCAAAAGTTACTACTACTAAAAAACATGATACCACAAAGATATGCAATAAGAGAGGAAGAAAATAGTAAATAAAATATTTAAAAAAAAATAAAACCATTAAAAATGACAAGAGTAAATCTTCGCCTATCAATACTAACCTTGAATGTAAACGACTTAAATTTTCCAATTAAAATAGTCTGACCAAATAGCTAAAAAAAGAAGAAACTATATGCTTCCTATAGAAAATTTGCCACACCTGTAAAGACACACATAAACTGAAAGTGAAGGGATGAAAATGATATTCCATGTAAATGTAAATCATAAGCAAGCAGATGTAGCTGAACTTATATCAGATAAAACTGACTTTAAGTCAAAAACTAAAAAAAAAAAGGATATTATACAATAGTAAAGGAATCAATTAAGCAACAGATGAAAACAATTCTAAACATATGTGCATCCATACCAGGGTTACTGGATACATAAGACATATATTATTACATCTAAAAAGAGATATCTATTTCAGTACAATAATAGTTGGAAAATGTATCACCTCACTATCAACATTGGACAGATCATCTACACAAAAATAAGAAAAGAAACATCAGATTTAAAATGCATCATAGACTAAATGGACTTAACAGATCTTTACAGAATGCTTCACTCAGCCTCTGCAAAATACATAATTTTATTGTTAACACATGAAACATTCTCCAGGATTAACCATATGTTAGACCCCCAAAATTTTAAGAATATTTTAAAAATTGGAATGATATCAAATATATTGTTTGATCATAACTGTAAAAAAGTAGAAATCAGTAAAAAAGAATATTCAAAGCAGTACAAATACATGGATATTAAACAACATGCTCCTGAATGATCAATGGGTCATGGAAGACTTTTTTTTTTTTTTTTTTTTTTTTTGAGACAGAGTTTCGCGTTTGTCACCCAGGCTGTAGTGCAATGGCACAATCTCAGCTCACTGCAACCTCCACCTCCTGGATTAAAGCTATTCTCCTGTCTCAGCCTCCCGAGTAGCTGGGATTACAGAAAACGGGGTTTTACCATGTTGGCCAGGTTGGTCTCGAACTCCCGACCTCAGGTGATCCACCCACCTTGGCCTCTCAAATTGCTGGGATTACAGGTGTGAGCCACTGTACCTGGCCAAGAAATATTTTTAAGTTAAAAATAATTTGAAACAAATGAAAATAGAAGCACAACATACCAAAACCTATAGAATTCAGCAAAAACAGCTTTAAGAGGTAAATTTATAGTAGTAAATCACTACATCAAAAAAATAGAAAGACACAAACTTCATCTGACAAAATTCTAATATCCAGAATCTATAAGAAACTTAAGCAATTGAACAAGCAAAAACCAAGAACACTGTCAACAAATGGGCAAAGACAGGAATGGACAGTTCTCAAAGGAAGATATACAAGTAGCCATCAAACATACGAAAATATGTTCCACATCACTAATCATCAGAGAAATGAACATCAAAATCGCAAAGAGATACCATCTCACACCAGTCAGAAGGGCTATTATTTAAAAGTCAAAAAAAAAAAAAAAAAAAGAAGAAGAAGAAGAAGATGCTGGTGAGGCTGTGGTGAATAGGAAACAATTATACACTGTTAGTTGTAATATAAATTAGTTCAGCCCCCGTGAAAAGCAGTTTAGAGATTTCTCAAAGAACTTAGAAATACCATTCAACCCAGCATTCCCATTACTGGGTATATATCCAAAAGAAAACAAATAATTTTACCAAAAAACCACATGCACTCACATGTACATTGCAGTACTAATCATGACAGAAAAGACATGGAATCACCCTAGGCGCTCATCAATGGTGGACCATAAAAATAAATGAAATCATATTCTTTGCTGTATCCAAAGCATGGCTGAAGTTGGGGACCATTACAATAAGCAAATCAGCATAGAAACAGAAAACCATGTTCTCACTTATAAGTAGGTGCTAAACGATGGATACTGGTGAACATAATGATGGCAGCAATAGACAATGGAGATTACTGGAAGTGGGAGAGAAGGAGATAGGCAAGAGTTGAAAAACTGTTGCATACTATGCTCATTACCTGGGTGACTGGGCCATTCTTACTCCAAACCTCAGCACCACACAATACACCCAGGTGCCAAACCTGCACATGTACTTCTTGAATCTAAATAAAAGTTGGAAAAAAAGTAGAAAGATTTAAAATAAGCAACATAAAAATTCACCTCAAAAACTAGGAAAGAAAAAACACATCAAGCCAAAAGATAATAGAGGAAAAGAAACATTACAAACAGAGTAGAAATAAACAAAATTGAGGCTAAACAATGAAAAAGATCAACAAAATGAAAAGCTGTGGTTTTTGAAAGGATAAACAAAATTAACAAACCATTAGCTAGACTAAGAAAAGAGGTAAGACCCAGATAAATAAAATCAGAAATGAAAGAGAAAACCTCCCAACAGATAAGAAAGAAATCCAAAGGGTCATTAGAGTCTATTATGAACAACTATATACCAACAAATTAAAAAATGTATAAATTCTTGGATACATACAACTAACCAGTTTGAACAAAGAAAAAATATAAAACCTAAACAGACCCATAATGATTAATGAGATTTAATCATTAATAAAAGGTCTCCCAAGAAAGGAATGCCCAGAGACAGGTTACTTAATTGTTGAATTCCACCAAACTTTTAAAGAAGAATGATTAAACTGTTCCAAAGAATTGAAGGGGAAATACTTCTAAACTCATTCTATGAAATCGGCATAACCCTTATACCAGAACCAAATAGAACCCAACAACAACAACAAAAACTACAGGCAATATCTCAGACGAACATATATGCAACAATCCTCCACAAAACACTAGCAAACCAAATCAAAGAGCACATCAAAAAGATAATACACTATGATCAGGTTGTATTTACCCAAGTGATGTAAAGATGGTTCAATATACACAAATCAACAAACATGTTACATAACATCAACAGAATGAAGGATAAAAACAATATGATCATCTCAATAGATGAAGAAAAATAGATAAAATGCTACATTCCTTCATTATAAAAACTTAACAAATTAGCTGTAAAAGAATATATCTCAACATAGTAAAGGCCACAAAGCTTTTCCTCTAAGAACTGGAGGAAGACAAGGATGCCAACTTTTACTACTCTTATGTAACATCATATTGGAAATCTTAGCCAGAGTAATTAAGCAAAATAAATAAATAAAGGTAATCAAATTGAAAAAGGAGGAAGTCACATTGTCACTCATTGCAGAAAACGTAATTTTATATATAGAAAAACCTAAACACTGAACCGTAAAACTCTTAAAACTGATAAACAAATTCAGTAAAGTTGCAGAACACAAAATTATCATACAGAAATCAGTATCATTTTTGTATACCAAAAAAGAATTAACTGAAAAAGAAATCAGGAAAGCAATTTCATTTATAACAGCTACAAAATAATTACCTAGGAATAAATTTAATTGAGGAGGCAAAAGGTCTCTACAAGAAAAAACTATAAAATACTGATGAAAAAATTGAAGGGTACAGAAAAAAATGAAAAAATAGTCTATGTTCATGGACTGGAAGAATTAACATATTAAAATGACCATACTACCTAAAACAATCTACAGATTCAACGCAATCCCTATCAAACTACTGATAACATTCTTCACAGAAATGGAAAAAAAAAAATCCTAAATTTCTGTGAAACTACAAAAGACACTGAATAGCCACAGAAGTCCTGAAAACAAACAACAACAACAAAAACAAAGGTAGAGGCATCGCATTACCAGGTATCAAAATATATTATAAAGCTATAGTCACTAAAACAGCACAGCACTGTCATAAAACCAGACATAGACTAACAAAATAAAATACAGAACCCAGAAATAAACCCATGTAGTTACTACTAAATAACTTTTGAAAAGGGTGCCAAGAACATTCATTAGGAAAAAGACAGTCTTTTCAATAAATGGTGCTGAAAAATTGGTTATCCACATATAGAAAAATTGAAACTAGACCTATCTTTTACCTTATAAAAAAATCAATTCAAAAATCATCAGGTCAATGGTTTGGGGATTTTTTTTTCTTTTTTTTGAGATGGAGTCTCACTCCATCGCCCAAGCTGGAGTGCAGTGGCACAATCACAGCTCACTGTAACCTGCCTGGTTCAAGAGATTCTCCTACCTCAGCCTCCCTAGAAGCTGGGATTACCGGCATTACCAATTTTTATTTTTTTTTTTTAGTAAAGACGGGTTGTCACTGTATTGGCCAGGCTGGGCTCGATCTCCTGACCTCAAGTGATCCACCTGCCTCAGCGTCCCATAGTGCTGGGATTACAGGTATGAGCCATTGCACCTGAATATTTTATAAATATGACCTCAAAGCACAGGCAACAAAAACAAAAATAGACAAATAGAATTATATCAATCTATAAGTTTTCTTCACCACAAAGAAAATAATCATTAGAGTAAAAAGTGAGAAGAATGAAAGAAAATGTTTGCAAACTATTCATTCAACAAGGTATTCATATCCAGAATATAGAAGGAACTCAAACAACTCAAAAGCAAATAATAATAATAATTCAATTTAAAATGGGCAAGTGATCTGAATGGACATTTCTCTAAAGAAGACATCCAAATGGACAACAAATATATGGGAAAAAAAAACAAAAAACACTCTTCAACATCATTAATCATCAGGGAAATGTATGTCAAAACCACAATGAGATGTCTTCTTTTTCCAGTTAGAATGCCTGTTGTCAAAAATTCCAAAATTAACAATTCCTGGTGAGTATATGAGGAGAAGGGAACTTTTATATACTGCTCATGGGAATGTAAACTAGTACAGGGATTATAGGTAACAGTATGGCCGTTCCTCAAAAAAAAAAAAAAAACTAAAAGTAGAAATAAAATACGATCCAGTCATCCCATTACAGGGTATATACCCAAAGTAAAGGAAATCCGTATATGAAGGAGATATTATGTCACCATGTTTACTGCAGTACTATTCATAATAGCCAAGGTATGGAATCAATCTACGTATCCATCAACATGCATAGAGAAAAAAATGTGGTGTATATACAAAATGGAATACTATTCAGTCATTTAAAAAGAATGAAATACTGTCATGGTGGCCACATGGATGAGCCTGGAGGACATTACATTAAGTGAAATAAGCCAGGGACAGAAATACAAACAACACACGTTTTCTCTTATACGCACCAAAAATGTTGATCTCATGGAAGTAAAGAGTAGAATAGTGGTTACTGGAAGCTGAAAGTGTAGTGAGAAGATGGAATAGGAAGGAATTGATTAAAGAATAAAAAATTTCACCTAGAAGTAGAAATAAATTCTAGTGTTCTATAGCACGGTAGGATGTCTGTAGCCAAGAATAATTTATTACGTATTTTTAAATGGCCAGAAGAGAGAATTTTGAATGTTCTCAACCAAAATGAATGATAAATGCTTGAGGTGATGGGTATGCTAATTATCCTGATTTGATCACTATACATTGCATCTACTGAAAGGCACTATGTACCCCATTATATGTACAATTTATGTCATTTAAAATATATAGAATATTATTTTAAAGAAAATGAGTAACAGTCATGGCAAGACATTTTACTGAAGAGGATAAACAGATAAAAAGTGAATATATGGGACAGATGCAGTGGCTCACGCCTGTAATTCCAGCACTTTGGGAGGCTGAGGTTGGAGTATCACTTGAGGACAGGAGTTCAAGAATGGCCTGGGCAAAAAACGGAGACCCTATCTCTACAGTTTTTAAAAAAATTAACCAGATGTGATTGTGTGCATCTGTAGAACTAGTTACTCAGGAGACTGAAGTGGAAGGATTGCTTGTACCCAGGTATTTGAGGCTGCAGTGAGCTATGATCATGTCAGTGCACTCCAACCTGGGTGACACAGCTAGACCTGTCTCTCTAAAATAAATAAGTAAATAAGTAAATAAAATAAATAAATAATATTTTAAAGATGCACACATAAAAGATGTTCAGCGTAATGGGTAATAGGTAAATGCAAATTAAAATTATACTGTGATATCACTATACACCTAACAATAAAGGTAAAATTAAAACATAATGACAATACCAGATGCTGGTGAAGATACAAGTTGAATCTTTCCCATATGGCTTGTGAGAATGTGAAAAAATAAATCAATTCTGACTGGCAGCTAAACAAACTTAAAGAAAACCTATACATATATTTACCATATGACATAACATTTGGACTCTTGAATATTTACCCCAGAGAAATTTATATCTACATAGAAAACTGTATATAAAGGTTCATATTAGCTACATTGATAATAACCCCAAACTGGTTAAACAAACTGTGCTGCATACATATTATTCAGCAATAAGAGGGAATGAACTATATATACCTAAGATAATTTTGATGAATCTCCAGGGAATTACGCTAAGTAAAAAATGCCAATCCACTGAGGTAGAGGTTGTTCAATGGAGAAACCACCTGAAATAATCAAGTGACTAATGTGCCATCTGCTGACTGAGGTGATTGTTCTATTATTTTGACCAAGCTACAGGAAACATAGTTGGAGATCATTTGCATAAAGGTGGTGAATACTGGATAAAAGGCATGGCATTGAAGTCACAAACCTGGGAGCTGCCCCTGCATCTGAGCTGTTGCCAAGTCTGGTCAGTCTTATCATCCCTACTGCCACTTTGTTAGTAGAGGCACGTGACATCTCTTGCCTGGGTTGCTGCACCAGCCTTCTATCTTGTTTTCCTGCCTCTGCTCTCAATTTTCCTTAAACAATCTCTACACAGAAGCCAGAGTGACCTTTTTTACACACTAATAACTCAAAATCTGTTAGTGACTTCGCATTACCTTAAAGACAAAATTCAAACTCCTTGGACAGCATATGAGGCCCTCATGGCCTTGTCCCATTCCACCTCTTCAACTTCATATCCCACAGTTCCCCCATAACTTTAGAGTTTGTAATCCGCTTCCTGCTGTCCTACTTGTCCCTCCAAATTTCCATTTGCATATACTGCTCTCTCAGCCTGAAGTGTCTTTTCTTCCAATTATATATGTTAATTAATCCTTAAGACTTAGTTCTTACACTTCCTTCCTTGATTACTACCATGAAGCAAGAAGTCTTACCAGACTCTCTCCATCTGGAGGAAAAAAGAACTGCAAAATATCCAAAATACTTATTCTTTTCTACATGATTGCAGTGTTAAAACACAATTAACTTGTAATTCTATAATTATTTCTATTATAGAGACAGCTGTACAAAATTGTTAGTATAGGAAGGATACTGTGGATATCAGAAGGTATGATGGTTACATATTAATGTTAGTATTCCTTGTGTACATCTGTTAGTTTTGCAATCTGATTTTTTTAATTATTTGTTTAAATTTTTGTGTGTATATAATAGGTGTATGTATTTATGAGTTAATGAGATATTTTGATACAGGCATACAGTGTGATCTAGGCACGTCATGGAGAATGGGGTTTCCATCCTCTCAAGCATTTATCTTTGTAATCTGTTTTGAATTCTTGTAGTTCTAAATCACTGTTATTTAGGGTGAAATTAGATGAGAGGATATTTAGGAAATTAAAAAAGGCTGTTACATTGGAGTGAAGTAAACAGGCAAAGGGCTGCAGACTTTCATAAAAACATAGGACATATAGAAATTTTTAACTTAGTGTTGTGTTTACAGGCATGTCTATTTTTTTTTTTTTACAAAAATAAATTTGGAGGCTAGGAGCAAGCACTCTCCAATATGTACCAGCACAATTTCTTGAAGTGGTGATGGATACTGCTCCTTTGTATACCATCAGTTGACTTAATATGGGTGTGATTAAAGTGTAGATTAAAGCTCACAATGATAGTGATGTGGTATCTTATGTTACAGATGTTAAAATAATCATAGCATTATGAAGACTCTTCACAAGAAAAAAAAAAAAAACACTACTGATGCCTTACTATAACACTATTTCTAATTTGTACAACACTTTGACAAAGCACTTTTACTGAATCTCACAAAAACCTTATGGGCATTTTAATCTTCGTTTTACAAATGAGAAAACCTGAAGGTCAGAGAGGAGAGCATGGAACTAGTAGGGGATCACACAAACAAGAAGGTGAGCTGGGACCAGAATAAAATGCTTTTGACTCCCAGTTTAGTGGTCTTTTCATTACACTACCTTGCATCTGATATTGATAAGGATTTTCTAAAAGATAAAATTATTGCTTTGGTTTTTGATTTACCCATTAAGTTTCCAAAAATAGAAAACAATTATGCTAATTTCTCCCATATTATACTTATCCACATCTCAATTTTTAGAGAAGGGAGCAAAAACTATTAAAAAATAAAATGTTATTACATATGATAATAATGAGCTTCAGGCTCATTATTTGATCAGTGCTGTGACACACAAAACTATATGTACATCTTTGACTCCACCTATATCAGTGCCTCATGATTATTCTTATAGACGACTCTCACTTTAATAAGAAAAATCAAATAACATTACATATTTAGTATTACTCCATTAAAACCCAGAACTGTATTATTAACTTTGCAATGATTCTTATTATTAAAAATATGAAGATGCAAGTTTGCATGTAAATGGTTAAATTTTTCATGACCTGCAAATCTTACTTACTAGGACATTTTCAATCCTGGCTATCTAGAGGAAATATATAGTTACTTGATTGAAACTGACTGGAGCCTATCAGCAAACTCTAAATGGCAATTCAACAAATATTTCCTGAGTTCTTATTATAAATAAGGCATTGAACTAGATTGTGAGGGATGTAGTCTTTTATAAGAAATAAATCCTGCTCTTGAGATGTTGACTTTTTTAAACGCCTATTATTATAAAGTGTACTTTACCAGGGCACATGAGTTATTTATCTCAGTGCTCTTCTCCACTCTCCTTTTAACTGAGCTTCTTGAATTTTAGTATATCTCACTAAATGGCAATTTTTCTAGAAACCAATTCAACAAAGAATTGGAAAACTCATTCTTTCTATTCAGCTACCTAAAAATAGAGGATAACGCATGCCTCCATAAACAACTTAAAATAGTCAACATAGAAGTACAATACAATATGCCAGAATACAGGAAGACTTCCTGAAGGAGAAAAATATTTTAAAGTAGGAAATAGACACAATTCTTATGTGGGATCATATTCAGAAATATTTAAAAAAAGAGACATACAATAAAAATTAAAAGTTGGGAATGTGAGAATTATCAAAGCTTGAATTCAAATACAGACTTCCATCACTTACTACTTATGTGCCCTTGATAGATATCCTTATTCCCTCTGTTTTACTTTCTTCATAGTAACGTCAAGGGTTGGGAGTCACACTCATGGGAAGTGAGCTTGAAAGCTAATAAAACAAAATCACTACCATTTATTACGCATGCAAGAAACTCAGCCTGTAAGCCCCATAGTTACTGATTACCTGTAATCCACAGAAGGGGGCAGTATAGCATAATAAATCAGAGTGTGAACTCCTGTTAAAGACTTGGCACTGAAGGGTTACGAAGTCTTGAAATGGACCACTTGAGACATGACCAGTGAGACATGACCAGTGAGCACCAGAAGGCAGCCATGAGGGACTGCTGAAGACTACATACCTCATTTTTTTTTTTTCTGGACTGCTTAAACCTGGTTTAAACCTGGCAGTTCTGTGTAATGTTAGAAAGCTGCAAGAAAAAAAAAAAAAAAATCACTGACTTTTGATTTCCCACCAATCTTGCCTGGGGAACTGAATAGAATTAATTTTATTGAGACAATAATAATAGATAACATTTACAGACTACTTACCTGGTTTCAAACATTATTGTAAGTATTTTACATAAATAACTCATTTAATCTTTACATCAGCCTTACTATTATTCTTCCACTTCACAAATGAGGAAACTGAGGCTTAGAGAGGTGAAGTCACTTGCGCCAAATCACAAAACTAGGAAATGGTAAAGCTGGAATTTGAACCCAGCAGAAAAACTCTAGAGTCTGGTTCTTAGTCACAAAACAAAACAACACAAATGTATGGGCTAAAAGAGTATGGCCTCAGGAATCAGACTACCTGAGTTCCTATTGAAGCTCTGCTCTTTGCCAGCTGTGTGATGTTAGTCAAGTTACCTCATTTCTCTGTCCATTGGTTTTCTCATCTGTAAAATAGAGATAACAATAGTACATACTTCAGAGAGATGCTGAAAAAAGTCAATGAGACAACCCTTATAGGTGTGCTAAGAGCTGTCTCTGACACACACTCTGCTAATAGATGTTGTCTATTAAAGTACATAAAGAGAGATGAAGTACAGAACTTTGTGGAATTTCTTAATCAATGAAGTAAACAGACAACCTGAAGAATAGAATAACATATTTGCAAATCAGGCATCCAACAAAGGACCAATATCCAGAATCTACAAGGAACTCAAACAACTCAAGAAGAAACAAACTCAAATAGCCAATTAAAAAGACATGAGCAGACTTTTTTTTTTTTTCAAAAGAAAGCATATAAGTGGCCAACATAAACATAGGAAAAATTTTATCCCATTCAGTAAGTTACCTGTTCACTCTGATGATAGTTTCTTTTGCTGTGCAGAAGCTCTTTAGTTTAATTACATCCCATTTGTCAATTTTGGCCTTTGTTGCTATTGCTTTTGGTGTTTTAGTCATGAAGTCTTTGCCCATGCCTATGTCTTGAATGGTATGAACACTTTTACACTGTTAGTGAGGGTGTAAATTACTTCAACTAATGTGAAAGACAGTGTGGTGATTCCTCAAGGATCTAGAACCAGAACATTTAACCCAGCAATCCCATTACTGGGTATATACTCAAAGGATTATAAATCATTCTACTATAAATACACATGCACATGTATGTTTATTGCACCACTATTTACAATAACAAAGACTTGGAACCAACCCAAATATCCATCAATGATAGACTGGATAAAGAAAATGTAGCACATATACACCATGGAATACTATGCAGCCATAAAAAAGGATGAGTCCATGTCCTTTGCAGGGACATGGATGAAGCTGGAAATCATCATTCTCAGCAAACTAACACAGGAACAGAACACCAAACACCACATGTTTTCCTCATAAGTGAGAGCTGAACAGTGAGAACACATGGAAACAGGGAGGGGAACATCACACACTGGAGCCTGTCGGGGGGTAGGAGATAAGGGGAGGGAGAGCATTAGGACAAATACCTAATGCATGAGGGATTTAAAACCTAGATGACGGGTTGATGGGTGCAGCAAACCACCATGGCACATATATACCTATGTAACAAAACTGCATGGTCTGCACATGTATCCCAGAACTTAAAGTAAAATTAAAAAAAGGAAAACATGCTCAACATCACTAATCATCAGAGAAAAGCAAATGAAAACAACAATGAGGTACCACCTTATGCCAGTCAGAACGGCTATTAAAAAGTCAGCACAGCTGTTATCCCCATTTTATAGATAAACTGAGTCTGAAACAGGTTAAATGCATTTCCTAAGATCACAAAGGAAGGATTTAGAGAAGTAAAGATGTGAAACCAGAAAGTCTGGCTCTACAGTTCTGCATTATTGTTATACTATGTTATCCCTGACCTAGAGCCCCAACCCCTAAGGTAAGTATTCACCAACTTCTTTGATGAAAGCTATGGACCTTCTCTCCCTAGGAGTGCACATAAATTTACATTTTTATTTTTACATACTATTTCAAGTAATTCACTTCCTGACCTTCACCACTGCTACAAACCATTGTGTATTTCCGGTAAGAATCTCAGACGAAAGCTCCTAGCTTTAAAGTTTAAATTTCACCATTCTTAAACTCTGACTCGGCCTAAAACCCTATCATTTAACAGCCCAGTTCTAGAAAAAGGGAGTGGCTGCCGCCTCATGCTGCCCTCTATCGCCGCCTACTGGAATGCCCCTGGTAATGACAACAATATCGCCACACTTGTGGCTTAGAGACCTTGGCACTTTCAGAGCGTTTTCACAATAAGGTGCCATCATAGCTCGGGGATATGAATCCCCAACTATAGAGACTGGGGAATGGAGTGTGGCCTTAAGTCTGTGCGCCAGTCCTTCGGGCAGAGTCCTTTCCGTCATGCTCTGCTTCACGACGTGTATGGGCGACACCACCATTTCAGTTTTTTATCAGACTGCGTCACCAGGAACTATGGCCGCAGCCTTTGGAATTCAACAGAGGTCGCTGGAGTACATCTTTTTCCTCCCTGACTGTGGTCCTAGGGAAATAATCATGCGCCGCATAAGGACGTTTGGCTCAATGACGTGAATGATGGAGCACATATATGATGATGGTCCCTTAAGACTATCATGGAACTGGAGCTGAAAAATTTCTATCATCAAATGATATCTTTTTTGTTCGTTTGTTTGTTTTTGGAAAGAGTTTCACTCTTGTCCCCGAGATTGGAGTGCAATGGCATGATCTCCACTCACTGCAACCTCCACCAAGTTCAAGTGATTCTCCTCCCTTAGCCTCCTGTGTAGCTGGGATTATAGGCACCCACTAACACGCCTGGCTAATTTTGTGTGTGTGTGTGTGTATCTTCGGAGAGATGGGTTTTCACCATGTTGGCCAGGCTGGTCTCAACTCCTGACCTCAGGTGATTTGCCTGCCTCGGCCTTCCAAAGTGCTGGGATTACAGGCATGAGCCACCGTGCCTGGCTGCCTAATGATAGCTTGATGATCCTGACCCAGTGTAGGCCTAGGCTAATGTGTATATTTCTGTCTTGGTCTTTAACAAAAAAAGTTAAAAATTGAAAAAATAAAAAGGAAAGAAAAATGAAAGAAAGAAAGAGAAAATTTAAGAAATAGAAAAAAGCTTGTAAAAATAAGGATATAAAGAAAAAAATTGTGTACAGCTATGCAATATGTTTCTCTTTTAAGCTAAGTGTTAATTACAAATGAATCAAAAAGTTTTAAAAAAGTAAAAAGTTATAGTAAGCTAAGGTAAATTTATTGTTGAAGAAATAATTTTTTTAAAAAAATTTGGTCTAGCTCAAGTTTATGGTGTTCATGAAGTCTACAGTAGTGAAATGTCCTAGGCTCTCACATTTCACTCACCACTCACTGACTCACTTAGAATTGCACCTAGTCCTATAAGCACCACTCATTAGTAAATGCCCTATAGAACTTTATCATTTTTTATCATTCATATCATATTTTTACTGTACCTTTTCTATGTTTAGATACACAAATACCATTGTGTTGCAATTGCCTAGATTATTCAATACAATGACATGATTTACAGGTTTGTAGCCTAGGAGCAATAGGCTACACCATGTAGCCTAGGTGTGTAATAGGTTATGACATCTAAGTTTGTATCATAGTACATGCTGTGATGTTAGTACAGTGACGAAATTACCTAACAGTGCACTTCTCAGAACGTATCTCTGTCCTTAAGCAAAGTATGACTGGAGAAATCTCAACTTTCTAACCTGACCTACTTCCTTTGAAGACCGAATACACTGCTTTAGCATGCACATCTTACCATTCACCATTCCTTGGCCTTCTAATGTTGTCTTTTTCTTTCTTTCTTTCTTTCTCTTCCTTCCTTTCTCTTTCTTTCTTTCTTTCTTTCATTCTTTCTTTCGTTCTTTCCTGTCTTTCCTTCTTTCTTTCTTTCTTCCTCTCTCTTTCTTTCCTTCCTACTTTCTTTCTTTCTCTCTTTGTTTTCTTTTTCTTTCTTTCTGTCTCTTTCTTTCTTTCTTTCTTTCTTTCGTTTCTTTCTTTCTTTCTTTCTTTCTTTCTTTCTTTCTTTCTGTATGTATGTATGTATGTAATGTTTGCAAATCTCTGGGGTTTTTGAATGTAGGGAAACACAATCCCAGTTTAAAATGTCCTCTTCCGATCCCTCGGTTTCTTGCTGTTCATACTTGCCATCTCCATCCCTGTAGTCTTCTGATGAACAACTTCCAACTTCAGATCTGAAAGTAATAATCAGAGCACTGGACTTGGAATCAGATCAGACCTGCTTCAGACTTAAAGCTTTGCTGTTGTATTAGCTCTGTGACAAGTCACTTGACCTCTCTGTGGTCTCAGTTTATGAAATTGGAAGGAGATTGGTTAATATTGGAGGATCTCCATGAGCCTTTTCTGCTTTGATCTGCTAGGATTCTAAAAGTATTCTCTATTCTTATTACTGTACTTACGATAGAGTCACCCCAACTTTCTTTATTCGTACCCAAATAAATACACAACAAATATTTCTTAAATGAGTGTTGCATTCCCAGTGCCTATCAATATGACTGGCATATAACATGTGTTCAATAAATATTGAATAAAAAATGAAATTGCCTCACGTCTGTAATCCCAGCTACTTGGGAGGCTGAGGCAGGTGGATCACCTGAGGTCAGAAGTTCAAGACCAGCCTGGTCAACATGGTGAAACCCCGTCTCTACTAAATACACAAAAAATTAGTCAGGCGTGGTGGTGGGTGCCTGTAATCCCAGCTACTTGGGAGGCTGAGGCAGGAGAATCGCTTGAACCCGGGAGGCGGATGTTGCAGTGAGCCGAGATTGCGCCATTTCACTCCAGTCTGGGCAACAAGAGCGAAACTTTGTCTAAAAAAAAAAAAAAAAAAAAATTCAAAACCTCATAAATTCCCCAACTTCTCTTGCATCATTTTCTTCCTTCTTCAGTATTTAGTCAGGCACTAATCATCTCTACCTGGATTATTAGAAAGCCTCTTTATTAGTTTCCCATACCTAGTCTTTCCCTCACTAAGATAATTTTCGTTAAAACACAATTCTGTAATACTATTTTCGTTCAAAAATTTTGCAGAACTCTCTATTGCTTACAGGATCAAGTCTTAACGGCCCACCAGGCAATCAAGACTCCTCTTCAACCTGACCCTAATTAGCCTAATGCTAATGCTCCAGGTAAACACAATTACTTCTATTCCTCAACCCATATCTTGCTTGCTTCACTCCATGTCCAACAAGCCCAGGAGAGAGACAATAAGGACATGAGTGAGGCTAGCTGGGGCAATGGGGAGGACAAGAGGATGGATTTGAATAAATGCACACAGAAAACGTAGGTATGTCTTAGTCCTGATTGTCTCCTTTGCTTTACAGCAACTGCCAAACTTTTTCAAAGAATTCCTCCCCTCATTCCGGGAACAATAATACTAGTAAACAATTATTAGGTGCTTCTTGTGTGTGAAATATTGTCCTAAGTGCTTATATGTATTAATGCATTTAATCTTCACAATAGCCTTTAGGGTAGGTACTATTAGTGTCCTCTCTTATGTATAAGACAATGAGGCAGATATAAGATTAGTAACTTGTTTAATGTCAAATAACCAGTAAAAATAGCAGAACTAGGACTCCACCCAGGTAGACTGTCCCTGGTTTAAACTACTACAGTACTTTACTAGATCCTTTCTTGGCTGCCATGACACTGCTTATTTCTGATTCTCTATTTCTTTTTGCAAAACATCATAGCCCCGTTCTTTATTGTCTTTGCCATCCCCAATATAGAAATCTCACAAAGTTTTTTCCTTTTAATATATGTACATTTTTAAAAAATTATTTTTCACATTTTTTTTTCTAAAAAGCTTTTTTGTAGATTTAGGGGGTACAAGTGCATTTTGTTACATAGGTATATTGAGAAATGGTAGGGTATGGACTTTTAGTGTGTCCATCACCTGAATGGCTGCATGGCTTACATTGTACCCAACAGATAATTTCTCATCCCTCACTCGTCTCCCACCCTCCTACCTTTTGGAGTCTCCACTGTCTATTATTCCACTCTCTGTGCCCATGTGTACACATTATTTAGCTCCCACTTATAAGTGAGAACATGTGGTAGTTGACTTTCTCTTTCAGAGTTATTTTATTTAAGATAATGGCCTCCAGTCTCATCCATGTTGTTGCAAAAGACATGATTTTATTCTTTTTCAGGGCCAAGTAGTATTCCATGGCACATAAATAGCATACATTCTTTATTCAATATTCTGTTGATGGACACTTAGGTTGATTCCATGTCTTTACTATTTAATAGTGCTGCAATAAATATGCAGGTATCTTTTTAATGTAATGATGTATTTTTTTTTGGAAGATACCAAGTAGTGAGGTTGCTAAGTAATAGGTAGTGTATTTAGTGCTTGAGAAATTTCCATAAAGTTTTTGTACAGGTTGTACTAATTTACACTTCCAACAGTGTATAAGCATTCCTTTTTCTCCACATCCTTGCCAACATCTGTCGTTTTTTTGACTCTTTAGTAGCCATTCTGACAGGCATACGATGGTACCTCATTGTTGTTTTCATTTGCTTTTCCCTGATGATTAGTGATGTTGAGCATGTTTTCCTTTTTTTATTTTACTTTAAGTTCTGGGATACATGTGCAAAACATGCAGGCTTGTTACATAGGTAAACATGTGCCATGGTGCTTTGCTGCACCCATCAACCCATCATCTAGGTTTTAAGCCCCTCATGCATAAGGTATTTGTCCTAATGCTCTCCCTCCCCTTGTCCCCCACAACCGACAGGCTCCAGTGTGTGATATTTCCCCACCCTGTTTCCATGTGTTCTCACTGTTCAACTCCCACTGATGAGGGAGAACATGTGGTGTTTGGTGTTCTGTTCCTGTGTTAGTTTTCTGAGAATGATGGTTTCCAGCTTCATCCATGTCCCTGCAAAGGACATGGACTCATCGTTTTGTATGGCTGCATAGTATTCCACGCACCACATTTTCTTTATCCACTCTACCATTGATGGACATTTGGGTTGGTTCCAAGTCTTTGCTATTGTGAATAATGTTGCAATAATCATACATGTGCAAGTGTCTTTATAGTAGAATGATTTATAATCCTTTGGGTATATACCCAATAATGGGATTGCTGGGGTCAAATGTTATTTCTGGTTCTAGATCCTTGAGGAATCACCACACTGTCTTTCACATTAATTGAAGTAATTTACACTCCCACCAAAAGTGTGAAAGTGTTCCTATTTCCCCACATCCTCTCCAGCATCTCTAGTTTCCTGTCTTTTTAATGATCATCATTCTAACTGGTGTGAAATGGTATCTCATTGTGGTTTTGATTTGCATTTTTCTAATGACCAGTGATGAGCTTTTTTTATATGGTTGTTGGTTGCATAAGTGTCTTCTTTTGAGAAGTGTCTGTTCATATCCTTTGCCCACTTTTTGATGGTTTTTTTTTTCCTGTAAATTTTTTTCTTTGAAGATTCTGGATATTAGCCCATTGTCAGATGGATTGCCAATATTTTCTCCCATTCTATAGGTTTCCTGTTCACTCTGATGACAGCTTCCTTTGCTGTGCAGAAGCTCTTTAGTTTAATTAGATCCCATTTGTCAATTTTGTCTTTTGTTGCCATTGCTTTGGGTATTTTAGTCATGAAGACTTTGCCCATGCCTATGTCCTGAATGGTATTGCTAAGGTTTTCTTCTAGGGATTTTTTAATTTCAGGCCTCACATTTAAGTCTTTAATCCATCTTGAGTTTTTGTGTAAGGTATAAGGAAGGGGTCCAGTTTCAATTTTCTGCATATGGTTAGACAGTTTTCCCAATACCATTTATTAAATAGGGAATCCATTCTCCATTGCTTGTTCTTGTCAAGTTTGTCAAAGATCAGATGGTTGTAGATGTGTGGTGTTATTTCTGAGGACTCTCTTCTGTTCTATTGGCCTATATATCTGTTTAGGTACCAGTACCATGCTGTTTTAGTTACTGTAGTCTTGTAGCATAGTTTGAAGTCAGGTAACGTGAGGCCTCTAGGTTTGTTATTCTTGCTAAGGATTGTCTTGGCTATATGGGCTCTTTCTTGGTTCCATATGAAAGTTAAAGTAGTTTTTTCTGATTCTATGAAGAAAGTCAATGTTATCTTGATGGGGATAGCTTTGAATCTATAAATTACTTTAGGAAGTATCACTATATTCATGATATTAATTCTTCCTACCCATGAGCATGGAACGTTTTAGCATTTGTTTGTGTCCTCTCTTATTTCCTTGAGCAATGGTTTGTAGTTCTCCTAGAAGAGGTCCATCACATCCCTTGTAAATTGTATTCGTAGGCATTTTATTATCTTTGTAGCAATTGTGAATGGAAGTTCATTCATGATTTGGCTCTCTGTTTGTCTATTATTGGTGTATAGGAATGCTTGTGATTTCTGCACAGTGATTTTGTGTTCTGAGACTTTGCTGAAGTTGCTTATCAGCTTAAGGAGATTTGGAGCTGAGACGATGGGGTTTTCAAAATATGCAATCATGTCATCTGCAAACAGGGACAATTTGACTTCCTCTTTTTCTATTTGAATGTCCTTTATTTCATTCTCTTGCTTGATTTCCCTGGCCAGAACTTCCGATACTATGTTGAATAGGAGTGGTGAGACAGGGCATTCTTGTCTTGTGCTGGTTTTCAAAGAGAATGCTTCCAGCTTTTGCCTATTCAATATGATATTGGCTGTGACTTTGTCACAAATAGCTCTCATTATTTGGAAATACGTTCCTTCAATACCTAGTTTGTTGAGAGATTTTAGCATGAAGAAGTGTTGAATTTTCTCAAAGGCCTTTTCTGCATCCATTGAAATCATCATTTTTTTTTTTTTTTTGTATTGGTTCTGTTTATGTGATGGATTACATTTATTGATTTGCATTTGTTGAATCAGCCTGCATCCCGGGATGAAGCTGACTTTATCGTGGTGGATAAGCTTTTTGATGTCTGCTGGATTCTGTTTGCCTGTATTTCATTGAGAATTTTCACATTGTTGTTCATCAGGGATATTGGCCTGAAATTTTCTTTTTGTTGTGTGTCTGCCAAACTTTGGTATCAGGATGATGCTGACCTCATGAAATGAGTTAGGGAGGAGTCCCTCTTTTTCTATTGTTTGGAGTAGTTTCAGAAGGAATGGTACCAGATCCTGTTTCTACTTCTGGTAGACTTTGTCTGTGAATCTGTATTTTTCTGGGCTTTTCTGGTTGGTAGGCTATAATTACTGCCTCAATTTCAGTACTTACTATTGGTCTATTCTGAGACTGGACTTCTTCCTGGTTTAGTCTTGAAAGGTGTGTGCGTGTTCAGGAATTTCTTCATTTTCTCTAGATTTTCTAGTATGTTTGAATAGAGGTGTTTATAGTATTCTCTAATGGTATTTTGTGTTTCTGTGGGATCAGTGGTGATATCCCCTTTATCATATATTATTGTGTCTATCTGATTCATCTCCGTTTTATTCTTTGTCTAGCTATTTTGTTAAACTTTTCATAAAACAAGTTCCTAGAATCATTGATTTTTTGATGGGATATTTTGTATTTCTGTCTCCTTCAGCTCTGCTCTGATCTTAGTTATTTCTTGTCTTCTGCTAGCTTTTGAATTTGTTCTTGTTCTCTAGTTTTTATAATTGTGATTTTAAGGTGTCAATTTTATATGTTTCCTGCTTTCTCCCATGGATATTTAGTGCTATAAATTTCCCTCTAAACATCGCTTTAGCTGTGTCCCAGAATTTCTGGTACATTGTATTGTGTCTTTGTTCTCATTGCTTTCAAATAACTTACTGATTTCTGCCTTAATTTCTTTATTTACCCAGTAGTCATTCAGGAGCAGGTTGTTCAGTTTTCATGTTGTTGTGCAGTTTTGAGTGAGTTTCTTAATCCTGAGTTCTAATTTGATTGCACCGTCATCTGAGAGACTGTTCATTATGATTTCCATTCTTTTGCATTTGCTGAGGCGTGTTTTATTTTCAATAATGTGGCCAATTTAGAATAAGTGAGATGTGGTTCTGAGAAGAATGTATATTCTGTTGATTTGGGGTGAAGAGATCTGTAGATGTCTATGAGGTCCGCTTGGTCCAGAGCTGAGTTCAAGTCCTGAATATCCTTTTTAATTTTCTGTCTCATTTATCTGTCTAATATTGAGTGTGCAGTGTTAAAGTCTCTCATGATTTTTGTGTGGGAGTTTAAGGCTCTTTGTAGGTCTCCAAGAACTTGCTTTATGATTCTGAGTGGTCCTGTATTGGGTGCATATATATTTAGGATAGTCAGCTCTTCTTGTGGCATTGGTCACATTAACATTACGTAATGCCCTGCTTTGCTTTTTTGATCTTGGTTGGTTTAAAGTCTGTTTTATCAGAGGCTAGGATCACAACCCCTGCTTTGTTTTGCTTTCCATTTGCTTGGTAAACATTCTTCCACCTCTTTATTTTGAGCCTATGTGTGTCTTTGCACATGAGATGGGTTTCCTGAATACAGCACACTGATGGGTCTTGAATCTTTTTTTTTTTTTTTTAATTATACTTTAAGTTCTAGAGTACATGTGCATAACATGCAGGTTTGTTACATATGTATACTTGTGCCATGTTGGTGTGCTTCACCCATCAACTCGTCAGCACCCATCAATTCATTATTTATATCATGTATAACTCCCAATGCAATCCCTCCCCCTCACCCCCCCATGATAGGCCCCAGTGTGTGATGTTCCCCTTCCTGAGTCCAAGTGATCTCATTGTTCAATTCCCACCTATGAGTGAGAACATGCGGTGTTTGGTTTTCAGTTCTTGGGACAGTTTGCTAAGAATGATGGTTTCCAGCTGCATCCATGTCCCTACAAAGGACATGAACTCATCCTTTGTTATGGCTGCATAGTATTCCATGGTGTATTGTGCCACATTTTCTTAATCCAGTCTGTCACAGATGGACATTTGGGTTGATTCCAAGTCTTTGCTATTGTGAATAGTGCTGCAATAAACATCGTGTGCATGTCTTGTGTAGTAGAATATTTATAATCTTTGGGTATATACCAGTAGTGGGATGGCTGGGTCATATAGTACATCTAGTTCTAGATCCTTGAGGAATTGCCATATTGTTTTCCATAATGGTTGAACTAGTTTACAATCCCACCAACAGTGTAAAAGTGATCCTATTTCTCCACATCCTCTCCAACACCTGTTGTTTCCTGACTTTTAATGATTGCTGTTCTAATTGGTGTGAGATAGTATCTCATTGTGGTTTTGATTTGCATTTCTCTTATGGCGAGTGATGATGAGCATTTTTTCATGTGTCTGTTGGCTGTATGAATGTCTTCTTTGAGAAATGTCTGTTCATATCCTTTGCCCTTTTTGATGGGGTTGTTTGTTTTTTTCTTGTAAATTTGTTGAGTTCTTTGTAGATTCTGGATATCAGCCTTTGTCAGATGAGTAGATTCAAAAATTTTCTCCCATTCTGTAGGTTGCCTGTTCACTGTGATGGTAGTTTCTTTGCTGTGCAGAAGCTCTTTAGTTTAATGAGATCCCATTTGTCAATTTTGGCTTTGCTGCCATGGCTTTTGGTGTTTTAGACATGAAGTCCTTGCCCATGCCTATGTCCTGAATGGTACTACCTAGATTTTCTTCTAGGGTTTTTATGGTATTAGGTCTAACATTGAAGTCTCTAATGCATCTTGAATTAATCTTCATATAAGGGGTAAGGAAAGGATCCAGTTTCAGCTTTCTACTTATGGCTAGCCAATTTTCCCAGCACCATTTATGAAATAGGGAATCCTTTCCCCATTTCTTGTTTCTCTCAGGTTTGTCAAAGATCAGATGGCTGTAGATGTGTGTATTATTCTGAGGACTCTGTCTGTTCCATTGGTCTATATCTCTGTTGTGGTACCAGTACCATGCTGTTTTGGTTACTGTAGCCTTGTAGTATAGTTTGAAGTCAGGTAGCGTGACGCCTCCAGCTTTGTCCTTTGACTTAGGATTGTCTTGACAATGCGGGCTCTTTTTTGGTTCCATATGAACTTTAAAGCAGTTTTTTTCCAATTCTGTGAAGAAAGTCATTGGTAGCTTGATGGGGATGGCATTGAATCTATAAATAACCTTGGGCAGTATGGCATTTTCATGATATTGATTCTTCCTATCCATGAGCATGGTATGTCTTCCATTTGTTTGTGTCCTCTTTTATTTCACTGAGCAGATTTGTAGTTCTCCTTGAAGAGGTCCTTTACATCCCTTGTAAGTTGGATTCTTAGGTATTTGATTCTCTTTGAAGTAATTGTGAATGGAAGTTTATTCATGATTTGGCTCTCTGTTTGTCTGTTACTGGTGTATAAGAATGCTTGTGATTTTTTATCCAATTTGTCCATTTGTTTCTTTTAATTGGGGCATTAACTCATTTACATTTAAGGTTGATATTGTTATGTTTGAATTTGATCCTGTCATTAAGATTGTTAGTTGATGCAGTTTCTTCATAGTGTCAATGGTCTTTACAATTTGATATGTTTTTGCAGTGGCTAGTACGTGTTTTTCCTTTCCATATTTAGTGCTTCCTTCAGGATGTCTTATAAAGCAGGCCTGGGGTGACAAAAACTCTTAGAATTTGCTTCTCTGTAAAAGATTTTATTTCTCTTTCACTTATGAAGCTTAGTTTGAAAGGATATGAAATTCTGGGTTGAAAATTCTTTTCTTTAAGAATGTTGAATGTTGGCCCCCACTCTCTTCTGGGTTGTAGGGTTTCTGCAGAGATACCTGCTGTTAGTCTGATGGGCTTCCCTTCGTGGGTAACCTGACTTTTCTCTCTGGCTTCCCTTACCATTTTTCCTTTATTTTAACCTTGGTGAATCTGACGATTATGTGTCTTGAGGTTGCTCTTCTCGAGGAGTATCTTTGTGGTGTTCTCTGCATTTCCGGAATTTAAATGTTGGCCTGTCTTCCTAGGTTGGGGAAGTTCTCCTGGATAATATCCTGAAGAGTGTTTTCCAACTTCATTCCATTATCCTTGTCACTTTCCAGTATACGAATTAAATGTAGGTTTGGTCTTTTCCCATAGTCCTATGTTTCTTGTAGGTTTTGTTCATTTTGTTGTTGTTGTTGTTGTTTTTGTTTGTTTTTGTTTTTTCTTTCTTTAATCTCATGTTTTCTTCGCACTTTATTTCATTAAGTTGATCTTCAATCTCTGATATTTTTTCTTCCGCTTGATCAGTTTGGCTAATGATACTTTGTATGCTTCACAAAGTTCTCACGCTGTGCTTTTCAGCTCCACCGGTCATTGGCATTTTTCTCTAAACTGGTTTATATTTTCTCTAACTAGAACTGTTAGCAATTCTTCTAACATTTTTTTCAAGGTTCTTGGCTTCCTTGCATTGGGTTAGAACATGCTTCTTTAGCTCAGAAGAGTTTGTTATTACCCACCTTCTGAAACCTACTTCTGTCTATTTATCAAACTTATTCTCTGTCCAGTTTTGTTCCCTTGCTATTGAGTAGCTGTGATCCTTTGGAGGAGAAGAGGTGTTCTGGTTTTTGAAATGTTCAGCCTTTTTGTGTTGATTTTTCCTTGTCTTTGTGGATTTAACTACGTTTGGTCTTTGATGCTGATGACATTCAGATGGGTTTTTTATGTGGACATCCTTTGCGTTGATGTTGATGCTATTCTTTTCTGTTTGTTAGTTTTCCTTCTAATAGGCCACTCTGCAGACTCTGCTGCAGGTCTGCTGGAGTTTGCTGGAGGTCCACTCCAGAACCTGTTTGCCTGGGTATCACCAGTGGAGGTTACAGAACAGCAAAGATTGCTGCCTATCCCTTCTTCTGGAGGCTTTATCCTGGGGGGGGGGGCACCCACCAAATGCCATCTGAAGGTCTTCTATATGAGGTGTCTCTCGACCCCTGCGAGAGGTGTCTCCCAGTCAGGTGTCACAGGGGTCAGGGACTCACTTGAGGAGGCAGTCTGTCCCTTAGCAGAGCTTGAGCACTGTGCTTTGAGATCCACTGCTCCCTTCAGCGCTGGCAGGCAAGAACGTTTAAGTCTGCTGAAAGTGCACCCAAACCCACCCCTTTCACAGGTGCTCTGTCCCAGGGAGATGGAAGTTTTATCTATAAGCCCCCGACTGAGGCTGCTGCCTGCCTTCCTTTCACAGATGCCCTGCCCAGAGAAGAGGAATATAAAGTGGCAGTCTAGCTACAGCAGCTTTGCGGAGCTCTGATGGGCTCCTCCCAGTTTGTAATTCCTAGAAGCTTTTTTTACACTGTGAGGGGGAAACCACCTACTCAACCCTCAGTAATGGCGGACGCTCCTCCCCCCACCAAGCTCCAGAATCCCAGGTCAACTTCAGACTTCAAACTGCGTGTGCTGGTGGCAAGAATTTCAAGCCAGTGTATCTTAGCTGTCTGGGCTTCGTGGGGGGTGGGTTCCACTGAGCTAGACCACTTGGCTCCCTGACTTTAGACCCTTTTTTAGGGGAGCGAACAGTTCTGTCTTGCTGGCGTTCCAGGTGCCACTGGGGTATGAACAAACTCCTGCCGCTAGCTCAGTGTCTTCCCAAATGCTGCCCAGTTTTGTGGTTGAAACCCAGGTCCTTGGTGGTGTAAGCACCTGAGGGAATCTCGTGGTCTGTGGATTATGAAGAGCATGGGAAAAGCATAGTATTTGGGCCAGAATGCACCGTTCTTCATGGTATAGTCCCTCACGAATTCCCTTGGCTAGGGAAGGGAGTTCCCCGACCCCTTGCACTTCCCAGGTGAGGCATCACCTTACCCTGTTTCTACTCACCCTCTGTGGGCTGCACCCACTGTCTAACCGGTTCCAGTGACATGAGCTGGGTACCTTAGGTGGAAATGCAGAAATCACTCGCCTTCTGCATTGATCTTTCTGAGAGCTGCAAATCAGAGCTCTTCCTATTCGGCCATCTCGCCAGCCACTCCACTTCTCCTTCTTATATTACATTCATTTCCTTGCTAATTTCATCCCCTTTTTTAGCTTCAACCGAGACTGGAGCTAAATGGTTACTAAATTTATGTCCACATCCCAGGCTGCTTCCCCAACACCAGACTTATATGTCAAAATACCTATCATATGTTTCACAGGCGCATCAAAACTTCTTCTGAAACTGAGTTCATCATTTCCCCTTTTCCTCAAATATAAACTTAGTCACCAACTTAGTCACCAAAGACAAAAACATGACTGTAATTCTTGATTCCTGCTTATCCCCTAATTCTTACATCCCATTTATCCTCAATTTATCTATTGATTTGACAAATTCTACCTGATAAGCTGTTTTGTTCCCAGCATTATGCTAGGTGCAGTCCCTACCACAGTGACTACTTTCATGAAGCTGTCATCCTAGGAGCAAGCCCAGTATTAAGCTATGATTTATACACTAAATTAATTGCATATTTAGCTGTGAATGATTTTTTTTTAAATACTAGACTTATATTTTTAGAGTAGCTGTAGGTTTGCCAAAACATTGAACAAAAAAAACAGAGTTTCTGTATACTCATTGTCTTGCCCCACAATCTCAGGTTTCCCTATTATTAACATCTTGCCTGATTGAGGTACATTTGTTACAATTGATGAATCAACATTGATACATTATTTTAACTTAAGCCCATAGTTAACATTATGGCTCATTCTTTGTATTGTACAGTTCTACCAGGCTTGCCAAGTACATAAAGCCATGTATCTACTATTACAATAATAGTACAGCACAGTTTTACTGCTCTAAAAATCCTGTGTTTCACCTATTCACCCCTCTTACAACCCGTGATGACCACTGCTGTTTTTACAGTCAGTATAGTTTTGCCTTTTCGAGAATGTCACATAATTGGAATCATATAGCATGTAACATTTTCAGACTGGGTTCTTTCACTTATCAACATGCATTTAAGATTTTTCCTTGCCTTTTTGTGGCTTAGTAGTTCATTTCTTTTCATTGTTGAATAATATTATCTTGTATGGATTTATTAGTTTGTTTACCCATTCACTTATTGAAAGGATATCTCTGTTGCTTCCAACTTTTGGCAGTTATGAATAAATCTATAATAAATATTCATATGTAGATTTTGTGTAGCCATAAGTCTTTAATTCATTTCAGTAAATATCTAGCAGTAGGATTGCTGGATCATATGATAAGACTATGTTTAGTTTTGTAAGAAACTGCCAAACTGTCTTCCACAGTGGCTGTGTCATTTTGCATTCCCACCAGGAATGAATGAAGGCTTCTGTTGCGCTACATTCTCAATAGCATTTGACATTGTCAGTATTGTGGACTTGAGTCATTCTGATATATGTCCAGTAGAATTTCATTATTGCTTTAATTTGTAATTCTCTATTGTTAATTAGATATTAACAATTCTAAATTCTAGAAATTAGAAGACTATTTTGCTGTAAGAACATGTAGCATAGAACCTTCCTTAGTCTGGAATCATGGAAGACTTCTCTGAAAAGGTGATATTTGAGTTTAAGGCTGAGGAGTAAATAGGAACTAATTAAATAATTTGAAGAGAGTCCTGGCAGTGGAGAGAGCATGTACAGAAGGACCTGAGGTAGTGAGAAGGGTAACATATTTGAGGCTCAAAAAACAAGGCCTGTGTGTGGTCGACACTTATGGAGCATAGGACAAGGTGACATGAGGCAAGGAAGGGACTATGTAGGCCAAAGGAATCATTTGAACTTTTTTCTAAGACTAATGTGAAGCTACTGAAGGGTTTTCATGAGGGGCATGACTTGATCAAATTTGAACTTTGGAAAGATCACTCAGTTTGCTGCATATCAAATCAGAGAATTAGGGAAACCTCAAGTAAGGAGACTTTTGAGATAAGTCAAGAAACGAAAGTTATAGCTTTAATTTGGTTCATAACAATGAAGATCATAGAAATGGACGCATACAGGGATTATTTAGCAAGTATAAGCAATATGTTTACATAAATACACTATATTGTAATTATTTTTTGACATGTCTCTCACCCTAGTAGACTGTGAGTATGTGAAGGTACTGGCCATGCCTCTTGCTTCTTTATCTATCCCCACTTCCACACACTGTCCCTATCCCATAGTAAGTGCACTGACAAGAAAAAAAAATCATTTTTCAAGGCAAAGTCACAAAAAGTTATAGAGAAAATATTTGAGAAATTTGAATATATCAATACTAAAATGAAATGAGGTAAACTGTATACCATATCCTTCTCAGACAGGACTTCTGAAGTGTCTTCACCTTTTCACATCCTTCCTCTCATTAGCCTCATGATTTCCCTCACTGCCCCAGTAGAGACAGGTGCTACCTCCAATGCTTTATAATTCCCACACCTAAAACTTCCCTCAGGGTCTGTGAAAACAATGTCATCCTGGAGTTTTTCCTAATTCGTTTTGAGCCAATTAATATTCACCACCTGTTCAGCTTACTAGGAGAACAAGGACCTGGATTTACATCCTACTGTGTCAAGTACCACTTCCTCTTGTTTGCCCTAAATGTACGTCAATTCACTCATTTCTAGCTTCCAAACAACTTGGATCACAAAGAGGAAGAGGCCTTAGAAGGCCACATTTTGGTGTGTATTTATTTTTATTGTCAATTCTACTGCACTCTGAATGTAATTATGTTAATAGGGAGTATGAGTGTCCAAATTAAATAACCCATGCTGTATTCTCAATTTACATTCCATAGGACACTGTACCTAAAATGGCCACGGAGGATAATATTATGCTGTGTGAGTGAAAGAGAGAGGGTGGGGGGAGAGAATATTAAATTATTAAAGTGTGTTGACATTAAAGTACTAGAACTGGAAAATGAATTATATTCCTGAATCTGTTATTATTAATTTACCCATTCATTTATGTAATCCACGCATATATTAAGATCTTCTAATATGCCAGGCACAGTACTAGGTTTTACAGGGTATACAATGTCCAATAATTTCCCTTCATCAGCATACCATGATTTTTCAGCCTCGAAAAGTATCTCAAAGGCTTAGAAAACATTATTCATTTATTCATTCTTTCATTTATTCTGTGGATGATCATTGAAAACCTATTGCATGCCAAGAAATATACTGGAAATAAATGATCATCAAAGTCGTCATATAATCCCTCTTCCAGGCCAGAAAGCTTACAGTTTTACATCTGGATGAGAATAGAAGGAATCAACTCATTTAGTAGAGGGGGAAGAGGTCCAGAAAAATTACATAATAATCAATGTTTCCATTGCATCTCCATGACCTACCACACCTTGAATTTTTCCTTTTCTCCTAACATAATTTTCCACCTTATAACCTACAGTATTGGGAGATTTCTGGGCTTATAGACTTCACTAACCTTAGCTGTTATAGGGAATGGATAATGCCAATCATGATTCTTTGCTAATAATCTTTGTACCTGAGTCTCCTGTACCACCTCCTGCTTATTCATGAGCTAAGCATAGTGCTGGATAGGAACTGATTCTCTGAGTTGAATATATGACACAACACTAACATTTTGCTAATGTTGCTAAAATGTTATAGCCTTTTTTGAAATCTGTTGTCTGTGGGATGGGGTTCCGTTGGCCCCAGAGATTGGAGCGCACCTTTTCACCATACATAACAAGGAATTTTTAAAATTGAAGGAGCAGGAAGTAGGAAGAGGGAATTATTATATTTGGTAGAAATTAATAAAATATAAAACATAAATACGCCATGGAGTTGATCAATAAGACCAAAAGCTGTTTACATGGTTTTAATGTTTGTCCCTGACCAAACCCATGTTGGAATTTGCTTGCCATTGTAATAGTATTAAGAGGCAGGACCTTTAAGGGGTTATTAGGCCATGAGGGCTCTGCCCTTATGAATGGATTAATTTCACTATTTGCAAGAGTAGATTTATTTAAAAGGACAAGTCCAGCCCCATTTTGGTTCTCTCTCTCTGATTCTCTCGATTTACCACATTTCACCAAGGGAAGACACAGCAAGAAGTCCCTCTTTAGATGTTGGCTCTCAATTTTGAACTTCCCTAGCCTGCAGAACTGTGAGCCAATATATTCCTGTTCATTATAAACTCCCCAGTCTGTGGTATTATGGCAGCACAAAACAAACTTAGCTTTTTTATAAACACATCAATAAAATAGACAAGCCTTTGACAAGAATGTTTGAATAATAAAAATAGAAGACACAGCTAAACAACTTTAAGAATAAAATGGTAGACATGACCAAAGTTACAAAGGGGATTAAAAATATATATTATTAGAGAACAGAACAGCAAGTCCAGAAATAGATTGATGTATATATGGGAATTTACTGCAAGTTGGCAGTTCAAATCAATGAAAAAACGATGGGCTATTTAAAAATGATGTTGAATTATTCTCGACATTGGCCTTGGGAAACAATTATGAGTAAGTCCTCATAAGAAGTTGCAGCAAAACTAAAAATCGACAAGTGGGGCCAAACTAAAGAGCTTCTGCACAGCAAGATAAACTATCAACAGAGTAAATAGACAAGAGCTTCTGCACAGCAAAAGAAACTATCAACAAAGTAAATAGATAACCTATAGAATGACAGAAAATATTCACAAACTATGCATACGGCAAAGGTATAATATCCAGAATGTACAAGGAACTTAAATAACTGAACAAGCAAAAATAAGTGACCCCATTAAAAATGGGTAAAAGAGATGAATGGACACTTTTCAAAAGAAAACATACATATGGCGAACAAGCATATGAAAAAAATCTCACTGTTATTGATCATTAGAGAAATGCAAATCAAAACCAGAGTGAGATATCATCTCACACCAGTCAGAATGGCTAGTGTTGAATTCAAAAAGCAGCAGAAGCTTGAGAGGCTGTAAAGAGAAGAGAATGCTTATATATTTTTGGTGAGAATGTAAATTAGTTCAGTAATTGTGGAAAGCAGTTCAGAGATTTCTCAAATAACTTATAAAAGAACTACAAGTGGGCGGAGCAAGATGGCCGAATAGGAACAGCTCCAGTCTTCAACTCCCAGCGCGAGCGACACAGAAGACCGGTGATTTCTGCATTTTCAACTGAGGTACTGGGGTCATCTCTCTAGGGAGTGCCGGACAATCGGTGCTGGTCAGCTGCTGCAGCTGACCAGCGTGAGCTGAAGCAGGCGAGGCATCGCCTCACCTGGAAGCGCAAGGGGGAAGGAAATCCCTTTTCCTAGCGAGGAGAACTGAGACACACAACCCTGGAAAATCGGGTAACTCCCACCCCAATACTGCGCTTTAAGGAAACAGGCACACCAGGAGAATATATCCCATACCTGGCCGGGAGGGTCCCACACCCACGGAGCCTCCCTCACTGCTAACACAGCCGTCTGGGGCGATCTATCCACAAGGCAGCAACGAGGCTGGGGGGGGGCGCCGCCATTTGCTGAGGCTTAAGTAGGTAAACAAAGACGCAGGGAAGCTCGAACTGGGTGGAGCTCACAGCAGCTCAAGGAAGCCTGCCTGTTTCTGTAGACTCTACCTCTGCGGACAGCGCACAGCTGCAGTCCATTAGGGGAAAGAGCAGGGCCATGGCAGACGCGAACGACTCTGTCTGACAGCTTTGGGGAGAGCCGTGGATCTCCTAACGCGGAGGTTGAGATCTGAGAACGGACAGACTGCCTGCTCAGGTGGGTCTCTGAACCCTGAGTAGCCTAGCTGGGAGACATCCCCCACTAGGGGCAGTCTGAACACCCCACACTCACAGGCTGGAGTCACCCCTGAGGAAAACTTCCAAAGAAAGAATCAGACAGGTACACTCGCTGTTCAGCAATATTCTATCTTCGGCAACCTCTGCTGCTGATACCCAGGCAAACAGGGTCTGGAGTGGACCTCAAGCAATCTCCAACAGACCAACAGACAGTCCTTCTGACTGTCAGAAGGAAAACTATCAAACAGGAAGGACACCTATACCAAAACCCCATCAGTACGTCACCATCATCAAAGACCAGAGACAGATAAAACCACAAAGATGGGGAAGAAGCAGGGAAGAAAAGCTGGAAATTCAAAAAATAAGAGCGCATCTCCTCCTGCAAAGGAGCGCAGCCCATTGCCAGCAACGGATCAAAGCTGGTCAGAGAATGACTTTGACGAGATGAGAGAAGAAGGCTTCAGTCCATCAAACCTCTCAGAGCTAAAGGAGGAATTACGTACCCAGCGCAAGAAAAAAAATCTTGAAAAAAAAGTGGAAGAATTGACAGCTAGACTAATTAATGCAGAGAAGATCATAAACGAAATGACAGAGATGAAAACCATGACACGAGAAATACGTGACAAATGCACAAGCTTCAGTAACGACCGATCAAACTGGAAGAAAGAGTATCAGCGATTGAGGATCAAATGAATGAAATGAAGCGAGAAGAGAAACCAAAAGAAAAAAGAAGAAAAAGAAATGAACAAAGCCTGCAAGAAGTATGGGATTATGTAAAAAGACCAAATCTACGTCTGATTGGGGTGCCTGAAAATGAGGGGGAAAATGGAACCAAGTTGGAAACACTCTTCAGGATATCATCCAGGAGAACTTCCCCAACCTAGTAGGGCAGGCCAACATTCAAATTCAGGAAATACAGAGAACGCCACAAAGATACTCCTCCAGAAGAGCAACTCCAAGACACATAATTGCCAGATTCACCAAAGTTGAAATGAAGGAAAAAATCTTAAGAGCAGCCAGAGAGAAAGGTCGGGTTACCCACAAAGGGAAGCCCATCAGAATAACAGCAGACCTCTCGGCAGAAACTCTACAAGCCAGAAGAGAGTGGGGGCCAATATTCAACGTTCTAAAGAAAAGAATTTCAACCCAGAATTTCATATCCAGCCAAACTAAGCTTCATCAGTGAAGGAGAAATAAAATCCTTTACAGATAAGCAAATGCTTAGAGATTTTGTCACCACCAGGCCTGCCTTACAAGAGACCCTGAAGGAAGCCCTAAACATGGAAAGGAACAACCGGTACCAGCCATTGCAAAACATGCCAAAAGTAAAGAACATCGAGGCTAGGAAGAAATTGCATCAACTAACGAGCAAAATACCAGTTAATATCATAATGAGAGGATCAAGTTCACACATAACAATATTAACCTTAAATGTCAATGGACTAAATGCTCCAATTAAAAGACAGACTGGCAAACTGGATAAAGAGTCAAGACCCATAATGGTTGAACTAGTTTACAATCCCACCAACAGTGTAAAAGTGTTCCTATTTCTCCACATCCTCTCCAACACCTGTTGTTTCCTGACTTCTTAATGATTGCCATTCTAACTGGTGTGAGATGGTATCTCATTGTAGTTTTGATTTGCATTTCTCTGATGGCGAGTGATGATGAGCATTTTTTCATGTGTCTGTTGGCTGTATGGATGTCTTCTTTTGAGAAATGCTGTTCATATCCTTTCCCCACTTTTGATGGGGTGTTTGTTTTTTTCTTGTATATTTGAAAGGATCTAGAACTAGATGTACCATATGACCCAGCATCCCACTACTGGGTATATACCCAAAGGATTATAAATTACTCTACTACAAAGACACATGCACACGTATGTTTATTGCGGCACTATTCACAATCGCAAAGACTTGGAATCAACCCAATGTCCATCTGTGACAGACTGGATTAAGAAAATGTGGCACATATACACCATGGAATACTATGCAGCCATAAAAAAGGATGAGTTTGCATCCTTTGTAGGGACATGGATGCAGCTGGAAACCATCATTCTTAGCAAACTATCACAAGAAGAGAAAACCAAACACCGCATGTTCTCACTCATAGGGGGAACTGAACAATGAGATCACTGGACTCGGGAAGGGGAACATCACACACTGGGGCCTATCATGGGGAGGGGGAGAGGAGGGAGGATTGCATTGGGGAGTTATACATGATATAAAAGTCATGCACATGTACCCTAGAACTTAAAGTATAATAAAAAAAAAATAATAAAAAAAATAAAAAAATAAAAAAAAAAAAAATTAAAAAAAAAAAAAAAAAAAAGAGTCAAGACCATCAGTCTGCTGTATTCAGGAGACCCTCTCACATGCAGAGACATACATAGGCTCAAAATAAAGGGATGGAGGAAGATCTACCAAGCAAATGGAGAACAAAAAAAAGCAGGGGTGCAATCCTAGTCTCTGATAAAACAGACTTTAAACCATCAAAGATCAAAGAGACAAAGAAGGCCATTACATAATGGTAAAGGGATCAATTCAACAGGAAGAGCTAACTCTCTAAATATCTATGCACCCAATACAGGAGCACCCAGATTCATAAAGCAAGTCCTTAGAGACCTACAAAGAGACTTAGACTCCCATACAATAATAATGGGAGACTTCAACACTCCACTGTCATATTAGACAGATCAACGAGACAGAAAGTTAACAAGGATATCCAGGAATTGAACTCATCTCTGCACCAAGGGCATAATAGATATCTATAGAACTCCCACCCCAAATCAACAGAATATACATTTCTCAGCACCACATCGCACTTATTCCAAAATTGACCACATAATTGGAAGTAAAGCACTCCTCAGCAAATGTAAAAGAACAGAATTATAACAAACTGTCTCTCAGACCACAGTGCAATCAAACTAGAACTCAGGACTAAGAAACTCAATCAAAACCGCTCAACTACATGGAAACTGAACAACCTGCTCCTGAATGACTACTGGGTACATAACGAAATGAAAGCAGAAATAAAGATGTTCTTCGAAACCAATGAGAACAAAGATACAACATACCAGAATATCTGGGACACATTTAAAGCAGTGTGTAGAGGGAAATTTATAGCACTAAATGCCCACAAGAGAAAGCAGGAGAGATCTAAAATGGACACTCTAACATCACAATTAAAAGAACTAGAGAGGCAAGAGCAAACACATTCAAAAGCTAGCAGAAGGCAAGAAATAACTAAGATCAGAGCAGAACTGAAGGAGATAGAGACACAAAAAACCCTCCAAAAAAATCAATGAATCCAGGAGTTGGTTTTTTGAAAAGATCAACAAAATTGACAGACCGCTAGCAAGACTAATAAAGAAGAAAAGAGAGGAATCAAATAGTCGCAATAAAAAATGATAAAGGGGATATCACCACCAACCCCACAGAAATACAAACAACCATCAGAGAATACTATAAATGCCTCTATGCAAATCAACTAGAAAATCTAGAAGAAATGGATAATTTCCTGGACACTTAACTCTCCCAAGACTAAACCAGGAAGAAGTTGAATCCCTGAATAGACCAATAGCAGGCTCTGAAATTGAGGCAACAATTAATAGCCTACCCACCAAAAAAAGTCCAGGACCAGATGGATTCACAGCTGAATTCGACCAGAGGTACAAGGAGGAGCTGGTACCATTCCTTCTGAAACTATTTCAATCAATAGAAAAAGAGGGAATCCTCCCCAACTCTTTTTATGAGGCCAACATCATCCTGATACCAAAGCCTGGGAGACACAACAAAAAAGAGAATTTTAGACCAATATCCCTGATGAACATCGATGCAAAAATTCTCAATAAAATACTGGCAAACCGGATTCAGCAGCACATCAAAAAGCTTATCCACCATGATCAAGTGGGCTTCATCCCTGGGATGCAAGGCTGGTTCAACATTCGCAAATCAATAAACGTAATCCAGCATAAACAGAACCAAAGACAAGAACCACATGATTATCTCAATAGATGCAGAAACGGCTTTTGACAAAATTCAACAGCCTTTATGCTAAAAACGCTCAATAAATTCGGTATTGATGGAACGTACCTCAAAATAATAAGAGCTATTTATGACAAACCCACAGCTAATATCATACTGAATGGGCAAAAACTGGAAAAATTCCCTTTGAAAACTGGCACAAGACAGGGATGCCCTCTCTCACCACTCCTATTCCATAGTGTTGGAAGTTCTGGCTAGGGCAATCAGGCAAGAGAAAGAAATCAAGGTATCCAGTTAGGAAAAGAGAAGTCAAATTGTCCCTGTTTGCAGATGACATGATTGTATATTTAGAAAACCCCATTGTCTCAGCCAAAATCTCCTTAAGCTGATAAGCAACTTCATCAAAGTCTCAGGATACAAAATTAATGTGCAAAATCACAAGCATTCTTATACACCAGTAACAGACAAGCAGAGAGCCAAATCAGGAATGAATTCCATTCACAATTGCTTCAAAGAGAATAAAATACCTAGGAATCCAGCTTACAAGGGATGTAAAGGACCTCTTCAAGGAGAAATACAACCACTGCTCAGTGAAATCAAAGAGGACACAAACAAATGGAAGAACATACCATGCTCATGGATAGGAAGAATCAATATCGTGAAAATGGCCATACTGCCCAAGGTTATTTATAGATTCAATGCCATCCCCATCAAGCTACCAATGAGTTTCTTCACAGAATTGGAAAAAACGGTTTAAAGTTCATATGGAACCAAAAAAGAGCCCGCATTGCCAAGACAATCCTAAGTCAAAAGGACAAAGCTGGAGGTGTCACGCTACCTGACTTCAAACTATACTACAAGGCTACAGTAACCAAAACAGCATGGTACTGGTACCACAACAGAGATATAGACCAATGGAACAGAACAGAGTCCTCAGAAATAATACCACACATCTACAGCCATCTGATCTTTGACTAACCTGAGAGAAACAAGAAATGGGGAAAGGATTCCCTATTTAATAAATGGTGCTGGGAAATTGGCTAGCCATAAGTAGAAAGCTGAAACTGGATCCTTTCCTTACCCCTTATACGAAAATTAATTCAAGATGGATCAGAGACTTAAATGTTAGACCTAATACCATAAAAACCCTAGAAGAAAATCTAGGTAGTACCATTCAGGACATAGGCATGGGCAAGGACTTCATGTCTAAAACACCAAAAGCAACGGCAGCAAAAGCCAAAATTGACACATGGGATCTAATTAAACTAAAGAGCTTTTGCACAGCAAAAGAAACTACCATCAGAGTGAACAGGCAACCTACAGAATGGGAGAAAATTTTTGCAACCTACTCATCTGACAAAGGGCTAATATCCAGAATCTACAAAGAACTCAAACAAATATACAAGAAAAAAACAAACAACCCCATCAAAAAGGGGCAAAGGATATGAACAGACATTTCTCAAAAGAAGACATCATACAGCCAACAGACACATGAAAAAATGCTCATCATCACTCGCCATCAGAGAAATGCAAATCAAAACACAATGAGATACCATCTCACACCAGTTAGAATGGCAATCATTAAGAAGTCAGGAAACAACAGGTGTTGGAGAGGATGTGGAGAAATAGGAACACTTTTACACTGTTGGTGGGATTGTAAACTAGTTCAACCATTATGGAAAACAGTATGGCGATTCCTCAAGGATCTAGAACTAGATGTACCATATGACCCAGCCATCCCACTACTGGGTATATACCCAAAGGATTATAAATTACTCTACTACAAAGACACATGCACACGTATGTTTATTGCGGCACTATTCACAATAGCAAAGACTTGGAATCAACCCAATGTCCATCTGGACAGACTGGATTAAGAAAATGTGGCACATATACACCATGGAATACTATGCAGCCATAAAAAAGGATGAGTTTGCGTCCTTTGTATGGACATGGATGCAGCTGGAATCCATCATTCTTAGCAAACTATCACAAGAAGAGAAAACCAAACACCGCATGTTCTCACTCATAGGTGGGAACTGAACAATGAGATCACTTGGACTCGGGAAGGGGAACATCACACACTGGGGCCTATCATGGGGGGAGGGGGGAGGAGGGAGGGATTGCATGGGGAGTTATACATGATATAAACGTCATGCACATGTACCCTAGAACTTAAAGTATAATAATAAAAAAAAAAAACTATAAAAACAATATGTGTGGCCGGGCGCGGTGGCTCAAGCCTGTAATCCCAGCACTTTGGGAGGCCGAGAAGGGCAGATCAGGAGGTCAGGAGATCGAGACCATCCTGGCTAACACGGTGAAACCCCGTCTCCACTAAAAAGAAATACAAAAAACTAGCCGGGCGAGGTGGCGGGCACCTGTAGTCCCAGCTACCCGGGAGGCTGAGGCAGGAGAATGGCGTGAACCCGGGAGGCGGAGCTTGCAGTGAGCTGAGATCCGGCCACTGCGCTCCAGTCTGGGCGACAGAGCGAGACTCCGTCTCAAAAAAAAAACAAAAACAAAAAACAATATGTGTATCTATCTTAATGTGACAAACTTTGTATATGTTTAATTGAAAATATTTCTCTCTTTGCTGCACCAAATCCATATTTTTTAACTTTCAAACTGGAGAAACTGCTGAACAAATGGCCTTAATTAACTCAATTGCACTGTAGTGGAGCTGATGAGTACTTAGCACTTTTAAATTCAAATGTCTCTCAGTATCTAATTTCATTCTCTAGGGAAAAGTGTTTATAGTCTGACGGCTGCATTATTAAGAGTTACTTGGTATTTCTGCAGTTATGCTTTGTAATCTGAGATCATTTTTTCTCAAAAACTTTTTACATAGAAAAAAATTTTAAGTTACAATATAATTTTTATACTTAGGACATGGGTCGTTAACTGACGTATCTTTTCATGTGCGTGAAAGCAGGCTTTGCTGAAATAATACATAAAGAGATATTCATGACAGCTACTAAGATATCACTGAAATAGTTTGTTGACTAAAACTGTTTGTTCCAGCAAAAAAAAAAAAAAAAAAAAAAAAAAAGAACTACAAGTTGGCTCAGCAATCCCATTACTAGGTATAGATCCAAAAGAAAATAAATGCTTCTAACAAAAAGACACATGCACTCACATGTTCACCACAGCACCGCTCACCATAGAAAAGACGTGGAATCAACTTAAGTGCCATAAATGGTGGATTGTATCAAGAATCTCTGGTACATATACACCATGGTATACTACACAGCCATGAGAATCAATGAAATCATCTCCTTTGCAGCAACATGGATACAGCTAGAGGCCATTACCCTAAAAAAATTAACAGAGGAACAGAAAACCCAGTACCACGTTTCTCACATATAAGTAGATGCTAAACAATGGATACTCATTGACATATTGATGGCAATAATACTCAGTACCTTGGTGTCGGATCATTTGTATCCAAAACCTCAGCATTGCACAATATAACCAGGTACCAAATCTGCAAATGTACTCCTGAATCTAAGATAAAAGTTGAAATTATTTTTAAAATGGTGAGATAATTGCCTATCTGTATTTGGAAGTGAACTCAATCTCTTCCTCATATCATTCACACAAATAAATGACAAATGGATTAACTTAAGAACGAAGACATAAAATGTTAAATTTCATTATATACTTTAAAAAATTGTGTGTGTTAAAGGACACTATAAGTCAAGATAAATGACAAGTGCCAGTTAACAAACTGGGAAAAATATCTACACATACATAAATTATGAATGTTCAGAATATATATAAACACATACATTCATATGCGTGTTTAACATATATGTGTATACATATATATCAATAAATCAATAAGATTTCAAACTGACAGCAAAAAGCAAATGAAATGAATACATACTTCACAGAAAAAGAAATGTGAAAGGCCGAAAAATATTTGAAATGTTGTCTACCTTATTAATACTAAGGATAATGAAGACTAAAATTAGATGCCAATTATTAGCCATGAGATATGCAAAATTCTTAGAAGCTTGGCAATACTTTCTTCTGAAAAGTGCTCATGTTCTTTCATGTTCTTTGCCCACTTTTTAGTGTTTTTTTTTTTTTTTTCTTACTCAATTGCTTGGGTTCTTTATACATTCTGGATATTAGACTTTTGTCAGATGCATAGTTTGCAAATATTTTCTCCCATTCTGTAGGTTGTCTGTTTACTTTGTTGATATTTTCTTTTGCTGTGCAGAAGCTCTTCATTTATTTGGTCCCATTTATCCATTTGTTGCTTGCTGCAATTGTTTTGGCATTTTCATAATGAAATCTTTCCCAGGGTCTATGTCCAGACGTGCTGGGAGGAAGAAAAGCTAAAATCTAGCTGGATGTCATGAGTCCTAGTTCTCTTTTTTTTTTTTTTTTTAATTATACTTTAAGTTCTAGGGTACATGTGCATAACGTGCAGGTTTGTTACATATGTATACTTATGCCATGTTGCTGTGCTGCACCCATCAACTCGTCAGCACCCATCAATTCATCATTTATATCATGTATAACTCCCCAATGCAATCCCTCCCTCCTCTCCCCTCCCCATGATAGGCCCCTGTGTGTGATGTTCCCCTTCCCGAGTCCAAGTGATCTCATTGTGCATATCCCACCTAGTGAGAGAACATGCGGTGTTTGGTTTTCTCTTCTTGTGATAGTTTGCTGAAGAATGATGGTTTCCAGCTGCATCCATGTCCCTACGAAGGACGCAAACTCATCCTTTTTTATGGCTGCATAGTATTCCATGGCGTATATATGCCACATTTTCTTAATCCAGTCTGTCACAGATGGACATTTGGGTTGATTCCAAGTCTTTGCTATTGTGAATAGTGCCGCAATAAACATACGTGTGCATGTGTCTTTGTAGTAGAATAATTTATAATCCTTTGGGTATATACCAGTAGTGGGATGGCTGGGTCATATGGTACATCTAGTTCTAGGTCCTTGAGGAATTGCCATACTGTTTTCCATAATGGTTGAACTAGTTTACAATCCCACCAACAGTGTAAAAGTGTTCCTATTTCTCCACATCCTCTCCAACACTGTTATTTCCTGACTTCTTAATGATTGCCATTCTAACTGCTGTGAGAAGGTATCTCATTGTGGTTTTGATTTGCATTTCTCTGATGGCCAGTGATGATGAGATTTTTTCATGTGTCTGTTGGCTGTATGGATGTCTTCTTTTGAGAAATGTCTGTTCATATCCTTTCCCCACTTTTTGATGGGGTTGTTTGTTTTTTTTTCTTGTATATTTGTTTGAGTTCTTTGTAGATTCTGGATATTAGCCCCTTGTCAGATGAGTAGGTTGCAAAAATTTTCTCCCATTTTGTAGATCGCCTGTTCACTCTGATGGTAGTTCTTTTGCTGTGCAAAAGCTCTTTTAATTAGATCCCATTTGTCAATTTTGGCTTTTGCTGCCGTTGCTTTTGGTGTTTCAGACATGAAGTCCTTGCCCATGCCTATGTCCTGAATGGTACTACCTAGATTTTCTTCTAGGGTTTTTATGGTATTAGGTCTAACATTGAAGTCTCTAATCCATCTTGAATAATCTTCGTATAAGGGGTAAGGAAGGGATCCAGTTTCAGCTTTCTACTTATGGCTAGCCAATTTTCCCAGCACCATTTATTAAATAGGAATCATTCCCCATTTCTTGTTTCTCTCAGGTTTGTCAAAGATTAGATGGCTGTAGATGTGTGGTATTATTTCTGAGGACTCTGTTCTGTTCCATGGTCTATATCTCTGTTTCGGTACCAGTACCATGCTGTTTTGGTTACTGTAGCCTTGTAGCATAGTTTGAAGTCAGGTAGCGTGACGCCTCCAGGTTTGTCCTTTTGACTTAGGATTGTTTTGGCAATGCGGGCTCTTTTTTGGTTCCATATGAACTTTAAAGCAGTTTTTTTTCCAATTCTGCGAAGAAAGTCATTGGTAGCTTGATGGGGATGGCATTGAATCTATAAATAACCTTGGGCAGTCTGGCCATTTTCACGATATTGATTCTTCCTATCCATGAGCATGGTATGTTCTTCCATTTCTTTGTGTCCTCTTTGATTTCACTGAGCAGTGGTTTGTAGTTCTCCTTGAAGAGGTCCTTTACATCCCTTGTAAGTTGGATTCCTAGGTATTTTATTCTCTTTGAAGCAATTGTGAATGGAAGTTCATTCCTGATATGACGCTCTGCTTGTCTGTTACTGGTGTATAAGAATGCTTGTGATTTTTGCACATCAATTTTATATCCTGAGACTTTGCTGAAGTTGCTTATCAGCTTAAGGAGATTTTGGGCTGAGACAATGGGGTTTTCTAAATATACAATCATGTCATCTGCAAACAGGGACAACTTGACTTCTTCTTTTCCTTACTGGATACCCTTGATTTCTTTCTCTTGCCTGATTGCCCTAGCCAGAACTTCCAACACTATGTGGAATAGGAGTGGTGAGAGAGGGCATCCTGTCTTGTGCCAGTTTTCAAAGGGAATTTTTCCAGTTTTTGCCCATTCAGTATGATATTAGCTGTGGGTTTGTCATAAATAGCTCTTATTATTTTGAGGTACGTTCCATCAATACCGAATTTATTGAGCGTTTTTAGCATAAAGGGCTGTTGAATTTTGTCAAAAGCCTTTTCTGCATCTATTGAGATAATCATGTGGTTCTTGTCTTTGGTTCTGTTATATGCTGGATTACGTTTATTGATTTGCAAATGTTGAACCAGCCTTGCATCCCAGGGATGAAGCCCACTTGATCATGCTGGATAAGCTTTTTGATGTGCTGCTGAATCCGGTTTGCCAGTATTTTATTGAGAATTTTTGCATCAATGTTCATCAGGGATATTGGTCTAAAATTCTCTTTTTTGTTGTGTCTCTGCCAGGCTTTGGTATCAGGATGATGTTGGCCTCATAAATGAGTGAGGGAGGATTCCCTCTTTTTCTATTGATTGAAATAGTTTCAGAAGGAATGGTACCATCTCCTCCTTGTACCTCTGGTAGAATTCAGCTGTGAATCCATCTGGTCCTGGACTTTTTTTGCTGGGTAGGCTATTAATTGTTGCCTCAATTTCAGAGCTTGCTATTGGTCTATTCAGGAATTCAACTTCTTCCTGGTTTAGTCTTGGAAGAGTGTAAGTGTCCAGGAAATTATCCATTTCTTCTAGATTTTCTAGTTGATTTGCATAGAGGCATTTATAGTATCCTCTGATGGTTGTTGTATTTCTCTGGGGTCAGTGGTGATATCCCCTTTATCATTTTTTATTGTGTCTATTTGATTCCTCTCTCTTTCTTCTTTATTAGTCTTGCTAGCGGTCTGTCAATTTTGTTGATCTTTTCAAGAAACCAACTCCTGGATTCATTGATTTTTTGGAGGGTTTTTTGTGTCTCTATCTCCTTCAGTTCTGCTCTGATCTTAGTTATTTCTTGCCTTCTGCTAGCTTTTGAATGTGTTTGCTCTTGCCTCTCTAGTTCTTTTAATTGTGATGTTAGAGTGTCAATTTTAAATCTTTCCTGCTTTCTCTTGTGGGCATTTAGTGCTATAAATTTCCCTCTACACACTGCTTTAAATGTGTCCAGAGATTCTGGTATGTTGTATCTTTGTTCTCATTGGTTTCAAAGAACATCTTTATTTCTGCTTTCATTTCGTTATGTACCCAGTAGTCATTCAGGAGCAGGTTGTTCAGTTTCCATGTATTTGAGTGGTTTTGATTGAGTTTCTTAGTCCTGAGTTTTAGTTTGATTGCACTGTGGTCTGAGAGACAGTTTGTTATAATTTCTCTTCTTGTACATTTGCTGAGGAGTGCTTTACTTCCAATTATGTGGTCAATTTTGGAATTATTGCGATGTTGTGCTGAGAAGAATGTATATTCTGTTGATTTGGGGTGGAGAGTTCTATAGATGTCTATTAGGTCCGCTTGGTGCAGAGATGAGTTCAATTCCTGGATATCCTTGTAACTTTCTGTCTCGTTGATCTGTCTAATGTTGACAGTGGAGTGTTGAAGTCTCCCATTATTATTGTGTGGGAGTCTAAGTCTCTTGTAGGTCTCTAAGGACTTGCTTTATAAATCTGGGTGCTCCTGTATTGGATGCATATATATTTAGGAGAGTTAGCTCTTCCTGTTGAATTGATCCCTTTACCATTATGTAATGGCCTTCTTTGTCTCTTTTGACCTTTGATGGTTTAAAGTCTGTTTTATCAGAGACTAGGATTGCAACCCCTGCTTTTTTCTGTTCTCCATTTCCTTGGTAGATCTTCCTCCATCCCTTTATTTTGTGCCTATGTATGTCTATGCATGTGAGATTGGTCTCCTGAATACAGCAGACTGATGGGTCTTGACTCTTGATCCAGTTTGCCAGTCTGTGTCTTTTAATTGGAGCATTTAGTCCATTTACATTTAAGGTTAATATTGTTATGTGTGAACTGATCCTGCCATTATGATATTAACTGGTTATTTTGTTCGTTAGTTTGAGGCAGTTTCCTCCTAGCCTCGATGGTCTTTACATTTTGGCATGTTTTTGCCACGGCTGGTACCAGTTTTTCCTTTCCATGTTTAGGGCTTCCTTCAGGGTCTCTTATAAGGCAGGCCTGGTGGTGACAAAATATCTAAGCATTTGCTTATCTGTAAAGGATTTTATTTCTCCTTCACTGATGAAGCTTAGTTTGGCTGGATATGAAATTCTGGGTTGAAAATTCTTTTCTTTAAGAACGTTGAATATTGGCCCCCACTCTCTTCTGGTTTGTAGAGTTTATGCTGAGAGATCTGCTGTTAGTCTGATGGGCTTCCCTTTGTGGGTAAACCGACCTTTCTCTCTGGCTGCCCTTAAGATTTTTTCCTTCATTTCAACTTTGGTGAATCTGGCAATTATGTGTCTGGAGTTGCTCTTCTGGAGGAGTATCTTTGTGGCGTTCTCTGTATTTCCTGAATTAGAATGTTGGCCTGCCCTACTAGGTTGGGGAAGTTCTCCTGGATGATATCCTGAAGAGTGTTTTCCAACTTGGTTCCATTTTCCCCTCACTTTCAGGCACCCAATCAGACGTAGATTTGGTCTTTTTACATAATCCCATACTTCTTGCAGGCTGTGTTCATTTCTTTTTCTTTTTTTTTTTGCTTTCTCTTTTCGCTTCATTTCATTCATTAGATCCTCAATCGCTGATACTCTTTCTTCCAGTTGATCGAGTCGGTTACTGAAACTTGTGCATTTGTCACGTATTTCTCGTGTCATGGTTTTCATCTCTGTCATTTCGTTTATGATATTCTCTGCATTAATTAATCTAGCTGTCAATTCTTCCACTCTTTTTTCAAGATTTTTAGTTTCTTTGCGCTGGGTACGTAATTCCTCCTTTAGCTCTGAGAAGTTTGATGGACTGAAGCCTTCTTCTCTCATCTCGTCAAAGTTATTCTCTGACCAGCTTTGATCCGTTGCTGGCGATGGGCTGCGCTGCTTTGCAGGGGGAGATGTGCTCTTATTTTTTGAATTTCCAGCTTTTCTGCCCTGCTTCTTCCCCATCTTTGTGGTTTTATCTGTCTCTGGTCTTTGATGATGGTGATGTACTGATGGGGTTTTGGTATAAGTTTTCTTCCTGTTTGATAGTTTTCCGTCTGACAGTCAGAAGGACTGTCTGTTGGTCTGTTGGAGATTGCTTGAGGTCCACTCCAGACCCTGTTTGCCTGGGTATCAGCAGCAGATGTTGCCGAAGATAGAATATTGCTGAACAACGATTGTACCTGTCTGATTCTTCCTTTGGAAGTTTCCTCTCAGGGGTGACTCCATCCTGTTAGGTGTGGGGTGTCAGACTGCCCCTAGTGGGGGATGTCTCCCAGCTAGGCTACTCAGGGTTCAGGGATCCACCTGAGCAGGCAGTCTGTCCGTTCTCAGATCTCAACCTTCGAGTTGGGAGATCCACGGCTCTCCCCAAAGCTGTCAGACAGAGTCTTTCGCCTCTGCACCAGCCACCGCTGCTTCCCCTATTGGACTTCAGCTGTGCGCTGTCCCCAGAGGTGGAGTCTACAGAGACAGGCAGGCTTCCTTGAGCTGCTGTGAGCTCCACCCAGTTCGAGCTTCCCAGCGTCTTTGTTTACCTACTTAAGCCTCAGCAATGGCGGGCGCCCCTCCCCCAGCCTCGCTGCTGCCTTGCGGATAGATCGCAGCAGACTGCTGTGTTAGCAGTGAGGGAGGCTCCGTGGGCGTGGGACCCTCCTGGCCAGGTGTGGGATATATTCTCCTGGTGTGCCTGTTTCCTTAAAGCGCAGTATTGGGGTGGGAGTTACCCGATTTTCCAGGTGTTGTGTTTCTCAGTTCCCCTGGTTAGGAAAATGAATTTCCTTCCCCCTTGCGCTTCCATTTGAGGCGATGCCTCGCCCTGCTTCAGCTCTCGCTGGTCAGGCTGCAGCAGCTGACCAGCACCGATTGTCCGGCACTCCCTAGTGAGATGACCCCAGTACCTCAGTTGAAAATGCAGAAATCACCGGTCTTCTGTGTCGCTCGCACGGGGAGTTGGAGACTGGAGCTGTTCCTATTTGATCATCTTGCTCCACCCCCCTGAGTCCTAGTTCTCTATACCATTGTAGGATGACTATAGTTAACAATAATACATAGTTTCAAACAACTAAAAGGGGATTATTAAAAATTCCCAACACAGAAAAAAATAAATGTTTGAGACTATGGATATGCTAATTACCCTTATGTAATTACCCTATACCTAATCAGTATGCATTGTGTGTATTGAAACTTCATTAGGTATGCCACGAATATGTATAATTATTTAAAAATTAAATTTTAAAAAATAACATTTTATAATTAAATCATTTGAATAAAAAAATAGTTTGACAATACTATGTATGGGGAGAGTCTGGGAAAGCAGATATTCTGATACACTGCTGGCAGGAGTGTGAATTACTATAGCTGTATTTTGTGGTACATTTGGGCAGTGTCTATTTTCTTGTATACTTTCAACTCTTTTTCATAGATTAAAGGGTACACATGAAGGTTTGTTACTGTGTATATTGTGTGACACTGAGGCTTAGGATCCCAATGATCCCATCACTTATAAATGGGAGTGAGATATCTATTAACATTTTGAATAATATTCTATATGACACAATGATCTCAGTTTTTAATATTGGCACTGGAGATAATAAATTTAAAATATTAACAATAAGTATATATGTGGATGTTCCTAACTATTATTACACTGTAATAATGAAAACAGTGGAGAAAATGTAATGCCCATAGAGAGGAAAATTGTTAAACTCATACCTTCATAATCTGGGTCATATGCAAAATGTGAAGATATTGTGCTGCATAGAAAGATATCCAAGACATTGTAAGGAGGTTAAAAATTTGAAGAATAGTATGTTCAGAATGTTGCCTTTTATGTAAAATTAATAAATACAACCTCACACATTGACCAAATTTATAGAGGTACATATGTAAGTGAGTATATGAGTATGTACGTATACAAAGAAAGGTCTGGAAGGATACTTGGCAAATTTATATACTTGTTAAGTGTAACAGTAGTTATTTCTGGAGTAGGGGTTGGGATTGGAGATGGTGGTCAAGGAGAATTTTATCTGGAGTGTTTGAATTTTCAATAATTCATATATTGCTCACATAAATGAAATGAATACATTTAGAAACAAGTGAATGTGTGAGGAAAGCCACCAGTGTTGCCAGAATGCCAAGGTCCTAGAGGCATATAAAATTGAACAAGGCCAAAGTCAGGAGCCAAGAAGATGACAGAAATGAAAAGGAGTATATAGTTTGAGTATCCTTATGCAAAATGCTTGGGACTAGTCTTGCAAATTTTTTTATCTCAGATTTTGAAATATTTGCATTACATTATACTTACTGGATCTCAAACCCAAAATCCTGAAATCCAAAATGTTCTAATAAGCATTTAGTGTTAGGTTGGTGCCCAAAAAGTTTCAGATTTGGGAGTGTGTTAGATATGGGACTTGGGAGGATCAACCTGTACTTTGTGCTTCAGTGCCATTTTTTGTTAATGGGGATGGGCATAGTACCGTGGGGCAAAATGCAAAGCATTGATGGGTCAGGCAAAACAGGAAGTTATGGAAGCTAGGCTGGATCGATGGGGACAGGGATAATTGAAGCTAGAGTGTGAAAGGTTTGAAGGCTTCTGTGTCCTAAATAGTGAATGTCTGGCATTGAGCAAAGAGGATGGCTTATTCCTGTTAAGTGGAAAGCTAGACAAAATGCCTTATTGGGATAATTTCCCACCTCATCATATGTCTGTATTGTGTTTTAGATTGCTGGAAGGTAGCTGGCAGATATGTCTAAAGAACCTGTTGGTAACTTTTTAGGTAATGAACAGCTAATAATAGTAGTGAGGCTAATGGTGGTGGTAGGTAGGCTCAGTGGTACAAAAAAGTAATGAATGGTAGAAACCATAGTTGTTGGACAACCATGTATTCTGGTTGGAGAATAATATAATTAGTATAGACAAATTACAGTGAAAAGGTGGATAGGTCATTCAACTTGTCTGCTGGAGATTTAACAGTGTAGATATTCTGTCTGGCCAAATGTCTTCATGTGTTAGGTAGTAAGGAAGTGAACCTAAAAATATAGTTGTAGGATACGCATTTACTAGAGCTGAGTTATAAGCTGGGAGCTGTATAAAGAGATCAAGAGACTGAGTAGATTTTATATATAGAATACTTTTTGATGAAGGACTCCAGTGGAAATGGGGGCATAATGCAAGAGACAAAGTATTCCACTTTCATGATTCTCTGCATCTGCCAAAACCCAAAGTCCATCATCATACTGCTGCAGGAGTTTTTAGGGGTTAGGAGTGGGTATAGTTATGATAGTTGAATTACTTAATTTAGTCCAAATGTAGGTGGCACAGACATTGAATGCAAAGCTTCCAGAAGTCTTCAGGCTGTATTGCAGATTTTTGAAGGAATTATAGTAGCATACTGGTTTGGCACTATGGTGGAGCCACAACATTTGAGAGAGGTTTTCCTTTTCTAGGATGTAGAGTGGACATTTGGGTAGTAGCTCTCTTTGTGTATCTATGCATTCTGGGGTGGTAGTCCATGAGTGATTCTATATCTGTTATATAGTATTGCCTTTTCTGAGTTACCAAAAACTACAAAGTTTTCTGCCTAGAGGGACTCTCAGGATAGGCTGAACTCTTATGCCCCTGATATTCTAGCCCAATGGATTGACTACTGGCAATTTTGACTGCCCAGTACATAAGTGATGTGGAATTTGAAGTGTTCCAATAATTACCCACACTCCAGTTTGCTTCAGTTACTCTCATTTATGGTGGTAGAACTGTACCATCATGGAGTGCCAAATTCCTGTGCGGTAATGCCACAAGCCATGTAAGCAAGCCTGATTCTAGTAGTTCCAGTTCTTACAGGGATAGTTGGCTTTATCAGGAACTAGCTTTCCTTAGAGTTGGGCAGAAATACAGTCCCTCTATGCTTGGATCCTCTTGTCACATGATATTATAAGACTAGATTGGAATAGGAGCAACTCCAGCCTCCAGCTCCCAGTGCGAGCAACACAGAGGATGGTGATTTCTGCATTTTCAACTGAGGTACCAGGTTCATCTCACTGGGGAGTGCCAGACAATAGGTGCTGGTCAGCTGCTGCAGCCCGACCAGCCAGAGCTGAAGCAGGGAGAGCCATCGCCTCACCTGGAAAGTGCAAGGGGGAAGGGAATCCCTTTTCCTAGTCAAGGGAAACTGAGACACACAACACCTGTAAAATCGGGTAACTCACACCCGAATACTGCACTTTACCAGGGTCTTAGCAAACGGCACATCAGGAGATTATATCCCACACCTGGATGGGAGGGTCCCATGCCCACAGAGCCTCCCTCGTTGCTAGCACAGCAGTCTGAGATCTAACTGCAAAGCAGCAGCGAGGCTGGGGGACAGGCGCCGCCATTGCTGAGGCTTAAGTAGGTAAAAAAGCCTTGGGAAGCTCTGACGGGGTGGAGCCTCCACCGCTCAAGGGGGCCTGCCTGTCTCTGTAGACTCCGTCTGGGGACAGGGCAGAGCTAAACAAAAAGCAGCAGAAACCTTGGCAGAGGTAAATGACCCTGTCTGACAGCTTTGAAGAGAGCAGTGGATCTCCCAGCGTGGAGGTTGAACTTTGAGAACGGACAGGCTGTCAGTTCAAGTGGGTCCATTGAATCAGACAGCAACACTCACTGTTGAGCAATAGTCAATCTTCTGCAGCCTCCACTGCTGATACCCAGGCAAACAGGGTCTAGAGTGGACCTCAAGCAATCTCCAACAGACCTAGAGCTGAGGGTCCTGACTGTTAGAAGGAAAACTAACAAACAAAAAGGACATCCACACAAAAATCCCATCAGTTCATCACCATCACCAAAGATCAAAGACAGATAAAACCACAAAGATGGGGAAAAAAGCAGGGCAGAAAAGCTAGAAATTCAAAAAATAAGAGCACATCTTCCCCTCCAAAGGAATGCAACTCATCGCCAGCAACGGATCAAAGCTGGACAGAGAATGACTTTGACGAGTTGAGAGAAGAAGGCTTCAGTCGATCAAACTTCTCAGAACTAAAGGAGGAACTATGTAACCAGCATAAAGAAACGAAAAATCTTGAAAAAAGAATGGAAGAATGAATAACTAGAATACTCAAGGCAGAGAAGGCCAAAAATGAAGTGACAGAGATAAAAACCATGCCATGAGAAATACGTGACAAATGCACAATCTTCAGGAACCAATTCGATCAACTGGAAGAAAGAGTATCAATGATTGAAGATCAAATGAATGAAACGAAGTGAGAAGAGAAGTCTAGAGAAAAAAAAGATGAAAAAGAAATGAACAAAGTCTCCAAGAAATATGGGAGTATGTGAAAAGACCAAATCTATGTCTGATTGGTGTGCCAGAAAGTGAGGGGGAAAATGGAACCAAGATGGAAAACACTCTTCAGGGTATCATCCAGGAGAACTCCCAACCTAGTAAGGCAGGACAACATTCAAATTCAGGAAATACAGACAATGCCACAAAGATACTCCGCGAGAAGAGCAACTCCAAGACACATAATTGTCAGATTCACCAAAGTTGAAATGAAGGAAAAAATGTTAAGGGCAGCCAGAGAGAAAGGTCGGGTTACCCACAAAGAGAAGCCCATCAGACTAACAGCAGATCTCTCGGAGTGGGAGCCAATATTCAACATTCTTTATTATTATTATTATTATTATTATAGTTTAAGTTCTAGGGTACATGTGCATACGTGCAGGTTTGTTACATATGTATACATGTGCCATGTTGGTGTGCTGCACCATAAACTTGTCACACCATCAACTCGTCATTTACATCAGGTATAACTCCCAATGCAATCCCTCCCCACTTCCCTCTCCCCGTGATAGGCCCCGATGTGTGATGTTCCCTTCCCGAGTCCAAGGGATCTCATTGTTCAGTTCCCACCTATGAGTGAGAACATGCGGTGTTTGGTTTTCTGTTCTTGCGATAGTTTGCTAAGAATGATGGTTTCCAGCTGCATCCATGTCCCTACAAAGGACACAAACTCATCCTTTTGTATGGCTGCATAGTATTCCATGGTGTATATGTGCCACATTTTCTTAATCCAGTCTGTCACAGATGGACATTTGGGTTGATTCCAAGTCTTTGCTATTGTGAATAGTGCCGCAATAAACATACATATGCATGTGTCTTTATAGCAGCACGATTTATAATCCTTTGGGTATATATCCAGTAATGGGATGGCTGGGTCATATGGTACTTCTAGTTCTAGATCCTGGAGGAATCGCCATACTGTTTTCCATAATGGTTGAACTAGTTTACATTCTCACCAACAGTGTAAAAGTGTTCCTAATTCTCCACATCCTCTCCAACACCTGTTGTTTTCTGACTTTTTAATGATCGCCATTCTAACTGGTGTGATATGGTATCTCATTGTGGTTTCATTTGCATTTCTCTGATGGCCAGTGATGATGAGCATTTTTTCATGTGTCTGTTGCCTGTATGAACGTCTTCTTTTGAGAAATATCTGTTCATATCCTTTGCCCACTTTTTGATGGAGTTGTTGGCTTTTTTCCTTGTAAATTTTTTTGAGTTCTTTGTAGGTTCTGGATAATAGCCCTTTGTCATCTGAGTAGAATGCAAAAATTTTCTCCCATTCTGTAGGTTGTCTGTTCACTCTGATGGTAGCTTCTTTTGCTGTGCAGAAGCTCTTTAGTATAATTAGATCCCATTTGTCAATTTTGGCTTTTGCTGCCGTTGCTTTTGCTGTTTTAGACATGAATTCCTTGCCCAAGCCTATGTCCTGAAGAGTATTGCCTAGGTTTTCTTCTAGGGTTTTTATGGTATTAGGTCTAACATTTAAGTCTCTAATCCATGCTGAATTAATTTTCATATAAGGAGTAAGGAAAGGATCCAGGTTCAGCTTTCTACTTGTGGCTAGCCAATTTTCTCAGCACCATTTATTAAATAGGGAATCCTTTCCCCATTTCTTGTTTTTCTCAGGTTTATCAAAGATCAGATGGCTGTAGATGTGTGGTATTATTTCTGAGGACTCTGTTCTATTCCATTGGTCTATATCTCTGTTTTGGTGCCAGTACCATGCTGTTTTGGTTACTGTAGCCTTGTAGTATAGTTTGAAGTCAGGTATCATTATGCCTCCAGCTTTGTTCTTTTGACTTAGGATTGTCTTGGCAATGCGGGCTCTTTATGTTTCTATATGAACTTTAAAGCAGTTTTTTCCAATCCTGTGAAGAAACTCACTGGTAGCTTGATGGGGATGGCATTGAATCTGTAAATTACCTTGGGCAGTATAGCCATTTTCACAATATTGATTCTTCCTATCCATTAGCATGGTATGTTCTTCCATTTGTTTGTGTCCTCTTTTATTTCACTGAGCAGTGGTTTGTAGTTCGCCTCAAAGAAGTCCTTTACATGCCTTGTAAGTTGGATTCCTAGGTATTTTATTCTCTTTGAAGCAATTGTGAATGGAAGTTCATTCATGATTTGGCCCTCTGTTTGTCTGTTACTGGTGTATAAGAATGCTTGTGATTTTTGCACATTCATTTTGTATCCTGAGACTTTGCTGAAGTTTCTTATCAGTTTAAGGAGATTTGGGCTCAGACAATGGGGTTTTATAAATATACAATCATGTCATCTGCAAACAGGGACAATTTGACTTCTTCTTTTCCTAACTGAATACCCTTGATTTCTTTCTCTTGCCTGATTGCCCTAACCAGAACTTCCAACACTATGTGGAATAGGAGTGGTGAGAGAGGGCATCCCTGTCCTGTGCGAGTTTTCAAAGGGAATTTTTCCACTGTTTGCCCATTCGGTATGATATTGGCTGTGGGTTTGTCATAAACAGCTCTTATTATTTTGAGATACGTTCCATCAATACCGAATTTATTGAGCATTTTTAGCATGAAGGGCTGTTGAATTTTGTCAAAAGCCTTTTCTGCATTTATTGACATAATCATGTGGTTTTTGTCTTTGGTTCTGTTTATATGCTGGAATACGTATATTGATTTGCATATGTTGAACCAGCCTTGCATCCCAGGGATGAAGTCCACTTGATCATGGTGGATAAGCTTTTGATGTGCTGCTGGATCCAGTTTGCCAGTATTTTATTGAGGATTTTTGCATCAATGTTCATCAGAGATATTGGTCTAAAATTCTCTTTTTTTGTTGTGTCTCTGCCAGGCTTTGGTATCAGGATAATATGGCCTCATAAAATGAGTTAGTGAGGATTCCCTCTTTTTCTGTTGATTGGAATAGTTTCAGAAGGAGTGGTACCAGCTCCTCCTTGTACCTCTGATAGAATTCAGCTGTGAATCCATCTGGTCCTGGACTTTTTTTGATGGGTAGGCTATTAATTGTTGCCTCAATTTCAGAGCCTACTATTGGTCTATTTTGGCATTCAGCTTCTTCCCTGTTTAGTCTTGGGAGAGTGAAAGTGTCCAGGAAATTATCCATTTCTTCAAGATTTTCTAGTTGATTTTCATAGAGGTGTTTCTAGTATTCTCTGATGGCAGTTTGTATTTCTGTGGGGTCGCTGGTAATATCCCCTTTATAATTTTTTATTGCATGTATTTGCTTCTTCTCTCTTTTCTTCTTTATTAGTCTTGCTTGTGGTCTATCAATTTTGTTGATCTATTCGAAAAACCAACTCCTAGATTCATTGTTTCTTTGGAGATTTTTGTGTCTCTATCTCCTTCAGTTCTGCTCTGATCTTAGTTATTTCTTGCCTTCTGCTAGCTTTTGGATGTGTTTACTCTTGCTTCTCTAGTTTTTTTAATTGTGTTGTTATAGTGTCAATTTTAGATCTTTCCAGCTTTCTCTTGTGGGCATTTAGTGCTATACATTTCCCTCTACACACTGCTTTAAATGTGTCCCAGAGATTCTCTTATGTTGTATCTTTGTTCTCATTGGTTTCAAAGAACATCTTGATTTCTGCTTCATTTTGTTATGTACCCAGTAGTCATTCAGGAGCAGGTTGTTCAGTTTCCATGTAGTTGAGCGGTTTTGATTGAGTTTCTTAGTCCTGAGTTCCAGTTTGATTGCACTGTGGTCTGAGAGACAGTTTGTTACAATTTCTGTTCTTGTATATTTGCTGAGGAGTGCTTTACTTCCAATTATGTGGTCAATTTTGGAATAAATGTGATGTGGTGCTGAGAAGAATGTATATTCTGTTGATTTGGGGTGGAGAGTTCTGTAGATGTCTATTAGGTCTGCTTGCTGCAGAGATGAGTTCAATTCCTGGATATCCTTGTTAACTTTGTCTCATTGATCTGTCTAATGTTGACAGTGAGGTGTTGAAACCTCCCATTATTATTGTATTGGAGTGTTAGTCTCTTTGTAAGTCTCTAAGGACTTCCTTTATGAATCTGCATGTTCCTGTATTGGATGCATATATATTTAGGAGAGTTAGCTCTTCCTGTTGAATTGATCCCTTTACCATTATGTAATGGCCTTCTGTTTCTTTTGATCTTTGATGGTTTAAAGTCTGTTTTATCAGAGACTAGGATTGCAACCCCTGCTTTTTTTTGTTCTCCACTTGCTTAGTAGATCTTCCTCCATCCCTTTATTTTGAGCCTATGTATGTCTCTGCATGTGAGATGGATCTCCTGAATACAGCAGACTGATGGGTCTTGACTCTTTATCCAGTTTGCCAGTCTGTGTCTTTTAATTGGAGCATTTAGTCCATTTACATTTAAGGTTAATATTGTTCTGTGTGAACTTGATCCTGCCATTATGATATTAACTGTTTATTTTTCTTGTTAGTTGATGCAGTTTCTTCCTAGCATCGATGGTCTTTACATTTTGGCATGTTTTTGCAATGGCTGGTACCAGTTGTTCCTTTCCATGTATAGTGCTTCCTTCAGGGTCTCTTGTAAGACAGGCCTGGTGGTGACAAAATCTCTAAGCATTTGCTTATCTGTAACGGATTTTATTTCTCCTTCACTTATGAAACTTAGTTTGGCTGGATATGAAATTCTGGTTGAAAATTCTTTTATTTAAGAATGTTGAATATTGGCTCCCACTCTCTTCTGGCTTGGAGAGTTTCTGCTGAGAGATCTGCTTTTAGTCTGATGGGCTTCCCTTTGTGGGTAACCGACCTTTCTCTCTGGCTGCCCTGAAGATTTTTTCCTTCATTTCAATTTTGGTGAATCTGGCAATTATGTGTCTTGGAGTTGCTCTTCTGGAGGAGTATCTTTGTGGCATTCTCTGTATCTCCTGAACTTGAATGTTGGCCTGCCCTACTAGGTTGGGGAAGTTCTCCTGGATGATATCCTGAAGAGTGTTTTCCACCTTGGTTCCATTTTCTCCCTCACTTTTAGGCACCCCAATCAGACGTAGATTTGGTCTTTTTACATAATCCCATACTTCTTGCAGGCTTTGTTCATTTCTTTTTCTTCTTTTTTCTTTTGGTTTCTCTTCTCGCTTCATTTCATTCATTTGATCCTCAATCGCTGATACTCTTTCTTCCAGTTGATCGAGTCGGTTACTGAAGCTTGTGCATTTGTCACGTATTTCTCGTGTCATGGTTTTCATCTCTGTCAGTTCGTTTATGGCCTTCTCTGCATTAATTATTCTGGTTACCAATTCTTCCACTCTATTTTCAAGATTTTTAGTTTCTTTGTGCTGGGTACGTAATTCCTCCTTTAGCTCTGAGAAGTTTGATGGACTGAAGCCTTCTTCTCTCAACTCGTCAAAGTCATTCTCTGTCCAGCTTTGATCCGTTGCTGGCGATGAGCTGCGTTCCTTTGTGGGGGGAGATGCACTCTTATTTTTTGAATTTCCAGCTTTTCTGCCCTGCTTTTTCCCCATCTTGGTGGTTTTATCTGTCTCTGGTCTTTGATGATGGTGATGTACTGATGGGATTTTGGTGTAGGTGTCCTTCCTCTTTGATAGTTTTCCTTCTGACAGTCAGGACCCTCAGCTGTAGGTCTGTTGGAGATTGCTTGAGGTCCACTCCAGACCCTGTTTGACTGGGTGTCAGCAGCAGAGGCTGCAGAAGATAGAATACTGCTGAACAGTGCGTGTACCTGTCTGATTCTTACTTTGGAAGCTTCCTCTCAGGGGTGTACTCCACTGTGTGAGGTGTGGGGTGTCGGTCTGCCCCTAGTGGAAGATGTCTCCCAGTTTGGCTACTCAGGGGTCAGGGACCCACTTGAGCAGGCAGTCTGTTCGTTCTCAGATCTCAACTTCCATGTTGGGAGATCCACTGCTCTCTTCAAAACTATCAGACAGAGTCATTTGCATCTGCAGAGGATTCTGCTGCTTTGTTGTTTTTGTTGTTGTTATTGTTTAGCTGTGCCTTGTCCCCAGAGGTGGAGTCTACAGAGACTGTCAGGCCTCCTTGAGCTGCTGTGAGCTTCTCCCAGTTCTATCTTCCCAGGACTTTGTTTACCTACTTAAGCCTCAGCAATGGCGGGCGCCCCTCCCCCAGCCTTGCTGCTGCCTTGCAGTTAGATCACAGAATGCTGTGCTAGCAATAAGGAAGGCTCCGTGGGCGTGGGACTCTCCTGGCCAGGTGTGGGATATAATCTCCTGGTGTTCCCGTTTGCTTAAAGCGCAGTATTGGGGTGGGAGTAATCCGATTTTCCAGGTGTTGTGTGTCTCAGTTCCCCTGGCTAGGAAAAAGGATTCCCTTCCCCCTTGCACTTCCCAGGTGAGATGATGCCTCGCCCTGCTTCAGCTCTCCCTGGTATGGCTGCAACAGCTGACCAGCACTGATAGTCCATCACTCCCTAGTGAGATAAACCCAGTACCTCAGTTGAAAATACAGAAATCACCTGTCTTCTGTGTCGCTCGCCCTGGGAGCTGGAGACTAGAGCTGTTCTTATTTAGCCATCTTGCTCCGCCCCTCAACATTCTTTTTTTTTTTTTTTTTTTTTTTCAAAATAATGCTTTTTATTAGTTAAATTATTATTTTTTCATTATCATTATACTTTAACTTCTGGGATACATGTGCAGAACGTGCAGGTTTGTTACATAGCTATACATGTGCCATGGTGGTTTGCTGCACCCGTCAACCCATCATCTACATTAGGTATTTCTCCTAATGCTATCCCTCCCCTAGCCCCCCATTCCATGACAGGCCCCAGTGTGTGAAGTTCCCCTCCCTGTGTCCATGTGTTCCCTTTGTTCAACTCCCACATATGAGTGAGAACACATGGTGTTTGGTTTCTGTTCCTCTATTAGTTTGCTGAGAATGATGGTTTCCAGCTTCATCCATGTCCCTGCAAAGGACATGAATTCATTCTTTTTTATGGCTGCATAGTATTCCCATGGTGTATATGTGCACATTTTCTTTTTTTTTTTTTTAAATAAAGTGTATTATATATTTTATTTTGATTTGTTGTGTGCTATATAGCCTTTTTTTTTCTTTTTTTTTCTTTTTTTTTTTTTTTTTTAAACCCAGAATTTCATATCCAGCCAACCTAAGTTTCATAAGTGAAGGAGAAATAAAATCCTTTACAGACAAGCAAAGGCTTAAAGATTTTGTCACCACCAGGCCTGACCTACGAGAGATCCTGAAGGAAGCACTATACATGGAAAGGAACAACTGGTACCAGCCATTGCAAAAACATGCCAAAATGTAAAGACCATCGAAACTAGGGGGAAACTGCAACAACTAACAAGCCAAATAACCAGTTAATATCATAATGGCAGGATCAAGTTCACACAGAACAACATTAACCTTAAATGTAAATGGACTAAATGCTCCAATTAAAAGACACAGACTGGCAAACTGGATAAAGCATCAAGACCCATCAGTGTGCTGTATTCAGGAGATCCATTTCACACACAGAGACACACACAGGCTCAAAATAAAGGGATGGAGGAAGATCTACCAAGCAAATGGAGAACAAAAAAAAGCAGTGGTTGTAATCCTAGTCTCTGATAAAACAGACTTTAAACCATCAAAGATCAAAAGAGACAAAGAAAGCCACTACATAACGGTAAAGGTATAAATTAAATAGGAAGACCTAACTATCCTACATACGCCACCAATACAGGGGCACTCGGATTCATAAAGCAAGTCCTTAGAGACTTACAAAGTGACTTTGTCTCCCATACAATAATAATGGGAGACTTCAACACCCTACTGTCAACATTAGACAGATCAACGACACAGAAAGTTAACAAGGATATACAGGAATTGAACTCACCTTTGCACCAAGCAGACCTAATAGACGTTTACAGAACTCTCCACCCAAATCAACAGAATATAAATTCTTCTCAAAACCACATAGTTGGAAGTAAAGCACTCCTCAGCAAATGTACAAGAACACAAATTATAACAAACTGTCTCTCAGACCACAGTGCAATCAAACTAGAACTCAGGACTAAGAAACTCAATTGAAACCGCACAACTACATGGAAACTGAACAACCTGCTCTTGAATGACTACTGGGTAAATAACAAAATGAAGGCAGAAATCAAGATGTTCTTTGAAACCAATGAGAACAAAGATACAACATACCAGAATCTCTGGGACACATTTAAAGCAGTGTGTAGAGGGAAATTTATAGCACTAAATGCCCACAAGAGAAAGCAGGAAAGATCTAAAATTGGCACTCTAACATCACAATTAAAAGAACTAGAGAAGCAAGTGCAAACACATCTAAAAGCTAGCAGAAGGCAAGAAATAACTAAGATCAGAGCAGAACTGAAGGAGATAGAGACACAAAAAGCCTGCAAAAAATCAATGAATCCAGGAGCTTGTTTTTTGAAAAGATCAACAAAATTGAAAGACTGCTAGCAAGACTAATAAAGAAGAAAAGGAGAAGAATCAAATAGACACAATGAAAAAGGATAAGGGGGATATCACCACCGACCCCACAGAAATACAAATTACCATCAGAGAATACTATAAACACTTCTACACAAATAAACTAGAAAACCTAGAAGAAATGGATAATTTCCTGGACACTTACACTCTCCCAAGACTAAACCAGGGAGAAGTTGAATGTCTGAATAGACCAATAGCAGGCTCTGAAATTGAGGCAATAATTAATGGCCTACCAACCAAAAAAGTCCAGAACCAGACGGACTCACAGCCGAATTCTTCCAGAGGTACAAGGAGGAGCTGGTATCATTCCTACTGAAACTATTTCAATCAATAGAAAAAGAGGGAATCCTCCATAACTCATTTTATGAGGCCAACATCATCCTGATCCCAAAACTTGGCAGAGACACAACAAAAAAAGAGAATTTTAGATCAATATCCCTGATGAACATCGATGCAAAAATCCTCAATAAAATACTTGCAAACCGAATTCAGCAATACATCAAAAAGTTTATCCACCAAGATCAAGTGGACCTCATTCCTGGGATACAAGCCTGTTTCAACATAAGGAAATCAATAAACGTAATCCAGCATATAAACAGAACCAAAAACAAAAAACATATGATTATCTCAATAGATGCAGAAAAGGCCTTTGACAAAATTCAACAGCCCTTCATGCTAAAAATGCTCAATAAATTCGGTATTGATGGAACGTATCTCAAAATAATAAGAGCTATTTATGACAAACCCACAGCCCATATCATACCGAATGGGCAAAAACTGGAAAAATTTCCTTTGAAATCTGGCACAAGACAGGGATGCCCTCTCTCACCACTCCTATTCCACATAGTGTTGGAAGTTCTGGCTAGGGCAATCAAGCAAGTGAAAGAGATAAAATGCATTCAGTTAGGAAAAGAAGAAGTCAAAGTGTCCCTGTTTGCAGATGACATGATTGTATATTTAGAAAACCCCATTGTCTCAGACCAAAATCTCCTTAAGCTGATAATTAATTTCAGCAAAGTCTCAGGATACAAAATGAATGTGCAAAAATCACAAGCATTCTTATACACCAGTAACAGACAAACAGAGAGCCAAATCAGGAGTGAATTTCCATTCACAATTGCTTCAAAGCTAATAAAATACCTAGGAATCTAACTTACAAGGGATGTCAAGGACCTCTTCAAGGAGAACTACAAACCACTGCTCAGTGAAATAAAAGAAGACACAAACAAATGGAAGAACATATCATGCTCATGGATAAGAAGAATCAATATCGTGAAAATGGCCATACTGCCCAAGGTCATTTATAGATTCAATGCCATTCCCATCAAGCTACCAATGAGTTTCTTCACAGAATTGGAAAAAACTGCTTTAAAGTTCATATAGAACCAAAAAAGAGCCCACATTGCCAAGACAATCCTAAGTCAAAAGAACAAAGCTGGAGGCATAATGATAACTGACTTCAAACTATACTACAAGGCTACAGTAACCAAAACAGCATGGTACTTGTACCAAAACAGACATATAGACCAATGGAAGAGAACAGAGCCCTCAGAAACAATACCACACATCTACAGCCATCTGGTCTTTGACAAATCTGAGAAAAACAAGAAATGGGGAAAGGATTCCCTATTTAATAAATGGTGCTGAGAAAATTGGCTGGCCATAAGTAGAAAGCTGAAACTGGATCCTTTCCTGACTCCTTGTATGAAAATTAATTCAAGACGGATTAGATACTTAAATGTTAGACCGAATGCCATAAAAACCCTAGAAGAAAGCCCAGGTAATACCATTCAGGACATAGGCATGGGTAAGAACTTCACGATAAAACACCAAAAGCGATGGCAACAAAAGCCAAAAATGACAAATGGGATCTAATTATACTAAAGAGCTTCTGCATAGCAAAAGAAGCTACCATCAGAGTGAACAGGCAACCTACAGAATGGGAGAAAATTTTTGCAATCTACTCATCTGACAAAGGGCTAATATCCAAACCTACAAAGAACTCAAAAAAATTTACAAGAAAAATACAAACAACCCCATCAAAAAGTGGGTAAAGTATATGAACAGACTTCTCAAAGACGACATTCATACAGCCAACAGACACATGAAAAAATTATCTTCATCACTGGCCATCAGAGAAATGCAAATCAAAACCACAATGAGATACCATCTCACACCACTTAGAATTGCAATCGTTAAAAAGTCAGGAAACAACAATTGCTGGACACGATGTGGGGAAATAGGAACATTTTTACACTGCTGATGGGATTGTAAACTAGTTCAACCATTGTGGAAAACAGTATGGCGATTCCTCCAGGATCTAGAACTAGAAATACCATATGACCCAGCCATTGCATTACAAGGTATATACCCAAAGGATTATAAATCATGCTGCTATGAAGACACATGCACTTGCATGTTTATTGCGGCACTATTCACAATAGCAAAGACTTGGAATCAACCCAAATGTCCATCAGTGACAGACTGGATTAAGAAAATGTGGCACATATACACCATGGAATACTATGCAGCCATAAAAAAAGCATGAGTTGGTGTCCTTTGTAGGGACATGGATGCAGCTGGAAACCATCATTCTCAGCAAACTTTCGCAAGAACAGAAAACCAAACACCGCATGTTCTCACTCATAGGTGGGAAATGAGCAATGAGTGTACTTGGACTTGGGAAGGGAAACATCACACACCAGGGCCTCTTATGGGGAGTGGGTAGGTGGGAAGGATGGCATTGGGTGTTATACCTGATGTAAATGACGAGTTCATGGGTGCTGACAAGTTCATGAGTGCAGCACACCAACATGGCACATGTATACATATGTAACAAACCTGTACGTTTTGCACATGTACCCTAGACCTTAAAGTATAATTTAAAAAAAGAGACTAGATTGTGCAGGAATATTACAGGATAAGTACAATCAGATAGCATTTTCACTCCTAGAATGCCACAGTTATAATTTTATTAAGTAGATTGCTTATTGATGTAGTCACAGTGAAATATAGGGGCAGAATCGTAGGTTACCCATATGAATTATTAGACTTCTTTCATCTCCTTGGAATTCTCTTAATCTAGGACTTCTGATACCTTGTATGTAACATGGGGATGATGGTAAAATGCTGAATGGATAAAATGTAGTAGATCTCAAAACCCAAAGTTCTGAAATCCGACATGTTCCAATGAGCATTTAGTTTTATCTTGGTACCCAGAAAGTTTCAGATTTGGGACCATGTTAGATGCTCCGTGTTCTTCCCTTACTTTGCATTCAGGTAGAACTCTGATTTGGAAGCAGTTTGGAGTTGCAATGAGTAATATCTGGATTCTCTTCACCAAGGTTTAGCTAAAAAACAAAAACAACCAAACAAAAATCTTAATCTGATGTACCTGAGTCAATCATATTGTGTACCTAGAGTTGGGGATTGCCCACCCACCCTTCTAATCGGCCTCAACACATCCATTGAGAATCTTGTTTGCCAACTCCTCTTGATTAGTGGTAGAATATTGGAGTCTCTATATAGAAGGATTCTTAGGTTGTGTCATTTGAGCTGGACAGGCCAACACAGTCAGTTACTGATGTCTGTCATGGGCACAGGAAGTAGAGACATACATGCCATATACTTACCATATTTTCCTAAGAGAATGTAGAAGAGAAGAAAGCAGGAGTTCCCTATCATTTCTCTAATGCTTGCCCTCTAACTATTTACTTATAGTCTGAAAACCCACCTTTTATTTGTTTTGAACTGTCAGTGTATATTTTTATCTTAGCTGCTTTTCACATCCTCTACTCTTTTTATGCACCTCTGATTTTTTCCTTCCCCTAAAGCTTTACATGGTTCCAGCACTTTCTCTAACAGAAACACATAGCAGCTAATAAATTTGGTCCCAGTAATGTTAACACTCGAGAGCCACTTTCCCAGGGTTATCTATCATTAGGACATATTGCAAAAACCTAGAAAAGAGGCCAATATAAAAACTACATGCCTGAAGTATTGTTTAATAGGCTTGCTGGTAAGAATATACAATTGTAATGTGTTAATTACTACTAAATAAGGGCACATACTCTAATGTTACATGTTAACTTGTGTGTTTGTGTCCAGTAAGAAAAAACAAACCCCAAAGTTGAATGTTTATTGCCTGGCAGGACATTCATGCCAATGAATTACCTGGAGATCCTATTAAAATTCAGATTCTGATTCAGTAGGTCAGAGAAGGACTTAAGACTCTACATTTGTTTCCCTTTTATTTACAGTTCACATGTAATAATTACATATATATTTGTGGGATAGAGAGTGATATTTTGATACATGTATAGAATGTGTAATGATCAAATCAGGATAGTTAGCATAGCCATCACCTTAAATATTTATATCTTTCTGTTGTGAACATTCAAAATCCTCTCCTCTAGCTTTTTAAAAATACACAATAAGTGTTGTTAACCATATTTACCTTACATTGTTACACAACACTAGAACTTATTCTTCCTATCTAGCTGTAATTTTGAATCTGTTGATCAAACTCTCCTTATCCTCTCCTCCACTCTACATTTCCAACCTCTAATAACCTCTATTCTACTTTCTACTTCTATGAACTTAATTTTCTTTCTTCCCACATATGAGTGAGAACATGCAGTATTTATCTTTCTGTGCCTGAAATTTCACTTAACATAATGTCCTGCAGGATCAATCATGTTGCTGAAAATGACGTATTTCATTTTTTTCTATTACTGAATAGTACTCAGCTGTATATATATGCCACATTTCCCTTATCTGATTATCTATTGGTGGACACTTAGGTTGATTCTTTATGTTTACTATTGTGAATAGAGCTACAATAAACATGAGGATGCAGATGTCTCTTTTATATACTGATTTATTTTTCCTTTGGATAGATCCTCAGTGCTGGAATTGCTGGATTATATAATAGTACCAGTTTTAGATTTTTGAGAATCTATTTTTCATACTATTTTTCATAATGGCTTACTAATTTACATTCCCACCAATGGTATATAAGAGTTCGACTAAATGGGGCTGAGCGTGGTCGCTCACGCCTATAATCCCAGCAATTTGGGAGGCCGAGGCGGGTGGATCACCTGATGTCAACAGTTCAAGACTAGCCTGGCCAACTTGGCAAAACCCTGTCTCTACTAAACAATACAAAATTAGCCAGGCGTGGTGGTGAGTGCCTGTAATCCCAGCTACTTGGGAGGCTGAGACAGGGAGAATTACTTAAATATATATATTTATATAGCTGTTATATAAATATATATTTGTATATATATTTGTATAGCTGCTATAACATTGAAATCTAAGAAGATATGACAACTTTAGGCCAACAAATGTGAAAAATTTAAACAAACTGTTACATTTCTAAAAAATACACTTCACTAAATTTGATTTAGAAGAATTAGAAAATTTAACTTGTACTTAAGTATTCAAGTAATTAAATTAATAGCTAAAATTATTTCTACAAAGAAAACACAAGGCCTAGATGGCTTTACTACTGAGTTCTATATATTCTTCCAGTTAGCACATAAAAACATAAGATGCTACTTCTTAACTCCTCCTATGAGATGAGCAAAAGCCCCATGCCATAACCTAGCAAAATCATCACAAACTATTCTCATTCATGAATATAGATTCAAAAAATTCTGGACAAAATATTAGCAAATTGAATCTAGGAAGTTTACTTTTATATTAAAATATCTATCAACAAAATTCCCATTTTAAGGGATTAATGAGGAAACATAAAAATCTTAATAAATACAAATAAATCATTGATACATAGTAAAAAAAATTTAGTAAACAAAGATTAAGATGAAGAAAAGTTGCTGAGCTTTATGATGGACATATGCATGTACAGAAACCTATAGCAAATATAGTATTCAGTACTGGCTCTTCAAAAGCATTTCCTTTAAAAATGGGGAACTAGATGAGGATGACAGCTATTGCCACTTCTGTTAAACATTATACATCAGTCTTTTTTTTTTTTTTTTCTTTTTGAGACGGAGTCTCGCTCTGCCGCCCAGGCTGGAGTGCAGTGGCCGGGTCTCAGCTCACTGAAAGCTCCGCCTCCTGGGTTTACACCATTCTCCTGCCTCAGCCTCCCAAGCAGCTGGGACTACAGGCGCCCGCCACGTCACCCGGCTAGTTTTTTGTATTTTTTAGTAGAGACGGGGTTTCACCATGTTAGCCAGGATGGTCTCGATCTCCTGACCTCGTGATCCGCCCATCTCGGCCTCCCAAAGTGCTGGGATTACAGGCTTGAGCCACCGCGCCCGGCTATACATCAGTCTTAATTCCATTCTGTAATATAGAAAAGTAATCAAAGCATGTATAGACTGAAAATAAAGAAACTACCATTAGTCAAAAATGCTATAAAATCTGAGGCAGTGTTACCAAAGTATAAGAACAGATGTGCCAAGGCAAGCCAAAAAAGCATGTATTAAATATGGTCTTCCCTAGAATTCTTTAGAGAGGGTTTATAGAGTGTTTCCATAATGATGTAAAGTTCTATTGGACTGTTCTGGTCTATAGGGTTAGCCCTTGATATTTTTTGCATCTGTACAAAAAAGCCAATATCCAGAATTATTCATTCTGTGTCAATTATTTTTCTCTATATCAAGTTAAGATCTACTTAGGACTCTTATATCAAGTTAAGATCGACTTGCCATAATTTTAGCACTTGAGGGTTCACGTCTTGGCCATCTCTCCCTGCTCAAAGTGTTTTATGAGAACTTTTTGTTTAGACCTGTCTTTTGTCCTCTTCCCAAATGTGTGAATTCATTATCAAAATTCTACACTGGAAATTCCTAAATTAAACATGTTCCTATCCCCAGGAAAAAAAAAAAAAAAAAAAAAAAAGAGTTCGCTTTTCTCTGAATCTGTGCCAGTATTTATTATTATATATTATTATATTATTATGTGTTGTGCACATGTACCCTAGAATTTAAAATATAATAAAAATATATAAATAACTAAGGCCAGGCACAGTGGCTCACACCGGTAATCCCAGCACTTTGGGAGGCCAAGGCAGGCAGATCACCTGAGGTCAGGAGTTCGAGACCAGACTGGCCAAGATGGCAAAACCCCGTCTCTACTAAAAATATAAAAATTAGCCAGTTGTGGTGGCGGGTGCCTGTAATCCCAGCTACTCCAGAGGCTGAGGCAGGAGAATCCCTTGGCCCTGGGAGACGGAGGTTGCAGTGAGCAGAGATTGCACCGCTGCACTCCCGCTTGGGCAACAGCAAGACTCAGTGGAAAAAAAGAAAAGTAAATAAATAAATTAAATTCACCAAAAAAAAGTAGGTTTCCTTTTGCAGACTGCTTCTGGTACTTACAACTTCCTCTCCAAATTCTAGTCTTGTGAGAAAAACAGACTTTGACTTCGCATCAACAAGATGCTTCTACTGAGGTCATTACAACCTTACAGCAAAACCTAGACCCTCAGGAATGGGAAGAAATATTTGTTCTATTCAAAGACACTGCAGCTGCTTTGCAGGAACTCAGAAATAAATCCAAATACTTATAGCCAATTGATCTTTGACTCAGTATACAAAAACATAAAGTGAGAAAGGACATCCTACTTAACAAATGCTGCTGGGATAATTGGCAAGTCACATGTAAGTGAATGAAACTGGATCCTCATCTCTCACCTTATACAAAAATCAACCCAAGATGGATCAATAACTTAAATCTAAGACCTGAAACTATAAAAATTCTAGAAGATAACATTGGAAAAACCCTTCTAGACATTGGCTTAGGCAAGAATTTTATGACCAAGAAACGAAAAGCAAATATAATAAAAATGAAGGGAAGTAGCCAAAACTTAATTAAACTAAAGAGCTTTTGCACAGCAAAAGGAACAGTCGGCAGAGGAAACAGACAACCCACAGAGTGCGAGAAAGTCTTCACAATTTATACAGCTGAAAAAGGACTAATATCTAGAATCAACAACAAACTCAAACAAATTAGCAAGGAAAAACAAACAATTCCATCAAAAAGTGAGCTATGGACATGAATAGACAATTCTCAAAAGAAGATTTACAAATGACCAACAAACATATGAAAAAATGATCAACATCACTAATGATCAGGGAAATGCAAATAAAAACCACAATGTGTTGTGGGAAGTTAGGGACCCCAAACAGAGGGACCGACTGAAGCCATGGCAGAAGAACATAAATTGTGAAGATTTCATGGACATTTATTAGTTCTCTAAATTAATACTTTTTAAATTTCTTACGCCTGTCTTTACTGCAATCTCTGAACAGAAATTGTGAAGATTTCATGGACACTTATCACTTCCCCAATCAATACTCTTGTGATTTCCTATGCCTGTCTTTAATCTCTTAATCCCGTCATCTTCATAAGCTGGGGATGATTGTCGCCTCAGGAGCCTGTGATGATTGCATTAACTGCACAAGTTGTTTAAACAATATGAAATCTGGACACCTTGAAAAAAAAAAAAAAACAGTGTAACAGTGATGTTCAGGTAGCAAGGGAGATAACCATTAGGTCTGGCTGCCTGAGAGCCAGGTGGAACAAAGTCATATTTCTCTTCTTTCAAAGCAAGTGGGAGAAATATCACTGAATTCTTTTTCTCGGCAAGGAACAGCCTGAGAAAGAGAATGCATGCCTAGGGGTAGAACTCTAAAATGGCTGCTCTGGGGAGGTCTGCCTTTTACAGTTGTAGATAAGGGATGAAATAAGCCCTGGTCTCCCGTAGCGCTCCCAGGCTTATTAGGATAAGGACATTCCTGCCTAATAAATTTTGGTCAGATCGGTTGTCTGCTCTCATACCCTGTCTCCTAATAAGATGTTATCACTGATAATGCATGCCCAAAACTTCATTAGCAATTTTAATTTCACCCTGGTCCTGTGATCTCACCCTGCCTCCATTTGCTTTGTGATATTTTATTACCTTGTGAAGCATGTGATCTCTGTGACCCACACCCTATTTGTACACTCCCTCCCCTTTTGAAAATCACTAATAAAAACTTGCTGGTTTTGCAGCTTGGGGGGCATCACAGAACATGCCAATATGTGATGTCTCCCCCGGACACTCAGCTTTAAACTTTCTCTCTTTTGTACCCTTTCCCTTTATTTCTCAGACAAGCCAATACTTAAGGAAAGTAGAAAAGGACTCAAGTTGAATTACTGGGGGTTGGTTCCCCTGATAACAATATATACCACCTTACTACTCCTGCAAGAATCATCATAATCCAAAAATCAAAACATAATAGATGTTGGCATGGATGCGATGAACAGGGAACACTGATACACTGCTGGTGGGCATGTAAACTATTACAATCACTGTAAAAAACTGTGGAGATTCTTTAAATAACTAAAAGTAGAACTAGCAGTTAATCCAGCAATCCCACTACATGGTATCTTTCCAGAGGAAAATAAGTCATTATACGAAAAAGATATTTGCACATGCTTGTTTACAGTGGCACAATTCAGAACTGCAAAATCGTGGAACCAACTCAAATGCCCATCAATCAATGAGTGGATAAAGAATCTGTGAGATATATATAGAGAGATATATATAGATATATGGATATATCTATATATCACGATACTACTCAGCCATAAGAAGGAATTTATATTTATATTTATTTATATATTTATATAATATATATTTATATCTATATAGTGTTATATAATATATTATATATAATATATACACACATATACACATATATATATATATAAATAATTTTACTTTAAGTTCCAGGATACATGTGCAGAAAGTGCAGATTTGTTACATAGGTATACATGTGCCATGGTTTGCTGCACCTATCAACCCGTTATCTAGGTTTTAAGCCCCACATGCATTAGATATTTGTACTAATGCTCTCCCTCCCCTTGCCCCCCACCCCCTGACAGGTCCCAGTGTGTGATGTTCCCCTCCCTATGTCCGTGTGTTCTCATTGTTCAACTCCCACTTATGAGTGAGAACATGTGGTGTTTCATTTTCTGTTCAAAAAGGAACAAATTAATGGCATTTGCAGTGACCTAGGTGAGATTGGAGACTCCTGTACTAGGTAAAGTAACTCAGGAATGGAAAAGCAAACATTGTATGTTCTCGCTTATACGTGGGACCTAAGCTATGAGGATGCAAAGGCATAAGGATGACATGATGGATTTTGGGACCTCAGGGGGAAAGAATGGAAATGGTGTGAGGGACAAAAGTCTACAAATAGGATGCAGTGTATACTGCTCAGGTGATGGGTGCACCAAAGTCTCCCAAATCATCATTAAAGAACTTACTGATGTAACCAAATACCACCTGTTCCTCAATAATCTATGGAAATAAAAAATAAAAATAAAGAATGATTTTTTTTAAAAAAAAAAGCTCTCAAAGAGGCCTGTCTGATAACAAGACACAAAAAGAGATTCAGCATCTGCAGTTATCTGGTCCAGGGGCTATGGAGCCAGATGTCAGAAAAAGTCAAAGTTTTATTGGTGTATTGTAGGCTGGAACAAGTGAGAAATTTTAAAAGGCATACACTTTCATTGAACTGGTCTTGTCACTGTACAGGTAAACCTTGATTGCCTCCACACCTCTACTTACTCTAGGGTAAACCAAGAGCCTTCATAGGCAGGACCATGATGGCTGATCAGTCAAAATAAAACAACATTTTTAAAAAAGTACAAAAGTATTAAGGCGTAGGTTTAAAAATTGCTCAAGATTAAAATAATTTACACAAAAACAATTTTGTCACTTTCTCTGTTTGGACTCACATGAGAACTGGGCCATTGTCTTTCTGGTGAAATGGGGCAGCTTTTTGTAGTTCAAGGGACTTTCTTTAACACTGCATTTTATGACATTTGGAATGATTATTTTAAAAAAGTACAAAGCCCTTGGTCATGTTGTAGAATTATGGGAAAGGTTGCTTCAACCAACTGCTGTCATCTTCACTGTTTCAATTTTTAAATCCTGAGTCAAACCAAACTAAAAAACCCAAACAGAAAAACAAATAAAGCTATGCCAATCTCATCTTGGTTTTTTTTCCCAAGTGAGTAATCTTGATGAGTGTATCTTTCAAGACTGAAAAAGAATGTGCAGTACCTAAGTGAAGGTAGGACTGTAAGAAAGTCAACAAGACCCCCTAAGGGTATGGCCAATGCTTTGATGGTAATAGAGATGAAAATTTCACTTACTGGACACTTTCTCTGCAGGCAATGTACTAAGCTACTTTATATATGTTGACGTCATCCAATGTTTAGAATAATTTTGTGAGGCAGGAGTTGTTATCCCCACTATTACACATTGAAAAAAAAAAAACTGTTACTCTCAGAAGTAAATTGAATTTCACAATTCTATAAAGGGGCCGAGCCAAAGTTTTAACCAAGATCTATATGACTACTTGACTAAATAACCTATTTTTTTTTTCCTGTAGGCTAGCTTTTTATATTCCAAGGTCAAGGTGGCTCAGATCTTGTGTTTTCCAAACAGATTACTTCAGTGGTTCTGGTATCTACAGATGTAAATTGTTTGGATGAAAAGCCTTGGACTGTGGCCGGTGACAGGTGAGGTCCCAGGCCTTTGATGGAAAGATACTAAAGGTTATAAGATCAGTGAAAACTGCCACTGGGTGCTGATTTTCCCTTTAGACAATAACACTAGATTTCTAACATGCACTGATCGTGGTAGTATCTTTTTCTCAGTCTATAACCATACTCTGCCAGGTGTTGTCTTTCAGAAATGATAAAAGGGCATGCACCCATCCATGCTTCATTTTTTTTTTTTTTTTTTTGTAGCTTAGTGCATTATTTTGTCCAATAGTAGTTGCGTCACTCTGAGCATATTAATAGTTATTATTCTTGAGTGCTATTAATAGCTATTACTCTTGAGTGCTTACTATATTATAGTATTATTATACTGCATTATTATGATTTACCTACATTACTACCACTCAATTTTCACCCCAAACATATGAAGCAGATTCTATCACTACCCTTATTTTATGGATGATCAACTGAGGATTACGAGGGTAATGGACTTGTTCAAGGTTACATGACCACGAAGTGGAAAATGAGGAGTCGAATACAGATTTGCCACTCTGTAACGTGTGCTCCTAACCATTCTTCTCTACTGCTATTTGGGGCAATTTACTCAAGTTCCTCTTTTGTAAAACTGGGACATTTGTTATTTCTTCCTACCCAGCTTCTATTCCTCCTTCTGGTAGCAGAACTTATCTTTTTCCTCCAGGAACGACTCTTTCTCCACTTCCGGCCTACATGGTTGGGTGAGAGGAAACTTACTTCACTCCTGATTGTGGGAATGGGCTTGTCCCCCAGGCATGACCATTCAAAAATTTATCTTCTTAGCTATAGTGATTGTTCCTTACATGAACACTGGATCTCTCTCTAAACAATCGGTGTGTACCATAGGAGTTGGTTCAGAGATAGACACATGACTCAATTTGTTCCAGTAAACTTTAAGACTTTTCTTTGAACAATGCAGGAAGAGACTTCTTGTTTATGGACCAGAATATGGGTTGATATAAACATCTTGCTACTAGGGGCCACCCCATAGATGAAGTCTTAATAGGAGTGGTATTCACACAGAGGAAAACACAACTGCAAGATACTGGGTCCTGATGATATAGTTTGAACCCCTAGTTACAGTCATGCCTGAAGCCATATACCTTTTGATTATTTCAGTTTATTCACTCAACAAATTTTTGTTTAGTGTCTGTACTAGTCCAGGCACTATTTTAGTCATGGAGATACTTCAGGAAACAAGGCAAACATGGTCTTCTATAACTTGATTATGAAGGTCAGTGAATTCATTTCTCTGCTTAAATGCTTAAATCAATTTGATTTTTTTCACATCAACCGAAATAGTCCTGACCAATACAAACATGATAATAGTAACTTCTCAGGGTGTTCATGATAATTAAAGTGAGATAATATTTGCATATGAAGTGCTTAGCACAGTGCCTGACACATAAGTGTTCAAAAAATAGTTATGTAATTCCATATCCATCCCACATACAATATCCTCAGCATTCTTTCTACAGAGATTATCCTGTTTCTCATAGAAATGTGTTTGGGTTTCTTTAAAATTTAATAAGACAAAATAAACTCCCTGATAATCTATATATAAAAGAGACTTATGAGACACATTATTTGCAACATATGGACCTTAGGAGGATCCTTATTTGAATAAACACATGGAAGTTAGAAGATGAGCAACATTTGGACACTTGTCATATGTTTGAAATATTAATATTTTAGGTGTGATACAATTGTAGATAGGTTTTTAAAAGGAAACCTTATTTTGAGATACATACTGAACTATTTTGTAAATGAAGTAATTTGATTTGGGGGATTTTCTTCAGATTACAATGAAAAAGGGAGAAAATGGGTGGTAAGCTTGGATGAAACAGAAGTAGCCATGAGTTGCTAGTTGTTGAAACTGGGTAATGACTATATGGTAGTTCAATATGCTATTCTTTTGATTTTTATTTGAAATTTTTCTTACAATATATTTTTAAAAATATGTTACCTGTCAAAAAAGAAGCACTCTCCTTGACTGTACATTTTCTTCTTCAAATTCTCTTTTTCTTTCCTTCACCACCAAGCTTACAGAAAAAAAATTGTCTATACATTGTGTCTACTTTTTCCCTTTCCAGTGATTCCATATTTGCTTTAGTTTAGCTTCTGCTTTTACAACTTTTGTGAAATGTTTTTTTTTGTTGTTGTTATGATCAATGAATCAAAAATCACTATGATTACCTCATTGTAAAATCTCCTTTCTCTGCTTCTTTGTTCTCTTTCCTGGTTCTTCTTCTCCTTTCCTGGTTCTCTCATCACTTCATCTCAGGTTTCTTCACTGACTCCTTTCTTTCACTCCTTCCCCTGCACAGAGTTGGGATTTTCTAGGATTCTGGGTAGATCCCTCCTCTTCTCACTCGAAAAACTCCTTCAATAATATCAACCATTTCTACGACTACTTATCAATAAATATACATTTCTATCCCCCAGTACCTCCTAGGTTCCACACCTATATTGCCAACTGCCTGCTGAACATTTCCCCCTCATGTTTCTCAGGCACTTCAAACTCAATATGTTAAAAACCAAACTTATCATATTCAGAAACTCACCTTCCACTTCTTCAAAAAAGTCTGATACTCTATGTTTCCCTTTAAGTGATTGGCAACATTATCATTTCAATCACTCTCTGATCCAAGCTAGAAATTCTAGACTTACCCCAGATCTACCCTAGATGCCCACCTGTCCTTTCATTTATTCATTCTGCCTGTGGATTCTTTTAAGATAATAAACTGTACAATTTTAAAGTTATATGTGTAGTTAGATTGAAAATAATAAAAGATATTTAATTAGTTTATTTTTTTCTCTAAATATTGGTACTTATTTATGTTTGAGAAAAAATATTTGGAGGGGATCTTCTTAGGAGAATGAGGTATTGCTTAAATTTAGGGGTCATCTTATATTCAGGTATGTATAGTATTTGTGATGTTCATCTACACTGTTTTAGGGGTTAGCTCCCTTTCTATTTTGTTGGACAATTTAAATAATATCCTACTTGGCTTCTGGTCTCTTTCACTTTCACAGTAGCTATCAGAGTCATCTTCCAAATGTTTATTTTGTCATTTCGCTCACCTGCTTAAAATATTTCTGCTACCCCTGTCTTCTACAATGTGATTTGCCTACACATCTGCAATGATACTTCTAATGGCAAAGTATTGTGAACTTTTATCCCTAGAGACCTAGAAATGTGGCCTGAAGTGGACATCTTGAAGGCATGAGATTTCTTTGTAATTTTGTGTTTTATCCTAATATTAAAGTTCATATTCTAATCTATAATATATCCTTGTATGTTCTAAAATATTAAAGTAGTTTCTATTGTTATTAAATAATAGTGTCATTTCAAAATTTATATGGCAAATAAATTAGAATACACACTAATAGTTACTATGCATGCTCTGTAACCTTATGCCCTAATTTGATAAGAATGACCTATAGTAAAAGTCAAAATTTTTCAGTTTGACATACAGGGCCCTCTGTGATATGTGACTCTGTCTGACCTAATTCCTTGACATTTCATTCCCCTTTTTGCTGCCTGACCCCTATACTCCAATCTCTACAGTCAAGGTTAGCTCTCTGGTTTTCATTATGAAGAGGGCAAGGGCATTTGTGGACAAAGAGGAACAGATGAAAGGATATCACTTTCATCCCATGAATAACTCTTGTAAGGCTCATGACTTGGGTTCTAATATGAGTAGATAGTAGTCAGCTGCTGCAACTGACCCAGTAATATGTCCCAAGCAGCAGCAGAATGACCTGGTCCCATCATCAGCACGGAAACACTTTCTCTGGGTCTCATTTATCACAGGGCTTGAAGGTAAGTCAGAGTGGACTCGGGATGGCGAATGTCTAGTGACTGTTCAGGTAATGCATATCTAGAATGGAAGGCATGTATACTTTGGCTCTTGCAGTAAGTGGACTGGAATATCATGGGCTCATGTTTCACTAGCTCTGTATTTGGGGTCCGCAGAGGGTAGAGAGCTTCATATGTGACTTTTTTTTTTTTTTTTTTTTTAGACGGAGTCTCGCTCTGTCGCCCAGGCTGGAGTGCAGTGGCCGGATCTTGGCTCACTGCAAGCTCCGCCTCCCTAGTTTACGCCATTCTCCTGCCTCAGCCTCCGGAGTAGCTGGGACTACAGGCACCTGCCATCTCGCCGGTCTAGTTTATTTATATTTTTAGTAGAGATAGGGTTTCACCGTATTAGCCAGGATGGTCTTGATCACCTGACCTCGTGATCCGGCCGTCTCGGCCTCCCAAAGTGCTGAGATTACAGGTAGTATGTGACTTTATCCGAGTATTTATTTCAGTGATAACAGTATCTCCATTAATTGAATGTGTACTGTTTGTCAGGTACGTTAGTGGATACATTTTACATACATGATTTCATCTTTTATTTTCTTTTCATAACATTATTCTGAAAAGTACCAAACTTTCAGAAAAATTGAAAGAACAGTCCAATGAACACCATATACCTTTTGCCTAAATTCACTAATGATTAGCATTTTTCCTCATATATGCTCATGAGCAGTCTCCCACTTTCCTCCCACCTTAGTGTGTATGCGTGTGTGTACATGTGTGTGTATTTTATAGTGGTTGTTATACTTTTTCCTGAGACAGTTGAGAGTTAATTTTATTTTTTTTTATAATTCTTTTTTTATTTTTTAATTTTTATTTTTTATTTATTTATTTTTTTATTATACTTTAAGTTCTAGGGTACATGTGCATAACGTGCAGGTTTGTTACATATGTATACTTGTGCCATATTGGTGTGCTGCACCCATCAACTCATCAGCATCCATCAATTCATCATTTATATCAGGTATAACTCCCAATGCAATCCCTACCCACTCCCCTCTCCCCATGATAGGCCCCAGTGTGTGATGTTCCCCTTCCCGAGTCCAAGTGATCTCATTGTTCAGTTCCCACCTATGAGTGAGAACATGCGGTGTTTGGTTTCTGTTCTTGTGATAGTTTGCTAAGAATGATGGTTTCCAGCTGCATCCATGTCCCTACAAAGGACACAAACTCATCCTTTTGTATGGCTGCATAGTATTCCATGGCGTATATGTGCCACATTTTCTTAATCCAGTCTGTCACAGATGGACATTTGGGTTGATTCCAAGTCTTTGCTATTGTGAATAGTGCCACAATAAACATACGTGTGCATGTGTCTTTATAGCAGCATGATTTATAATCCTTTGGGTATATACCCAGTAGTGGGATGGCTGGGTCATATGGTACATCTAGTTCTAGATCCTTGAGGAGTTGCCATACTGTTTTCCATAATGGTTGAACTAGTTTACAATCCCACCAACAGTGTACAAGTGATCCTATTTCTCCACATCCTCTCCAACACCTGTTGTTTCCTGACTTTTTAATGATTGCTGTTCTAATTGGTGTGAGATAGTATCTCATTGTGGTTTTGATTTGCATTTCTCTGATGGCGAGTGATGATGAGCATTTTTTCATGTGTCTGTTGGCTGTATGAATGCCTTCTTTTGAGAAATGTCTGTTCATATCCTTTCCCCACTTTTTGATGGGGTTGTTTGTTTTTTTCTTGTATATTTGTTTGAGTTCTTTGTAGATTCTGGATATTAGCCCTTTGCCAGATGAGTAGATTGCAAAAATTTTCTCCCATTCTGTAGGTTGCCTGCTCACTCTGATGGTAGTTTCTTTTGCTGTGCAGAAGCTCTTTAGTTTAATTAGATCCCATTTGTCAATTTTGGCTTTTGCTGCCATGGCTTTTGGTGTTTTAGACATGAAGTCCTTGCCCATGCCTATGTCCTGAATGGTACTACCTAGGTTTTCTTCTAGGGTTTTTATGGTATTAGATTTAACATTTAACTCTCTAATCCATCTTGAATTAATCTTTGTATAAGGAGTAAGGAAAGGATCTAGTTTCAGCTTTCTACTTATGGCTAGCCAATTTTCCCAGCACCATTTTTGAAATAGGGAATCCTTTCCCCATTTCTTGTTTCTCTCAGGTTTGTCAAAGATCAGATGGCTGTAGATGTGTGGTATTATTTCTGAGGACTCTGTTCTGTTCCATGGTCTATATCTCTGTTTTGGTACCAGTACCATGCTGTTTTGGTTACTGTAGCCTTGTAGTATAGTTTGAAGTCAGGTAGCATGACGCCACCAGCTTTCAGGCTCTGAAATTGAGGCAATAATTAATAGCCTACCAACCAAAAAAGTCCCGGAACAGACAGATTCACAGCTGAATTCTACCAGAGGTACAAGCAGGAGCTGGTACCATTCCTTCTGAAACTACTGCAATTAATAGAAGAGAGGGAATCCTCCCTAAGTCATTTTATGAGGCCAACATCATCCTGATACCAAAGCCTGGCAGAGACACAACAAAAAAAGAGAATTTTAGACCAATATCCCTGATGAACATCGATGCAAAAATCCTCAATAAAATACTGGCAAACCGGATTCAGCAGCACATCAAAAAGCTTATCCACCATGATCAAGTGGGCTTCATCCCTAGGATGCAAGGCTGGTTCAACATTCGCAAATCAATATACGTATTCCAGCATATAAACAGAACCAAAGACAAGAACCACATGATTATCTCAATAGATGCAGAAAAGGCTTTTGACAAAATTCAACAGCCCTTCATGCTAAAAACGCTCAATAAATTCGGTATTGATGGAACGTACCTCAAAATAATAAGAGCTATTTATGACAAACCCACAGCTAATATCATACTGAATGGGCACAAACTGGAAAAATTTCCTTTGAAAACTGGCACAGGACAGGGATGCCCTCTCTCACCACTCCTATTCCACATAGTGTTGGAAGTTCTGGCTAGGGCAATCAGGCAAGAGAAAGAAATCAAGAGTATCCAGTTAGGAAAAGAAGAAGTCAATTGTCCCTGTTTGCAGATGACATGATTGTATATTTAGAAAACCCCATTGTCTCAGCCCAGAATCTCCTTAAGCTGATAAGCAACTTCAGCAAAGTCTCAGGATACAAAATTAATGTGCAAAAATCACAAGCATTCTTATACACCAGTAACAGACAAACAGAGAGCCAAATCAGGAATGAACTTCCATTCACAATTGCTTCAAAGAGAATCAAATACCTAGGAATCCAACTTACAAGTGATGTAAAGGACCTCTTCAAGGAGAACTACAACCACTGCTCAGTGAAATAAAAGAGGACACAAACAATGGAAGAACATACCATGCTCATGGATAGGAAGAATCAATATCGTGAAAATGGCCATACTGCCCAAGGTTATTTATAGATTCAATGCCATCCCCATCAAGCTACCAATGAGTTTCTTCACAGAATTGGAAAAAACTGCTTTAAAGTTCATATGGAACCAAAAAAGAGCACGCATTGCCGAGAGTTAATTTTAGACATCATGATGCTTGACCTGTATTCATGAAGTACTTGAGCATGTATATCCTAAGAATATGGGCATTCCCTTACATAACCTTAATATGATCATCATAATTGGGAAATTTCACATTGATATAATACTATTACCTATATTCGAATATCCTCATTTGTCCTAATAATTTTTATTACACCTGTCTATTTTCTTATCTGAAATCTAGTCAGGGGTCATGTGTTGCAATTAGTTGTTATGTCTCTTTAGTATTCTTTAATCAAAGCAGTATCCTGTCCTTTTTTGTCTTTGTGACTCTGATATTTTAAAAAATTCAGGCCAGTTGTTTGACAGAATACATCACAACTGGGATATGTCTGGTAGTTTTCTAATGATTAGTTCCTGGTTAAACATTTTTGACAGAAAGGCTGCATTGGTAATGTATTTTCCTCAGTGTATAACATAAGGAGGCATATTATTAGTAGTAATATTAAGTTTGATCATTTGATTATTGTTGCATTAGTTATCCTTTTCTGCAAAACAATTACCATAAACCTAGCAACTTAAAGCAATATTCATTTATTATCTTACAATTTCTATGTGTCAGGAGTCAGCTTAATTGGATCTTCTGCTCTGCTCAGTTCTCACTAGATTACAATAAAGGTTCTGGCCAATCCTGTGCTTCTCAATTAGGTCTCAAGATCTTCTTCCAGTCTTATTCAGGTTGTTGGCAGAGTTCAGTTCCTTGCAGTTGTATGACTGTGGTCTTTGTTTTCTTACTAGTGTCTGCTAGGGATTTCTGTTGGTCCTTTCAGTCAACTATTTTCCTTAAGCAGTTCACAACATAGATGTTTGTTTTCTTCCTTCAAGACAAGAGGAGAATGCTTACTGCTTTTACAGGGTTTGCCTGTTTAGGTTAGACCCAGAAAGAATGAGCTCCCTTTTGATTAACTCAAAATCAACTATTTTGGGACCTTGATTATATCTGCAAAATCCTTATGGTCATAAAAAGTAATACAGTCATGAGATTGATAGTAACATGATTCTTTATTTTAATATCTATTTTAAAATTTATTTCAAAATTGACAAAAATGTATATATTTACAGTGTATAACATGATGTTTTGAAACAGAAACACATTGTGGAATGTCTAAGTGAGGCTAATTAACATGTGCATTGCCTCATACACTTTTCAGTTATTCATGGTGAGAGCACTTAAAACCTACTGTCTTAAATAATTTTCAAGTATACAATATATTGTTGTTAGCTATAATTACCATGTTTTACAGTAAATCTCTTGAACTTATTACTTCTGTCTAATAGAAATTTTGTACCTTTGACTAACATGTCCCCAATCTCCCTGCCTCCTCCAGACCCTGTTAACAATCAATATACACTCTGCTTCTAGGAAAAATGCACAAAATAAAGAAGAAAATACAAATCTCTTACAATCCTGTTAAACAATGATAATCATTGTTAATGTTTAGGTATATTTCCTTCTAATATATTTTCCATACACATATACATACATTAATGCACAATACATAATGTGTTTACATAATTAAGTTTATATTATATGTACAATTGTATAATTTTTATGTAACTTTACATTAGAAACATAGTCTAATTTCATTTTTTAAAACACTATGTAAACATCATTTTACTGGCTGCATAGTATTGCATCACAACATGATTCATTTAGTCTTTTCCTGTTATTGGACATTAAGATTCTTTGAAACGTGTTACTATGAAAATCCTCACTACTGTAATTAACAATCTTATGCATAAAGGTATATGTATAGCATTTTTGAACCACATTATTCAGGTATGATTGACATACAAAAAGCTGTTCATTTTTATTGTATATGACTTTATGTGTTTGGAGATAAGTATATACCCATGAAATCATCATCACAGTCAATGCCATAAACACATCCATCACCTTCAAAAGTTTTCTCCTACTATATTTTTTTATAGCCAAAAATACTGTATTTTTAACCAGCAAGATCACTGGGGCATTATTATACAACATTAGGTACTTTTTTGCAAAACTAGTTCCCATCCCCAAACAATAGACAATACATGCATTTGAATGGCATTTTGGGAACAGTAAATATTCTTTTAAATACTGCAGGTTAAAAATATTTTCTGACAAAACTCCCTAAATACATAGGTTTTTTTATGTTTCCTTAGGCTGGAGTCTCAGAGTGGGGATTGCTAGATCAAAACCCATTAATATTTCTAAGATTTTTTATTTTCTCCCAGAACATGCCTTCCAGAAAATGTGTGTCAACATGATTGCCTTGTAACAAAGTGAGATAGATACCTGAAAGACAGTCTATTCTTGGACCTTGGCAAGTGACTATTATGAAAGGGCCTTAGATCTTTTCTGGCAGGAATAGTGCAAGGGCAAGGTGACAGCATTTTATATTGTCTCAAGTGTCAGCTAATAGGGTTACACCAGGAATAGTTGCTTTTTGAAATTGCCAGACAGCTTAGGTTATATGTAACTCCCCAGATCTGCTGGTTAATTGCCAACATGCCTTGATCTTCAGCCAGAATTTTTACTGGATTTTAAAATACGTTTTTTATACTCCTATCTTCCCTCTCTTCTAGAGACCTAGGTAATTCCATCATTTCCTGAAACTCCAATCCTGCATCTCTTCACAAGATAACATATACCAGACCCTTTGCCATCATATTGATATGAGTTCCATATCAATGTGAACATTGCTTTTAAACAGTTTCAACTATCTTAGCAAGCCACAGCTACACACATCAACCCCATGCATAAACAAATAGCCTAAATGGAGTACAGAGAAATAAATAATTTTACAGAAAATCTTGTCCTTATTCAGACTCAAAATGCTATACAGTTTCCTCAGTGTTGTATAATGGACTGGGAATCTGTTTGCCAGAGCCCAGAGTCCAATGGTTATTGTTTTTACAGAGTTGTCAAACCTCAAACAGCAGGTCTTCCAGAATGATGTGGCTAATACATTCTTCTTGATTATTCTGGTTCCTGGTATAATATATTCCCAAGCAGCAGTGATCTAGCTGGTTAATTTCTTTTTCCAGGGGTTTTAAGCCAAGATCAGATTAACTCTGACTCAGAGGACAAGAAGCAGGTTTGGACAGATGTTAGGCACAAACTGAATCCCCTAATTCAAAATACTTTCAAACTATTTTTTTATGCCCCACTTAGCTCCAGAAAGTGTTAAAATGACTTGTCTCTTGCATCATTCCTCCTGGCTCTGCTCTACTGACTTTGTTGATAGCTGACTCTGCTAATTTTTTAAAACTAATTTATCTGCCCTATAGTGCAGACTAATTCTTGCCTGAGACAAGAAGTGTCAAATAAATATCTTCCTTTTTCCCTTTCTACCCTAAGTACAAAACAGTTAAAAATTTATGTATAGTGGGTGGGGGTGGAGTGCAGAGGCTTAGTATTGAGTCAACCTCATTATTAAATGGATTCAGGAACAGCGAACATCTGGGGATAATGAGCTGGTTCTGTGATGATGGTGGAAACCCTGTATGGACAGATGCCCGCATTTCACTCTCTTTCTTCCTTGTCTTATTAAGGGACCAGGATTGAGGGTAGATTCTTCAAGTCCAAGGAATCCTCATTTTCCCCTTAAACAGTACAGTTGCACAGGAGACCAGAGGTTCATACAAAACCAAAATGACATGCCACGGGTCCAAATGCAGGAAGAGAAAGTGTGGAATAATACTAAATTCTGATGGGGTCAGAGTCAGTGGACTACAGTCAGAATATAAAGTCATGAATTTAAGAAACAAATGAGGATGAAAACAGAAGGAGTGTGAAGCAATCATTATGAATGCCATTTAGCAATTGAGACTTGCACCTGTGGAGCAAATATGGCATGGACAACAGAGTTCTCTATTCTCTAGCCCAAGAAGCCTCTTCATGCATCCTAGTTCTTAACAATTTTCATCTGGCCATATTTTCTACCCTTCTTACATGCCCAGCTCTGTGCTAGGTGCTTTCATTAATCCTATCAACTTTATGAAGTAGTTACCTTTTCTATTTTATGGATGTGAAGACAAAGCCTCTTGACTCTCAGATTAGTGATCTTCTCCTTGTAAGCCATCTTGATTTAATGGTTTCCAGCCCTGTTGTCAATGTTCCAGTCTTTCTCCCCCATATTAAATATCAGTCATTCTGTGTGACACCACTCTAGTCTGTTTGTGCCAATGAAGTATGTAGATCTTGCTTCCTACTTATGGCTACTTCATTTCTGCTCATGCACTTGTCTCTGCCTGCTCCACCAAGAGGCTCCTGCTCTGACTCATACTTCTAATTCAAACTCTGCCACTTGCGTGGCAAGACTAGGCATGATCGGTCTGATAACAATAACAACGATGGCATATATTAGTTTTTGAGCACTTGCCATGTGCCGGAATTGTATCAGGATTTTTACATGCATTATCTCATTTATTCCTTACTCCAGCTCTATAAGTATCCACAGTTTACAGAAGAGGAAAAACTAGTTTTTGTTCACATTACAAGTCTCATCTGGCATGACTCTTCCCCTCCTTCACTCTGCTCTAGCCACAGTGGCTTTCTTGCTGTTCCTCAGACAAGTCAAATGTGTTCCCACTTCATGGTCTTTACACTTGCTATTTAGTCTGCCAAGAACTCCATTCTGCTAGATTTATTCTCATGGCTGATTCCTTCACATCATTCGACTCTCTGTTCAAATGTCACTTTGAGGCTTTCTCTGAACACCTCATCAAAAACAGCCTTTATATTTTGACAAAATCCAACATCCCTACATATTAAAAACCCTCAACAAATTAGGCATTGAAAGAACATACTTCAAAATAATGCGTCATCTATGATAAACCCACAGCCAACATCATACTGAATGGGCAAAAGCTGGAAGCATTCCCCTTGAAAACTGGCACAAGACAAGGATGTGCTCTCTCACCACTCCTATTCAACATAGTATGAGAAGTTCTAGCCAGAGAAATCATGCAAGAAAAAGAAATAAAAGGCATCCAAATATGAAGAGAGGAAGTCAAAGTATCCCTGTTTGCAGATGACATGATTCTGTATCCAGATAACCCCATAGTCTCTGCCCCAAAGCTCCTGGGTCTGAAAAGCAGCTTCAACAAAGTTTCAGGATACAAAATCAGCATAAAAAATCAGTAGCATTTCTGTACACCAAAAACATCCAAGCTAAGAGCCAAATTAGTAATGCAATCCCATTCACAATTTCCACAAAAGAAAAAAATACCTAGGAATAAAGCTAACTAGGGAAATGAAATGTCTCAACAATGAGGATTACAAAACACTGCTCAAAGAAACCAGATATAACACAAACAGAAAAAACATTCCATGCTTGTGAATAGAAATAATCAATATCATTAAAATGTCTGTACTGCCCAAAGCAATTTAAAGATTCAGTGCTACAAATAACACTACAAATAATCAAACTACAAATAACATTCCTCTCAGAACTAGAAAAAAACTTTTAAAATTCATATAGAACCAACAAAGAGCCCAAATAGCCAAGGCAGTTCTAATCAAAAACAACAAAGCAGGAGGCATCACATTACTTACTCAACTTCAAACTATACTACAGGGCTACAGCAACCAAACCCCATGTTACTGATAAAAAACAGACAAATAAACCAATAGAACAGAATAGAGAGCACAAAAATAATGCTGCACACCTACGGCCATCTGACCTTCAACAAAGCTGACAAAAACAAGCAATAGGGAAAGGACTCCCCAGTAAATGGTGCTGGGATAACTGTCTAGCCATAGGCAGAAGATTGAAAGTGGACCCCTTCCTTATACCATATACAAAAATTAATTCAAGATGGATAAAAGACTTAAACATAAAACCTAAATCTATACAAACCCTGGAAGAAGACCTAGGACATACCATTTTGGACATTTGAACTGGCAAAGATTTTATGACAAAGATGCCAAAAGCATTGCAACAAAAGCAAAAATTGATAAATGGGATACAGTTAAACTAAAGAGCTTCTGTATAGCAAAATAAACTATCAAACAGAGTAAACAGACAAGCTACCAAATGGGAGAAAATTTTTGCAAAGTGTACTTCTGAAAAAGTTCTAATATTCAGAATCTAAAAGGACATAAATTTGAATGCAAAAAGCAAACAACCCCATTAAAAAGTGAGCAAAGGGGCGGGCGCGGTGGCTCAAGCCTGTAATCCCAGCACTTTGGGAGGCCGAGACGGGCGGATCACGAGGTCAGCAGATCGAGACCATCCTGGCTAACACTGTGAAACCCCGTCTTACTAAAAAAAATACAAAAACTAGCCGGGCGACGTGGCGGGCGCCTATAGTCCCAGCTACTCGGGAGGCTGAGGCAGGAGAATGGCGAGAACCCGGAAGGCGGAGCTTGCAGTGAGCTGAGATCCGGCCACTGCACTCCAGCCCGGGCGACAGAGCGAGACTCCGCCTCAAAAAAAAAAAAAAAAAAAAAAAAAGTGAGCAAAGGACACAAACAGACATTTTTCAAAAGAAGATACGCATGCAGCCAACAAGCATATGAAAAAGTGATCAATATCACTAATCATTAGAAAAATGTAAATCCACACCCAATAACCAGTCAGAATGGCTATTACTGAAAGTCAAAAAATAACAGATGCTTACGAGGTTGCAGAGAAAAGGACATGCTTATACTCTGCTAGTGGGAGTGTAAATGGTTCAGCCATCATGGAGAGCAGTGTGGCAATTCCTCAAAGAACTAAAAACAGAATTACCAATAGACTCAGCAATCCATTGTTGGGTATATATCCAAAGGAATGTAAATTATTTTACCATAAAGACACAAGCACACATATGTTCATCTCAGCACTATTCACAATAGCAAAAACAGAATCAACCTAAATGTCCATCAACTGTAGACTGGATAAAGAAAATACGCACATATGTACCATGGAATGCTATGGAGTCATAAAGAGGAATGAGATCATGTCTTTTGCAGGGGCATGGATGAAGCCGGAAGCCATCATCCTCAGCAAACTAACACAGGAACATAAAGCCAAATACTGCATGTTCTCACTTGTAAGTGGGAGCTAAACTCCACACACACTCTAGCCTTAGTGGATAATCACTGCCTTATAGCGAGTCATAGTTACAGCATTGTGGTTATAAGCATGGAATCATACTTAGACCACTCCTGTATAAATCCTGTCTCCTCCGTTTGCTAGCCCAAAATCTCCTTAAGCTGATAAGCAACTTCAGCAAAGTCTCAGGATACAAAATCAATCTGGAAAAATCATAATCATTCTTATACACCAATAACAGACAAACAGAGAGCTAAATCATGAGTGAACTCCCATTTACAATTGTTTTAAAGAGAATAAAATGCCTAGGAATCCAACTTACAAGGAATGTGAAGGACTTCTTCAAGGAGAACTACAAACCACTGCTCAGTGAAATAAAAGAGGATACAAACAAATGGAAGAGCATTCCATGCTCATGGATAGGAAGAATCAATATCATGAAAATGGCCATACTGCCCAAGGTAATTTATAGATTCAATGCCATACCCATCAAGCTATCATGACTTTCTTCACAGAATTGGAAAAAACTACTTAAAAGTTCATATGGAACCAAAAAAGAGCCCACATTGCCAAGTCAATCCTAAGCCAAAAGAACAAAGCTGGAGGCCTCATGCTACCTGACTTCAAACTATACTACAAGGCTACAATAACCAAAACAGCATGGTATAGGTACCAAAACAGCATGATATTGGTACCAAAACAGAGATACAGACCAATGGAACAGAACAGAGCCCTCAGAAATAATGTGTTCTAGTTCCTTTACTTGTAAAATGGGAATGAAAACAGGCTCTTAAAATCTATGGTTGTTGCAAGGATTAAATGAGTTAACATATGTAAAACATTTAAAACAGTGTCTTGGAGATGGTAAGTGCACAGAAATTGTTAGTTATTCATGTCATATCCTACAGGACCATTGGGCTGGACAAAGTTTGAGAACAAATTTGGTGTGGTGTCCTTCCACAATAAAGCTTTTAAGTGGGGCTACAGCTATCATGCAACAAGACGCATTAGGGCACCTACAAATCCATGTGCTCCATCCTCAGCGAGGCCTTTAGTGCTGCACTTGGCAGTGCTTTTAATGTGTCAGACCCCTGTTTTTTTCCCCCATATTTGATATTCTGTATCTTTGCCCACTCCTCAAACCATGTATCCCACTCCACCCAACCACTTCCCAGTTGGAAAAAAATATTCCTCTACTCTGCGTCTTTCTCAGACTGCCACCCTGTCTTTCCCTTCCTCATTACTGATAAGCACCTCAACAGGGTATCACGTCATTCTCTCAATTCCCTCACTTTACAATCTGCTGCACTCCAGATTATACTCTCACCACTCCTCTGAGAGTGCTCTAGTAGGTATCAATAACCTCCTTATTGCTGGATCCTGAGATCTCTTTGCAACAACCTTGCTTATTTGACCCCTGCTCCATGGCCTTTGACTGTGGTCTACTTTCAGCTTCTGCCATACCTCTCATGCAAGCTTCTCCTCTTACCTCTTTGATAGTTCCTTCTCAGTCCCCTCTGTATTCTTTCTTTTCTTCATACACCTAGAAGTTTGTTGTGCCTAGAGGTTTCACCTATTGATCCTCTTATTTTGCAGTCTATACGTGTACCTTCAACAATCACATCCACTGCCAGTACTTTATTTACAGCAGTGATTGAGCATGCAAGTTTTAAAGTAGGACTGACCTGGGTTTAAATCTGGCTCTGCCACTTACTAACTGTGTGAATTACTTAACCTCTTCTAAGCCTTGTTTTCCTCATTAGTAAAATGGGGGCAAATATGTTTCCTAAATCATAAACTCTTTGTGAGGGTTAAATGAGATAGTACCCAACCTTTTCTCCTGACTTCAGTTCCATATAACTGTCTGCCTACTTAAAATATTTACCTGTACACTCTCAGAAATCTAAAACTCACCATGTCCTCACCTATCCTCATAGTTGTTTCCTCCATTTTTGTTTTTCTCCTGTGTCTCAATCTCGGTGAATGACACCACCACTTATCCAGTCACCTAAGCTGTAATAAACTTGCACATGCATACTCTTAGATTTCTCCCTTCAATTCACCCTCCACATGTTCAGCTAGCAACTAAGCCCTTCTTTTTCTCTCTTGTTAATATATGTCCTGTCTGTGTTTTCCTCCCAATCTTCCATGCTGCTGCCTTAGTTAAGACCTTCATCTACATAGTATTCTAATTAGTTCTCCCTTCATATGTCTGGTCTTTTAATTGGTCTCCCTGTCCCCTGCAGCTTTGTTCCCTTTTAGCCCATTCTCTAACTGCTGCTAAAATAATCCTCTACTGTCTTCCTAATAATTATAGAATAAAATCCAAAATTTTTAGTGTGATATATAAGGACTCCAATGATTTCACACTTCCATGTCAAATAGCTTATGCTACTTTCTTTACTGGAAATGCTTCCTCACCTTGGCCTTCTAATAAGCATGGACTCAATGGTCAACATTTAGCTCCAGATTCACCTCGTCCGGGAAATTGCCATGGCTGCTTTACCTTTTGCTCCAATTTTGTGTTTCCCCACTCTTCTACACATATTTACTTAAATACTTAAATATTTTCTTAAATATGTTGTCCCATGTACTAATATATATATCCACCTTCCCTTACTAAGTTGTAATCTTCTGAGGCAGGGACTTTGTTATGATCCCTTTCTGTTTTCACTCTGTTTTGTTTCACTGCTTGTTATAACATATAATACCACAATATTGTTGGTCAAATAAATGCATGAATTAACCAACCACTCATGAGCTGCACTAATAAAAATGTACACCATTAGGTGCAAGAAAGATGATCATCCTGTTTCTACTACTTTTTTTATTTTGCCATAGTCAGACAATTATTTAAAGAGAGGCTTGGCTAAAAAATCTTTCAGAGTCCTTCTGTTTCTGAAAATTCTTCATTTTACCTTATCCTCAATACTATGGGGGATACCAAAGTATGAGATACAACATGTATTCACAGTAAGCTTACAATATATCTGACCAAATGAGCTTAACATCTATAAAAAACTCAAGTAGAAGTATGTTGGGAATCATAAGGCAATAGGGGTAGGCATCAAATTAGTAACAAAGCATCATTAAAAACTAAGGAGGGGGTATTTAGCTAATGGCTGGAGTGGTTAGACAAGTCTTTCTGAAGGGATGGGACTTGAGTTGAACTTTAGTAAATGAGAAGGCATGAGTGATGTAGTACTAACAGCAAAGAGACAGAATAGCAAACTGGTTAAGAGTATAGACAGTCCAATTTTCTGACTTTAAACTCAGCTCTCCCACTTATTAGACAAGTAACTTCACCTCTCTCAGCATCACCTAATTCTTCCATACATTTAAGATGACAATCATATTTGCCTCATGTTGTGAAGATTAAGCAAATTATTGTGAATAAAGAGTTTAGAAGAGTACCAAGTTCATAGTAAACACTTAATGAGTCAATAAGTATTGGTTGTTTTTATTATACCTTAGGTATACTGAAGGCTTTCGGTTTGCACAACTTGTATTGCAAATTTCCTCAGCGACCCTATGAGAACTGGGAAGTGTCTTATTCCCATTTGACAAATGGTAAAAGTGAGGTCCAGAAAAAGGGAGTGACTTATCAAAAGTGAGCTAATGGAAGAGTCCAGCCTTCCTTTGGCCTTTGGTTAGCCTTTTATACTCAGTGATATCACAGCTTCTCAGTAGCTGTTTTATTCACATCTGGGAGATAAAGTGGAGTTGGGTACAGCAAGGGGTAGGGGGGATAACAGGAGAAGAAAAATGTAGAGAAAAAGCCAGAACTCTCTTCAGGATTTGATGTTTGTTAAGGATCACCCAGCTCAGTGGATAAGGTTCAGGTCCGTCTTTTAGGACACAAAAGAAGCACAATAGAAAACCCATAGAACTTATTTGGGAGGATATAAAAGAGTTCCATATCTCACCCTCCTTGTCAGCCATCAAAACCAACAGAAAGTTCTGAAAAGGTTGAGTCAACTTCCCGAGGAGGAAAGGGGAGCTTTTCTGCAATTAATAACATCTGGCAAAATTGTTTCTGATTAGTCAGCATGTGTTCCAAGGGTAACTCTTCCCATTCAGTGGTGTGTAGTTCATGCCCGGTTGTCACACTGAGACAAATGTAGCAATAACTACACTTTTCTCACTCAAATCACTCATCAGAACCCCAACCCCGGGAAAAACTACATCTTGGATTAGCATTTTTAAAAATTGCTTTTATAGGCTCTAGTTCACAAGCGTTCTTCCTCCATGCTTCTAGGCAAGGTCTCTGACTGTAAAGCCACACACAGAAAAACAGTCTCACTATTTCTCCTTGAATCACTTCTCTCTTTCACTCCCCTTCTCTCTCTCTCTCTGTGTGTGTGTGTGTGTGTGCGCGCGCGCGTGCGTCTGTCTCTCTCTCATACACACACACAGACACACATATACTCACATACACACAGAGTTCCAGTTCTATTTCTCCATGTTAAACTGGGAAATCGATACTCTCTCATCATCAGTGTGATTTCTAAGCACTACAGTTTAGAATACTTTTTAAAAATGAAGTACAGATCAACAAACTACACCAAGTGCCTACCATGTGCCAGATATTCTGCATTTTTAACAGGACTCCTATGACAAAACTTGGTTGTGGAATATTACTCATTTCTATCTTGCCGACAAGCAAACTGATACTTGAGAAAGGAAAGAAACAATGGAACTAGAAATCAATGTCAAGTATCTGTGACTCCGAAACCACATATTCTGTACATTAAAGCCTCTCATTGTGGAAATAATAAAAAAACCAACCAGATACTATGAATGCTAACCTATGTCTGTCTTATTTAATTATCACAACAAACTGATGAGCTAGCTAGTTCTGTTATCTCCACTTCACAAACGAAGAAACCAATGCTCATGCTCACTTCCACTGCACATAAACTAAAATTGAAAAAATGAATAGATGATAACATCGCCCTTATGTAAGGAGGACACATAAATTCATAAAATATGCTATATTTCTCTATATTTGTACAATAAAATGATTAGCAACATGAATGAATGCATAACTTCCATACTCATATATTCAATGAATCTCATATACATAATATTGAGTGAAAGAAATGAGACAAGAAAAGAAAACATAGCATGTGATTCCATTCACATAAACTTTAAAAAACAGGCAAAAGTAAACTATAGGGTTTATATATAGAGAAAAGCAAGCAAGCTATTATCTATTATTGCATATTCTCATTCATATTCCTTCCATTTCGGTTTCTTTTATTTATGCATAATATACCTTAAAATAAAATTTTATTTTTCTAGGCCCAAGGGAAGGGACTGGGACCTTTCCCAGAGAAACTTTACAGGTTTCACCTTGGGATGCACCATAAGTACAGAGATGAGAATTGTGAGAGGACCAAGCCAGGGGAGAGAGGTGGGCTGGGGACAGTTACTTTGCATGGCATGTTGTGGACAAAAACATTAGCTTACAGGGGATAAATAGATCTTTGAAAAAGGTATGTTACATGCCAAAAAATGCCTTATGATTCATTGTACTCCAAATCCCTATAATGGAGAACTCCAGAAACCCCATAGGCCAAAATGCTAATGTTGAAACTTCATAAATATAAACCCTCTTTCTTGCCTTAGTCCAGGAGTTGTAGGGACCAGAGAACAATTGCTTGTAGTATGGTATATTATTGGAAAAGAGCAGAGTTTGTGTGTCTAGCTTGAGATCATTATCTTGGATCTGCTAAACTGTGTAACCTTGAGAAAGTCACTTCCTTTCTCTGAGTCTCAACTTCTTCATAAATGGGGGCGTGAAAGGCTTAGCATACACTAAGAATCATTAAAATTAAAATTGGATAATCATACTACCTAACTTACAAACTTATTTTAGGAAAGCACCTGACACAGTAGATACACAGTAAATAAGTTTTCTTCATTTTCTTCACTTAGTGGCCCTTGCCAGACCTCAAAAGATAAAGCAGAAAACTCAATGTCAGATGACTTGTGAAGATATGTGTTGGTTTATTTTTGGAAGGATATATTTCAAAGGCTACAAATTTATCATTGTCAAAAGAAGACACTCATGAAAACATAACGTGAATCTGCTATCTCCTTCAAGTTCTCTCTTATTTGGGGGAGCAGAAAAACAGAAAGAAGGGGTCTACCTGACTATATTCCTTCATCAAAACAATATTCTGCTGTTTCAAAATCTACTTTGGGTTAAATATCCCTATCCACAAATCAACATAGCACACAACCATAGGAGCTCGAAGGAATAAAATTTGATTAACACTGAAGCGACTATCCTTTGTTATCTATTAAAACACCTTGCCTATGGCCTTTGGCTAGCATTACTTGGTGAAAAGGTATTCCATGCTGGTTATTAAGAGTCAATGTAATATAAGAAACTATAAAAATACCAGTGAGTTCATTGAAACAGATGTGATGCCCAAAGATAATTATGACTGCCATCCTTTTACGACCCTAGGGAGGTATCAACTATTGTCGTTGATGTTTCTGCTAGACTGAACCACCTCCCCAACCCACCAACCATAGAACCTGCAGTTGACATGCTAAAATTACTGTAAAGTATTTTGGTTTGGTAGCCAGAGAAACTTGTGTCTGAACCTGGCTGTGGCACTTACTGGCTAGGCAGACTACAAGTCACTTTTCTCTCAGTCTCAGTTTCCACATCTCTCAGACAAGAATAATAATGGTACCTGATTCACAAAATTACTGTAAAGACTCAATGAGATTATGTTATATAAAGCACCTAGTTGACACTTCACACCAATTAGGCACTCCAATGTTAGTTTCCTCTTGCCTTGCTCACTAAAGCATCTACCTTATTTCAGTTAATGAATTTAGCTACAGGTTTGAATATTCCCAGTGTGTAGTTGACTAGATCCTAAGATACTGTAGCATGCTGTGTTTCAAAATGGCTCAGTCTTAGGTCCCTATTTAACTTCACTAAACCAGAGCTCAGAAAACTGGCCAGCCAAACCATAGTCAGCCTGAGGCCTATTTTGGTATGGCCTGTCAGCTAAAACTGGTGTTCACTTATGTAAAGGATTTCAAGGAAAAGAAAAATAGAATGAAGAAGAAGTAAAAGATATAGTATGTGGTCTACAAAGCCTAAAAACATTTACAATCTGACCCTTGAGAAAATATGCTTGTCATACTCTGCACTAGTCGCTAGTGAGTAGGAAAAGCACATGTAATTAATAGGCTGTGGGAATTACTTTTTTCTAATCTGTCCTTTCTTTCTTCTCCTTTTCTTGTAACAGATTCTTGAAAATCTGAGTGGGCCTGTGATTTAGGTTTTGCCAAGGAAAATATCACACTTTCTCTGGCAGCAGTGATTGATCAAGCCCAATTCGTGTCAATCTCAGTCTTTTACTGAGATATGTAGATTCTAGGAAAAAAGGAAGATTTTTACCCACTGAAGTTGTTGAAATGAGGCTCTTGTCAGCCATGTTTCCTGCCAAGTAGACATAACCCTGTCTGAAGTAAGAGAGCATGAAATAAATTTGCATAGAAAAATCAAAGATAAGAGATATGCAGAGAAAAGGAGAGTACTAGCAGCTTTGAGTCTCTAGTTCTACTCACCAAAATCTTGGTTCCTACAGTTCTTCAATTGCACGAGTTACCCTAGTACTTCTTCCTAGATTATTCCAGCAAATTCTTCCTAAAATAAAGCCAATAAATGCCTTTTTGTTTAGCTGGTCTGTGTCTAAGTTAAATTGATTTTCTGTTGCCTATAACCAAACACAGCCTGTTCTAATAGAGCTCAGTTTTGAAATTCAGCATAAGTGGAATGAAATTAATATCCCATTTCTTAATTAGATGGCCTTGAGCAATTTACATCATGCCATTAGGGCTTCAGTTTTTCTCTTTTGCAAAACCAGGACAATAATACATACATAGTAGAGTTTTTGTGATATGTAGGTAAGATAGACATAAAATAAGAGTCATGGTGCAGGGTGCGATGGGTGTTCAGAAGATGTGAGTTTCCTTCCCCAATGGCAAGATCTAACAGATCAGCTGACCTACAGGCAGGGAAACCTTCCATAATTCCTATCTCTTTAAACATTCTGGGGTTACTCATGAGCATAAGAAACCTGCCAGGCCTCCACCATATGAGTCAGATCTGGGAATCACCAGCCAAAATGACAAGTGTAGTCTAGCAGCTTGGGCTTAATAACAAGCCACTGAAACTTCTTCAGCCCTTCTTGAATCAAGTCAGCCTCCTCTTGCCATACCTATGTAACCTCTTAAACTATACTCTAACCCTCCTAGATTTTTCAATCAATTAAATAAGCTTGTTTGTTCAGAAGTGATCTTCGACTTTGAAGTGAAAAGGTGTTCTGACATCACTGTATGGGGAAAAATCAAGATTAGCAAACCTCTTCAAATAAGGAGCTTCATTAATCTTGAAAGATAACTCCATTAGCTTTAAGGAAAAAGTTAGGTGGTGAAAGAGTAAAGAGGAAGTCTCAGTTTTTTCACTTAGACCAAGATAGGTCATATACATCAGAAAGGAGCCAGGCCTGTCTACTCTGTCCTCAGGCCAGGCTTCCCTGTGGTGAAATGGGGTCAGCAAAACTCTTTCTTTGGACTACCTGACTGAAACCTGAGGGTTAGACTCAGGTGCAATTCTTCAGGGGAGGATACGTAGGAAGTTTGCAAGGGATAAGCTAACCCAATCTCAATATTGCCCCCAAAAAGAAGATGGGCTCCTCTACACAGAAGACAGGAATAAGAACAATAGCCCTTTCACCCTCTCCCTACTTACAGGAGGTAGAAAATCAACCCAAGAGATTTCAAAAGAGCCTAGCATTCCCATTAGCCATATAAAAGGTAGGGAGAGGGAGTGACCAACACAAAGGCAAAGCCCTTTACTGATCAAGTTGCTGAGCCTGAGGCAGAAAGTGTGGGAGTCCAAAGATGCTTACAGAGTAAGGCCTAACATTCCAAGGATGAGGCAGCCTTTCTTAGGATATGCTTCATTGACTTAGTTATTGTGCCGTTGGATCAACATGGAAAACAAAGCAGTAAGGACATTACAAGAAAACACATCTACAAAGTGTTCTCTCATGAACATAGATGCTGAGACACTAAAAGTATTATCAAATCAAATCTAGCCTTATATAAAGGAATATGCATCACAAGCAAGTGGGGCTTGTTCTAGGAATGCAAGTGTGGTTTAGCATTCAAAATCATTAACATAGAAAGTTGGAAATTATATGATCATCTAAGGAGATGCAGAAAAGCTTTTGAAAAAATTAAACACCCATACAAGATAAAAACTATTAGCAGAGTAGGTATAAAAGGGAACTTTCTTAATCTGATAAAGATTATCTACAGAAACCTACAGCAAACATCACACTTAGTCGTGAAGTATCAAAAGCCTTCCTCCTAAAATCAAGAATAAATGACGAATGCCTGCTATCAGCATTTCTACTCAACATTATACTGTAGTTATAGCCAGTGCATTATGATAAGAAAAATAAAAGGCATAAGAATTAGAAAAATATATAAAATTGTTATTATTCTCAGGTGACATATTTGCATATGTATAACATTCAAAAGAATCTATAAATTATTACAATTAATAAGTAAAATTTATTTTATTTTATTTTATTTTTTATTTATTATACTTTAAGTTCTAGGGTACATGTGCATAACGTGCAGGTTTGTTACATATGTATACTTATGCCATGTTGGTGTGCTGCACCCATCAACTCGTCAGCACCATCAATTCATCATTTATATCATGTATAACTCCCCAATGAAAATTTATAAGGTCACTGGATGCAAAGTCAGTATACTAAGCCACTTTTATTTCTACATAGCAGCAACATATAGGAATTTAAATTTATTTAAAAATATGACATTTACATTAGCTATCAAATACCTAGGAGCACATCTAATGAAAGAATTGCAAGACTAACAAAACATGATTGAGAGAAATTAAAGAAGGCATAAATAAATGAGGACATTCATGGATTGGAAGACTCTGTATTATAAAGATGTCAGTTCTCCCCAAGTTAGCAAATACATTTAACAGAATCTTAAGCAAAAAGTGGTTTTGGACAAAATTTTCAAGCTTACTCCAAAAGTCATATAGAATTTTAAAGGGCCAGAAACAACCGAGGCGATCTTTAAGATGAACAAAGCTGGAAATCTTATACTACCAGATTTCATTTTCTGTTACAAAGATATGATAAATATGACTGCTTGATACTGGTGCAAGGATAAACAAACGGACTAATTGAGCATGTAAAATTCGGAAACAGATCCACATATTTATAGTCGACTGATTTACGCTGAAGGTAACACTGCAGTGCAACAGAGAAATAATGGTCTTTTAAATAAATGGTGTTATGTCAATTGGGTTACCATATGGGGAAAACTGTATCTTTTTTTTTTTTTTTTTTTTTTTTTTAAGAGACAGGGCCTTCCTGTGTTGCCCAGGCTGGAGTGTAGTGGTACTATCACAGCTCACTGCAGCCTTGAAATCTGTGCTCTAGTCATCATCCTGCCTCAGCCTCCCAAATAGCTAGGACCACAGGAGTGTGCTACCATGCCTATATATATATATATATATATATATATATTATATATATATATTATATATATATATATATATATTGTTTTCAAATCTATTTGTAGAGACTGGATCTCACTGTGTTACCCAGGCTCATCTCAAACTCATGACTTCAAGTGATCCTCTTGCCTCAGGCTCCGAAAGTGGTGGGATTACAGGTGTGAGCCACCATGCCCAACTGAAAACTATATCTTAATTTCTATCACACCATAACTGAAAACCGACTCCAAATATATACAGATCTAAAGTAAAGGGCAAAACAATAAATCTTTTTTTTAAATGTGAAACATTTTTATGACCTTGGAGTAGGCAAAGATTTCTAAAACAGGGCACAAAAGCCCAATTTTTAAAGGTAAAATTGATCATGCCAACCAAATTAAAATCAGGAACTTCTGCTCTTTAAAAGATGTTATACCAAGAGAGAAAAGGCAGCTCACCAACTTGGAGAGGATATTTGCAATACATCCAGCAAAGGACTCATATGCAGAATATATAAGTAACGTATACAAATTAATACAAAAAGACAACTTATTAGGGAAATAGACAAGAGACTTGAAAATATTGACTGAAATGTATTCAAATGCCCAATAAGCATACGAAGTGCTCAGTTTCATTAGCCATCAAAGAAATACAAATTGAAACCATGGTAATGTAACACTAACACTCATCAGAATTACTAAAATTAAAAAGTTGGAAAATATCAAGTTTTGGTGAGGGTGTGGAACAGCTGAAACTCTCATACGGTATTGGTAGGAATGCAAATTGGTATGACCACATAGGAAAACTGTTTTACAATACCTGCTAAAAATGAACATAAGCATACCCTATGACCTACTGATTCTGCTCCTAGGTATCTAACAGAAATATGCTCATCAACAGACACGTTCAAGAATGTTCATAACAGCACTATTTGTAGTGCCCATACCTAGAAATTCTTCATATGCACAGCAACAGTAGAATGGATAAAATGGATAAAAACATTCTGTATGGGAACAGAAAACCAAACACAGGATGTTCTCACTCTTAAGTGGAGTTGAACGTGGAGAACACATGGACACAGAGAGGGGAACAACACACACAAGGGCCTGTTGGGGGGTGGTGGTGAGGGGAGGGAACTTAGGAGATGGGTCAATAGATAGAGCAAACCACCATGGCACACACAGGCTCATGTAACAAACCTGCACGTTCCGCACATATATCCCGTTTTTTTTTTTTTTTTCCAGATGAAATAAAGAAAAAAATAAATAAATAAAACATTCTGTGTGAGGAATTCTCTACAGCAATAATAATAAAAAAAAACCTCTGCAGATATGTGCAACAATATGGAATAATTTCACAATCAAGCAAAGGAAGCCAGAAATGAATGTACGCTGTATGTTTCTATTCATATAAGTCACAAAAAGAGTTAAAACTAATCTATGCTAGTAGACGTTCTAATAGCGGTTACCCTTAGGGTGGATACACTAGAATGAAGCACAAGGAGGAATTCTAGGGTGTTGAAGCTTTTGTACATTGATCTGGGTGCTGATTACTTGAGCATGTTCAGTTTGTGAAAATTTATTGAGCTGTACACTTATGTATAAGTTTATGCATGTATGTTCTGTTTTAATAAGGGAGATAAAGAAAGTGAATCAGTATTTGCTAGGGTAACATAACAAACTACCACAACATGGTGGCTTAAAACAACAGAAATTCATATTTTTCACAGTTCTGGAGGTTAGCTAGATGTCAGAAATCAAGTTGTTAGGAGGGATGCATTCTCTCTGAAAGCTCTAGGGGGGAATACCTTCCTTGTCTCTTCTGGCTTCTGGTGACTCCAGGTGTTTCTTGGCTTGTGCCTGCATAAATCCAATCTCTACCTCAGCCTTCACGTGGCCTTTTCCTTTTTGCTGTGTGTCTTTTATAAAAACATTGTCACTGGAGATAGGATCCATCTGGATAATCTTCATCTCATCTCATGATCCTTAACTTAATACTTTTCCTCTTTTGAGAGATCATCATTCACACACTATAGTCAGAAAGATACTCAAAGAGAAAACTTTTAGCAGAGGAGGTCTTCTATTGCCTGAGATCCGCCAGAGTCTCTTGCTCGGTGTAATAGTATTTACTATTGCTTTTCTGGCCTCCAGAATTGAAAATATTGCCAGAGGATTACAGCTCTATGTATCTGATGACCTAATTGATGGGATCAGCTTATCTGAAGCTGACACTCTGGAAGATATTTGGAACCAGGACTACTTATAAAGGAGTCATAAGGGAAGCCATTGTAGAGCTGATTGACTCTCACATACCCAACAAATTTATTTGGCAATCATTGTCTACCTGGTCCCACTATGTAGGTTGTCTCATCTCTAGCTGTCCCTGGTGACCATCTTTATGCCTTTGTCTTTCTACAGCTGAGCAAAGTTCTATGCTGTGGATGGCAGGGCAGTTAAAAATAAGGGTGGTTTATATTCAGTAATGTCATTCTCAAGGTGTCCTTACACTGAGGTTTGTAATAACCCTTTCCTCAACGTATTGATATTTACTATTTCACAGAAGACTTTTTGTTAGGCATTATGGTGAACCAGAATGGTTGCATTTGTGAAGAAAAACATGGCATAGGTCATCGTAAAGACTGAAGTTCTGGCTCACAGGTTGAACAAGGTACCATGTGGGTATCTCATTACAGATTAGCCAGATACCTATAAAGGTTCTGCTGTAGCCACGTCAGTGACACAAGAATCTAGTTTTGTTCCATTCTTCTTATTCAGATATCTCTCATTGGTGATTAATAAGTATCTTAAACCTAACATGGCCAAAACACAGCTCCCACCAAAACCAGTTCTTCTCTTATTGTTATCCATGTTAGTAATTAGCACAACTTTCCAGCCAGTTGTTCAAGCCAAAAACTTAGTAGTCATCTTTATTTGTGTTTTACTATATGCATTCTATTGACACGTCAGGCCAACTGTACATCCAAAATACAATGTCTTTTGAATCTAACTACTACTAATCCTTATCAACTCTGCTACCAACCTGGTCCAAGCTTCTATTACATCTCATCTGGATTACTGCACCAGCTCCTTAATAATATCCCCACTTCCACTTTTTCCCTTACAATTCATTCACTACACAGAAGTCAGAGTAATGTTTTTTTAAAAAATAAAAATATATTACAGTGTGGTGAGTGTGAATTTTCTTGTTGCCCTGACTTTGATAATGATTGCCTAGATAAGGAACTTTAAAAAAGAAAAGAAAGAAGAAGAACAGGAGGAAAATGAGAAAGGATGAGGTGAAGAAGGAGGGATGGGAAGTGCTTCATACTAAAGAATATTGCTGACAACTGGGACCAAATATTCTCCCAAAGGCTTTCTGGAAAGTAGCAACACCATCGTTGTCACAATTCATCCAAGTACCTCAGTTACCACCTAGCATGTTAGCAGCATAAAACGGGTAGGAGGAAGGACTCTGAGACTTGTGCATCATTGGCCTAGTGGACAATATAGTGTTCTTTTTCTCACTTTTACAGGTCAGTTGTAAAGTGTCCTTACCCTTGAGCCAAGTGGAGGTGTTCTTCAAGACAAGAGAATCACTCAAAGCAATTGTGGGAGCTTTCAAAATAGAGAAGAAGAAGAAAAAAAACCTAACATTGTATTACCCAGTTTGCAAGGATAAATATGTTTCCTGTGTATCTAGTCGTCACCCCAGAGGATGGCTAAACTTGAGCTGCTTTGCTGGGTCCTTATACAAGAGGGCTTGCTACAAGGCAAGTGTTCCCTGGCAGTAGGAAACTTTGGGGTTTGCGGTGGGAGTAACATCTGAGAGAGGCTGAAGAGGGTGAACTGGAGCTGGATTTCCCACGTTAGGAAATAAAACAGTAGGGAAGCGCCCAATACTCATAGGTGAACCTTTTCAACTCAAAAGGCATCAATATTCAATTATCCTGAGAAGACAAGAACACCAGCAGAGAGAACCACACATACTAACAGTTAGGAGATGTTTGCCTTTACTTCCCTGTTCCCTTTTCCCATTCCCCCAAGACCAGAGTAGTTGGGTCCTGAAAAGGAAAGTGGAGAAAAGGGAACTACAGAACTTGACACAGCCCCCCTACACATGCGCACGCGTGCACACACACACACACACACACACACATACACACATGCACAATTCCAAACTACTGGAGACAGACGAGAAATGATTCTAGATCATCTTTACAATTTAGACACCTCAAGCTACAGATCTGGCATGTGATACAGAAGAGAAAGATTTCCACCTCATATGAAATTATGATTTTAGATTGAGTCAACTTTTAATAAGAAATGTGACCAGGCAGTTGTGGAATCTGCCCAAGATATTATTAAGAAGAGATTTGTTACTCAGCAAATAAAGGATTTGACATAACAAGAAGGTAGTGAAGAAAAGCAAAACTGTTTTATACTTGTATTCTGCTAAGTAGCACTGTTCACCAAATCTGCTGCACATGAATCAGATCATGTTATTTCTCAAAACTCTCCAAGTGTCTTTCATCTAACTCAGGATAAAATAAAAATCCTTTATCTTGGTACATAAGGCCCAACATGATCTCTCCACTTATCTACTATGCTAAAATCACATTGGCTTTCTTTTGTTCATTTAACCCAACTGACTTGTTCCCACCTTTGCAAATTGCTGTTTCATCTGTCTGCAGCCTTCTCCCCTCAATTTCACAGGACTGCCTCCTTATTATTAAAATACTAGCTAAGATATCACCTCCTGGGAGAGATCTTTGTGGACTACCCCATTTAAAGTGGCTTTTTTCCGCCCCTTCCCCCAACTTATATCTGAAATTATCTTGATAATATCTGTTTACTTGTCAGCCTCCCCTCTCTAGAACAAATTATGTGAGAATTGAGAACTTTTTTGTTCTTATTCACTGCTATGTCCCCAGCACTCAGCACAATGGTTGGCATACAGAACCCACTAAGTAAGTACTTGATTGAAAGGATTAAATGTGTATAAAATGATGGTAGCATAAAATCTATAGATTAGAAATAAATTCTGAGATCTTTCTGTTCAACTCACCATTTAATGCTTAACTTATGTCTATAGCATTACTAGCCAAATCGACTGTTCCCAACTCTGTTTGAATATCTCTAATAAAAGGGAATTTGTTATATCTCTCGGTTGCCCATTTGATCAATGGACAGTTTTATGAAAGGGTTAGATAAGTAGACATACTTTTCTCTATTTCTCCCAGTGAGTACAGCTAAATACTCTGGACATTATATATAAAACAAGCATAAGAAGACTCTGAAAGGTGGAGAAAGAAAGGAAGAATGACTAGTGTATTTGAAATCTAAGGAGTGACAGCACAGTAAGTTGTTTGTGCTTTCTTTTTGCCTCACATATCCCAGACTGGATACTGGAAAATCTAACAATGTGGTAATGCCAAAGGAGATAGAAAAAGCCCCTTCAAAAGCCATGCAAAGTAGCAGCCCAGCAACACACAAAATTTTTAAGTGACAGCTCCACTACAACCAAACACCAGAGGAGAAACAACTACTGTGGCAATGGCCAGATGCAGAGCATAGACTTTCATCCTTTCCAGGCTCTAACAAGGTGTCCCCCAACTCCCCTCCTCCACCGTGAGTATACCTTATTTAGTTCTAGAATGCTAGGTGGGGGCCCTGAACTTTTAACACCACCCACTGTGTTACCAGTGACCTCTACTGTGTTACCAGTGGAGACCACGTGGGTAGTCTTATCTCTATACATGCTAAACAATTGTCCTCATTCCTTTACCTAAGGCAACACTAAACAAGTCTTATCCTCCCCATTCTTCATGACAGGTCCTCTGACACCTGAAGGTGGCAACCAATTTGTTTCCTATACCATCTACCTCTTAAGTCTTCTCTTCTGTGATCTGTGATCAGATATCTTTAATATTATTCTGGTAATTGTTTTGGAGCACCACAAACCATGCCATATGACAGTGAATGAAATCGATAATGTGTGTTCTGACCGCTCTACTCACTGGCCACTTCCCTGTCGCTTTCCCTCTCCTTGCCTCTCTCTATCCCCCAAAACGAAATAAAATAGAAATTTAGGCCAATTAATAACCCTAAAATGGCCAAAAGTGTTACAGTGAAAGGTAGAGTCACATGTCTCTCACCTTAAATCAAAAGCTAGATATGATTAAGCTTACTGAGGAAGGCATGTCAAAAGCTGACATAGGTCAAAAGCTAAGCCTCTTGTGCCAAAGAGTAAAGTTGTGAATGCAAATAAAATATTTATGAATGAAATTAAAATTGCTACTCCCATGAACACATGAATGATAACAAAGTCAAACAGCCTTATTGCTAATAGGCAGAAAGTTTTATTTGTCTGGATAGAAGATCAAAACAGCCACAACATTCTCTTTAGCCAGAGCTTAATCTAGAGCAAAGCGTTAACTCCCTTAATTCTGTGAAGGTTGACAGAGGTGAAGAAGTGGCAGAAGAAAAGTAGGAAGGTAGCAGAGGTTGGTTCATGAGGTTTAAGGAAAGGAGCAATCTCCATAACATGAAAGTGCAAGATGAATCAGCAAGTGCTGATGTAAAAGCTGCAGGAAGTTACCCAGATAAACCCAGATAATTGATGAAGGGTCTACAGTAAACAAAAGATTTTCAATATAAATGAAAAAGTATTATATTGAAAAAGTTGCTATCTAGGACTTTCAAAGCTGGAGATAACTCAATGTCTGTCTTCAAAGCTTCAAAGGTCAGGCTGATTCTCTTGTTAGGGACTAATGCAGCTGGTGACTTTAAGTTGAAGCCAATACTCCTTTACCATTCTTAAAATCTTAGGGACCTTATGATTTATGCTAAATCTACACTGCCTGTGCTCTATAAATTGAACAATAAAGCTGAATGACAGCACATCTGTTTACAAAATGATTTACTGAATATTTTAAGCCCACTCTGGATACCTACTGCTCAGAAAGATTTAGTTCATAATATTGCTCATTGACAATGCACCTAGTCACTCAAGAACTCTGATGAAGATGTATAGGAAATTAATGTTGTTTTCATGCCTGTTAGCACAATATCCATTCTGCAGCCCATAGATTCAGGGGTAATTTTGAATTTCAAATCTTATTATTTAAAAAATAGATTTCATAGGCTATAGCTTCCATAGATAGTGATTCCTTTGATGCATCTGGGTGAAGTAAATTGAAAACCTTCTGGAGATGATTTACCACTCTAAATGTCATTAAAAATATGTGTGGTTTATTAGAAGAGGTCATATCAACATTAATGGGGTTCTGGGAAAAGTTGATGACAGCTCTCATGGATGACTTTGAGGTTTACAAGGCTTCAGTAGAGGAAGTAACTGCAGATGTGGTGAAAAAGCAAGAGAATAAAAATTGTAAGTGGAGCCTAAAGATGTGATTTAATTGTTGCAATCTCATGATAAAGCTTGAATGAATGAGGAATTGCTTCTTATGGATGAGCACAAAAAAGTGGTTTCCTAAGATGGAATCTACTATTGGTGATGATGCTGTGAACATGACATCAAAGAATGTAGAATATTACATAAACTTTGTTGATAAATCTGCAGCAGGGTTTGAGAAGATGACTCCAATTTTGAAGGAAGTTCTACTGTGGGTAAAATATTGTCAAAGAGCATCACATATTACAGGTAAATCTTTTGTGAAGGAAAGATCAATTGATGTGGCAAACATCACTGTAGTCTTATTTTAAGAAATTGCCACAGCCGCCCCAACCTTCAGCCCTTCAGCAACCACTACTATGATTAGTTAGCAGCCATGAACATCAAGGCAAGATCCTCCTCTGTAAAAAGATTATAACGATTTGCTAAAGGCTCAGATAATCATAATCAATTTTTTAGAAATAAAGTATTTTTAAATTAACCTATGTACTTTTTAAAGACGTAATGCTATTGCACTCTTAATAGAATATGTTATAGCGTAAATATAACATTTACATGCACTAGGAAACCAAAAAATGTGTGTTACATATTTTATTACTCCTTTTTCTTTGTTTCAGTGGTCTGGAACTGAACCCACAATATCTCTCAGGTATGCCAGTAATGAATGAGTTTCCTTTAGATGTATACTAACTAGTGGGATTATTGAGTCATGGTAGTTTTATTTTTAATTATTTGAGAAATTTCCATATTTTTATAATGTCTATACTCTAATTTACATTTCAGCTGCAGAGTACAAGGATTCCTCTTTCTCAACATTCATGCCAACACTTGTTTTTCATCATTTTTTAATTTTTAAAAAACTTTGCATGGGTACATAGTGGGTGTGTATATTTATGAGTTACATGAGATATTTTGATACAGGCATGCAATGTGTAATAATTACATCAAACACTTTTCCTCTGTGTTTCAAACAATACAATTATACTCTTAAGTTATTTTATTTTTTCTGTGCATTACTTTTAAAAAATGTTGTGGGTACATAGCAGGTGTACATGTGTATATGGGGTACATGAGATACAAGCATGCAAGGTGAAATAAACACATTAATGTAGAAGGGTCCATCTGTCCCCTTAAGCATTTCATCTTTTGAGTTACAAACAATCCAATTATACTCTTTGTTTTTAAATGTACAGCTATGTTATTATTGGCTATAGTCACCCTATTGTACTACCAAATAGCAGGTCTTATCCATTATTTTTAACTATATTTTTGTACCCATTAACCATCTCCACCTCCTCACTAGCCCCTCAACACCTTCTCAGCCTCTGGTAACCATCGTTCTAGTCTCTGTGTCCATGAGTTTAATTGTTTTGATTTTTAGATCCCACAAATAAGTGAGAACATGCATGTTTGTCTTACTGTGCCTGGCTTATTTCACTTAACATGATGATCCATCCATGTTGCCGAAAATGTCTGGATTTCATTCTTTTTTTATTGCTGAATAGTACTCCATTGTGTGTAAGTACCACATTGTCTTTATCCATTCATCTGTTGAGGAAACTTAGGTTAGCCAAATCAGCTATTGTAAACAGTGCTGCAACAAATGCAGAAGTGCAGGTGTCTCTTTGACATGCCAATTTCCTTTCTTTGGGATATATATACAGTAGTGGGATTGATGGATCACATGTGTATTAGTTCTGTTTTCACACTGCTATAAAGAACTACCTGAGGCAGGGTAATTTATGATGAGAAGAGGTTAATTGACTCAGAGTTCTGCATGGATGGGGAGGCCTCAGAAACTTATAATTATGGTAGAAGGTGAAAGGGAAGCAAGGCATGTCTTACATGGTGGAAGGAGAGAGAGCAAGGCAGGGAGTGACACACTTTTGTACTATTAGATTTCATGAGAGCTCACTATCATGAGAACAGCATGGGGTAAATCTGCCCCCATGGTCCAATCACCTCCCACCAGGTCCCCACTCCATGATAGGTGGGGATTATCAATTCTACATGAGATATGGTTGGAACACAGAGCCAAAACATATCAATATGGTAGTGCGATTTCAGATTTGTGGGGAACCTCCAAAGAGTTCTCCATAGTGGTTGTACTAATATAGTTTCTCAACAACACTGTACAAGGGTTCCTTTTTCTCCACATCTTTGCCAGCATTTGTTTTTGCCTTTTGGATGGAAACCATTTTAACTGGGGTGCTATGATATCTCATTGTAGTTTTGATTTGCATTCCTCTGATGATCAATAATGTTGAGCACCGTTTCATATGTCTGTTTGCCATTTGTGTGTCTTTTTTTGAGAAATATCTATTCAGCTGTTTTTGCCCAAATTTGATCAATTATTAGATTTTTTCCTATACAGTTGTTGGAGTTTCTTAAATATCCTAATTATTAATCCCTTGTGAGATGAGCTGTTTGCAATATTTCTCCCATTCTGTGGGTTGTCTCTTGACTTTGTTGATTTTATTCTTTGCTGTGCTTAAGTTTTTTAACTTGACGTGATCCTATTTGTCCATTTTTGCTTTGGTTGCCTGTGCTTTTGGGGTATTGCTCAATAAATTTCTGCCCAGACCAGTGTCCTGGAGAGTTTCCCAAAAGTTTTATTCCAGTAGTTTCATAGTTTGAAGTCTTAGATTTAAATCTTTAATTAATTTTGATTTGATTTTTGTATATGGTGAGAGATACAGTCTAGTTTCATTCTTCTTCATATAGATATACAGTTTTCCCAGGACCATTTATGAAGAGACTGTCTTTTTGAAAATGAGTTTGCTGTAGGTGTGTGGATTTTCCTCTGAGTTTTCTACTCTGTTCCATTAGTCTACATGTCTGTCATTATGGCAACATGCTGTTTTGGTTACTATAGCTCTGCAGTCTAATTTGAAGTCAAGTAATGTGATTCCTCCAGTTTTGCTCTTTTTGCTTAGGATAGCTTTGACTATATTTTTGTGTGTGTGTGGGGGGGGGAGTTTATATACATTTTGGGATTTTTAAAATTTCTATGAAGAATATTATTGGTATTTTGATAGGGATTGCATTGAATCTGAAGATTGCCTTCTGTATTACAGACATTTTAACAATATTGATGTTCCAATCCACCAACATAAATATTTTTCCACGATTTTGTGTCCTCTGTTTACATTTTGGATTTCTTCCTGGTTCAGTCATGGCAGGTTGCATGAATCTAGAAATTTTTTCGTTTTTTGTAGATTTTTTAATTTATTGGCATATAGTTTCTCATAGTAGCCACTAATGATCCTTTCAGTTTTTTTGGTATCAGTCGTAATGTCTCCATTTTTATTTCTGATTTTATTTATTTGTTATCTTATTCTTTTCTTAGTTTGCCTGGCTAAAGGATTGTCAATTTTCTTTAACTTTTTAAAAGCACAACTTTTTGTTTCATTGGTATTTTGTATTATCTTTTTCATTTCAATTTCATTTATTTCTGCCATGATCTTTATTATTTCTTTTCTTTTACTGATTTTGGTTTGATTTTCTCTTGCTTTTCCAGTACTTTAAGATACATTGTTAGATTGTTCATTTAAAGTCTTTCCATTTTTGCTGTAGGTACTTTTACCGATAAATTTCCCTCATAATACTGCTTTTGCTGTATCTCATAGGTGTCGGTATATTACCTTTCCATTATCCAATTTTTCAAGAAAATTTTAAATTACCTTATACATTTCTACATTGACATCCTAGCCATTCAGGAGCATATTGCTTAATTTCATGTTTGCATAGTTTCCAAAATTCCTCTTGTTACTTTCTAGTTTAAGCCCATTGTGGTCAGAGATGAAGCTTAATATTATTTCAATTTTGTGATTTTTAAGACTTGTTTTGTGGCCTAACATATGATCTGTCCTTGAGAATGATCTGTGTGCTACAGAAAAGAATATGTGTTCTGCAGCTCTTGGGTGAAATGTTCTGTAAATATCTATTAAATTCACTTGATATACAGTAGAGGTGAAGTTTAATATTTCTTTTTTAAATTTTTTATTATTATACTTTAAGTTCTAGGGTACATGTGCACAACGTGCAGGTTTGTTACATATGTATATATGTGCCATGTTAGTGTGCTGCACCCATTAACTCATCATTTACATTAGGTATATCTCCTAATGCTATCCCTCCCCTCCCCCACCCCACAACAGGCCCCGGTGTGTGATGTTTCCCTTCCTGTATTCAAGTGTTCTCATTGTTCAATTCCCACCTATGAGTGAGAACATGTGATGTTTGGTTTTCTGTCCTTGCGATACTTTGCTGAGAATGATGGTTTCCAGCTTCATCCATGTCCCTACACAGGGCATGAACTCATCCTTTTTTATGGCCTCATAGTATTCCAAGGTGTACATGTGCCACGTTTTCTTAATCCAGTCTATCATTGATGGGCATTTGAGTTGGTTCCAAGTCTTTGCTATTGTGAATAGTGCCACAATAAACTTACGTGTGCTTGTGTCTTTATGTCTTTATAGCAGCATGATTTATAATCCTTTGGGTATATACCCAGTAATGGGATGGCTGGGTCAAAGGGTATTTCTAGCTCTAGATCCTTGAGGAATTGCCACACTGTCTTCCACAATGGTTGAACTAGTTTACAGTCCCACCAATGTAAAAGTGTTCCTATTTCTCCACATCCTGTCCAGCACCTGTTGTTTCCTAACGTTTTAATGATCACCATTCTAACTGGTGCGAGATGGTATCTCATTGTGGTTTTGATTTGCATTTCTCTGATGATGAGTGATGAGGAGCATTTTTTCATGTGTCTGTTGGCTGCATAGATGTCCACTTTTGAGAAGTATCTGCTCATAACCTTTGCCCACTTTTTGATGGGGTTGCTTGATTTTTTCTTGTAAATTTGTTCAAGTTATTTGTAAATTCTAGATATTAGCCCTTTGTCAGATGGGCAGATTGCAAACATTTTCTCCCATTCTGTAGGTTGCCTGTTCACTCTGATGGTAGTTTATTTTGATGTGCAGAAGTTCTTTAGCTTAATTAGATCCCATGTGTCAATTTTGGCTTATGTTGCCATTGCTTTTGGTGTTTTAAATATGAAGTCCTTGCCCATGCCTGTCTAATTTTTCTTTATTTTCTCTTTTGAAGATCTGTCCAATAGTGAAAGTGGGATGTTAAAGTCTCCAGGTATTATTGTAATGGGACCTATCTTTTTTAGCTCGAATAATATTTACTTTATATATCTAGGTGCTCCAGTGTTGGGTGCATATATATTTACAATTTTTCTAATCTCTTGCTGATTTTATCCTTTTATAATTTTATGGTGAACTTCTTTGTCTCTTATAGGTTTTGTCTTGAAATCTATTTTGTCTGCAAAAAAGAGCGACTCCTGCTCTTTTCTGGTTTCCATTGGCATGGAATATCCTTTTTCATTCTTTTATTTTCAGTCTATGTGTATCTTTACAGGTGGAGTGTGTTTCCTGTATGCAAGAGATCAATGGTTCTTGTTTTTTTAATCCATTCAGTCAGTCTCTGTCTTTTGATTGCAGAGCTCAGTCCTTTTACACTCAACATTATTACTGATAAGTAAGGACTTACTGCTGCCAATTTATTTGATTTTGGTTGGTTTTTGGTCTTCTCTTTCTTCTTTCTTTCCTTCCTGTCTTCCTCTTGTGAAGGTGTTTTTTCTGCTGATACGTTTTTTAGCTTCTTGCTTTGTGTATGTGTATCCATTGCATGATTTTTGCTTTGAAGTTACCATGATGATTGCAAATACTGTCTTGTATCTCATTATTTCAACCTTATAACACTTACACTATTTGCATAAGCAAACAAACAGGTAAAAAGAAAACTTATAATAATTGACAACTTAAATCATTTCCCTGCTTTTTTAACTATTTGTTGCTCCTTCCCTGAGGTGGCATCATCTGAGTTTTGTCTGGTTTTCTTTCTTGTTTACAGGACAGCACTGACTTCCATGCCTCACAATTTCTGTGTTCTCCCACTTCCAGCACCAGTGATGCTCTCCACACCACTCTGCTGCTTCCTGGTGGTGCTGGCATGGTATCTGTAATTCAGAACTATTATTTTTTATTTCTTCAGTACCTCTTTCAGTGACATTAAGTTAAAACCAGGTAGTATGCTCACCTGATTTTTGGTTCTTATGAAGGTTTTTTTTTTTTTTTTTCATGTGCAGATAGTTGTTAACATGGCGTCCTTGTGTGGGCATGGTCTGTGGAGCTTTCAATTTCACCATCTTGCTCCACCTCTCTCTAAGTTATTTTAAAATAAAACCATCATTCTCAGCTAACTATTGCAGGAACAGAAAACCAAACACCGCATGTTCTCACTCATAGGTGGGAACTGAACATTGAGAACACTTGGACACAGAAAGGGTAACATCACACACCGGTGCCTGTTGTGGGGTGGGGAGAGAGGGGAGAAATAGCATTAGAAGAGATACCTAATGTAAATGACGAGTTAATGGATGCAGCACACCAACATGGTACATGTATATATATGTAACAAACCTGCATGTTGTGCACAAGTACCCTAGAACATAAGATATAATTTAAAAATGTACAATTAAATCATGTTCATACTATAGCCACCCTGTATTCTAGCAAATACTGGGTTTTATTTATTCTTTTTAACTTTTTTTGATACCCATTAATCATCTCCTCTTCCCCAACCCTAAATACTCCAGCCAGCTTCTGGTAAACCATTCTTCTACTCTAAATCCTTGAATTCAATTGTTTTGTTTTGTAGCACCCACAGATAACTGAGAAAATGTGATGTTTGTCTTTCTGTGCCTGCCTGCCTTGTTTCACTTAGCATAATGCCCTACAGTTCCATCCATATTGTTGCAAATGACAGTATCTCATTATTCGTTGTGGCCGAATAGTACTCCATTTTGTGCATGTACCTCATTGACTTTATCAATTTATCTTTGCGAATAGAGCTGCAATAAACATGGACTGAAGATAAGTCTTCAATATGCTGATTTCCTTTCTTTAGGGTGTTTACGTAGGTATTGGATAGATGGATCACATGGTAGTTCTATTTTAATTTTTTATGGGACCTTCAAACTGTTCTCCATACCAGTTTTACTAATGTATATGCCCACAAACAGTTTATGAGGGCTTCCTTTTCTTCATATTCTTGACAGCATATGTTATTGTTTGTCTTTTGGATAAAAGCATTTTTTGGGGGGATGGAGTTTTGGTCTTGTCACCCAGGCTGAGTGCAATGGCATAAACTCAGCTCACTGCAACCTCTGCCTCCCGGGTTCAAGCAATTCTCCTCCCTTGGCCTCCAAGTAGCTGGGATTATAGGTGCCCACCATCATGCCCAGCTAAGTTTTGTATTTTTAGTAGAGATGGAGTTTCACCATATTGTCCAGGCTGATCTTGAACTCCTGACCTCAGATGATCCACCTGCCTCAGCCTCCCAAAGTGCTGGGATTACTGGCATGAGCCACCACATCTGGCATTTGGGTGAAATGATATCTCACTGTACTTTTGATTTGCATTTCCCTGATGATCAGTGATGTTGAGCACCTTTTCATATACCTCTTTGCCATTTGTATGTCTTTTTGAGTAATGTCTATTCAGATCTTTTGCCCATTTTAAAATAATATTATTAGACTTTTTTTCTTATACAGCTGTTTGAGCTCCTTATATATTCTGGTTGTTGGTCCCTTGTTAAATGAGTAGTTTGCAAATATTTTTCTCTCATTCTGTGGGTTGTCTCTTCACTTTGTTGATTGTTTCTTTTGCTGTGCAGAAGCTTCTTAAGTTGATATGATCTCATTTGTCTATTTTTTCTTTTGTTGCCTGTGCCTCTGGGATATTGCTCAAGAGGTCTCTGTCCACTCCAATATCCTGAAGAGTTTACCAAAATTTTTTTAATAGGTTCAGAGTTTGGGGTCTTAGCTTTAAGTCTTTCATTCATTTTGATTTGGATATGGCTAGAGATAGGGGTCTAGTTTCATTCTTCTGCATATGGATATCCAGTTTTCCCAGGACCATTTGTTGAAGAGATTGTCTTTATTCTAATTATGCTCTAAAGGTGTATAGATTTATTTCTGAGTTTTTCTATTCTGTTTCATTGATTTATGTGTCTATTTTATTCCAGTACCATGCTTTTTGGTTACTATTGCTCTGTAGTATAACTTGGTCAGGTAATTTGATTTCTCCAGTTTTGTTCTTTATGCTTGTGATATTTGGATATAGTGCATCCTTTATGGTTCCACATAAATTTTAGGGTTGTTTTTCCTATTTCTGTGAAGAATGTTCTTGATATTTTGATAGGGGTTGGGTTAAATCTGTAGATTGCCTTGGGTAGTATGGACATTTTAACAATATTGATTATTCTAATTTACGAACATGGATACCTTTCCGTTTGTAGGTCCTCTTCAATTTCTTTTATCAGTGTTTTATAATTTTCATTGCTAATATATTTTACTATATTGGTTAAGTTGTTTTCTAGGTATTTTTATTCATAACTATTGGAAATGAGATGACTTTTTAATTGCTTTCTACATTGTTCACTTTGGCATATAAACATGCTCTTGATTTCTATATGTTGATTTTGTATCATGTAACTTTGCTGAATTTGTTTATCAGTTCTAATAGTTTTCTTTTGGCATCTGTATGTTTTTCCAAATATAATATCACATCATCTCCAAAAAAGATAATTTGACTTATTACTTTTCAATTTGATGCCATTCATATCTTACTCTTGTTTGCTTGCTCTAGCTTGGAATTCCAGTACTATGTTAAATAGCAGTGGTTACAGTGGACCTCCTTTTGTGTTCTAGGTCTTAGAGAAAAAACTTTCATTTTCTTCCCATTCGGTATGATACTAGCTGTTGGTCTTTCCCATTTGTGTTTTATTATGTATAGGTGTATTACTTTTATCTCCAGGTTTTTTTTTTTTTTTTTGAGGATTTTTATCAGGAAGTTATGTTGAATTTTATCAAATGTTTTTTCACCATCAGTTGGAATGATACTGTTTTTTGCCTTTCATTCTGTTGATAAATATATTACATTGATTTGCATATGTGAGCTATTATTGCATACCAGGGATAAATCCCATTTGGTCATGATGAATGAACTTTGTAATGTGCTACTGAATTCAGTTTGTAAATATTTTGTTGAGGTTTTTGCATTAATATGCATCAGTGATAGTGGCCTGTGGTTTTCTTTTTTTGATATGTCTTTGTCTGTTTTTGGTATCAGGCTAATACTGGCCTCATAGAATAAGTGTGGAAGTATTCTTACCTCTTCTAGTTTTCAGAATAAGTTCACTAGGTTTGGTATTATTTCCTTGAGAGAAGACTTTTTATTACAGCTTCAATCGTGTTACTTATTATTCATCTGTCCAGATTTTGGATTTCTTCATGGTTCAATCTTGATAGGTGGCATGTGTCTAATAATTTGTCCAGATTTTCTAATTTATTGGCATATAGTTGCTCAGAAACCACTAGTAATCCTTTGAATTTCTGTGGTGTCAGTTGTGATGTCTCCTTTTTCATCTCTAATTTTATTTACCTGGAACTGCTCTCTCTCTCTCTTTTTATTTAGTCTAGCTAAAGTTTGTCAATTTTGTTTAATGCAAAAAAAAAAAAAACAACTTCTTATTGCCTTGATTTTTTAAAAATTGTCTTATTCAGTCCAATTTCATTTATTTATTCTCTGATTTTTAGTACTTATTTTCTTCTACTAATTTTTGGCTTGATGTGCTTTTGCTATTTTATTTTTTTAAAAAGATGCATCTTTAAGTTTATTTATTTGAAGTTTTCCTTCTTTTTTAGTGTAGGCATTTATAGTCATAAAATTCCATCTTATTACTGAATTTGTTGTATTCCACAGGTATGCCATGTTTCCATTGGGTATATACCCAAAGGATTATAAATCATGCTGCTATAAAGACACATGCACATGTATGTTTACTGCGGCACTATTCACAATAGCAAAGACTTGGAATCAACCCAATGTCCATCTGTGACAGACTGGATTAAGAAAATGTGGCACATATACACCATAGAATACTATGCAGCCATAAAAAGGATGAGTTTGTGTCCTTTGTAGGGACATGGATGCAGCTGGAACCATCATTCTCAGCAAACTATCACAAGAACAGAAAACCAAACACCACATGTTCTCACTCATAGGTGGGAACTGACCAATGAGATCACTTGGACTCGGGAAGGGGAACATCACACACCGGGGCCTATCATGGGGAGAGGGAGGGGGGAGGGATTGCATTGGGAGTTATACCTGATGTAAATAATGAGTTGATGGGTGCTGACGAGTTGATGGGTGCAGCACACCAACATGGCACAAGTATACATATGTAACTAACCTGCACGTTATGTACATGTACCCTAGAACTTAAAGTATAATAATAATAATAAAGAAATTACTCAATTTTCTTCTTAATTTCTTCTTGACACATTGGTCATTCAGGAACTTAATTCTCACTTATTCATATCATTTCCAAAATCTATCTTGTTACAAATTCTAGTTTTTTTTTCCATTGTGGTCAGAGAAGATGTTTAATATTTTTCAATGTTTTTGTATATTTTAAGACTTGTTTTGTGACCTAACAGATGGTTTGTATTTGAGAATGATACATGTGCTAAGGGGAAAAAAGGATGTTCTGCAGGTGTTTGATGAAATGATCTGTAATATCTCTTAGGTACATTTGGTCGATAGTTAAGATTAAGTACCATGTTTGTTTTTTGATATTCTGTCTGGAAGAACTGTCCAGTGCTGAAAGTGGAGTGTTGCAGTCTTAGTTTTTATTGCATTATGGTTATCTCTCTCTTTAGCTATAATAATATTTGGTTTATATATATGAGTGTTTGTTTGGCTTTGGGATGAGGTGATGCCAACTTTGTAAAATGAGTTTGGTTGTCTCCTCTCCTATTTTATTTTTTGGAAGAATTTGAGAAGGATTGACCTTAATTCTTTAAATTTTGATGGAGTTAAGTAGTGAGGCTATCAAGTTCTGAGCTTTTCATTCTTGGGAGGTTTTGGATTACCAATTCAATATTTTTATCCATTTTGATTTGTTCGATTTTGTATTTCTGAATGGTTTAGTCTTGATAGACTGTATGTTGTAGGAATTTAACCATTTTTTCAAGTTTATCCAGTTTGTTGGCATATAGTTGTTCATAGTAATCTTTTATGGTCATTTTTATTTCCATGGTGTTAGTTTTAATGTTGTGTCTTTAATTTATAATTTTACTTGTTTGTTCTCTCTTATCTCAATCTAGTTAAAGGTTTGTCAATTTAGTTTATCTTTTCCAAAAAAGCAACTGTTTGTTACATTAATATTTTCTATTGCTTTTCCTTGTATCTATTTTATTTGTTTCTGCTGTGTTCTGTGTTATTTTATTTTTTCTGCTGAAGTTAAGCTTCATTTTTTCTTCTTTCTCTAGTTCCTTGAAATCTCAGGTTAGGTTGATTATTTGAGATCTTTCTTATTTGCTATTGTTGGCTTACATTGCTATACATGCCCCTCTTAAAATTACTTGTCTGCTGCATAAATGTTTTGCTATGTTTTGTTTCCATTTTCATTTTTCTTAAGACTTTTCTTTAATTTTCCTTTTTTGGACCTACTGCTTGTTCAGAAGTCAGTTGTTTAATTTTGACTTATTAGTGAATTTTCTCATTTTCCTCTTGTTGATGTTTAGTCTTCTTCCATTGTGATCAGAAAAAAATACTTGATGTGATTTCATCTTCTTAAATGTTCCATTAAGAATGTTTGTGGCCAGACATATGGTCTATTCTGGAGAGTGTTCTGTGTGTGCTGAATAGAATGTGTATTCTGCTGCTGTTGGATGAAATATTCTGTACATGTGTATTGAGCCAGTTGTTCAAATCCACTGTTTTTTTTTTTTTATTGATTTTCTGTCCACATGATCTATCCATTGGTGAACTATGGTTTTGAAGTTCCCTACTATTTTTGCATTTCTGTCTGTATCTTCCTTCAGCTCTGTTAATATTTGCTTTATATATTTAGTTGCTGTCATGCTGGTTGCATATATATTTACAATTGCTATGCCTTCTTGATGATTGACCCCTTGTCATTATATAATGCTTTTTTGTCTTTTGTCACAGTTTTGACTTAAAAATCTATTTTTGTTTGATATTAGTAGACATATCCCTGCCCTTTTTTTGATTACCCATTGTTTGCGGTATCTTCTTCCATACCTTCACTTTCAGCCTATCTGCATCCTTCAAGCTAAAGTGAGACTCTTATAGAAAACATAAGTTGGATCTTGTTTTTCTATTTAGTCACTTTATTCCTTTTTATTAGAAAATTGGATCTATTTTCATTTTACATAATTTTTTGATACTAAGAACTTACTACTGCCATTGTGTTTTCTGTCTCTTTTGTAGTTCCTTTTTTCATCTCTTCCTCTCTTGCTGTCTTTCTTTGTGATTTGATGACTTTTACCAGCATGTTTTGATTCTTTTCTCTTTATCATCTGTGTATCTAATATTGTTTTTTTATGTAGTTACCATGAGACTTAGAATGTACATCTTATATAAAATGGTGTACTATTTGCATATAACCTTCACATATCTATCATGTACTTAAATCATCTCTAGATATAAGCATAATATATAATGTAAATTCTATGTAAATAGTTATTATACTGTATTTTAAAATTTGTATTGTTTTATTGTTATTCGGTTTTAAAAATACTTTTGATCTGTGGTTAGTTGATTATCTGGATGCTGAACTTACACATATGGAGGGCTAACTGTATACGGGTTTCCTTGATGGTACCCATAGTCCCACGTGCTTTCATCACTTCTCTTTTCTCTTTGTTACTGTTGTTTTGAGTGGGCAATTTCAAATAATCTGTCTTGTGGTCACTGCTTTATTTTTCTGTGTTATTGAGCCTGTTATTTCCAGCTTTCTCTAGAAATTTTTAGTTCAGTCATTGTGCTCCAGAATTTCTATTTGGTTCCTTTTTATGCTTTCTATCTCTTTGTCAAATGTCTCATTTTGTTCAAGTATTGCTTTCCTGATATCATTCATCCACCGCAAAGGGCCTGGATCCTGGGTTCATTGTAGCAGGCCTGGATCCTGGGTCTGCAGGTGGCATACTAGATTCTAAGTCTGCAGGTGGTGGCCTGGAGGTTAGGTCTATAGGGGTTTACCTGGATGCTGGATCTGTGGGAGCAGGCCTAGTATGGGTCTGGGTCTGAAGGATGAGTCTGTGGGCTAAGACTGTATCCTGGAGCTGTAGGGGGTAGTTATTCAGCCTAAGCCATAGGCTGACCTGGTACTGCGGCCTGCTGAAGCATGTCTGGTCTCGGAGTCCACTGGAGTGTGGGGCCATGAGGACTAGCATAGCACCTTGGTGTGTGCATGCTGGCCTCATTCCTGGTGCCATGTAAGCAAACTGGAGCTGGGGTCTGTGAGTTCTGTTCTGACACTCCAGGAGGCCTGGAGGCTGGGTCTGTGGATGCCAGCATGGAGTCTAATGCTATGGGGATTAGCTTAGTGCTGGGGCTTCTCCAGAGTCTGGGATGGGCCTGGAATCTGAATATATAGGGACTGGCCTATAGCTGTGATGGGCCTGGTAACTAGGCCAGATATATTATCAAAGATAAGTTACCTATCATTTATGTGCCTCAATTTTCTCATCTATAAAATAGCAGTGATGTCATGGTTTTTGCCGAGATTTGGGGGAGGAGTAATATGAATAACGTAGAACTTTCTTACCTTCCCTCTTTGATGTGTCTTTTCTTATTTCTGTGCTATGTCCAGGTGCTAATATCGCACCTGGATTCCGTCACTCTTGTGAACATATTTTTGATTATGGATAGTTTTATTTTTTGTTATTGTCATTGTTGTTTTTGCTTGTTTGTTTTGGTTTTTAAGACAGAGTCTTGCTCTGATCATCCAGGTTGGAATGCAGTGGAATCATCTATAGCTCACTGCAGTTTCAAACTTCTGGGCTCAAGCAATCCTCCCACCTCAGCCTTTCAGTAGCTGAGACTACAGGCTTGTATCACCACAACAGGCTAATTACTTTTTTTTTTTTTTGGTAGAGATTTGGGTCTTGCTTTGTTGCCCAGGCTATGGATTGTTTTTCAAATGATGTTTCTGCAAGAGGATGAGTGCTGAAAAGTTCTATCCAACGATGCTGCTGCTGTCATTCCCAATTAATGTTTTATATGTTTACTTGTTCACATTTTAAAATGGAGCTAATTGTGGAACTGCTCTAGCAGGGTTAGTGAAATAACTTACATAAATTACCCAATATCGTGCCTGCATACAGTGCACATCCAACAGATAGCAATTCTGCCCTTTCCAATTAGTAAATTGCTGTAATAATACTAATTCCACTTTCCTGTGATTATAAAGATTGAATGAGGTATGTGTGTACAGGACTTTAAAGAGTTTTGCCCCACATTACTTTAAAGTAATATTATTAATAAATACATGTGTAGAATAGTCAGTATTGCAGAGCCTTCTGGTCAGTGTGTGCTGAGCTTTTGAGCATAGGCCTGCTAAGGTATAGAGTAAGCACAGAGGTCTGGCTACTTGTCTGAGTCAGAATTACATTTGAAGTGGTTTGAGTAAGGTGAGAACAGATAATAAGAAGTAATGATAAGGAAATACTCATGTAACCAAATATCACCTGTACCCTATTAACTTATGGAAAATATTAATTTAAAAAATATAAATAAAAAAGAAAAAGAAAACAGAAGGAAACCAGGAGGCAGGGTTTTTTTTTTTTTTTTTTTCAACATTAGAAGCAGTGTTTTCCAAAGAAAAGAGTGACTAATACTGGAAAAAGCTGTGGATAAATCAAGTAAGAAGATAAGCGAAAATGTTTCCTAAAATTTGGCAATAAAGTGGTCCCCTGTAGCTTCAGGGAGAACAAATGGGGCTAGAAGCCAGATTATAGTAGGTTGGGGAGCTAATGGAAAGTGAAGACATGGAAACAGTTATCAGAGACAACTCTAGCCAGAAATTTAGCTAAGAAAGAGAATGAGATGAGGCTGTTATTTGAGTAAGAGGAAATGTGGTAGAAGGGTTGATTTTATTTTGTAGTAGGAGGAATTCAAATATGTTTATAGGTAAAAGGGGTGGGCACAAGAAGGCAGGTAAATAATGATGCCATAGAGAGTAGGGGTAATTGATGGAGAAAGATTCATAGAGATCAAGGGAGGTTTTCTCTCTTCTTCTTTAAGAGGAAAGGCCAAGATGAGTGAAGACAGAGAGAACCTTATATAAATTAGGGAAGAAGTTATAGGCACTAAATGCTTATGGAATCTGTTATATTGATGAAGAAGAAAAGAGTAAATGTTTCTGGGCTAAGAATTCAGTGCTAGAGTAGGAATTTAACCTTTACCTCTAAAGGTAGAGGTTTAGAATAGCTCTCCCGAGAGGATGGGAGGAGCCTCTGATTGGAAGGGAAAAAAAGGGTTGTACATTTGAGTGTGTCAGTGAATAATTTAGGCATCACCAATACTTGAGAATCCTGGGTCAATTGCCATATTGGTTGTGGCACTGATAGATGGCATAGATAAGTTACCCATCATTTCTGTGCCTCAATTTTGTTATATATAAAATAAGAGTGATGTCATGGGTTTTACCTCATAGGATATTGTGATGATTAAATAAGCTATTGCATATAGAACATTTGGCATAGGGCCTGACATACAGAGTTCATCAAGCAATGATGAAGTGTTGGCTATTATTATTATTCTGGGTGTGGGCTTCAATTCTTTTTTAGCCATCTTATTTTTATTGTGGCACACCTGAGGCCTGGGAGCTCATTATAGAAGGATACATTCAATTGTGAACATTTCCCTCCTTGGGCCCACCCATTTATTTATTCAACAGATGTATTCATATATAAAATATGTAAAAATGTACTTAAAATACTTTAGGTACTGTTTTGCATGTGGAAATTTGTGAAATGGTATATAAGGTCCTGCCACATAGGTCACACTCCAGTGAGAGAATTCGAATCAGTCCAGAGGGCCAATGGAGGATGAGAGGAACTCTGTAAAATCCCGACACTTGAGGGGCAAGTAGAGAATGAGAATCCAGAAAATGCTGTAGAGAAATAAGTGAAACTAGAAGACCTTAGTTCCATGAAAGTCAAGGAAAGAGAGTCAGAAAGCAAACAATCCAGACAATGTTGGATGTTTTAGATAATCAAATAAGAAAACAGAAGAATCCTTGGGTTTGATAGCATGGAATTCACGGGTGACCTTGAGAAGAGCAAAATGCAGTGAGTTTGGAAATGAAGAGGTGGATGTGAGGATATAAAAGGAATAAATCTTAGTTCAGAATGCAAAGACAATTTAGGAAAAAGAGCCAGAGGAAGAAAGACGATTAAGATACAAATAAAGCAAAATGGAATAGACAGGAGTAAACACAGATGGAGACAGGAGGGACAGGAGGAAACTCTGAGGTAAGAAACAGGATGAACTTGAATGTGGAGAGGTCAGAAGTTGTTTAGACTTCAAGTTTGGTGCCCTTTTACATTCTCAGTGAAACTGGAGTTGAAGTCATCTGCTAAGAGTTTGGGAGCTGTGTTGAGCACTTGACTTAAGAAGAGTGAGTTTTAAAAGCCATATTGAGCAAGTGGAATAGAAGATTATTTAAAATGAGAGATAACACTATTGGACTGTGGTAGAATCTAACTGAAGTTTGGAAATTCCCATGGCTAGAAGTAACTCTTATACCCCAGCTTTCTAATTCAGAAGACCTAAGTCTGTATACACCACTGCATCAGACATTTATGGCCAAGTTTATCTACACACATCTCACAGGCTGACTAAAGAGAACAAGAAGCTGATATTGTGTTCAGGGACATCCTTAGCAAAGTTTGAGTTTATAGGGGTTGCCCCACAGGCCTCAGCATCCCCTTAGTCTTTCAGCCTCTTTTTATGTCCCCTGGTCCCAGTCTTGAGAGGAGCTATAAGGGCCCCACTCTGCCTGGATAACCATGAAGCTCCTTCATGAAAGGTTGGCCTGCCTTTGTTGGACACTAGAATTAGAGGCTACTCAGGATTCTCTGAGACACAGCCAAGGCCAGTATTCCCCTGAGTGATCCTAAATAACCTCTGAGAGAGAGTTGAGGGGTGGCATCAGAGAATCCTGAATCTCACTGAGCCCTGGAATCTGTCTGGCCCCAGAGATAAGCAGAGTGGAGGCTGGTCCTGCTTATCCTGCTATCTGGTTAGGCTGGTTCTAGCAGTGGAATGTAGGCAGAGAAACTCAGTACTGATAGTACTCAGTTTGGGTTCATGAAGTGACTCCTGTTTATCATAAAATAGGGGCTGTGGAAAGTCCCCATGAAATGAGCTGATCCAAGTTTAGTTCTGCTGCACAAGCACATGGAGCTAGAGTGACTCCCCCATAGAGAGCAGAGTTGAGAGCCTTAACCCTACTCACCACCACACTGCATCTCAGGTCCTGGGGCTATGCTGAGAAAAAGCTCACCTACGCAGTGGATTTCAAAAGGCCTAGGCAGTTCCATTGGCTTGTACTAGATAGGATATTTAAGAAAGTCCTCTGATAAGGTGACATTTAAGCAGGGATATGGAGGAATTGAAAAAAGGAGCCATGCTGATAACTGGGGGAAGAATTGGCTAGGCTGAAGGAGCAGCAAGTGCAAAGACCAGAGTCTTGAGCATGCTTTGAGTGTTGGAAGAAATATCAAGGTGGCCAGTTTGGCTTGGGTATGGTGGTCAAGAGGAATGGTAAGAGATGAGATCAGAGACAGAGGGGCAGGTTAGTGAGGGTGGGATGGCATGGGATAGGTTGTAGACTATTATAGACCATAGTTAAGAATTTTGGATTTTCTCTGAATAAGAAGTCAACCAGTAGAATTGCATGGACAGACATAGACTGATGTACTTTTAAAAGGATCACTCTGACTGCTCTGCTGAGAATTGACTGGAGTGGGGTAAGGACAAGAGCAAGGAGAGCTATTGGAGGATATGGCAATAATTCAGGTGAAAAGCAATCGTGGCTTGCACCAGAGTGGTTGCAGTGAAAGTGCTAAGAAGTTGGTGAAATTCAGAGTTTATCTCTGAGGCAGGATGCAGAGCTGATAGGATGTGCTAATGGGTTGAACATGAGGTGTGAGCAAAAGGAGAGGGGAGGATGATTCTAATGATTGTGGCTTCATAGATTGTGAAGATAAAATGAATTAATTCATGAAAAAATTTGAACAGTCCTGGACGTGCTTAGTGAGGGCCAGCTAACTGTTATAGTATTATTGGATAAGTTATGGTGGAGGCCAGTAGTTTCATATTTGCTGCTTACAATCACTTTCCACAATAGCTTGTGAACTCTGACATATCCCTGGTACCTCTATCTCAAGTTTCCTCCTGTATTTCCAGGCAGAATCACAGAGTACAAGGAACCTCTTCATCTACAAAATGAGGATAGTAACCTCAACCTCATAGGATGGTTGTAAGGTATAAAGGGACACACATGGATGATTTATAGATGCTCAGTAAATGTTATTCTTGTCCACCATCTAGACCGTTGCTACTGAAACTATGGTCTGTGGTCCAGCACCATCAATATCACCTGGAAGCAGTTAGAAAATCAGTCTTAGCTCCACACCAGAGCTGCTAACTCAGAATCTGTGTTTTAACAAGATCCTTAGGTGGTTTGTGTGCACATTAATGTGAGAGAAGCACTGCTCTAGAGTTTGAAGGTCATCCAGTCCAACAGTCTCTTCAAGGTACAGATGCAGAAAGGAAGACTAAGAGAGAGGAAGAGATTTACATGATGTTACACTTAGTTTTGTCAAGACATCTACATTCCAAGCTAGGGTTCTTACACTAAAGTTTCAGAACTATCTATAACTCAGCCTCTCTGGGTAGGAAAGGATGGAGAAAAAGAAGAGGTCCTATTTTCTAGGAAAGGACAGAACAGAATTAGGAGGTACCCAGGGTATCTATTTTCATTTTAATCTCACAGATGATTTCAGAGGGCCTTAAAGTACATTCATGTATTTATTTATTTATTTATATTTAATAAACACTTCTATACCACTATGTCCCAGAAATCGTTCTAAGCTCCTTACGCATATGAGCACTATTTTGTATATTAACTCATATAATTCCTAAAACAATTCTATGAGTTAGGGATTGTTACTTCCCATTTTTCACAGAAGAGATCCTGAGCCACAGAGTGTTTAAGTAACTTATCTTACTTAGGTCACAAAGCCAGTAAGGGGCAGACGTAAGATTCCAATTCTGGCAGTTTTCCCTCCTACTAGGCCTGAGCCCACAGTAGCCTATTCTGGTCTCAACTCTAGTGAGGGGACAGATATGAAGTTCATTTAGGACTTTTTCTACTTCAGCTTAGGGCCTATTCAGCCCTTTCCCACCAAAGACTTTTCAGCTGCTTTACTGAGACCCCACACTGAGCTGGCATATAGCCTCTGCCCAGTACAGGAGGGGGCCCTCAGAGACTGATAATGGCACATTTCTTGGTCCTCTCCCCCATACCTTGGCTCAAGCTTTCCTTTTCCTCTACCCATTATGCTATTTCCTCTTTGACCTATTTTAAAACCTCCTAATCTATTGAAAAGCATTGCTTTCCCTGTCAAACTCTTTTTTTACTCTCTCTTCCTACCCGCCCCGAAACCCTTCCAGTCTGCACCTCATAGTTTGGCCCTGAATTCTATACTGTGTGCTATTCTCTGTCTCTGTCCAGTCTATTTTATCTTCCCAACTCTGCAAGCTCTTCAAGGTCAGAGACTAGTAATGTTTCAGGATTTATCCACTGCTGGCTCTCAGATCATAGATTAATAAACTCCCAAACTGTTTTTGTTTGAAGTGCCCTCAGAGACTATGTAGCTCAACCCACTCCCTGTACAGACACTCAGGGGCCCAGAGAAGGTGGATGATCAAAGCTGAGTGCCGAATCCAGTTTTCCTTTATTTGTAGTGGTCTTTTCTCTGCTTCATGTCTGCTCTCTTCCTCCGGTCACAATCCTATCTACCCTTCTGAATGGAGGAGTATTTTTTGAGGCAGACCCAGACCTGGAAAGTGGCTTCTCCATGTGTCTGAAAATCTTGGCTTTTCCAACAATAATTTTCTCTGTCAAACTCCAAGCCTGCTAAGTCACGAACACACTTTGATGAGCTGAGCTGCATTCAGCTGTGAAAGAGACAACTTGATGCTTTCTCTGGACCCACCCCCCTGGCCCTCTACTCTCTGGCCCCCGTTTCAGTCCCGGGAGCTTTGCAGCTCCTGCCATACCAGTGACTCAGTCACTGTTCTTCAGCCTCACGTATGCCTCTCAAAGGCAGTTTCTTTTTCGTCGCCACGCCTAGGCACTCAAACAGTCCAATAGCTGCTCTAGGAACTTCACGGGGGGGCGGAAGAGGTAAGCTTACCATGAAAGGAGGGTTCGGGATGTCGTTGCTACACATGGATGTGAAATGAGTCAAGTGGAACTTTGATTACAAGGAATTTCATATACTGTGAGTGTGTATGCCGGCTGGGGGCTGAGGGGCGGAGACTGAGGGGCGGGGCTGAGGGACGGGGGCGGCGGGCGGGGGGTGACAGGCGGGGGCTGGATGAGATGTTTGCTCTGCGCTGAGGTGGGGTTTGCACGGGAGTTCTATTTGGGAGCAAGAGCTATCTACTCCTCCGTTACCGGGTGAGTGTGGGAACACCCCCTGGTGTGGCAAGGCGGCTGGGACCTGCGGCATCTAGGTGCAGAAGTACAGAATCAGGTCAGGATGATTCTGCTAGGGTACTGCAAAATCAGAACAATTGGGAAGGCGCCCCGTGGCTGGCTGTAAGTCCATCCATTTGTGTCCGGAGAGCGCTTTCTGAGGTGCCAGGGATCTGGGCTGATATCTTTAGGATCTTGGTGAGCCAGTTCCTGCAGGCTCTTACTGGACCTGCATTGCCACTGGGAACATGCCTGGACGTGTCCAGCAACCTTGAGCATCTAGGGTTGGGAGATAAAGAAGAGAAGGAGGCTGGGTGTTAGTGAAGGCGGGGACAGTGAATCAGACTTGTGGAGCATCCTGAGGAAAGCAGAACTGCTAGCCCGCGTGGCTTGAGGGCAAGTCAGGGCTTGTGTAAAGAGCATGTTGGCTCTGTTTGGGGGCTTTCAATCCACCCCCTCACCCGCCGAGCTTGGTTTCACTTGATATCTCATTCCTGGAAGCTGAGCCCCAGGCAGTGTTATTTTGATCCTGCCTCACCCCAAACGCTGGCCAAGACCCAGCAAGCTGCAAGAACTCGGGGACAAGAAGGGACCCGGCAGAGACCAGGCTAGGAAAACAGACTTCAGGGTCTGACTTTGACAGGTGTTGGCAGCGTTGGCCAGTATCATTCATGCTGGGTGGCTGGGGCAGGAAAGTTTGGAACATCTTCCCTAGATAACTCCTCTGTTCTTTCCTTCACCCCAATTTACCTTCAACTCAGCAGACTCACTGAGCACCTAGTCTGTGCCACCATGTGTGAGACAGTAAGATGTCTGTCTGAGACCTAGGCTGTGCCCACTGGGGCCTGACAGTCTCATCCTGGATATAAAAACACAGATAAATATTAATATAACACGAGAGATTTTAAAAGTTAAATCAAAATGCTTAGAGGCCGCCAAGTAAGGATCATATCAAGTTGAACCATACGAAATCAGAAAAAGGTTTTTTTGTTTGTTTGTTTGTTTGTTTTTTTGAAATTGTAACGCCTTTCAGGGCTCCAGAGCTAGACTACTTGAGTTCAGATCCCATATTCACCATTTATTAATTGTGTTACCATGGACAAATAAACTTACTTCTCACTTTCTCAGTTTCTGTTAACTTCAGGCTAAAGAGGATAATAATAGCACCCACCTCATTGGGCTGTTGTGAAGATTAGATGAGAAATCCATATAAAATACTTGCACACACTTAGCACAGTGGCTGGCCCAAAATAAACATTCAATAAATATTAACTATTATTATTTAAGATAGAGTGTGGCACACAGATAAGATTTCAACAGGTGGAGATAGAGAAGACAGTTTAAGCAGAGAAAATAACAGGAACAACTGCTTTAAGGCAGGGAAGCTCAGGGCATATGAAAAGAACACCAGCTGAGCTGGATTTTAGAGTACAATTAGTGGGAAAATGGAAGTTAAACTTGCCAAGGCAGATTGGTGGTAAACTGCAAAAGACAGTGGATGCTAGAGTTTTGATTTGATTTGGCAGACAATGGGAAGCCATTGAAAGTTTCTGAGCTTAAAAAGAAAGATTCTCTGCTTTAGGAAGAGTAATCTGGTAAAAGGTTAGTCAGCTAGATTGGAACAGGAAAACACAAGAGGTGGATAAACTAGGGGCAGAGAGGGAACAAGGTCCTAGAACTGAGGTGGTGGCTGTGGGAACAGAAAGGAGGTGATGAATTTAACAATCACAAGCCATCACAAAAGTTGAATCTACAGAACTTTGTAGTTGATAAATTACATGGGATTGAAAAAGGACAAATGAGAAAATCAGAATCTTTTTGGGTTGGCTTAGACCTTACAATGTTGTGCATTCCCATCTCACTTCTGTGGATAATGCAATAGAAAGGATATGGACCTTCTGAGCTAGACACATCTATTTTCAAATCCTGGGTCGGCTATTTATCTGTTGTTTGTGATCCTAAGCATATTATGTACCTGACATTCCCAACTAGGAACAGCATTTCCACAAAACATTTAGAAGTATGTGGTGTGTGTGTGCGTGTTGCCAAACAGATGCAACAAATAATTGTTCCTCCCACCCACCATGCCAGTAGTAAGCCCAATGAGAAGTAGTCAAATTCTTTAAGCCTCAGCTTTCTAACCTGAAAAAGAGGGATAATAGTACTCACATCATGGTGTTATTGGGAGGATTAAAAGAGATATTTCCTGTCAAGGATCTAGCACAGTGCCTGACAAGTAGAATTTCATGAATTGTAATTTTCCTTTACCCTAATGGGCTCCACATTAAAATATCCTTGCCAGTCTCTGCTTGAACACTTCTAGAGGGAGGTTCCTTACTGCTTTCTGAGAGCGCCCACTCTCTTCAGGGAAAGCCTTGGACTGTTAAAAGTTATTCCTTTTGCTAAGCTGAACTTAGTTTTCCTAAAGCTTGTACCTGAATATCCTAGTCATTCTCCCTGAGGCCACCTAGAGCAGTCTGTTCTTTTTCTTCCATGACAGTTTTTCAGAGATCTGAAGACCAGAAATCAGATCCCCCTGCATCTTCTGCTCCCAGATCAAACAGCTCACATTATTGTATCATTTCTTATCTGGCATGGTATCAAGTCAAATATGACTCTGTGGTTTTGAAGTATATAAATTGAGGTATGAGTATGTCTTCATAGTGATGAGAAATACTGCAAAAGGAACAGGATGGGTAAATGTGACAAATTTCTTTGTAATTTATTATTTTTTAAATTATTTTTTCTGGTCAGGCAGGGTGGCTCATTCCTGTAATTCCAGCACTTTAGGAGGCATAAGAGAGAGGAAGGCTTGAGGCCAGGAGTTCAAGACCAGCCTGGGCAACATGCAAGACCTTGTCTATATAAATTTTTTTAAATTAGCTGGGCACTGGACACTGGGCACCTGTAGTCCCAGCTACTTGGGAGGCTGAGGCAGGAGAATCTCCTGAGCCCAGGATTTTGAGGGCTGCAGTGAGCTATGATCATGCCACTACACTCTAGCCTGGGCAACAAAGTGAGACTCTATCTCAAAAAAAAAAAAAAAAACTTAAAGATATAAATCATTTTTCCACTATGTGCTAAATACTTTCAAATCATCATCCCACTGCTTCCTGTCCCCAACTGAGGGAATTGCAGATTTGTTTATATATATATTATACAGGTGGCCAACAGATCTAGAGAAAATGAAACTTGCTAGAGATCATTTAGTTAGTAAGCATCTATGCCAGAACTGCAAGACACATTTTTCTTGCTCCAAGTTCAGTAGGGCTTTTCATTTTCCACAGCTGTTAGGGTTTAAGGTGATAGATAGCTGGGCAATTATGCAAACTCTGGCACTAAAGAATCAGTCAAAAGAAAGATGGATCCTCCAATTAACTTATACCAGTTATTCCCTTTTTGAGAGAATTCCTTTCTTTAGATGTCTTCTTGACTTGCTCCCCTCAAATGCCTCCTGAAGAGAGTGAGTCATCTTTTGGAGCCATTCCTCAGTGCTGAAGCTTCATACTGAAGCAGAAGCTGCTTTTCACCTCTTTCTTTCTAGAAACTAGCTCCACCCATGTATTATTTTCTTGGGAGCTTAATAGGAAAGATATGGGTCAGTTTCACCATCAGTATGTACAATACAACTAACTATTATTTGTGCACATAGATAGAGGAGGCTATACTCTGTCTTGGATTAGAGTTTACTGTCTATATTTTCTGTGTTCCCCACCAGACTGCAATCTCTTAAATTTGGAGAAAATATAATTGTTCACTTCTGTTTTTCTCTCTTACCACTAAGTTCTAATAGAATGCCTAGCAAGAAGGTACTCATCAAGTGGTTGCTGAGTGACCATAAATTAATTATCCCTATCTTGGGATGACAACAGTTATTATATCCTCCAAACCCACCAAAAGACATCGTGCTATTCTCAAAAATAAAGGAATTTCCTTTAAATATATGGTGGAATCAAACAGTGAGATATCTTACTTCCAGGAGATTGCTAGTCACCATTGTGGATAAGCCAAAAACAGTGGGCAGCACTTCTTCCCTTCTATGATTCACCTCTCCATGACCCAGCCCACCCTGTGAAGTGTTGAGGATAAAATGAGCCATTATTGGGCTATGGGAGTTAGAAAAAGAAGCTGGAGCTTGGTAGTATAGTCACTGAGTAATTGGTCCTAAAGCTGGGCCAACTCCTTTCTTCATATATGGGAAGTAGAGAAGCCACTGGGCCCTGAATATGTAACTTGAATTCTACTTTTAGCTCTACCATTGAACACTGTGTGACTTTGGGAAAATTCTATCCCTTTTCTGAGCATTAGTTTCTTTCTTCTTCATCAGGATCATCAGGGAATGGGGTTAAGTTGTCCTGAATAATACTTTTAGGATCCCATGACTATATGTTTCAATTATCTGATAGTTTGAAGTTTTAACTGGTTGCCAGAGGAGAAAAAAAAAAAAAAAAAAAAAACAATGGAATGTGCTGTCTTATGAGTACTAAGGTGCCTGTTACTAAAGGACTTCAAATAGAGCTGGATGGTATTTCTTTACTGGGCAAAAGACCACTGGGACGAAGATTAATTTTAACCTCCTTTGACTCTAAGATTGTCAGAGTCTAAAAATGGTCTCAAAGAATGTGCACTTACATATGAGGTCATAGGCTTCTTGTTATCAGTCTCACCTTCCCTACACAACCTCACAAAGTCCTATACCTTTCTCCCTTTTCTTGGGCATTTAAGAAAAAAGTAAAGAAATATTTTGGCAGCAGCATTTCATTTTGTACAGACAAGCCTCATTCTTTAGTTCTCATTCTATTCTTCCAGTCCTTTGGTAAGGATGAGGACCTGGGTTGTGCTTATAAATGCCCACTGGTTTGTATCTCTGTCTCTTTTAGTATATTTTTATCCCTGGCCTATGAGGATGGATGGAGTACTTGATTCCATGGGAAAAAAAAGAAACTCTTCTTATTGACATCTTCAGATACAGCTATTCCAGATTGCTTGGTAATTGGGACAGGGTGGAGGTAGTGTGGGGCAAGACCATCAACCTTAACAGAAATCAGAAATTGGAGTACTTGACTGAGTTTTATCCAGTCCCAGCCCTTCAATAAATCATACCATGAATTCAATTCCCAACTGGGACAACTCAGCCAAAAGCCTTCTTGGGAAGTCAACTTATCTCCCCTTCCAGTACTGCTGGTTGAGTAACTAATTTTTTTATGATACCATACTTTTATGGAATCTTGTGGTGATTGGTACATGACCAGTGACTCACTTTGGCTAGGGTAACAGCAGAGCAAAGCAAGAGGTTTTGGGTGTTAGTTGAGTGCTGCTCTGGCTTGTGGCTTGTCTCCAATACCCTTTGGTCCCCAGCTCTGGGTGGGATAGTAACAACAATCATAGCAACTCCTCACATGCGTAGCACAATCTGGAGTTTCCACAGCACTCTCACATACATTATCTCATTTTTCCCTTCAACATAATCCGGGGTAGTTTCTGTGCTTTTGCTCCCACTTGGAAAGAGTATTTTAGCAGTCAGTAGAAGAACGTTTTCCCTCAAAATCAATCCAGAGTTTGCTGTTCTTAATTTCATCCTATTTCTTTTATAATGGTATCTTTGTATTCTTGGCTACACAATTTCTTTTCCCCATTCCTTTAACAATTATATTTCAGCAGTTGCCAAACACTAACCAAATATTTGTATTTTTAATTTACAGTCTTCTAAGTTGTATTTGTCTTTTGAGATTTGTGCTTTGTTTGTCATGTGTGTGCATATACAAACATGTTTTGAAAACAAAATAATTGACTCATATGGTTTGCATTTACTTTTGGCCAAGTAGAAGCAGCCTAGTTCAGTTGGTCATTAATTCTGTCTGTACAGTGACAACAGCTTTTAGTAAGGATTTTTTTTTTTCTTTTTCTTCCCCAGCTGGGGCATTACCTCTTGCTCTGTGTGCTAGAATAAAAGACAAACAATAGATGAGACTTCTTTAATTTTGCAAAGGTTCATTCTCCTCTGTTGATATACCATTCTTGACATTGCTGGGCCAGATGTTGCTATCATTAACAGTTAAAATTCTTCAGCCACTTTGGAAATGTTGAAAGTAGCTCATTAAAAACTGTAGTGCCCACCTGTGGTCTCTAAATTAGTTCTATTCCAGGCACAGATTTAGTATACTTAAACATAAAAAGGTAATTTACTTTTATCACATGCCCATGAAATAAAATCAAAATGACACATCCTCAGTTCTGGCCTCCTCCACCTCCCAGTATCAATAGCTGACACATTGCTCATCCCTTACTTCTTAAAGCTTTGTCCTATACTACCCTACCTATCAGGGTTCTTTTTTTTTTTTTTTTTTTTTTTTTTTTTTCTCTGGCTTCCCCTTCTTGGTTGCTCTCATGTATTTCTGCACTTCCAGCTTCAAGTATGAGTGACCTCAATGTTTGGTTCTTGTCCTCCTCCTCCTCCTCCTCCTCCTTCTTCTTCTCTTCTTCTTCTTTTTTTTTTTTTTTTTTTTTTTGAGACTGAATCTGGCTCTGTCACCCAGGCTGAGTACAGTGGCATGATCTGGGCTCACTGCAACCTCTGCCTCCCGGGTTCAAGTGATTCTCCTGCCTCAGCCTCGCAAGTTGCTGGGACTACAGGCGTGCACCACCATGCCTGGCTCATTTTTGTATTTTTAGTAGACACAGTGTTTCTCGTTGTTGGCCAGACTGGTCCTTGAACTCTTTGAACTCAAGTGATCCACCTGCCTCGACCTCCCAAAGTGCTGGATTGCTGGCAAGAGCCACAGTGCCCAGCCATTCTTCTTTACCCATGATTTAACTTCTGCCATGATTTACTTAGGCCAGTGGTTATCAAAACCCAGAGGTTTTTATTTAATTGATTCTGTAGCATAGGATTTTTTTCAGTGCTCCATATGATTCTGATGTGCTGCTATAAGCAAGAACTGTTATTCTGGTGTTTTTATGCATTTGACACGTCTCCAACTTCACCTTATGTTTCACATATTGTATATGCTTGTTGGGCATGACCATTGAAATGTTCCTCTGTCCGCTTCAACTTTTCTATACTGAAAATAATTGAAAAACAGTGCATTTTCTTTTCTTTTACCAAGCAGCTCTCCTTTCACGCTTCTCATGGCACTTGGATTCTTCTGGTTTCCCAGGGAGGAACTCTCAGAATCTTCTCTGACTCTGGTCATTCTGTTTGTCCTCACTTTTGTAAGGTTTGTATCTCCCACCGTCATTTCTCTCTGTTCCTATTGTAACCACCTTTGACCTGGCCCTTATCTCCTAAGGCTTGGGCAGTAACACTCTCAAATCATTATTTAAAATGCACTTAGGTTAACATTCACAAAATGCTTTTCTGCCCATCCTAAAATATCACTGAGGAAAAAATTCAGTGAAGACTGGGGGGACCTCCATTCTCTATTTTAGAGTTCAATACTGCCTTGACAAGTGTGCCAGACTCATAGCTTCTAAATTACCTTTGAGTTCTGTCTTGCTTCTTACTAGCCAAATAAAGACAGGTGTATACGTTCCCTCTGAGCCTCAGTGTTTTTTAACCTATTAATTAAAAAAATTCCATAAGTTATTGGGTTACAGGTGGTATTTGGTTACATGGATACGTTCTTTAGTGGTGATTTGTGAGATTTTGGTGCATCCATCACCGGAGCAGTAAACACTGCACCCTATTTGTAGTATTTTATCCCTTGCCCCCCCTCATTCCCTTCCCTCCAAGTCCCCAAAGTCCACTGTGTCATTCTTATGCCTTTGCCTCCTCATAGCTTAGCTCCCATATCAGTGGAAACATAGTGTTTGGTTTCCCCTTCATGATTACTTCACTAAGAATAATAGTCTCGAATCTCATCCATATATATATACACACGTATGTATACAGACATATGCGTATATACACACATATGTACATATATGCATACATGTATAGACATATATGCACACTACGTACACATATGTATGTGCATTATAAGCACATATATATGTACATATATGTGTGCATGCACATACATATGTGTGCATATATGTGCAGACATATATGTGTATGTACATGCACATATATGTACATATATGCGCATACATGTCTACATATACATATATGTGTGTATGTATACATACACATATATGTCTGTGTGCATATATATATGTGTGTGCGTATATATATACCCATATGATTCTTTTTAGTCTTAAGGAATATTTACACTGTTTTCCAAAGTGGCTGCACTAGTTTACATTTCTACCAGCAGTGTAGAAGTGTTGCCTGTTCACCACATCCACACCAACGTCTACTGTTTTTTTGTTTTTGGATTATGGCCATTTTTGCAAAAGTGAGGCAGTATTACATTGTGGTTTTGATTTGCATTTCCCCAATCATTAGTGATGTTGAGCACTTTTTCATGTTTGTCGGCCATTTGTGTATCTTTTTTTGAGAATTGTCTATTTATGTCCTTAGCCCACGTTTTGATGGGATTGTTTGTTTTTTCTTCCCGATTTTTTTGAGTTCATTGTAGATTCTGGATATTAGTCCTTGCCAGATGTATATATTGTGCAGATTTTTCCCACCCTGTCGGTTGTCTGTTTACTCTGCGACTGTTTTTTTGCCATGCAAAAGCTCTTTACTTTAATTAAGTCCAGCTATTTATCTTTGTTTGTATTGCATTTGCTTTTGGGTTCTTAATCATGAAATCATTGCCTAAGCCAATGTCTCAAAGAGTTTTTTCAATGTTATCTTCTAGAATTTTTATAGATCGGGTTTTAGGTTTAAGTCCATAATCTGTCTTGAGTTGATTTTTGTATAAGTGAGAGATGACATTCCAGTTTAATTCTCTTATATGTGGCTTGCTAATTACCCCAGCACCATTTGTTGAAAGGGTGTCCTTTTCCCACTTTATGTTTTTGTTTGCTTGTCAAAGATCAGTTGGCTGCAAGTATTTGAGGTTATTTCGGGTTTTCTATTTCATTCCATTGGTCTATTTGCCTATTATATACCAGTATCATGCTGTTTTGGTGACTATGGACTTATAGTAGAGTATGAATCAGGTAGTGTGATGATGCCTCCAGATTTGTTCTTTTTGCTCAGTCTTGTTTTGGTTATGTGGGCTCTTTTTTGGTTCCACGTGAATTTTAGAATTGTTTTTTTCTAATTCTGTGAAGAATGATGGTGGTATTTTGATGAGAATTGAGTTGAATTTACAGACTGCTTTTGGTAGTGTGGTCATTTTCACAATATTGATTCTACCCATCCACGAGCATGGGATGTTTCCATTTGTCTGTATCGTCTTTGATTTCTTTCAACAGTGTTGTGTATTTTTTCTTGTAGAGGTTTTGCCCCCTTGGTTAGATATATTCCTAAGGATTTATTTATTTATTTATTTTTTGCAGCTCTTGTAAAAGGGGTTGAATTCTTGATTTGATTCTCCACTTGGTCTCTGTTTGTATATAGGAGAGCTACTGAATTCTGTACTTTAATCTTGTATCTGGAAACTTTGTTGAATTATTTTATCAGCTCTAGGAGTTTTCTGAAGGAGTCTTTAGGATTTTCAAGGTAAATGATCATATCATCAGCAAATAGTGACAGTTTGACTTCCTCTTTAACAGTTTGGATGCACTTCATTTCTTTCTCTTGTCTGGTTGCTCTGGAGAGGACATCCAGTACTATGTTGAAGAGGAGTGGTGAGAGTGGGCATGCTTGTCTTATTCCAGTCCTCAGAGGGAATGTTTTCAACTTTTCCCCATTCAATATTATGTTGGCTGTGGGTTTGTCATAGATGGCTTTTATTACATTGAGGTTTGTCCCTTATATGCCGATTTTGTTGAGAGTTTTAATCATAAAGGGATGCTGGACTTTGTTGAATGCTTTTTCTTCATGTAATGAGGTGATCATGTGATTTCTTTTGTATCAAATTCTGTTTATGGGGTATATCACATTTATTGCCTTGTGTATGCTATACCATCCCTGCATCCCTGGTATGAAACTCACTTGATCATGATGGATTATCTTTTTGATATGTTGTTGAATTCAATAGCTAGTATTGTGTTAGGATTTTAGCATCTATGTTCATCAAGGGATATCAGTCTGTAGTTTTCTGTTTTGGTTATGTCCTTTCCTGGTTTAGGTAATAGGGTGATTCATACAATGAATTAGGATGGCTTCCCTCTTTCTCTATCTTGTGGAATAGTGTCAAAAGGATTGGTACCAATTGTTCTTTGAATGTCTTCTAGAAATCTTGTGAATCCATCTGATCCTGTACTTTTTTTGTTGTTGTTGGTAATGTTTTAATTACCATTTCAATATCTTTGCCTGTTATTGGTCTGTTCAGGATATATAATTCTTCCTGATTAAGCTAGGGGGGTTGTATTTTTCCGGGAATTTATCCATCTCTTCTAGGTTTTCTAATTTATGTGTGTAATGATGTTCACAGTAGCCTGGAATGATCTTTTGTATTTCAGTGGTGTCAGTCCTAATATCTCCCCTTTTGTTTCTTAATAAGGTTGTTTGGATTTTCTCCCTTCTTTTCTTGGTTAGTCTTGCTAATGGTCTATCAATTTTATTTGTCTTTCAAAAAACCAGCTTTTTGTTGTATTTATCTTTCATGTGTTTTTTTGTTGTTGTTGTTTCAGTTTCATTTAGTTCCGCTCTGATCTTGGTTGTTTCCTTTCTTTTGCTGGGTTTGGGTTTGGTTTGTTCTTTTTTCTCTAGTTCCTTGAGGCATGACCTTAGAATATCAGTTTGTGCTCTTTCACTCATTTCCTTGTAGGTGTTTAGGGCTATGAACTTTCCTCTTAGCACCACCTTCACTGTATCCTTTTGATAAGTTGTGTTGTTAATGTCATTCAGTTCTAAGAATATTTTTAATTTCCATCTTGATTTTGTATTTGACCCAATCATCATTCAGGAGCAGGTTATATAATTTCCATGTATTTGCATGGCTTTGAAGGTTCCTTTGGAGTTGATTTCCAGTTTTATTCCACTTTGGTCTGACAGAGTGCTTGATATAATTTCAGTTTTCTTAAATTTATGGAGACTCATTTTAAGGCCTATCATATGCCTATCTTGGAGAAAGTTCCACGTGCTGTTGAATAGAATGTGTATTCTGTGGTTGTTGAATGAAATGTTCTATATATATCTGTTAATTCCATTTATTCCAAGGTATAGTTTAAATCTATTGTTTCTTTGTTGACTTTCTCTGTTGATGACCTGTCTAGTACTGTCAGTAGAGTATTGAAGTCCACCACTATCATTGTGTTGCTGTGTATCTCACTTCTTAGGTCTGTTAGTAATTGTTTTATAAATTTGGAAGCTCTGGTATTATTTGCATATATGTTTAGGATTGTGATATTTTTCTGTTGGACAAGGACTTGTATGATTATATAATGTCTCTCTTTATCTCTTTTAAGTGCTGCTGCTTTAAGGTTTGTTTTGTCTGATATAAGAATAGCTACCTCTGCTCACTTTTGGTGTCCATTTGCATGAAACGCCTTTTTCCATCCCTTTTCTTTAAGGTTATGTGAGTCCTTATGTGTTAGGTGAGTCTCCTGAAGGCAGCAGATAATTGGTTGGTGAGTTTTTATCCTTTCTGCAGTCCTGTATTTCTTAAGTGGAGCATTTAGGCCATTTGCATTCAATGTTAGTATTGAGATGTGAGGTACCATTGCATCCATTGTGCTATTTGTTGCCTGTGTATCTTGCTTTTTTGCTATTTTTGAATTTTATTTTTGTTTTATAGGACCTGTATGATTTATGCTTAAAGAGTTTCTGTTTTTATGTGTTTCCAGGATTTGTTTCAAGATTTAAAGCTCCTTTTAGCAGTTCTTGTAGTGGTGGTTTGGTAGTGGTGAATTCTCTCAGCATTGTTTGTCTGAAGAAGACTGTATCTTTCCTTCATATACGATGCTTACTTTCAGTGGATACAACATTCCTGGCTGATACTTGTATATTTTTAGGAGGCTGAATATAGGACCCAAATTCCTTCTAGCTTGTAGGGTTTCTGCTGAGAAATTTGCTGTTAATCTGATAGGTTTTGCTTTGTGGGTTACCTGGTGCTTTTACCCTTTCCCTGCCCTCCCCTCCCCTCTCCTCTTCTCTCCTCCTCTCCCCTGTTCTCCCTTCCCCTTCCCTTCCTTCCCTCTTCTTCCTTTCCCTTCCCATCTCACAGGTCTTAAGATTCTTTCCTTTGTCTTAACTTTAGATAACCTGATGACAATGTGCCTAGGCAATGATCTTTTTGAGATGAATTTCCCAGGTGTTCTTTGTGCTTCTTGTATTTGGATGTTTAGATCTCTACCAAGGCTGGGGAAGTTTTTCTCTGTTATTGCCACAAATATGTTTTCCAAACTTTTAGATTTCTCTTCTTCCTCAGGAACACTGATTATTCTTAAGTATGGTCATTTAACATAATCCCAGACTTTTGGAGTCTTTGTTCATATTTTCTTATTCTGCTTTTCCTTTGTCTTTGTTGGACTGGGTTAATTCGAAGACCTTGTCTTTGAGCCATGAATTTCTTTCTTCTACTTGTTCAATTCTATTGCTGAGATTTTCCAGAGCATTTTGCATTTCTAAAATTTTGTCCATTGTTTCCTGAAGTTTTTATTGTTTTTTCTTTATGCTATCTATTTCCTTGAATATTTGTCCCTTCACTTCTTGTATCATTTTTTAGGTTTCCTTGCATTGGGCTTCACCTTTCTCTGCTGCCTCCTTGATTTGCTTAATAACTAACCTCCTGAATTCTTTTTCAGGTAAGTCAGAGATTTTGTCTTGGTTTGGGTCCATTGCTGGTGAGCTAGTGTGATTTTTTTTGGGGGTGTTAAAGAGCCTTGTTTTTTCATATTACCAGAGTTGGTTTTTTGGTTCCTTCTCATTTGCATAGACTCTGTCAGTGGGAAGGTCTAGGGCTGAAGGCTGTTGTTCAGATTCTTTTGTCCCATGGGGTGCTCCCTTGATGTAATACTCTCCCCCTTTACCTATGTACGTGGCTTCCTGTGAGCCAAGCAGCAGTGATTGCTGTATCTCTTCTGAGTCTAGTCCCCCAGCAAGTCTATCTGGCTGTGGGCTGGTACTGGGGGTTGTCTGCACAGAGCCCTGTGATGTGAACAATCTATGGTTCTATCAGCTGTAGATACCAGCACCTGTTCTGGTGGAGGTGTCAGGAGATGAAATGGTCTCTGTGACAGTTCTTAGATTTGGTGGTTTAATATTCCATTTTTGTGGTGGTTGGCCTCCTGCCAGGAGGTGGTGCTTTTCGAAGAGTATCATCTTTGGTAGTATGGAGAGGAACCAGTGATACACTGGCCCCTAGAACTCTCAAGAGTATATGCCCTTTGTCTTCAGCTACCATGCTGGGTAGGGAAGGCCCATGAGGTGGGGATAGGGCTAAGGATGTCTGAGCTCAGACTCTCCTTGGGGTCTTGCTGCGGCTGCTGTGGGGGTGGGGGTGAAGTTCCCAGATCCATGGAGTTGTGTACCTAGGAAGATTATGGCTGCTTCTGCCAAGTCATGCAGGTGGTTAGGAAAGTGGATCAAAGCCGGCAGTCACAGGACTCACCCAGCTCCCATGCAACCCAAAGGGCCAGTCTCACTCCCACTGTGCCCCCTTAACAGTCCCAAGTTTGTTTCCAGGCAATGGGTGAGTAGGGCTTGAGAACCTACCCCAGGTTACCCACCTCTCAGCTGTGAAAGAAAAGGCTTTGGTTCTTCCCCCTCCTGTAGAGTCTTCACACCAGATTCATGCCCTACCCAAAGTTCTGGCCAGGATGCTTCTCTCCTGATTCAAATTGTTACAAAGTTCAGCTGGAGACTTCCTTTTCCCTGTGGCATTTTCCCCTGTGGCATTTTCCCATGTGCCTCTGGCCACCCTTGCGAAGGTTCCCTGTGGTTACAGTCCTGCTTGGGAACCCAGCAAACTCCCGGGGCTTTTCTCGCTGCTTCCTCTACCCCTGTATTTTGCTCGGCTCTCTAAATTGACTCAGCTCCAGGTAAAGTCAGAAACTTCTGCAAATTAGACCTTCAGTTTCCTCAGTGTGGGTGTGTGTTAAGGAATGGAGGATCTCCCTTTCCCACTTCTGCTGTTGGAGTACTCACAGTATTTGGAGTGTCTCCTGGGTCCTGCAGGAGCAGTCCACTTCCTTAAGAGTGTCTGTGGGTCCTCTCGAGATCCCTGGTTTGTTCTTACAGTCATCCTGGAGCTAAAATGCACGATGAAAACCTCCTGACATGGCTCTGTCCATCCGAGTTGGAACTTCAATTTAGTCCTGCCTCCCATCTGCCATGATAATGCCCCAGCTCTACTTCTTTACCGAGATCTTGAGCAAGATCTCAGATCTGTCTGTTCTTTCCTCAACATGTGATCTTCTTCTTTAATGTATTTATTCATTTATTTATTTGAGACGGAGTCTCGCTTTGTTACCCAGGCTGGAGTGCAGTGGCACAATCTTGGTTTACAGCAACCTCAACCTCCCGGGTTCAAGCAATTCTTGTGCCTCAGCCTCCCAAGTAGCTGGAATTACAGGTGTGTGCAACCACACCTGGCTCATTTTTGTACTTTTAGTAGAGTCGTGGTTTCTCCATGTTGGCCAGGCTGGTCTTGAACTCCTGACCTCATGTGATCCACCCAGTATTCTGTAGATGGTCAACATTTTCTCATTCAACTAATATTTGTTTAATGCCTACTGTGTGCCAGGCACTATTGTAAGCACTGATGATGAAGTAGCCAACAAAATACGTACCATAGTCTCACAGCATTTACATTCTAACTGGGGAAGAAACAAGCAATAAAGTACATAAGATGTATGATATGTCAGAAAGTCATATGTGCTATGGAAAAGAATAAAATGGGAAATGGGGATAGGAATTCTGGAAAGAAGGTGAAAATTTGGAAGAGTGCTCAGAGAAGTCTGACTGAGAAGACTATATGAAAAAAGAACTGAAGAAGATGAGGGAGGTAGCCATGCAGATATCTGGGGAAGAACATTCCCACTTGAGTGAACAGCAGATGTGAAGGCCTTAAGATGAAGGCATTTCTCGTTAGTTTGAAGATCAACAAGGAGGCCAGCATGGCTCGAGTGAGGATAATAAGGAAAAGAGTAGTAGAACATAAGGTCAAGAAATAATGGGGGAAGCTGAGGTAGGCATATCATCTAAGGTCTCCATTGGCCATTATAAGAACTTAATTTTATATGCCATACATCACTGTGTATATTTTATGTTTTTACATACCCATTCATTTTTGAAGTTACATCCAAAACTATGTAGGACTTGTGTGTTATTATGAACGAAAGAGGAGCCATCAATGGCTTTTGAGGCTGGAAATGACATGATCTAACATGTTTTATCCCCTTTATCTTTATTTTCTATTCTCCCTAGAAAAAAATTGGTAGGCCCCAGGTTTCTCCCTCCACAGATTCTCTCTCAGTATGGGAGAGAGACACAGAAAAACCTTTTTTTCGGACTGCACTTTATTTTCAGGTGAAACAGACAATGTCAGAGCTAAAAGAGCCCTTAAAACTGTGATTTTCAACATTGACTGCCCATGAGAATCACTTGGTGAACTGTAAAATGTCACGTGCTCATGCCGCATTTTTGACTAACTACAACATAATCTTAGGGGAGGGACCCAGGTGTCACTATTTTTTGGTACTCCCAAGGTGCAACCAAGACTGAGAAGCACTGGTCTAAGAGATTAGCCAAACCAACTCTCTCGTGGTATGAATGGGGAACTTGACTCCAGCATTTGGAAGGAATATTCTCCTGATGGCAGAGCTGGGACTAGGACCATCCACTATGCCGAGCTAATACAGGAAATGCAAACTTTACAAATAGTGGGGCAGAAGGAAGATATGATGTTTGATAGTTTGGAAGGAGGTTATAGACAATATAAACCTTGGATAGAAGTGACCTTGGGTCAGATCAGAAAAGGGAAAGGCTGAGTGCCAACACCAAAAGGTAAAGCAACATTTGAATTACAGGCCAGACATCTGGAAATGATGACACTACATTTTAGAAGCTTGATTTTGAAGCAAGCAGTGTTCTCAAGGCTAGGTTGAGCAACTGCATTGATTTTGTCTTGTGCATGTGGGTGGATGGATGGGCTCATAGGAGAGGAATGGGCAAGGCATGGAGACCATCTGCTGTCTTCTTCACCCTTTTTAATCTCACACCTCCTGCACTGTCCAGGCAAAGCAATTATCCTGAAGTGCTGAGTCTTTAATTTAGACTTATCTTTCTGTACTGCCTACTATACTACATAGAGAGGGCATGTTTCACCCTACAGGCATGTGTGCAAGTTGAGAAGAGCAGCAGCCACAAGCTGCAGTAAGAAGCAGCTGCACCCCCAGCAGCCTGGGTACCTCACATCCAGCAGAAACTTGGCTAACATCAATTATTCAGGGCATGATTAACTAATTTGGGGGTTAGTATTGATGTCAGCTGTATTGTTTCTCCTCTTCCCTGTCTGCTTGCATTCTTAATGTTCTACATTATTTTTTGAGGAATCAGGACAGGGGGATGGGTGGGAAGAGCAGCCACATGACAGACAGACAAAATAAGGAGATAACTCTAGTCATATTGCCACTTGTTGTCCCTTGTAAACACAATCAATGTATATACAATACATACTTGGATAAGTTTGGGTGAGAAGTTGGGTGAATCAAATTGTATTTGGGGGCCTATATAAAAATATTCATAGCAGCTTTAACATTTTTTGTGGGGGCTAACTTAAGCAGTATCCTATTGGAATAATAAATTCAAAGTATTAAATGAAGCTAAAGAACCATCTTTTAAACTGAGATATAATTCACATACTATAAGATTACCCTTTTAAAGTGTATAATTCACTGGTTTTAGCATTTCACAAAGTCACATGACCATCACCACTATCTAATTCCAGGGCGTTTTCATCACCCTGGAAAGAAACTTGTACCTATTAAGTAGTCACTTCCCATTTCCCTTTCTCCCCTGGCCCTGATAACCACTAAAGCTAGTTTATGATTGATTGCCTATTCTGGACATTTCATAGATTCATTCATATTACTGCATATGTTAAGCACATCATTCTTTTCTCTGACTGAATAATTTTCATTGTAGGATAGATCACATTTTGTTTATCATTCATCAGCTGATGAACATGTGGATTTTCCCTACTTTTTGGCTATTATAAATAATGCACTAGGAACATTTGTTTACAGGTTTTTGTATGGACATATGTTTTCAGTTCTTTTGGGTATCTACACCTAGGAGTGAAATTACTGGGTCATGTTGTAACATCATGTTTAACATTTTGAGGAACTGCAAAATTATTTTCCAACGGGGCTGCATCATTTTGTATTCTTGCCAGCCATACACAAGGGTTCCAGCTTCTCCACATCCTTGTCCCCCAGGCTGGAGTGCAATGGCACGATCTTGGCTCACTGCAACCTCTGCCTCGCGGGTTCAAGTGATTCTTCTGCCTCAGCCTCCCAAGTAGCTGGGATTACAGGTGCCTGCCACCATGCCTGGCTAATTTTTGTATTTTTAGTAGAGACGGGGTTTCACCATGTTGGCCAGGCTGGTCTTGAACTCCTGACCTCAGGTGATCCACCTGCCTTGGCCTCCCAAAGTGCTGGGATTACAGGAGTGAGCCACCATGCCCGGCAGGCTATTTTGTTTTTGTTTTTGTTTTTGGTAGTGGATATAAAGTGCTATCTTATTGTGGTTTTCATTAGCATTCCCTATTTTGCTAATAACACTGACCATTGTTTCATGTATTTATGGGCCATTTGTAAGTCTTAGAGTGATATCTATTCAAATTCTCTACTCATTTTTAAATTATCTGTCTTTTTTGTATTTCACTTGCAAGAGTTTTTTGTATACTCTAGATACAAGTCTCTTATCAGATATGTGATATGAAAATTTTTTTCTCCCATTATGTGGATTGTCTTTTCACTTTCTTGATGGTGTCCTTTGAAGCACAAACATTTTTAACTTTTAAATTTTGTTGACATGTCATTGTTCTGTTTTTCTCTTTTGTTGTTTGTGCTTTTGTTGTTATATCTAAGAAACCACTGCCAGTGTCACAATAATTTATACCTATATTTTCTTATAAGAAAAACATTAATTATAGAATTATTATGTTTTCTTATAAGAAAACTTTTATAAGAGTTTTATAGTTTTAACTCTTACATTTGGGGATTTAGTCTATTGTGACTTAGTTTTGTTTATGATGTGAGGTTGGGGTCCAATTTAATTCTTTTGCATGTGGATATCCAGTTTCCCCAAAACCCTTTTGTGAAAAGACTTTTTTTCTCATTGAATTTTCTTGGCACTCTTAAAAAATCCATCAGCCATAGTATAGCAACTCAATATATAATGGTCAAATTAAAAGCAGCCCAATGTTTGCAAAAAATATATATAAATTGTGGTATATCCATCCAATAGGATACTACACAACAATAGTAATTAACAAATGTTCTACACAAAACATAATGGATAACTGTCACAGACATTATATTTAGCAAGAGAAATCAGAAACAGAAGAGCGCATCTTGTATGATTCAAATTTATGTGAATTTCAAGGACAGGTATAACTAATTGTAATGATAGAAGCCAGTGCTGTAATTACCTGGGGAGCAGGCGATATTGACTAGGAAGGGGCATGAGGGAGCCTGCTGGGGTAATAGAAAGGTTCTGTGTATTTTTCTGGGTGGTGTTTACATGGGCATGTACATATTTAAAAATTTATTAGTTTACTTAATCTTTGTGCTCCTTACTATGTATATGTTGTACTGCAATCTGAAACAGACAGACAAAAAATCCCGGCATGTTACTCACATGAATTTTTAGAGCACTTCCACATTACCTCATCTGTGTAACTTTTGAGTTACACAGATCAGATATTCTCTGGGAAAGTTGGGAAGTTGGAGAAAATATTTCAGGGTGTAGCTGACAAACAGTACAACTGAGTGGGTGATGGACTTTAGCAGAATCAGAACCCCATCATGTGTACTCCATGGATTGAGACAAGAGGCATCTGCCACTTCCCTTCCTCTCCCCAACCCTCAGTAATGTAAAGAGAATACAACCCCATGTCAGAGTTGGGGTGAAAAAATTTTCTTGAGCAGCCACAGCCTTAGGTTGTGGAGGTGAGGGACTGTTCTGTGGAACATGATGTGCTATTTCATAAAGTCCATAATAACATCCCACTTATTTGCAAATCTGATTTTATTTCTTTTGCACTTCCATTTCAACGGCAGTCATCTCAGAAAAGTTTCCAAACGTTTGTCGACCGAGTTAATCTATACAGAAATGTGTTGATGAAAAAAATCCAGCAAACACTTAGAACAATGTTTATTTTCGCCAAGGTGGCTTAGGTACTGAGGGTATCATGAAGAATCTTTTCCGTAAGCATCAGGTAACTGGTGGTTGAGATTAATAAGGAGGAAACTGCTATAGTGGCACCCATCTTAAACATGGCCTTCATGCTCCAGCTGAAGAGGTCAATGAAGAAACCTGGGTGCCTGTCCCTTTTCTTCCCCACACATCCCAAGAATGACAAATGTGCACTCCTTTTACTATAAATCTCACTCTTCTGAAGAGGCAAGAAGAAAGGGAACCTGCTAATTACCAAATGTCTCATATGTATCAAGCCCTATACTTGGTCCTTTAACATGTATTATTGCATTTAATTTTATAATTACTGTGCAGTATATTATTTAAACCTCCATTTTGCAGATGAAGAAACTGATGCTGACAAAGGTAAAACCATTTGTTTGAGGATGCAGAATTAAGATTCAAACCCAAGTTGACATGTCCCTAACTAAGAGCTTTGCTCTTTTCTTGATATGAGATTACTACTATTGTTTGGAAAGTCATTATCTGAAAGAGAAATGATCTATGTTGCTAGATTCATATGCATAGTTAACCATAGTCCAGGGAATGTGGCATGTTGACAAGCTAACAATTAGTAAGCACTGTTGAGGTACACACTCTGTGCCAGGTGCAGGGCTAGGCACTGGACATGCAGCGGTCTCTACTTTTGGGAATTGTATAGGTCTGTATATATTGCCAACTTAGCCAGAAGTTTAGAGGATTCAGCCATATCCTTTGTGATACTTTGGAAGAATGTCTAGCTGCAGTATGGAATACCTCAGAGTAACTCTAATTTTCTGAAAACATAATTACTCTCTCTTAACTTTTTCATTTTAAAAGCAGTTACATATACTACAGGAAACTGCTGATTACAGGGAAAAATTCATATAAGGTCTGACTTTGTCCCTAGGTAATGACATTTAACCCTTATTAGGTAGTTTTACACATGCTCCCCGACCTCTTCAAAAGAGTCCAGAATCTATGATTTTGTTCTCTTTAACAAAGTCAATTTGTTAAATTTCTAATGAAAGATAATTTAATTTGTAGTCTTTGAATAAACAGTATGAGAATAAAAGAGGGAAGGCTAGGCACAGTGGCTCACGCCTTAATCCAGCACTTTGGGAGGCCAAGGTGGGCAGATCACCTGAGGTCAGGAGTTCAAGAGCAGCCTGATCAATATGATGAAACCCTGTCTCTAAAAATACAAAAATTTGCTGGGCATGGTGGCATACACCTGTAATCCCAGCTACTGGGGAGGCTGAGATAGGAAAATCACTTGAACCCAGGAGGCAGAGGTTGCAGTGAGCCAAGACTGTACCATTGCACTGCGACAAGAGCGAAACTCCATCAAAAAAAAAGAAAGAAAAGAAGGAAGGAAAGAAGAAGGAAGGAAGGAAGGAAGGAAGGAAGGAAGGAAAAGAAAGAATGAAAGAATAAAGAAAGAAAGACGGAAGGAAGGAGAAAGAAAGAAAAGAAGGAAAGAAGGAAGGAAGGAAGGAAGGAGGAAGGAAGGAAAGAAGGAAGGAAAAGAAAGAAGGAAAGAAGGAAGGAAGGAAGGAAGGAAGGAAGGAAGAAAGAAGGAAGGAAAGAAGGAAGGAAGGAAGGAAGGAAGGAAGGAAGGAAGGAAGGAAGGAAAGAGAGAAAGACAGGAGGGAAAGGCCCTCTGTTCATTTCCTAAGTCTTGATATGGGGTTTTGGCACCAAGTCTGCCTTGCCTTCACAGAGGTTTCAAAGCCTTGGTTAGAGAGACATGTCAGAGTTTAGGACACATGATGTTTACTAGGTGGGTGGAGCTCTAGAAACCAAATGAAATAGGATGTCTCAGACTCTCAAATGCCAGCAGCAGCTGGAGATTTTAAATGCCTATGTTGGGAACCTAGCTCAAGACGAGGGCTACTTCTTGGTTCCTACCAGTGTTTTTCTGTTTTGTGGGCAAAAAGGGACATTAGAAAGTTGTCCAGAACAGTATCCTGGCCCTGTTACTGTGGTATTTAACTTCCTGGTCATGAAGGCTATGAGAATACTGATGTTTTTTGTTCTCAGTGAGAAGAGTGCATAGCAAGGGGAGGGAAGCATGCCTACTGAGGCCAACACCATGGGCCAGCGATCAAATCAGCATAGAAGACAGTATGTTTATCTTATGCAAATATGGATCTTGTAGCCCACTTTCTTTGGAATGAAGGAATGGGAAAGAATGGCCCAGTTGATGATGGAAAAAAGGTGCACTTATGGAATGCCAGCTGGAATTACTTAACCTATCGCCTTGGGGGAACTTTGAGTGGAGGAGTGGTGGTCTCTCAAGGTACACATGTACACTCTCCTCTCTTCTGACTAAGAGTACACATTTAGGATTTTGGCACCTTTGGAAACCACTTGAAATTCACCCTAGTATGAAGTCATGAGTAAGTAAAAGAACCTCATGCTACATTTCTCTTTGAGTAGGATAAGCCCCTTGTATGAATTACTTGAGCCCCTTCATTAAAATTCCTCTTTGTAAAAGATAACCTTTCTGCATACTTAACTCTGTCTTATTTTGTATAGCTCTTTAGAATGGCTTGATGGACCTTAGCTCCTTTAACCCTCCCAAGAGCTATGTATGGTAGGTGAAGAACATACTATCCTTTTTGCTTAGATTAAGTAACTGAGGCCAGAAAAGATAAAGTGATCCATCCCAGATTGTAGGTTGAAAGGGTAAGAGCCAGGTGTGGTGAACAGCCATCCCACTTTGCCCAGAACTATTCCAATTTTAGCACTGAAAGTTCCATGTACTAGGAAACCCCTTCCTCCTGAGCAACAGGATTATTTGCTATCCTATAGCCAGGATTAGAATCTATACATCCTAATTCTCAGTCCAAGGCTAGCTCTACTGCTATATGCATCTGTATTCCAAGAACTATTATCTGAGTAATGTTTCCCTTTCTGTGCACCTTTGTGCACCAAAATATGTCTACATGCTGGGTCATTCTCCCCTTCCATTCTGCCTAAGACAGAAGCTACAGCAGCTATTGGTTCTCAGAGGGACTGAGGCCACTGTTGGCAAAGAGAAACCATGTTTCAGCTTTCTCAATTATAAAATAAAGATGATAATCCCTATACTGCTTACCTCACATGGATGTTGTGTAGACCAAATAATCATGAATGTGAAAGTACTTTCTAAATTGTTATGATCTGTTTGCACATGACGGATTGTGATTATTCTTACCCCCTGGGCAGAAGCCAACTCTTGTCTTATTATTCTCTTTACAAATTCAGCTCCTGGTATAGCCACTGACTGTGAATTTGAGCAAATTGCTTGGTCTCTTTGCCTCAGTTTCTTCATCTGTAAAATGTAGCTAACAATAATTCTTAATATGGTTGTCTTGAGAATTGAATGAGCTACTACATGCAAAGCATTTACAAGAGCTCATGTCACATGGTCAGAGCTATATAAGCATTAACTCTTTTGTGTTGGCTTCCTCGGTCCTACTATCTCAGATCTAGATACTAGATTAAGCGGACCCAGAAGCAAGTGACATGGAAATCACTACTTATAGTCCCTTCCCACTAGCTTGCTAGTTCTTGTGTTCTGTACCCACAGCCTTCCCACCATGGATTGCCAAGAAAATGAGTACTGGGACCAATGGGGACAGTGTGTCACCTGCCAACGGTGTGGTCCTGGACAGGAGCTATCCAAGGTAAGTTCTCCTATTCAGTACACTTATTTTTGTTGCATCTTAGGAACCAACCCGGCAACTGAAAGAGGCCAAGATTAGGGGAGTCAACCCTACTTATAACTAATTCAGTACAGCAGGTAAAACCTGGGATCCACAGAGTATGCAAGAGCAGTCATGATTCCAACATGAAGTCAGCCTAGCAGGATCAGGATCAAGGGAAGTTTCCATGAGATAACAGAGTATTTCAAGAAGAGATGTGTAATGCAGAGACCCATGAGGACTGTTCAGCATTAGGGAAATCTGTCAACTAAAGCAAGGCCCAACCACATGGTGTTCAAGAGCCAGATATCAGGTCTTAGAAATGAGAAAGAGAGAAGAATCAAGAAGGCCTCTGTTCTAGAGGGTCTGCGCTACTGAGGAAGCTGTGCAATGGAGAATTTAGGGATAGGGAACCAGGGAGGGTCTAAAATCCCAATTAAAGGTAAAGATCAGAACAAAATGACCAGCAAGGCAGAGACTTTATGTAACTTACTTGTTTTCAAGTCTGGATCTGCTTAATTGCTCTTTCCTCAGGTCCCTTGTTGGTCCCTGAACCTGCGGGTGGTATTAAATTTTGGCTGCAGCTGGGGCTACAGAGGCCAGAAGCAAGCAGCTAGCAGATGGTTTCTGCATACTCACACCCTATTTTATGTAATTTTTGTTCTTTCAGCAGTTGCTTACTAAACACTTACAAAGTGGCAGGCATGGTTGTAGGCACCATGGATATGGCAAAACGGACAAAATTAATTGCCCTCATGGACCTTACCTTCTATTATTAGTGAAAAGATAATAATTGAGACACATACAAAGATAAATGAAGAATCTAGATGTGAAGATATGAGAAGAATAAAATTAGGGTGACTGGGTGGCTACTTCAGATTATGAAACAAGGAAAGGTCTCCCTAAGGAGACACCCTCTGGGGAGAGGATACTAGTGCAGAGTCCCAAGGTGAAAATGAGCTAGGCATTTTGAAGGAAAATGAGGAAGGTTAGTGCAATGAGTGTATGGTGAATGAGAGGGAAGGTGGTACACAAAGAGGTCAGAGAGAAAAGTATGGACCAGACCAGATAGCGGCTTGAGGTCTATGAGAAATTTTCATTTTTCTCTAAGTGCACTAGGAGCTCTTTGGAGGGTTTTGGGTTGGGCGGTTACAGGAACCTGTGGCTGGAAAACAACATAATAATTACCTAGCCCACTTTATTCCTACCTTTGTATTTTTAAAAATGAAGAGAATAAGGCACAGGGATATCAAGGGATACAAGCACTAATTTTAAGTTTTTACACATGGCATTATGTCCCACAGTGGGGTACCCACATGATTGATAAAGGATCACAGTACAAAGGAAAGATCGCCAGAGGTTAGGTCATGTTGGACATTAAAAGGGATATTAAAGCTTATATATATGTAATATATATACACATGGGCATGAGTCCCATCTTTGCTCTGGGCAAATTATTTCACCTCAGAGTCAATTAAGATGTAGTAACTTGAAAGTAACATAAAATTTAACTGTGACATGAACCATAAGTATATTTATTTACGTAATGAAGTCTGGAGACAGGCAGCCTTTTTGCTTGTTGGGTAGATCAGCAATGTTATCAAGGACTCAGCCTCTTTTCATCCTTCATTTTGGACCTCTTGCTGTTTTGTTCTCATTATTGTGGCCTCATGATTGCAAAACTCAAAGCATCATATCTTCATACAATAGTCAAAGTCAGGAATCAGGGGCAAGGTCAAAATAGCTTGCCTTTTTTTGGGAAAAAGTCTTTTCCCAGAAGCTGTCCAACAGATTTTTCCTTATATCTTACGGTCCAGAACTGGGTGATGTAGCTATCTCTAACTGGAATAGAGTTTGGGAAATAATTATCTAGCCAATGAGAATGGGATTGTATGATTAAGACCAATCAAGAATCCATTGTGGAGGCTGGTCATCATGCTACCTAGAATGAAATCAGTGTTTTTATAGTAAGAAGGAAGAGGGGAAATTGTTCGAATAAGCAGCTAGAAGCATCTAACAGCCCTTTTTAAAGTTACTTTTATTTACTTTTAAATTTTATTCATGAATTATAAACATCACCGTAAATAAATCATTGCAGAAAATTAACACCATTTCCTCAGGACATTTCCTTGACATATAATTGCCGAGGTAAATAATGCATGCAATTTTAAGACTCTTGAAATATATCAGCAGATAACACTTCTGAATTTTGTTTATGATAATTTCCACTACCATTACATTTATTTTCAACAGTGCATAGAATTCCTGTTGCAACCCTCCGTTCGGGGTCCCTGGCTTCCTGCAACAAATCCCCATGTCCCAGAAGACTAACTGCAAATGAATAATACAAATTTTCATCATCTATTAATTTTATGGCTTCCTTTTAATATTAATTACTACTTTATGAGGACTTTATGAGAATTTTGGTTTCACTTTTTTTCTATTTGATAGGGGAAATGTACCAACTTTACTGTGTTTATTTGCCCATTTGCCTTTCCAATTTTGTGATCTGCTTCTGTTTGTTTCTCTTTCTATTCTTTCTATTTATTATTTATTGTTCTTTGTCTACTCACACAAGGAACGTAAGTAGACAGACATATAGTAGACAACAGAGTATTTTAAAAATTATTTGTATAAGAGACTTAGACTCCCATACAACAATAATGGGAGACTTCAATACCCCACTGTCAACATTAGACAGATCAACGAGACAGAAAGTTAACAGGGATATCCAGGAATTGAACTCATCTCTGCACCAAGCGGACCTAATAGACATCTACAGAACTCTCCACCCGAAAGCAACAGAATATACATTCTTCTCAGCACCACATCACACTTATTCCAAAATTGAACACATAATTGGAAGTAAGGCACTCCTCAGCAAATGTAAAAGAACAGAAATTATAACAAACTCTCTCTCAGACCACAGTGCAATCAAACTAGAACTCAGGACTAAGAAACTCAATCAAAACTGCTCAGCTACATGGAAACTGAACAACCAGCTCCTGAATGATTACTGGGTACATAACGAAATGAAAGCAGAAATAAAGATGTTCTTTGAAACCAATGAGAACAAAGATACAACATACCAGAATCTCTGGGACATATTTAAAGCAGTGTGTAGAGGGAAATTTATAGCACTAAATGCCCACAAGAGAAAGCTGGAAAGATCTAAAATTGACACCCTAACATCACAATTAAAAGAACTAGAGAAGCAAGAACAAACACATTCAAAAGCTAGCAGAAGGCAAGAAATAACTAAGATCAGAGCAGAACTGAAGGAGATAAAGACACAAAAAACCCTCCAAAAAATCCATGAATCCAGGAGCTGGTTTTTTGAAAAGATCAACAAAATTGATAGACCACTAGCAAGACTAATAAAGAAGAAAAGGAGAAGACTCAAATAGACGCAATAAAAAATGAGAAAGGGGATATCACCACTGACCCCACAGAAATACAAACTACCATCAGAGGATACTATAAACACCTCTACGCAAATAACTAGAAAATCTAGAAGAAATGGAAAATTTCCTGGAACTTACACTCTACCAAGACAAAACCAGGAAGAAGTTGAATCCCTGAATAGACCAATAACAGGCTCTGATTTTGAGGCAACAATTAATAGCCTACCCACCAAAAAAAGTCCAGGAACAGATGGATTCACAGCTGAATTCTACCAGAGGTACAAGGAGGAGCTGGTACCATTACTTCTGAAACTATTCCAATCAAAAGAAAAAGAGGGAATCCTCCCTAACTCATTTTATGAGGCCAACATCATCCTGATACCAAAGCCTGGCAGAGACACACACAAAAAAGAGAATTTTATACCAATATCCCTGATGAACATCAATGCAAAAATCCTCAGTAAAATACTGGCAAACCGGATCCAGCAGCACATCAAAAAGCTTATCCAACATGATCAAGTGGACTTCATCCCTGGGATGCAAGGCTGGTTCAACATATGCAAATCAATAAACGTAATCCAGCATATAAACAGAACCAAAGACAAAAACCACATGATTATCTCAATAGATGCAGAAAAGGCCTTTGACAAAATTTAATAGCCCTTCATGCTAAAAACTCTCAATAAACTCGGTATTGATGGAACGTATCTCAAAATAATAAGAGCTATCTATGACAAACCCACAGCCAATATCATACTGAATGGGCAAAACTGGAATCATTTCCTTTGAAAACTAGGACAAGACAGGGATGCCCTCTCTCACCACTCCTTTTCAACGTAGTGTTGGATGTTCTGGCTAGGGCAATCAGGCAAGAGAAAGAAATAAAGGGTATTCAGTTAGGAAAAGAAGAAGTCAAATTGTCCCTGTTTGCAGATGACATGATTGCATATTTAGAAAACCCCATCGTCCCAGCCCAAAATCTCCTTAAGCTGATAAGCAACTTCAGCAAAGTCTCAGGATACAAAATCAATGTGCGAAAATCACAAGCATTCTTATATACCAATAAAAGACAAACAGAGAGCCAAATCAGGAATGAACTTCCATTCACAATTGCTTCAAAGAGAATCAAATACCTAGGAATCCAACTTACAAGGGATGTCAAGGACCTCTTCAAGGAGAACTACAAACCACTGCTCAGTGAAATCAAAGAGGACACTAACAAATGGAAGAACATACCATGCTCATGGATAGGAAGAATCAATATCGTGAAAATGGCCATACTGCCCAAGGTAATTTATAGATTCAATGCCCTCCCCATCAAGCTACCAATGAGTTTCTTACAGAATTGGAAAAAACGGCTTTAAAGTTCATATGGAACCAAAAGAGAGCCCGCATTTCCTTGACAATCCTAAGTCAAAAACAAAGCTGGAGGCATCATGCTACCTGACTTCAAACTATACTACAAGGCTACAGTAACCAAAACAGAGATATAGAACAATGGAACAGAACAGAGTCATCAGAAGTAATACCACACATCTGCAGCCATCTGATCTTTGTCAAACCTGAGAAAAACAAGAAATGGGGAAAGGATTCCCTATTTAATAAATGGTGCTGGAAAAATTGGCTAGCCATAAGCAGAAAGCTGAAACTGGATCCTTTCCTTACTCCTTATATGAAAATTAATTCCAGATGAATTAGAGACTTAATGTTAGACCTAATACCATAAAAACCTTAGAAGAAAACCTAGGTAATACCATTCAGGACATAGGCATGGGCAAGGACTTCATGTCTAACACACCAAAAGTAACGGCAACAAAAGCCAAAACTGACAAATGGGATCTAATTAAACTAAGGAGCTTCTGCACAGCAAAAGAAACTACCATCAGAGTGAACAGGCAACCTACAGAATGGGAGAAAATTTTTGCAATCTACTCATCTGACAAAGGGCTAATATCCAGAACCTACAAAGAACTCAAACAAATTTACAAGAAAAAACCAACAACTCCATCAAGAATTGGGCAAAGGATATGAACAGACATTTCTCAAAAGAAGACATGCATACAGCCAACAGACACATGAAAAAATGCTTTCTCTGTTTGTTTCCGTGTTTGTTTTCTCTGTTTTTGTCCCTCTATTTGTCTTTTCTTGCCTTCCTTGTGGGTTACATGAACATTTTATTTAGGATTTCGTCATGATTTATTTGTAGTTTTTTTGAGTGTATCTCTTTGTATCATCTTATTAGAGGTGGTTCTGAGTATTACATGAAAAACTAACACGTTACTTTTTCAGTGTCAGCTGGTATCAACATTTTGCCATTTCAAGTGAAGTATTGAAATATCTGCTCCATTTAGATTCCTTTACTTTCCCCACTTTTAAATATCATTGTCACAAATATCAGATATAATTTTTGTTAAATTTGCTTTAATCATCAACTATGATTTATAAAATGCATGAAGAGAAAGACAGTGCATTTTATAGACCCATATTTTTTCTCTCCCAGTGTTCCTTCCTTCTTGATGCTCCAAGATTTCTTCTTTTATCACTTCCACTCTTTTTTAAATCATTTCATTTATGTTCATGAACTCCCTTTAGCATTATTTAAGGGTAGGCCTACTAGCAACTCATTATGTTAGTTTTCCTTTGCCTGAGAATGTTTTTATGTACCTTCATTTCTGAGGACACTTTCACTGGATATAAATTTGCAGTTGGTGGTTTTTTTATTTCAGTACTTGAAAAATGTAGGTCTTCTTCCTGGCCTCCATGGCTTCTGATAAAAACACACTGTCATATCATTTGAATGGATGTTTTTCTATAGATGATGTCATTTCTTCTTGGCTATTTTCAATGTTTTTTATTTTCTTTAGTTTTCAGAAGTTTTATTATGATATGTGTCGGTGTGCATTTCTTTGGATTTATTCTATTTGGGGTCTGTTAATCCTCTTTAACTTGTAGATCTTTTACCAAATTTGTGAAGTTTTCTACCAATTTTTTGAAAATATTTTTAGACAAACATTTTTAAAATTGTTATTTTCATGAGATTCTGAGAATATGATTGCTTTATATTTTGTTATAGTCTCATAGGTTCTTGAGGCTTTGTTCATTTTGTTTTATTTTGCCATTTTCTCCCTGTTGTTCATATTGCATAAATTCTGTCGTTCTATTCTGAAGTTCACTGTTTCTATCATCTGTCTCTTCTCTACTACTGAGCCCATCCAGTGAGTTTTAAAAATTTCTGTCATTTTATTTTTAATAATTATCATCTGCTTATTTAAAAAATACTTTTGTTTCTTTGATGAGGTTTTCTAGTTTTAAGAGAATTTTAAATTTTTTTTTAAAACATTGTTATTCTAGTTCTAGATCCTTGAGGAATCGCCATACTGTTTTCCATAATGGTTGAACTAGTTTACAACCCCACCAACAGTGTAAAAGTGTTCCTATTTCTCCACATCCTCTCCAGCACCTGTTGTTTCCTGACTTTTTAATGATTGCCATTCTAACTGGTGTGAGATGGTATCTCATTGTGGTTTTGATTTGCATCTCTCTGATGGCCAGTGATGATGAGCATTTTTTCATGTGTCTGTTGGCTGTATGAATGTCTTCTTTTGAGAAATGTCTGTTCATATCCTTTGCCCACTTTTTGATGGGGTTGTTTGTTTTTTTCTTGTAAATTTGTTTGAGATCTTTGTAGATTCTGGATATTAGCCCTTTGTCAGATGAGTAGATTGCAAAAATTTTCCCTCATTCTGTAGCTTGCCTGTTCACTCTGATGGTAGTTTATTTTGCTGTGCAGAAGCTCTTTAGTTTAATTAGACCCCATTTGTCAATTTTGGCTTTTGCTGCCGTTGCTTTTGGTTTTTTAGACATGAAGTCCTTGCCCATGCCTATGTCCTGAATGGTACTACCTAGGTTTTCTTCTAAGGTTTTTATGGTATTAGGTCTAACATTTAAGTCTCTAATCCATCTTGAATTAATTTTCATATAAGGAGTAAGGAAAGGATGCAGTTTCAGCTTTCTACTTATGGCTAGCCAATTTTCCCAGCACCATTTATTAAATAGGGAATCCTTTCCCCATTTCTTGTTTCTCTCAGGTTTGTCAAAGATCAGATGGCTGTAGATGTGTGGGATTATTTTTGAGGACTCTGTTCTTTTCCACTGGTCTATATCTCTGTTTTGGTACCAGTACCATGCTGTTTTGGTTACTGTAGCCTTGTAGTACAGTTTGAAGTCAGGTAGCGTGATGCCTCCAGCTTTGTTCTTATGACATAGGATTGTCTTGGCAATGCGGGCTCTTTTTTGGTTCCATATGAACTTTAAAGCAGTTTTTCCAATTCTGTGAAAAATCTCATTGGTAGCTTGATGGGGATGGCATTGAATCTATAAATTACCTTGGGCAGTATGGCCATTTTCACGATATTGATTCTTCCTATCCATGAGCATGGTATGTTCTTCCATTTGTTAGTGTCCTCTTTTATTTCACTGAGCAGTGGTTTGTAGTTCTCCTTGAAGAGGTCCTTGACATCCCTTGTAAGTTGGATTCCTAGGTATTTGATTCTCTTTGAAGCAATTGTGAATGGAAGTTCATTCATGATCTGACTCTCTGTCTGTTACTGGTGTATAAGAATGCTTGTGATTTTTGCACATTAATTTTGTATCCTGAGACTTTGCTGAAGTTGCTTATCAGCTTAAGGAGATTTTGGGCTGAGACAATGGGGTTTTCTAAATATACAATCATGTCATCTGCAAACAGGGACAATTTGACTTCTTCTTTTCCTAACTGAATACCCTTTATTTCTTTCTCTTGCCTGATTGCCCTAGTCAGAACTTCCAACACTATGTTGAATAGGAGCCATCCCACTACTGGGTATATACCCAAAGGATCATAAATCATGCTGCTATAAAGACACTTGCCCACATATGTTTATCGTGGCACTATTCACAATAGCAAAGACTTGGAATCAACCCAAATGTCCATCTGTGACAGACTGGATTAAGAAAATGTGGCACATATACACCATGGAATATTATGCAGCTATAAAAAAGGATGAGTTTGCGTCCTTTGTAGGGACATGGATGCAGCTGGAAACCATCATTCTTAGCAAACTATCACAAGAAGACAAAACCAAACACCGCATGTTCTCACTCATAGGTGGGAACTGAACAATGACACCACTTGGACACGGGAAGGGGAACATCACACATCGGGGCCTATTGTGGGGAGGGGGAGGGTGGAGGGGGGAGGGATTGCATTGGGAGTTATACTTGATATAAATGATGAATTGATGGGTGCTGATGAGTTGATGGGTGCAGCACACCAACATGGCACAAGTATACATATGTAACAAACCTGCACGTTATGCACATGTTTCCTAGAACTTAAAGTATAATAAAAAATAAAAAATAAAGAAATAATAAAAAATAAAAAAAAAATGTTATTATAGGTGCTTTAGAATACTTGTTCAATCATTCCAACATCTGCTTTATCTAAGAGTTGCTGTCAGTTAATTCATTTTTCTCATTCATGTTGTGATTTTCCTTATTCTTAATTTCATGGGTGTTTTTTCATTGAGTTCTGGACATTTTGTCAATTATATCAGGAGACTCAGGGTCCTATTTAATTCTTTTACTTTATCAGGCAGCCATCCGTTTAGGTTTAGCATACAAGTTTTGTCCTATGTTTGTGAGCTGCAGTTCTAAAGACTAATTTCCAGGACCTTTGTAGTGTTATTTGTGATCTGTGGGGTTTATCTTTGCTGCCTCAGGTATAGAAGATTTCCTGGGCCAGGTCACTGGTCCTTCTAGGTCAGCATAAAGAAGTGTCTGAGTTGTGGAGTCAAAGAACATTTCCCATACTGTACTACTTGTTATTAGTAGGATACCACTTGCCAGTATACCCCCGCCACCTGTTCCTATGTGGGGGAAAAGAATCTCAGACCCACAGGACAAAGAAATATTTGAGCTGGGTACTTATGATAGAATCTCTGGTGCCCACTGCAGCCTATTGTCTCTAGTTGTGGGTGGGGAATCTCAGGCCCATGGGGAAGAGGCTTCTCAGGCAAATAATTTGTGCCTCAATTTTGCTTATTTGTGAAACATGGATTATAATGCACCCTTGTAAGATTTTATGAATAAACAAGTATATAAATTCATGAGTGTGTGGAGTTTTGTCTGATTGATTCAATTATTTAGTCACAATATTCAGAATAGCATCCTCACACATTGTAGTGGCTTCAAAAATGTTTTCTGAGTTAACCAATAAAATAAAAGGGAGTGCTAAGCAATTAATCAATCAATCAGTCCTTCAACTTATTGGTTAACTTTCAATAAATGCTTGCTTGCTTTTGTCATTCCCTTCTCTACCAAGTGAGTAAGTCAGGAGTCAGGCATAGGTCTTCTGATTCCATTGCTATAGACAGAATAAAAACTTGCTTTCCAGAAGAACAATACCTAAAGTTCATCTGTTCATTGAAGGATTATTATGTTCTAGACATGGTGACAAGCACTACACACAACCCACACACAGAGCTATATATGTATCTCTGTGTATGTGTGTGTGTGTGTGTATCTGATTAAGAGACATCCTTTATTTAAATAAGAGCTGTTTGTGTTTCTTTTTCTGTGAATATATGTTTAGTTTCTTATAAGGTTGTTGTTAATTTATACTAGCTCTGTATTTTAGGAATATAAATCTTTAGTCTGTGATATGGTGTACATCTGTTTACTAGTTCATTATTTATCTTCTAATTTTGCTTATGAATCTTTTACCCTGAAACTTTTTAAAATTTTTATGTAATTAGATCTATCTATCTTTCCTTTATTGCTTCTGGACTTTGAATTGCAGTTAGAGAAAATTTCTCCACTCCCAGATTAAAGAGAAATTTATTTATATTTTGTTTTGGTACTTTTTGGTTTTAATTTTTATCTATAAATTTCTGATCTATTTTGAATTTACTCTGGTGTATAGTGTGAGTAATGTGTCTAATTTTATCATTTTTCATATTGTCATTCAGTTATACAACATAACCTATTTAAAAAGCCAGCTATTCTCCATTGCTTTGAGATATACCCTTTGTTCATTTGGTCAGCTCATGTAATCTTAACAAACCTATAAGTTAGACAGCATTATTTACAATTGGATTGACGAGAAAATTCAGGCCCAATGACTTGCCCAAGGTCACATCGCTGGTCAGTGATAGAAGTGGGAGTTACAGATAGGTCTTCATTACCGTGGATCAGGGATTTTCATCACTACATTATATTTCCTAATAGTTTGACCCTCAGCTCACTGTTTTAAGCAGATATGGAAGCTATCACCATTCCAGTGGTGCACATAAGGTAGTAGAGATAATAAGAAACCCTTTGCCTTTTCAAGAAACTTAGAGTAAAATGGCTAGCGCTCATATCAGATCCCATTGGCAGATGGGATCATTGTGAGTGAGGCTGCAAGGCATTGAGTAAAGCCTGAGTGGGCAAACACAGGGACAGACTGGCAGGAGTATTTAGAGCCTGCCTGATGCTCACTTTTTCCAACTCCTGGGAAAGTATAACTTAAATATTAGTTCAGGTAATACTAACTGCTGTAACAAATACTAAAGTCTGGTGACATAACAGGTTAAGGGTTTATTCCTGAATGTAACTCCAATCCATGTTGGGGAGTAGGAAGTCTCTCCTCAGCCATTGAGGAAGCCAGGCTTATGGGAGCTCTGTATTTTTTAAACAGCCTTATTAAACTACAGTTCACCTACCAGGCAATTCACCCATGTAGGTTTACAATTCATGGTTTTTGGTATACTGCATTATGATTTTTAAGGTTGTGGTAAAATATATAATCTCAATTTGCTGTATTAGCCATTGTAAGTGTATAATTCAGTAGCATTAATCATATTCACAATGTTATGCAACCATCACCCCTTTATTGCTAAGACTTTTTATTACCCCAACACAATCTCTGTATGCATTAAGCAATAACTCCCAATTTCTCCCTCCCCAAAGTACCTGATAGCCTCTACTCTCTATCTCTACACATTTTCCTATTCTAGATATTTCATATAATTGGAATCATATTTTTTCCTGCAATTACCTTTACCAGAGATATTTACTCTTTTTATGGCTTTGGGTTACTGTCCATTGTCTGTTCATTTCAGCCTGAAGGATTCCCTTCTTATAGTCAGGTCTAGTGATATCAATCAGCTGTTGTTTATCTAGGGATGTTTTAATTATTCCTTTATTTTTGAAGAACTTTTTTGCTGTATGTAGAGTTCTTGGTTAACAGTTTATTTGTTTAGGCACTTATATATGTCATCTCAGTGACTTTAAGTCTCTGTACTTTGTGATGAGAAATATACTTTGAATCTTACTGAGAATACCTTTACTTGACAAATAATTTCACTCTTCATTTTCAATATTTTCTTTTTGTTTTCAGCTATAAACATTTTGTTGATAGTGTATCTCAGCACAGGTCTCTTTATGTTTACTCTGCTTGGAGTTTCTTGAGCATCTTGGATGGGTAAATTTATGTTTTTCATCAAATTTGAGAAGTTTTAAGCCATTATTTCTTCAAATAGTCATTCTCGTTCCTCATCTCCCTATTTTTTGTGGGAATCCCGTAATGCATATATGTGTCACCTGCATGATGTTCCACAAGTTCCTTATGTTCTGTTTACTTTCTTCTCCTCAGACTTGATAATTGAAATTGTCCTACATTCAGGTTTGCTCATTTTTTTCTTTTACCTACTCAAATTCTCTAGTGAAGTTTTCATGTCATTTATCTTACTTTTTCGCTCCAGCATTTATGTTTGGTTCCTTTTTACAATTTTTCTTTACCAATATTGTCACTTTGTTTATATATTTGTTTCCTGATTTCTTTTAATTCTTTGTCCATGTTTGTCTTTGAGCAAATTTAAGATGGTTCTTTTAGTCTTTGTCTACTAAGTGCAATGTCTGGGCTTCCTCAAGAATAGTCTCAGTTCTTTCTTTTTCTTCTTCCTTTGAATGGGCCACAGTTGCCTGTTTCTTTTTACACTGTGTGATTTACTTTTTGTTGTTAAAAACTGGGCAGTTTTGGATTGTAATGAAGTAACTCTGGAAGTTAGATTCCCCCTCTTCCTCACATTTATCGGTTTTATTTTTGTTATTTTATTTATTTTTTTTCTAGATTTGTATTGTCGAAGGTGATAGTGTCATTCTGTTGTTGTTGTTGTTATTATTATTATTATTATTATTTTGTTTGAAACTGGGTGTTGCTCTGTCACCCCGACTGGAGTGTGGTGTTATGGTTATTGCTGATTGCAGCCTCCACTTCCTGGGCTTTAGCGATCCTCCCAACTTAGCCACCTGAGTAGCTGGAACCACAGGTGCATGCCACCATGCCCAACTAATTTTTGTATTTTTGGTAGATTCAGGGCTTTGCCATATTGCCTACGCTAGCACTCCATTTGTTTAGGTGTTTTTCCAAACTATTTTTGTAGAGACTATTTTTTGTCATGCATCGTCATTGAAACCTATGTTAATTTAGCTCATGTTCAGCTAATGTTTGGACAGCAATTTCATTGAATGTTAAAAGTTAAAAAATGACAACAACAACCAAAAGAAAAAATAGTCACACACTTCTATCACATTTTTAGATTGGCTCTGTGCTGAGGCACTCCTTAAACAGTTAGCCAGATGTGCACTTAACTTAAGGATCAGCCTGACATGTAAGCTTTAGGTCTCCACTAGTATTTTATGAGTATGTGTCTTGTATGAACAAACCTTTCTAAATTCCTCCACGTGGATACTTTTGAATGTCCTTATTTCTAAAGGAACCCCCGTCCAGCTTTTGCTTCCAGATTCAGACAGTCTGTTTTATTTCTTAATCCATAATCATTGCCTTAGGCATTGTGGTTTGTTAGTTTGTCTTGCAGCATTTTGAAACAGTGCCCATCACTTTTCCAATCTGCATTCTGAATCTAGTGGAACATACATAAATACCTTATATCAGACCTTCACATAGCCCTCAAAGAGGTTAGGACAGATATACACATTAATTTGTCAATAAGTTTTGCTTAGCTCATTCTGGAATCAGGTACTGAGGTCTCACACTAGGAATACAGGCTGAGGCTACTTTAAGACTTACACTACTTTAGGATTGCCACTGCTCTGCGGTGAGGGATGTAACAAGTACAAGTAAAAATAGCAGAAAACTACTTTCCTATTATTTTCAAATGGCTTTTTCTTGAATTTAACATTTACATGATTCATGTAAGCCTTTGAATGTTTTCCAGAGTTCTGACAACATTTATTATGACAGTTCCTGCTTGTTTTTCTGTGTTTCTATGGGGGCATAAGAGATTGAAGCTGCCCACTCCTCCATTTTATCTGGTTTCTTCTATCATTCTTAGTATATTTATTCCAAGGATTCCAGGGGTGTCAGCAGGCACTGGAAAATGAATGTATGAAGAAAATTTAAGTATCACACAGGACATGTTTTTGAGTCAGGCTGGGAATGGCAAACAATATTAGTATCTGTATTTCATTGGCTAAAAATGATGCACATGCCCCCACTTCATTGCAGTGGGGTTAAGGAATATAGGCTAGTGGTATTCCCAGAAGAAATAAAGAATAGGTTGAGTGAACAACCAGCCAGCTTCTGCTACAACTAGCATACAGTTAATATCCTTCTACAACTAGAGTTGTTTCTCTGAGAAAGAGCTGTGACTGGTATCAGGCAGGAATCTTGTTCCTGTTGGGGTTAGGCTGTCAGCTTTAATAATCTTTAGAGAAGATTTATTCCAATTTACTCAGTGTTGGGACTTCTGATGCCCAGAAATTGGGGGTCGGGGAGGAAGGAGTATGGCCAAACTTAGTACCAGAGCTGAGATAAGAGCCAACTAGAGTGTTTGCCTCTCATCTATACCATTGGCATTCAAACATTTTTTTACCATGATCTAGACTAAGAAATAACTTTTTGTCACAACTCAATGTATGCTTTCATGCATTTTATCTAGAAAACTTTTATAAAACAGTACTGATGTGGGTAGTGCTTATGACTATTTGTCAAATATTTCAGCTCCCCACATTCTATCACATTGTAGAATTGCATTTTCTTGTACCCGTTGTAGTTATTAATAATGATGTGATATGTACAGCCAAGGACATGTGAGTAAAGCAACATGGGTCATTTTGGGGGGAAAACTAAGAGCTTGTACACAGTTCAGAATGTTTCAATCATAAAAGCACAAAAATAAAGCTTCTGTAACCCTGGGTACCCCATTGAGGATGATGTACAGCAGAGTCCTCAGGAACCCCCTGGTAGGCAAATATGATGAGTGAGAAATAAACTTTTATTCTTTTAAGACACTGAGATTTAGGGTTTGATTTTTGCCATACTACAGCATAGCCTATGCTGACTGATACAAATACTTAGCTTTACTTCATTCTGTATACTCTTATAGTTGATATTATTATTCTATTTTGTTCTATTTTATCTTTCAATGCTGGCTGGAAGCTAGCAAATTGGTTTTATGATTTAGTAACAGGGTTGCAAGTTGAAAAATACTACTCTGTGCATGTCCACTTGTCCCACAGGTGATCCCATCTCCAAGCTCCTATAAAGCAATATTAACACCTCCCATCTCTTTACAGGATTGTGGTTATGGAGAGGGTGGAGATGCCTACTGCACAGACTGCCCTCCTCGCAGGTACAAAAGCAGTTGGGGCCACCACAGATGTCAGAGTTGCATCACCTGTGCTGTCATCAATCGTGTTCAGAAGGTCAACTGCACAGCTACCTCTAATGCTGTTTGTGGGGACTGTCTGCCCAGGTGAGCCTACTTTATGAGACCAAGCTTGTCTGGGCTTTTCTAGCTGTTGGAGGTATCTCCCATCCTCAACTCTCAGAACCTAGTTGAAGTATTCTACCTATCAACATAATATTCAGTTTAAGCTCCAAGAAGAGAGAAGTGGTGTCTTCCCAAGATCTCTCTATAAAGTGCTTAGCACATTGTCAGTCACAGATGAGTACTTGACAGCTTTTTCATCATCACTCTCAGCCGAAGACCAAAGTTCAAGGTAAATCTCACTGTAGATTTAAAAGAAGCTATGATGTACTTGGTAGCAAAGCAGTGCACCACTCTCTTGTGGAATTAGGTCTCCTTTTGGCTACAAGGTGTGATGAATGGGGGAAGAAGTAGAGCGTCTGTCTGGGTCTCTGAGTCAGAATAAGACACAGAGGCAGATAAGTCAGAATGAGGGGTGGGCACTTACTTTCAGGTTGGGAAGATTCTTAGGAGCTGCTTTCCCAGGATGAACTGGTCCACGTGCATTGCTTGTTTGATCACCCTGCCATTCCTAATTGCTCTGAACACAGGTTCTACCGAAAGACACGCATTGGAGGCCTACAGGAGCAAGAGTGCATCCCGTGCACGAAGCAGACTCCCACCTCTGAAGTTCAATGTGTGTACCCAGTTCTCTTCTTCCCTTTTCTTCACATTCCATGGGGTGGCAACAAGATAGGGTAGTAAATACTTCCCCTATCCCCTCATACCTTTTCAGTAGAGTAGAGTAGCAAGGCAATCAGATTAGAATTCTCCTTTTACAACATATTATTTTTACAACTCTGTGCAAATCATTCAATCTCATTGAACCTCATTTCCCACCTCTGAAAAAAGGATGAGTCATGATAATCATTTTTCTTCATACTTTGTGTGGTGGGTGTCTAGGTCTAATGATAAAATGGATATTAGGAAGCACTTTACAAATTATAATATTTGTACACTTATGAGGTATTACTATTATACAAAGTATATAGGAGCCCTTAGAGCTGAGGACTTGTAAGAGGCTGAATGAAGAATCAGGGTCTAACCTATGCCTATATCACTATCCATTTATCTGGTTGTCTGTCTTTTTTGTCTACCATCTATTTGCTTACTTACTATTTTAAAATTATTGATATATTTTTTAAATCATGAAAAATTTCAAACATGTAGAAATATTTTTTTAAGTGCAGAAAAATGTAAAGTTAAAATGCAATTACCCAGCATCTATCCAAAGTTAATAAATCATAGCATTTTGCATATTGCTTCAGATTTTTTAAAAGAATGAAGATTCCACAGAGATAATGGAATTCTCTTTTAGATTCTCTCAGAGTCCTGTTACCTCCCTACCTCCTCAGATACAACCACTATCCTGAAATTGTATGTATTCTGTTGGTAGGCTATGCTACAGTAACAAACAAACTGCAAAATTTCAGTGAATTTATACAATAAAAGTTTATTCTTTTTACTATGCAAAGGCCTTCCTACATCATTTGACTGTGCACTCTAGACCATATGTCTTCCAGGTTGATGATACAGGGGAAGAGATGGAGGAGACATATTGGTTCTTAACCGCCTCAGTGTGGAAGTGAAACATGTCATTTCAACTCACAGTTCATTGGCCAGAAGTACTCTTATGGCCTTACTGCAAGGGCATAAGGGGAACACATGGGAGTATGTGGATAATTGGTGAGCACCATGCCTCTGCCATACTCTCCACTAATGTTTTAATACTTGGGTTCTTTTGTGATATATGTGCATATTCATAACCGATATATGCTATTATTATGTATTTTATGTTTTATAGAAGCGATATCAAGCTATATGTTCTGTTTCTCCAAATTTCTTTTTCCCCTCTATATTATTTATACTGATCCATAAAGGTCTTTAAGTGCTGTATAATAATGTAAGATTTTAGGATTATATCATGATTTGTTTATCTTGTGCTCTACTGAGGAATGTTTTAGCTCGTTTCCAATTGATCTGGATTGTATAATTAGATGTGACATAGAAAGATCATAGGATACGTGCATCTTCGATTAATTGTACTAATTTGTACATGCCAGCAGTATATACAAATTCTTTTGCCTTGTTCTTCATGATTTTGCCTGCTCTAGAAAGAAGCAAAATGAGCATAGCCACCCTAATTGGGGAAGGCCCTAGGGAGAAGGGTGACAGCCTGAGGAAGTCCAGGCCCAGGGTCAGTGTGATTGTTTACTGCCCACACTAACTGACCTCCCCCATTTTTCTGTCTCACAGGTGCCTTCCAGTTGAGCTTAGTGGAGGCAGATGCACCCACAGTGCCCCCTCAGGAGGCCGCACTTGTTGCACTGGTGAGCAGCCTGCTAGTGGTGTTTACCCTGGCCTTCCTGGGGCTCTTCTTCCTCTACTGCAAGCAGTTCTTCAACAGACATTGCCAGCGTGGTAAGGGTGGCTGTTTCATGTTTCACATGAATCAGAAACAAGGCTCTTATTGGCAGAATAGAGGAATGTTCTGGGGTTGAGAGATAATGGGCCTTTTCTACTCTGCTTGAAAACCCCATGAATAGTCTTCTGTTGGCCTGGGGAACTATCTGGGGCTGCAATAGAAAGCATGGGACTTCAGAGATTACTGAAACCAACCCTGAGAGTTTAGAAAATCTGGTTCATCACGTTTCAGGGGTTTTTAAAGGAACGTGGTATGGTGGGAAACCCCTCAGGAAAGGAATCTGGAGACCTAGGTTCTACATCTACCTCTAAATCACCATGAAACCTTAGACAAGTCATCTAGCCTCTTCAGACCTCTTTCTTCTTAATCTTTAAGATAAGAGACAGGATTGGATTTGTTGATTTCTAAGATTTTTTCCAATTCTTTATATCTATACTAGTAGGTATAAATTATAAAGCGTGTCATGAATTGAGGAAGGCTTGGCTATATCTGAGATATGACTGTAATAAAAGTGGTTGAGGTCTAAGGCAACTGCTATCAGTATAATAACTTCACAAATGGGGATAACTGACAGCCCTATGTCCAGAGGAGTCGGCAAACCTAGACTTTTTCCCTCAGATAATACTGATGTCCAAGAGGTCTGGCCCAGTCCGTATCAGATGGCCATGCAAAATTCCAGATGGAAAATCATATTTAAAGTTACAATAACATTGTGATCTCTATTAAGCACAACTTCAGCTACTAGACAAGAATGGGGGACAGAAAATCCAGCTCACTGAGGGAAAAGATGGAGGAGGTGGGAAGGTGGCTGGTCAGGACCAGGCAAAGAGTTAGAACTCCAGCCAAGAGTACCAAGGTTCAGTGCAGCTTCAGTGCCATTAAGGGAACTGAGAGTTAGGCAGGGATACTGAAACAGGAACTCAGATCAGAGAATGAAGTTGATTTATAAGAGAGAGGATAAAGTTCACTAGATGAAAGAGTGCTAAGGACTCCTTTTCATCTTTTGTCCAAAGCAGCAGTATTTGTGTGGGAAGATCCTGCTAACGTAAATTTGCCTTAGTCAGTTTGGCTCTGGGGCCTGGCAGATGATCTTGAAAAGCCCAAGAGGTATATTTGGTTGTGCCCTGGCTTAATTGGAGATGAATATAGCATTTCATGGGCTGCAGGATACACGGGAAACACTGTTGTCCCTTTATGATTTTTCTCAAAGTCTACTTCTTGCTAGTTCCTGGGACATTGTGACTCAGGGTAGACATTCCTGTTTCTGATTTTGGAGGCCAGCGTCCCAGATAAGAGTTGTTGCTTAGGCCCTGGATGCATGGACATGAAACATGAACAATGAAGCATTTGGACTCCAGGGTCCAGAAAATGAAAAGGAGAGAATATCAGAGAGCTGCCTCCGGAGAGGAGAGATGGATAACCCTTTTCTGCTCTCCTTCTATCCTGAAGATAATAATATGGTAACCTGCTTGGAATATGAAGGCAGGCAGTTTCCTCACTGTTTTTATAAGGGTAGGAAGGCTAGACATTTCCTCACTTTGGAAAACTTTTTCAGGAGTCACTGACTTACACACATACAGGAGTGAGATGTATGTGTGAATTAGATCCAATGTAAGATTGCAAGAGAGAAAAGTAGCAACTGTGGCAAACTAGAGAGCACATCCCTTATCAAAAGGAGAATCCCACTACTTGGCTCCAGCTCTTTGTAACCACATGGAAAATTTAGTGTTGTAAGATCTTCTACATTTTCAAGAGAATTTAGAAATCTGGAATTTTTTACTGAAATTGTGTTAAACATAGTCAATGAATTTGAATAAAGAACAAAATCACAACCAAAGCAAAGAGGCCAAACACACATCCCATAGATTCTCAGTTTGTGACCTGATGTTGAATTGGACCCATGCATAAAGGGGGTATTACTCTTCTATCATGGCCATAACAAATTACCACACAATTAGTAGCTTATTATCTCACAGTTTCCATAGCTCAGAAATTCAGTAGGCTCAATTTGGTCTCTGCTTAGAGTCTCAAACAATGCCAAAATTAAGATATTGGCAGGGCTGTTTCTTTCTGGAGTCTCTGGGAGAGAATCTATTTGCTTGATCATGCACAAAGGTGGCAGAATTCAGGTCTATGCAGTTAAAGGACTTAGGTCCCATTTCCTTGCCAGCTGTAAGCCTCTAGGGCCACTTACATTCTTTGACTCATGGCCCCCTTCTATTTTCAAAACTAGCAATGGTGAGTTCTTCTCATGCCACATCTCTCTGATACTCTCTATCTCCTCTGCCTTCCTCTTCTGCTTTTAGGGACACAGGATTACATTGGATCCATAGAATAATCCAGGATTCTCTCCCTATTTTGAGATCCATAACCTTAATTCCATCTGCAGAGTCTAGTTTGCCATATAACTTAATGTACATAGACATAAGACCAGACCAAATGGCAAGGGAGACGGTATCAAAATCCTGTTTCCCACAAAGGTGTCCTTTTCTCTAGAGAAATTGATTATTTTCCCTGATCCAGTACCAGGTAGCCTCAATCTGATACCCGAATGTAAGTATGTCTCTCAACTGTGTCACCTCAGCCTGGTGCTACGTGCTCTAGTCCCCAGGGAGAGGAATGGAAGAATCAGCTCCCAGACCTTTTCCTATCTTGTGCTCAGTACCGAGTGCCCAGTTGAGAAGAGCCCCTGCTTTGGGGTAACCCAGTGGCTTTCTGCTTTGAGTTGCAGGAGGTTCGCTGAAGTTTGAGGCTGATAACACAGCAGAGGAGGAATCTCTCTTCCCCATGCCACCCAGCAAGGAGACCAGTCCTGAGCCCCAAATGAGTGAGAGCATCTTTCAGATCCGGCCACTTAACCCTATCCTCGAGGACGACTGCAGCTCGACTAGTGGCTTCCCCACACAGGAGTCCTTTACCACGGCCTCCTGCGCCTCAGAGAGCCACTCCCACTGGGTCCACAACCCCATCGAATGCACAGAGCTGGACCTGCAAAAGTTTTCCAGCTCTGCCTCCTATACCGGAGCTGAGACCTTGAGGGGAAACACAACCGAAAGCACTGGAGAAGGACTGGAGCTCAATGTGCCCTTTGAAGTTCCCAGCCCTTAACTCTAATGAGGTGAGCTGGAAAGGTGGATCAGAAAAAACAAAAACAACAGAAAATAAAACAGAAATTAAGGACTACCCTCAAGGAATTCCCCTCTGGAATATTATTGTTCACTAGGAGTGGAGGAACAACAGCAAGATAGGAACACTTGTGGGTGGAGGGGCAACAGTGGTGTTGCTATACTTTTAAGCCAGATAGATATCACACTTCTGGGTCTGCAATTGTCAGGGAACTGGCAAGGTTGTCATGACACCAGTCTCTCCATTCTGGCCTTTTTCAAGCTGTCTCAGGGCGCCACTATCTAATGGTCATATTCAGGTATCTCCCTTTGTGTGTACAAGCAGCATAGCACAGTAGAAAAAAAATATACAAGCCTTGCCATCTGGAAACCCTACATTTCAAATCAACCTCCATTCCCTAATAACTATACAAACTTTGTGCGTATATCCCTTCATTTTACGTTTTACAGAGGCAGGAACTGAGACACAGAGAGGGAAGTTAGTTTCTCCAAGTCACAGAGCAAATTAGTGGGCTAGAACTGGGCAAGAACTACATTTTAGAGTTGGTCCAACTCCACCGTTGCAACCATTTGATAGCCAATGTTGGTTTCTCAAAGGCTTACGTAGCATGAGGTAGAAGAGTAGGTAGATTCCCAGTTTTCAACTAACCAAATATCTTGCACTGTCCAATTCTGTATTTCTTCAGTTAATACATTTTCACTTCTCCCAATGTCTTCCCTGCTCCCTGCATCCAACCTAAGAAAATGTGAACAAATGTACATTTGAAAGTCATAACTGATATCAAATTTGAAAGTTACAACTGATATCAAATCAGTCAACTTAGGTACCTTCAAGGTTATCTAATCCAGTTCTTCTTCCAAGGCTTGGGTTCATTTTATAATATCCCCACTAAGAGTTTGTGTAGTCCTTGCTCACATACTTGAGGTGGCAGAGGGCTGACTACTACTCAATGTATATTACAATATATACAATTGTGACTGGTGAATTTTAGCTCAATGTAAGAAAGAGCTTTTCCTATAGTACCCGCCTATCCATCCTGGCTCTGTTCCTTGTGCAAGGCAGACCTCATCAGTTTCCTGTGCTTTAAGATAGCCCTGCAGTGGCTTGAAGACAACATCACCTCTCTGGAGAATACCACTTTAGGTTCTTCTAAAGTATGTGGAGCTTAGAACTAAACCCATCTTCAGGATAAATGTTTCACCAATGTAGAATAGGGTAGAATTGTCATATCCCTATCTAAGTAATGTGTTTCTGCTATTACATCCTCAGCCATCAGCTTAACCTGTGATATTTGGAGGGGTAGAGAGAGAAGGGTACTAGTGACATTTACCTACATGTTTCTAACTTGATCTGCTCCCTCCCTAAGTCTCTTGGGCTCCTGGCAGCCAGTTGTTCTCTCTGGACTCTGCTTCCTTGTTGCTATACCACAACAGCAGCAGGGGCCTGAAATGTGGTGTCCGCAAGAGCTAATACTCTACAGATGTGGCATATCCTGTCCCATCCCACCAGAGAATTGATTCTCCATTTCACCGGGACTGATCTGGAGCATTTCTTGCTTCCCTGTTGTAGTCTGGGGAGCCAGATTCCACATTCATGGGACTACCAGACATGTTCCTAGCTCAACTTGAATATAGAGAAGAGGAGAGAGGACAGTGAATGAGGTAGGGTTTCCATGCCTGCATTTTTGGTCAGGTAAGCCTCTCAAAATTGTGTCAGCATATCTACCTAGCACTTTAGGGACAAAATCAAGCCCTTCTCCCCTTTTAGCTCCTCCACACAGCCTCCTTCCTCAACATACACACACACACACACACACACTCTCACACACACATATACATACACACACACACGTATTAATATCTATCTTGGGGGAGGCCTGGTGCCATAATTCCCAAGCTCACGTCTCAGACTGCTGCGTTGCAGCATGAGGCAGGGCAAACATTTTCCCTTTAGATTCCCGGGGCCTCACCCTGTATTTGAGGTGCTCACCACCCTCAGCAGGGAGAAGGGTTGAAGTTTGCCATTTTGGAACCTTACAGAACATTTCTGAGTCAAAATAATCTTCCTTCTGGGGCCTGGGTTCCCCAAACTACACCCAAGCAGTCCCTAAAAGACAGCCCTCAATCCATTTAAGGACATCTGAGTATTCATCTTTCTATTGAAATGTCAATTCAATCCCAGCTCTCTCACCACTGTCCCCCTTTGATTCTTTCTCAATTGTCTTTTTGCCTTTAGCTCCCACCTATACATCTCATGCTCAGAGAAAAACAAGTTCCTTGGAGGTGGTATTCTTTATTACCTGAGAATCTGTCTGAAACTTGTACAGCTAGTTCCTATCCCACAAGTATTAGGTGGTTTATTAAGTACATCAGACAGAATGTGCACTTCATCACCAGGTTCTTGCTCTGGCAAAAGAGTGTTCTCTACAGCAAGATTTTTGCTTTTAGAAATTTATTAAATACATATTTTGGGTTAGTCCATCTACAAACACTGATTAAGGGCCCCTGGGGCAACCAATTGATCAGATTACTAAAAGCACTTGGGAAAAAACAAAAAGGTCCCATTGTACTGGACTGAGGATTAGGAGCAATTGAAATACAAGCCGGTACCAAGCAAGCAGTCTGGCCCCACACAGGTATTAGCAAATATGTGGTAACCAAGGTTTTAGGCCTTGGCCTTTAGGTTTGCTGTTTTTTTGTTGTTGTTGTTGTTGTTGTTTTCCTGCAACAGCAACAGGTTATTCTTATCTCACTGGCTTACACTGATCGTGTTTATACCTTCTGGTAGAAGAAGTAGTATCCAGAGGATTATTGGGTTTGAGCAGACTGCAGGTGTTCAAAGGTTGCCATGTGGCTAGCAGTGGTTCAAGCTCACATTTAACACTGCCACTCTAGAGGAAAGATAATGATTGTAACACAGTAATAATAATAATAATAACAAAAATGTGATAAAATGACAAAGTAAACCTTCTTCAGTGTGCTTGCTCATGGCATGAATGTTATGTGAACAGCCCAAGCAATACCCAGCATCACCTTAATGCCAACTTTTTGAGGTTCAGCAATTGGAGGCGGCAATTGGCTTTGCATTTTAAGGTATTTTGGGTAAAGGTGAGTTGAAGGATGTTTTTCTTTATAATTTCTGTTTGGCCAGGGCAAACATCATGGTTGAGTATTTGCTTCAGGAGAGTTCTTTTTACAGATTTCGTTTTCAATGCTGAGACTTATTTCTTTGAGCACTGTGCTTTTATGTGTCTTTCTTTTTTTTAATTTTTTTTTATTTATTTATTTTTTTTTATTATACTTTAAGTTCTAGGGTACATGTGCATGACGTTTATATCATGTATAACTCCCCAAAGCAATCCCTCCCTCCTCCCCCCTCCCCATGATAGGCTCCAGTGTGTGATGCTCCCCTTCCCGAGTCCAAGTGATCTCATTGTTCAGTTCCCACCTATGAGTGAGAACATGCGGTGTTTGGTTTTCTCTTCTTGTGATAGTTTGCTAAGAATGATGGTTTCCAGCTGCATCCATGTCCCTACGAAGGACGCAAACTCATCCTTTTTGATGGCTGCATAGTATTCCATGGTGTATATGTGCCACATTTTCTTAATCCAGTCTGTCACAGATGGACATTTGGGTTGATTCCAAGTCTTTGCTATTGTGAATAGTGCCGCAATAAACATATGTGTGCATGTGTCTTTGTAGTAGAGTAATTTATAATCCTTTGGGTATATACCCAGTAGTGGGATGACTGGGTCATATGGTACATCTAGTTCTAGATCCTTGAGGAATCGCCATACTGTTTTCCATAATGGTTGAACTAGTTTACAATCCCACCAACAGTGTAAAAGTGTTCCTATTTCTCCACATCCTCTCCAACACCTGTTGTTTCCTGACTTCTTAATGATTGCCATTCTAACTGGTGTGAGATGGTATCTCATTGTGGTTTTGATTTGCATTTCTCTGATGGCGAGTGATGATGAGCATTTTTTCATGTGTCTGTTGGCTGTATGAATGTCTTCTTTTGAGAAATGTCTGTTCATATCCTTTGCCCACTTTTTGATGGGGTTGTTTGTTTTTTTCTTGTATATTTGTTTGAGTTCTTTGTAGATTCTGGATATTAGCCCTTTGTCAGATGAGTAGGTTGCAAAAATTTTCTCCCATTCTGTAGGTTGCCTGTTCACTCTGATGGTAGTTTCTTTAGCTGTGCAAAAGCTCTTTAGTTTAATTAGATCCCATGTGTCAATTTTTGCTTTTGCTGCCGTTGCTTTTGGTGTTTTAGACATGAAGTCCTTGCCCATGCCTATGTCCTGAATGGTACTACCTAGATTTTCTTCTAGGGTTTTTATGGTATTAGGTCTCTTTCTACAAAGGGGTTATTAGTGGACACAAAGTACACTTGATAAAAACATATTCAACATACCCTTGAGCCTAAACAGTAGTTAAGTTGTCTCTAAATGAACTAGCAAAAAAAAAAAAAATGTAGTTTTTGTTTGTAAGGAAGGGAAGGTATTTGCTGAGAATGAATTGTTTTTTTTTGTTGTTGTTGTTGTTTTGGATTACTGTTTTTCTCTCCATATACTTTGACTTGGACTTTGACAGGAGGGAGTCCAGGAAAACAATTTTTTCCTCCAAGATTCTCAGATCCAGGCTAGGAAAGGATTCAGCACTACAGCATACCCCTCCACAACATACAGCCCTGTCACATTGAGATCATAATCCCTCCTGTCTCCCCCCTGCCTACCAACCCCACCTTACTAGCTAGGTCTTCGGTGTTTTACATTGAATATTGATACATTTTATTTTTTTTCTCATAAATGGGTTATTTATAGAGATTTTGTTAAATCTTGAGCTATATGCATGTGTAGATAGTGACAGGGCTATGTTTCTTTATGATGCTCGGCAAACATTTCATATTGGCCAATAAACATAAATATATCCAAACACCTTGTTTATTCCTCTATTTTCAGAGAACCTGGTGAATCATTTTGCTCGTGTGTCTTTTCTCAGTGAGCACAGCAAAAAATGTATTTCTGATCATTGGACGTGACATCAGTAGTGATGGGATTCACTAACTTGTCACTCAGGAGATCTGGGTTATAGTACAAGCTCTCTTTCTTTTTCTGAAATTGTTTATGCCATTTATATTCTTCTCTGAGATAAGGATCTGCTAGAAACTGTTGTGTTCTAAACTAATACTTATCAAATAGGGTTCCATGGTCCTAAGGGAACTGTGCACGTCTTCTGAGGTCTGCAAAATCTTTAGGAATTTGATTGTGTGTGTGTGTGTATTTTCATTTTGATCGTAATTTCTTAAAATACAAGCATATTCTAGCTTGACTTGTTAAGAGTACTGCCTTACCCTTTCAGGGTCTGTATTTGTGTTGATAATCTTACCAAGTGAAAGAGACCACCTAAAGAGACACTATTTAATTTTGAATGCTATACTTTACTATAATTTAAGAGGTAGGAAAATCAAGTTTCCTTCCATCTTTAATATTCTATAATCTTGACAACAACACATGCTGGCAAGGATGTGGATAAATGTGAAACCTCATATATTGCTGGTAGAATTATAAAATGACATAGCCACTTTTGAAAACAGTCTGGCAGTTTCTCTAAAAGCTAAAGCTAGAGTATGATCCAGTAATATCACTCCTAGATATATACTCAATATAATTAAAAACATATGTACACACAATACTTGTATACAAATATAGAAACATTATTTATAATATCCAAAAAGTGGAAACAACCCAAGTGTCCATCAACTGGTGAATACATAAAAAGTTGTGGTATATACATATAATAGAATACTATTCAGCAGTAAAAAATATTGAACTTTTGACACACGATACGTTGTAGATGAACCTCAAATCATGTCAAGTAAAATAAGTCAGATACAAGAGACCATATATTGTATGATTTCATCTATATCAAATGTCCATAAAAAGCATGCTAATCAAGACAGAATATAGATTAATGGTTGCCTTGGAATGGCCATGAGAGAAAAAATTAAATTTTAGTAGGCATGATGGATCTTACTTAAAGGATAAAAATGTTCTAAAATCTAGTTATGGTGATGTCTGCCCCACTCAATAAAGTGAATAAAAATCATTGACTTGTATACATGAAATTATGAATGAATTTTATAATATGTAGAATATTCCTCAATAAAGCTGTTTTAAAAAATATTCTATGATTACTGATCTCTGAGTAGACTGCTGTTGCTTTACTAATTTACTTTCTAAAAAACGTTCATTACCAGGATTGATTCCATAATCAATCTCTTGCTCTCTCTTTGTCTCTCTCTTTCTCTCTCTCACACACACACACGTGCACACACACACACACACACACACACCACTTAATTGCTCAATTCAGTGCAAAAGAAAGAGGCACAACTTGAGTCCTATTCAGTTCTCTTCTTTTTAGTCTCTCTACACCTTACATAGCCTAGAGAAAAGAGGGAGAGAAAGCATCTAGGCAGTACTTAGAGGAGGAAGACTTAGGAGGTCTCACTCAAACCAAAGGAGAAAGGACAGAGGAAACCACTAAGGCTTAGGGGTGTGTATAGAAAAAATATATTGGGAAATACTATCACAGGCCGTAGAAGGGTTTGTTGAGGGAACCACTACAGAATGGGGGAGAAGTGACTGGAATTACCAGGAGGTAAGAAGTCAGGGCTTGTGTATTTATCATGCCTCTGAGTAAAGGCGTTTTTAAAATCCTAACTGGGCCTTGCATTCTCACTTGATAAAATTATGAATGGTGGGACAGTAGGAGAAACTGAATCCTCTGATTTATAAATGACAATAAAGGCATAGGAAGGGTTAGCATTTAGGCAACCCTTGTCTGTTTTGGAGTTCATTTCAGTGTGTTCCTGTGCTTGTCAAAAAGCAGTGAGTCCCCACTCTATATCCCAGAAGGACATGGGGAACCAGATCTCTGTGAATAGATAGACCAAAGCAGCAGACAAGTCATCAAACTGTCAAACAAGATTCTTAGGTGATTGTTAATAACCTTTTCACTGGGGACTAAAAACACTTGCATATTTCTGGGCTGGTATGATGCTACTGCATTTTATATTCTCAGTGTGATTGGCAAGTTTCTGTATACCCAGCAGTTAGTCTTTTGAGTCCTCAGAAATTGTGTACACATGAGTGTTAGGAGTTCACATCCTGCCTGTATGGACAAAATGGATCTCCACAAAATGGATTCCAAAAGTGGAAACAACCCAAGTGTCCATCAACTGATGAATAGATAAAAAGTTGTGGTATATACATATAATTGAATACTATTCAGCAGTAAAAAAAATTGAGCTTTTGACACACGATACATTGTAGATGAACCTCAAATCATGTCAAGTAAAATAAGTCAGATACAAGAGACCATATATTGTATGATTCCATCTATATCAAATGTCCATAAAAAGTTATCTTCTACAAAGGCTTTCTTCCTTCCAAATACAAGAAGCACAAAGAACACCTGGAAAATTCATCACCAATAGATCATCAACTAGGCACATTGTGATCAGGTTATCTAAAGTTAAGAAGAAGGTAAGAATCTTAAGAGGTGTGAGACAAAAGCACTAGGTAACCTATAAAGGAAAAGCTTCCTTGTGGTTTCTAGTGGGAGTGAATTACCTTCCTTAAGAGCGCCTTTCTAAGGAGTAGTGCAGTGAAAGAGAAGGTGGATGAAAAACCAATATTTAGTGATTATTGCTCATGTGCTTTTGTACTTCCATACCTTGTCTTATTTAATACTCATGATATTCCTAGGTGGTAGGCATCCTTTACAATCTTTATTTAACAAAAGAAGAAACTAAAGTTCACAAAGGTTTAATAATTGTTCTGTGAATATACAGTCGTAAGTGATATGCTGAATTTCAGCCCAAGACTGTTTGACTCTGAGGCCCAGTACTGTCCACTATACCATAGCTGCCTCCTTAAGACAGGCCTCAAAAAAGAGGATGTTTATCCCATTGAATCCCTCATAGTGTTCAACTTGGAAAACTACACCAGACAGTCTCCCTAAGAGTTTCCAAGAACCACATACTAGTGTCAAAATATCATCAGTTATTATAAAATCAGTTATATAAAATCAGTTATTGAACTTATAAAAATGCAAAATGCTCTGGAAAGTCTGAGCAATAGAATCAAACAAGTAGAAGAGAGAAATTCATAGCTCCAAGACAAGGTCTTTGAATTAACCCAATCCAACAAAGACAAAATTATATATAAGAAAATATGAGCAAAGCGTCTAAGAAGTCTGGGATTATGTGAAATGACTAAGCCTAAGAACAATTGGCATTTCTGAGGAAGAAGAGAAATCTAAAAGTTTGAAAAGCTTATTTGGAGGAATAATTAAGGAAAACTTCCTCAGCTTTACTAGAGACCTAGACATCCAAATACAAGAAGCACAAAGAACACCTGGAAAATTCATCACCAATAGATCATCAACTAGGCAGATTGTCATCAGGTTATCTAAAGTTAAAAAGAAGGTAGAATCTTAAGAGGTGTGAGATAAAAGCACCAGGTAACCTATAAAGGAAAAGTTACCAGATTAACAGTATATTTCTCAGCAGAACCCTACTGGCTAGAAAGGATTATGGCCCTCCTAAAGCAAAACAATTATCAGCCAATAATTTTGTATCCTGTGAAAATAAAATTCATAAATGAAGGACAGATACAGACTGTTTCAAACAAATAAAGGCTGAGAGAATTTGCCACTACCAAGCTAGCACTACAAGAACTGCTAAAAAACAGCTGTAAATATTGAAGCAAATCCTGGAAACACATCAAAACATAACTTTTTTAAAGCATATATTTAACAGGACATATAAAACAAAAATACAATTTAAAGAACCAAAGCAAACAAACAAAAAACCAACATATAGAGGCAACAAATAGCCTGATGAATAGAATGATACCTCATATCTCAATACTAGCATTGAATGTAAATAGCCTAAATGCTCCACTAAAAACATACAGAATTGCAGAATGGATAAGAATTCACTAACCAACTATTTACTGCAAAAGCAAGCAGAAGTAGCTATTCTTAAATCATACAAAACAAACTTTAAAGCAAAAGCAGTTTAAAATGACACCGAGGAACATTATAAAATGATAAAAGTCCTCATTAAACAGGAAAATATCACAATTCTAAACATATATGCAAATAACACTGGAGATCCCAAATTTATAAAACAATTGATAGTAGACATAAGAAATGAGACAGACAACAACACAATAATAGTGGGTGACTTTAATACTCCACTGACAGCACTAGACAGGTCATCAAGACAGTAAGTCAACAAAGAAACAATGAATTTAAACTACATCATGCAACAAATGGAATTAACAAATATATACAGAATATTTCATCCAACAACCACAGAACACATATTCTATTAAACAATGCAAGGAACTTTCTCCAAGATAGACCATGTGATAGGCCATAAAATAAGCCTCAATAAATTAAAGAAAATTGAAATCATGTCAAGCACTCTCTAAGACCACAGTAAAATAATCCTGGAAATCAACTCCAAAAGGAACCTTCAAAAACATGCAAATACATGGAAATTAAATAACCTGTTCCTGAGTGAACATTGGGTCAAGAATAAAATTAAGATGGAAACTAGAAAATTTTCTAAATTAACTACAATAGTGACACAACCTATCAAAACCTCTGGGATATGGCAAAGGTGGTGCTAAGAGGAAAGTTTATAGCCCTACAGACTTACATCAAAAAGTATGAGACAGCACAAACAGAAAATCTAAGGTCAGACCTCAAGAAAGTACAGAAACAAGAACAAACCAAATCCAAACCCAGCAGAAGAAAAAATATATCCAAGATAAGATCAGAACTAAATAAAATTAAAACAAATAAACAAACAAAAAATACACAAGAAAAATGAAACAAAAAGCTGGTATTTGGAAAAGATAAAATTGATAGATCTTTAGTAAGATTATCCAAGAAATGAAAGAAAATCCAAATAAGCTCAATAAGAAATAAAATGGGAGATAATACAACTGACATCTCAGAAATACAAACTATCATTCAAGGCTACTATGAACACCTTTATGCACATGTAATAGAAAACCTAGAAGGGATAGATAAATTCCTGGAAGATACAACTCTCCTAGCTTAAATCAGGAAGAATTGGATACCCTTAAGAGACCACTAACTAGATGCAAGATTGAAATGGCAATTTAAAAATTATCAACAAAAAAAGTCCAGGACCAGACGGATTCACAGTAGAATTTTACCAGACATTTAAAGAATAATTGGTACCAATCCTACTGACAGTATTCCACAATATAGAGAAAGAAGGAACCCTCTTGAAATCATTCTATGAAACTAGCATCTCCCTAATACCAAACCAAGGAAAGGACACAATCAAAAAAGAAAACTGCAGACCAATATCCCTGAAAAACATAGATGCTAAAATCCTTAACAAAATACTAGCTAACTAAATCCAACAACAAATCAAAAAGATATCAACCTTGATCAAGTGGGTTTCATACCAAGGATGCAGGGATGGTTTAACATACACAAGTCAATAAATGTGATACATCACATAAACAGAATTAAAAACAAAAATCACATGAACATCTCAACAGATGCAGAAAAAGGATTTGATAAAGTCCAGCTTCCCTTTATGATTAAAACTCTCATCAAAATTGGCTTACAAGGAGCATGCCTCAAGGTAATAAAAGCCATCTATGACAAACCCACAGTCAACATAATACTGAATGGGGAAAAGTTGAAAGCCTTCCCTCTGAGAACTGGAACAAAACAAGGATGCCTACTCTCACCACTCCTCTTCAACATAGCACTGGAACTCCTGGCCAGAAGAATCAGAAAACCAAAAGAAATAAAGGGCATGCAAGCCAGTAAAAGGAAAGTAACACTGTCAATGTTTGCTGATAATATGATTCTTTACTTTTAAAATTCTAAAGATTCCTCCAGAATGCTCCTAGAACAGATAAAATAATACATCAAAGTTTCCCAATATGAAACGAAGGTACACAAATCAGTAGCTCTTCTATACACTGACAGCAACCAGGCTGAGAATCAAACCAGGAACTCAACCCTTTTTACAATAGCTGCAAAAAAATTTTAAATTCTTAGGAGTATACATAACCATGAAGACAAAATACCTCTACAAGGAAAACTACACAACACTGCTGAAATAAATTAGAGATGACACAAACAAATAGAAACATCCCATTCTCATGGATGGGTAGACACGATATTGTGAAAATGACCATACTGCCAAAAGTAACCTTCAAATTCAATGCAATTCTCATCAAAATACAACCATCATTCTTCACAGAATTCGAAAAAATTTCCAAAACTCATATGGAACCAAAAAAGACGACATAGCCAAAGCAAGACTAAGCAAAAAGAACAAATCTGGAGGCATTACATTCCCTGATTTTAAACTATACAATAAGGCTATAGTCAACAAAACACCATGGTACTGGTATAAAAATAGGCACACAGACCAATAGAATAGAATAGAGAAATCAGAAATAAACCCAAGTACTTACAGCCAACTGAACTTTGACAAAGCAAACAAAAACTCAATCTGGGGAAAGGACACCCTTTTCAACAAATGTGCTGGGATAACAGGCAAGCCCCATGTAAGAGAGTGAAACTGGATCACCACCTCTCACGTTATATAAAAATCAACTCAAGATGAATTAAGGACTTAAATTTAATACTTGAAACTGTAAAAATTTAGAAGATAACAATGGAAAAAACCCTCTAAACATTGGCTTAGGCAAGGATTTTATGACCAAAAACCCAAAAGCAAAAAAAAAAACAAAAAATAAAAAAGCAAAGATAAATAGTTGGAATTTAATTAAACTAAAAAGTTGTGCATGGCAAAAGAAACAGTGAGCAGAGTGGCAGAAAATCTTCACAATCTATACATCTAACAAAGGACCGATATCCAGAATCTACAAGGAATTCAAACAAATCATCCAGAAAGAAACAATCCCATCAGAAAGTGTGTTAAGGACATGAACAGACAATTCTTAAAAGAAGATATACAATTGTCCAAAAAAACATAAAAAAGCTAAACATGACTAATGATCAGGAAATGCAAATCAAACCACAATGTGATACCAACTTACTCATACAAGTCCACAACTATAAATTCAAAAATGAGATGTTGGCGTGGATGCAGTGAATAGGGAACACTTCTACACTTCTGGTGAAAATCTAAGCTAGTACAATCACTATGAAAAGCAGTGTGGAGATTCCTTAAAGAACAAAAGTAGAACTATCATTTAATCAGCAATTCCACTACTCAGTATCTACCCAGAGGAAAATAAGTCATTATAAAAAAAGATACTTGTGAAGCCCACCACAGTGCAGCAAAGTTGCTATAGCCATTTTGCCCCTCTAAATTCTTCCTCTCTGGGCAAGGCGTCTCTGAAAGAAAGGCAGCAGCCCCAGTCAGGGGCTTAAAGATAAAACCCTCATCTCTGTGGGACAGAGCACCTGGATGAAGGGGCGGCTGCAGGTGCAACTTCAGCAGACTTAAACTTTACTACCTACCAGTGCTGAAGAGAGCAGTGGATCTCACAGCACAGTGCTCCAGCTCTTCTAAGGGACAGACTGCCTCCTCATGTGGGTCCCTGATCCCCATGCCTCCTGACTGGGAGACACTTCCCAGCAGAGGTCGACAGACACCTCATAAAGGAGAGCTCCAGCTAGCGTCTGGCGGGTACCCCTCTGGGACGAATCTTCCAAGAAAAAAAACAGGCAGCAATCTTTGCTGTTCTGCAGTCTCTGCTGGTGACACACAAGAAAACAAGATTTGGAGAGGATCTCCAGCAAATACCAGCAGACCTGCATCAGAGGTGCCTGACTGTCAGAAGAAAAACTAACAAACAGAAAGGAATAGCATCAATATCAACAAAAAAAGACATCCACATAAAAAACATATTTGTAGATCACCAACGTCAAAGACCAAAGGTAGATAAATCCTCAAAGATGAGGAATAAACAGCACAAAAAGGCTGAAAATTCCAAAAAAAAAAAAAAAAAATAGAACACCTCTTCTCCTCCAATGGATCACAACTCCTCACAAGCAAGGGAACAAAATTGGACAGAGAACAAGTTTGACGAATTGACAGAAGTAGGCTTCAAATGGCGGGTAATAACAAACTCCTTCTAGCTAAAGGAGTATGTTCTAACCCAATGCAAGGAATCTAAGAACCTTGAAAAAAGGTTAGACAAATTGCTAACTAGAATAACAAGTTCAGAGGAGAACATAAATGACCTGATGGAGCTGAAAAACACAGCACAAGAACTTCGTGAAGCATATACAAGAATGAATAGCCAAATTTATCAAGCAGAAGAAAGGATATCAGAGATTGAAGATCAACTTAATGAAATAAAGCATTAAGACAAGATTAGGAAAAAAAGAATAAAAAGGAACAACAAAGCCTCCAAGGAATATGGGACTATGTGAATAGACCAAACCTATGTTTGACTGGTGTACCTGAAATTGACAGGGAGAATGGAACCAAGTTGGAAAACACTCTTCAGGATATTATCCAGGAGAACTTTCCCAACCAAGCAAGGCAGGCCAACATTCAAATTCAGGAAATACAGAGAACACCACAAAGATACTCCTCGAGAAGAGCAACCCTGAGGCACATAATCATCAAATTCACCAAGGTTGAAATGAAGGAAAAAATGTTAAAGGCAGCCAAAGAGAAAGGTCAGGTTATCCACAAAGGGAAGCGCATCAGATTAACAGCGGATCTCTCTGCAGAAGCCTAACAAGCCAGAAGAGAGTGGGGACCAATACTAAACATTCTTAAAGAAAATAATTTTCAACCCAGAATTTAATATCCAGCCAAGCTAAGCTTCACAAGAAAAGGAGAATAAAGTATTTTACAGACAAGCAAATGCTGAGAGATCCTGTCACCAACAGGCCTGCCTTACAAGAGCTCCTGAAAGGAGCACTAAATATGGAAAGGAAAAACCAGTATGAGCCACTGCAAAAGCATTCAGAATGTTAAAGACCATCAACACCATGAAGACACTGCATAAACTAACAGGCAAAATAACCAGCTACCATCATAAGTACAGGAACAAATTCACACAATATTAACCTTAAATGTAAATGGGCTAAGTGCCACAAGTAAAAGACACACACTGGCAAATTGGATAAAGAGTCGAGACCCATTGATGGGCTATATTCAGGAGATCCATCTCACAAGCAAAGACACACATAGGCTCAAAATAAAGAAATGGAAGAATATTTACCAGGCAAATGGAAACCAAAACAAAGTGGTGGTTGTAATCCTGGTCTCTGATAAAACAGACATTAAACCAACAAAGGTCAAAAAACACACAAAAAAGGGCATTGCATAATGGTAAAAGGATTAATGCAACAAGAAGAGCTAACTATCCTAAACATATATGTACCCAATGCAGGAGCACCCAGATTTACAAAGCAAGTCCTTAGAGACCTTGAAAGAGACTTAGGCACACACACAGTAACAGTGGGAGACTTTAACAACACATGTCAATACCAGACAAATCAATAAGACAGAAAATTAACAAGTATATTCAGGACTTGAACTCAGCTCTGGACCTAGTGGACCTAATAGAGTTCCCCAGAACTCTCCACCCCAAATCAATAGAATATACATTCTTCTCACCACCACACTGCACTTATTTTAAAATTGACCACATAGTTGGAAGAAAAACACTCCTCAGCAAATGCAAAAGAATGGAAGTCATAACGAACCACAAAGCAATCAAATTAGAACTCAGGATTAAGAAACTCGCTGAAAACTGTACAACTACATGGAAACTGAAGAACCTTCTCCTGAATGACTACTGGGTAAATATAAAATTAAGGCAGAAATAAAAAAGTTCTTTGAAACCAATGAGAACAAAGATACACATACCAGAATCTCTGGAACACCTAAAGCAGTGTTAAGAGGGAAATTTATAGCACTAAATACTCACAGGAGAAAGTGGGAAAGATCTAAAATTGACACACTAACATCAAAATTGAAAGAACTATAGAAGGAAGAGCAAACAAATTCAAAAGCTAGAAAAAGACAAGAAACAACTAAGAGCAGAACTGAAGGAGACAGAAACATGAAAAAAACCCTTCAAAAAATCAGTGAATCCAGGAGCTGTTTTTTTTTTTTAAAGATTACAAATAGATAGACCTCTAGCCAGTTTAATAAAGAAGAAAAGAGAGAAGAATCAAACAGATACAATAAAAAATGATAAAGGTGATATCACCACTTATCCCACAGAAATACAAACTACCATCAGAGAATACTGTAAACACCTCTGTGCAAATAAACTAGAAAATCTAGAAGAAATGGATAAATATATAGAAACATACACTCTCTGAAGTCTAAACCAGGAAGAAGTCGAATCCCTGAATAGACCAGTAACAAGTTCTGAAATTGAGGCAATAATTAGTAGCCTACCAACCAAAATAAAGCCCAGGACCAGACGATTCACAGTCAAATTCTACCAGAGGTACAAATAGGAGCTGGTAACAATCCTTCTGAAACTATTCCAAACCATAGGAAAAAAAAAAAAAAATCCTTCCTAACTCATTTTATAAGGCCAGCATCATACTGATACCAAAACCTGGCAGAGACACAACTAAGAAAATTTCAGGCCAATATCCCTGATGAACATCAATGAAAAAATCATCAATAAAATACTGGCCAACCAAATCCAGCAGCACATCAAGAAGCTTATGCACCACGATCAAATCAGCTTCATCCCTGGGATGCAAGGCTGGTCCAACATATGCAAATCAATAAACATAATTCATCACATTACAGAACCAATGACAAAAACCACACGACTATCTCAATAGAGGCATAAAAGGCCTTTAATACAATTCAACACCCTTTCATGCTAAAGACTCTCAATAAACTAAGTATTGATGGAACATATTTCAAATAATAAAAGTATTTATAAAAAAAACCACAACCAATATCATACTGAATGGGCAAAAGCTGGAAGCATTCCCTTTGAAAACTGGCACAAGAGAAGGATGCCCTCTCTCACCATTCCTATTCAACACAGTTTTGGAAGTTCTGGCCAGGGAAATCAGGCAACAGAAAGAAATAAAAGGCATTCAAATAGGAAGAAAGGAAGTCAAATTGTCTCTGTTTGCAGATGACATGAATGTGTATTTTGAAAACCCCATAGTCTGAGTCCAAAATCTTAAACTGATAAGCAACCTCAGCAAAGTCTCAGGATACAAAATCAACATGTAAAAATCACCAGCATTTCTATACACTAATAATAGACAAACAGAAAGTCAAATCATGAGTGAACTCCCATTCACAATTACCACAAAGAGAATAAAATACCTATGAATACAACATAAAATGTATGTGAATGACCTCTTTAAGGAGAACTATGAGCCACTGCTCAAGGAAATAAGAGAGGACAAAAAATAGTGGAAAAATATTCCATGCTCATGGATAGGAAGAATCAATATCATGAAAATAGCCATACTACCCAAAGTAATTTATAGATTCAAGTCTATCTCCATCAAGCTACCACTGACTCTCTTCACAGAAATAGAAAAAAAATACTTTAAATTTCATATGGAACCAAAAAAGGGCATGTATAGCCAAGACAATCCTAAGCACAAATAACAAAGCTGGAGGCATCACACTACCTGACTTCAAACTACACTATGAGGCTACAGTAACCAAAACAGCATGGCACTGGTACCAAAACATATATATAGACCAATGGAACAGAATAGAAGCCTCAGAAATAATGCCACACATCTACAGCCATCTGATCTTTGACAAACCTGACAAAAACAAGCAATGGGGAAAGGATTCCCTATTTAATAAATGGTGTTGAAAAAACTGACTGGCCAAAGGCAAAAACTGAAACTGAACCCCTCCCTTACACCTTATACAAAAAATTAACTGTATATACCTTATACAATAAGATGGATTAAGGACTTAAATGCAAGACCTAAAACCATAAAAACCCCAGAAGAAAATCTAGGCAATACCATTCAGGACATAGGCATGGGCAAAGACTTCATGACTAAAATGCCAAAAGCAATGGCAACGAAAGCCAAAATTGATAACTGGGATCTAATTTAACTAAAGAGTTTCTGCACAGCAAAAGAAACTATCATCACAGTGAACAGGCAACCTATAGAATGGGAAAGAATTTTTGCAATCTATCCATCTGACAATGGGCTAATATCCAGAATTTACAAAGAACTTCAACACATTTATAAGAAAAAAAAATAAAAAAACTGGGCAAGGATATGAACAGACACTTCTCAAAAGAAGATATTTATGCAGTCGACAAACATATGAAAAAAAGCTCATCATCACTGGTCATCAGAGAAATGCAAAACCACAGTGAGATACCATCTCACACTGGTTAGAATAGCGATCATTAAAAAGTCAGGAAACAACAGATGCTGGTGAGGATGTGGAAAAATAGGAACTCTTACACTGTTGGTGGGAGTGTAAATTAGTTCAACCATTGTAGAAGACAGTGTGGCAATTCCTCAAGGATCTAGAACCAGAAATACTATTTGACCTAGCAATCCCATTACTGGGTATATACCCAAAGGATTATAAACTATTCTACTATAAAGATATATGCACACATATGTTTATTTCAGCACTGTTCACATTAGCAAAGACTTGAAGCCAATCCAAATGCCTATCAAGGATAGACTGGATAAAGAAACTATGGCACATATACACCATGGAATGCTATGCAGCCATAAAAAACATGAGTTCATGTTCTTTGCAGGGACATGGATGAAGCTGGGAATCATTATTCCCAGCAAACTAACACAGGAACAGAAATCCAATCACCCCATGTTCTCACTCATAAGTGGAAGTTGAACAATGAGAACACATGGATACAGGGGTGGGGGCATCACACACCAGGGCCTGTCAGGGGTGGGGAGGCTAGAGGAGAGATAGTATTAGGAGAAATACCTACTATAGATGACAAGTTGATGGTTGCAGCAAATCACCTTGGCACAGGTATACCTATGTAACAAACCTGCACGTTCTCTGCATGTGTCCTAGAACTTAAAGTATAATAATAAAAAGTTATTTGTTTAAAATAATAATAATTTTATTCACCGGTTTTGATTTTGTTCAATGTTTATCCAGTGATTTTTTTGATAAGCAGAAAGAGAACTTGAAGAATAAGTGCTTCAACTTTACAGTACAGGGTAAAATAATGTTTGATGGGTTTTACTTGATTTGTTATCTAAAATTGAATTTTATTCCAAGATTGATCTGAAAATTTTTTAGAGATGAGTGAGCCAGTTAAGCAGCACACTATAGCAGAGGGATTATGGCATGGGTTAAGGAAATGTACTCAGGTAGACTACCTGGCTTCAACTTCAAGCTCATATAATTATCTTTTGACCTTACAAAAAATCAATTTATCTCCTTTTCCCATTTACTGCTTTGTAAAATGAGGATAAGGCCAATAATACCTATTTCATAGTGACATGAGGAACTATTGAATTTCTTTTCACTTCTTAGAGTAGTGCCTTATATTCAATGATAATTAAAATTAAGCAATGGTATCCCCCTTAAGAAAAAAAGATACTTGCACACACATGTTAAAGCAGCACAATTTGGAATTGCAAAACCATGGAACCAACCCAAATGGATATCAATCAATGATTGGATAAAGAAACTGTGGTATATATTTATACTATGGAATACTACTCAGCCTTGAAAAGGAATAAATTACTGCCATTCACAGTGACCTGGATGAGATTGGAGACTATTATTCTTAGTGAAGTAAATCTGGAATGGAAAATCAAACATCATATGTTCTCAGTGGTATGTCGGAGCTAAGCTATGATAATGCAAAGGCATAAGAATGTCAAAATGGACTTTAGGGACTCTGGTGGAAAGAGTGGGAATAGGGTGAGGTTAGATAAAAGACTACAAATTAAGTGCAGTGTATACTGCTCGGGTGATGCATGTACCAAAATCTCATAAATCAAAACTAAAGAACTTACTTATGTAACTAAACACTGCCAGTGACCCAGTAACCTATGGAAATGGGAAATAAATAAATAAATAAAGGCCTTTTCTGCATCTTTTGAAATAATCATGTGGTTTTTGTCTTTACCTCTATTTATGTGATGAATCATCTTTATTGATTTGCATATATTTAACACACCTGGCATCCCCGGGATGAAGCCTACTTCATTGTAGTAGATAAGCTTTCTGATGTGCTGCTGGATCTGGTTTGCCAGTATTTTGTTGAGGACTATTGCATCAGTGTTCATCAATGATATTGCCCTGAAGTTTTTGTGTTTGTCATATCTCTGCCAGGTTTTGGTATCAGAGTGATACTGGCCTCAATGAATGAGTTAGGGAGGAGTCCCTCCTTTTCATTATTTTGAAATAGTTTCAGTAGACATGGTACCAGCTCCTCTTTGTGCCTCTGGTGGAATTCAGCTGTGAATCCATCTGGCCCTGGGTTGCTTTTTTTTTTTTTTTTTTTGGCTGGTAGGTTATTTGTTACTGCCTCAATTTCAGAACTAGTTACTGGTGTATTCAGAAATTCAGTTTCATTCTTGTTCAATCTTGAGAGGGTGTATGTGTCCAGGAACTTACTCATTTCTTCTAGACTTTCCAGTTTGTGTAAATACAAGTGTTGACAGTATTCTCTGATGGCTGTTTGTACTTCTGTGGGTTCAGTGGTGATATCACCTTTATCATTCCTAATTGTGTTTATTTGCATCTTCTCATGGACAGGAATGAAAGGGGAGAGTGAATACAGCACTTTCAACTGAAAGATATAGAATATTGCATTGGAAATGATTAGGGAAACAACTTGACACATGGATAAGAAAGAAAAGCAGGGTGGGGAAATGGCTTCACCCTCCTTTTCTTCTTTATTAGTCTAGCTAGTGGCCAATCTGTTTTATTAGTTTTTTTTTTTTTTTTTTTTTTTTTTTTTTTTTTTTTTTTTTTTTTTCAGAAAAACAGCTCCTGGATTCATTAATTTTCTGAAGTGTTTTTTGTGTCTCTATCATTTTCAGTTCAGCTCTAATCTTGGTTAAGTCTTTTTTTTCCTAGCTTTGGGGTTTGTTTGCTCTTGTTTCTCTAGTTCTTTTAGTTGTAATGTTAGCTTGTTAACTTGAGATCTTTCTAGTTTTTTGTTATGGGCATTTAGTGCTACAAATGTCCTTCTTAACACTGCTTTAACTGCATCCCAGAGATTTTGGTGCATTGTCTGCTTGTTCTCATTACTTTCAAAGAACTTCTTGATTTCCGCCTTAATTTTATTATTTGCCCAGGAGTCATTCAGGAGTAGGTTGTCCAGTTTCCATGTAATTGTGTGGTTTTTAGTACATTTTAAATCTTGATTTCTAATTTGTGTTGTGGTCTGAGGTACTGTTTTTCATAATTTTAGTTCTGTTGCATTTGCTGAGGAATCTTTTGCTTCCAATTATGTGATCAATTTCAGAGTAAGTGTTGTGTGGTGATGAGAAGAACATATATTCTGCTGTTTTGTGGTAGAGAGTTTTGTATATATTTTTTAGGTCCACTTCATTCCAAGCTGAGTTGAAGCCTCATATGTCTTTGTTGATTTTCTGTCTTGGTAATCAGTCTAATTTGTCTATGGGGTATTAAAGTCTCACTTTTATTGTGTGGAAGTCTAAGTCTCTTTGAAGGTCTCTAAGAACTTGCTTTACAATCTGGGTGCTCCTGCGTTGGGTGCATATGCACTTAGGATAGTTAATTCTTCTTATTGAATTGAACCCTTTCTCATTATGTAATGTCCTTCTTGCCATTCTGTGTCTTTCAATTGGGGCATTTAGTTAATTTATATTTAAGATTAGTATTGTTATGTGTAGAGGTGATCCTGTCATCATGATGCTAGCAGGTTATTTTTCAAACTTGTTTATGTGGTTGCTTCATAGTGCCACTGATCTGTGTACTTCAGTGTGTTTTTGAAGTGGCTGGTAATAGGTTTTTCTTTCCATATTTACTGCTTCCTTCAGGAGATTTGTAAGGCAGGTCTGCTGGTCACGAATTCCCTCAGCATTTGCTTGTCTGAAAAGGACCTTGTTTCTCCTTCACTTATGAAGGTTAGTTTCCCTGGGTGCAAAATTATGTGTTGAAAATTATTTTCTTTAAGAATATTAAATATTAATCTCTTCTAGCTTGAAGAGTTTCCACTCAGATGTCCACTGTTAGTCTGATGGGCTTCACTTTGTAGGAGTTCTGGCCTTTCTCTTTGGTTGTCCTTAATATATTTTTATTTCATTTAGACCTTTGTGAATCTGATGATTATGAGTTTTGGGAATTATGTTCTCATGGAGTATCTTCCTGGGGTTCTCTGCATTTTCTGAACATGACCATTGTCCTGTCTTGATAAATGGGGGAAGTTATCCTGCATGATATCTTAAAGTATGTTTCCAACTTGGTTCCATTCTCCCCATCTATTTCAGGTACCCCACTCAGTCTTACATTAAGTCTCTTTACATAATCTCATATTTCTGGACATTTTCTTTATTATTTTTCATTCTTTTTTCTCTACTCTTGTCTGCTTGTCTTATTGCAGAAAGATAGATAGGCTTCAATCTCAGAAAATCTTTCCTCTAATTGGTCTATTCTGTCATTAATACTTGTGATTGTATTGTAGAATTCTTGTAGTGTGTTTTTCCGCTCTAACAGGTCAGTTATTGCCCTTTCTAAACTGGTTATTTTGGCTTTCAGCTCCTGTATTATTTTATCATAATTCTTAGCTTCTTTGCATTGGGTTACTACATGTTCCTTTAGCTTGGAAAGTTCAGTATTACCCACTTTCTGAAACCTACTTCTGTCATGTCAGCCATCTCAGCCTCAGCCTGGTTCTGAGCCCTTGCCAGAGAGGTATTGTGGTGATTTGGAGGAAAAGAGGCACTCTGGCTTTTTTAGTTTTCAGTGTTTTTGCATTGGTTCTTTCTCATATTTATGGGCTTATATACCTTTGATCTTCAAGGTTGCTGATTTTTGATGGGATTTTTTTGTGATTGTTTTTGTTGTTTTCTGTTGACTTGTTTTTCTTTTTAACAGTCTGGCCACTCTTCTGTAGGACTGCTTTGGTTTGCTGGAGATCCACTCCAGACCCTAGTTGCCTCAATTTCTCCCATACCACTTCCCTTGGCTGGAGGTGTGGGTTCCCTTGGCTCCATGTTTCTCCCAGGTGGGCCATCGTCCCACTCTGTTCTTATTCCTTTGCCGTGTGTCAAATTGTTTCCTTAATTATTCCGAATCTGAGAACCTAGGTATTTCAGTTGAAGGTGCTGTATTGACTCTTCCCTTTCATTCCCCACCATGAGTGCCACGAACCACAGCTGCTACTAATCAGCCTTGTTGGCCCCATTTTCCAGAGTCTATTTATAGCAGAAATGATCAAGCAGAACAAAGAATTAGTGAGCTTAAACACAGGCTATTTGAAAATATGCAGTCAGTGGAGACAAAAGAAAAAGTCATTAAAAAAAAAAAAAAGCAAGGCTACAAGATCTAGAAAATAGCATCAAAAGGGCAAATCTAAGTTTTTGGTCTTAAAGAGGAAGTAGAGAAAAAGATAGGGGTAGAAATTTAATTCAAAGAAATAATATCAGAGAATTTCCCAAACCTACAAAAATACATCAACATGCAAGTATACGAAGTTTATGTATGTGGTGAAAATATCCTTCAAGCGTGAAGGAAAAATAAAGACCTTGCCATGCAAGCAAAATGTAAGGGATTTTATCAACACCAGACTGGTCCTGTTAAGACATGCTAAAAGGAGTTCTTGAATCTGAAAGTAAGGAATGTTAATGAACAAGACGAAATCATCAGACAGTACAAATCTCACTTGTAAGAGCACAGAGAAAAACACAGAATGTTGTAACACTGTAATTGCAGTGTATAACAACAACTTTTCAACACATATACGCAGTATAATAAAACATAAAGAGAAATAGCAAAAAGTTAAAAAGCTTGGAAATGGGGCTAAAATATAGAGTATTTATTAGGTTTCTTTTTGCTTTTTTGCTTATGCAGTGTTAAGTTTTCATCAATTCAGAACAATGAGTTATAAGATACTATCCGCAAGCCTCATGGCAACCTCAAATTAAAATATACAACATATACACAAAAAATAAAACAAGAAATCAGAGGGGGCAGAGCAAGATGGACGAATAGGAACAGCTCCAGTCTCCAACTCCCAGCGCGAGCCACACAGAAGAACGGTGATTTCTGCATTTTCAACTGAGGTACTGGGGTCATCTCATTAGGGAGTGCCGGACAATCAGTGCTGGTCAGCTGCTGTAGCCTGACCAGGGAGAGCTGAAGCAGGGCGAGGCATCACCTCACCTGGGAAGCGCAAGGGGGAAGGGAATCCCTTTTCCTAGCCAGGGGAACTGAAACACACAACACCTGGAAAATCGAATAACTCCCACCCCAATACTGCGCTTTAAGCAAACGGGCACACCAGGAGAATATATCCCACACCTGGCCGGGAGGATCCCACGCCCACGGAGCCTCCCTCATTGCTAACACAGCAGTCTGCGGCGATCTAGCCGCAAGGAAGCAGCAAGGCTGGGGGAGGGGTGCCCGCCATTGCTGAGGCTTAAGTAGGTAAACAAAGCCGCTGGGAACCTCAAATTGGGTGGAACTCACAGCAGCTCAAGGAAACCTGCCTGTCTCTGTAGATTCCACCTCTGGGGACAGGGCACAGCTAAAAAACAACAGGGGAAGCAGCAGAGGCCTGTGCAGACATGAACGACTCTGTCTGACAGCTTTCAAGAGAGCAGTGGATCTCCCAACATGGAGGTTGAGATCTGAGAACAGACAGACTGCCTGCTCAAGTGGGTCCCTGACCCCTGAGGAGACTAACTAGGAGACATCCCCCACTAGGGGCAGTCTGACAGCCCACACCTCACAGGGTGGAGTACACCCCTGAGAGGAAGCTTCCAAAGTAAGAATCAGACAGGTACACTCACTGTTCAGCAATATTCTATCTTCTGCAAACTCTGCTGCTGATACCCAGGCAAACAGGGTCTGGAGTGGACCTCAAGCAATCTCCAACACACCTATAGCTGAGGGTCCTGACTATCAGAAGGAAAACTATCAAACAGGAAGGACACCTATACCAAAACCCCATCGGTACGTCACCATCATGAAAGACCAGAGACAGATAAAACCACAAAGATGGGGAAAAAGCAGGGCAGAAAAGCTGGAAATTCAAAAAATAAGAGCGCATCTCCCCCTGCAAAGCAGCGCAGCCCATTGCCAGCAACGGATCAAAGCTGGTCAGAGAATGATTTTGACGAGATGAGAGAAGAAGGCTTCAGTCCATCAAACTTCTCAGAGCTAAAGGAGGAATAGTACCCAGCGCAAAGAAACTAAAAATCTTGAAAAAAGAGTGGAAGAATGACAGCTAGACTAATTAATGCAGAGAAGATCATAAACGAAATGACAGAGATGAAAACCATGACACGAGAAATACGTGACAAATGCACAAGCTTCAGTAAGACTCAATCAACTGGAAGAAAGAGTATCAGTGATTGAGGATCAAATGAATGAAATGAAGTGAGAAGAGAAACCAAAAGAAAAAAAGAGAAAAGAAATGAACAAAGCTGCAAGAAGTATGGGATTATGTAAAAAGACCAAATCTACGTCTGATGGGGGGCCTGAAAGTGAGGGGGAAAATGGAACCAAGTTGGAAAACACTCTTCAGGATATCATCCAGGAGAACTTCCCCAACCTAGTAGGGCAGGCCAACATTCAAATTCAGGAATAAAGAGAACGCCACAAAGATACTCCTCCAGAAGAGCAACTCCAAGACACATAATTGCCAGATTCACCAAAGTTGAAATGAAGGAAAAAATCTTAAGGGCAGCCAAAGAGAAAGGTCGGGTTACCCACAAAGGGAAGCCATCAGACTAACAGCAGATCTCTCGGCAGAAACTCTACAAGCCAGAAGAGAGTGGGGGCCATATTCAACGTTCTTAAAGAAAAGAATTTTCAACCCAGAATTTCATATCCAGTCAAACTAAGTTTCATCAGTGAAGGAGAAATAAATCATTTACAGATAAGCAAATGCTTAGAGATTTTGTCACCACCAGGTCTGCCTTACAAGAGACCCTGAAGGAAGCCCTAAACATGGAAAGGAACAACCGGTACCAGCCGTTGCAAAAACATGCCAAAATGTAAAGACCCTCGAGGCTAGAAGAAACTGCATCAGCTAATGAGCAAAATAAACAGTTATATCATAATGGCAGGATCAAGTTCACACATAACATATTAACCTTAAATGTAAATGGACTAAATGCTCCAATTAAAAGACACAGACTGGCAAATGGATAAAGAGTCAAGACCAATCAGTCTGCTGTATTCAGAAGACCCATCTCACATGCAGAGACATACATAGGCTCAAAATAAAGGGATGGAGGAAGATCTACCAACCAAATGGAGAACAAAAAAAAAGCAGAGGGTTGCAATCCTAGTCTCTGATAAAACAGACTTTAAACCATCAAAGATTAAAAGAGACAAAGAAAGCCATTAAATAATGGTAAAGGGATCAATTCATCAGGAAGAGCTAACCATCCAATATATATGCACCCAATACAGGAGCAAACAGATTCATGAAGCAAGTCCTTAGAGACTTGCAAAGAGACTTAGACTCCCAAACAATAATAATGGGAGACTTCAACACTCCTGTCAACATTAGACAGATCAACGAGACAGAAGTTAACAAGGATATCCAGGAATTGAACTCATCTCTGCACCAAGCGGACCTAATAGACATCTATAGAACTCTCCACCCCAAATCAACAGAATATGCATTCTTCTCAGCATCACATCGCACTTATTCCAAAATTGACCACATAATTGGAAGTAAAGCACTCCTCAGCAAATGTAAAAGAACAGAAATTATAACAAACTGTCTCTCAGACCACAGTGCAATCAAACTAGAACTCAGGACTAAGAACTCAATCAAAACTGCTCAGCTACATGGAAACTGAACAACCAGCTCCTGAATGATTACTGGGTACATAACGAAATGAAAGCAGAAATAAGATGTTCTTTGAAACCAATGAGAACAAAGATACAACATACCAGAATCTCTGGGACATATTTAAAGCAGTGTGTAGAGGGAAATTTATAGCACTAAATGCCCACAAGAGAAAGCAGGAAAGATCTAAAATCGACACTCTAACACACATTAAAAGAACTAGAGAGGCACGAACAAACACATTCAAAAGCTAGCAGAAGGCAAGAAATAACTAAGATCAGAGCAGAACAGAAGGAGATAGAGACACAAAAAACCCTCCAAAAAATCAATGAATCCAGGAGGTGGGTTTTGAAAAGATCAACAAAATTGACAGACCTTAGCAAGACTAATAAGAAGAAAAGAGAGAGGAATCAAATAGACGCAATAAAAAATGCTAAAGGGATATCACCACCGACCCCACAGAAATACAAACTACCATCAGAGAATACTATAAACACCTCTACGCAAATAACTAGAAAATCTAGAAGAAAGGATAATTTCCTGGACATTACACTCTCCCAAGACTAAACTGGGAAGAAGCTGAATCCCTGAATAGACCAATAGTAGGCTCTGAAATTGAGGCAACAATTAATAGCCTACCCACCAAAAACAGTCCAGGACCAGATGGATCCACAGCTGAATTCTACCAGAGGTACAAGGAGGAGCTGGTACCATTCCTTCTGAAACTATCTACCAAAAGAAAAAGAGGGAAACCTCCCTCACTCATTTTATGAGGCCAACATCATCTTGATACCAAAGCCTGGCCAGGAGAAACCAAAAAAGAGAATTTTAGACCAATATCACTGATGAACATTGATGCAAAAATCCTCAATAAATACTGGCAAACCGGATCAGGAGCACATCAAAAAGCTTATCCACCATGATCAAGTGGGCTTCATCCCTGGGATGCAAGGCTGGTTCAACATTCGCAAATCAATAAACGTAATCCAGCATATAAACAGAACCAAAGACAAGAACCACATGATTATCTCAATAGATGCAGAAAAGGCTTTTGACAAAATTCAACAGCCCTTCATGCTAAAAACGCTCAATAAATTCGGTATTGATGGAAGGTACCTCAAAATAATAAGAGCTATTTATGTCAAACCCACAGCTATATATACTAATGGGCAAAAACTGGAAAAATTCCCTTTGAAAACTGGCACAAGACAGGGATGCTCTCTCTCACACTCCTTTTCAACGTAGTGTTGGAAGTTCTGGCTAGGGCAATCAGGCAAGAGAAAGAAATAAACGATATTCAGTTAGGAAAAGAAGAAGTTAAATTGTCCCATGTTGCAGATGACATGATTGTATTTTAGAAACCCCATCGTCTCAGCCCCAAATCTCCTTAAGCTGATAAGAAACTTCAGCAAAGTCTCAGGATACAAAATTAATGTGCAAGAATCACAAGCATTCTTATACACCAGTAACCGACAAGCAGAGAGCCAAATCAGGAATGAAATTCCATTCACAATGGCTTCAAAGAGAATAAAATACCTAGGAATCCAACTTACAAGGGATGTGAAGGACCTCTTCAAGGAGAACTACAAACCACTGCTCAGTGAAATCAAAGAGGACACAAACACAATGGAAGAACATACCATGCTCATGGATAGGAAGAATCAATATCGTGAAAATGGCATACTGCCCAAGGTAATTTTAGAGATTCAATGCCATCCCCATCAAGCTACCAATGAGTTTCTTTACAGAATGGAAAAAACCGCTTTAAAGTTCATATGGAACCAAAAAAGAGCCCGCATATTTGCTCACAATCCTAAGGCAAAAAGGACAAAGCGGAGGCATCACGCTACCTGACTTCAAACTATACTACAAGGCTACAGTAACCAAAAACGCATGGTACTGGTACCAAAACAGAGATATAGACCAATGGAACAGAACAAGTCCTCAGAAATAATACCACACATCTACAGCCATCGGATCTTTGACAAACCTCAGAGAAACAAGAAATGGGGAAAGGATTCCCTATTTCATAAATGGTGCTGGGAAAATTGGCTAGCCATAAGTAGAAAGCTGAAACTGGATCCTTTCCTTACCCCTTATACGAAGATTAATTCAAGATGGATTAGAGACTTAAATGTTAGACCTAATACCATAAAAACCCTAGAAGAAAATCTAGGTAGTACCATTCAGGACATAGGCATGGGCAGGACTTCATGTCTAAAACACCAAAAGCAATGGCAGCAAAAGCCAAAATTGACAAATGGGATCTAAGTAAACTAAAGAGCTTCTGCACAGCAAAAGAAACTACCATCAGAGTGAACAGGCAACCTACAGAATGGGAGAACATTTTTGCAATCTACTCATCTGACAAAGGGCTGATCCAGAATCTACAAAGAACTCAAACAAATTTACAAGAAAAAAAAAAAAAACCCATCAAAAAGTGGGCAAAGGATATGAACAGACATTTCTCAAAAGAAGACATTCATACAGCCAACAGACACATGAAAAAATGCTCATCATCACTCGCCATCAGAGAAATGCAAATCAAACCACAATGAGATACATCTCACACCAGTTAGAACAGCAATCATATTAAAAATCAGGAAACAACAGGTGTTGGAGAGGATGTGGAGAAATAGGAACACTTTCACACTGTTGGTGGGATTGTAAACTAGTTCAACCATTATGGAAAACAGTATGGCAATTCCTCAAGGATCTAGAACTAGATGTACCATATGACCCAGCCATCCCACTACTGGGTATATACCCAAGGATTATAAATTGCTACTACAAAGACACATGCACACGTATGTTATTGCAGCACTATTCACAATAGCAAAGACTTGGAATCAACCCAAATGTCAATCTGTGACAGACTGGATAAAGAAAATGTGGCACATATACACCATGGAATACTATGCAGCCATAAAAAAGGATGAGTTTGCGTCCTTTGTAGGGACATGGATGCAGCTGGAAACCATCATTCTAGCAAACTATCACAAGAACAGAAAACCAAACACCGCATGTTCTCACTCATAGGTGGGAACTGAACAATGAGATCACCTGCGCTTGGGAAGGGGAACATCACACACTGGGTCCTATCATGGGGAGGAGGGAGGGGGGAGGGATTGCATTGGGGAGTTTACATGATATAAATGATGAATTGATGGGTGCTGACGACGAGTTGTGGGTCAGCACACCAACATGGCACAAGTATACATATGTAGCAAACCTGCACGTTATGCACATGTACCCTAGAACTTAAAGTATAATAATAAAAAAAGAAATCAAGTCACATCATCAAGGAAATCATTTTTAATAAAAGGAAGACAGGAAGGAAGAAAAAACGTACAAAACAACCAGAAAACAAAAAACAAATTGGCAGGAGAAAATTCTTATTTATTAATAATAACATTTAATATAAAAGGACTAAAATAATCAATCAAGAGATAAAATGTCTGAATGAATTTAGAAGAAAGACCAATAATTTCTAGTAAACAGTAAACACACTTCGCCTATAAAGATACATCTATACTGAAAATAAAGAGATGGAAAATATTCCATGCTATTGAAAACCAAAAAAGAGCAGAAGTAGCTGTACTGTATCAGAGAAAATACATTTCAAAACAAATACTGTAATAAGAGACCGGTCATTATATAGTGGTAAAAGTGTCAATTCATTCAAAAGGATATAACAATTGTAAATATATATTATCCAATCCTGGAACACTCAGATATTTGAAGGAAATATTATTAGACATAGAGAAAGATAAATCTCAATACATAATAACTAGAGACTTAAGCATGCCACTTTCAGCATTTGACAGATCTTCTAGACAGAAAATATATAAATAAATATTGGACTTAATCTATACTTCAGAACAAATACACTTACTAGATATGTACAGAACATTTTATCCGGCAACTGCAGAATACACATTCTACACCTGAGTACGTGGATCAATCTCAGTGGTAGACCATATGAAAAAACAAGTCTTAAAACACTGAAATTTTTTTTTTAAAATATAAAGTTCCTCCTCTGATCACAATGGAATAACACTACATATCAATAACAGGAGACATTTTGGAAGCTCTACAAACACAAGAAAATTAAACAGTATGCTCCTGAATGTACAATGGATCGATGAATAAATTAAGAAAGAAATTTTTTAAATTCTTTAAATAAATAATAAAAACTCAACATACCAAAACCTATGGGATACAGTGAAAGCAGTACTAAGAGCGAAATTTATAACCATAAAACGTATATCAAAAAAAGTAAAACTTCAAACAAACAACCTATTAATGTGCCTTAAGGAAGTAGAAAATCAATAGAAAACCAAACCTATAATGAATAGAAGAAAAGAAATTTAAAAGATCAGGCATAAGCAAATAAAATTCAATAAAAAAATAGAAATATCAAGAAAATGAAAAGTTGGTTTTTTGAAAAGACTTTTAAAAATAGACAAACCTCTAGTCAGATTAACTACTTAAAAAGGGGTAGACTCAAGTAAATAAAGCCAGAGGTGAAAACAGAGACATTACAACTGATACCACAAACATTTAAAGGATGATTAGTGACTACTATGAGAAACAATGCCAATAAATTGGAAAATCTAGAGAAAAATGAATAAATTCCTAGACACATACAATGTACCAGGACTGAACCATGGAGAAATTCAAAACCTGAGCAGACCAATAATAAAAACAAGATTGAAGACATAATAAAGCCTCCCAGTAAAGAAAAGCCCAGGACCCAATGACTTCACTGCTGAATTCCACAAATATTTAAAGAGGAATGAAACTATTCTGAAAAATAGATGAGAAGGATATATTTCCAAACTTATTCAGCAAGCCTAGTATTACTGTGATAGCAAAACAAACAAAAAAAAGACACATCAAAAAGGAAAGCTATATGCCAATATTTCTGATGAATATCGATGCAAAAATTCTCAACAAAATACTAGCAAACTAGTGTCTACAATACATTAGAAAGATCATTCATCATGACCAAGTGTGATTTATCTCTGGGACTCAAGGATGGCTCAATATATGTAAATCTATCAATGTGATAAATCATATCAGCAGATTTAAGGACAAAACCATATGACCATTCCAATTGATGCTGAAAAACATTTGATAAAATTGGCATACCTTCATGATAAAAACCCTAAAAAAAAAAAAAAAAAAAAACTGGGTTTAAACAGAATATACCTCAACACATAAAAGCTGTATATGACAGACCAATCTCTGGTATTATACCAAATAGAAAAAAATTGAAAGCCTTTCTACAAGAGCTGAAACACATCAAGGATGCAAACTTTCACCCTATTATTCAACATATTATTGGAAGTCTTAGCTAGATCACTTGGACAAGAGAAAGAAATAAAGGACATCCAAATTAGAAAGAAAGAACTCAATAATCCTTGTTTGCATATGATGTGGTCGTACATTTGGACAAACTTAAAGACTTCACCAAAACACTGTTAGAACTGATAAACAAATTCAGTAAAGTTGCAGGATGCAAAATCAGCATGCAAAAAATCAGTAGCATTTCTATATGTGAACAATGAGCACTCTGAAAAAAAAAAGTAGTAATCCCATTTGAAATAGCCACAAATAAAACTAAATACCTACAAATTAACTAAAGTGAGTTCTCTAAAATGATAACTATGAAACACTGATGAAACACTAATGAAAGAAATTGAACACACGAGACGTAGAAAAATATTTCATATTCATGGGTTGGAAAAATAAACAATGTTAAAATGCTCACACTACCCAAAGTCATCTACAGATTCAATGCAATCCATATGAAACTATCAATGGCACCAGTTCCTATTTGTACCTCTGGTAGAATTCGGCTGTGAATCCGTCTGGCCCAGGGCTCTTTTTGGTTGGTAGGCTATTAATTACTGCCTCAATTTCAGAACTTGTTATTAATCTATTCAGGGATTTGGCTTCTTCCTGGTTTAGTGTTGGGAGAGTATATGTGTCCAGGAATGTATCCATTTCTTCTAGATTGTCTAGTTTATTTGCATAGAGGTGTTTATAGTATTCTCTGATGGTAGTTTGTATTTCTATGGAATTAGTGGTGATATTCCCTTTATTGTTTTTTATTGAGTCTTTTTTATTCTTCTCTCTTTTCTTGTTAGTCTACCTAGTGGTCCATCTAATTTGTTAATCTTTTCAAAAATTCACATCCTGGAATCATTGATTTATTTGAAGGATTTTTCATGTCTGTGTCTCCTTCAGTTCTTCTCTGATGCTAGTTATTCCTTGTCTTCTGCTAGCATTTGAATTTGTTTGCTCTTGCTTTTCTAGTGCTTTTAATTGTGATGTTAGGGTGTCAATTGTAGATCTTCCCAGCTTTCTGTTGCAGGCATTTTAGTGCTATAAATTTCCCTCTTAACTCTGCTTCAGCAGTGTCCAAAAAATTCAGGTACATTGTCCCTTTGTTCTCACTGGTTTTAAAGAACTTTTTTATTTCTGCCTTAATTTTGTTATTTACCCACTAGTCATTGAGAACCAGGTTCAATTTCCATGTGGTTGTGCTGTTTTGAGTGAGTTTCTTACTCCTGAGTTCTAATTGATTGCACTGTCATCTGAGAGACTGTTTATTATGATTTCTGTTCTTTTGCATTTGCTGAGGAGTGTTTTACTTCCAATTATGTGGTCAATTTTAGAATAAATGCGAAGATGTATATTCTACTGATTTGGGGTGGAGAGTTCTATAGATGTCTATTAGGACTGCTTGGTCCAGAGCTGAGTTCAAGACCTGAATACCCTTGTTAAATTTCTGTCTCATTCTGACATTGGGATGTTAAAGTCTCCCATGATTATTTTGTGGGAGTCTAAGTCTCTTTTTGGGTCTCAAAGAATTTGCTTTATGAACCTGGATACCCCTGTATTGGCTGCATATATTTTTAGGATTGTTAACCCTTCTTGCTGTGTTGATCCCTTTACCATTATGTAATGCCCTTCTTTGTCTTTTTGGATATTTGTTGGTTTAAAGTCTGTTTTATCAGAGACGGAGATTGCAACCTCTGCCTTTTGTTGTTGTTGTTGTTGTTGTTGTTGTTTGCTTTCCTTTGTTTGGTAAATTTCTTCCATTCCTTTAATTTGAGCCTATGTTGGTCTTTGCATGAGGGATGGGTCTCCTGAATACACACACCAATTGGTCCTGACTGTATTCAATTTGCCAGGCTGTGTCTTTTAATTGGGACATTTAGCCCATTTACATTTAAGATTAATATAGTGATGTGTGTATTTGATCCTGTCATTGTGATGCTAGCTGGTTATTTTGCACATTAATTGAGCAGTTTCTTCCTAGTGTCATTAGTGTTTATGTTTTGGTGTGTTTTTGCAGTGTCTGGTACCAGTTTTTCCTTTTCATTTTTAGTGCTTCCTTCAGGAGTTCTTCCCCTCCTTGTAGGGCAGGCCAAAAGCAAGCAATGGAGAAAGGATTCCCTATTAATAAATGGTGTTGGGAAAACAAGCTAGCCATATGTAGAAAACACAAACTGAATCCCTTCTTACACCTTAAACAAAAATTAACTCAAGATGAATTAAAGACTTACACATAAAACCCAAAACCATAAAAACCCAATAAGAAAACCTGAGCAATACCATTAAAGACAGAGGGATAGGCAAAGACTTCATGACTAAAACACCAAAAGCAATTGCAACTAAAGCCAAAATTAACAAATGGAATCTAATTAAACTTAAAGGCCTTCTGCTCAACAAAAGAAACTAGCATCAGAGTGAACAGAAAACCTACAGAATGGGAGAAAAATTTTGCAATCTGTCATGAAAAAGGCTCATCATCATTGGTCACTACAGAAATGCAAATGAAAACCACAATGAGATATCATCCCATGCCAATAAGAATGGTGATCATTAAAAAGTGAGGAAATGACAGATGCTGGCAAGTATGTGGAGAATTAGGAATGCTTTTACACTGTTGGTGGGAATGTAAATTAGTTCAACCATTGTGGAAGCCAGTGTGGAAATCCTCAAGGATCTAGAACTGGAAATACCATTTGACCCAGCAATCTCACTACTGCTTATATACCCAAAGGATTATAAATCATTCTAGTATAAAGACACATGTACAGGTATTTTCATTGCAGCACTGTTTACAATAGGAAAGACTTGGAACCAACCCAAATGCCCACCAATGATAGACTGGATAAAGAAAATGTGGTATATAAACACCATGGAATACTATGCAGCCATAAAAAATGAGTTCATGTCTTTTGCAGGGACATGGATGAAACTAAAAGCCATCATTCTCAGCAAACTAACACAGGGACAGAAAACCAAACACCACATATTCTCACTCATAAGTAGGAGCTGAACAATGAGAACACATGGACACAGGGAGGGGAACATCACACACAGAGACCTGTCGGGGGTGTGTGGGGGGGGGGAAGGGGAGGGAGAGCATTAGGACAAATATCTAATGCATGTAGGGCTTAAAACCTATATGACAGGTTCATACATGTGGCAAACCACCATGGCATATGTATACCTATGTAACAAACCTACACATTCTGCACATGAATCCCAGAACTTACATTAAAATAAAATAAAATAAAGTCACACTGTATGACATAAATACTTACAATTGTTATGTGTCCATTTTTAAAAAAACAAAATTTTTTAAAAAGTAAAAGGAGATAAAAATGGAACTGATAGATTGAAAAACTCACCTCAAGAATTTTAGTACATAACCCAAGTCCTAATAGCAGAATCAACAATCTGAAGAAAGAATCTCAGATTTCCAAGACAGGTTTTCTGAAATAACTTAGGCAAAAGTAAAGAAAAACAACAAACAAAAATGAACAAAACCTCTGAGAAATATGGAATTATGTAAAGAGACCAAATCTATGAAAATTGGCATTCCTGAAAAACAGGGAGAGAAATCAAGCAACTTGAGAATATCGTCCATGGGAATTTTACTACCCTCACTAGACAGGCCAACATTTAAATTTCGAAAAAAGCAGATCTCCCCAGTGAAATACTACATAAGAAGAATATCCCCAAGACAAATAGTCATCAGATTCCCCAAGGTGGAAATGAAAGAAAAAATGTTAAAGGCAGCTAGAGAGAAGGGTCAGGTTACCTACAAAAGAAAACCCATCAGGCTAACAGTGGACTTTTCAGCAGAAATCTTACAAGCCAGAAAAGATTGGGGGTCTATATTCAGCATTAATAACGACAAAAAATTACAACCAAGAATTTTATATCCAGCTAAACTAAGCTTCATAAGTGAAGAAGAGATCAGTCTTTTCAGATCAGGAAGGGCTCAGGGAATTTGTTACCAGCAAAACTGCCCTCTAAAAGGCCCCTAAAGGAGTTCCATATATGAAAAGATCATTACCTGACACTACAAAAACACAATTATGTATGTAAAATGAAACTGGCTAAAGATACAATGACGGGATCAAACCTGCACATATCGATACTAAAATTGAATGTCAATGGGTTAAATGCCCAAATTAAAATGCATAGAGTGGTAAATTGTATAGAGAATCAAAATCCAAAGTTACGCTTTCTTCGTAAGACTCATCTCATATGCAATGACACACATAGGCTTAAAGTGAAGAAATGGAGATCAATTTACCAAACAAGTGGAAAACAGGAAAAGACAGAGGTTGTTATTCTAATTTCAGACAAAGCAGGTGATAAACCAACAAAAGCAATAAAGAGAAGAGCATTACATAATGTTATAAGGGTTAATTCAACAATAAGACTTTTCTTAAATATGCACACATCCAACATAGGAGCACTCAGATTCAGAATGGAAGTTCTTAGATACCTGGGAATAAACTTAAATATCCAAAATTATAGTGGGAAACTTCAACACCCTACTGACACTATCAGATCATTGAAGCAGGAAACAAACAAATATATTTGGGACTTGAATGTGACACTTGACCAAATGCAACCAATAGACATCTACAGGAGGAAGAGCAGGATGGCAAAATAGAAAACTCCACCAATTGTTCCCCTGCAAAGACACCAAGTTAACAACTATCTATGCAGAAAAAAAAAAAAAGGAAAGAAAGAAAAGAAACTTCATAAGAACAGAAAATCAGGTGAGCACTCATAGTACCTGGTTTTAACTTTATATTGCTGAAAGAGGCACTGAAGAGATAGGAAAAAAAGAAGCACTGCTCAATTGTGGATGCCACACCTTCCCCACCCCCAGAAGTGGTGACCTGTTGGGGAAGCATCTCTGGGCAGTGGGGTAAGCAGAACCTGGAAACTGTAAGGCACTGAACTCACTGGTGCTCTGTTAGAGCAGAAAGAAAAGCCAGACCAAACTCAGCCGATGCCTGCCCACAGAGAGAGCATTTAAATCAGCCCCAGTAAGAGGGGAATCACCAGTCCAAGCTATCTGAACATAAATGACTGCCATACTGACCACTGGGGGCCAAAGTGCTCTTGGTTACTAAGTAAACTTGAAAGGTATTCTAGGCTATAAGGACTACTGCATGTATTAGGCAAGTTCTAGGACAGAAATTGGCCCAGACACAGTGGAATGAGGACAACACTTGACATACTGAGACACCAGCTGGGCAGTCAAGAGAGTACTGGCATTACCCCTCCTCTAACTCCAGCTTTACAGCTCAGGGCTCCAAAAGAGACCCTTTTTTCTACTCCAAAATTGACCCCTTCCTTATGCTTGAGGAGAGAAGAGGGAAGAGTGAGGAGAACTTTGTCTTGCATCTAGGATACCAGTTCAGTCACAGCAGTATAGGGCACTGGTGAGAATAATGAGGCCCCCATTCCAAGCCCTAGTTCCCAGACGACATTGCTAGTCACACTCTGGGCAAGAAATAAACCTGCTGCCTTGAAGGGAATGCCCCTATCCTAGAAGCATTCATCACCTGCTAACTGAAGAGCCTTTGGACCCTGAATAACCATCAGCAATAACCAGGTACTAAAACATCAGCCTTGGTAAGCCTCTGTGGCTTGCTGGCCTCAGGTAGCAACACAGTCACAGAGGGGTAGAACACAAAGTGGAAACTTGCATTCCCCCATTCCAGAACTTGACTTTTTTATGGCATTTCTGGACCTACCCTGGGCTAGAGGGCTGCTCATTGCCCTGAATGAGTCCCAGGCAAGGCAGTAGTCACCCAAGCTGACTTAAGAAACGTTTGGCCTTCAGGGAACATCAGTGGTAGTCTGGAAGTAGTCCTCATTGACTGGGGTGGAGGTGGCAGCTACTTGGTGAGGCTCTTCTGATTTTGCAAAGTAGATGAAAGAGTTGGAAGAACTGCCTTTTGTGGTTCGAGTGCCAGGTTAGCCACAGTACAACAGGATACCAGACAGAATTCTAAGGTTTTTGACTCTAGTCACTGACTCCCTGATTGCACTTCTGGAACCACCCAGGACCTGGTGGACCTTGTCACCCTGAAAGGAAAAACATAATCCTGGCTGGCATCGTCTTTTGTTGATTGTAGAGCCCTAGCAACTTAAGTGAACATAGGCAGTAGCCAGGGAGTGCTTAGAGTAGTCCTAAGTAAAGACCAGAACCATACTGGCTTCAGGTCTGACCCAGCACACTCACAGTGGTGGTCGCCAAAGAAATGCTTGTGTCACTCTACCCTCACCTTTAGGTGACTCAGCACAGAAAAAAAAACTTCATTTGTTTAGGAAAAAGTAAGAGAACAAGAGTCTCTCCCTAATAATCCAGAGAATTCTCACAGATTTTGTCCAAGACCACCAAAGGAGTATCTCCATGGGTCTGCAAGAAACACAGTGTTACTAGTCTTGTGATGCCCCCTAAAGCAGACACGGTTTAGATCACAAAACAGAAATCATTTTAAATATCAAAAAAGCCTTCCCAAGGAAGACAGCCACAAATAAACCCAGACAATAAAGCCTACAAAAAGTATCTAAATCTTCAATACTCAGGCACTGAAAAACATCTACAAATATCAACATCATCCAGGAAAACATGACCTCACCAAATAAACTAAATAAGGAACAAAAAAATCCAATCCTGGGGAGATAGAGATATGTGACCATTCAGAAAGATAATTCAAAATAGTTGTTTTGAGGAAACTCAAATAAATTCAAGGTAACAGAGAGAAGGAATTCAGAATTATATCTGATACATTGAAAAAGATTGAAATAATCAAAAAGCGTCAAGCAGAAGTTCTGGAGCTGAACAGTGCAACTAACATACTGAAGAATACATCAGAGTTATTTAATAGCAAATTGGATCAGGCAGAAGAAAGAATTAGTGAGCTAAAAAATAGGTTATTTTCAAATACACAGTCAAAGATAAAAGAAAAAAGAATAGAAACACAATAAAGCACAAACAAGATATAGAAAATCACCTCAAAAAGGCAAATTTAAAACTTATTTGCCTTAAAAATGAGATAGAGAAAGACATAGGGGTAGAAAATTAATTCAAATATATAATAATAGAGCAATACCTAAACCTAGAGAAAAATATCAGTGTCCAAGTCCAAGGAAGTTTTAGAACACCAAGGAGATTTAACCCAAACAACACTACCTCAAGGCATTTAATAATTGAACTCCCAAATATCGATTATAAAGAAAGGATCCTAAAAGCAACAAGAGAAAGGAAACAAATAACATATAATGGAGCTCCAGTAAGGTTGACAACAGGCTTTTTAGTGGAAAACTTACAGACTAGGAGAGTAGAATGATGTATTTAAAGTGCTGAAGGAGGCTGGGTGTGGTGACTCAGGCCTGTAATTCCAGTACTTTGGGAGGCTGACACAGGTGGACCACCTGAGGTCAGGAGTTCAAGACCAACCTGGTCAACATGGCAAAACCCCGTCTCCACTAAAAAAAAAAAAAAAAAAAAAAAAAAGAAAAAAAAATAGCTAGACGTGGTCGCAGGCACCTGTAATCCCAGCTACTATGGAGGCTGAGACATGAGAATTGAGAATCACTTAAACCCAGGAAGCATAGGCTGCAGTGAACTGAGATCACACCACTACACCCCAGCCTGGGTGACAGAGCAAGACTCCATTTCATTAAGTAAATAAATAAATAAATAATAAAGCACTGAAGAAAAGAAAAAAAAAACTCCCCTAGAATATTATTATATTTGGAGAAAATATTTCTCAAACATGAAGGGGAAAATAAAGACCTTCACAGACAAACAAAAGCTAAGGATTTTATCAATACCAGATCCATCCTACAAAAAATGCTAAAGGGGGTACTTCAATCAAAAAGAAAAGGACATTAATGAGCAAAAAATAATCACCCAAAAGTTGAAAACTTACTGGCAATGGTACGTTCACAGAAAAACACAGACTATTATAACACTGTTACTATAGTGTGTAAACTACTCTTACTCTAAAAAGACTGATTAAAAAATCAAAAATAACTACAACAATGTTTCAAATTGTAGTCAGTACAATAAGACATAAATACTGTTGGGAACAGTCACTCCCAAATCCGGTCATAAACTGGCTCCAAAACTGGCCATAAACAGAATGTCTGTAGCACTGTGACATGTTCATGATGGCCATGATGCCCGTGCTGGAAGGTTGTGGGTTTACCTGAATGAGGGCGAGGAACACCTGGCCCACCCAGGGTAGAAAACCGCTTAAGGGCATTCTTAAACCACAAACAAATAGCATGAGCGATCTGTGCCTTAAGGACATGCTCCTTCTGCAGATAACTAGTCAAACCCATCCCTTTATTTCTACCCATCTCTTTGTTTCCCATAAAAAATACTTTTAGTTAATCTATACAGAAACAATGCTTATCACTGGCTTGCTATTAATAAATAAGTGGATAAATCTTTGTTTGAGGCTCTCAGCTCTGAAGGTTGTGAGACCTCTGATTTCCCACTCCACACTTCTATATTTCTCTGTGTGTGTCTTTAACTCCTCTAGCTCCACTGGTTTAGGGTCTCCCTGACTGAACTGGTCTCGGCAAATAGAAACAACAAAATGTCAAAAAGTGATGGAATAAAATTAAGGCTGATTATTTTATTAGATATATTTTTCTTTGTTTGTTCATGCACATAGTTTTAAGTTGTTATAAGGTTAAAACACTGGGTTATAAGAGAGTATTTTCAAATTTCATGGTAGCCTCAAACCAAAAAACATACAATGGACACACAAAAAATAAAAAGCAAGAAACTAAATCATATCACTAGGAAAAAAATGACCTTGACTAGAGGAAAACTGAAAGAAAAGAACGGAGAGTAGACCACAAAGCAACAAGACAACAATAAGGTGACAGGAGTAACTCTTTACTTATTAATAATAACATTGAATGTCAATGGACTAAACTCTTAAACTAAAAGACACAGAAGTGGGGAAAGGATATGAACAGACATTTCTCAAAAGAAGACATTCATACAGCCAACAGACACATGAAAAAATGCTCATCATCACTCGCCATCAGAGAAATGCAAATCAAAACCACAATGAGATACCATCTCACACCAGTTACAATGGCAATCATTAAGAAGTCAGGAACAACAGGTGTTGGAGAGGATGTGGAGAAATAGGAACACTTTTACACTGTTGGTGGGATTGTAAACTAGTTCAACCATTATGGAAACAGTATGGCAATTCCTCAAGGATCTAGAACTAAATGTACCATATGACCCAGCCATCCCACTACTGGGTATATACCCAAAGGATTATAAATTATTCTACTACAAAGACACATGGACACGTATGTTTATTGAGGCACTATTCACAATAGCAAAGACTTGGAATCAACCCAAATGTCCATCTGTGACAGACTGGATTAAGAAAATGTGGCACATATACACCATGGAATACTATGCAGCCATAAAAAGGATGAGTTTGCGTCCTTTGTAGGGACATGGATGCAGCTGGAAACCATCATTCTTAGCAAACTATCACAAGAACAGAAAACCAACACCACATGTTCTCACTCATAGGTGGGAACTGAACAATGAGATCACTTGGACTCAGGAAGGGGAACATCACACACTGGGGCCTATCATGGGGAGGGGGTAGGGGGGAGGGATTGCATTGGGGAGTTATACATGATATAAATGATGAATTGATGGGTGCTGACGAGTTGATGGGTGCAGCACACCAACATGGCATAAGTATACATATGTAACAAACCTGCACATTATGCACATGTACCCTATAACTTAAAGTATAAAAATAAAATTAAAAAAAAAAGACACAGACTAGCTCAATGGATAAAAAGAAAAAGACCCATTAATCTGTAGCTACCAAGAAACCCACTTCATCTATAAAGACATAAAGAGACTGAAAATACAAGAATAAAAAAAAATTCCATGCCAGTAGAAACCAAAATATCACAAAAGTCACAATACTTATATCAGAAAAAAACAGATTTCAAGACACAAAGTATAAGAAGAGACAATGAAGGTCACTATGTAATGATGAAGGGGTGTATTCAGCAAGATGATATAACAATTTTAAATATATATGCATCCAATACTGGAGCACCCAGACATATGAAGAAAATATTATTACACCTAAACGAGAGATAGGCCCCAATACAATAATACCTGGAGACTTTAACACTCCACTTTTTACCTTGGACAGATATTCCAGGCAGAAAATCAACGAAAATGTCAGAATTAATCTGCACTATAGATAAAATTGATCTAATAAATATTTAAAGCATTTTATCCAACAGCTGAAGAATACACATTGTTGTTTCTTCAGCATATAGGCTATTCTCAAGAATAGACCATATATTAGGTCACAAAATACGTCATAAAATATTAAAAAATTGAAATTATATCAAGCATCTTCTCTGACCACAATGGAATAAAGTAGAAAGTAATAACAAGTAGAATTGTGGAAATTCTACAAATTCATGGAAATTAAACAATATGATCGGAATGACCAGCAGGTCAATAAAGAAATTTAGAAATACATTTAAAAATTCCTTGAAAAAAATGATAGTAAAAACATAACATACCAAAACCTATTAAAAAAAAATAGCAAAATCGGCACAAAGAGGGAGTTTACAGATATAAGAAAATACATCAAAAAAGAAACAACTTCAAATAAAAAAAAATTAACATTGAATATTAAAGAACTAGAAAAGTGGGGCAAACCAAACTCAAAATAGGTAAACATAATAAAATAATAAGAATCAGAGCAGAAATAATAAAATTGAAATTTAAAAACATATAAAAGATCAATTGAACAAAAGTTGGTTGTTTGAAAAGTTAAACAAAATTGAAAAACTTTACCCCGACTATAAGCAACTATATGTCGGTAAATTTGAAAACCTAGAAAAAATGGACAAATTATTGGATACATAAAACCTATCAAGTTGGACAAGAAGTAAATACACAACCTGAACAGCCCAATAACAAGTAACAAGATTGAAGGCATAATAAAATATCTACCAGTAAAAAAGAGTGTGAAAACTGATGTATTTACTGCTGAATTCTATCAAACATTTTAAGAACCAGGACCAATCCTGATCAAACTATTCTGAAAAATAGAGGAGGATGGAATACTTCCAAACTCATTCTAAGAGGCTTCAGCATTAAGCTGATACCAAAAGAAGACAAAGATACATCAAAAAAGAAAACTACCAGCCAATATATCTGGTAAATATTGATGCAAATTTTCTCAACAAAATGCTAGAAAACCAAGTTCAACAATACATTACAAAATCATTCATTAGTATATCTCCTAATGCTATCCCTCTTGGCACGTGTATACATATGTAACAAACCTACACGTTGTGCACACGTACCCTAGAACTTAAAGTATAATAATAAAAAAAAATGACAACAACAAAAAAAGAAAATCATTCATTACTACCAAGTGGGATCTATCCCTCAGACACAAGTGTGGTTCAACATACACAAATCAATCAATGTGACATATTATATGAACAGAATGCAGGATTAAAACTATGTGAACATTTCAATTGATGCTGCAAAAGCATTTGATAAAATTCTGCATCCAGTCATGATAAAAACCCTAAAAACATAGGTATAGAAAGAACATACCTCAACATAGCAAAATCCGTGTAAGACCAACCCACAGCTAGTATCATACTAAATGGGGAAAAACGGAAATTCTTTCCTCTAATATCTGAAACACAACAAAGATGCCCACTTTTACTATTAGTTTACTATTACTCAGTATAGTACTGAAAGTCTAAGCTAGAGCAATTAGACAAGATAAAAGATAAAAGGCTTCCAAACTGAAATAGAATAATTAAAATTATCCTTGTTTGAAGATGATTTAATTTTATATTTGAAAAATATAAAATTCAAAAGTTTTCTGGACTTCACAAGAACACTGTTAGAACTGATTAACAAATTCAGAAAAGTTGCAGGATACAAAACCAACATACAAAAAATCAGTAGCATTTCTATACATCAACAGTGAACAATCTGCAGTAGACATAAGAAATATAATTCCATTTACAATAGCCACAGATAAAATTAAATACATAAGAATTAACCAAAAATGTAAAAGATCTTTTAATAAAAACTATGAAACACTGATATAAGAAATTGAGAAGTTTATAGAAAAAGAAAAATATTTTATGTTCAGAGACTGAAAAAATCAATATTGTTAAAATGTTCATACTACCCAAAGTAGTCTACAGATTCAATGTAATCACTACCAAAATACCAATGACATTCTTCACAAGAAATAGAAAATACAATTCTAAAATTCGTATGGAACACAAAAGACCCTGAATGGTCAAAGCTATCCTGTACAAAAAGAATAAAACAGGTGGAATCGCATTACCAGATTTTACATTACATTATAGAGCTATAGTAGCCAAGCATTATGCCACTGGCATAAAAATAGACATATAAGACAATGGAACATAATACAGAACCGATAATCAAATTCACACACCTATAGTGAATTTGTTTTTGACAAAAGTGCCAAGAACATACACTGGGGAAAAGACAGTCTCTTCAACAAATGGTGCTGGGAAAACTGGATATCCATATGCAGAAGAATGAAACTAGACCTCCATTATCACCATGTACAAAAAATTGAATCAAAATGGATTAAAAACTTAAATCTAAGACTTCAAACTATGAAATTGCTGCATGAAAACATTAGGAAAAATCTCTAGAACATTGGTATAGGCAAAGATTTCTTAAGCAATAACCTGCAAGCCCAGGCATCCAAAGCAAAAGTAGACTAATGTGATCACATCACATTGAAGAGCTTCTGCACAGAAAAGAAGAATTGCAACAAAGCGAAGAGACAACCCACAAAGTGGGAGAAAATATGTGGAAACTACCCATCTGACAAGGGATTCATAACCACACTATGTAAAGAACTCAAACACCTCTATAGAAAAAGTATAATAATCTAATAAAAAATGGGCAAAAGGTTTGAATAGACATTTCTCAAAAGAAGACATACAAATGGCAAACAGGCAAAAGAAAAGGTGTTCAAAATCACTGATCATCAGATAAACGCAAACCAAAACTACAATGCAATATCATCTCCCCTTAGTGAAAATGACTTATATCCAAAAGATAGGCAATAACAAATTCTGATAAGAATATGGAGAGAAAGGAACCCTTGTATCCTGTTGTTGGGAATGTAAATTATTTCACCACTTTGTAGAACAGTTTGGAGGTTCCTCACAAAACTAAAAACTGTGCTATCACATGATCCAGCAATTCCACTGCAAATAATATATTCAACAGAAAAAAAAATCACTATTTTTAAAAAATGTCTGCACTCTATGTTTGTTGAAGCATTGTTTACAATAGCTAGGATTTGGAAGTAACCTAAGTGTCCATCAACAGATGAATGAATAAAGAAAATGTGGTGCATATACACAATGGAGTACTATTCAGCCATTAAAAGAATGAGATCTGTCATTTGCAACAACATGGATGAAACTGGGGATCATAATGTTAAGTAAAATAAGCCAGGCACAGAAAAAGAAATATCACATTTCCACTTGTTTGTGAAATCTAGCAATTAAAACAATTAAACTCATGGACATAGAGAGTGGAAGAATGTTTACTATAGGCTGGGAAGTGTAGTGGAGAGCTGGGAGAGAGATACACAATGAAGTACTATTCAGCCATTAAAACAATGAAATCTGGTCATTTGCAACAACATGGATGAAAGTGGAAACCATTGTGTTAAGTAAAATAAGCCAGGCACCAAAAAAAAAAAAAAAAAAAAAAAAAAAAAAAAAAAAAAAAATCACGTTTCCACTTATTTGTGGACTCTAACAATCAAAACAATTGAACTCATGGACATAGAGAGTAGAAGAATGCTTACTATAGGCTTGGAAGTATAGTGGAGAGCACGAACAGAGGTAGGGTGGTTAGTGGATATAAAAAAAATAGAAAGAATAAATAAGACCTATTATTTGATACTATAGCAGAGTGACCATGGTCAAATATAACTTAACTGTACATTTTTAAATAACTTAAAAAGTTTAATTGGATTTTTTCCAACTCAGCAAGTAAATTCTTGAAAGGACAGATATTTCATTCTTCTTGATGCTCTTATTTCACATAGCATGCTTTTATTAAAACATCTCATGTGCCCCATAAGTGTATAAACCCCCTATGTACCCACAAAATTAAAGATAAAAAAATAAAAATCCCACATCTACAGAATTTTCCACCCAAAAACAACAAAACATTTTTTATCTCATCTGCTTATGACACATACTCTAAAATCAACCACACAATCAGCATAAAACAATCCTCAGCAATTTTTTTAAAAACCAAAATCACACCAAGTACCATCTCAGGCCACAGTGCAATAAAAATAAAAATTAATCCTAAGAAAATTATTTCAAAACCATACAATTACATGGAAATTAAACAACATGTCCCTCAATGACTTTTGAGTAAACAATAAAATTAAGATAGAAGTCAGAAATTTCTTCGAAATGGAACAAAGTTAAAACTTATCAGAATCTTTTGGACACACCTAAAGCAATGATGAGAGGTAAGTTTATAGAACTAAATACTCATATCAAAGATTATAAAGATCTCATATTAACAGCTAAACATTTGATATAATTTGGCTGTATCCAAATCTCATCTTGAATGATAGTTCCCATAATCCCCACATGTCATGGGAAGATCCTGGTGGGAGGTAATTGATTTTTGGCAGTGGTTACCTTCTTGCTGTTCTCATGATAGTGACTGAGTTCTCATGAAATCTGATGGTTTTATAAAGGGCTTCCTCCTTCACTGGGCACTCATTCTCTCTCCTGTCACCCTGTAAAGAGGTGCCTTCTGCCATAATTGTCAGTTTCCTGAGGCCTCCCTAGACTTGTAGAACTCTGAGTTAACTAAACCTCTTTTCTTTATAAATTACCCAGCCTCAGGTATTTTTTCACAGCAGCATGAGAATGAACTAATACAACAAGTTAGTTACTTACTAGATACAATGTAGGTACAGGCATTGGGTAAACACACCCATTCCAAATAAAAACATTGGCCAGAACAAAGAGGCTACAGGCCTTATGCAAGTCAGAAATCCAATAGCACAGACATTAAACCTTAAAATTTCAAAATGATCTCCTTTGACTCCATCTCACATCCAGGGCACACTGATACAAGAGATGGGCTCCCATGGCCTTGGGCAACTCTGCCCCTGTGACTTTGCAGGATACAGTTCCCCTCCTGGCTGCTTTTAAGGGCTGATGTTCAGTGTCAGCAGCTTTTCCTGGTGCGTGGTGCAAGTTTTCAGTGGATCTACAATTCTGGGGTTGGGAGGATGGTAGCTCTCTTCTCACAGCTCCACTAGGCAGTGCCCCAGTGGGGACTCTGTGTGAGGGTTCCAACCTCACATTTCCTTCTGCACTGCCTTAGCAGAGGTTCTCCATGGTAGCTCTGCCCTGGCAATAAATTTCTGCCTAGACATCCAGGCCTTTCCATGCATCATCTGAAATCTAGGCAGGAAGTTTCCCAACCTCATGCCTGTGGGCCAAACACCACATGGAAGCTCTCAAGACTTGGGGCTTGTACCCTCTGAACCAATGGCTTGAGCTGTATGTTGGCCTGTTTTAGCCATGGCTATAAGGGCTGGAACACAGGGCACCAAGTCCGAATGCTGCACACAGCAGGGGTCCCGGGACCCGGCCCGGGAAACTATTTTTCTCTCCTTGGACTTTGGGCCTGTGATGGGAGGGGCTGCTGTGAAAGTCTCTGTCATGCCCTGGAGACATTTTCCCCATTACCTTGGTGATTACCTTTAGGCTCCTCACAACTTATGCAAATTTCTGCAGCCAGGTTTAATTTCTTACCAGAAAATAGGGTTTTATTTTCTACTACATCATCAGGCTACAAATTTTCCAAACTTTTATACTCTGCTTCCTCTTGAATGCTTTGCCCCTTAGAAATTTATTTCACCAGATACCCTAAATCATCTCTCTCAAGTTCAAAGTTCCACAATATAAAAGTTTGGAAAATTTGTAGCCTGATGATGTAGTAGAAAATAAAACCCTATTTTCTGGTAAGAAATTAAACCTGGCTGCAGAAATTTGCATAAGTTGTGAGAAGCCTAAAGGTAATCACCAAGGTAATGGGGAAAATGTCTCCAGGGCATGACAGAGACTTTCACAGCAGCCCCTCCCATCACAGGCCCAAAGTCCAAGGAGAGAAAATGCTGCCAGTCTCTTTGCATAGCAAGAGGGATGTTTACTCCAGTTTCCAACAAGCTCCCCATTTCCATCAGAGACCTTCATGTTGAAAACCATTAACAAACTAGTTATTGAAATAACATATTTCAAAATAATAAGAGCCGTCTATGAAAACCCTGAAGCCTACAATGTATTGAATTGGCAAAACCTGGAAGCATTTCCCTTGAAAACTGGAACAAGGCCAGGATGCCCTCTATCTCAATCAACTATTCAATATAATACTGGAAATTTGGATCAGTGCAATCAGGAAAAAGAAAGAAATAAAGAGATCCATATAGAAAGAGAGAAAATAAAACTATCTCTGTCTGTAGATAACATAATTCTATATTTAGAAAACCCCATAGTCTCCACCCAAAATCTCTTTGATCTGATAAACAACTTCAGGAAGTTTCAGAATACAAAATGAATATACAAAAATCAATAGCATTCCTATACATCAAAAAGAAAACTAAGTTGAGGGACAAATAAAAAGTACAATCTCATTTTTTTAGAAAAAAATATTTTAAAACTTTCATGGAAACAAAAAATAGCCTGAATAACAAAGACAATACTAAGCAAAAATAACTATACTGGAAGAATCACTTTACATGACTTCAAACTGTACAAGGTTACAGTAACAAAAATTGCATGATACTGATACAAAAACAGACATATAGACAAATGGAACAGAACAGAGAGGCCAGAAATAATGCAACATACCAACAAAAATCTGATCTTTGACAAAGACAACAAAAGCAATGGAGGAAAAAATCTCTAGTCAACAAATGCTGCTAGGACAAATGGCTAGCCATATGCACAAGGTTGACACTGGACCCCTTCCTTACACCATATACAGAATTCGACTCAAGGTGGATTGAAGACTTAAATGTAAAACCTAAAACTAGAAAACCTCTGAAAGAGAACCCAGGAAATACCATTCTGGACACAGAACATGGCAAGAATTTCATCATGAAGCCGCCAAAAGCATTTGCAATAACCACAAGTATTGACAAATGAGATGTAATTAAAATAAAAAGCATCTGCACAGCAAAGTGAACTATCAACAGAGAAAACAGACAATATGTAGAATGAGATAAAATGTTTGCGAACTATGCAACCAACAAAGGCCTAACATCCAGAATTCAAAAGGAACTTAAACTAATCAGTAAGCAAAAAACAACAACTCCATTAAAAAGTGAGCAAAGGGCATAAACAACCAATTTTCCAAAGAAGATAAAAACATGGCCAAGAAGCATATGAAAAAAATGCTAAACATCATTAATCATTACAGGAATGCAAATCAAAACCACAATAAGATACCCTCTCACACAAGTCAGAATGACTGCTCTTAAAAAGTTAAAAAATAACAGATGCTGGTAAGGATGCCAAGAAAAGAGAATGCTTTTACACTGCCCATGGAAGTATAACACAGTTCAGCCACTGTGGAAAGCAATTTGGTGATTTTTCAAGGAACTCAAAGTACAATGACCATTCGACTTAGCAATCCCATTATTAGGTATATGCCAAAGGGAATATTAATTGTTCTACCATAGAGACACATGCACTCGTATGTTCATCGCAGCACTATTCAAAATAGGAAAGACATGCTCATCAATGGTAGACTAAAGTGTGGAACAGTTACACCATGGAATAATACACAACCATAATAGAGAATGATATCATATCCTTTGCACCAACATGGATGGAACTGGAGGCCATTATCCTCCAGCTTTATCAATCTAGGTAGGACTTTATCAGTTTAGTGATGTTTTCAAAGAACAGGAACACAGGAATAGAAAACCAAATACTGCATGTTCTCACTTATAAGTGGGAGATAAACACTGAGTACATAGACACAAGAAAAAAACTAACAGACCCTGGACCCTGGGGCCTACTTGAGGATAAAGTGAGAGAGGAAGTTAAGGATCAAAAAGCTACCTATTGAGTACTATGCTTATCACCTGGTTTATGAAATAATCTGTACTCCAAACACCTGTGACACACAATTTACCTATATAGCAAAGCTGCACATGTACCCTTGAACTTACAGTAAAAGTTACAATTAAAAAAAAAAAATAGAGAAAGGGAGCCCTTTAGAAGAGACCTGCACTCTTTCTCTAGGTACTGATTACTGCTTGCTGCTATGCAAGCTATATTTCTATGCAATCTAAAAACGAATAACCATAACAGAGAAGATATTCAGAACACACAGGAAATAACCGAGGTTTACTCTTCTAGGCACAATTTATTCTTCAACTCCAAGCTTTAAAGCCGATTGTTTTAAGAAAAAAATCTTGAATGTGTATACATAAAATTCTTTTTAACTACTCTTATATTCTTTATTTTTGTGTTGTGGGACATCAATAGAAGTTATAAAATTAACAAGAAGGGAAAACATATTTGGTACACCTCTCTTCTCTGTGTACAGAGAGGCAGAGTATGAGCAAACAAAAATATGGACTGTGCCTATATGATGATAATAGCTAATATGTATCAAATCTATACTGTGTGTAGACCACTGTTGTATGTCTTTAAATAAATGTATTTTCTTTAAAATGATTAAAATTATAGCACTTAATGCTTATTTTAGAAAAAATCTGAAATCACTAATCCAGAACTCTACCTCAAAAAACTTGAAAAGGAAGAATAAAATAAACTCAAAACAAGCAGAATAAAGTTAATTAGAGCAGAATCAATAATATTGTAAACAGAAAAACAATAGTAGGAATTTTCAAAACTAAAACCTAATTCTTCAAAAATATCACTAACCTGATAAAGTCGTACCTAGAATGATAAATAATAAAAAACAACCCCAACAACAATAACTACTGCAACAACAAAAACTCAAAAAAGTATAAATCACTTTTATGAGAAATAAAACTGGGGATAATCTTCAGTACAGATTCTGCAGGCATTTAGGGAATAATAAGAAAATACTAAAAGTAACTTTATGTTAATAAGCCTGACAACATAGAAGAAATGGATCAATTTATCAACAATTGCAACCTACTTAATCTCAACTAAGGTAAAATAGAAAACCTGAATACTCATATCTATTAGATAAATCGAATTTGTAGTTATGATATTCCTCAAGAGAAAAACTTCAAGCCCAGATGGTTTCCATAGAGAAATCTACCTGTCATTTAGATAATAATTAGCACCAATTTTTCACAATTTCATTCAGAAGATAGAAAAGAAAAGAATATATTCCAACACATTAAATGAGGTCAGCATTGCCATAATACATAAAACACATAAGGAAATTACAGGAAAGCAAATTACAGACCTTATATCTTGTGAATATAGACACAAATATATTCAACAAAATGTTAGCAATAGAATTCACAAAGTATAAAAAGACAATGTGGCCAAGTGCTATATGTTACATGTTTGCAAGAGTGATTCACACTCAAAATTATCAAAGTAACACATCATATTGATAGGATTAAGAAGAAAAATCATATCAAATACACAGAAAAAGCATTTGAAAATTCTAACATCTACTTATGATCAAAACTCTCATCAAGCAGATAACTCCTGGGGAACGACCAAGATGGACAAATAAGAATAGCTCCAGCCTCCAGCTCCAGTGTGAGCAACACAGAAGATGGGTAATTTCTGCATTTTTGACTGAGGTACGGGGCTCATCTCACTGGGGTGTGCCAGACAGTAGGCGCTGGTCTGTGGGTGCAGCCCGACCAGCGAGAGCTGAAGCAGGATGAGGCATTGCCTCACCTGGGAAGCACAAGGGGGAAGGGAATTCCTTTTCTTAGCCAAAGGAAATTGAAACACACAACACCTGTAAAACGGGTAACTCCCACCCTAATACTGCACATTACCAAGGGTCTTAGCAAATGGCACACCAGGATATTATATCTCACACCTGGCCCAGAGAGTCCCATGCCCACAGAGCCTCCCTCATTGCTAGCACAGCAGTCTGAGATCAACTGCAAGGTGACAGTGAGGCTAGGGGAGGGACGCCCACCATTGCTGAGGCTTAAGTAGGTAAACAAAGCCACCAGGAAGCTAGGAAGCTGGAATTGGGTGGAGCCCACCACAGCTCAAGGAGTCCTGTCTGCCTCTGTAGACTCCTCCTCTGGGGACAGGGCATAGCTGAATAAAAAGCAGCAGAAACGTCAGCAGAGGTAAATGACCCTGTCTGACAGCTTTGAAGAGAGCAGTGCATCTCCCAGCACAGAGGTTGAGATCTGAGAATGGACAGACTGCCTGCTCAAGTGGGTCCCTGAACCCTAAATAGTCTAACTGGGCGACATCCCCCATGAGGTGCAGAGCGACACCTCACACCTCACACTGTGGGGTACACCCCTGAGACGAAGTTTCCAGAGTAAGAATCAGACAGCAACACTCGCTGTTCAGCAATATTCTTTCTCCTACAGTCTCCACTGCTGATACCCAGGCAAAAAGGGTCTGGAGTGGACCTCAAGCAAACTCCAACAGACCTACAGCTGAGGACCCTGACTGTTAGAAGGAAAACTAACAAACAGAAAGGACACCCACACCAAAACCCCATCAGTACATCACCATCATCAAAGACAGATAAAACCACAAAGATGGGGAAGAAGCAGTGCAGAAAAACTGGAAATTCAAAAATTCAGAGCACATCTCCCCCTCCAAAGGAATGCAGCTCATCACCAGCAACAGAACAAAGCTGGAAGGAGAATGACTTTGATGAGCTGAGAGAAAAAGGCTTCAGTCAGTCAAACTTCTCAGAGCTAAAGGAGGAACTACGTAACCAGTGCAAAGAAAGTAAAAACGCTGAAAAAAGAATGGATGAAAGGACAACTAGAATAAACAATGCAGAGAAGACCTTAAAAGAACTGATAGAGATGAAAACCATAACACGAGAACTACGTGACAGATTCACAAGCTTCAGTAACTGACTCAATCAACTGGAAGAAAGAGTATCAGTGATTGAAGATCAAATGAATAAAATGAATCAAGAAGAGAAGTGTAGAGAAAAAAGAGTAAAAACAAATGAACAAAGCCTCCAAGAAATATGGGATTATGTGAAAAGACCAAATCTATGTGTGTATGGTATGCCGGGAAGTGATGGGGAAAATGGAACCAAGTTGGAAAACACTCTTCAGGATATCATCCAGGAGAACTTCCCCTACCTAATAAGGCAGGCCACCATTCAAATTCAGGAAATACAGAGAATGCCACAAAGATACTCCTCAAGAAGAGCAACTCCAAGACACATAATTGCCAGATTCACCAAAGTTGAAATGAAGGAAAAAATGTTAAGGACAGCCAGCGAGAAAGGTCGGGTTACCCACAAAGGGAAGCCTATCAGACTAACAGCAGATCTCTCGGCAGAAACTCTACAAGCCAGAAGAGAGTGGGGGCCAATATTCAACATTCTTAAGGAAAAGAATTTCAAACCCAGAATTTCATATCCAGCCAAACTAAGTTTCATCAGTGAGGGAGAAATAAAATCCTTTACAGATAAGCAAATGCTTAGAGATTTTGTCACCACCAGGCCTGCCCTACAAGAGATCCTGAAGGAAGCACTAAACATGGAAAGGAACAACAGGTACCAGTCATTGCAAAAAAATGTCAAAATGTAAAGTCCATCAATGCTAGGAAGAAACTCCATCAGCTAGTGAGCAGAATAACCAGCTAATAACATAATGACAGGCTCAAGTTCACACATAACAATATTAACCTTAAAAGTAAATGGTCTAAATGGTACAATTAAAAGACAAAGACTGGCAAATTGGATAAAGAGTCAAGACCCATCAGTTTGCTGTATTCAGGAGACCCATCTCACACGCAGAGACACGCATAGGCTCAAAGTAAAGGGATGGAGGAAGATCTACCAAGCAAATGGAGAACGAAAAAAAGGAAGGGTTGCAATCCTAGTCTGTGATAAAACAGACTTTAAACCATCAAAGATCAAAAGAGACAAAGAAGGCCATTCCATAATGGTAAAGGGATCAATTCAACAGGAAGAGTTAACTATCCTAAATATATATGCACCCAATACAGGATCACCCAGATTCATAAAGCAAGTCCTTTGAGACATTCAAAGAGACTTAGACTCCCATACAATAATAGTGGGAGACTTCAACACTCCACTGTCAACATTAGAAAGATCAAGGAGACAGAAAGTTAACAAGGATATCCAGGAATTGAACTCAACTCTTCACCAAGTGGACCTAATAGACATCTACAGAACTCTCCACCCCAAATCATCAGAATATACATTCTTCTCAGCACCACATCACGCTTATTCCAAAATTGACCACATAATTGGAAGTAAAGCACTCCTCAGCAAATGTAAAATAACAGAAATTATAACACATTGTCTCTCATACGACAGTGCAGTCAAACTAGAACTCAAGACTAAGAAACTCAATTAAACCACTGAACTACATGGAAACTGAATAACCTGCTCCTGAATGACTACTGGGTACATAATGAAATGAAGGCAGAAATAAAGGTGTTCTTTGAAACCCATGAGAACAAAGATACAACATACCAGAATCTCTGGGAAACATTTAAAGCAGTGTATAGAGGGAAATTTATAGCACTAAATGCCTACAAGAGAAAACAGGAAAGATCTAAAATTGACACTCTAACATCACAATTAAAAGAACTAGAGAAGCAAGAGCAAATACATTTAAAAGCTAGCAGAAGGCAAGCAATAACTAAGATCAGATCAGAACTGAAGGAGGTAGAGACACAAAAAACCCTCCAAAAAATCCATGAATCCAGGAGCTGGTTTTTTGAAAAGATCAACAAAATTGACAGACCACTAGCAAGACTAATAAAGAAGAAAAGAGAGAGGAATCAAATAGACACAATAAAAAATGAGAAAGAGGATATCACCACCAACCCCACAGAAATACAAACTACCATCAGAGAATTCTGTAAACACCTCTAGGCAAATAAACTAGAAAACCTACAAGAAATGGACAATTTCCTGGACTCTTCTACTCTCCCAAGATTAAACCAGGAAGAAGTTGAATTCCTGAATAGACCAATAGCAGGCTCTGAAATTGAGGCAATAATTAATAGCCTACCAACCAAAAAAGTCCAGGAACAGACAGATTCGCAGCTGAATTCTACCAGAGGTACAGGGAGGAGTTGGTACCATTCTTTCTGAAACTATTCCAATCAATAGAAAAAGAGGGAATCCTCCCTAACTCATTTTACGAAGCCAATATCATCCTGATACCAAAACCTGGCAAAGATACAACAAAATAAGAGAATTTTAGACCACTATCCTTGATGAACATCGATGCAAAAATCCTCAATAAAATACTGGCAAACCAAATCTGGCAGCACATCAAAAAGCTTATCCACCATGATCAAGTGGGCTTCATCCCTGGGATGCAAGGCTGGCTCAACATACGCAAATCAATAAACGTAATTCAGCATATAAACAGAAGCAAAGACAAATACCACATGATTATCTCAATAGATGCCTAAAGGGCCTTTGACAAAATTCAACAGCCCTTCATGCTAAAAACTCTCAATAAATTTGGTATTGATGGAATGTATCTCAAAATAATAAGAGCTATCCACAACCAATATCATACTGAATGGGCAAAAACTGGAAACATTCCCTTTGACAACTGGCACAAGACAGGGATGTCCTCTCTCACCACTCCTATTCAACATAGTGCTGGAAGTTCTGGCTAGGTAATCAGGCAACAGAAAGAAATAAAGCGTATTCAGTTAGGAAAAGAAGTCAAATTGATGTGGAGCAATAGGAACAGTTTTACACTGTTGGTGGGACTGTAAACTAGTTCAACCATTGTGGAAAACAGTATGGTGATTCCTCAATGATCTAGAACTAGAAGTGCCATTTGACCTAGCCATCCCATTACTGGGGATACACCCAAAGGATTATAAGTCATGCTGCTATAAAGACACATGCACACGTATGTTTATTGCATCACTATTCACAATAGCAAAGACTTGGAATCAACCCAAATGTCCATCAGTGACAGACTGCATTAAGAAAATGTGACACATATATGCCATGGAATACCATGGAGCCATAAAAAAGGATGAGTTCGTGTCCTTTGTGGGGACATGGACGCAGCTGGAAATCATCATTCTCAGCAAACTATCGCAAGAACAGAAAACCAAATACCGCATATTCTCACTGATAGGTGGGAATTGAACAATAAGATCACTTGGACACAAGAAGGGGAACATCACACACCGGGTCCTACTGTGGGGAGCGGGAGGTGGGAGGGATAGCATTAGGAGATACACTTAATATAAATGACGAGTTAATGAGTGCAGCATACCAACATGGCACATGTATACATATGTAGCAAACCTGCACGTTGTGCACATGTACCTTAGAACTTAAAGTATAATAAAAATATATAGATAGATAGATTCTACCTATCCATGCTCATGGGACGTATTTCCATTTGTTGTGTCATCTATGATTACTTTCAGCAGTGTTTTGTACTTTTCCTTTTAGAGATCCTTTACCTCTTGGTTAAGTATATGCCTATTTCTTTTTATTTATTGCATATGTTGTAAAAAATGTTGAGTTCTTGATTTGATTCTCAGCTTGATGGTTGTTGTTGTATAGCAGTGCTATCAATTTGTGTACATTGATTTTGTGTCCTGAAACTTTACTGAATTCATGTATCAGATCTAGGAGCTTTTCATATGAGTCTCTAGAGTTTTCTAGGTATATGATCATATCATTGGTGAAAAATAACAGTTTGACTTCCTCTTTTCCTTTTTGGATGCCCTTTATTTCTTCCTCTTGCCTGATTGCCCTGGCCAGGACTTCCAGTACTATATTGAATAGAAGTGGTAAAAGTGGACATGCTTGTCTTTTTCCAGTTCTCAAGGGAAATGCTTTCAACATTTCCCCATTCAGTATGATGTTGGCTGTGGGTTTGTCATAAATGGCTTTTATTTATTTGAGATATACCCTTTCTATGTCAATTTTGCTGAGGGTTTTAATCAAAGGGATGCTGGATTTTTGTCACATGCTTTTTCTGCATCTAGTGAAATGATCATATGATTTTTGTTTTTAATTCTGTTTAAATGATATCTCACATTTATTGACTTGCATATGTTAAACTATCTCTGGTAGGAACTCACTTGATCATGATGTATTATCTTTTTGATATGCTGTTGGATTCAGTTAGCTAGTAACTGAGTAACTGCTGAGGATTTTTGCAGCCTTGTTCATAGGGGATATTGATCTGTAGTTTTCTTTTCTTTTCTTTTCTTTTCTTTTCTTTTCTTTTCTTTTCTTTTCTTTTCTTTTCTTTTCTTTTTTTGGTTATGTCCTTTCCTGGTTTTGTTATTAGGGTGATACTGGCTTCATAGTATGATTTAGAGAGGATCACCTCTTTTTGTATCTTTTGGAAAAGTTTCAGTAGGGTTGGTTCCAATTCTTCTTTAAATGTCTGTTAGAATTCAGCTGTGAATCTATCTGGTCCTGGACTTGTCTTGTTGGGAATTTTTTTTAATTACTGTTTCAATCTTGCTATTTGTTAATGGTCTGTACAGAGTTTCTATTTCTTCCTGATTCAATGTTGGAGGGTTGTATTTTTCCAGGAATTTATCCATCTCCTCTAGATTTTCTTGTTTATGTGTACAAAGGTGTCCATAGTGGCTTTGAACGATCTTTTGTATTTCTGTGGTATTGGTTGTAATATCTCCCATTTTGTTTCTAATTGAGCTTATTTGAACCTTCTCTCTTCTTTTCTTGGTTAACCTCACTAATGATCTATCAACTTTATTTATCTTTCAAAGAACAAGGTTTTTGTTTATTTTATCTTTTGTATTTTTAAAATTATTTATTTTAGCTCTGATCTTTGTTATTTATTTTCTTCTTCTGGATTGGGATTTGTTTTTTTCTTGTTTCTCTAGTTCTTTGAGGTGTGAGCTTTAATTGTCTACTTGTGTTATTTCAGACTCTTTGATGTGGGCATCTAACGCTATGAAATTTCCTCTTAGCCCCGTTTTTGTTGTATTGGAGAGGCTTTGATAAGCTGTGGCACTGCTATAGTCCAGTTCAAATAATTTTTAAATTTCCATCTTGATTTCATTGTCAGAGCAAAGATTACTCAAGAGCAGATTATTTAATTTCCATATATTTGTATAGTTTTGAGGGTTCCTTTTGGAGTTAATTTCCAGTTGGTCTGAGAAAGTATTTGATATGATTTTGATTTTCTTAAATTTATTAAGACTTGCTTTGTGGCCTATGATGTGATCTATTTTGGAGAATGTTCCATAGGCTAATGAAGAGAGTATATATTCTGCAGTTTGGGGGTAGAATGTTTTGTAAATATCTGTTAAATCCATTTGTTCTAAAGTGTAGTTTAAGTCCGTTGTTTCTTTGTTGACTTTCTGTGTTGATGGCCTGTTTAGTGCTGTCAGTGTAGTATCGAAGTTCCCCACTACTATTTTGTTGTCATCTATCTCATTTCTTAGGTCTACTAGTAAAAAAACAGATAAAGACATCACAAGAAAACTAAAGATCAATATCTCTTATTATGGACACGAAAGTTTTTAATAAAATACTGGGAAGCTGAATCCATCATCATATAAAATAAATTATACCCCTTACATACAATGAGCAATTGGAATTTATCCCAGAAATGAAAGTTTGCTTCACACCTAAAATCAATTGAAATATCATATCAATAAAATAAAAAACACACATAATCATGTTAATACATAAAAAGCATTTTACAAAATCTGACAACATTTCTTGACAACATTCTCAATAAGCTAAGAATAGAAGGAAGATTTCTAACCTGATAAAGGGCATCTATCCAATATTCACAGCAAATATTACATTTAATGGTGAAAGATTATATGTTTACCCCCTAAGATCAGAACAGAAAAAAGACATTCACTCTCACTACTTCTTTCAACTTTGTTCTAGAGGTTCTAGCCAGGGTAATGAGGCAAGGAAAATAAATAAAAGGCATCTAGATTGAAAATAAGTTAAATTGTGTCAGTTTGCAGATGATATGAACTTGTATGTACAAAGTCATAAGGAATCCACTAAAAGACTATTTAACTAATAAATGAGCTCATCAAGTTTTCAGAATAGAATATTAATGTAAAAACTCAGTTGTATTTTATTCTCTTTGAAGCAATTGTGAATGGAAGTTCATTCCTGATTTGGCTCTCTGCTTGTCTGTTACTGGTGTATAAGAATGCTTGTGATTTTTGCACATTAATTTTGTATCCTGAGACTTTGCTGAAGCTGCTTATCAGCTAAAGGAGATTTTGGGCTGAGACAAAGGGGATTTCTAAATGTACAATCATGTCATCTGCAAACAGGGACAAGGGATGTAAAGGACCTCTTCAAGGAGAACTACAAACCACTGCTCAGTGAAATCAAAGAGGACACAAACAATGGAAGAACATACCATGCTCATGGATAGGAAGAATCAATATCGTGAAAATGGCCATACTGCCCAAGGTTATTTATAGATTCAATGCCATCCCCATCAAGCTACCAATGACTTTCTTCACAGAATTGGAAAAAATGGCTTTAAAGTTCATATGGAACCAAAAGAGCCCGCATTGCCAAGACAATCCTAAGTCAAGAGGACAAAGCTGGAGGCGTCACGCTACCTGACTTCAAACTATACTACAAGGCTACAGTAACCAAAACAGCATGGTACTGGTACCACAACAGAGACATAGACCAATGGAACAGAACAGAGTCCTCAGAAATAATACCACACATCTAAAGCCATCTGATCTTTGACAAACCTGAGAGAAACAAGAAATGGGGAAGGATTCCCTATTTCATAAATGGTGCTGGGAAAATTGGCTAGCCATAAGTAGAAAGCTGAAACTGGATCCTTTCCTTACCCCTTATATGAAGATTAATTCAAGATGGATTAGAGACTTAAATGTTAGACCTAATACCATAAAAACCCTAGAAGAAAATCTAGGTAGTACCATTCAGGACATAGGCATGGGCAAGGACTTCATGTCTAAAACACCAAAAGCAACGGCAGCAAAAGCAAAAATTGACACATGGGATCTAATTAAACTAAAAAGCTTTTGCACAGCAAAAGAAACTACCATCAGAGTGAACAGGCAACCTACAGAATGGGAGAAAATTTTTGCAACCTACTCATCTGACAAAGGGCTAATATCCAGAATCTACAAAGGACTCAAACAAATATACAAGAAAAAAACAAACAACCCCATCAAAAAGTGGGGAAAGGATATGAACAGACATTTCTCAAAAGAAGACATTCATACAGCCAACAGACACATGAAAAAATGCTCATCATCACTCGCCATCAGAGAAATGCAAATCAAAACCACAATGAGATACCATCTCACACCAGTTAGAATGGCAATCATTAAGAAGTCAGGAAACAACAGGTGTTGGAGAGGATGTGGAGAAATAGGAACACTTTTACACTGTTGGTGGGATTGTAAACTAGTTCAACCATTATGGAAAACAGTATGGCGATTCCTCAAGGATCTAGAACTAGATATACCATATGACCCAGCCATCCCACTACTGGGTATATACCCAAAGGATTATAAATTACTCTACTACAAAGACACATGCACACGTATGTTTATTGCGGCACTATTCACAATAGCAAAGACTTGGAATCAACCCAAATGTCCATCAGTGACAGACTGGATGAAGAAAATGTGGCACATATACACCATGGAATACTATGCAGCCATCAAAAAGGATGAGTTTGCGTCCTTTGTAGGGACATGGATGCAGCTAGAAACCATCATTCTTAGCAAACTATCACAAGAAGAGAAAACCAAACACCGCATGTTCTCACTCATAGGTGGGAACTGAACAATGAGATCACTTGGACTGGGGAAGGGGAACATCACACACTGGGGCCTATCATGGGAGGGGGGAGGAGGGAGGGATTGCATTGGGGACTTATACATGATATAAACGTCATGCACATGTACCCTAGAACTTAAAGTATAATAAAAAAAAAATAAAAAAAAAATAAAAAAATAAAAATAAAAAAAAACTCAGTTGTGTTTCTATACAATTGCAAAGAAAAATCTGAAAATTAAATTTAAAAATTTTCATTTTACAATAGCATCAAAAAGAAAAATACAGGTAGGAGTAAATTTTAGATGCAAAACATATACTGTGAACGTTTTTTTCTCTTCAACTTTTATTTTAAGTTCAGGGGTACATGTGGAAGATGTGCAGGTTTGTTAAATAGGTAAATGTGTGCCATGGTAGTTTGCTGCACAGATGATCCCATCACCTAGGTATTAAACCTTGCATCCATGACTGTTCTTCCAGATGCTCTCCCCTACTCCTCCACGGACAGGCACCAGTGTGTGTTGTTCCCCCTCCATGTTTCCAAAAAGTCAAAAAACAACAGATGCTGGCAAGGTTGCAAAGAAAAAGGAACACTTCTACAATGTTGGTAGATGTGTAAATTAGCTCAACCATTTTGGAAGACAGTGTGGCGATTTCTCTAAGACCTAGAAGCAGAAATACCAGTTGACCCAGCTACCCCATTACTGGATATATATCCAAAGGAATATGAACACATTTTTTCAAAATATTTCTGAAATAAATAACAAAGATCCAAAGAAATGGAATATTTTCCATGTTTATGGACTGAAGAGCTTAATATTTATAAGATGGCAATATTTCTTACATCAATCTACAAATTCTACACTATCCCTGTCAGAATACATCTAATAAAAAACTTGGATGGCTTTTGTACTAGTTCTTGGAGGTAACCTCCGAACACTTGGAACTTCCCAGCTATTTGGAATGTCTCTGTTATTCATGCTAGGTCCCTCAAAAAACACTTGATGGTTTATGCTAATGAGGTGAGCCTTGGTGGGTCTCTTGATTGTTTACACTAACAAAATGACTCAGGATGGGAGCAGGCTATACTAGAAAGATGACTCATGTGATGGGGTAGGGGTTTTGAGTACAATCTCTGGGGATGGGAGAAGGTTGGAGATTGAGTCACATGGCCAAAAATTCAATCAGCCATGCCTATGTAATGGAAACTCAATTAAAAACTCTAGACATCAAAGCTTAGGCAAGCTTTTTGATTAACAATACTCTGCATATTGTCACTCATCAATTTGATCGAAAGATATGATGCCCTTGAAGATGACAGAAGCTTTATATTTAGGACCCTCCCAGAGCTTCTCCCTTTGGCTGGTTCTGATTTGTATCCTTTTACTACAATGTAACTATAATAATAAATAGAGTACATTCCTGAGTTATTTGAGTGATTACAGTGAATTATCAAACCTAAGAGAGTAGTAACAACCCCTCAATTTGCAGCCAGCTGTTCAGAAATAAGGGCACTTAGGGAACCCCAAACTTGTGGATGATGTTTGAAGTGGGACACTCTTGTGGGGACTATGCCTATTTCCTTGAGTTTGGTTAACTCCAGGTAGAGTCTCAGATCACATCTTCAAAAAAAAAATGACATACAGATTCTAAAATCTATATGGAATTGCAAAAGCCCAGGATAGTCAAAGAAATCTTGACAAAGAAAAGAGGCAGATGGCTCACACTTCTCAATTTCAAAACTTACTACTAAACAACAATAGTCAACACAGCATGGTACTGGCATAAAGGACACATATATAGGTCAATGGAATTGAACTGAAATTCAAGAACTAAATCCTCATATTTATGGTGAATTTATTGTCAATAAGAGTGCATTAAATGCAATTTAATGAGGAAATAATTCTCTTTTCAACAACTGGTACTAGGACAACTAAATATCTATATTCAAAAGAATGATCCCAACTTTGCATCATTTACAAAAGTAACTCAAAATGAATCAAGACTCACATGTAAGAGCTAACTTATAATAATTAGAAGGAAACATAGTCATATGTATTCATGACCTCAGATTTGGCAATGGATTCTTAAATATGACACCAAAACACAAGTGACAAAAGAGAAATGAGATATATTGGATACCATTAAAAACTTTTTTGTGATGCAAATAACACTACTAAGAAAATGAAAAGACAAACTGCAGAATGGAAAAAAAAATCTTCACATAATATGTTAGATATGGGATCTGTATTTTGAGTATGTAAAGAACTCTTAACTCCTGTACGTCAACAACAGCAACAAAAAACCTCATCATTTTAAAAGGGCAAAAGATCTGAATACACATTTCTCAAAAATATTATACCAATGGCCCATGAACACATGAAAAGATGATCAACATATTTAGTCATCAGGGACTATTTGATGTAAATAAAACCACAATAAGATATTCCCTCATATACACTAGGTTGGTGAAAATAAAAAATTCAGACAGTATGAGGTATTGGTCAAGATGTGGAGAAACAGTGACTCTCATATTCTGTTTATGAGAATGCACAATGGTGCAGCCACTCTGGATAACAATCTGACAGTTCCTCAAATGGTTAACTATAAAACTACTACATACTACTGGAATTCCACTCCTAAGTATATACCTATGAGAAATTCAAGTATATGTTCACACAGACACTTGTACACGAATGCTTATAAAGGCATTATTCAAAATAACCAAAAGGTGGAAACAACCTATATATCAACTGGCAAGTGGCTAAATAAAAAGTGCTATATTCATACAATGGAATAGCATTCAGCAACAATAAGGAATGAAGCACTGATACATGATAAAACAAGAGAATGCTTGCTAAACAAGGGAATGCTTTAGCATTCTAAAAACAGGAAACAACAGGTGTTGGAGAGGATGTGGAGAAATAGGAACACTTTTACACTGTTGGTGGGATTGTAAACTAGTTCAACCATTATGGAAAACAGTATGGCAATTCCTCAAGGATCTAGAACTAAATGTACCATATAACCCAGCCATCCCACTACTGGGTATATACCCAAAGGATTATAAATTACTCTACTGCAAAGACACATGCACACGTATGTTTATTGCGGCACTATTCACAATAGCAAAGACTTGGAATCAACCCAAATGTCCATCTGTGACAGACTGGATTAAGAAAATGTGGCACATATACACCATGGAATACTATGCAGCCATCAAAAAGGATGAGTTTGCGTCCTTTGTAGGGACATGGATGCAGCTGGAAACCATCATTCTTAGCAAACTATCACAAGAAGAGAAAACCAAACACCGCATGTTCTCACTCATAGGTGGGAACTGAACAATGAGATCACTTGGACTCGGGAAGGGGAACATCACACACTGGGGCCTATCATGGGGAGGGAAGGGTAATAAGGAGTTGCTAGTTACAAAATCTCTATTTGGGATTATGAAAAAGTTCTAAAAATAGATATTTGTGATGATTGTACAAATTATGAATTTACCTAATGCCACTGAATTATGTACTGAAAATGATTAAAAGGGTAAAATTTTTGTTATGTATATTTTATCACAGTTTAAAAATATACTATGTACAAATACTTCAAATAAAATGAAGCATAACAGTACAAGGCTAACAAATCACCTAAAGATCTTTATGAAAATTTTAAAATGCTGGTGAAAAAGACCAAAGACTTAAGTAAATGGAACTACATATCATGGTCCTGAATTGAAAGACTCAACAAACTAAAGACGTCAATTCTCCTCAAGTTGACCTCAGGTTTAAATCAGTGCATATCAAAATTCCAGCAAGTTGTTTTTATTTTATTTTATTTTATTTTACTTTATTTTATTGTATTTTTGTCTTTTCTTCTCCCTTCTTTTTTTTGTTTTTTCCGAGTCTCACTCTGTTGCCCAGGCTAGAGTGCAGTGGCTGATCTCAGCTCACTGCAACCTCTGCCTCCGCCTCCCGGGTTCAAGCAATTCTCATGCCTCAGTCTCCAGACTAGCTGGAACTACAGGCATAAGTCAGCACTCAAAGCTAATTTTTGTATTTTTAGTAGAGATGGGGCTTTACTATGTTTGCCAGGCTAGTCTCAAACTCCTGGCCCCAGCATCCCAAAGTGCTGGGATTACAGGCTTGTGCCACTGCACCTGGCCGAGAAAGTTGTTTTTAGACAGACAAATTTATTTTAAAATTTACATGGAAAGGTATAGGCTCTTGAACAGCTAAAGAAATATTGGAAAAGAAGAATGAAATGGGAGGAAACACTCTATCTGATATTAAAACTTATTATATATCAACAGTAATCAAGATAGTGTAGTACAGCAGAGGGATAGATATATAGATGAATGGAACATAATAGAGAACCCAGAAATAGACACAGAAATATTCTCAATTGATTTCTGACAAATATTACAGAAGCAATTCCATGGAAGAAAGATAGTTTTTGCAACAAATGATCCTGGAGCAATTGGACATAGATAGGTGAAAAAAATGAGCATTGAGATAAACATCACAACTTCTATAAAAATTAATTCAAAATAGATCACTGAATTAAGTGTAAAACATAAAGCTGTAAAACATTTAGAAAAAAAAGAAAAAAGATCTTGAAAAATTAAGGCTAGGCAAAGAATTCTTTTACTTGATACCAAAAGCATTTTACATAACAAGAAAAATTGATAAATTTTGCCTCACTAAAATAAAAAAAAACTTTTGTTCTATAAAAGATTATATTAAGCACATAAATATAAAAGCTACTGATTGAGGAAAATATTTTCAAAGTACATATCCAACAAAGAAGTAGTATATTGAATACACAAAAAAATAAAACTCTCAAAAATCAGTTAAAAAAATCCAATAAACGATAGCTGAAAGACATGAAGAACATTTCACTGAAGAAGATAAGATGGCAAATAAGCAGATGAAACTATTTCACCATCATCAGTCATTAAAAAATGTAAATTTAAAACCACAGCAAGATATCATTATACATCTCTCAAAAAAGCTAAAATAAAAATAGAAACAATACTAAATGCTGGTGAAGATGTAAAGAACCTGGATCACTTATACATTGCTGGTGGGAATGTAAAGTAATACAGCCACTCTGAGAAACAGCTTGGCTGTTTCTTATAAAACAAAATAGGTGACTACTATATGACCCAGCAATTGCACACTTCACCATTTACCCTAGAGAAATGAAAACTTACATTCACACAAAGACTTGTATGTGAATATTCATAAGATATTTATTCATAATAGTCAGAACTGGAAACAGCCAAAATTCCTTCAATGGATGAATGGTTAATCAAATTCTTTTACAGTGATACAATGGAATACAGTTTAGCAATAAAAAGGAATAAACTATTGATAAAATCAACAAGTTGAGTATTTCTCAGGGTATTAGACTGGGTGACAAAAACTCATCCCTCAAAGTCACACTGTATAATTCAATTAATATAACATTTTGGAGTTGGTGAAATCATAAGAATGAAGAACAGATTATTTGTTGTCAGAGGTTAGGTGGCCATTGAGTGGCAGGGGTTGAAGTGTGGAGAAGATAGAGAGGTGTGTTATGATAGGCAATATGAGTGATCCTTGTGGTGATGGAGTTGTTCAGTATATTGACTGTGGTGGTGAGCACATAAACATACATACGTGAAAAAAATAGAATTAAGTACACATACACACAAATGAGTACAATTAAAACTGGAGAAATCTGAAAAAGATTAGTTGAATGTTATCAGTGTGAATATCCTGGTTGTAATAGTGTACTACATTTTTCCAAAATGTTGTCATTGGATGAAAATATAAAGAAATATTACACTGTATTAGGATCTCTCTGTGTTATTTCTTATAATTGCATGTGAATCTACAGCTAGTTGAGTAAAATTTTGCACTTGAAGAACAACCCTCTAACCTGACCCCCCCCCCAGGGCCACACATGTCCACACTTGTCTTCCCAACATTCACTATCTGTGACATGATTGTAGCAGACTCTCTGTCTTTAACAAACCTCTTTTCCCACTTCTGATACCTGTCTCATATACCTGGATTCCCTACTATTTGCAATTAGTCATTTATCTACTTCAAATTGTCCTTCAAGGCTCAATATAAGGACAGTGGTATTTAAAAGGGTAAAAACCATTTGGTAAATTGGTGCTCAGAATATTAATACCCTTAAACATACCAATACATAGACTTAGTTGTCATCCATTTGTCCATGTGCCACTTCTACTGAGCAATCTTGCCTCATTGGCTAAAGAGTTTTTTAATTCTGAAATCATTTTTGGAGTTATTTTGGTTATATGACCCTCTCAAAACATAAGTGCTACCCTCTCCTTCAAAAGGTCCATAATTCTTATTGTCCAAACTGTTTTACCCTGATTTTGTCATTGTGATGCCAATGAAGCCCCTTGGCCTCTCTGGGCCTCAATTTCCTATTGTTTAAAATAACAGACAATCTCCATCGAATCTTCAAATTATGAAATTCTGATTATAGTTTTAAGTCTCCTTCTAATATGAAGTATTTCCTAAAAGCAATAGCTACATTACAGCTTACAGTGAGCTTTACTTTCTCTAAACTCCATTTGCATTTGGAATTAGTACTAAGTAATTCAACATTAACTTTTGTCTTAGTTGTTTAATGTATGATGAGAATGGAGCAGCTGCTTTATACCTCTGAACCTTTACAGCATGCTATAGTGATTAAAATTTTAATCTTAGAGTTAGATTACCAGGGCTCACAATCCCATCTTGACCACTTGCTGTGTTCCTTAGGCAAATTATTTATCCTCCTTGTGGCTTAATTACTTCACCTATAAAATTGGGATAATTATAACTGTTAGCTCTTAAGATTATCAACATGTTTAAATTAGTGCTTGACACTTATCAGAGTTCAACATTTGCTATTTATTATCATTACTATTATTGTTATTGATATCTCTTTTTTTTTTTTTTTTTTTTTGAGACAGAGTCTCACTCTGTCACCCAGGCTGGAGTGCAGTGGCCAGATCTCAGCTCACTGCAAGCTCCGCCTCCAGGGTTTAGGCCATTCTCCTGCCTCAGCCTCCCGAGTAGCTGGGACTACAGGCGCCCACCACCTCGCCCCACTAGTTTTTTTGTATTTTTTTAATAGAGACGGGGTTTCACCGTGTTAGCCAGGATGGTCTCGATCTCCTGACCTCGTGATCCTCCCGTCTCGGCCTCCCAAAGTGTTATTGATCTCTTAAAGTGGCTAGAACAAGAGGAAACACATAATAAATATTGACACTATATATTGTGCTCTTACTAAGTGCAAAGATGTGCATACTTTGCTTTCATCCTCATGATTTCCCTGACATACCAATATTTTTACCTTTCATTTTATAAAGACCAGAGACTTGGATAACTAAATAATTTTCCCATGGTTAAAAAACCATCCAGTGGTGAAACCAGGCTTAGAACCTAAGTTGGCCTGACTTCAAAGTCTGTGCTCTTCCTTCTTTAAACTGTTTATCAAGAGACATATGACAAATACTCAGATATTTTGTCTCTATGATGCCACATGCGAGGTTATTGCAGAATGTTCTGATAAGTGGGATTTTGTAGTTATTAATCTTGCTACCATAAACTACCAATGTGGAGTAGTGGGTGCCTTATCTGAAGGCAAATAAGGAAATATGAAAAGTCACATATACAGATAAATTATCATCCATTATTTATATGCTTTCACCCAGTAGCTGCAAAGCTGATTTTCTGTGGCCTTAACTCACATAATTAACAGAGAGGTAGAGGGACAATGAGCAGGAAGCATCAAAGGGAAAGAGCAGTGGAGAGCTAGGAAGCAGCAGACATGAACAGCAAAGGAACTTCACCTCTCTCCTCCAACATCTGGTTAAATTTTTTTGAAATCACTTCCATTCTTGTATTTGAAAAAGTTCTTGAACTCCAGTATCTGCACATTCCACTCCTACTTCTTTCTAGCTGTTCCTGGTCCTCCAATGCTAGTTGATTTAAAAGTGTGCCAGGTGCAGTAGCCAGAAGTTCTACTGCTGGGTATGAGGACATCCATTCATGTTTATGTCACCTTAATAGATTTTCCCCATCTTCTGACGTTAACTAGAAGCACTCTCTTAAATCTACCAAAAACCCTATTGAAGACCCTCTTCCTGATTACTTCAACCTATGGAGAGACATAATTTGCAATTCTCTAACTATCAGACAATATATGAGGGAAGCAAGAATTTATTTTGCCTTACTTCATCTGCTTCTTGGAGCCAAGCATAGTATCCATCTCCTTACATCAGCTCTTCTCCTTAAACTTTGATCTTATGCTAGCTCCTACCTTGCTGGTTGTTGTTGCCCCTCAGTTTTTCTAGTCAAGTCTATAAGTGTTTATTATCTTACGTGCCTCCCTCTCACCCTGCCAGGAGCCATGAAGGATGAGAAAGGCATAACGTGCTGCTGCCTTCTTATCTGGTTGTGAATACAAGATTTACACACAGAAAAACTACTGAATAGTACAAGCCAGCAATAACAAAATGCCAAGTCTTATGACAAGGACACTAAGTGCTGTTGGAGTTCAAAAGAGGGGATGATAAATAAAGTCTGACAAGACTCCAAGAAAGAGTTAGGACTCACGAAGCAACATGTGTACTAGATTATGCATTATCCTAAAGTTGAAATGTTAGATAGATGTGGGCTGCAATATGAGCTGCAGGATCTCAGATCATTTCCCTTCTGAATGTCCATTTTCTTATCTGTAAAATGAACCTGGTTTGGACGGGTTGAATTTCAGGTACTAGCAAGTCAATTGGAAATACTAGCCCATACCTTGAGTGAAAAGTTAGATTTGATATCATAGATTTGTAATTATGAGAGGAGAGAGAGAAAATAAATTAACATGTGTTGAGTTTCTGCAAAGGGAAATCATACTTTACTTCATTTGATCTTTTTGACAACCCTATTAGTGTGTTGTGTGGAGTCAGAAATATTAGCTCATTTTGACGAAGTCAAGATAATTCAAATCCAGGCCTGTAGGACATCAAAGCCTTTGCTGCTTCCAAATACTTTACAAAAAAAAAGTCAATAAATTTTCCAAGTGAACAAGTGTAGAGAAAGAACAGCTACACTGAGAAATGGACCTTGAGGGTTTCCTAGTTAAGGGACAAGAGGAAGAAAACAAACCAATAACAGAGAAGGAACGGACAAGAAGATTTAAAAAGTTGGGGGAAGGGTGTGATTTAAACACCTAGATGTAGTACTGGCCATTAAACCTATCTAATCAATACGTCAGATGGGAACATGGTGTAGATAGGCACAAAGAGGCTCAGACATAAGAAGATAATTTCCCAATGAAAGCCAAAAATGAGAGTCTTAAGAAGAAAGGGCTGTTCTCTAGTCACAAAATGCTAGAGTGGTGAGGGGATAAAGACAGGAACACTATTATTGTTTCTGATTACTAGGAGGTGGGGGGAAATAGGACAAGGAGAAGGAAGAACAGAGTCTAAAGTTTTAAGGTGGGTGGTAAATGGTGGTGAGGAATAGGTGAAGCTGGCATTAGTTGAGTGGATTTCTAAAAATCCAAGCAGTACATACTTGCAATGAATTTTTTATATTTTTGCACCTGTAATCCCAGCACTTTCAAGGCCGAGGAAGGAGGATAACTTGAGGCCAGGAGTTTGAGGCCAATCTGAGCAGGATAGTGGGATCCCATCACAAAAAATTAAAATAAAATAGCTGTGTATCATGAGACATGCCTGTGGTCCCAGCTACTCAGGAGGCCGAGACAGGAGCATGGCTTGAGTGCAGGAGTTTGAGGCTGCAGTGAGATATGATCATACCACTGCACTTCATCCTAGGTGACAGAATAAGACCCAGTTTCTAGAAAAAAAAAGTTACAATTTATAGAGTTGATGAAGATTTGATGGCATAGCAGTTGTGAAGATGCCTAGCCTGGTGTGTACGTGCCCGAATACCGTAAGCAATCTATGAATGCTGGTTCCACTCCTGCACAGTACTTTCTGAAATAGTATTTGTGAGGTCACCATTCTGAAAGTAATTAGGAGCTGTGCTCACAACTAATCTCCCTCTCTCTCTCAAAATGTCTTTACCTTAAATATAATGAAGCCACAAGTTCAAAGCCACAGAATTCTAAGGCATGCAAATAAAGCCAGACTCAGGCTATTTCTTTTGTATGGTATTACAAGAAAGACAGGTAAATAAAATACTGTGAATGCTAACAATCATGATTTGGAGCAAAAATTTACACAGCACCTTAGGTGGAGAGTGATGATTAAAAGCAATGCTTATATTGATTGAAAATAGGCTCCAAAGCCAAACAAGGAAGTGAACCAGGGCAAGGAAGGAAAAGAGGCAATAAAAATATGTGCTTCCCAGGAACAGGAACTCCCAAATATTTGTCCTTCTATTTTTAGCTCTTACTGGGTCAGTTAGGTAAGAGGAGCCCCAAGAAAAGTTAATAGTGTCTCAGAGGCTAAGAGAGAAGATTATTTCAATGAATGGGCAAGTTGTTGGTGGTACAAAGTATATCAGAGAGGTCCTAAGATTGCAATACTACATAAATTTTTTTAGAGTAGACATTATGCATTTCATTTTTAGCTTAAGGGCCTGGAATAATGGAAGATGATTCAAGAATGTTGGTTAAAAATTTGAGTTATAATGATCAGTACTGAAACCCAATAATTTAACTTGCTTATAAATCAGTTTTAAAAAATTTTTAACTATTGAAGATATCAACATAGTCCTTCTTGAAGACAGGACCAGAAATAGAAAGCAAGTGGTAGTGGCTTAAAGGGACTGACATACAGTGAGTAGCAATGATGTGTTAACTGGTTTTTACCTGCCCTGTCATCCTGAAGAATCTATGGAATCATTCCTGGGTAGTAAATACTTTTATCTTAATTTTTGAAATGAGAAAACAGACCCTGAGTGGTGAAGTTATTTGCCAGGGGGGTAAAGGACAGAGTTAGGGTCAACCAAAAGAAAAAATAAAATCGGATATATCTGTCTCCAAGTCTACTTTCTTTCCTCTAGCCTCACTGAAAACCTTCTGAAGGTTCCTTCTGGATAGATGTCCTGATTATTTAGATGTGGAGGGAATATTAAGAGGTGCCAGACATTTACTACATTTTAAGATGAAGATAGAACAGTTTGCCACCCTCCCCAAAATGATTTGAAATAGGAACTGGACCACTGCATTGTACAACTTCACAGAGTTATAAGTGGGACCTCCTGGAGTTGGGCAACATGAGTACCATGAACAGAAATAATTCCTATGTCTCCCTCTATACTCTTCTCACTTTCTCATTACTCATTTACTCCTACATCTCCCTATCCTGGAATACAAAAGCTCGAGAGGGCTCAAATCCTGTCTATAATGTCCTCATGGTTCAGTCATTCAAGTGTGGTTTCGGAATCTCCCAGATATCACTCCCACTTTCCCATCCCCACTAGCTTATTTTACTTTTGACTAGCTATGAGAATTTAAAAGCTCCGAGGCAGTATGGTAGAGTAGAAATGGCACCTAGTTTCAATTTGAGTGCATCCCAACTGTATCGCGTACTTATTACATAATATGCAGTAAGTCACTTCACCTCTTTGAGCCAATTTTCTCCTTAAATAAATGATTAATATATTTCTCATTCAGAGCGTTGAGGTATTTATTTAGTATGTGTTCAACAAATTAGTTATCTTCATGCAAATTATTTTTGAAATATGCCCCCTGTGAATTATATCCATGGGTACTTGGTCGTTCTGAGCCTTTTCCAGGCCCAATACTCCTAGATCTTTCAGCACAATCCACGTCTCTGCCCCTATGGACTCTTCTCAGTGACGAAGATTTGTTATGGTGGAAGAGATTGCTAAATGCTGAATGTCTATTCTATGTACCTATTTACATCCCAACCAGGATGAATTACTCCAGGTTCACCACCGAACCACATATATTAGAACTCCAAGTGAACATGATGAGAAAACTGAAGCCCACAGAGAAGAAGGGATTTTTCACAAGTTCACACGGCTTGTTAGTGACAGAGAATCCAGGTTTCTTGATTGTTGGTCCAGGACTCTTTCTACCACAGCATATTCTTCCACTATACATGATGATTTAGAGTATATATTTTGGATCCAGGCTTACCAACTTCAAATCCTGTCTCTACCACCTGTGAAACCTTGGGCAAATTATCTAAACTCTCTGTGCTTCACTTTAGAACTGAAAGTATAATAATAAAAAAGAAAAAGATTATCTCGAATAACATTTAAAGGGGAGTTGCCAAGATGGCTGAATAGGAACAGCTCCCATCTTTAACTCCCAGCATGATTGACACGGAAGACAGGTGATTTCTGCATTTTCTACTGAGGTATCTGGTTCATCTCACTGGGACTGGTTGGACAGTTGGTGCAGCCCACAGAGGATGAGCTGAAGCAGGGCAGGGCATCACCTCATCCGGGAAGTTCAAGGGATCAGGGGATTGCCCTTTCCTAGCCAAGGGAAGCCATGACAGACTGCCTGGAAAAATGGGACACTCCCCGCACAAATACTGCGCTTTTCTCAAGATCTGCAACCGGCAGACAAGGTGGTTCTCTCCCATGCCTGGCTCAGCAGGTCCCATGCCCATGGAGCCTTGCTCACTGCTAGCACAGGAGTCTGAGATCAATCTGCAAGGCAGCAGCCTGGCTGGGGAAGAGGTGTCCGCCATTGCTGAGGCTTGAGTAGGTAAACAAAGCAGCTGGGAAGTTTGAACTGGGTAGAGTCCACCACAACTCAACAAGGTCTACTGCCTTTAGACTCCATCTCTGTGGGCAGGGCAGAGCTGAACAAAAGGCAGCAGACAACTTGAGCAGATTTAAACATTCCTGTCTGGCAGCTCTGAAGAGAGCAGTGGTTCTCTCAGCATGGTGTTTGAGCTCTTAGAATGGACAGACTGCCTCCTCACGTGGGTCCCTGACCCCTGTGTAACCTAACTGGGAGACACCTCCCAGTAGGGGCTGACTAACACCTCATATAGGCAGCATCCCCTCTGAAATGAAGCTACCAGAGGAAGGATCAGGCAGCAATATCTGCTGTTCTGCAGCCTCCACTGGTGATACACAGGCAAACAGGGTCTTTGGAGGAACTCCAGCAAACTCCAACAGACCTGCAGCTGAGGAACCTGACTGTTAGAAGGAAAACTAACAAACAGAAAGGAATAGTATCAACATGAACAAAAAGGTCATCTACACCAAAACCTCATCTGTAGGTTACCAACATCAAAGACCAAAGGTAGATAAAACCACAAAGATGGGGGGAAATCAGGGCAGAAAGGCTGAAAATTCTAAAAAGCAGAACACCTCTTCTCCTCCAAAAGATCACAGCTCCTCGAGTAACAGAACAAAGCTGGACAGATAATGATTTTTATGAGTTGACAGAAGTAAGCTTCAGATAGTCGGTAATAACAAATTTCTCCGAGTTAAAGAAGGATGTTTGAACCCATCACAAGGATGCTAAAACTCTTGAAAAAAGATGAGATGAATGGCTATCTAGAATAAACAGTATAGAGAAGACTTTAAATGACCTGACGAATCTGAAAATCATGGCACAAGATTTTGTGATGCAAGCACAAGGTTCAATAGTCAATTCGATCAAGTGGAAGAAAGGGTATCAGTGACTGAAGACCAAATAATGAAATAAAACAAGAAGAGAAGTTTAGAAAAAAAAGTAAAAAGAAACACACAAAGCCTCCAAGAAATTTGGGAATATCTGAAAAAACCAAACCTACGTTTGATTGGTGAACCTGAAAATGATGGGGAGAATGGAACCAAGTTGGAAAACACCCTTCAGGGTATTATCAGGAGAATTTTCCCTGGCAAGAAAGACCAACATTAAACTTCAGGAAATACAGAGAACACACAAAGATATTCCTCGAGAAGAGAACCCCAAGACACATAATTGTCAGATTCACCAAGGTTGAAATGAAGGAAAAAGTGTTAAGCGTAGCCAGAGAGAAAGGTCGAGTTACCCACAAAGGGGAGCCCATCAGACTAACAGTGAATCTCCTGGCAGAAATCCTACAAGCCAGAAGAGAGTGGGGGCCAATATTCAACCTTCTTAAACAAAATAATTTTCAACCAGAATTTCATATCTAGCCAAACTAAGCTTCATAAGTCAAGGAGAAATAAAATCCTTTACAGACAAGCAAATGCTATGAGATTTTTTCACCACCAGTCCTGCCTTACAAAAGCTCCTGAAGGAAGCACAAAGCATGGAAAGGAACAACCGGTACCAGCCACGGGAAAAACATGCCAAGTTGAAAAGACCATCGATGCTATGAAGAAACTGAATTATTAATGGGCAAAATAACCAGCAAACATCATAATGACAGGATCAAATTCACATATAACAATATTAACCTTAATGTAATGGGCTAAATGCCCCAATTAAAAGGCACAGACTGGCAATTTGGGTAAAGAGTCAAGATCCATCAGTGCACTGTATTCAGGAGACATATATCACGTGCAAAAATGCACATAGGCTCAAAATAAAGGATGGAGGAAGATCTACCTAGCAAATGGAAAAAAAAAAAAAAAAAAAAAAAAAAAGCAGTGGTTGCAATCCTAGACTCTGATAAAACTGAGTTTAACCAACAAAGATCAAAAGAGACAAAAAATGGCATTACATAATGGAAAAGACAACAATGCAGCAAGAAGAGCTAACTATCCTAAATACATATGTACCCAATACAGGAAAACCCAGATTCGTAAAGTAAGTTATTAGATACCTACAAAAAGACTTAAATTCCCAAACAACAATAGTGGGAGACTTTAACACCCCACTGTCAATATTAGACATATCAATGAGACAGAAAATTAACAAGGATATTCAGGACTTGAACTCACCTCTGGACCAAGTGAATCTAATAAGCCTCTACAGAATTATCCACCTCAAATCCACAGAATATACATTCTTTTCAGCACCTCATCACACTTATTCCAAAATTGAACACATAGTTGGAGGTAAAGCACTCCTCAGCAAATGTAAAAGGACAAAAATCACAACAAACTGTCTCTCAGACCACAGTGCAATCAAATTAGAACTCAGGATTCAGAAACTCACTCAAAACCACACAACTACATGGAAACTGAACAACTTGCTCCCAAATGGCTACTGGGTAAATAACAAAATGAAGGCAGAAATAAAGATGTTCTTTGAAACCAATGAGACAAAGACACAATGTACCAGAGTCTCTGGGACATATTTAAAGCAGTGTGTAGAGGGAAATTTATAGCACTAAATGCTCACAAGAGAAAGCAGGAAAGATGTAAATTTGACACCCTAGCATCACAATTAAAAGAACTAGAGACAAGAAATAACTGAGATCAGAGCAGAACTGAAAGAGACAGAGACAAAGAAACCCTCCAAAAAATCAGTGAATCCAGGAGATGGTTTTTTGAAAAAATCAACAAAATTGATAGACCCCTAGCAAGATTAATAAAGAAGAAAAGAGAGAAGAATCAAATAGACGCAATAAAAAATGATAAAGGGAATATCATCACCAACCCCACAGAAACACAAACTACTATCAGAGAATACTAAAAACACCTCTATGCAAATAAGCTAGAAAACCTAGAAGAAATGAATAATTTCCTGGACACATGCACTCTCCCAAGACTAAACCAGGAAGAAGTTGAATGCCTGAATAGACCAATAGCAGGCTCTGAAATTGAGGCAATAATTAATAGCCTACCAACCAAAAAAGGTTCAGGACTAGATGGATTCAAAATCATATTCTACCAGAGGTACAAGGAGGTGTTGGTACCATTCCTTCTGAAACTATTCCAATCAATAGAAAAACAGGGAATCCTCCCTAACTCATTTTAAGAGGTCAACATCATCCTTATACCAAAGCCTGGCAGAGATACAAAAAAGAAAAAGAGAGAGAGAGAGAGAATTTTAGACCAATATCCCTGATGAACATCGATGCAAATATCCTCAATAAAATATTGGCAAACTGAATCCACAGCTCATCAAAAAGCATACCCATCATAATAATAATAATGGGAGGCTTCAGCACCACACTGTCAACATTAGACAGATCAACGAGACAGAAAGTTAACAAGGATATCCAGGAATTGAACTCATCTCTGCAGCAAGCAGACCTAATAGACATCTACAGAACTCTCCACCCCAAATCAACAGAATATACGTTCTTCTCAGCATCACATCACACTTATTCCAAAATTGACCACATAGTTGGAAGTAAAGCACTCCTCAGCAAATGTAAAAGAACAGAAATTATAACAAACTGTCTCTCAGACCACAGTGCAATCAAAGTAGAACTTAGGACTAAGAAACTCAATCAAAACCACTCAACTACATGGAAACTGAATAACCTGCTCCTGTATGACTACTGGGTACATAACGAAATGAAGGCAGAAATAAAGATGTTCTTTGAAACCCATGAGAACAAAGATACAACATATGAGAATCTCTGGGACACATTTAAAGCAGTGTGTAGAGGGAAATTATAGCACTAAATGACCACGAGAGAAAGCTGGAAAGATCTAAAATCGACACCCTAACATCACAATTAAAAGAACTAGAGAAGCAAGAGAAAACACATTCAAAAGCTAACGGAAGGCAAGAAATAACTAAGATCAGAGCAGAACTGAAAGAGTTAGAGACACAAAAACCCTTCAAAAAAAAATCAATGAATCCAGGAGCTGCTTTTTGAAAATATCAACAAGATTGATAGACCACTAGCAAGACTAATAAAGAAGAAAAGAGAGAAGAATCAAATAGCCACAATAAAAAATGATAAAGGGGATATCACCACTGATCCCAAAGAAATACAAAATACCATCAGAGAATACTATAAACACTTCTAAACTAGAAAACCTAGAAGAAATGGATTAATTCCTGGACACATGCACTCTTCCAAGACTAAACCAGGAAGAAGTTGAATCTCTGAATAGACAAATAACAGGCTCTGAATTGGGACAGTAATTACTAGCCTACCAAGCAGAAAAACTCCAGGACGAGATGGATTCATAGCCAATTTCTACTAGAGGTACAAAGAGGAGATGGTACCATTCCTTCTGAAACTATTCCAATCAATAGAAAAAGAGGGAATCCTTGCTAACTCATTTTATGAGGACAGCATCATCCTGATACCAAAACCTGTCAGAGACACAACAGAAAAAAAGAGAATTTTAGAGCAATATCTCTGATGAACATCTGTGCAAAAATCCTTATAAAATACTTGCAAACCGAATCCAGCAGCACATCAAAAACTTATCCACCACGATCAAGTGGCCTTCATCCCTAGGATGCAAGGCTCCTTCAATGTACGCAAATCAGTAAACGTAATCCATCACATAAACAGAACAAATGACTAAAACCACATGATTAGCTCCATAGATGCAGAAAAGGCCTTTGACAAAATTAACAGCCCTTCATGCTAAAAACTCTCAGTAAACTAGGTATTGATGGGACATATCTCAACATAATAAGAAGTATTTGTGACAAACCCAAAACCAATATCATATTGAATGGGCAAAAACTGGAAGCATTTTCTTTGAAAACTGGCATAAAACAATGATGCCCTGTCTCACCACTCCTATTCAACGTAGTGTTGGAAGTTCCGGCCAGGGCAATCAGGCAAGAAAAGAAATAAAGGGTACTCAATTAGGAAATCAGGAAATCAAATTGTCCCTGTTTGCAGATGATATAATTGTATATTTAGAACACCCCATTGTCTCAGGCCAAAACCTCCTTAAGCTGATAAACAAATTCAGCAAAGTCTCAGGATAGAAAATCAATGTGCAAAAATCACAAACATTCCTATACACCAATAACAGAAAAACAGAGATCGAATCATGAGTGAACTCCCATTCAAAATTGCTACAAGAGAATAAAATACCTAGGAATCCAATGAGATGGTATCTCATTATGGTTTTGATTTGCATTTCTCTGATGGCCAGTGATGATGATCATTTTTTTCATGTGTCTGTTGGCTGTATGAATGTCTTCTTTTGAGAAATGTCTGTTCATATCCTTTGTCCACTTTTTTATGGGGGTTGTTTGTTTTTTTCTTGTAAATTTGTTTGAGTTCTTTGTAGGTTCTGGATATTAGCCCTTTGTCAGATGAGTAGATTGCAAACATTTTCTCCCATTCTGTAGCTTGCCTGTTCACTCTGATGGTAGTTTCTTTTGCTGTGCAGAAGCTCTTTAGTTTAATTAGATCCCGTTTGTCAATTTTGGATTTGTTGCCGTTGCTTTTGATGTTTTAATCATGAAGTCCTTGCCCATGCCTATGTCCTGAATGGTACTACCTAGGTTTTCTTCCAGAGTTTTTATGGTATTAGGTCTAACATTTAAGTCTCTAATTCATCTTGATTAATCTTCGTATAAGGAGTAAGGAAAGGATCCAGTTTCAGCTTTCTACTTATGGCTAGCCATTTTCCCAGCACCATTTATTAAATAGGGAATCCTTTCCCCATTTCTTATTTCTCTCAGATTTGTCAAATCAGATGGCTGTAGATGTGTGGTATTATTTCTGAGGACTCTGTTCTGTTCCATTGGTCTATATCTCTGTTTTGGTACCAGTACCATGCTGTTTTGGTTACTGTAGCCTTGTAGTATAGTTTGAAGTCAGGTAGCGTGACGCCTCCAGCTTTGTCCTTTTGACTTAGGATTGTCTTGGCAATGCGGGCTCTTTTTTGGTTCCATATGAACTTTAAAGCAGTTTTTTTCCAATTCTGTGAAGAAACTCATTGGTAGCTTGATGGGGATGGCATTGAATCTATAACCTTGGGCAGTATGGCCATTTTCACGATATTGATTCTTCCTATCCATGAGCATGGTATGTTCTTCCATTTGTTTGTGTCCTCTTTGATTTCACTGAGCAGTGGTTTGTAGTTCTCCTTGAAGAGGTCCTTGACATCCCTTGTAAGTTGGATTCCTAGGTATTTTATTCTCTTTGAAGCAATTGTGAATGGAAGTTCATTCATGATTTGGCTCTCTGTTTGTCTGTTACTGTGTATAAGAATGCTTGTGATTTTTGCACATTAATTTTGTATCCTGAGACTTTGCTGAAGTTGCTTATCAGCTTAAGGAGATTTTGGGCTGAGACAATGGGGTTTTCTAAATATACAATCATGTCATCTGCAAACAGGGACAATTTGACTTCTTATTTTCCTAACTGATACCCTTTATTCTTTCTCTTGCCTGATTGGAAGGCAGCTTCTTTCTCCCACCCATATCTCTATCTCTGTCTCTAGCTCAGCTCTACCTCTAGCTCTAGCTCTACCTCTTTCTTTCTATATACATATATCTTTCTCTATCTCTCTATCATCTATCTATCTATCTATCTATCTATCTATCTATCTATCTATCTCTCGTTATTCCTGCTCATCATCCTCAGATAGGAGAGGTTGAGAAACTTCAGTCCATATGTGATATGACATACCTAGCAATGGAAGTACCCACTAAATCCTTTCTGCTGGTGGCAGCTCATTTTCAAGCTAATATATGATCAGGTGAAACAAGACAACTTGGCTCAGGCCCGTAATCCCAGCATTTTGGGAGGCCAAAGTGGGAGGATTGCTTGAAACAAGCCTGGGCAACATAGTGAAACTCTGCCTCCTCAAAACAACTTATGAGCAGATCCTCATGGTATTTAAGGGGCTGCATATGAAAACCCTACCTATGACCCCTGACTATGTGTTAATATCTGGCAAGCAGAGTGAGGCACCAGACATTAGGAGGAGGTGGATGAAGGAGGGGCAAATATTTGCATTCTGTAATTGTAGATACATACGTGTTGGAAACAACAGAATTAACACAAAAGGGAGAGGGCAAGATGGTAGACTAGAAGTAGCCCATGTGTGTGGTTTTCACAGAGAGGAAACAAAAGGGCTAGTGAACACCTACTCTAAAGGTTGATAATCTAGGAAACTACACCAGGATCCATCAAGGCAGCAGGGGGACACAGAGAGCGGAAAGGACCAAAGCTGGGCACCAGCCTGTCTGGGCCCAATGTGGAGCCAGGAGAGTGAGAGCCCCCTAAGGGATTCATACTCTCCATAGGGGCTTGTTGAAGAAATGAAATGAGAGAATCCCCCTGGCCCCCACATAACAACACACCCCCACCATTGTGCTTCTAGAGTGAGGCAAAGAGCCATCTGGACATTCTGCAGGAGCAACTCTTAAGTCTAACAGGACATCTACAAGCCTTGGGCACTGAAGCAGACCAGCACTGATGCCATAACCACAATAGAAGCCACAGTTGCTGTACCTGGGAGCAGAAAGATTGCTCCACCTTCCCTGCCCTTCACTGGATGGGGCTTGGCACCAGCTTCCAGCCAGTGGTCCCACTTCTGCCTGAACTCAGTCAGCAGCTGCAGCCTTCTAGTGTCCCAGGAAACACTCAAATGGCAGGCAGGGCATGTGACCCCACACACCCCTGTCATTGATAGCTAGGTGAGCAATGCCTGCAAAAGCTTCCAGCACAGTGGTCTTATTTCTGTCTGAACTCACCCAGTGGGTGCAGCGTTCTCTTTTCCCATGGAGCACCCAGATGGCAGAGAATGTGACTCCCCCTACCCTTGCAATGGGTAGCCAGGCAGAAAATGTTTGCTAGAACTTCCAGCCCAGCAACCTTGCTTCTGTGTGAACTCAGAGGATGCAGCCTCTTTTTGTCCCCAGAAACCGCCAGGCAGCAGGGCAAGAAACCCTGCCTATCCCTGTTGCTGATAGCTGGGTAGGCAATGCCTACTAGAGTTTCCAGTCCTCTTTTACCTGAACTCTGCTGGTGGGTGCAGCCTCCTGTTCTCCCAAGAAACACACAGAGGGCAGGACAGGAGACCCCACCAAACCCAGCCAATGGTGGCGAGGCAGTCAATGCCTGCTAGAGGTCTAGCCCACCTGTCCACCTTTTCTCTTAACCAGAAGGCGCAGCCTCCTGTTGTCCCAGGAAACACTCTGATGGCAGAGTGGTGACTCCACCCATCCATGCCTCTTGTAGCTAGGCAAGCCATGATTGCTAGAGCTTCCAACCCATCAGTCCTAATTCTGACTGAATTTGCTGAAGAGTGTAGCCGTCTATTGCCCTGGAAACATCTGGATGGCAGAATGAGAGACCACACCAATCCCTGCCACTGATAACCAGGTGAGCAAGGATTGCTAGCGCTTCATTACCCCAGCAGTCCCACTTCTGACTAAACTCAGCTGGCGGGCACAGCCTCCTGTTGTCCTGAAAAGTACCTGGACAGCAGAGTGTGTGACCTCCTTTACCCCCACTACTGGTAGCCAGGTGGGCAATGCTTACAAGAGATTCCAGCACATTAGATCTACTTCTGTGTAAACTTGGTCAGAGAGCAATGCCTGCTGTCATTTCCAAGACACATAGTCATGAGATTCTCCAAGGTCAAAATGAAAGAAAAAATGTTGAGGGCAGCTAGAAAGAAAGGTTAGGTCACATACAAGGGGAACCCCATCAGGCAAACAGTGGATGTTTCAGCACAAACCTTACAAACTGGAAGAGATTGGGGGGCCTATATTTAGCATGTAAAGAAGAGAAATTCCAAACAAAAACTTTATATACAGCCAAACTAAACTTCATGGGTGAAAAAGAAATGAGATTTTTTTCAGAGAAACAGATGCTAAGGGAATTCGTTACCACCAGACCTGTTTTACAAGAGCTATTTAAGGGAGTTCTAAATATGTAAAGAAAAGAATATTGGGATCTAATTAAACTAAAGAGCTTCTGCACAGCAAAAGAAACTACCATCAGAGTGAACAGGCAACCTACAGAATGGGAGAAAATGTTTGGAATCTACTCATCTGACAAAGGGCTAATATCCAGAACCTACAAAGAACTCAAACAAAATTTCAAGGAAAAAACAAACAACCCCATTAAAAAGTGGGCAAAGGATATGAACAGACATTTCTCAAAAGAAGACATGCATACAGCCAACAGGCACACGAAAAAATGCTCATCATCACTGGCCATCAGAGAAATGCAAATCAAACCACAATGAGATACCATCTCACACCAGTTAGAATGGCGATCATTGAAAAGTCAGGAAACAACAGGTGCTGGAGAGGATGTGGAGAAATAGGAACACTTTTACATGGTTGGTGGGATTGTAAACTAGTTCAACCATTATGGAAAACAGTATGGCAATTCCTCAAGGATCTAGAACTAGAAGTACCATTTGACCCAGCCATCCCATTACTGGGGATATACCAAAGGATTATAAATCATGCTGCTATAAAGACACATGCACACGTATGTTTATTGTAGCACTATTGACAATAGCAAAGACTTGGAATCAACCCAAATGTCCATCAGTGACAGACTGGCTTAAGAAAATGTGGCACATATACACCATGGAATACTATGCAACCATAAAAAAGGATGAGTTCATGTCCTTTGTAGGGACATGGATGCAGCTGGAAACCATCATTCTCAGCAAACTATCACAAGAACAGAAAACGAAATATCACATGTTCTCACTCATAGATAGGAATTGAACAATGAGATCACTTGGACTCTGGAAGTGGAACATTACACACTGGGGCCTATTATGGGGAGGGGGGAGGGGGGAGGGATGTCATTGGGAGTTATATCTGATGTAAATGACAAATTGATGGGTGCTGACCAGTTGATGGGTGCAGCACACCAACATGGCACAAGTATACATATGTAACAAACCTGCACTTTGTGCACATGCACCCTAGAACTTAAAGTATAATAAAAAGAAAAGAAAAGAATGTTACCAGCCATCACAAAAGTACATAGATGTGTTAGGCTGCTACTGTATTCAAAAAAAAAAAAAATGAAACTGGATAATTTGTAAGAAAGAAGTTCAATTGGGTCATGTTTCTTCAGGTGGTATGGGAACATAGCAGCTTCTGCTTCATGTGAGGCCTCAGGAAGCTTCCAATCATGGCAGAAGCAAAAGAGGAGCAGTCACATCTCATGACAGAAGCAGAACCAAGAGGGAGAGCAAGTGAGGTGCCACACTTTCAAACAGCCATATCTCACCAGAACTCACTCACTATCATGAAGACAGCACTAAGGGGATGCTGCTAAACCGTTCATGAAAAACTCACCCTCATGATCCAGTTACCTCTCTCCTGGCCCCATTTCCAACATTGAGGGTTACAGTTCAATGTGATATCTGGGCAAGGACACACATCTAAACTATATCATTCCTCTGCTGGCACCTCCCAAATCTCATGTCCTATTCACATTGCAACACACGCCACAGTCAGTCTCACAGTCTTTCTTTTTTCTTTTCTTTTTTTTTTTTTTTTGGAGAGAGGATCTGCTCTGTCACCCAAGCTGGAGTGCAGTGGTGTGATCTCAGTTCACTGCAACCTCCACCTTCCAGGTTCAAGTGATTCTTGTGCTTCAGCCTCCCAAGTAGCTGGGATTACAGGCATGTGCTGCCATGCCTGGTTAAATTTTTTTTTTTTTTTTGTATTTTTAGTAGATGGAGTTTCAGCATGTTGTCCAGGCTTGTCTCAAAGCCCTGACCTCAAGTAATCTGCCTGTCTTGGTCTCCCAAAGTGCTGGGATTACAGTCATGAGCCACTGAATCCGGCAGTGCCACAAAGTCTTAACTCATACCTACATTAACTCAAACATTTGAAGTCCAAAGTGTGATCTGAGACAAGGTAAGTCCCTTCCACCTACAAACATATAAAATTAAAAACAAGCTACTAATTTAGAATATACAATGGGTGTACCTCCATTGGGTAAATACATCCCTTCCAAAAGAGAGAAATTGGCCAAAAGAAATGGGCTACAGACCTCATGCAAACTGAAAACCCAGCAGGGCAGTCATTAAGTCTTAAAACTCCAAAATCATCTCCTTTGACTCCATGTCCCCCATCCAGGGCACACTGATGCAAGGGATGGGCTCCCAAGGCCTTTGGCAGCTCTGCCTCTGTGGTTTTGTAGGGTGCCACCCTGAAGCTGCTCCCATGGGGTGGCATCAAGTGCCTGTGACTTCTCCACTTACAGGGTCCAAGCTGCTGGTGGACCTACTCGAGGATGGTGACCCTCTTCCCACAGCTCCACTAGACAGTACTCAATGCTGAGTAAGAGCTAGAAACCCTCATTTCTGCAGCACTGCTCTAATAGAGGTTCTCTGTGAAGGCTCTTCCCCCACAGCATTCTTCTGCCTGCACACCCAGGGTTTTCCACACATTCTTTGAAATCTAGGCAGAGACTCCCAAGCCTCAACTCTTGCACCCTGTGCACCCACAGGCTTAGCACCATGTGGAAGTCACCAAGGCTAAAGGCTGGCACCCTATGGGACTGCAAACCAAGCTGTACCTGGACTCATTTGATCAGAGGCTGGAGTCCAAGTAGCTGACATGCATGGAGCAGTGTCTCAAGGAAGCACAGGGAAGTAAAGTCCTGAGCCTGGCCCACTAAATGATTCTTCCCTCCTAGGCCTCGGGGCCTGTTATGGGAGGGGCTGCCAGGAAGATCTCTGAAATGCCTTCAAGGCCTCTTCCCCATTGTCTTAGCTATCAATACTTGGCTTTTTAGTTATGCAAATCTTGGTAGCAAGTGGTTGCTTCACAGCCTGCTTGGATTCCTGTCCCTGCAAAAGCAATTTCTCTCTCTACTACATGGCCAGGCTGCAAAATTTCTGAGCTTTTATATGCTGCTTCCCTTTTAAATATAAATTCCAAATTCAATTTATTCCTTTGCTCCCATATCTGAGCATAGGCTGGTAGAAGCAACCAGACCACATCTTGAACACTTTACTGCTTAGATGCCCTAGGTCACCACTCTCAACTTCAATTTTCCATATATTCTTAGGGCATGGACACAATCCAGCCAAGTTCTTTTCTAAGGTATAACATGCAAGAATTTTGCTCCAGTTCCCAGTAAGTTTTTTATTTCCATCTGAGACCTCATCAGCCATATTTCATGGTCTGAATCACTATCCACATTTTGGTCAGAATCATGTAACCAGTTTCTAAGAAGTTTCAAACTTCCCCTTATCTTTCTATCTTCTTCTGAAACTTCCAAACATTTTGAATCTCTGCCTATTACCCAGTTCCAAAGCTGTATCCACATTTTCAGACATCTTTATAACAATGCCCCACCAATTTTCTGTTAGACCTTTCTTGCATTGTTATAAATAAATACCTGAGACTGGATAATTTATTTTAAAAAAGATATTTAATTGTCTCAAAATTTTGCTGTATAGGAAACATAGTGGCACTGGCTTCCAGAAAGGCCTATGGAAGCTTACAATCATGATAGAAGGCAAAGGGGGAGCAGTCACATCACATGCCAAAAGCAGGAACAAGAGAAAGAGCAAATGAGATTCCACACTTCTAATCAGCAAGATATCATCAGAACATACTCATCCAAAAAACAGCAACTTCAAAGATTGAAGGAACATCAGCCCACTCATATGAGAAAGAACCAGCACAAGAGTTCTAGCAACTGAAAAAGCCAGAGTGACCTCTAACCTCCAAATGGCCACAATAGTTTCCCAGCAATGGTGTCAGTGCCACAGTGCCAAGTGGATGGTATTAAACCATTGATAAAAAATATGCTCCCATGATCCAATCACTTCTAACCCAGCCCCACTTCCCACATTGGGGATCACAGGTCAATATGAGATTTGGGTAGGGCACACATCTAAACTATGTCAATAGACTATTGACAATATAAGACAATGACACAATCAAGTCTGCATGACAACCAGCTAACAACAGAAAGACAAGATCAAATCCATACATATCAATTCTAGCCTTGAGTATAAATGGGCTACATTCTCCAACTAAAAGACAGAGCATGGCAAGTTTGAAAAAGAAGCAAGACCTAATGATGTCTTGTCTTCATAGGACCCATCTCACTGCAATGACACTCATAGGCTTAAAGTAAAAGGATGAAGAAAATTCTACTGAGCAAATAGAAATCAGAAAAAGGAAGAGTTTGCTATTCTAATTTCAGACAAAAAAGACTTCAAACCAGTAATGATTGAAGAAGAAAAAAGATCGTTACATAATGGTAAAGGGCACAATGCAACATGAAGAGAAAACTAACTCAAATATACATGAAACCAACCCAGAAGCACCCTAATTCATACAAGACGTTCTCAGTGACCTAGGAACAGACTTAGATAACCACACAATAATAGTCGGAGACTTTAACACCACACTGACAGTAATAAACAGATCATTGAGGGAGAAAACTAACAAAGATATTTGGGACCGGAACTTAACACTTGGCCAAATGGGTTTAACCGATATCTACAGAACACTCCACACAAAAACAAGAGAATATACATTTTTTCTCATCTGCACATGGCACATGTTCTAAAATCAACCATTCAATTGGCCTTAAAACAGTCCTCAAGAAATTCAAAAACTGAAATCATACCAACCACATTCTTGGACCACAGCACAATAAAAATAGAAATTAATACTAAGAAAATTGCTTTTGACAGATTTTGGTTTTGACATAATTTTGACCATACAATTACAAGGAAATTGAACAACCAGTTCTGGAATTACATTTGAGTAAACAATAAAATTAAACAAACTAAGAAATGCTTTGAAGCTAATGTGAACAAACATGCAGCATATCAGGATCTCTGGGACACCACTAAAGCAGTGTTAAGATGGAAGTTTATAGTGCTAATCACCCACATCAAATAATTTTAAAGATCTAAAATGAACAGTGTGACATTATATCTAAAGGAACTAGAGAATCAAGAGCACACCAACCCCAAAGCTAATAAAAGACAAGAAATAACCAAAAAACAGAGCAGAACTAAAGGAAATAGAGAAAAAAAAAAAAAAAAAGTCAATGAATCCAGGAGTTTGTTCTTTGAAATAATAAATAAGATTGATGGGGCAGAGCAAGATGGCCGAATAGGAACAGCTCCAGTCTCCAGCTCCCAGCGCGAGTGACACAGAAGACCGGTGATTTCTGCATTTTCAACTGAGGTACTGGGGTCATCTCCAGTCCGGAGTGCCGGACAATTGGTGCTGATCAGCTGCTGCAGCCTGACCAGCGTGAGCTGAAGCAGGGCGAGGCATCGCCTCACCTGGAAGGGCAAGAGGGAAGGAAATCCGTTTTCCTAGGCCGGGAACTGAGACACATAACACCTGGAAAATCGCGTAACTCCCATCCCAATACTGCGCTTTAAGGAAACAGGCACACCAGGAGAATATATCCCACACCTGGCGGGAGGGTCCCACGCCCACGGCGCCTCCCTCACTGCTAACACAGCAGTCTGCGGCGATCTATCTGCAAGGTAACAACCAGGCTGGGGGAGGGGCGCCCGCCATTGCTGAGGCTTAAGTAGGTAAACAAAGCCGCTGGGAAGCTCAAACTGGGTGGAGCTCACAGCAGCTCAAGGAAACCTGCCTGTCTCTGTAGACTCCACCTCTGGGGACAGCCCACAGCTGAGGTCCAATAGGGAAAGCAGCGGGGCCGGTGCAGAGGCGAACGACTCTGTCTGACAGCGTTGGGGAGAGCCGTGGATCTCCCAACGCGGAGGTTGAGATCCGAGAACAGACAGACTGCCTGCTCAGGTGGGTCCCTGACCCCTGAGTAGCCTAGCTGGGAGACATCCCCCACTAGGGGCAGTCTGACACCCCACATCTCACAGGGTGGAGTCAACCCTGAGAGGAAACTTCCAAAGGAAGAATCAGACAGGTGCACTCGCTGTTCAGCAATATTCTATCTTCGGCAACCTCTGCTGCTGATACCCAGGCAAACAGGGTCTGGAGTGGACCTCAAGCAATCTCCAACAGACCAACAGACAGTCCTTCTGACTGTCAGATGGAAAACTATCAAATAGGAAGGACACCTATACCAAAACCCCATCAGTATGACACCATCATCAAAGACCAGAGACAGATAAAACCACAAAGATGGGGAAGAAGCAGGGCAGAAAAGCTGGAAATTCAAAAAATAAGAGCGCATCTCCCCCTGCAAAGGAGTGCAGCCCATCGCCAGTAACGGATCAAAGCTGGTCAGAGAATGACTTTGACGAGATGAGAGAAGAAGGCTTCAGCCCATCAAACTACTCAGAGCTAAAGGAGGAATTACGTAGCCAGCGCAAAGAAACTAAAAATCTTGAAAAAAGAGTGGAAGAACTGACAGCTAGACTAATTAATGCAGAGAAGATCATAAACGAAATGACAGAGATGAAAACCATGACACGAGAAATACGTGACAAATGCACAAGCTTCAGTAACTGACTCGATCAACTGGAAGAAAGAGTATCAGCGATTGAGGATCAAATGAATGAAATGAAGCGAGAAGAGAAACCAAAAGAAAAAAGAAGAAAAAGAAATGAACAAAGCCTGCAAGAAGTATGGGATTATGTAAAAAGACCAAATCTACGTCTGATTGGGGTGCCTGAAAGTGAGAGGGAAAATGGAACCAAGTTGGAAAACACTGTTCAGGATATCATCCAGGAGAACTTCCCCAACCTAGGAGGGCAGGCCAACATTCTAATTCAGGAAATACAGAGAATGCCACAAAGATACTCCTCCAGAAGAGCAACTCCAAGACACATAATTGCCAGATTCACCAAAGTTGAAATGAAGGAAAAAATCTTAAGGGCAGCCAGAGAGAAAGGTCGGGTTACCCACAAAGGGAAGCCCATCAGACTAACAGCAGATCTCTCGGAAGAAACTCTACAAGCCAGAAGAGAGTGGGGGCCAATATTCAACGTTCTTAAAGAAAAGAATTTTCAACCCAGAATTTCATATCCAGCCAAACTAAGTTTCATCAGTGAAGGAGAAATAAAATCCTTTACAGATAAGCAAATGCTTAGAGATTTTGTCACCACCAGGCCAGCCTTACAAGAGACCCTGAAGGAAGCCCTAAACATGGAAAGGAACAACCGGTACCAGCCGTTGCAAAAACATGCCAAAATGTAAAGACCATCGAGGCTAGGAAGAAACTGCATCAACTAACGAGCAAAATAACCAGTTAATATCATAATGACAGGATCAAGTTCACACATAACAATATTAACCTTAAATATAAATGGACTAAATGCTCCAATTAAAGACACAGACTGGCAAACTGGATAAGAGTCAAGACCCATCAGTTTGCTGTATTCAGGAGACCTATCTCACATGCAGAGACATACATAGAATCAAAATAAAGGGATGGAGGAAGATCTACCAAGCAAATGGAGAACAAAAAAAAGCAGGGGTTGCAATAGTAGTCTCTGATAAAACAGACTTTAAACCATCAAAGATCAAAAGAGACAAAGAAGGCCATTACATAATGGTAAAGGGATCAATTCAACAGGAAGAGCTAACTCTCCTAAATATATATGCACCCAATACAGGAGCACCCAGATTCATAAAGCAAGTCCTTAGAGACCTACAAAGAGACTTAGACTCCCATACAATAATAATGGGAGTTTTCAACACTCCACTGTCAACATTAGACAGATCAACGAGACAGAAAGTTAACAAGGATATCCAGGAATTGAACTCATCTCTGCACCAAGCGGACCTAATAGACATCTATAGAACTCTCCACCCCAAGTCAACAGAATATACATTCTTCTCAGCACCACATCGCACTTTTTCCAAAATTGACCACATAATTGGAAGTAAAGCACCCCTCAGCAAATGTACAAGAACAGAAATTATAACAAACTGGCTCTCAGACCACAGTGCAATCAAACTAGAACTCAGGACTAAGAAACTCAATCAAAACCGCTCAACTACATGGAAACTGAACAACCTGCTCCTGAGTGACTACTGGGTACATAACGAAATGAAAGCAGAAATAAAGATGTTCTTTGAAACCAATGAGAACAAAGATACAACATACCAGAATCTCTGGGACACATTAAAGCAGTGTGTAGAGGGAAATTTATAGCACTAAATGCCAAAAGAGAAAGCAGGAAGATCTAAAATTGACACTCTAACATCACCATTAAAAGAACTAGAGAGGCAAGAGCAAACACATTCAAAAGCTAGCAGAAGGCAAGAAATAACTAAGATCAGAGCAGAACTGAAGGAGATAGAATCACAAAAAACCCTTCAAAAAATCAATGAATCCAGGAGTTGGTTTTTTGAAAAGATCAACAAATTGACAGACCGCTAACAAGACTAATAAAGAAGAAAAGAGAGAGGAATCAAATAGACGCAATAAAAAATGATAAAGGGGATATCACCACCGACCCCACAGAAATACAAACAACCATCAGAGAATACTATAAATGCCTCTACGCAAATCAACTAGAAAATCTAGAAGAAATGGATAATTTCCTGGACACTTACACTCTCCCAAGACTGAACCAGGAAGAAGTTGAATCCCTGAATAGACCAATAACAGGCTCTGATTTTGAGGCAACAATTAATAGCCTACCCACCAAAAAAAGTCCAGGACCAGATAGATTCACAGCTGAATTCTACCAGAGGTACAAGGAGGAGCTGGTACCATTCCTTCTGAAACTATTCCAATCAATAGAAAAAGAGGGAATCCTCCCTCACTCATTTTATGAGGCCAACATCATCCTGATACCAAAGCCTGGCAGAGACACAACAAAAAAAGAGAATTTTAGACCAATATCCCTGATGAACATCGATGCAAAAATTCTCAATAAAATACTGGCAAACCGGATTCAGCAGTACATCAAAAGGTTTATCCACCATGATCAAGTGGACTTCATCCCTGGGATGCAAGGCTGGTTCAACATTCGCAAATCAATAAACGTAATCCAGCATATAATCAGAACCAAAGACAAGAACCACATGATTATCTCAATAGATGCAGAAAAGGCTTTTGACAAAATTCAACAGCCCTTTATGCTAAAAACGCTCAATAAATTCGGTATTGATGGAACGTACCTCAAAATAATAAGAGCTATTTACGACAAACCCACAGCTAATATCATACTGAATGGGCAAAAACTGGAAAAATTCCCTTTCAAAACTGGCACAAGACAGGGATGCCCTCTCTCACCACTCCTATTCAACATAGTGTTGGAAGTTCTGGCTAGGGCAATCAGGCAAGAGAAAGAAATCAAGGGTATCCAGTTAGGAAAAGAAGAAGTCAAATTGTCCTGTTTGCAGATGACATGATTGTATATTTAGAAAAACCCATCGTCTCAGCCCAAAATCTCCTTAAGCTGATAAGCAACTTCAGCAAAGTCTCAGGATACAAAATGAATGTGCAAAAATCACAAGCATTCTTATACACCAGTAACAGACAAGCAGAGAGCCAAATCAGGAATGAACTTCCATTCACAATTGCTTCAAAGAGAATAAAATACCTAGGAATCCGGCTTACAAGGGATGTAAAGGACCTCTTCAGGAGAACTACAAACCACTGCTCAGTGAAATAAAAGAGGACACAAACAAATGGAAGAACATACCATGCTCATGGATAGGAAGAATCAATATCGTGAAAATGGCCATACTGCCCAAGGTTATTTATACATTCAATGCCATTCCCATGAAGCTACCAATGACTTTCTTCACAGAATTGGAAAAAGCTGCTTTAAAGTTCATATGGAACCAAAAAAGAGCCCGCATTGCCAAGACAATCCTAGGTCAAAAGGACAAAGCTGGAGGCATCACCGTACCTGACTTCAAACTATACTACAAGGCTACAGTAACCAAAACAGCATGGTACTGGTACCAAAACAGAGATATAGACCAATGGAACAGAACAGAGTCCTCAGAAATAATACCACATATCTACAGCCATCTGATCTTTGACAAACCTGAGAGAACAAGAAATGGGGTAAGGATTCCCTATTTAATAAATGTTGCTGGGAAAATTGGCTAGCCATAAGTAGAAAGCTGAAACTGGATCCTTTCCTTACCATTATACGAAAATTAATTCAAGATGGATTAGAGACTTAAATGTTAGACCTAAACCATAAAAACCCTAGAAGAAAATCTAGGTAGTACCATTCAGGACATAGGCATGGGCAAGGACTTCATGTCTAAAACACCAAAAGCAACGGCAGCAAAAGCCAAAATTGAAATGGGATCTAATTAAACTAAAGAGCTTTTGCACAGCAAAAGAAACTACCATCAGAGTGAACAGGCAACCTACAGAATGGGAGAAAATTTTTGCAACCTACTCTTCTGACAAAGGGCTAGTATCCAGAATCTACAAAGAACTCAAACAAATATACAAGAAAAAAACAAACAACCCCATCAAAAAGTGGGGAAAGGATATGAACAGACATTTCTCAAAAGAAGACATCCATACAGCCAACAGACACATGAAAAAATGCTCGTCATCACTCGGCATCAGAGAAATGCAAATCAAAACCACAATGAGGTACCATCTCACACCAGTTAGAATGGTAATCATTAAGAAGTCAGGAAACAATAGATGTTGGAGAGGATGTGGAGAAATAGGAACACTTTTACACTGTTGGTGGGATTGTAAACTAGTTCAACCATTATGGAAAACAGTATGGCGATTCCTCAAGGATCTAGAACTAGATGTACCATATGACCCAGCCATCCCACTACTGGGTATATACCCAAAGGATTATAAATTACTCTACTACAAAGACACATGCACACTTATGTTTATTGCGGCACTATTCACAATAGCAAAGACTTGGAATCAACCCAAATGTCCATCTGTGACAGACTGGATTAAGAAAATGTGGCATATATACACCATGGAATACTATGCAGCCATCAAAAAGGATGAGTTTGCGTCCTTTGTAGGGACATGGATGCAGCTGGAAACCATCTTCTTAGCAAACTATCACAAGAAGAGAAAACCAAACACCGCATGTTCTCACTCATAGGTGGGAACTGAACAATGAGATCACTTGGACTCGAGAAGGGGAACATCACACACTGGGGCCTATCAGGGGGAGGGGGTAGGAGGGAGGGATTGCATTGGGGAGTTATACATGATATAAACGTTATGCACATGTACCCTAGAACTTAAAGTATAATAAAAAATAAAGAAATAAAAAAAAAATAAATAAGATTGATTGCTAGATCACTAGCTAGACTAATAAAGAAATAAAAGAAAGAAGATATGAATAAACACAATCAGAAATGACAAAGGGGACATTACATCTGACCCCATAGAAATACAAAACCTCTCAGAGACTACTATGAACATCTCTACGCACACAAACTAGAAAATGTAGATGAAATGAATAAATTCCTGGAAACCTACAACCTCCCAAGTTGAACCAGGAGAAATGGAAACCCTGTATAGACCATACTGAGTTCCATAAAAAGTCCATTAACCAGAAGAAGTTCATGACAAGATGAATTCACAATGGAGTTCCACTAGATATATAAAGAAGAGCTGATACCATTCCTACTGAAACTGTTTCGAAAAACTGAGATGAAGGGACTCTTCCTTGACTCATTCTATGTGGTCTGCCTCATCGTGATACCAAAACCTTGCAGAGACAACCCCCCCCCGCCAAAAGGAAAAAAAAAAAAAAAAAAAACTTCCGGCCAATATCTTTAATGAACATAGAAGATATAAAATATAAAAACCTTCAACAAAATACTAGCAAATTGAATCCAGCAGCACATCAAAACGCCAATCTGCCACAATGAAGTAGACTTTATTCTGAGGATGAAGGTTGGTTCAACATATGCAAATCAACAAATGTGGTTTATCAAATAAGCAGAACTAAAAATGATAACCACATGATCATCTCAATACATGCAGAAAATGCTTTTGATAAAATTCAACATCCCTTTATGTTAAAAACCCTCAACAATCTAGGCATCAAGGAAACATACCACAAAATGATAAGAGCCTTCTATGACAAACCCACAGCCAACTGCACTGGAAGTATTCCCCTTGAGAACAGGAACAAGACAAAGATGCCCCTCTCAGCACTCCTATTTAACATAGTACTGGAAGTCCTAACCAGATCAATTAAGCTGAGACAGAAAGAAAAGACATTCAAATAACCTTTTAATTGCTATTCCAACTATATGTCTTCAGAGACAATATGATTATATTCCTAGAAAACCCAAAATATCTGCTCCAAATTTCCTAGATTGGATAAGAACTTCAGGTAAGTTTCAGAATACAAATGAATGCACAAAAAATCAGTAGCATTTCTGTACACCAGCAATGAGCAAACTGATAGCCAAATCAAGAACACAGTCTATTCAAAATAGTCACAAAAAGCATAAAATATCTAGAAATACAGCTAACCAGGGAGGTGAATGGTCTCTACAATGAGAATTATAAAACACTGTTCAAGTAACTCAAAGATGATATTAACAAATAGATAAACATTCCATGCTCATGGATAAGAAGAATTAATATTGTTAAAATGGTCATAGTGCCCAAAGCAATTAACAGACTCATTGCTATCCCTATCAACTACCAATGATATTCTCCACATAATTAGAAAAATAAAACTATTTTGAAATTCATATGGAACCAAAAAAGAGCTCAGGTATCCAAGGTAATCCTAAGCAAGAATAACAAAACTAGAGGCATCACATTACCCAACTACAAACTATACTACAAGACTACAGAAATAAAAACAGCATTGTACTTGTACAAAAACAGGTATACAGACCAATGTAACAGAATAGAGAGCAAAGAAATAAAGCTACACACCTACAACCATCTGATCTTCAAGAAAGTTGACAAAAACAAGCAATGGAGGGCTGGGCGTGGTGGCTCAAGCCTGTAATCCCAGCACTTTGGGAGGCTGAGACGGGTGGATCACGAGGTCAGGAGATCAAGACCATCCTGGCTAACACGGTGAAACCCCGTCTCTACTAAAAAAAAATACAAAAACTAGCTGGGCGAGGTGGCAGGAGCCTGTAGTCCCAGCTATTCGGGAGGCTGAGCAGGAGAATGGCCTGAACCCAGGAGGCGGATCTTGCAGTGAGCCGAGATCCGGCCACTGCACTCCAGCCTGGCAACAGAGCGAGACTCCGTCTCAAAAAAAAAAAAAAAAAAAAAAAAAAAAAAAAAAAAACAAGAATGGAGAAAGGACTCCCTATTTAATAAATATTCCATGATAACTGGCTAGCCATATGGAAAGATTAAAGCAGTACTCCTTCCTTACACCATATACAAAAATCAACTCAAGATAAAACACAGACTTAAATGTAAAACATAAAACTATAAATCCTGGAAGAGTAACTAGGAAATATCATTTTGGACATAGGCCCTTACAAAGAATTCATGATGAAGTTGCCAAAAGCAATTGCAACAAAAACAAAAATTGACAACTGAGACCTAATTACATTAAAGAGATTCGCAAAGCAAAATAAACTATCAAAAGATTAAGCAGACAACCTACATAATGAGAAAAAAATATTTGTAAACTATGCATCTGACAAAAGTTTACTATCCAGAATATATAAGGAACTTAAGCAAAAAAGCAAACAATCTCACTAAAAAGTGGACAAAGAACATGAACAGACACTTTCCAAAAAAAGACATATACATGACCAACAAGCATATGGAAAACTGCTCAACATCACTAGCCATTCAAGAAAGGCAAATGAAACCACAATAAGACATCATCTCATGACAGTCAGAAAGTCTATTATTAAAAAATGGCAGATGCTTGTGAGGTTGCAGAGAAAAAGGAATGCTGCTGTTGGAAAAGTAAATCAGTTTAGCCACTGTGGAAAGCAGCACAGTGAATTTAAAACAGAAGTATGATTCAATTCAGCAATCCCATTATTGGTTGTATACCCAGTGGGATATAAATCATTCTACCATAAAGACACATGCTGAAGTTGCTTATCAGCTTAAGGAGATTTTGGGCTGAGACTATGGGGTTTTCTAAATATACAATCATTCCATCTGCAAACAGAGACAATTTGACTTCCTCTCTTTTGATTTGAATACTATTTATTTCCTTCTCTTGCCTGAATGCCCTGGCCAGAACTTCCAATACTATGTTGAATAGGAGTGGTGAGAGAGGGCATCCTTGTATTGTGCTGATTTTCAAAGGGAATGCTTCCAGCTTCTGTCCATTCAGTATGATGTTGGCTGTGGGTTTGTCATAAATAGCTCTTATTATTTTGAGATACATTCCATCAATATCTAGTTTATTGAGAGATTTTAGCATAAAGGGGTGTTGAATTTTATTGAAGGCCTTCAGAAGGAATGGTACCATCTCCTCTTTGTACCTCTAGTAGAATTTGATGGTGATTCTGTCTTGTCCTGGGCTTCTTTTTGTTGGTAGGCTATTAATTACTGCCCAATTTCGGAATGTGTTATTGGTCTATTCAGAGATTCTACTTCTTTCTGGTTTAGTCTTGGGAGGGCGTATGTGTCCAGAAATTTATCCATTTCTTCTAGATTTTCTAGTTCATTTGCAGAGAGGTGTTTATAGTATTCTGATTGTATTTTGTATTTCTGTGGGATCAGTGATGATATCCTCCTTATCATTTTTATTGTGTCTTGTTGGGAACAAGCCCTTCAAAATCTGTCCATAAACTGGCCCCAAAACTGGTCATAAACAAAGTCTCTGCAGCACTGTGACATGTTCATGATAGCCATAACGTCCACACTGGAAGGTTGTGGGTTTACCAGAATGACCACAACGTTCACCTGGCCTGCCCAGGGCAGAAAACCACTTAAAGGCATTCTTAAGCCACAAACAATAGCACAAGAGATCTGTGCCTTAAGGACATGCTCCTGCTGCAGTTAACTAGCCCAACCTATTCCTTTAATTTGGCCCATTCCTTCGTTTCCATAAGGGATACTTTTAGTTAATTTAATATCTATAGAAACAATGCCAATGACTGGCATACTGTTAATAAATACATGGGTACATCTCTGTTTGGGGTTCTCAGCTCTGAAGGCTATGAGACCCCTGTTTTCCCACTTCACACCTCTATATTTCTGTCTGTGTGTGTGTGTGTCTTTAATTCCTCCAGTGTCACTGGGTTAGGGTCTCATTGACCAAGCTGGTCTAGGCAAGTGGTATTCATTGTGGGGGCTTGAATCTAGGTCAAAGGGTCGCCGGAGTGACGGTTGGAGAATGTGGAACTAGTGGGAGGACACCTGCGTACTCTTAAAGCAATTCCCATGGTGAGTAAGAAGGGGAGCTTGGAAGCATCAGGGTAGCAATGGGACAGGTGTGGGGTGTGGTTCGTTACAACTTGGAACTTTTTCACACTGATGTTGAGGAGAAAGGAGAGTATAGCAAAGTAACAGAAGAGGTTACAGAGCATGTTTATTTACCAGCTAAAGCTAAAGTGGCAAAGTAAGGAGAGGTTCATTCCTACCCTTCTGCACCCCCTCCTTATTATTTTGAAGAAAAAAACCCTCCAGATCTTTCTTTTCTGGAGGACACTGGGCAAAAAGTAGTTGCCTTGGTGACTGTTTGAGCAGCGCCTCAAGCAACCACTCTTAGTGCTCTTCAGGCAGGAATTCAACAACCTAGAGGAGAGGGTGATATAGGGGCTTGGCAGTTCCCTGTTAGAATACACTCCCCAGATCAAGAGGGAAATATTATAGCTACATTTGAGCCTTTTCCTTTTAAATTACTCAAAGAATTTAAACAAACTATTCATACTAAAAAAGAATGTAGAAAAAATCAGTGAATCAGGCCACCAGATGGGGGAAAAAAGAAAACTGCTGAGACTGAAATATGTCCAAAATGTAAAAAAGGAAAACATTGGGCTAATAAGTGTCACTCTAAGTTTGATAAAGAAGGGATTCCAGTTTTGGGAAATGCCATGAGGGCCCATCCCGGGCCCCAATCTAACCCGGGCATTTCCAGCTCAGGCCATTCCCTCAGCCCTGTACAATGTCTGTCCCCTACCACAGCCGGTAGTGCCACAGTAGATTTTTGCTGCACAAAAGCTGTGAGTCTTCTGCCTGGGAAACCTCCACAAAAGGTCCCAACAGCAGTCTGTGCACCCTTGCTAGTGGGACAACAGGATTATTTTTAGGAAGGTCTAGTTTAAGTTTAAAAGGGGTACAAATACATACAGGAGTCATTTATTTAGATTACAATGGGGAAATTCAAATTGTTTTTGTTAGGCAGGAAGCTAGACCCAACATGGCGGTGTTACCCAGCGTAGCAGGCCTTTTGTTAAAGACTCCCTTCACCCTTGTACACACCCGCAGACTTACATGCATCAGAGTTCCGGCTGGGCAACCACACTCCCCCATGACCTTGTGCTCACCTGCATTCCACAAGTTCATAAACAGCAGTTTCAGTTGACAGTTTCCAAAGACCCCTTCCTCATGACCCTTACTCAACTCCTGCCCTAGTAGTTTCAAGACCCCCCAGGCCCTGTTTGCACAACCAGCTTCCCTACCTCTCGGACTATAAAAAGCCCCTACCCTCCTCCCTCAGTGTGACTTCCTCGGCCCACGCCTTTGGACTGAGGAACCTCACCCACAAGCCCTAATAAAAAGCTATTCTCACTGCCATTTGCCTTTTGTCTTCGTTCCCGGTTTGGCTCCAGCCTCAGTTTACCTTTACATTTGGTGCCGAAACCCAGGAGGACATCCCTCCCTGGACCCCTGCTAGGTCGGGCAGGCTCTCCTCTCCCCAAGCCAGGATCTTCTCCTCAAGCCTGGAGCCGTCTCACCAAATTTCAGACTCAATTCGATCACTGTTGGTAATTTACCCCCGTCCTGAAGACTCCCTCCGGAGTCCCTGTCTGAAATGCATGGCCATGTCAGGGGCTCTCTCCAGTCAACTGTGACCTCAGCACCGGGACTAGGAGACGTCCAACCTCCCTGAAGCCACCGTACCCCGCACTCCACGTGTCAGTGAGAGGACGCTCCCATTGCCTCCAGACTGCCTGCCTTAAGACCATGGGAACTACCCAGTCCAAACCAGACTGAAAATCCCTCTGAAGTGCCTCTTGGCTGATTTCCAGACTTCAGGTCTCAGCCAAGACCTAAACAAAAGCGGCTCATTTTCTTCTGCACAGTGCCGTGACCACAGTATAAATTAGATACATCCTCTTTAGCCTGCAGAAGGCACTCTGGACTTTAACATTCACACAGATCTGACCAACTTCTGTAGAGACTAGCAATGGTCCGAGATACCCTATGTTCAGGCCTTCTAGGACTTGCATTCTTTCCCAGACCTCTGTGCCCGATGTTCGTTGGCCCTGGTCCTGCTCGCAAAATCTACTCCCTCAGCCAAGGAGAAGGACAACACTTCCTTCTTCTCTGAGCCTCCTGACACTCTTTCCCTGCCTCCTCTTTGTCCCCCACTCACCCCCTCCTTACCCTAACCCCTCGTGTCCCCATCCTCGTCGGCGCCACCCTTTCCCTCTACCCCTTCTGTGTCCCCACCAACCCAACAAATTCTGTCTCCCCTACCTCCACCTCCTCCCCTTCCTTGCCTGTCTCAGCCCATACTCGGTCCAGGACCGACCTCCTGTGTCCCTTGCGAGAGGTGGCAGGTGCCGAAGGAGTAGTCTGGGTTCATGTGCCGTTTTCATTGGCAGACTTACCTAAGGTTGAGGAGCACGCAGGTTCCTTTTTGGCCAATCCTCCGCTTTTATCAAAGTGTTCAGGTATCTATGCCAGGCATATGATCTCACCTGGCATGACCTCCATGTCGTTATGACCTCAACCCTGCCTCCTGAGGAGCAGGAATGCATCCTAGCAGCAGCCAGGTAGCATGCTGATCAGGTTCATTTAACTGACCCTGCCATGCCAGTCGGCACCAAGGCAGTGCCCTCAGCTGAGCCCGACTGGGACTACCAGGTACGGCAGGCAGGCTGCCGTCACCGAGACATGATGTTTCAGTGCCTTCTTGCCGGCATGCAGGCAGCCTCAACAAATCAGTCAATTTTAACAAACTAAAGGAGGTAGTCCAAGGCTCAGATGAAAATCCAGCTGTTTTTCTTAACTGGCTGACTGAGGCACTTATTCAGTACACCCGCTTTGACCCTGCCTCCCCCTGCAGGGAGGACCGTCTTGGCCTCATATTTCATTTCTCAGTCCACCCTGATATCCAAAAAAAGTTAAAAAAGGCAGAGGACGGCCCTCAACTCCCATCCAGGATTTAGTCAAACTGGCCTTCAAGGTCTACAACTCCCAGGGAGAAGCGCTGAGGCCCAATGACAGGCCAGCTAAAACAGAAAGTACAACTCCAAACCAGCCTTGGTAGCAGCCCTGAGGACGGCCGCTCCAGGAGCTCCCAGAGGAGGTATTACCCGAGCGCCACCTGGTGCCCGCTTCAAGTGCGGCAACAACGGCCACTGGGCCAAGCAGTGCCCCAACCCAAAGAGCCAACCTACCCCTGTCCGAACTGTCGGCAGATGGGCCACTGGAAGTCAGACTGCCCCAACCTAGGGACAGTCGCTGCATCTCCACATGACAACCTTCCTCCAGGTACTGGAGGCCCCTTCCAGCTCCTTGACACAGACAAAGATTGAAGAGGCCCAGACTTGGGGACCCCTCTCACTCTCGCCAAGCCCAGGGTTATGCTCCAGGTAGCGGGTAAGTCCATATCTTTCCTCATGGACACGGAGGCTACCTACTCTGTTTTGCCTTCCTTTAGTGGCCCCAGCCACCTCTCCACTGTCACGGTCATGGGAATTGATGGCACTTCCTCCACCTACTGCCAGACTCCTCCTCTGTCTTGCTGCTTGGATGGTTCCCTCTTCTCACACTCATTTCTTATCATTCCTTCGTGCCCATCCCTTGTTAGGACGAGATCTCCTCTCCAAGCTAGGGGCCTCAGTTCATTTCCGGCCCAACCTCTCCCCACACCTGGCATTCCTCTTCCCCCTCCTCTTACCTGACAAACCCCACCAGGCTGACCTCCCACTCCCATTTCCAGTCCCCATTAACCCTAAGGTGTAGGACCTCCATCCCAATCTTTGCCCAGTGCCACACCCTGCTCAGCATCCGGCTAAAGACCCTTTCAAGTTCCCCTCTAGACCCCAGTTTCCCTACCTCCCTTGCACTGACAGGGACTAAAACCCATCATTACATGCCTGCTCTGGCAGCACATTCTAGTTCCCGCCAACTCACCACGCAATTCTCCTATCCTGCCTGTACGGAAAACCTCTGGGGCCTATCGTCTCGTGCAGGACCTATGCCTCATCAATGAGGCAGTAGTCCCTACCTTTCCAGTTGTTCCTAATCCATATACACCTCCTCTCACGCGTTCCCCCTGACACCACCCATTTCACTGTCCTTGACCTGAAGGATGCCTTCTTTACCATCCCTCTACACCCAGACTGCCATTTTCTGTTTACTTTTACATTGGAATCCAGACACTCATATTTCTTCCCAGCTGACTTGGACTGTTCTGCCTCAAAGGTTCCGTGATAGCCCTCATTTTTTTGGACAGGCACTGGCACAGGATGTTGTCCTTTGTCCCCTGACCCACAGCACACTATTGCAGTATGTCGATGACTTATTACTATGTAGTCCTTCCTAGGAGTGCTCCCTTGCAGACACTGCTACACTTTTAAATTTTCTAGGCAACCAAGGTTATCGGGTTACCCTGGCTAAGGCTCAACTTTGCAGCCCTTCTGTCATCTACCTAGGTATACTCCTCACACCCACTACAAAAAGCCTCACAGGAGATAGAAAAAGCCTCATTGAAACTCTCCAGGCTCCTCAGGATGCGGAAGAGATCTTGTCCTTCCTAGGACTGGTGGGCACAGTGAGTCTTATCCTGTGGCCCGACTCAGGAACTTTAAGGCCTACATCAGTCGTAAGCAGGCTCGTCCACCTAGCCTCTGACATCAGACAACAGAGGAAGCCATCTCAGCTCTACCCAGGCAGCAGCCCCAGGACAGCATCAACACTTTTCCTGGTTAACCTTAGTCGAGAAGGGGCTCAAGTGGTACACATGGCCAGATACACACATCTCTCATTGTTTCTTGTGTGCAGCCTTAAATAAGCCCCCACTGGTTGCAGTACCCTTACCCAGCCCTTTTACCTCCCCTAACCTAACCCCCTCCTTTCCCCTTCCCAGCCGAACACAGCATCAATGAGTCAGGACTAGTAGAAACCAATCTCCTCACTCTAGAAAAGGTTCAGGAAAGACTCCACCAGAAAACCTCGGATCAAGGCCCTCACTTAGGTGGGTGGCAGTCGTCTGTGGTCGGTTAAGTCGTACCCTTTCTAAGTCCCTTACTATCACTGGCTTCTTGCTACTCATAGATCCCTGTGTCCTCCGATTCATCCAGGACCGCATGAAAGAAGTCTCCCAGGTCACTTTCAATCAGATGCTGCTTCACCCCTATACCCGCGTTCTGACCTCCAAAGAACCCCATGATGAACCATACCAGCAGGAAGCAGCCAGATGAACATGTCGCCCCATTTTCTTATTAGAAAGAGTTGGAATGTTAGGCAGGAATCTAGACCCAACATGGCGTGTTACCCACATAGCAGGACTTTTGTTAAAGACTCCCTTCCACTTGTACACACCCGCAGACTTACATGCTTAGAGTTCCGGGGCAACCACACTCCCCCATGACCTCAGGTCACCTGCATTCCACAAGTTCATAAACGCAGTTTCAGTTGACAGTTTCCAAAGACCCCTTCCTCATGACCCTTACTCAACTCCTGCCCTAGTAGTTTCAAGACCCCCCCAGGTCCTGTTTGCACAACCAGCTTCCCTACCTCTCGGACTATAAAAAGCCCCTACCCTCCTCCCTCAGTGTGACTTCCTCGGCCCATGCCTTTGGACCGAGGAACCTCACCCGCAAGCTCTAATAAAAGGCTATTCTCACTGCCATTTGCCTTTTGTCTTCATTCCCGGTTCGGCTCCAGCCTCAGTTTACCTTTACAGTTACATCTACTTCTTTTCCCTGGAAAGTAGAGCCAGAAGAAAGTATAGTACAGCTCCTTATTGTTCCATACATGGGAGTGGGAAAAACTGAAATTAAATGAGCAGGAGGATTTGGAAGCACAAATAAACAAGGCAAAGCAGCTTATTGGGTAAATCAAATTACTGATAAATGTCCTTCCTGTGAAATAACTATTCAGGGAAATAAATTTAAAGTTTGGTAGATACAGGAGTGGACATTTCAATCATTTCTCTACAGCACTGGCTGTCCACGTGGCCAATTCAATCCACTCAATTTAACATATTTGGAGTTGGTAAAGCCCCTGAAGTATATTAAAGTAGCTATATTTTGCATTGTGAAGGGCCTGATGGACAACCTGGTACTACTCAATCAATTATAACTTCTGTACCTATAAATTTATGGGGGAGAGATTTATTACAACAATGGGGAGCACAAGTTCTAATTCCAGAACAATTATATAGTCCTCAAAGTCAACATACAATGCATGAAATGGGGTATGTCTCTGGTATGGGACTAGAAAAAAATTTGCAAGTTTGAAAACAAACACTTCAAGTGGAAAGACAAAGTTCCCACCAAAGATTAGGGCATCATTTTTGATGGTGGCCGTTGTTAAGCCTCCAGAACCTATACCTTTAAAATGGTTAACAGATAAGCCAATTTGGATACAACAATGGCCGCTAAGTAAAGAGAAACTGGAGGATTTAGAGAAATTAGTTACTGAACAATTAGAAAATGGGCACATAGCTCCAACATTTTCCCCTTGGAATTCTTCAGTTTTTGTAATTAAGAAAAAATCAGGTAAATAGAGAATGCTGACCAACTTAAGAGCCATCAATTCAGTTATACAACCTATGGGAACATTACAGCCAGGATTGCCTTCTCCTGCTACAATTCTAAAAAAATGGCCTTTAATTGTCATAGATTTAAAAGACTGTGGCCGGACGCAGTGGCTCACACCTGTAATCCCAGCACTTTGGGAGGCCAAGGCGGGTGGATCACGAGGTCAGGAGATCAAGACCATCCTGGCTGATGATGAAACCCCGTCTCTACTAAAAAATACAAAAAATTAGCCGGGCGAGGTGGCGGGCACCTGTAGTCCCAGCTACTTGGGAGGCTGAGGCAGGAGAATGGCATGAACCGGGAGGCGGAGCTTGCAGTGAGCTGAGATCGCGCCACTGCACTCCAGCCTGGGCGACAGAGCGAGACTCTGTCTCAAAAAAAAGGAAAAAAAAAAGTTTAAACAAAATAAAATAAAACAAAATAAAAATAAAAGACTTTCTTTTTTTTTTTTGAGACGAAGTCTCGCTCTATCGCCCAGGCTGGAGTGCAGTGGCCGGATCTCAGCTCACTGCAAGCTCTGCCTCCCGGGTTTACGCCATTCTCCTGCCTCAGCCTCCCGAGCAGCTGGGACTACAGGCACCCGCCACCTCGCCCAGCTAGTTTTTTGTATTTTTAGACTTTCTTTACTATCCCTTTAGCTGAGCAAGACTGTGAACGGTTTGCATTTACAATTCCTGCAGTAAACAACCTGCAGCCTGCTAAGCATTTTCATTGTTTTACAAATGGCTCTAGTAATGGTAAAGCTTCTTATTTTGGCTCAAAAAGTAAAGTTTTTCAGATGCTCTATACTTCAGCTCAAAAAGCAGAGCTTGTAGTTGTAATTGAGGTATTGACTGTTTTTGATATGCCTATTAATGTGATTTCTGATTTTTCATATGTGGTTCATTCCACATAGTTAATTAAAAATGCTCAGTTCATTACTAACTTTAAGTTTTTTTGAACTTGCCCAAAGGCCAGATGTTATCAGCATCTACAGAAACCAGTTGAAAAAGACAGAAGCAGAAAAATTGGCTTGGTGGAGAAATCTGATAACAGAAAGTTGGGAAATAGGTAAAATAATAACTTGGGGTAGAGCTTATGCTTGTGTTTCTCCAGGCCAAAATCAGCAGCTGATTTGGATACCATCAAGACACCTGAAACCTTATCATGAGCCAGATTCTGGGAGGATCCTGAGGACCCCTCAGTTGTAGCCGTGTCGAGACTGACACGGAGGAGGACCCCAACTGTCCCAAGCAACACCTGTCGAACATAGCCACCCACCTGGGGACAGATCAAGAAGCTGTCACAGATGGCGGAAGAAAACCTGAGAAAAGTGGGACAAACAGTTACAATCAGTAATTTAATCGTAGCTATGCTAGTGGCGATCACCATTGCCATGAGTATTCTTTCAACAAGGGCTGACACAGAGAACAATTATGCTTATTGGGCATATTTATCAATCCTGGCTGTTAATAATGCCTGGATATAATCACTCTATGACACAGTTACACATACTTTCTGATCTCAGTACTTACCATAATAAGTCTGCTCCTATAATTGAGGCATACCACACTCGAAAACCTATTTGTAAACAAAATTGAATCTGGCCAAAAAAAATGAACGTACTTGTTTATGAAGATTGCATTGCAGAATAGGCAGAGGTGCTGCACAATGATTCCTATGAAACCATTATTAATTGGTCCCCTACGGGAATGCCTAGCTTGAATTGCACCTCTCAGTCTGCATGCCATGGCCACACTATGTTCATATGATCTGAACAAAACTGTCAGATGGTAGAAATAATAAGAAGTATGGCAAGAATTCCTATCATCTGGAACCATGGCCATATAGTGGCACCTCAAACTCAAATGATATGGCCCACTGTAGGAGCTAAACACAAGGATTTGTGAAAACTATTAATAGCTCTTAATAAGATCAAAATTTGGGAAAGAGTAAAAAGGCATCTAGAAGGACCCTCTACAAACTTGTCTTTGGATATTGCAAAATTAAAAAACAAATATTTAAAGCATCCCAGGCACACCTGACCTTAATGCCAGGAACTGGAGTGCTTGAAGGAGCTGCAGACAAATTAGCAGCTAGTAACCCATTAAAATGGATAAAAACACTTGGAAGCTCTATGATTTCTTTTTATTATTATTATTATTATTATACTTCAAGTTCTAGGGTACAAGTGCACAACGTGAAGGTTTGTTACATATGTATACATGTGCCATGTTGGTGTGCTGCACCCATTAACTCATCATTTACATTAGGTATATCTCCTAATGCTATCCCTCCCCCCTGTCTCCCCACAATAGGACCCGGTGTGTGATGATCCCCTCCCTGTGTCCAAGTGATCTCCTTGTTCAATTCCCACCTATGAGTGAGAACATGCGGTATTTGGTTTTCTGTTCTTACGATAGTTTGCTGAGAATGATGGTTTCCAGCTGCATCCGTGTCCCTACAAATGACACAAGCTCATCCTTTGTTATGGCTTTATGGTATTCCATGGTGTATATGTGCCACATTTTCTTAATCCAGTCTGTCACTGGTGGACATTTGGGTTGATTCCAAGTCTTTGCTATTGTGAATAGTGCCGCAATAAACATACATGTGCATGTGTCTTTATAGCAGTAGGACTTATAATCCTTTGGGTATATACCCAGTAATGGGATGGCTGGGTCAAATGGCCTTTCTAGTTCTAGATCCTTGAGGAATAACCACAGTTTTCCACTATGGTTGAACTAGTTTACAGTCTCACCAACAGTGTAAAAGTGTTCCTATTTCTCCACATCCTCTCCAGAACCTGTTGTTTCCTGATTTTTTAATGATTGCCATTCTAACTGGTGTGAGATGGTATCTCATTGTGGTTTTGATTTGCATTTCTCTGATGGCCAGTGATGATAGCACTTATTAATAACATTAAAGGAATAATAGGTTTTTATATTAGGCATTGTGGTTGTGAAAAAAAAAAAATCAGTTAGAGATGAGACTTGAAGACATGGCATTGGTGATTTCCTTTAAAATACTCCAATAGATACAGATAAATAGAGAAAATAAGTGAAGGACAGAAAAGTGTGATTGGTGAAATACTGATAATTTTTGAAACTGAGTGATGAACTCATTATACTATTCTATTTTCCATGTGTTGAAAATTCCCCTAATAAAAGGGTGTTTTTGTTTTGTCTTTACAATATAGTAAAGGTGATGCCTTTGCACCCTAAGTAGCCTTGACCTAAGAGTGTGTCACTGTCCCCAAGGGACTGCAATGTGAAATACTACTTTAATTTTTTTCTTAAAATTCAGTGGTAGGTTAAAATGTGCCTTTAACTTCATGCTATGAAAAAGGGGCATGATCTCTTTCACAAAATCAGCAGCAGAGTTACATGTAATGTACTTGGTTTCTGCCTCTCTGAGATGGTTTGCTAGTTGTTGCTTTAGTAGTTAATGTACATTGATGCAAATTTGAAGTTTTTGATGCAAACTGGGATTTATTCAAGTTCCATTTTCAAATGGGAGGAGGAGTGGACTCTAGATGCCAATGAATGGACAAAAATCTACTTTTAACTCAAAAAGAACAGAGTCAGTGATGTCTCTCCAGAAAAGAAGAGGGTCTGCTTAGCTCAGATCCTCAATTTCTGCCAAAACTTGAAATGAAAAGGTGAAAAGATGTGAAGCAGAAAAGCAAAACTCCCTGAGGAATTACTTCAGGAACTAAGAGAGAGACTGAGCTGAAGGTCTCACCACAGAGAAGAGGGTAGGTAAGAAATTTGAAATCTTAGCTCCAGAGACTGGGATATACACCTCCAGGAATTTTTTCTCCTCCTAAATAAGAAAGTCAACATTTCTCTAGTTAAAGCCCTAAGAAAACAATGAAAAAGATAATATTTGTAATTGTTGACTATGACAAGATGAAAAAAACACAGTGTCCAAAAAGTAGAAATAGCTAATAGAGGCCGGGCGCGGTGGCTCAAGCCTGTAATCCCAGCACTTTGGGAGGCCGAGACGGGCGGATCACGGGGTCAGGAGATCGAGACCATCCTGGCTAACACGGTGAAACCCCGTCTCTACTAAAAAACACACAAAAAATTAGCCGGGCGAGGTGGCGGGCGCCTGTAGTCCTAGCTACTCGGGAGGCTGAGGCAGGAGAATGGCGTGAACCCGGAAGGCAGAGCTTGCAGTGAGCTGAGATCTGGCCACAGCACTCCAGCCTGGGTGGCAGAGCGAGACTCCGTCTCAAAAAAAAAAAACAAAAAAAACAAAAACAAAAAACAACAACAACAACAACAAAAAGAAATAGCTAATAGAAATATGAAAAAAGTACAAATATATGAAAAACAGCAGAATACCATTACATTTTTGATTCTCAACTAGGCACAGATTTTGCAACATGTATAACATGCCTTGTTTCAGTTTGAAAACAGTACTTTCATACAACTTGTGCTACAAACTTTCTGGATGTGTTACAGTAGGTAGCTAGTCAGACATGAGTCGGACACAAGAGCCCCCTGCACCCCGCCACCACCACCAGGAATGTCAGGCAACCATCTAGTAACGGTCAGGTAGTTGTTAAGCTGTTTCTCTAAAATAATAATTGGTTGTACCAGCACCAGAGAAAGGCAATCTCCCAACAGATAGAAACATTTGAAACTGGCTATCAACAACTTTCCAATAAAATTCCTCATATTCCACATGACACTTATATGCACCAAGCTCACTTTACTCAATTGATGGAATATCCTTTTCACCGCCATTATCTAGTTAATTTCCATTTATTCTTTAAGATTCAACTCTTGTCACCTTCTCCAGGAAGCCTTATCAGATGACTTCATCCTGGGATAGGTGTTGGCCATGTAGATGTTTGAATATTAGGCTCCTAACAAAGGATTCTCATTAAAATATAATTAGAAGTTACCTAAATTTCCAAAAATTGAGGAATAAATAAGTGTAGTAATATATCCAAGTGATTAAATAACTTGCAGCCATTAAAAGCAGCATAAAAATAATATTCATTATATAGTCAAAGAAAAAATTACAAAATAATATGTATAGGAACTTGATAATTTTGCTTCCCTAAAATGTAAAATGTATATGTATATTTTCATATGTGTATATACATAAAATAAATATAAATAAATATGTATATTTATTTATAGTTTAAAGAAGCATAGTAGCAAATTTTCAACACTGGTCATCTCTGAGCAAGACTCTAGAAAGCAGAAATGACTATAACTGCCATATAACCTTATTTCTCTGATGGATCTGGGTGAAGTAAATTGAAAACCTTCTGGGAAGGATTTACCATTCTAGATGTCATTAAAACATTAATGATTCATGAGAGGAGGCCAAAATATTAACATCAACATTAACAGCAATTTGGATAAAGTTGATGCCGGCCCTCATGGATGACTTTGAGGGATTCTAGGGTTTGGTGGAGAAAGTAACTGAAGATGTGGTGGAAATATCAAGAGAAATAAAATTAAAAGTGGAGCCTGAAAGCATCACTGATTTGTTGTAATCTTACAATAAAACTTTAATAGATGAGGAGTTACTTCTTATGAGTGAACAGAAAAAGTGATTTCTTGAGATGAAATCTACCATTGGTGATGATGATGTGAACATTGTGGAAATGACAACCAAGAATTCTGAATATTACATAAACATAGTTAATAAGGCAGCAGCAGGAAAGTTTGAGAGGATTGACTCCAATTTTGAAAAAAGTTGTATTGTGTGTAAAATGCAATCAAACAGCATCACATGCTACAGAAAAATCTTTTGTGAAAGGAAGAGTCAATCAATGTGGCAAACTTCATTATTGTCTTATTTTAAGAATTGCTAAAGCCATTCTGATCTTCAGCAAATACCACCCTGATCAGTCAGCAGCCCTCAACTTTGAGGCAAGACCTTCCACCAGCAAATAACTATAGCTTGTTGAAATACCAGAGTCTCATCAGCATTTTTAACAATAAAGTATTTTAAAATTATGGTATGTACTTTTTTAAAAATTACAGATTGGGGGTATGTGTGTAGGTTTGTTAGTTGAATAAATTGTGTAATGATGCGGTTTGTTTTTCTAATGTTTGGTATGTACAAGTTTTTAGACATAATATTATTGAATACAGTAGACTATAGCTAGTACAAAAATAACACCTATGCATGGTGAAACCTAAAAGAAATTTTGTGACTTGCAGTATTGCAATATTTGCTTTATTTCAGTAGTCTGGAGCCAAACCATAACAATTTTTTAAAATTTTATTTTGTTTTGTTTTATTTTATTTTATTTTATTTTAAGTTGCAGGGTACATGTGAAGGATGTGCAGGTTTTTTGCACAGGTAAAAGTGTGCCATGGTTGTTTGCTGCACCCATCAAACCATCACCTAGGTATCAAGCCCAGCATACATTAGCTATTTTTCCTGATGTTCCCCCCACCACCGCCTTCCCCCAGCAGACCCCAGTGTGTGCTGTTCCCCTCCCTATGTTCATGTTTTCCCAATGTTCAGCTCCCACTTATAAGTGAGAACATGCAGTGTTTGGTTTTCTGTTCCTATGTTAGTTTGCTGAGGATAATGGCTTCCAGCTCCATCCATGTTTCTGCAAAGGATGTGTTCTCTTTCCTTTTTAAGGGTGCATAGTATGCCATGGTGTATATGTAACACATTTTCTTTACCCAGTCTATTACTGAGGGACACTTGAGTTGATTCCATGTCTTTGATATTGTGAATAGTGTTGCAATAAACATACATGTGCATGCATCCTTATAATTGAATGATTTATATTCCTTCGGGTATATACCCAGTAATGGGGTTGCAGGGTCAAATGATATCTCTGTTTCTAAGTTTTTGAGGAATCATTTCACTGTCTTCCACAGTGGCTAAATTAATTTATATTCTCACCAACAGTGCAAAAGTGTTCTTATAAAAAACACTAGCATTCCTATATGCCAACAACATACCAGCAGAGAGTCAAATCATAAAAAACACTAGCCTTTCTATACGCCAACAACAGACCAGCAGAGAGTCAAATCATAAAAAACACTAGCATTCCTATACGCCAACAACAGACCAGCAGAGAGTCAAATCATGAATAAACTCCCATTCACAATTGCTACAAAGATAATAAAATGCCTAGGAATATAGCTAACAAGGAAGTGAAAGACCTTCTCAAGGAGAACTACAAACCACTGCTCAAGGAAAGCAGAGAGGCCAAAACAAATGGAACAATTTTCTTTTCCATGGTCTTGGAGAGGAAGGATCAATATTGTGAAAATGGCCATACTTTCCAAAGTAATTTATAGGTTCAATTCTATTCCCATTAAACTACCATTGACATTCTTTATAGAATTAGAAAAGAAAAACTATTTTAAAATTAATATGGAACAAGAAAAAGCCTGTATAGCCAACACAATACTAAGCAAAAATAACAAAGCTGGAGGCATCATGCTACCTGACTTCAAACTATACTGCAAGGCTACAATAACCAAAGCAGCATGGCACTTGTACAAAATCACACACATAGACCAATGGAACAGAATAGAGAACTCAAACCATGCTACCTTCGAGGTATGCCGGCATTAAGCAGGACAAAAGACAGGTAGAGAAGCAAGTGCAAAGGTTAAAGTAAAGGACCAAAAGTGGCCTCAGAGTGAGTGGGTGAATGCAGGAGACAAGAAACTGGTCTTCAAGGAAGCCAGAGCACTAGGCAACAGTAGTGATAACCATGCCAATTTGTTTATAATATTTCATGATAGACTATTATAATACAGGCTTTGAAGAAGAGGAAATACAGAAGAAAGAAGGGCATGGATATCAGGAGTCTGTACCCTGTTTTCTATTTATGTTTTTCCCTTATGAATGGGAACCCAGGAGGTAAAAGAATTTTAGTGCAACCTTTATATGATCATGGGTAAGTTTCTTTTGGACCACATTGCTCTATCAGTGCAATGACAGGATTAGGCAAGATGCTCTTCTAGGTTCCCTCTACTTCTGACATTCATTTTCTTATTTATTTATTTATTTATTTATGTATTTATTTATCAATTCAAAATGCATATTATAGCAACTAAATATTGGGCCATGTGCAAGGTCCTTGGGATATTTAAATGAATGAGACATGTTCCCTGACTTTCAAAGAACATACACTTTTTGGGCCAAAGCGGTAGGGAGGGTAGAGTGAAGGGGGAGAGCAGTTAGCAAACAAGATCAAAATTAGATGGCAAAAGCTATAGGATACAGTGAGGATACAGTGTGGAGATTGTTACCTCTACCTGCAAAGATCAGGAAAAGTTTTGTAGAAAAAGTGAGGTGATACTTTTCAAACTTGTTAGTATTTTTTATTTATTTATTTATTTATTTAAATTGACACACAATAATTGTACATGTATACGGGTTGTAGTGTGATATTTCAATAACTGAATACAATGTGTAATGGTCAAATCTGGGTAATTAGCATATCCATCGCCTCAAACAATTAGCATTTCTTTGTGTTGGAAACATTCAAATCTGCTCTCTATTTGAAAATGTCAAGCAAATTGTTGTTAACTATAGTCTACCTACATTGTTATAGAATACTAGAACTAATCCTTCTACCCAGTATTTTTTTGATCTGCTAACCATCCTCTTCCTATATCCCTTTGCCCTTACCCTTTCCAGCCTCTAGTTACCACTACACTACCTCTACTTTTGAGATCAACTTTAGATTCCCTATATGAATGAAAACATGTGGTATTTAACTTTTTCTGCTTAACTTATATCACTTACCATAATGTTCTCTAGGCTCTCTTATTTTACAGTAATGACAGGATTTCACTCTTCTATATTTAAAATTACTCCGTGGTATTCATGTGAGACATTCTCTTTATCTGCTCATCTGTTGATGAACACTCAGGTTATTTCCATATATTGGCTATTATGAATAGCGCTGCAGTAAATTTGGGAGTGCAGATATCTCTTCAAATACTGATTTCCTTTCCTTTGGATATATCCCAGTAGTGCATTGTTGAGTCATTTGGTAGTTCTGTTTCTAGTTTTCCATATTGTTTTCCATAATAACTGTACTAGATTACATTCCCACCAACAGTGCAAAAAAGTTCCCATTTCTCCGCATCCTCAACAGCATTTTTTACCATTTATCTTTTTGATAATGGTCATTCTAAGTGGGATAAGATAGTATGTCATTGGGGTTTTGATTTGCATTTCCTTGATGATTAGTGATATTGACCAGTTTTTCATACATTTGTTGCCCATTTCTATGTCTTCTTTAGATAAGTGTTTACTCAGAATATTTACCCATCTTTTATTGGGTTATTTGGCTTTTGCTGTTGAGTTGTTTAAGTTCCTCCTATATCCGGGATATTGATTTTCTGTCAGATTAATAGTTTGCAAATACTTTCTCCCATTCTTCAGGTTGCCTCTTCACTCTGTTGATTGTTTTCTTTGCTGTGCAGAAGCTTTTTAGTTTAATATAATTCCTTATCTATTTTATTTTTGTCACTGTGCTTTTGAGATTTTATCAATACGATTATGACAGGTCAATGCCCTGAAGAGTTTCCCTTACGTTTTCTTCTAGTTGTTTCATAATTTGTGGTCTTACATTAAGTCTTTAATTCATTTTGAGTTGGTTTTTGTATATGGTGAAAAATAGTGGTATAGTTTTATTCTTTTGCATATGGATAGTTAACCTTCTCACACCATTTATTGAAGAAACCATCCTTTCCCCAATGTATGTTCTTGGTGCCTTTGTTGAAAATAAGTGGTTGTAACTATATGGATTTAGTTCTGGGTTATCTATTCGTTCCATTGGTTTATAATTGATTCAAATCCTGAAGAATGAGTTAAAAATAGACATTCTGCAATTTATTGGTGGGGGAACAGAGTAAGAAGTATTTGCAAAGTTACGACAACATTAAAAACCAGACACATTCCAAAAATTTTAATCCTGAAGTTAGAGGCTCAGTTCCTGGAAAACCTTGAGTACTACACTAAGATCAGCTTCTTCTTTGTTTATATTAACTCTTACTCTTGAATCATGGCTTGCTTTCTCTCAGAACCTAGTCTGGGATTTATATGGAATAAATTCAAAATGCTATTGCCTAAGATTTTAGATAGCATAGCAACAACAAAAAAGTAAAGGATAAAATATCAAGGAATAAACTCAACCCCAAAATGTAATAGCTACATGAAGAAAACTTGAAGTTCTACTGAGGAACGTAAAAGATAACCTGAATATACATATACAAACGTATTTTTTTGATAAGAACTCAGTGTTCTAAAGGTGTGCCCTGAATTTGATACCCTGAAAGTCCCCTGAAAATTCCCTTGAAATTGTTCTACAAATTTAATGTAATAGCAAGAATGACACTAACTGAATATATGCTTGTATCCAATTAATGTTTAGACAGGCTGATTCCAAAGTTTATATGGAAAATATAAGAGACTATGTGTAACATTTCTAAAACTAAAATATATTATTCAGATATTGCTACAACAATTCTGCATAATAAATAGCCTCAAAATCTTAGTAGCTTGAAATACCAACATTCTTTTTTTTGGCTCATGGGTCTATGGGCCATTTGCTGTTCTGCTGACCTCTACTGGGTTTGGGCTTGAGTATGGTTTGGGTACATGTCTATTCTATATGACACTTTTCTACTTGGGCCAGCAGCTACACAGGACATGTTCATCCCATGGTGACTTACAAGAGCCCAAGAGGGCAACCTAAAATATACAGGATATTTAAGGCCTTTGCTTCATATACATCCTCTAACATTGTGTTAGCCAAAGCAAGTCCACATAGCCAAACCCAACATCAAGTAGTCAGGTTAATTTGCTATGTTCAGTAAGAAGTATTGCAAAGTTACACAGTAAAATATGTGGATAAGTGAAGAGTTGGAAACAATAATTCAAACCACAACAATAATGATAGAACCATATCTACAATATATGACAGCATAAAATAAGCTATTATAGTTCAAATGTTTGGAGGCTTATTTATGAAAACACAGGCTTTTGCACAGCCAAAGAAACTACCATCAGAGTGAACAGGCAACCTACAGAATGGGAAAAAAATTTTGCAACCTACTCATCTGACAAAGGGCTAATATCCAGAATCTACAAAGAACTCAAACAAATATACAAGAAAAAAGCAAACAACCCCATCAAAAAGTGGGGAAAGGATATGAACAGACATTTCTCAAAAGAAGACATCCATACAGCCAACAGACACATGAAAAAGTGCTCATCATCACTGGCCATCAGAGAAATGCAAATCAAAACCACAATGAGATACCATCTCACACCAGTTAGAATGGCAATCATTAAGAAGTCAGGAAACAACAGGTGTTGGAGAGGATGTGGAGAAATAGGAACCATTTTACACTGTGGGGGGATTGTAAACTAGTTCAACCATTATGGAAAACAGTATGGCGATTCCTCAAGGATCTAGAACTAGATGTACCATATGACCCAGCCACCCACTACTGGGTATATACCCAAAGGATTATAAATTACTCTACTACAAAGACACATGCACACGTTTGTTTTTGCGGCACTATTCACAATAGCAAGACTTGGAATCAACCCAAATGTCCATCAGTGACAGACTGGATTAAGAAAATGTGGCACATATACACCATGGAATACTATGCAGCCATCAAAAAGGATGAGTTTGCGTCCTTTGTAGGGACATGGATGCAGCTGGAAACCATCATTCTTAGCAAACTATCACAAGAAGAGAAAACCAAACACCGCATGTTCTCACTCATAGGTGGGAACTGAACAATGAGATCACTTGGACTCGGGAAGGGGAACATCACACACTGGGGCCTATCATGGGGAGGGGGGAGGAGGGGGATTGCATTGGGGAGTTATACATGATATAAACGTCATGCCACATGTACCTAGAACTTAAAGTATAATAAAAATAAAATAAAATAAAATAAAAAAAAGAAAACACAGGGATATCAATGAGAGATGCAAATATATATTAAAAATTAGTGTATGATAAAAGCATGGATCAGTTCAGATTCTCTGATTTCTGGCATCATAAACTGATCTGGGTAATTTAAACAAATAAAAGAAAAGGAGTTACTAGAGCATTTCAGAAAGTGCATAAAACCAGAAAATAGAACCAGGTTTAGAAGTGGGCAGAAAACAAAAAAAAAAGGCAGCAGGAAGAAGCATAGCTAAGGTAAGATAGCCGAAATGTCTGGCCAGGACATCCATTGGAAGATGTTTATGAGGGTGAGTTCTGAATCCTTGTCTTGACTGCATTAGACAATATTCAAAGCTCTGGGAGAAAGTACTCAATTACTTAATTAGCATCCTAGCTGCCAGGAGGTGGGGAATGCATATCTAATTTTATTTGGTTTTTGTTATTTTATTTGTGGAAGGGAAAGAGGGAGCCCACATTAATAGGAAAGGTTTCTGAATGCCAGGAAATCTCCCTTAAGTGTCTACAACATATTGCATTTTCAACACAGAAGGTATGGCATAGTCAGTAAATAGTCCTGAGAATATGGATGGCCAAATTTAGGGGGAGGAGGAGAAGGCTAGGTCTCCACCTCATTTTCCACATGAAAATAAATGGACTGAAATATAAGAGATATAACTAATTTTATGGTAAAAAAAAAAACAGAGGAGGATTGTATTTTAATTGTTGTATTTTTCAAAGCAAGGCATTGAATCCAGAAGTGAAAAGACACGGAATTGATACACTGATAAATAAAATACATAACATTAAACATTCTTATGCACAAATAAAACATAAGAAGATATAAAAGGAAAATTAGAAAAAAATACTTCGAATACATAAAACAAGGATTTTTAAAAATTCCTTTAATGCATAAAAACTTTTTTAATCAGTAAAGAGATCATCATTGGAGCATAGACAAAGCACAAAAACAAGAAACCCCCACAGAAGGAGTAGCAAATAGATTTTAAATGTGAAAAGAGTCTCAACCTCACTAAAGTTAAAAATGAAAATTAATCTAATAGCAAAACAACATTTTGCAGCATGTAAAGAGGCAAAATATCAGATGGGGTCAGGTTGCCTAGGTTTGAATCCTAGTTTTGCCTCTTAACACTATGCGACTTGAGCAAGTCATTTAATATCTGTGTTTCAATTTTCTAATCAGAGTTAATATAATCAGAGTTAATATATGTAAAGCACTTACAACAGTGTTTGCCACATCGTAAGCACTATATGTGTTATTTGTTGCCATAACACAAATGAACTTTCTTCTCATTTTTTTTCTCTAAAGTATGGTAAAGAGTGATGAAAGTTTGACGGGGGAAGGAAGATATTATTTAAAGAGTTTCAGGAATGACTATGTTACATATTATATAATACTTGCAAATAAAAATTTTAATTACAATTTTAGATATGGAGAAACTGAGGTTCTGAGAAAAGATAACACTTGTGTCGGGTCACATGACTGATGTATTGCAGAATGAGGATGGAAACACAGGCCCATGCAACAACTAGGGCTAGGATCTTTTCACCACCAAGTTGCCTTCTCCAAAAAGAGTGAAAATGGTTTGTGAGAAGGAAGCCAGTCTCCAGACCCTTGAAGTTGAAAAAGTGACTCAAATCTGGTTGGATATGATAAAGAACTTCTGCTTTTCTTTTTGAAAATCTCCCTCAAGGCAAGTATATATATTTGTTTAATCATCTTGCTTACATTTTTAAAATAAATATCTAATTGAAGGGCTCTCTAGATGTCTCTCCATTTGTTCTATTTTTTCAACAGATAGTTTTTATTGAGAAACAATGTTTGCACTTGGCAACAAATTAACTAGTATTAAAGGGTATGGAGTGAAATATAGGCCTCTTTTCTCTCTAGACTCTTAGCCTTGCCGGTCCCTTCCACAGAGGCACCAGTATAGGAAGTTCGTATCATTTGATAAACATTCTACCATGGGGTATACTAAGTTCACTTTCTTCTTCCTCTCTTAAATGACGGGTTCATTCTATATGTAGCGTATACATTTGAGTATATTTTTACATAACAACACAAGCACATATAGAAATATCTCATTTTTAAAAATAATAGCTTAGCATTCCATTGGTTGTATCTTCCATAATCTATATAACATGGGTCTTAGTGAGGGCCACTTGCTTTTATCATAATGCTGTAATAAACTTCTCTGTACCTATTTCTCAGTACATATGTGAATATATCTTGAGAAAATTCTTACTAGTAGAATTGCTAAATCAATTGAACATTTTGATAGAAAGTAAAAAAATGCCCTGCACAGAGGTTGCACATCAATTTATACTTCCATTAGTAAAGTGTGATAGTGATAGTGATAGTTTACTTGTCTTGCCATATATGTCACACCTTTGTAAACAACATGTTATTATAAAACTTTTTCAACTTTACCAATTATACCCTTAATGCTTATGTGCTGGACACTGATCACTGTGGTTTGCATATATTAACTCATGTAACCCTTACAAAGCACTGATGAGATGGGTATTATCGTCTCTACACTGAAGGTGAGGAAACTGAGGCAAAGGGTGATTACATAATTGGGAATTAGTAGGACTTGGACTCAGAAATCTAGTTCCAGAGTCAACACCCTTTGTTCCTGCCCTGAAATACTTCTAAATTCCTTCTCTTTATCCTCTTCCCCGACTGAAGCAATTTGCTTGCCTGTGTTCAGTGCTCAAAGCCTTTTCTTCCTTTATGTCCAGGTTAAGGGCAGGCAGAAATGTTAACTACCACTGTCACTTAATAGGGGTCAATATGTTATATTGAAAATTATCAATCTTCAAAACAGGAATGTCACAGATGCATGTGGGAGGCAGTTTCCTTGGCTTGTTTTGGTTTAATTAAATAGTAGACTGATTTTGTCTTTCTTTTGTGGCTTTCTTCAGCACATGGTAGGCACTCTAGGGTCCTTCTTTTTCACCTTTCAACACAAATTCATTGTTTTTAAAATAAAATTTCAGTTTGAGATAATTGCAGAATCATATGTAATTGTAAGAAAAATACAAAGAGATCCCTGTACTCTTTACTAAGTTTCCCTTCGTAATAATATCTCAAGAAACTATAGTATAATGTCACAACCAGGATACTAACATTGATAAAATCACTATATATAACACTTCCAACACCACAGGTATCCCTACTGTTGCTGTTTCATAGCCATCTCTACCTCTCTCCCCACCGAAACTCCTCATTAACATATGGCAATTAATCTATTCTCCATCCCTATAATTTTGATGTTTCAAGAATGTTATACAAATGGAATCATACAACATAAACTTTTTGAATTGGTGTTTATTCATTAAGCACATTTTCTGGAGATTCATCCAAGTTGTTGTGTGCATCAGTAGTTTGTTCTGTTTTATTGCTAAGGAGTATTTCATGATATGGTTGTACCACAGTTTGGTGAACCATTAACCTATTGAAGGACATATTGGTTGTTTCAAGTTGGGGCTATTATAAATGAGGTTGTTATGAATATTCATGTATAGGCTTTTCTGTGGACATAACTTTTCATTCCTCTGAGATAAATGACTACGAGTGTAATTTCTGTGTCACATGGTAAGTGAATGGTTAGTGTTTTTGTTTGTTGTTAACTGCCAGAATATTTTTCAGAGTGGGTATTTAGCACTCCCACCATCAAGGTGTGAGTTATTCAGTTCCTTCATATCCTCTCCAGAATTTGGTGTTGTCAATATTTTTCACTGTAGCCATTCTGATTAGGTGTCTAGTGATATCTCATTGTGTCTTAAATTTACATTTCTCTAATGGCTAACAATAGTAAACATGCCTTTATGTTCACTTTATTTGTCATCTGTACACCCTGTTCAATAAAACATCTGCTAAGTGTCTTTTGCCCATTTTCTATCTGGATTGTTTAGTGATAGGTTTTTTCTTACTGTTGAATTTTGAAAGTTATTTATATATTCTAGATGCTAGTCCTTTGTCAAATGTGTGGTTTGCAAGTGTTATCTCTAAATCTGTAGCTTGTCTTTCAGTCTTCTTATGAGAGTCTTCTGCAGAGCAAAAGCTTTTAATTTTGATGAGGAATAAATGTATGAAATTTTAATTTTTATGAGTCATGCTTTGGGCATCAAGTTCAAGAATAATTTTCCTTTTACTAGATTCCAAAAACCTGTTTTATTTCTAAATGTTTTATGAGATTTCATTTAGGTCTGTGATCCATTTTTACATAATTTTTATATAAGATGTAAGGTTTAGTTCCAAATTCATTTTGTAAGGGGGATTATAGATGTCCAATTCATCCAACATCATTTGTTGAAAAAGATAGCATTCCCCATTGAGTCGCATTTGCATCTTTGTTAAAAATTGGCGAAGATGGCCGAATAGGAACAGCTCCAGTCTCCAACTCCCAGCGCGAGTAACACAGAAGACCGGTGATTTCTGCATTTTCAACTGAGGTACTGGGGTCATCTCTCTAGGAGTGCCGGACAATTGGTGCTGGTCAGCTGCTGCAGCCTGACCAGCGTGAGCTGAAGCAGGGCGAGGCATCGCCTCACCTGGAAGCGCAAGGGGGAAGGAAATCCGTTTTCCTAGCCAGGGGAACTGAGACACATAACACCTGGAAAATCGCGTTAACTCCCACCCCAATACTGCGCTTTAAGGAAACAGGCACACCAGGAGAATATATCCCACACCTGGCCGGGAGGGTCCCACGCCCACGGAGCCTCCCTCACTGCTAACACAGCCTTCTGTGGCGATCTATCCGCAAGGCAGCAGCGAGGCTGGGGGAGGGGCGCCGCCATTGCTGAGCTTAAGTAGGTAAACAAAGCCGCTGGGAAGCTCGAACTGGGTGGAGCTCACAGCAGCTCAAGGCAACCTGCCTGTCTCTGTAGACTCCACCTCTGGGGACAGCCCAGAGCTGAGGTCCAATAGGGAAAGCAGCGGGGGCGGTGCAGAGGCGGACGACTCTGTCTGACAGCTTTGGGGAGAGCCGTGGATCTCCCAACGCGGAGGTTGAGATCCGAGAACGGACAGACTGCCTGCTCAGGTGGGTCCCTGACCCCTGAGCAGCCTAGCTGGGAGACATCCCCCACTAGGGGCAGTCTGACACCCCACACCTCACAGGGTGGAGTCATCCCTGAGAGGAAACTTCCAAAGGAAGAATCAGACAGGTACACTCGCTGCTCAGCAATATTCTATCTTTGGCAACCTCTGCTGCTGATACCCAGGCAAACAGGGTCTGGAGTGGACCTCAAGCAATCTCCAACAGACCAACAGACAGTCCTTCTGACTGTCAGACGGAAAACTATCAAACAGGAAGGACACCTATACCAAAACCCCATCAGTACGTCACCATCATCAAAGACCAGAGACAGATAAAACCACAAAGATGGGGAAAAAGCAGGGCAGAAAAGCTGGAAATTCAAAAAATAAGAGCGCATCTCCCCCTGCAAAGGAGCGCAGCCCATCGCCAGCAACGGATCAAAGCTGGTCAGAGAATGACTTTGACGAGATGAGAGAAGAAGGCTTCAGTCCATCAAACTTCTCAGAGCTAAAGGAGGAATTACGTACCCAGCGCAAAGAAACTAAAAATCTTGAAAAAAAAGTGGAAGAATTGACAGCTAGACTAATTAATGCAGAGAAGATCATAAACGAAATGACAGAGATGAAAACCATGACACGAGAAATACGTGACAAATGCACAAGCTTCAGTAACCGACTCGATCAACTGGAAGAAAGAGTATCAGCGATTGAGGATCAAATGAATGAAATGAAGCGAGAAGAGAAACCAAAAGAAAAAAGAAGAAAAAGAATGAACAAAGCCTGCAAGAAGTATGGGATTATGTAAAAAGACCAAATCTACGTCTGATTGGGGTGCCTGAAAGTGAGGGGGAAAATGGAACCAAGTTGGAAAACACTCTTCAGGATATCATCCAGGAGAACTTCCCCAACCTAGTAGGGCAGGCCAACATTCAAATCAGGAAATACAGAGAACACCACAAAGATACTCCTCCAGAAGAGCAACTCCAAGACACATAATTGCCAGATTCACCAAAGTTGAAATGAAGGAAAAATTCTTAAGGGCAGCCAGAGAGAAAGGTCGGGTTACCCACAAAGGGAAGCCCATCAGACTAACAGCAGATCTCTCGGCAGAAACTCTACAAGCCAGAAGAGAGTGGGGGCCAATATTCAACGTTCTTAAAGAAAAGAATTTTCAACCCAGAATTTCATATCCAGCCAAACTAAGTTTCATCAGTGAAGGAGAAATAAAATCCTTTACAGATAAGCAAATGCTTAGAGATTTTGTCACCACCAGGCCTGCCTTACAAGAGACCCTGAAGGAAGCCCTAAACATGGAAAGGAACAACCGGTACCAGCCATTGCAAAAACATGCCAAAATGTAAAGACCATCGAGGCTAGGAAGAAACTGCATCAACTAATGAGCAAAATAACCAGTTAATATCATAATGACAGGATCAAGTTCACACATAACAATATTAACCTTAAATGTAAATGGACTAAATGCTCCAATTAAAAGACACAGACTGGCAAACTGGATAAAGAGTCAAGACCCATCAGTCTGCTGTATTCAGGAGACCCATCTCACATGCAGAGACATACATAGGCTCAAAATAAAGGGATGGAGAAAGATCTACCAAGCAAATGGAGAACAAAAAAAAGCAGGGGTTGCAATCCTAGTCTCTGATAAAACAGACTTTAAACCATCAAAGATCAAAAGAGACAAAGAAGGCCATTACATAATGGTAAAGGGATCAATTCAACAGGAAGAGCTAACTCTCCTAAATATCTATGCACCCAATACAGGAGCACCCAGATTCATAAAGCAAGTCCTTAGAGACCTACAAAGAGACTTAGACTCCCATACAATAATAATGGGAGATTTAACACTCCACTGTCAACATTAGACAGATCAACGAGACAGAAAGTTAACAAGGATATCCAGGAATTGAACTCATCTCTGCACCAAGCGGACCTAATAGACATCTATAGAACTCTCCACCCCAAATCAACAGAATATACATTCTTCTCAGCACCACATCGCACTTATTCCAAAATTGACCACATAATTGGAAGTAAAGCACTCCTCAGCAAATGTACAAGAACAGAAATTATAACAAACTGTCTCTCAGACCACAGTGCAATCAAACTAGAACTCAGGACTAAGAAACTCAATCAAAACCGCTCAACTACATGGAAACTGAATAACCTGCTCCTGAATGACTACTGGGTACATAACGAAATGAAAGCAGAAATAAAGATGTTCTTTGAAACCAATGAGAACAAAGATACAACATACCAGAATCTCTGGGACACATTTAAAGCAGTGTGTAGAGGGAAATTTATGGCACTAAATGCCCACAAGAGAAAGCAGGAAAGATCTAAAATTGACACTTTAACATCACAATTAAAAGAACTAGAGAGGCAAGAGCAAACACATTCAAAAGCTAGCAGAAGGCAAGAAATAACTAAGATCAGAGCAGAACTGAAGGAGATAGAGTCACAAAAAAACCTCCAAAAAATCAATGAATCCAGGAGTTGGTTTTTTGAAAAGATCAACAAAATTGACAGACCGCTAGCAAGACTAATAAAGAAGAAAAGAGAGAGGAATCAAATAGACGCAATAAAAAATGATAAAGGGGATATCACCACTGACCCCACAGAAATACAAACAACCATCAGAGAATACTATAAATGCCTCTACGCAAATCGACTAGAAAATCTAGAAGAAATGGATAATTTCCTGGACACTTACACTCTCCCAAGACTGAACCAGGAAGAAGTTCAATCCCTGAATAGACCAATAACAGGCTCTGAAATTGAGGCAACAATTAATAGCCTACCCACGAAAAAAAGTCCAGGACCAGATGGATTCACAGCTGAATTCTACCAGAGGTACAAGGAGGAGCTGGTACCATTCCTTCTGAAACTATTCCAATCAATAGAAAAAGAGGGAATCCTCCCTAACTCATTTTATGAGGCCAACATCATCCTGATACCAAAGCCTGGCAGAGACACAACAAAAAAAGAGAATTTTAGACCAATATCCCTGATGAACATCGATGCAAAAATTCTCAATAAAATACTGGCAAACCGGATTCAGCAGCACATCAAAAAGCTTATCCACCATGATCAAGTGGGCTTCATCCCTGGGATGCAAGGCTGGTTCAACATTGGCAAATCAATAATGTAATCCAGCATATAAACAGAACCAAAGACAAGAACCACATGATTATCTCAATAGATGCAGAAAAGGCTTTTGACAAAATTCAACAGCCCTTTATGCTAAAAACGCTCAATAAATTCGGTATTGATGGAACGTACCTCAAAATAATAAGAGCTATTTACGACAAACCCACAGCTAATATCATACTGAATGGGCAAAAACTGGAAAAATTCCCTTTGAAAACTGGCACAAGACAGGGATGCCCTCTCTCACCACTCCTATTCAACATAGTGTTGGAAGTTCTGGCTAGGGCAATCAGGCAAGAGAAAGAAATCAAGGGTATCCAGTTAGGAAAAGAAGAAGTCAAATTGTCCTGTTTGCAGATGACATGATTGTATATTTAGAAAAACCCATCGTCTCAGCCCAAAATCTCCTTAAGCTGATAAGCAACTTCAGCAAAGTCTCAGGATACAAAATTAATGTGCAAAAATCACAAGCATTCTTATACACCAGTAACAGACAAGCAGAGAGCCAAGTCAGGAATGAACTTCCATTCACAATTGCTTCAAAGAGAATAAAATACCTAGGAATCCAGCTTACAAGGGATGTAAAGGACCTCTTCAAGGAGAACTACAAACCACTGCTCAGTGAAATCAAAGAGGACACAAACAAATGGAAGAACATACCATGCTCATGGATAGGAAGAATCAATATCGTGAAAATGGCCATACTGCCCAAGGTGATTTATAGATTCAATGCCATCCCCATCAAGCTACCAATGAGTTTCTTCACAGAATTGGAAAAAACTGCTTTAAAGTTCATATGGAACAAAAAAGAGCCCACATTGCCAAGACAATCCTAGGTCAAAAGGACAAAGCTGGAGGCGTCACGCTACCTGACTTCAAACTATACTACAAGGCTACAGTAACCAAAACAGCATGGTACTGGTACCACAACAGAGAAATAGACCAGTGGAACAGAACAGAGTCCTTAGAAATAATACCACACATCTACAGCCATCTGATCTTTGACAAACCTGACAAAAACAAGAAATGGGGAAAGGATTCCCTATTTAATAAATGGTGCTGGGAAAATTGGCTAGCCACAAGTAGAAAGCTGAAACTGGATCCTTTCCTTACCCCTTATACGAAAATTAATTCAAGATGGATTAGAGACCTAAATGTTAGACCTAATACCATAAAAACCCTAGAAGAAAATCTAGTAGTACCATTCAGGACATAGGCATGGGCAAGGACTTCATGTCTAAAACACCAAAAGCAACGGCAGCAAAAGCCAAAATTGACAAATGGGATCTCATTAAACTAAAGAGCTTTTGCACAGCAAAAGAAACTACCATCAGAGTGAACAGGCAACCTACAGAATGGGAGAAAATTTTTGCAACCTACTCATCTGACAAAGGGCTAATATCCAGAATCTACAAAGAACTCAAACAAATATACAAGAAAAAAACAAACAACCCCATCAAAAAGTGGGGAAAGGATATGAACAGACATTTCTCAAAAGAAGACATCCATACAGCCAACAGACACATGAAAAAATGCTCGTCATCACTCGCCATCAGAGAAATGCAAATCAAAACCACAATGAGATACCATCTCACACCAGTTAGAATGGCAATCATTAAGAAGTCAGGAAACAATAGATGTTGGAGAGGATGTGGAGAAATAGGAACACTTTTACACTGTTGGTGGGATTGTAAACTAGTTCAACCATTATGGAAAACAGTATGGCGATTCTCAAGGATCTAGAACTAGATGTACCATATGACCCAGCCATCCCACTACTGGGTATATACCCAAAGGATATAAATACTCTACTACAAAGACACATGCACACGTATGTTTATGCGGCACTATTCACAATAGCAAAGCTTGGAATCAACCAAATGTCCATCAGTGACAGACTGGATTAAGAAAATGTGGCACATATACACCATGGAATACTATGCAGCCATCAAAAAGGATGAGTTTGCGTCCTTTGTAGGGACATGGATGCAGCTGGAAACCATCATTCTTAGCAAACTATCACAAGAAGAGAAACCAAACACCGCATGTTCTCACTCATAGGTGGGAACTGAACAATGAGATCACTTGGACTCGGGAAGGGGAACATCACACACTGGGGCCTATCATGGGGAGGGGGGAGGAGGGAGGGATTGCATTGGGGAGTTATACATGATATAAACGTTATGCACATGTACCCTAGAACTTAAAGTATAATAAAAAAGAAAAAAGAAAAAAAAAAAAAAGAAAAAAAAAAAAAATTGGCTGTACATGGCCCGGCACGGAGGCTCACGCTTGTGATCCCAGCACTTTGGGAGGCCAAGGGCGGGTGGATCACGAGTCAGGAGATCGAGACCACGGTGAAACCCCGTCTCTACTAAAAATACAAAAAATTAACTAGGCGAGGTGGCGGGCACCTGTAGTCCCAGCTACTCAGAGAGGCTGAGGCAGGAGAAAGGTGTGAAATCAGGAGGTGGAGCTTACAATGAGCCGAGATCGTGCCACTGCACTCCAGCCTGGGCGACAGAGCAAGACTCCATATCAAAATAATGATAATAATAATAATATTAATAATAATAATAATAATTGGTTGTACACATTTGGATGAATATATTTCTAGGTTTTCTCTTTCTTTCAATCTTAAATAATAAGATTAAATATAAAGTTTACTTGTGTGGAAAGCTTAAGGGTAGCTACCCAGGAAATACGGACTCCAAACAAATGGAAACAATATTTCAAAGTGGGAAAATTAAGGGTTCATTTATATAGGTAGTTAACAGGATTGCAACAATTTCCATACAAAGTCAATACATATCTAGTAGAGATTGTATTGGTTATAGCTTGCTACAATCAAATAAAGACTGCTTCAACATTCTATAAGGTAGGATGATGATCCTAGAGAGTCTTGTCTCTGGCATCACAAGGCCTTTCTTAATAGCTTACAGGAAAAAGCAGAAGTTGTAACTGCCTGCTACATGACTCAGGCCACTTAGTCACAGTGCCCTCAAGGCTCAAAATAATTTAAAGTTCCATTAGTTTTAAGTTTGAATTATTTAATTTCACATTTTCCCCTTTTCGTCAAGATGTTCCTAAGAAAATACTGTAGATGAACTTAGACGGTTTGGCTACTTTTATGTTCAGGAACTTAGTCACACATCACCAGGAAGGCTCATTGTTAGAGAGTCATGTACCACATTTCAGGGAATTGTTAAGCTATCAAGTTAGAATTTAGAGCAAAATGAAGGAGGAGACTTTCTGAGTTAAGCTAGGATACATGGCTGCATCTTCAAATAAAGTAATTCTTTGAGCAACCATTATTATAGTTTTATTTTCAGTTGTGCAAACCATTGCAAACAAATGCTGCTGCAGCAGTAACAACACAAACAAAGTCAAAACACCACAAATGACTGTAATTTCCAGAATAACACTTTCTGCCACCAGGTTACCCAAGATCCAAACCAGCTACTTAGCCCATCATTCAGAGAGCATGTTAGAGGAAAAGCATGGTTATTTGGGTTTTCATATCAGTCATTAATTTAGTGATGTTATCCAATTCATGTGGGATACTGGTGCAACACTAAATTTTATGATAGTGCAGTATTCCCCTTGGGTTGTAGTACATTTAAAGCCATATGTTCTAAAATCCAGCCTTTCTCATATGAACAATTTAATTGTTTAATAAAAAGATACCCATGTAGCTGTAATTTGTGGCCTTTTTTGTGTGTGTAATTGGTTAAGGCCTCTAAATGCCAAATGATATCCTTGATATTCAATTATGGCAGAAAGATGGAAGTTAAATGAGCATACCAATGAAACACTGAAAAAGTTCAATGAGATTTTAAATAAGGAAAATTTGCAGGTTTTGAAAATGTATGAAGTACTTAATGTTGTGCCCAGACAAAACCCAAAGACTATATCCTAACAATACTGGGAGTAACCATGGCCATGGATTGGTTCTATGTAGCCAAAATGTTTCATTCAGAGCTAGCCAATAAACACATGGCTGTTTTGCCCATTTAGTGGTAAGCAAATCAATATTTTGTAATACAAATGTGTGGATACACTGTTTCTGGAGTATCCATCCCATGTATTTAGTGCTATTGAACCATGTATCTTTGGTGAGATTCTTTTGTTCCCAGTGTAAATGAGTGAGCTGACTAAGCTGACCAAAAAAAAAAAAAAAAAAAAAAAAAAAGAGATAAGCCAGACAAAAGTGTCCCAAATGTGTTTTATAACGTCCTGAAATTGGATTGTCTTATTTCTCAGTTGGGACAGTCTTAGCATTAAATCTAATGAATTGGCTACCAAATATCTCTTCCTATGTCCCTTGCTTTGTAATGTATTATTAATAGGCCAGTGTTACATAGCATCCTTGGTTATAATTTTGTTAATCACCAATGACATTATTGAGAACATGGATATATTTCTGAAATTCTTGTCACTCTTGTCCTTGGAAAGGAGATACACCATGATAGAGAAGAATCACTGGAAATAGGCATGAGGCTCTCCTGTAATACCAGTATTTTGGGAGGCCAAGGGGGGAAGATCACAAGGTCAGGAGATTGAGACCATCCTGGCTAACATTGTGAAAATCTGTGCCTACTAAAAAAAAAAAAAAAAAAAAAAAAAAAAAAAAAAAAATTAGCTGGGTGTGGTGGCACCCACCTACTTGGGAGGCTGAGTCAGGAGAATCACTTGAACCTGGGAGATGGAGGTTGCAGTGAACCAAGATCACACCACTGCATTCCAGCCTGGGTTACAGAGCAAGACTCCATCTCAAAAAAAAAAAAAAAAAAAAAGAGGATTCTGTTCCAAGATGGCTGAATAGCACATAAGACAGGTGATTTCTGCACTTCCAAAGGAGGTACCTGGTTCATCTCACTGTGACTGGTTGGACAATGCGAGGAGTCCGTGGAGGGTGAGCTGAAGCAGGGCAGAGCATCGCCTCACCTGGGAAGTTCAAGGGGTCAGGGGATTTCCCTTTCCTAGCCAAGGAAAGCCATGACAGATGGTACCTGGAAAAACAGGACAGTTCTGCCCAAATATTTCATTTTTCCAATGATCTTAGCAAACGGTACACCAGGAGATTATATACCATGCCTACATGGGAGAAAATTTTTGCAATCTACCCATCTGACAAAGGGCTAATATCCAGAATCTACAAAGAACTTAAACACATTTACAAGAAAAAAAAAAAAAAACAACCCCATCAAAAATTGGGCAAAGGATATGAACAGACACTTCTCAAAAGAAGACATTTATGCAGCCAACAGACACATGAAAAAATGCTCATCATCACTGATCATCAGAGAAATCCAAATCAAAACCACAATAAGATACTATCTCACACCAGTTAGAATGGCCATCTTTAAAACGTTAGGAAACAACAGGTGCTGGAGAGGATGTGGCGAAATAGGAACACTTTTACACTGTTGGTAGGACTGTAAACTAGTTCATCTACTGTGGAAGGCAGTGTGGTGATTCCTCAAGGATCTAGAAGTAGAAATACCATTTGACCCAGCGATCCCATTACTGGGTATATACCCAAAGGGTAATAAAGCATGCTTTTATAAAGACACATTCACAGGTATGTTTATTGTGGCACTATTCACAAAAGTAAAGACTTGGAACCAACCCAATAGTCCATCAATGATAGACTGTATAAAGAAAATGTGACACATATACACCATGGAATACTATGCAGCCATAAAAAATGATGAATTCATGTCCTTTGCAGGGATATGGGTGCAGTTGGAAACCATCATTCTGACCAAACTATCACAAAGACAGAAAGCCAAGCACCACATGTTCTCACTCATAGGTGGGAATTGAACAATGAGAACACTTGGACCCAGGGCGGGGAACATCATACCCCGGGGCCTGCTGTGGGGTGGGGGACTGGGGGAGGGATAGCATTAGGAGAAATACCTAATGTAAATGACGAGCTGATGGGTGCAGCAAACCAACATGGCACATGCATACCTATGTAACAAACCTGCACACTGTGCACATGTACCCTAGAACTTAAAGTATAATAATAATTTTAAAAAATGCATGAAACCACATACTAAACAAGTGTTTTTCTGAAATCTGTCAGCCTAGTCTTGAACCCATTGCAAGAAAGGTTTGCTTAATAGGCAACAGCTACTTATATTAGCAATACACTATAATAACTAGAAATAAAGTGGGAGAGATTTAGCGGAAACTTGCAAAGGAGGACCTTTTCCATCTATTAACAATGATTAATATGAAGCATTTGTTTAGATACAGGACTGGTCTCATGTTTTGGAAAAGGTAACTGCCTCAGATTTCATCTTTTTCTGTTGGTTCTGAAGAATTAATTTTAGAACAATGGTTTGAGATGAAACCCAAGTTGACTAAGTGGCTTTCCTTAAATCAGTGACATTTATCCAATAATTTATTTATTTTGCTTAGCAGCACAAGGGCTAGTCTGGAGAGCTCGATAAGGTATTTTTCACCTTGTTGTGGAGTCCTTTAAAAGACGTCGTTTCTAATAGACAAAATCTCCTGGTTGAAGTTTGTGGTCTTGAGTTCTTTGTCTCTTGGGAAGTTACTGTGGAAAAATTACAGTATTTTAGTTAGCTGCCTTACAAGGTGACTGCAATAAACCAATATATTTCCTTTTCGTATCATAGATGCACAATTTCCTGAAGATAATTTCATAGGTCTGTCTTTTATAATTTCAAATAGAGACAGCTAGTGTTTACCAGAATGTATTGATCTTAAATTAAGCAAAACCAATGAAAGAGCTTTTGGCCAATGAATTTTAAAAGCCTCAGTTAATTTTGCCAACTGAGTTTTGATTATTTCACATGTGCATTCCACTAACCCAGAAGATTGGGGGAGATATTCACAATGAAAATGTTGGAGAATGGGCCAGATTTTACATATTAACTGAAGTATTTTTTTCCAATTACCCTGTCATGATGAAGTACTGCAGAATTTCCCAAACTTGGAATAATTATTTTAGGACAACTTTACTTACCACTTGGGTTGTTGCTCTTCTGAATGAAAATGCTTCTACAAAATAAGAAAACAAATTTTTTTTGGAGCGTACTTGTATCATTGTGATGGTGGCATAAAGTGAATAAAATTGAATTGCCATACCTTGAAAGGGCCTTCAGATAGATAAATGACCTTGAAATCTAAGAAAAGGTTTCCCTAGATTATGTTTTGGACAGATATGGCAACAATTTTATGCTTTATAATTAACAGTTGCTGAAGGCTTTCAATAATATTGCTTTTCCAAAATAATAATTTTATCGGGGTTCCAATGAATTAAATCATGTCCGTAAGTTAGGAAAGATGACTACTTTGGTTTGAAGCATGGATACATCATTTAGTCTAAACCATAGCCCAGTCTCAGAGAACTATGTTCCCCCTTTTGTTTCCCAATCTTCTTGTTCTGTTTTTGGATCTTTGGATTGAGCTAATTTTTTATCAAAATCAAATACTTTATTGAAAGCTAAAAGTGCATTTATTTTCCTATTCAGGTACTTTCAAAGCAGCCCTTTGGCTTTATTATTTGCCAATTTATTTCCTTTGCTTTCTGGAATGTCAGACTGTGAATGACCTATAATCTTGATAATGGCTAATTATTTTGGCAATAATATTCCTTCTAATAATTCTTAAACAAGTTATTCATTTTTTATGGACTGGCTTAAAAAAGTTAAAATTTCTCTTTGTTTCAATAGCATTCCAAAGGCATTGGCTACTCGAAAAACATATTTGCTGTATAAATATTAGCAGTTGTTCTTTTAGCCAATTGATAAGTTCTAATTAATTCTGTTAACTCTACTTTTTGAGCTGAGGCTGATTCTGGAAGACAAATGCATTTTATTTCCTCAGTTAAAGATACTATAGCATAAACAGTATGATAAACTTCAGATTCATTTTTCGAGTAAGATCCATATGTAAAACAAACAATATCAGCGTTAGCTAGGAGAGTTCTTTGCAGGTTAATCCTAGGAGGGAAAATCTGTTTAATTAAGATAATGCAATCATGTTGCATTTTATCTGCATGCAGGGGCAGAAGAGTGGTAGGATTCAGATTATTGTATCTGGAGATTATAACAAAGGGAGAAGAAAGAAGAATTTCATAGGAAGCCAATCTATTAGCTGAATCTCTTTTATATATTTTTGTAGTAAAATATCGCATAGATATAACATATATAAACTTGTAGGCATACAGACACACAGAAGCAGTTCTTAGAGCTTTATGAGATTATTCAATTGTCAGTTTTTAGTTTCTCTCCCCTCTTTAGACTGTCAGTTTCTCGATTGCCTGTTCTGTTGCCCTAGATAACTGGTAGCAAGGCAACCCTAAATTTGTATTTCCAAAGACATGACTCTTGGGTGAAAACGTACACTCCAAAGTCACAGAACATAGATCTAAACACCATTATTTGCTGAGACAAAGAAGGCAACAGATAAAGAACCAGTGGATAAAAGATTGCCAGGAAAAGTATCCTAAGCAAAGGTCAGGTTTGTTATGTAAATTTTAAGCCAATGTCTTCCCCAAAATAAACATTTTCCAACTTAGTTTGTTTCTGATTGGATTACTGACTTCAGGCTAGAGCCCTCTAATGTATAGGGAAAGAAAAGCATGCTGTTTTCAGTGTCTGATAATGACATATATGAAAACCAGGTATAGCTGAAAAACAGATTACTTCAATTTCTCCAAATCAAAGATTTCAGTTTTATATTGAATTCTGGATTCTTAAAAAGAGAAAAAATATCACAGAACTGGACATTCAATACTTCCACAGTGCATTTTGCTGCAAGGACATTCCCACAATGCTGGTGGGCAAGCCAGTGTCAATTAGCCCACTCCATGATCAGCCCATTTCCGATGGGAGTCTTTTCTCTCTCACTGGTGAATGTTTCCATAGCTTCAGTGTGTCCAAACCACATTTCTCTATATGCATGAAGAAACCAATAATAACCTACAATAATAACCACTTATTGTAAATGCTGTCAGCCACCTCCAAACTGCAGCCCTTACTAGTGACTTCTCAGCCATTTCAGACCCACAGGTCAAGTTCTTTCAAAGAACAAAGTAATCACCAGTATGTCCGAAAGTCAGAGATTAGGAAAGATAATAGAGCTTTATATCTGAGAGAAATCTTTCCATGACTCTCCAGACTCCACAAAAAAGCAGGAAACCCTCCAAAGGGAATATGTGGGGATTTTTGTTCTGTGTATCTTAAGAGGTCTTAGGGCTGCTAGAAGTCTTCTCCATATTTTTTGAAGTGGTATAAAAGACGGCAAACGGAAGGAGGAGCAGAAGCAGAATGAAATGGAATAACGAGTCTTATAGTAGACCAACTGGGGAGATTGTAAGCTTTCCAAGAGCCAAAATCATGTGTTTGCTACTACTGAATGTTGAGATGTGACTATGCTGTTAATTGTTCTTGGATCCTGTGCAAATCTCCATCCTATCTATTTGGTTTTCGTACGGGAAGGATGGGAATGTTACCTGGGATTGCACAACAAATAATCAAGCTTCTTATTATATAATCTAAAACTATAAATTTTATTCTCTCCAAAGCCTCTGATCTTAGAGGGCGTTGCTTAAATTTTGAAAGATATTTTGATAAATGTATTTGAATTTTTATTAGAGCAGCTAGAATAATTTTCCCAATATTGGTGGAAGGTTCTGATCACAATTAGTCAGGTACTACCTTTAGCAGCTCCTGTAATTCTTCATTATCTATCAATGTAATTTTTTTCATTGTGATATAAACAGTAATTTTTGAAATAAGAAAATCAGATTTCAAAGAAAATTGTACTAATATTTCTATTTTATCTTCTAATTCTAAATACTTTTCCCCCTTTTGAGAGAGGAACAAATGGGTATTACATTATTCTAAGAATTTTCTGTCCACCAAATGGATGGGGTCAGAGGGAGCCATGAGGAAAAACATTTGTTCCCTGTAGAGAACCTAATTTTAATATTATAAATTGAGATATATGTGCTGTTGTAGGAATATTTGTTACACCCACCATCTGTATTTGTTTTATTTGACCCCCAAAAATAGAACCTTATAGTAAAGTGGGATTTATTTCTGATAATGCAGCACCAGTGTCAATAAGAGCTTCTCTTTGTTATTTTTTTTGTTTGTTTGTTTGTTTGTTTTGTTTTTTAATAGTTTCAATTTATCCTAAGGTATTAGTATTACTGAGAAGATGGAAGGTTCCTTTGATTTCCTCAGAACACCCCATTCTTTCTTTTCTTCCGCCTGTTGTTCTTTCTGTTTAAATCTCTACAATTCTTCTTGAAATATCCAAACCTTTGATGGATCATTTACACTTATAAATTGGTTGGACAATTGTTGTAGTTGTAAACTTATTTGCTTTTCTTCTCTGTTTAACTTTTCTTTTCTTTCCTTCCTTAGTTAGGGTTAACTAAGATAAATTTGATTGCTAAAATTAACTAGGTCATGAGTTTTAGAGGTAGACCAACTGGGGGATTGTCTCTTTATTATAATTACTATTATTTATTTCTAAAATAAAGTTTGAGTTAAGGAGAGCATCATTTGGTGGTTAGCAGAAATTTATTCTAATAAGCATAAATATTGTTTAAACATTTTTTCAAATCTTTCATAGCATGACATTATAGGCTTACCAAGATTTTGTCAGTATTGTTGTATATGTTCCAATCAATCACTTTTTGTCAAACTAAAAAGATAATGTCTAGTAAGCTTTGACAGTACTGTCAGTTCATTCATTATTTGCTTCAGAAACATGTGAATCCTCTCAAAAATTTCCCCAGTTTGCCTTTGCAATCCAATCTTCAGCTTTACTTTCTGATACTAACATGTGAACCAATTAACATAAGTCAGATAATCAGGCTGGGCACAGTGGCTCACACCTGTAATCCCAGGACTTTGGAAGGCTGAGGTGGGTGAATCACCTGTGGTCAGGCGTTTGAGACCAGCCTGGACGACATGGTGAAACACCAACTTTACTAAAAATAAAAAAAAAATTAAAAAAAAATAAAGCTGGGAATAATGGTGGGCACCTGTAATCCCAACTATTAGGAGGCTGAGGCAGGAGAATCACTTGAACCTGAGAGGAAGAGGTTGCAGTGAGCCAAGACTGTGCCACTGCACTCCAGCCCAGGCAACAGAGTGAGACTCCGTCTTAAAAAAAAATCAGATAATCTGAAATCATAAACTTATATGTTTAATTCAAATTCTCTATTAAATCTAGTAGGTTATGAAGAGAATCAGATATTTTTTAAGTACATCTTTAAGTTCTACCTTTAACCATGGTTGATAAATCAAGGAAAATTCTCCTTTACTGGACACGGGTGTTCCTGAAATGGAGTCAGAACAGCAGAAGAAGGAAAGAGGAGACAAAAGAGGAATAAGTTCAGACAGAAAAGTTCTGGTAATGGGGGATAAAGAGAAGGATGAGCTGATGGAGTAGAAGAAATTTCAACAGTCTTATTTAATTCAGAAATTGTTTTAGATAATTTTTTTTGTTTTCCTTCTGCAAAGACTGTATCAGGATCACTTTTAGAAGCTTCTAAGGATGATTTAAAATATCTGTCTCAATTATTTTGTTTTATCTTAGGGCTGGCTTTATCTAATTGAGCACACAGATATGCTAGTTTCAGTATTTCAAAGGCATTCCATGTTGGCCACTATGATTTAGGGTTATTGCAAATTATGTGTGACTAGTTTTCTAAGTACTTACATGAAGAGGCACCATAAGTACTAAATATGAATCTAGCTGATGTTTCCAATGGGGGATCTCTCCTTAAGGAAGAAGGCTACGTTTTAGATGCACAGCTGCCCATAATTTAGATTTTACTCTTTAATGACCAAAAGATTTAGATGGAGGTGTTTTGGATTTAGTGTGCTGCCTGTAGAAATAGATCCTCAAGTTACCAAATTAGAGTCCGTTCTTCCACTTTATGTGTCTTGATGATCCCAAGAAATGTGGAAGCTTAAGGCACAAGATAATCAGACTTTACTCTTGCCCACCAGATTAAACAAGGTTTTCTGTATTACCTACTCAAGGGATTACCTGTGAGACTATTTTACATCAAAAGCATTGAGCTCCAATAGTCCCACAAGAACTCAATCACCTAAGGTACATTTTGGCAAGGAGAAACAGTGTCTCTCATGTTGGGGACTTATGTATTTCCTCATAAAGAGTATTTTTTAAAATGTTTTTTTATTATTATACTTTAGATTCCTGTGTACATGTGTATAACATGCAGGTTTGTTACATATGTTACTTGTGCCAACTCGTCAGCACCCATCAGCTCATTATTTACATCAGGCATAACTACCAGTGCAATCCCTCCCCCACCCCCTTCCCCATAATAGGCCCTGGTGTGGGATGTACCCCTTCCTGAGTCCAAGTGATCTCATTGTTCAGTTCCCACCTATGAGTGAGAAAATGCAGTATTTGGTTTTCTGTTCTTGCAATAGTTTGCTGAGAATGATGATTTCCAGCTGCATCCATGTCCCTACAAAGGACACAAACTCATTCTTTTTTATGGCTGCATAGTATTCCACAATGTATATGTGCCATATTTTCTTAATCTAGTCTGTCACTGATGGATATTTGGGTTGATTCCAAATCTTTGCTATTGTGAATAGTGCCACAATGAACATATGTGTCCATGTGTCTTTATAGCAGCATGATTTATAATCCTTTGAGTATATACCCAGTAATGGGATGGCTGGGTCATATGGTACTTCTAGTTCTAGATCCTTGAGGAATCGCCATACTGTTTTCCATAACGGTTGAACTAGTTTACAATCCCACCCACAGTGTAAAAGTGTTCCAATTTCTCTACATCCTCTCCAGCACCTGTTGTTTCCTGACTTTTCAATGATTGTCATTCTAACTGGTGTGAGATGGTATCTCATTGTGATTTTGATTTGCATTTCTCTGATGGCCAGTGATGATGAGCATTTTTTCATGTGTCTGTTGGCTGTATGAATGTCTTGTTTTGAGAAAGGTCTGTTCATATCCTTTGCCCACTTTTTGATAGGATTGTTTGTTTTTTTCTTGTAAATTTGTTTGAGTTCTTTGTAGGTTCTGGATATTAGCCTTTTGTCAGATGAGTAGATTGTAAAAATTTTCTCCCATTCTGTAGGTTGCCTGTTCACTCTGATGGTAGTTTCTTTTGCTCTGCGGAAGCTCTTCAGTTTAATTAGATCCCATTTGTCAATTTGGCTTTTGTTGTCATTGCTTTTGGTGTTTTAGACATGAAGTCCTTGCCCATGCCTATGTCCTGAATGGTATTACCTAGGTTTTCTTCTAGGGTGTTTATGGTATTCGGTCTAACATTTAAGTCTCTAATCCATCTTGAATTAATTTTCATATAAGGAGTAAGGAAAGGATGCAGTTTCAGCTTTCTACCTGTGGCTAGTGAATTTTCCCAGCATCATTTATTAAATAGGGAATCTTTTCCCCATTTATTGTTTTCTCAGGTTTCTCAAAGATCAGATGGCTGTAGATGTGTGGTATTATTTCTGAGGACTCTGTTCTGTTCCATTGGTCGATATCTCTGTTTTGGTACCAGTACCATGCTGTTTTGGTTACTGTAGCCTTGTAGTATAGTCTGAAGTCATGTAGTGTGATACCTCCAGCTTTGTTCTTTTGACTTAGGATTGTCTTGGCATTGTGGGCTCTTTTTTGTTCCATATGAACTTTAAAGCAGTTTTTTTCCAATTCTGTGAAGAAGCTCATTGGCAGCTTGATGGGATGACATTGAACCTATAAATTACCTTGCGGAGTATGGCCATTTTCATGATATTGATTCTTCCTATCCATGAGCATGTTATGTTCTTCCATTTGTTTGTGTCCTCTTTTATTTCACTGAGCAGTGGTTTGTAGTTTTGCTTGAAGAGGTCCTTTACATCCCTTGCAGCAAGAGAGAAAGATCCGGTTACCCACAAAGGGAAGCCCATCAGACTAACAGCAGATCTCTTGGCAGAAACTCTGCAAGCCAGAAGAGAGTGGGGGTCAATATTCAGCATTCTTAAAGAAAAGAATTTTCAACCCAGAATTTGATATCCAGTCAAACTAAGTTTCATAATTGAAAGAGAAATAAAATTCTTTAGAGATAAGCAAGTGCTTAGAGATTTTGTCACCACCACACCTGCCTTACAAGAGACCATAAAGGAAGCACTAAACATGGAAAGGAACAACAGGTACCAGCCATTGCAAAAACATGCCAAAATGTAAGGACCATTGATGCTAGGAAGAGATTGCATCAACTAAAGAGCAAAATAACCAGTTATATCATACTGACAGGATCAAGTTCATACATAACAATATTAACCTTAAATGTAAGTTGACTAAATGGTCCAGTTAAAAGACACAGACTGGCAAATTGGATAAACCGTCAAGACCTATCAGTTTGCTGTATTCAGGAGACCCATCTCACATGCAGAGACACACACAGGCTCAAAATAAAGAGATGGAGGAAGATCTACCAAGCAAATGGAGAACAACAACAACAAAAAAGCAGGGGTTGCAATCCTAGTCTCTGATAAAACAGACTTTAAACCATCAAAGATCAAAAGAGACAAAGAAGGCCATTACATAATGGTAAAAGTATCAATTCAACAGGAAGAGCTAACTATCCTAAATATATATGCACCCAATACAGCAGCACCCAGATTCATAAAGCAAGTCCTTAGAGACTTACAAAGAGACTTAGACTCCCATAGGATAATAATGGAGGCTTCAACACCCCACTGTGAACATTAGACAGATCAACAAGACAGAAAGTTAACAAGGAAATTTAGGAATTGAACTCAGCTCTGCAGCCAGCAGACCTAATAGACATCTACAGAACTCTCTACCCCAAATCAACAGAACATACATTCTTCTCAGCAATATATCACACTTATTCCAAAATTAACCACATAATTGGAAGTAAAGCACTACTGAGCAAATGTAAAAGAACAGAAATTGTAACAAATGGTCTTTCAGACCACAGTGCAATCAAACTAGAACTCAGGACTAAGAAACTCAGTCAAAACCACTCAACTACATGGAAACTGAATAACCTGCTCTGGAATGACTACTGGGTACATAACGAAATGAAGGCAGAAATAAGATGTTCTTTGAAACCAATGAGAACAAAGATACAACATACCAGAATCTCTGGGACACATTTAAAGCAGTGTGTAGAGGGAAATTTATAGCACAAAATGCCCCCAAGAGCAAGCTGGAAAGGTCCAAAATGGACACTCTAACATCACAATTAAAAGAACTAGAGAAGCAAGAACAACACATTCAAAAGCTAGCAGAAGGCAAGAAATAACTAAGATCAGAGCAGACCTGAAGGAGATAGAGACACAAAAAACCCTCCAAGAAAATCAGTGAATCCAGGAGGTGGTTTTTTTTTAAAGGTCAACAAAATTGATAGACTGCTAGCAAGAGTAACAAAGAAGAAAAGAGAGAAAAATCAAATAGATGCAATAAAAAAGGATAAAGGGGATATCACCACCAACCTCACAGAAATACAAACTACCATCAGAGAATACTATAAACACCTCTACACAAAAAAAATAAAAAATCTAGAAGAAATGGTTGATTTCCTGGACACTTACACTCTCCCAAGACTAAACCAGGAAGAAGTTGAGTCCCCGAATAGACCAATAACAGGTTCTGAAATTGAGGCAATAATTAATAGCCTACCCACCAAAAAAAGTCCAGGACCAGATGGATTCACAGCTGAATTCTACCAGAGGTACAAGGAGGAGCTGGTACCATTCCTTCTGAAACGATTCCAATCAATAGAAAAACAGGGCATCCTCCCTAACTCATTTTACGAAGCCAATATCAACCTGATACCAAAGCCTGGCAGAGACACACACAAAAAAGATAATTTTATACCAATATCCCTGATGAACATCCATGCAAATATCCTCAATAAAATACTGGCAAACTGAATCCAGCAGCACGTCAAGAAGCTTATCCACCATGATCAAGTGGGATTCATCCCTGGGATGCAAGGCTGGTTCAACATATGCAAATCAATAAATGTAATCCAGCATATAAACAGAACCAAAGACAAAAACCACATGATTATCTCAATAGATGCAGAAAAGGCCTTTGACAAAATTCAACAGCCCTTCATGCTAAAAACGCTCAATAAACTCGGTATTGATGGAACATATCTCAAAATAATAAGAGCTCTTTATGACAAACCCACAGCCAATATCATACTGAATGGGCAAAAACTGGAAGCATTTCCTTTGAAAACTGGCACAAGACAGGGATGTCCTCTCTCACCACTCGTATTCAACATAGTGTTGGAAGTTCTGGCTAGGGCAATCAGGCAAGAGAAATCATCATTCTTAGCAAACTATCACAAGAAGAGAAAACCAAACACCGCATGTTCTCACTCATAGGTGGGAACTGAACAATGAGATCACTTGGACTCGGGAAGGGGAACATCACACACTGGGGCCTATCATGGGGAGGCGGGAGGAGGGAGGGATTGCATTGGGGAGTTATACATGATATAAACGTTATGCACATGTACCCTAGAACTTAAAGTATAATAAAAAAAAAAAAAAGAAATCAAGGGTATTCAGTTAGGAAAAGAAGAAGTCAAATTGTCCCTCTTTGCAGATGACATGATTGTATATTTAGAAAACCCCATCACCTCAGCGCAAAATCTCCTGAAGCTGACAAGCAACTTCAGCAAAGTCTCAGGATACAAAATGAATGTGCAAAAATTACAAGCATTCTTATACACCAGTAAGAGACAAACAGAGAGCCAAATCATAATGAACTTCCATTCACAATTGCTTCAAAAAGAGTAGAATACCTAGGAATCCATAAAGAGTATTTTATAATTTTGATCACTCAAGAAGAAAGTTTAGATTTTTCTATAGAACAAAGCTGCAGAATATGGTCAGTTTTAAATATTAAAAATTTGCTTAAGCCACAAAGATTTACTTCCATCTTTCAAAGAGTAACTGTCTTCTCCTTGACCAAAATTTTGAATAAGGGAAAATATTATAGAAACTATGAGTAATTCAAAACAAAATCTTAACCTCAGAGAAAAGTAAACGTTATAAATCTCCAGTCAACAATTTCTAATATTATAGAAACAAAACTCTAATCTTGCAGTGGAGCTTCAATTTCAACCTTGTTGATTTAGGAATGTATATAGCACAAAAAAGTCTGAATCCCATCCAAACTGAGAGATTTGAACCTCTGAGAGAAGCCCTACCAAAGATCCTTTTCGATTCTGACAAGGTCAGGTGAAAAAAGGTAATTCGTGCTTGTGCCAGGACTCCAGTTACCTGCAAAGTGATGGGGATTACTGAAGGATCATTTCAGGTCACTTTGTAGTGACCAAAATGTCAACCTTAAATAAGGAAATTCAGAAAATATGATTAAGTATACAGCTTACAACTAAGCCACATAGCCACATTACTCTCACAGCACAAAATAATTTAAAGTTCCAAAACATTAAGTTTGAATTACTTAATTCAAATACAAATTTAATTTCACAGTTCTATTGATTTGTATTTCTATCCCTATGACAGTAACACACTGTAGCTTTTAAAAATAGGTCCTTTATAATGGATTACAGGAGACCAAAAAATAAATTAGAAATATGATAAAGTAAACAAAAGCACAACATACTGAAACTTACAGGATGCAGCAAAAACAATAATAAGAGGAAGGGTTAGAGAATAAATGCCTACATTAAAAGAGAAGAAGAATCTTAAATAAACAATCTAAATTTATACCTTAAGGGACTAGAAGGACAATTTAAGCCCAAAGTTAGTAAAAGGAAGAAAATAATAAAGATTTTAGCAGAAATAAATGATATAAACAAACCCCAAATTATTTTTATCTATTTTAGAGCCTGTGTCTTTACACATGAATTTTAGAAGAATTAACAAAACAAATTTTATTAACAAAAATTTTTTTCTGAAATTTTCATAGAAATTCTATTAAACCCATGTAATTTTATACATGGGTTAAATAGGAGAGAATTGATATCTTTATTATATTGAGTCGTTCAATACATGAACAAGGTGCAACACTCTATTAATTTACATCTTCTTTGATTTCTTTTATCCGCATTTTATTGTTTTCAGAAAAAAGTCCTCTACAAGTCAAGTTTATAATTTAATATTTTAATTTTGGGGAGATATTGTAATGCTCTATATTTAATTTTTGTTTCCACATGATTATTCTTATATAAAAATCTGATAGATTTCTGTTCACTGATCTTTCATTATGCAATCTTACTGAACTCACTTATTCTAAGAAGTTTTGAGCTTTTGAATATTTTTTTCATAGATTCTTTGGAATTTTCTACATAAGTTATTCTATCATCTGATCATTAACTGTATTTATTTTTTTCAATTTGTATATCTTTAATTTTTTTGTTCTGACTTGGTTCAGTGGCTAAATTTTCAGTACCATGTTAAATAAGAATGGTGAGAATTAACATCCTTTCCTTGCCTTATTTCTAATTTTAGTGAGAACACAGTGCTGTGTGTTGAGAGAGAACAAGGTGCCATATATACATGTTTAAATCTTTCATCATTCTGCATGATGTTACCAGTAGTTTCTTTGTAGATATTCTTTAATAAGTTGAGGAAATTTCTCTCTATTCCAATTTTAATGAGAGTTTTTATTTATTTATTTATTTACTTATTTATTTATTTTAATTATACTTTAAGTTCTAGGGTACATGAGCAGGACGTGCAAGTTTGTTACATATGTATACACGTGCCATATTGGTGTGCTGCACCCATTAATTCATCATTTACATTAGGTATATCTCATAATGCTATCCCTCCCCCACTCTGCGCCCCACAATAGGACCCAGTGTGTGATGATCCCCTTCCTGTGTCCAAGTGATCTCATTGTTCAATTCCCACCTATGAGTGAGAACGTGTGGTATTGGTTTTCTGTTCTTGCAATAGTTTGCTGAGAATGATGGTTTCCAGCTGCATCCATGTACCTACAAAGGACACGAACTCATGCTTTTTTATGGCTGCATAGTATTGCATGGTATATATGTGTCAAATTTTCTTAATACAGTCTGTCACTGATGGACATTTGGATTGATTCCAAGTCTTTGCTATGGTGAATAGTGCTGCAATAAACATACGTTTTCATGTGTCCTTATAGCAGCATGACTTATAATCCTTTGGATATATCCCCAGTAATGGGATGGCTGGGTCATATGGGACTTCTAGTTCTAGATCCTTGAGGAATCGCCACACTGTTTTCCACAATGGTTGAACTAGTTTACAGTCCCACCAACAGTGTAAAAGTGTTCCTATTTCTCCACCTCCTCTCCAGCACCTGTTGATTGCTGATTTTTTAATGATTGCCATTCTAAGTGGTGTGAGATGGTATCTCATTGTGGTTTTGATTTGCATTTATCTGATGGCGAGTGATGATGAGCATTTTTTCATGTGTCTGTTGACTGTATGAATGTCTTCTTTTGAGAAATGTCTGTTCATATATGTGGCCCACTTTCTGATGGGGTTGTTTGTTTTTTTCTTGTAAATTTTATTCAGTTCTATATAGGTTCTGGATATTAGCCCTTTGTCAAATAAGTAGATTGCAAAAATTTTCTCCCATTCTGTAGGTGTCTGTTCACTCTGATGACAGATTCTTTTGCTGTGCAGAATCTCTTTAGTATAATTAGATTCCATTTGTCAATTTTGACTTTTGTTGCCGTTGCTTTTGGTGTTTTAGACGTGAAGTCCTTGCCCATGTCTATGTCCTGAGTGGTATTACCTAGGTTTTCTTCTAGGGTTTTCATGGTATTAGGTCTAACATTTAAGTCTCTAAACCATCTTGAATAATTTTCATATAAAGAGTAAGGAAATGTTCCAGTTTCAGCTTTCTACTTAAGGTTAGCCAATTTTCCCAGCACCATTATTAAATAGGGAATCCTTTCCCCATTTCTTGTTTTTCTCAGGTTTATCAAAGATCAGATGGCTGTAGATATGCGGTATATTTCTGAGGTCTCTGTTCTGTTCCATTGGCCTATATCTCTGTTTTGGTACCAGTATCATGCTGTTTTGGTTACTGTAGCCTTGTAGTATAGTTTGAAGTCAGGTAGCATGATGCATGCAGCTTTGTTCCTTTGCCTTAGGATTGTCTTGGCAATGCGGGCTCTTTTTTGGTTCCATATGAACTTTAAAGAAGATTTTTCCAATTCTATGAAGAAAGTTATTGGTAGCTTGATGGGGATGGCATGGAATCTATAAATTACCTGTGGCAGTATGGCCATTTTCACAATATTGATTCCTCCTATCCTTGAGCAAGGTATGTTCTTCCATTTGTTTGTGTCCTCTTTTATTTCACTGAGCAGTGGTTTGTAGTTCTCCCTGAAGAGGTCCTTTACATCCCTTGTAAGTTGGATTCCTAGGTATTTTCTTCGCTTTGAAGCTATTGTGAATGGGAGGTCATTCTTGATTTGGCTCTCTGCTTGTCTGTTACTGATGGATAAGAATACTTATGTTTTTTGCACATTGATTTTGTATCCTGAGACTTTGCTGAAGTTGCTTGTCAGCTTCAGGAGATTTTGGGTTGAGACAATGGGGTTTTCTAAGTATACCATCATGTCATCTGCAAAGAGGGACAATTTGACTTCTTCTTTTCCTAACTGAATACCCTTGATTTCTTTCTCTTGCCTGGTTGCCCTAGCCAGAACTTCCAACACTATGTTGAATATGAGTGGTGAGAGAGGGCATCCCTATCTTGTGCCAGTTTTCAAAGGGAATTTTTCCAGTTCTGCCCATTCAGTATGATATTGGCTGTGGGTTTGTCATAAATAACTCTTATCATTTTGAGATACATTGCATCAATATCGAATTTATTGAGCATTTTTAGCATGAAGGGCTGTTGAATTTTGTCAAAGGCCTTTTCTGCATCTATTGAAATAATCATGTGGTTTTTGTCTTTGGTTCAGTTTATATGCTGGATTATGTTTATTGATTTGCGCATGTTGAACCAGCCTTGCATCCCAGAGATGAAGCCCACTTGATCATGGTGGATAAGCTTTTTGATGTGCTGCTGGATTAAGTTTGCCAATATTTTATTGAGGATATTTGCATCCATGTTGATCGGGGTATTGGTCTAAAATTCTCTCTCTCCCTCTTTTTTTTTTTTTTTTTTTTTTTGTATCTCTGCTAGGCTTTGGTATCAGGATGATGTTGACCTCTTAAAATGAGTTAGGGAGGATTCCCTGTTTTTCTATTGATTGGAATAGTTTCAGAAGGAATGGTACCAGCTCCTCCTTGTACCTCTGGTAGAATTCAGCTGTGAATCCATCTGGTCCTGGACTTTTCTTGATTGGTAGGCTATTAATTATTGCCTCAATTTCTGAGCCTGCTATTGGTCTATTCAGGGATTCAACTTCTTCCTGGTTTAGTCTTGGGAGAGTGTAAGTGTCCAGGAAATTGTCCATTTCTTGTAGGTTTTCTAGCTTATTTGCGTAGAGGTGGTTTTAGTATTCTCTGATGGTAGTTTGTATTTCTGTCGGGTCGGTGTTGATATCCCCTTTATCATTTTTTATTGCGTCTATTTGATTCTTCTCTCTTTTCTTCTTTATTAGTCTTGCTAATGGTCTATCAATTTTGTTGATCTTTTCAAAAAACCAGCTCCTGCATTCATTGATTTTTTGGATGGTTTCTGTGTCTCCGTCTCTTTCACTTCTGCTCTGATCTCGGTTATTTCTCATCTTCTGCTAGTTTTTGAATGTGCTTGCTCTTACTTCTCTAGTTCTTTTAATTGTGATGCTAGGGTGTCAAATTTAGATCTTTCCTGCTTTCTCTTGTGAACATTTAGTGCTATAAATTTCCCTCTACATACTGCCTTAAAATGTGTCCCAGAGATTCTGGCATGTTATATCTTTGTTCTCATTGATTTCAAAGAACATCTTTATTTCTGCCTTCATTTCGTTATATACCCAGTAGTCACTCAGGAGCAGGTTGTTCAGTTTCCATGTAGTTGAGTGGTTTAATTGAGTTTCTTAGTCCTGAGTTCTAGTTTGATTGCACTGTGGTCTGAGAGACAGTTTGTTATAATTTCTGTTATTTTACATTTGCTGAGCAGTGCTTTCCTTCCAACTACGTGGTCACTTTTGGAATAAGTGTGATGTGGTGCTGAGAAGAATGTATATTCTGTTGATTTGGGGTGGAGAGTTCTGTAGATGTCTATTAGGTCCGCTTGGTGTAGAGTTGAGTTCAATTCCTGGATATCCTTGTTAACTTTCTGTCTCGTTGATCTGTCTAATGTTGACAGAGGGTGTTAAATTCTCTTGTGATTATTGTATGGAAGTCTAAGTCTCTTTGTAAATCTCTAAGGACTTGCTTTATGAATCTGGGTGCTCCTGTGTGGGTGCATATATATTTAGGATAGCTAGCTCTTCCTGTTGAATTGATCCCTTTACCTTTATGTAATGGCCTTCTTTGTCTCTTTTGATCTTTGATAGTTTCAAATCTGTTTTATCAGAGACTAGGATTGCAACCCCTGCTTTTTTTTGTTCTCCATTTGCTTGGTAGATCTTCCTCCATCCCTTTATTTTGAGCCTATGTATGTCTCTGCATGTGAGATGGGTCTCCTGAATACAGCAGACTGATGGGTCTTGACTCTTTATCCAGTTTGCCAGTCTGTGTCTTTTAATTGGAGCATTTAGTCCATTTACATTTAAGGTTAATATTGTTATGTGTGAACTTGATCCTGCCATTATGATATTAACCAGTTATTTTGCTCGTTAGTTGATGCAGTTTCTTCCTAGCCTCGATGGTCTTTACATTTTGGCATGTTTTTGCAATGGCTGGTACCCATTGTTCCTTTGCATGTTTAGGGCTTCCTTCAGGGTCTCTTGTAAGGCAGGCCTGGTAGTGACAAAATCTCTAAGAATTTGCTTATCTGTAAAGGATTTTATTTCTCCTTCACTTATGAAACTTAGTTTGGCTGCATATGAAATTCTGGGTTGAAAATTCTTTTCTTTAAGAATGTTGAATATTCGTCCCCACTCTCTTCTGGCTTGTAGAGTTTCTGCCGAGAGATCTGCTTTTAGTCTGATGGGCTTCCCTTTGTGGGTAACCCGACCTTTCTCTCTGGCTGCCCTTAAGATTCTTTCCTTCATTTCAACTTTGGCGAATCTGGCAATTATATGTCTTGGAGTTGCTCTTCTCAAGGAGTATCTTTGTGGCATTCTCTGTATTTCCTGATTTGAATGTTGGCCTGCCCTACTAGGTTGGGAAGTTCTCCTGGATGATATCCTGAAGAGTGTTTTCCAACTTGGTTCCATTTTCCCCCTCACTTTCAGGCACCCCAATCAGACGGAGATTTGGTCTTTTTACATAATGCCATACTTCTTGCAGGCTTTGTTCATTTCTTTTTCTTCTTTTTTCTTTTGGTTTCTCTTCTCGCTTCATTTCATTCATTTGATCCTCAATCGCTGATACTCTTTCTTCCAGTTCATCGAGTTGGTTACTGAAACTTGTGCATTTGTCACGTATTTCTCGTGTCATGGTTTTCATCTCTGTCATTTCGTTTATGACCTTCTCTGCATTAATTAGTCTAGCTGTCAATTCTTCCACTCTTTTTTCAAGATTTTTAGTTTCTTTGCACTGGGTATGTAATTCCTCCTTTAGCTCTGAGAAGTTTGATGGACTGAAGCCTTCTTCTCTCATCTCGTCAGAGTCATTCACTGACCAGCTTTGATCTGTTGCTGGCGATGGGCTGTGCTCCTTTGCTGGGGGAGATGCCCTCTTATTTTTTTGAATTTCCAGCTTTTCTGCCCTGCTTTTTCCCCATCTTGGTGGTTTTATCTGTCTTTGGTCTTTGATGATGGTGACGTACTGATGGGTTTTGATATAGGTGTCCTTCCTGTTTGATAGTTTTCCTTCTAACAGTCAGGACCCTCAGCTGTAGGTCTGTTGGAGATTGCTTGAGGCCCACTCCAGACCCTGTTTGCCTGGGTATCAGCAGCAGAGGTTGCAGAAGATAGAATATTGCTGAACAGTGAGTGTACCTGTCTGATTCTTTCTTTGGAAGCTTCCTCTCAGGGGTGTACTCCACCCTGTGAGGTGTGGGGTGTCAGACTGCCCCTAGTAGGGGATGCCTCCCATTTAGGCTACTCACTGGTCAGGGACCCACTTGAGCACGCAGTCTGTCCCTTCTCAGATCTCAACCTCCATGTTGGGAGATCCACTGCTCTCTTCAAAGCTGTCAGGCAGAGTCATTTGCGTCTGCAGAGGTTCCTGCTGCTTTTGTTGTTGTTGTTGTTAACTGTGCCCTGTCCCCAGAGGTGGAGTCTACAGAGACAGGCAGGTTTCCTTGAGTTGCTGTGAGCTCCACCCAGTTTGAGGTTCACAGCAGCTTTGTTTACCTACTTAAGCCTCAGCAATGGTGGGCGCCCCTCCCCCAGCCTCGCTGCTGCCTTGTGGTTAGATCACAGACTGCTGTGTTAGGAATGAGGGAGGCTCCGTGTGCATGGGACCCTCCTGGCCAGGTGTGGGATATATTCTCCTCGTGTGCCCGTTTGCTTAAAGTGCAGTATTGGGGTGGGAGTCACCCGATTTTCCAGGTGTTGTGTGTCTCAGTTCCCCTGGCTAGGAAAAGGGATTCCCTTCCCCCTTGCGCTTCCCAGGTGAGGCGATGCCTCGCTCTGCTTCAGCTCTCGCTGGTTGGGCTGCAGCAGCTGACCAGCACCGATTGTCCGGCACTCCCTAGTGAGATGACCCCGGTACCTCATTTGAAAATGCAGAAATCACCGGTCTTCTGTGTCGCTCGTGCTGGGAGTTGGAGACTGGAGCTGTTCCTATTTGGCCATCTTGCTCCACCCCTGGAGACTCTTTAAAGAGCTAAAAGCAGAACTACCAGTTGATCCAGCAATCCACTACTGGGTATATACTTAATGAAAAAGAAGTCATTACAGGAAAAAGACACTTGCACAGGCACTTTTATTTCAGGAAGGTGGATCTTTAAATAAATCACTCCACCATAAGTGCTCCTAGTTCCATGCAGGCTAGGTTTGGCATGGCTAGGGCCCACCTCCCAGCACTTCCCCGCCCTGCAACAGCCGGTAAGTGGATGAGGAGGGAAGGAGTTCTACTTGCCCAAATTCCTTCTTTTCCACTTCGTGAGTATAAGAGATAGAGAAGTTGATTCACCTCCACCTTAGGCTACAGCCCCTTCTCCAACTATCCAGCAAGTAATTCTGGTAAGGGAGGGTTTCCTATGGAAGGAGCCTCAGCATGGACTTGAGTCTGATCCAGCCCAGCATGGCACTGGAGAGCAAGGTAGGGAGGAGGTAGAGGATACCCGGGCATGGAAGGGGATGGGGCGAGAGCACAGAGGCCACATCTCCAGAGATGGTTGCTGACTTTCTAAGGCTAAGACAGCAAGGTCAATCTAATCCGTTGTTGAAAAAATAAATGGTTTATTTTTTAGCGTGGAAGCATGGAGGCAGTGTGCAAAAACAGCCAGAAGCAGCAGCCCCTCAACCCTGAAAGGAGGCAGATGGGATGTGGGGGTTGTTATAGTGGGCTCTCCAGAGGCTTTTGTGATAAACGTCCTGACTTCTTAGGAGTGCCATTATCACTGCTGATAATAAACAGAAACAAGAGAGTTTCTAGAGACTCTCCTGAAAGTACTGAGAACTCGGGCAGCCACTGAGAAAAAATGTAGCCCTAAAACCAGATTAAGGCCTCGGGAAAAGCCTGTGCTCATGGACTTGGGGCTTCCATTGCCTAAACCCTTCTGTTGGATGGGCAGTCTAAGCAGAGGCAAGGGTGAATGTGGAAGGCCCTCGGTCTGCCTACCAGCCTGTTTACCTGGTGCCAGTAGCAGCGGCGGTGTCTCCCTCGCAGATTTCTCCCACCTTTCCTGCAAACGTTAGACTTACCTTGGAGCGCTTTTGCCCAAGAACCACTTGGAGGTCAGACACCTTCCAGCCTCAGTTTGCGGGTTAGGGAAAAAAGGTCAGGGGACGGCTTGCTGCCCGCTTCCTGGAGCTGTGGCTGCTTCACCACTGGGGATGTCTCTGGGGGTGCTTCGTAGCACAATGGACTGCTGCTGTCAAGGTAACCTGTGCACTCACAGGCAACAGGGAGACTGGGCAGTGACCCTGGACGGCGTGGGGCAGAGCTCTGAGCAGGTGGATAGAGTTTTGCGTGCCAGACTTTGCTTCTGCCATGAGATGCAGTCTGGCCTCTCAATGCAGGTGGCTTTTAGGTGAGGGAGAACGAGTTGATTTTCCAGACACCAATGGTGTAACTGGGGCTCCAGTCACCCCTATCAAGGGACCAGCACTTTCGTTGTTAGATCAGATGGCACATTTGAATGGGGAAGTGGTTGTTGCCTGCAGGGCACATTAACCATTTTTTAAGCCCCCTCATCTAAATGTGCTCAATTCAGTTTACCAACCTGAAGATAATTAAAATATACTTGCTGTTCACTTTCTTTCATTCCTCATCTCCTGCTCCCTCAACCCAAGGAATTTTGACCTTTAGGATTTTTTTTTTTAAATTATTTTTCTCCAGCCAGCAGTCCCACAAGCACTGTAGATTTCTCTGGGCTGTGGGAGGTTGAAATGGGAAGAAGGAAGTGACAGGTAGAAAGAATGAAAGAAGCAGTTTGGAAAAAAGGGCTCTTTGGAAAGCTGCCTACAACTATGGCTCCAGTGATGCAAACAAGCATATATGAAATCAGAACTACGTGTTGACTTTTGCAATACTTACCATGGCTCCTATTTTCTCCTACAAAAAGGAAAGGTTGGGGGACAGATGAGAAGAAGGGGAAACAATTCACAGCAAAAAGGCTTATTTTTGGACACTTTCTTTGAAACACCTGAGGTTCGGTTATTTTATTTATAAAAATGTCCTATTATTTCTTTCTCTCTCTCTCTCTCACTCTCTCTCTCTCTCTCTGTGGTGTGTGTGTGTGTGTGTGTGTGGTGTGTGTGTGTGTGTACTTCTGGAGAAAATAATCTCCCAACGTGTCTTTTAGCTTCCTCATTTCACCAGTACCCAGAATCCTTTTGAAGGAATGTGTAAAAACTCCAAAATTCTTATGAGCACTGACTTTCCCCTTGGGTAGAGCAAGGACACTGTGAATCTTTGTGGGAACATGTAATTTTTTCTGCAACAGTATGCAAACACTGCAGATTTCTTCTGTAATGCTCTATTTTCCCCCCAAACAGTGCAAGAATCTGTTTTCCCCCTTGTACTTAGTATTTCTGGCTAGAGAGTGTGGGAACACCTCCTATCTCCTATATTCACCAAATTTTCCCTAGTGGTGAAGATCACTATCAGGGGAAACCCACCCCATATTCAATGTGGGTCCTTTTCTATTTTCCATAAGCATTGGCTGGTCTGAGAAATAAGGGAAAGAGTACAAAAGAGAGAAATTTTAAAGCTGGGTGTCTGGGGAGACATCACATGTCGGTAGGTTCTGTGATGCCCCCTGAGCCATAAAACCAGCAAGTTTTTTTTTTTTTTTTTTTTTTTTTTTTTTTTTTTGAGATGGAGTCTCGCTCTGTCACCCAGGCTGGAGTGCAGTGGCGTGATCTCAGCTAACTGCAACCTCTGCTTCCCGGGCTCATGCCAATCTCCTACCTCAGCCTCCGAGCAGCTAAAACCAGCAAGTTTTTATTAGCAATTTTCAAAAGGGAGGGAGTGTACGAATAGTGTGTGGGTTGCAGAGATCACATGCTTCAAGGGTGACAAAAGATCACAAGGCAGGAGGTCAGGGTGAGATCACAAGGTCAGGGTGAAACTAGAATCACTACTGAACTTCCATGTCCTGCTGTGCACACATTGTCATTGATAAACAAGTTTCAAGAGCAGAGAACCAGTCTGACTAAAATTTGCCAGGCTGGAATTTCCTAATGCTAGCAAGCCTGGGGGTGCTGCAGGAGATTGGGGCATGTTTCATCCCTATCTACATCTGCATAAGGCACACACCTCCAGAGCAGCCATTTCAGATGCCTCCTCTGGGAATGCATTCTTTTCCCAGCACTATTAATTATTAATATTTCTTATTGGGGAAATAATTCATTGATACTTCTCTTACCCATTTCCGGTAATAAGAGAAATATGGCTCTCTCTTGCCTGGCTCACAGGCAGCCAGACTTTAAGGTTATCTCCCTTGTTCCCTGAACATGGCTGTTATCTTGTTCTTTTTTCAAGGTGCCCAGATTTCATTTAAACACACATGCTTTACAAACACTTTGTGCAGTTAATGCAATCATCACAGGGTCCTAAGGTGACATACATCCTCTGCTTATGAAGATGACAGGATTAAGAGATTAAAGTAAAGACAGGCATAGGAAATCACAAGAGTATTGACTGGGGAAGTGATAAATGTCCATGAAATCTTCACAATTTATGTTCAGAGATTGCAGTAAAGACAGGTGTAAGAAATTATAAAAGTATTAATTTGGGGAACTAATCAATGTCCATGAAGTCTTCACAGTTTATGTTCTTCTGCCATGGCTTCAGTTGGTCCCTCCGTTCGGGGTCCCTGACTTCCCACAACAGATCACCAGATATCTTCATACACTCTAAGTTTCCTCTGGAGAGTGTGGGAGAACCCATATCCCAGATTTCTATGGGCTTGTTTGATAGTCCCCTAGTTATCTCCTGCACACATCAAAATCAAAATTATCTCTCTTCAGGTAGGAATACTCCATAATGTCTCCTCATCACAACTTTCACCTGGGCATCTTAGAAATATTTCTAAATCTCCACTGAACATGGAATTTTGCAACATTACTTTGTATCTATCCCAGTCAGGGCAGGAGCCTGCCCATCTTTCCAGCATTCAGATTCCCCTGGTGGTCAATGCAGAAACCTTGAGCTATTTTCCATGCACATGAAATTCTTGACAGACAGGAGCAAGCAAGGTACATTATATCTTCTGCAGGCACCAAATTTTCCCTAGACAGTCAAAGGGCACCTCACATTCCTTCTATAGCCAAAATTTATCTTGAGGCAATGAATGGTAAAGGATTGCTTACCTTCCCCCATGCTCCTCAAATTGTCCCTGAATTATAAAACAGCATCTTCCCTTAATTCTACATTTCTTCTTTATAAGATAATATAGAGTCAGCCCCAGACCAAAAGAGCAGTCAATAACCCTGGAAACTTTACCAACACTCTCTCCATTTTGGAAGATCCCAATATCATGTCCTCAGCCTAGCCCCAGACAGCCAGGAGCAGACTGACTCCCTCAGGCCCACAACTCCTCCAAAGACTCCAAGAGCCCTTCAACCTCTGTTCTGCAAACAATAGAGGAGCTGCTAACCTCAGCAGCTGCACACATATACAGAATGAAGTCAGTTATTAGGAGTGTCTGAAAGATTTTAAAAAATTGAATTCTGGACCTGAGAATACATAATTGAGATAAGAAAAGCGAGCTGGACACCTTTATTCCACAATAGCCTTGAAGCAAGTGCCTTTATGCAGCCCTCCTAGCACACCAGCAGGACCCAGAGCTTAATCTGGCTCAGGTGCCAATATGAGACCCTTCCCCTCTCCCTTCCTCACCTGGGCTTCCGGCCTTACCTCTAACCTATTGGAACTCGCAGTCCCTAACTTGCTAGGTGTCAGTATAGTGAGGACAGAACTCCCCCACCCTTTAAGAGTCCCTGACCAAACCAGATGCTCCAACTGCATCTGGGAGTGGGCTTTCCCGCACCACTTGGGTTCTTCCCTAGTGGCCTTCTCTCCCAAGAACAACAGAGGTGGCATGCGTGGCTTCCAGAGAAATAGCCCTATCAGCCAATCACAGCCAAGGAGAGGAAGCACCAACTTCCAAGCAGCCTGGAGCTGCGAATTTCTCCAAGCCTCTAGGTATCCAATTTATAGGGTTCTGCAGGGAGGACTGGAGAGGGTGGCTCACCAACCTATTGCTGCATTGGGGACGGGGGAGACAGTACTGGGCTGTGGGCTCTCCTCCCGCAGGATGTATTACCTCCTCCCTTTGCAGCCCATGCAGTGCAATTTGTGAAGGCTTTAAGCCGGCATGTAGTTTTTCAATCTGTTCTTTACCAAGGTTCAGTTTCAAATCGAGTCGAAGTTCCCACCCCCGTTCCTTTCTCCTCCCCTACATCCACCCAGCCACCATCTCTCTGAGGTACAGTCCGCCCTACCAAAATAGAGACTTAAAGAAGTGCTTTTGGTGGTCCAGAAGGGCACTCCTGATGCCGAATCTTGTGGCGATTGGGATCTAAAGGAAAATTCAGCCAGTGACTATGATAAGAAAAAATAGTAACGAGAAACATGAATGTACATATATATTTGCTTTTTCTCATCGTGAAGGAAGCTCTTTCATATATATATATATATGTGTGTGTGTGTGTGTATATATATATATTCCAAATGGGCAGATTTTTTTTGTTTTTTGTTTTTTTTGTTTGTTTGTTTTTTTTAATGGACGTATACACAAAGAGGCAACTTACCTATCTGTTTGAGATGGAAGTATTAGTGGCAGAGGCAGGACTCCACACTATCTGACTCTAGGTATTTTTGTGGTGTCTCAGCATAAATAACCTGAAATTATATTATGGAATTAAATATACTTATTTTTGTTTTTATGCTGTTAAGCTAATCATGCAGTATTGCGCATTTGGGAATTGGGATGCATTGTGTTCAACACGACTTTGTAAATTGTGTGAGTTTCAGTCCCTAAGTAAATAACATGTAGCTTGTTGCAGCGATAATATTGCAAATTAACATCTCTTCATCTCTTTTGTTGTTGTTGTTCAATAGCTTGAGACTTATTGTAGCCTAATCAATCACCTAACTCTGGATTCATTCTTCCACAAATGTGTCTTCCTCTATATTTATTCTAACACCTTCTCAAACTCATCACACTTTTATTTTCGGAGCCCCTAACTCATCTCCCTAAGTCCCTCCTCCCTGCATGGTCAGATATCCATGACTCTGGCTTACCGAAGGAAAATTAATGTAAATGCCAAATTTGTCATGTCATGATCACTGCATAAAACACTGATACAGGATTCCCAGACAAGGTGGCCCAAGAGAAACAGCTTTGGTCTGCAGCTCGCAGCAAGACCAACACGGAAGGTAGGTGATTTCTGCATTTCCAACTGAGGTACCTAGCTCATCTCATTGGGACTGGTTAGAAAGTGGGTACAGCCTATGGAGGGTGAGCAGAAGCAGGGTGGAGTGTAGCAACATGTGGGAAGCACAAGGGGTCAGGAAACTCCCTCCCTTTGCCAAGAGAGGCCCTTGAAAGACTGTACCATGAGGCACGGTGCATTCCAGCCCAAATACTAGGCTTTTTCCACTTTCTTCATGACCTGCAGACCAGGAGAATCCCTTGGGTGCCTACACCACCAGGGCCCTGGGTTTGAAGCACAAACCTGGGTGGTCATTTGGACAGACACCGAACTAGCTGCAGAAGTTTGTTGTTTTTTTCCCCAATAGTGCCTGGAATGCCAGTGAGACAGAACCATTCACTGTAGGGGGCTGAAGCCAGAGAGCCAATTTTCTTGCTCAGTAGATCTCACCCCCATGGAGCCCAACAAGCTAAGATCTACTGGCTTGAAATTCTCACTGCCAGAACAGCAATCTGAAGTCGACCTCGGAGACTCCAGCTTGGTTAGGGGAGGATCATCCACCATTACTGGTGCTTGGGTAGGCGGTTCTCCCCTCACAGTGTAAACAAAACCACCAGGAAGTTTGGATTGTGCCCACCACAGTGCTGCAAAGCCCATGTAGCTAGACTGCATCTCTAGATTCCTCCTCTCTGGGAAGGAATCTCTGAAAGAAAGGCAGCAGTCTCAGTCAGGGTCTTATAGGTAAAACTTCCATCTCCCTCAGGCAGAACGCCTGGGGGAAGGGATGGCTGTGGGCACAGCTTCAGCAAACTTAAACATTCCTGCCAGCCAGCTCTGAAGAGAGCAGCAGACCTGCCAGCCCAACACTCAAGCTCTGCTAAGGGACACACTCCCTCCTCAACTGGATCCCTGATCCCTGTGCCTCCTGACTGGGAGACCCTCCCAGGAGGGTTTGACAGACATCTCATAAAAGAGAGCTCCAGCTGGCATCTGGCAGGTGCCCCTTTGGGATGAAGCTTCCAGAGGAAGGAGCAGGAAGCAATCTTTGCTGTTCTGCTGCCTCCACTGGTGATACCAAGGCAAACAGGGCCTGCAGTGGACCTCCAGCAAATGCCAGCAAACCTGCAGAAGAGGGGCCTGACTGTTTAAAGAAAAACTAACAATCAAGACGCAATAGCATCAACATCAACAAAAAGGACAACCACTCAAAAACCCCATCCAAAGGTCACCAACATCAAAGACCAAAGGTAGACAAATCCACAAAGATGAGGAAAAAAAACAGTGCAAAAAGGCTGAAAATTCCAAAAACCAGAATGCCTCTTCTCCTCCAAATGATTATAATACCTCACCAGCAAGGAAAGAAAATAGGATGGCAAATGAGTTTGATGAATTGACAGAAGTAGGCTTCAGAAGGTGAGTAATAACAAACTCCTCTGAGCTAAAGGAGCGTGTTCTAACCCAATGCAAGGAAGCTAAGAACCTTGATAAAAGGTTACAGGAACTGCTAACTAGAATAACCAGTTTAGAGAAGAATATAAATAACCTGATGGAGTTGAAAAACAGAGCACAAGAAGTTTGTGAAGCATACACAATTATCAATAGACAAATCGATCAAGCAGAAAAAATGATATCAGGGATTGAAAATCAACTTAACGAAATAAAGCATGAAGACAAGATTAGAGAAAAAAGAATGAAAAGGAAGAAACAAAGACTCCAAGAAATGTGGGACTATGTGAAGAGACTAAACCTATGCTTCACTGATGTACCTGAAAGTGACAGCGAGAATGAAACCAAGTTGGAAAACACATTTCAGAATATTATCCAGGAGAACTTCCCCAACCTACCAAGTCAGGCCAGCATTCAGATTCAGGAAATACAGAAAAAACACAAAGATACTCATTGAGAAGTGCAACCCCAAGACACATAATCATCAGATTCACTAAGGGAGAAATAAGGGAAAAAAAATGTTAAGGGCAGTCAGAGAGAAAGGTCAGATTACCCACAAAGGGAAGCCCATCAGACTAAACCTGACCAAAACAAGCAATGGGGAAGGATTCCCTATTTAATAAATGGTGTTGGGAAAACTGGCTAGCCATATGCAGAAAACTGAAACTGGACCCCTTCCTTACACGTTATTAAAAAATTAACTCAAGCTGGATTAAAGACTTAAACATAACACCCCAAACCATATAAACCTTAGAAAAAAACCTAGGCAGTACCATTCAGGACATAGGCATGGGCAAAAACTTATGACTAAAACACCAAAAGCAACTGCAACAAAAGACAAAATTGACAAATAGGATCTAGTTAAACTAAAGACCTCTGCACAGGAAAAGAAACTATAATCAGAGTGAACAGGCAACCTACCGAATGGGAGAAAAAATTTGCTATTTACCCATCTGACAAACGGCTAATATCCAGAATCTACAAGGAACCTAAACAAATTTACAAGAAAAAAAAGCAAACAACCCCACCAAAAAGTGGGCAAAAAATATGAGCAGACACTCCTCAAAAGAAGACATTTATACGGCCAAAATATGTATGAATAAAAGCTCATCATCGCTGGTCATTAGAGAAATGCAAATGAAAAGCACAATGAGATACCATCTCATTAAAAAGTTAGGAAAAAACAGATGCTGGAGATGATGTGGAGAAATGGGAACGCTTTTACACTGTTGGTGGGAGTGTAAGTCAGTTCAACCACTGTGGAAGACAGTGTGGCAATTCCTCAAGGATCTAGAACTAGAAATACCATTTGACCCAGCAATCCCATTACTGGGTGTATACCCAAAGGATTATAAATGATTCTACTGTAAAGACACATGCACAAGTATATTTATTGCAGCACTATTTACAATAGCAGAGACTTGGAACTAACCCAAATGCACATCAATAATAGACTGGATAAAGAAAATATGGCATATATACACCATGGAATACTATGGAGCCATAAAAAATAGTGAGTTCATGATTTTTGCCAGGAGATGGGAGAAGCTGTAAACCATCATTCTCAGCAAACTAAAGCAGGAACAGAAAACCAAACACCGCATGCTCTCACTCATGAGTGGTAGTTGAACAATGAGAACATATGGGCACAGGGAGGGGAGCATCACACACTGGGGTCTGTCAGGGGTTGGGGGGAAAGAAGAGGGATAGCTGTAGGAGAAACACCTAACGTAGATGACGGGTTGACGAGTGCAGTAAACCACCGTGACACATGTATACTTATGTGACAAAGCTGCAAGTTCTGCACATGTAGCCCCGAACTTAAGTATAGTAATAAAAAAAGAAGAGACTGATATGGTTCCCTAGCTCACAAACTCCTCCCTCTACAGAATCTTCTCTGAAACGTGCATCTCTCATCCACATTCCTCATCCACTATAAAAAATTGTACCTGTTTTTCAATTTCCAGCTTAAATTTCACTTCTCATTAAAATCTTCCTTGACTTCTTTTTAATAGCTTTATTACATATAATTCACATACCATATAATTCATGTATTTAAACTTTAAAAGTGAATAACTGTACAATATTCACAGAGTTGTGCAACCATTACTACAGTCAAATTTAGAACATTGTCATCATCACAAAAAGAAATTTCATACCCATTTGCAATCTTTCCTGTTTTCTCCCAGGCACTTCCTCCTGCCTAGCCCTGAGCAATCACTAATATACTTTCTGCATCTATGAATTTGCTTATTTTACATAAAAAATATTATACAATATATGGTCTTTTGTGACTGGCTTCTTTCATGTAGTATAATATTTTCAAGCTTCATCCACATTGTATCGTGTATCAATTCTTCACTCCTTTTTATTGCTAAATAATATTACATTGTACAAATATACCACAGTTATTTAACCATTCATCAGTTTATGGCCATTTAGATTGTTTCCACCTGTTGATTATCACGAAGCTTGCTATGAACATTCATGTACAAATTTTGTGTGGACAAATGTTTTAATTAATCATGGGTGTATGCTCAGAATGGAATTGCTGGATCCAACGGTAATTCTAAGTTTAACTTTTCTGAGGATGTGCCAACGTGTTGCCCAAAGTGGCTGCACCATTTTACATTTTTTTCACATCCTTATCAACACTTGCTATTGTCTGTGGATAGCCATACTAGTGGGTGTGAAGTAGTATATTATTCTGGTTTTGATCTGCATTTCCCTAATGACTAGTGATGATCCCTATCTGTTTGTGTGATAATTGGTGATTTGTAGATCTTTTGGGATAAGCATCTGTTCAAATATTTTGCCCATTTTTACTTTATTTGAATTTTTATTACTTAGTGTTGTTATTTATATATCCTAAATATGGTACAGTTGCATCAAATAAATGATTTCTGAATATTGTTTTCTATTTAGGAGTCCATCTTTTCACTTTATTATGATGTCATTTTAAGCACATATAATTTTTTATTTTTCTTTTACTGCTTATGCTTTTGGTGTCATATCTAAGAACCATTCCCCAATCCAAAGTCATTAAGATTTACTTTTATATTTTCTTCTAACAATTTTATAGTTTTAGCTGTGACATTTAGGATTTTGCTTCTTTTTAACTTTGTATATGATGTGAAGTATGGGTTCAACTTTTTTTTTTTGCATGTATCCACATGCACATACACAGTTGTCACAGAACCATTTGTTCAAGAATATTCTTTTTCTATTGAATAATCTTGGCTCCTTGTTAAAAACCTTGCCTGTAAATATGAGGTTTAATTCTGAACTTTCAGTTCTATTTTATTAATCTATATGTCTAGCATCATGCTGTGCCACACTGTCTTGATTACTGTAGCTTTGTAGTATGTTTTGAAATAGAAACCTGTGAGTCCTTTAAATTTTCTTGTAATTTTCAAGAATATTTTAGACATTGTGAATTCCTTACATTTTTATTGTTTTATTTATTTATTTTTTAATTTTAATTTTTTTTTTTTGAGATGGAGTCTTGCTCTGTTGCCCAGGCTGGAGTGCAGTGGTGCAAGCTCAGCTCACTGCAAGCTCTGCCTCCCAGGTTCATGCCATTCTCCTGCCACAGCCTCCCAAGTAGCTGGGACTATAGGCGCCCACCACCAAGCCCAGTTAATTTTTTATTTTTTATTTTTTTAGTAGAGACTGGGTTTTACTGTCTTAGCCAGGCTGGTCTCGATCTCCCGACTTTGTGATCTGCCTGCCTCAGCTTCCCAAAGTGCTGGGATTACAGGCATGAGCCATGGCGCCCAGCATACATTTTTATATGAATCAGGATTGGCTTCTCAATTTTGGCAAAATAAATCCAGCTTAGATTTTGATAGACAGTGTATTGAATGTGTAGATCATCTGGGGGAGTGTTGTCATCTTAACAATATTATGCTTCCAATCCATGAAAATGGTTGGTTTTCCCTTTATTAGGTATTTAATTTTTACAGTAATAATTTCTAGTTTTTAAGGTATGACGTTTGCACTTTAAATTATTTCTTAATAATTTTTATGATATTTTAGCTAGCAATGAATTCTCTCTTTTTGTTTATACAGTGTAGTGTAATGGGTCCCCCATCAGGTGACTTAAGGGCCTATGTCCACTGCCTGAACCCTGCAGGCTGGGCAGTGAGCCAAGGCCATAATGCTCAACCAAAGTGCAGGTGTCCCTGATAATCCAAACATTCCAGAGAGTATCCAAGAATCTACCAAGGAAAAAAAATCTCGTTACACACATACAGTAGGCAACGAGCCAGAAAATTAGCTAAAAATCAGCTCAGAGATGGGTGATTTCTAGATCTCTAGAGCTGTCCTGCCGCCATCCAGGATGGCCCTTTAAATCAAGCTAGATTTATCTGAGTCGCTCTTTGGTCTCTCAGTTCCTCCCAGGTTGGGGGAGATGTTTGCATTTACATTTTTTAAACTTTTCATACCATTGGGAATGTATTTATATCACTTTCATTTGAAAAATATTGTTAACTGCATATAAGATTTTTGGCTGATAGGTTTCAACACTTTGAATATATTGTCCCTCTGCCTTCTGGCTCTTTTTTCTAATGATACATCAGCTGTTAATCTTTTTGTAGGTTCCTACGTACATGGAGAGCTATCATTCTTGTGCAACTTTGAGGAGTTCTATTTCTTTTGCTTTCAACATTTTAAATATGATGTGTCTTGGTATAGATCTCTTCATTTTACTTTTAATTATTAACAATGTTTATATTTCTCTGACATTCTGTATATTTTTCATTATTTTTATTATAAGAGAGATTATATATTCTCTATTGATGTGTCTTCAAGTTCATTGAATTTTCTACCAGTTCAAATCTACTGTTGAACCTCTATAATAAAATATTATTTTTATTGTAAATTTTACCTTCAGAATTTTTTTGTAATTTTTATTTTGATGAATATCCTATAGTTGAGACATATCATCTATCTCCTTTAGTTTTTTAAAAGCATAGTTTTCCTCAGTTATATGAACATATTTAAAACAGTCAACTTAAAATCTCCGATAAATTCAACATCTGTAGCTTCACAAAGATAGTTTCTATTTTGTGTCTGCCTTTATTAAGGTGAATCTGTTACATTTTCCTGTTTCTTTCTATGTCTTATAATTTTTTGGTTGTTGACAAGCCAATATTTTAGATGTTTCGTTGTAGCAACCTTGTGGCAACACCCAGAGCTTGTTGGTATCACACCCAAATATTAGCCTCCAGTAATTGTCAGATGGTTACAATATTGTTTTCAACAATACTTTGGAGCATAAATTGTTCTACAATGATCCAGTGAAATTTAGACCCCTTTTTAGGGGAGGAGGCTAGTCTTTTAGATGTGTCTTTTAGGCTTTCTCCAACCCCAGGCAGAAGACTTCTCTTAGAAGTCTTTTCCCATAGTTATTGCTGATTATTTTCTAGCTAACCTAACGTTGACATTGTTTTCTCATAAAACAACAAGGCTTGATTTTATTGCTTACTACCCAAATCTTCATTGTTTTCAACAATGGCTTAAAGCTTGAGCTTCCTCATGCTGTGTTTCAAAGAGAGTCAGTTATATTTGGGAAAGTGATTGAACTGCAAGTTTTATAATATGTACTGCCTATCCTCCTAGGTAAGTTCTTTACATCACTGCTCCAGAGACTGACACAGGTATAGTGGCCTGCTTCTCTTGAAGAGACACCTCTGCTTTATGAGCAACATGCTAGACAGTGGTGGTAACCACTGATGTTCTATACTTGTGTCTTCTGACTTGGAATATCTGCCCTGCAAACAAACTGGGATGAAGAAGATCAGGACCCATCATTCTTGGCCTGCCCTGCTAGTATTCTTAGCCTACCTTAACCTTATCTGTGGGGGCTCAGTGAAGTAAGGAAGCCACACACCTCTCAGTTATTCTTACCTGGACTTACCTGCTAAAACACATATCTTGTTGATAGCAGCAGGAGGGAGACAATGCCTATGCAGATAGGGGCAGGTCCACAGTGAAACCCCACCTCCAAGCCAAATGCAGTTTAAAGCCTGAAAGCCAAGCTACAAGCAAATCCCAGACCAAACTGAGAACCCGTCTTCTGGTTTGGTGCATTTTCCTCTGATGGATCACCACCCTTTACCTATTTTACATTTACCTACCCTTTCCTAATTGGTTTTCTAGACTGTTGTGACCACCTTTGAGTGTGGTCTTTGCTTTAACCATTTTTGCATACTCATAAATCAACACTCACTCCCTATTCTAAGTCAACAAAAAGCCCTTGACCCAGTCACCACTGACTGTGGGAGTGGTGACCACTCCCCCGCCACACACACACCCTCTCTACTGAGAGTTGTTCCATTGCTCAAGAAAATTCTCCATCCTCATCACCTTTCAGTCATCAGCATGATCTCAACCTCATTCTTGAATGCTGGAAAAAAGCTCGGATCATCCCACCTAGTGCAGGTACCCAGAAAGGCTTTCACTGGCAGAGGGCAGCTGCCCTACATAATGTGGATAGGGGCTGACTGAGCGGCTAACACGCCACCATCCATCAGGCTGTGGATGGCAGAACTAAAAGAGCTAATTAGCACACTGACACCCCTCCTGGGGCTTCAGGGTTGCAAGCCCTGGGTGCCACCACATTTGCCTCAATGTGACATGCCTGATCTGGCCTCGGGCCCCACATGGAGCTTGCTCCTGTGTTGGCACTAGGAGTGGCCAGCTGGATCATGTGCTCACCTGCTCACATGCTCCCTCCCACAAGGAGCTGACCATGTTGGGCTGAGTAGATGGGGTGCCCTAACTGTGAGTCTGACAAAGGCGCCAAGAAAAATCCTGTGTCATTTTAGGGGCTTGCCTGGGATCCTGAAAAGTGACTAAATGCAGAACTAGACTCCAGTTATTTTCTGAGGCCTCTCATCCTCAGACTTTTTTCTGAAGGCAGACAAAGCATCAAACCTCTGATTAGCTAGTTAAGAGTGAATGGTACAACTACAGAGGAGAGAATGATGGAGGGGACACCCTCCCTCCCATTGCTCTCAGGGTTGGGAATGTTGGCCTCATACTAATTCAGTCTTTTCTGTTGCATTTTCCCTATTTCTTTCAGGGCTGTCATTGACCTATTTTTTTTCTTTTACAATATTGAGGGTGTTGTTCCAAACTACAGAGATATTACTGGGTAGAATGAGCATTTGGCCCAATCATCAGCTATGCGATTCAGAACAATGTGGCTTCACTCTGTTCTTAGAGGCAAGGAGATTGTAATGATTAAGAGTTTGTTGCTGTTGTTTTTGTTTTTCCTATTGAAGGAATCCATTTGCATAGAGCAAGAGACTTTTTCCTCCAAGCACCTTCCCCTTCCTGTGCTTAAGATTTTTTTTTCTTTTCTTTTTTCCACAATGTCAGGAGTTAACATAGCCCTGCAAATACAGGAAACTTTACTATGTGAGAGGTGTTTTTATTTTCTTCTTATTTTTCTTTTAAAAGACATTTTACTAGGCTAGGACCCTGATACATGGGACTCCCTATTCTCTCCTTGTTTGAGGATGGCCACTGGAGACTTAATGAGCCCATGCACCCTCCTGAGGCATGCTTATGTCCAAATGCAATTCCAAGCTTCGAGTTGAAGTCCTGAAAACTGGATCTGAGGGATCCTGAAGCAGATAACAACAGAAGTCAAGGGGCACAGTGCACGTGAGCATGACTAATTCATGCTGATTAGTCCCCTCCCAATTTTATGAATAGAGGTCATGCTAGCATCCATGGCATAGATGAAGTTACTGACAGCAGGGAGGATAGGCAACATGTAAGTGAGTGCAAATAATTCCTACCCTTTAGGCCTCCCTGTTCCATATGGGTGAAAGCTGCATTGACACCCATGGGTGATACCCTGCCAAGGATGCTGGGACTTGGGGATATAAAGACAGAAGAAAGAAAATGGATGCCTTTTCTTTCTCTCCCTCATGTACCCTCAGTATTCACTGGGAAGAGAAAGGAACTAAGGGATGCATTTTTCGCCTCTTTCCAGATGAGTAACCTGCCATCTTCAGTCTCTACTTGTATTGAATGCATCCTGAATCACTGGCACTCCTTTGAAAAAGAATGCCTCCTTTTTTCTCGTCTGTCCTCTCTTTGCAGATGGGAAATTGTGTTCCCATACCACAAGACACTCCCCTCAGATGCAGCACCAAAACTGGGAATAATTTCCCCCAACCTTAAGCTCTTTGGCTTAAAAAAAAATGAACTTTGAATAAATTACAGATCTAACTGAGCAAATCTTGTGAGAAGAGACAACTTTTACGGTATTCAGATAACCTCTTTGTCTGCTTCCCATTTACAAGACTCCAGGGTCAAAAGACTCCATAGTTCAGGGCAAGGGAACCCAGAAGCCTAATATGCCAGCGAAAAGTTACAAGGTTTTTTGCCAGTCAGACTTCTGGCCTTCTTCTCTTTCTGCAAACCAATAGGAAAAATGACAAAAAAAAAAAAAAAAAAAATCAGTTTATAACATCAGTAAAGTATTGGTTAATGGAAAAAAAAAAGATTTGTGAAGTTGGTCTTAAGCTGTAGCCAATCTGGTGTGGTTTGTGTGTCTTTCTGTATGGTTCTATCATAAGAAAGAATACCTTAGGATAGAATGCATGTCTAGGATCCCATTAGCCTACTGTTCAAGCCATCCCAGAAAATTGGTCAGTTACAAAATTTACTACAGGTCTCTGAAGGAAAGAAAAAAAAAAAAAAGACAAAAAACTGAATGAGGTCTCTATTTTGTTTTATGTCCTTGGGAGCTTGACCTTGTAACCATGTGGCAGTACTTTCCTTTGGCCTCTGCCATTATATAATGGCAGCCCATGTTCAATCCTGGCTTAGGGAATGACTACTTCCTGGCTAATATCTACGTGACTTATATAATTTACTGATTATTTTTCCCTCCATGAACAACTTCTAGCTTCCTTTCTTAAATTTTCCTTACTCTGAGCTACCTTTAGATACTCGAGATTTTGTAAAAACTGCTTGCCACCTCTTTGAAAATACCTCATAGACTATAGTTCAATCATAATTTTAGTTAAGGTTTGTTGATTTCACCTGTGAGGTTACTTTTGATAAAGTTCAGAAGCCAGAAATATTGGCCACTTGGCATGGTAAAAGTCTGGTAATAGGGGATTCAAAAGGATTTTCTTAAAAAGCAATATGGTTAGAAGTCAGCTTAATTAAGTCAATATCTAAGCTATAAGTATAATGAAAAGGCCTTTATGTTTTTCTCTTCTTGATTTTTTTCTCTGGAAAAAAAGTGTTTTTATTTTCTTCTTAGTCAACTGAATACTTTTCTCCATTTTATCTTGCCACTCTTCAAGCATGAATGGAGGCCCTAAAAAAACTTCTGAGAGGATAAGACTCCTTGAGGGAAACAAAGAAGGCAATGCAGATCCCATTTTGAAGAAAACACACACACACACACACACACAGAGAGAGAAATTAGAAGCAGATAGATCCCTCTCAAAATGTGTTTTTGTCCTCCAGCTATATCTGCTTGTTAGGCCCTAGAAACTGCATGCTTTGTTAGCTCTGCTCTTGAAGAACTCCACCCTGAGGCAAGTAATCTAATTAGGAGATTGGCAAATGAAAACTCTTACAACTACTGAATCCTCTTCTGTCTGTGTAGTTATATATGTGTTACCTGTGTGATGTTTATATAAAAAAGAGCACTAATGAATTGGCTTAGAGAAAAATAAGCATTTAGATCAATTATTTTTGAAGAAAAAATAAAAGCTGTAATGCCTTTTAGTTCACTTGACTTTAATCTTTGAGACATAAAAACAGTTTTAAAAAATTTTGGCAAAATACAAATGTCTTCAAAATGTAAACATGTGATCTAAATTATGCAGGCCAGAGTTTAGGTTTGCTAAATGCCTTAAGGTCATAAATTGTTTCTTTGACTTTTGAAAATTGTTTGTCTTGCCTGTTTTACAGTTAAGTAAAAACTGGGGACATATGGAATTAACCACACCCCTAACTATACTGGAAAAACTTAGATCTTATCTGTGCCTAGTGCATAATTAAAACAACTCATCAGATATTACATTAAAATAAAAAACTTGCTAAAATTACCATTATAACATGGAATTGAGGTGACAGAAAATAGATTTATATACAAGATTTGTAAGGAAAGTAAAATGTGTTTTTAGTACAAGATTATAAGAAGTCATGGGAATGTAAATTTTTGCCTATTTAGAAGGTTAAAGGAATTTTTTAAATTTAGAAAGATAATGCTAAGGTTGAAACAAGAGGTGGAAAGTTCATAAAAGTTAATCTTGCAAATGAACTCTTCATTTGAACACACTGAGTAAATTTCAAAAGGTATTATATGTTTTTTTTTCATAAATTGAGCATCAGAATAAAAGCACAACAGGATTTTCTTAAGGCACTGATTTGCTCTTTAACAAAAATTTGTAGCGTTATAAAAGATTTATAACTCCTCAAGTGGGTTCCTTACCTCTTTGCCTCCTGACTAGGAGAGACCTCCAAACAGGAGTTGACAGACCCCCTCATACAGGAGAGCTCTGGCTTGCATCAGGCCAGTTCCCTTCTGGAATGAAGCTTCCAGAAGAAGGAAAAGGCAGCAATCTTTGCTGTTCTGCAGCCTCCACTGGTGATACCCAGGTGAACAGCGTCTGGAGTGGACCTCCAACAAACAGCAGCAGACCTGCAGAAGAGGGGCCTGACTGTTAGAAGAAAAACTAACTCTCAGAGGAACCCACCTCTGATAATTCAACATTATTTCATGTAGGTTATTTTCTATTTCCCTAAGTGTTGGCCCGTCTGAGAAATAAAGGGAAAGAATACAAAAGAGAGAAATTTTAAAGCTGGGTATATGGGGGAGACATCACTCTTCAGCAGGTTCTGTGATGCACCCCAAGCCACAAAACCAGCATTTTTTTATTAGTGATTTTTAAAGGGGAGGGAGTGTTCGAATAAGGTGTGAGTCACAGAGATCACATGTTTCACAAGGTAATAAAATATCACAAGGCAAATGGAGGCAGGGTGAGATTACAGAACTGGGACAAAATTAAAAATACTAATGTAGTTTCATGTTCCACTGAGCATGCATTGTCGTTGATAACATCTTATGAGGAGAGAGGGTTTGAGAGCAGAAAACTGGTCTGACCAAAATTTATTAGGCAGGAATTTCCTCATCCTAGTAGGCCAGGGAGTGCTACGGGAAACCCGGGCTTATTTCATCCCTTATCTACAACTGTGTGAGACAGACATTCCCAGAGCAGCCATTTCAGATACCCCCCCTAGGAATGCATTATCTTTCTCTGGGCTGTTCCTTGCTGAGAAAAAGAATTCAGCAATACTTCTCCTATTTGCTGTTGAAAGAAGAAAAATATGGTTCTGTTCTGCCCGGTTCTCAGGCAGCCAGACTTAATGGTTATCTCCTTTGCTCCCTGAACATCACTGTTATCCTGTTCTTTTCTTCAAGGTGCCTAGATTTCATATTGTTTAAACACACATACTTTATGAATAATTTGTGCAGTTAACACAATCATCCCAGGGTCCTGAGACAACATACACCCTCAGCTTATGAAGATGACGGGATTAAGAGATTAAAGACTCCTGTAGTCTGGTAGTATAGTTTGAAGTCAGGTAGCATGATGCCTCCAGCTTGGTTCTTTTGGCTTAGGACTGTCTTGACAATGTGGGCTCTTTTTTGGTTCCATATAAACTTTAAAGTAGTTTTTTCCAATTCTGTGAAGAAAGTCATTGGTAGCTTATGGGGATGGCATTGCATCTCTAAATTACCTTGGGCAGTATGGACATTTTCACAATATTGATTCTTCCTGTCCATGAGCATGAAATGTTCTTCCATTTGTTTGTGTCCTCTTTTATTTCATTGAGCAGTGGTTTATAGTTCTCCTTGAAGAGTTCTTTCACATCCCTTGTGAGTTGGATTCCTAGGTATTTTATTCACTTTGAAGCAATTGTGAATGGGAGTTCATTCATGATTTGGCTCTCTGTTTGTCTGTTATTGGTGTATAAGAATGCTAGTGATTTTTTACACAATGATTTTGTATTCTGAGACTCTGCTGAAGTTGCTTATCAGTTTAAGGAGATTTTGGGTTGAAGTGATGGGGTTTTCTAAATATACAATCATGTCATCTGCAAACAGGGACAATTTGACTTACTCTTTTCCTGGTTGACTACCCTTTATTTCTTTCTCTTGCCTGATTGCCCTTGCCAGAACTTCCAACACGATGTTGAATAGAAGTGGTGAGAGAGGGCATCCCTGTCTGTGCCACTTTTCAAAGGGAATGCTTCCAATTTTTGCCCATTCAGTATTATGTTGGCTATGGGTTTGTCAAAATAGCTCTTATATTTTGAGATATGTTTCATCAGTACTAAATTTATTGAGAATTTTTAGCATGAAGGGCTGTTGAATTTTGTCAAAGGACTTTTCTGCATCTACTGAGATAATCATGTGGTTTTTGTCTTTGGTTATCTTTATATGCTGGATTACATTTATTGATTTGCATATGTTGAAACAGTCTAGAACACTTGTACAAAGGAAGGAGAACATCAGATCCTGGGGCCTGTTGTGGGGTCAGAGGAGGGGAGAGGGATAGCATTAGGAGATATACCTAATGTGAATGACAAGTTAATGGGTGCAGCACCCCAACATGGCACATGTATACATATGTAACAAACCTGTACATTGTGCACATGTAGCCTAGACATAAAGTATAATTAAAAAAAATAAAGTTCTGATTAAAGTCAGCTTTACTTTGAAAAAAAGATTAAAGATAGGCATAGGAAATAAAAAATACTTTAAACTAACAGAGATCAAAAAAGACGAAAAAGGACATTACAGAATGGTAAAGGGATCAATGCAACAAGAAGAGCGAAATACCATAAATATATATGCACCCAATACAGGAGCACCTAGATTCAATAAACAAGTTCTTTGAGACATTCAAAAAGACTTGCACTTCCACACAATAATAGTGGGAGACTTTAACACGTCACTGTCAATATTAGACAAATCAATGAGACAGAAAATTAACAAGGGTATTCAGTACTTAAATTCAGCTCTGAGTCAAGCAACCAATAAATATCTACGGAGCTCTCCACCCCAAAAAACAGAATATACATTCTTCTCAGCACCACATGACAGTTATTCTAAAATTGACCACATAATCAAAAGTAAAACACTCTTAAGCAAATTCAAAATATTGGAAATCTTAACATTTTCTCAGACTACAGTACAATCAAATTAGAATGCAACATCAAGAAACTTACTGCAAACTACAAAGCTACATGAAAATTGAACAACCTGCTCCTGAATGACTCGTGATTAAATAATGAAATTAAGGCAAAAATAAACAAATTATTTGAAACCAATGAAAAAAAGAGACAACAAACCAGAATCTCTGGGAAACAGCTAAAGAAGTGTTATGGGAGAAATTTACAGCACTAAATGTCCACATCAGGAAACTGGAAAGATCTAAAATAGACACCATAACGTCACAATTAAAAGAACAAGAGAAGCAAGAGCAAAATATGCAAAAGCCAGCTGAAGACAAGAAATAACTGTGATCAGAGGAGACCTGAAGTAGACAGAGATACAAAAATCCCTTTAAAATATCAATGAATCCAGGAGCTGGCTTTTTGAAAAGATTAACAAAATAGATAGACATTTAGTTTTACCAACAAGAAAAGAATGAAGAATCAAATAGACAGAATAAAAAATGATAAAAGGGATATCAACAATGATACCACAAAAGTACAAACTACCATCAGATATTATAAACATCTCTATGCAAATAAACTAGAAAATCTGAAGAAATATAAATTCCTGGACACATATGCCCTCCAAAGACTAAACCAGAAAGAAGTTGAATTTCTGAATAGACCAATAACAAGTTCTGAAATTGAGGCAGTAATTAATAGCCTACCAACCAAAAAAATAAAATAAAATAAAAAAGAAAAGAAAAGAAAAAAGAAAAAAAATCCCAGGACTAGGTGGATTCACAGGCAAATTCTACCAAGGGTACAAAAAGGAACTGGTGTGATTTCTTCTGAAACTATTCCAAACAACAGAAAAGAGGGAATCCAACCTTACTTATTTCATGAGGCCCGCATCATCCTAATACCAAAACCTGTCAGAGACACAACAAAGAAAGAAAATTTCAGGCCAATATATCTAATGAACATTGATACAACTATCTTGAATAAAATATTGGCAAATTGAATCCAGCAGGATAGCAAAAAGGTTATCCACAATTAACTTGTCTTCATAGCTAGAATGCAAGGCTGGCTCAACACATGCAAATCAATAAACATAATCCATCACATAAACAGAACCAATGACAAAAACCAAATAGTTATCTCAATAGATGAAGAAAAGGCCTTCAATAAAAGTCAACATCCTTCATGTTAAAAATCTTAATAAACTAGGTATTGATGGAACATATCTCAAAATAATAACTATTTATGGAAAACCATAGCCAATATCATACTGAAGGGAACAAGCCGAAGTCATTCCCTTGGAAACTGGGACAAGAAAAGATGTCCTCTCTGAGCACTCCTATTCAACATAGTATTGAAATTTCTGGTCAGGGTGATCAGGCTAGAGAAAGAAATAAAAGGAATTCAAATAGGTATTACATAGGTATTCAATTTGTCTCTGTTTTCATATGACATGATTGTATATTTAAAAAATCTCATCATCTCAGCCCAAAAACTCCTGGAGATGATAAGCAACTTCAGCAAAGTCTCAGGATACAAAATCAGTGTGCAACATTCAAAAGCATTCCTACACAACAACAATAGATAAGCAGAGAACCAAATCATGAATTATTCTCATCATAATTGCTACAAAGAAATTAAAATACCTAGGAATACAACTTACAAGGAATGTCATTACCTCTTCAAGGAGAGCTAAAACAACTGCTCAAGGAAATAAGAGAGAACACAAACAGGTGGAGAAACATTTTATGTTCATGGATAGGAAGAATCAACATCGTGAAAATGGCCATATTGCCCAAAGTAATTTATAGATTCAATGCTATTCCCATCATTCCACCATTAACTATCTTTGCAGAATTAGAAAAAAATAAACTACTTGAAATTTCATATGGAACCAAAAAAGAGCCCATATAACCAAGACAATCCTAAGCCAAAAGAACCAAGCTGGGGGCATCATGCTACTGACTTCAGACTATACTAGACTAGACTAGAAAGCTACAGTAACCAAAACAGAATGGTACTGGTACTGAGACAAATATATAGACCAGTGGAACAGAACAGAGGCCTCAGAAATAACACTACATATCTACAACTATCTGATCTTTGACAAACCTAAGAAAAGCAACCAATGGGAGAATGATTCCCTATTTAATAAATGGTGATGAGAAAATGTGCTAGCCATATGCAGAAAACAGAAACTGGACTCCTTTCTTACTCCTTGTAGAAAATTTAGCTTAAGATGGATTAAAGTCTTAAATGTAAAAAACAAAACAATAAAAACCATAGAAGAAATCTTAGGCAATAACATTCAGGCCATAGACATGATAAAGTCTTTATAACTAAAACTCCAAAATCAATTGCTACAAAAGCTGAAATTGACATATGGGATATAATTAAATGAAAGAGCTTCTGCACAGCAAGAGAAACCAATACCAGAATGAACAGTCAACCTACCAAATGGGAGAGAAATTTTGAAATACACCCATCTGACAAATGTCTAATATTTAGAATTTACAAGGAGCTTAAACAAGTTTACAAGAAATAAAACAAACTATCCCATCAAAAAGTGGGCAAATAATATGAAAAGGCATCCCTCAAAAGAAAACATTTATTTGGTAACAAACTTACAGAAAAAAGCTCATCATCACTGGTCATTAGAGAAATGCAAATCAAAACCACAATGAGATACCACATCATGCCAGTTGGAATGGCAATTATTAAAAAGTCAGGAAACAATAGATGCTGGTGAGGCTGTGGAAAAATAGGAATACTTTTACTCTGTTAATGGGAGTGTAAATTAGTTTACCCATTGTGGAAGACAGTGTGGAAATTCCTCATGGATCTAGAATAGAAATACTATCTGACTCAGCAATTCCATTACTGGATGTATACCCAAAGGTTTACAAATTATTCTACTATAAAGACACATGCAGGCATATGTTTATTGCAACACTATTTACAATAGCAAAGACTTGGGACCAACCCAAAAGACCATCATTGGTAGACACGATAAAAAAGATGTGGCACATAAAAAAGATGTGGCACATGGGATACTATGCAACCATAAAAAGAAATGAGATCATATCCTTTCCAGGAACATGGATAAAGCTAGAAGCCATCATTCTCAGCAAACTAACACAGGAAGAGAAAACCAAACATTGCTTGTTCTCACTCATAAGTGGAAGTTGAACAATGAGAACACATGGACACAGGGAAAGGATCATCACACACTGGGGCCTGTTGGGGTGTGGGGGGCCAAAGGAAGAGAGGGCATTAAGACAAATACCTAATGCATGTGGGGCTTAAAACCTAGATGATGGGTTGATTGGAGCAGCAAACCACCATGGTACATGTATACTTATGTAACAAACTGCACATTCTGCACATGTATCCTGGAACTTAAAGTAACAAAATAAGTAAAATATTTATTTAAAAAAGTAAAAAATAGTTTCTAAGACTCTCAGTTCATGATTAAACTGGTTAAGATAGAATAGATTTATCTATCAGGTTTCATTAAAAAAATTGAGATTGACTACTGAAAGGGTGAAATTTGGCTTTCTCTCCCTTGAACACGATTTCCATGTAGTAGGAAAGGATAATGAAAGATTTTTCTCTTTGCCCGATGAATAAACTACCAATAAAAGGAAGGACAAGTCAGAAGACAGGTGTCTGGAAAACTATGTCTTCCTTTTAATGAGTGTAAGATTTGTCTTCTAAAAACTTTTTGAGTCATCATTTTGAGTAAATAAATGACATGGTAATCTGGAGTTCTATTTCTTTTTTTTTTTTTTTTTTTTTTTTGAGACGGAGTCTTGCTCTGTCACCCGGGCTGGAGTGCAGTGGCCGGATATCAGCTCACTGCAAGCTCCGCCTCCGGGTTTGCACCATTCTCCTGCCTCAGCCTCTGGAGTAGCTGGGACTACAGGCGCCCGCCACCTCGCCCGGCTAGTTTTTTGTATTTTTAGTAGAGACGGGGTTTCACCGTGTTAGCCAGGATGGTCTCGATCTCCTGACCTCGTGATCCGCCCGTCTCAGGCTCCCAAATTGCTGGGATTACAGGCTTGAGCCACCGCGCCCGGCTGGAATTCTATTTCTTAATGTCAAGTGTTTTAATTTTTAACCTGTTTCATAGTCTTCCTAAAATCAAACCTCAGCTTCAAAATTTTTCTTTTCTGACCCCTAACTTTGGATGCCACAGGGGCCCATGGAGCATCCAAAAGAGAGGTAAATAGGATTATTTGACATTTGTAGTTATGTTGGATTGCCTAAATAAAAGTAAGATTTAATCTCCTTTGGGTTCTATTGTAGTGAATAATATTAATGTAAGTTCCAAAAGTATATTGATTTCTAAAATCCTAATGTCTGAGTATATGTTGTCAATCATAATTAAGGTTATTATGTTAATGTATTGTAAACCACATAAATAATCAATTTTTTTAGTCAATCATGCTTTCGACTGAAACTACCCTGGATGTTTTGTCATTCACAGACAATTATTGTCTCACTTTGATCCTTTTCAAATGATGCTTTATAATCAACTATTGGAGTTTGACAGGTGCTCTTAAAAGCAGGTTTCTGATATCTTTGGAGACTGTGACATTGGAACAAATGAAAAACATACAAGACTCATGAAGAGTTGAAATGCTCATGAATATCAAGTAGAACTAGAGTTAACTGAATGAACCAAGTAACAGAAAACTGAAGTAATCTTTTCAATTACTTACATAAATCATTGCTGATCCTTGTTTTGTTTTTCAGAGTCAATGAAACCTTTCTTTTGAGATATCTGCAGCTTTTAAGAGTTGAGTAAGCTATACGCCTGTGAACAAAAATTAGAGCACATATTTTCTCTCTGCCTGGTTTATCTAGAATTTGGAAATTATGTTTGAGTATTTTTAACCATGGCAAAATAGTTATTTGTATCAGGGCAATAAGAATCCATTTGCTTCTTCAACAGGACACAATTGGAGAAACTGGTTGTTATACCAAGGCTTTAACTGGAAGGGTGTGCTTTCCCTTAAGGAATCAATCCTTACTTGCAGAGCCAATAAAAGGCCCCTTTGGAAAACTGGCCTTATACCTGGTCTACACAGTCTTCATACAGGGTTGCTAACCTGTTCTGAGTAAAGAATGTCACTTTGTAACAGGCCCAGAAGCCCCATGCTATCTCAGGACCCCAAGAAGAGAGGAAGTTACCCAACTTACATATATTTAAGGGTACAAACCTATGGCTGGGCTCAGCTTTAGAAGTCTTATCCAAGGTTCCTTATGGAACAGATTCCCATCAAAGCCAATTTTAAAAGCCTATGTAAAAACAATTGTTCTTGCTCCACTTTATGCAAATAATCAGGCCAAGGATAATACTAATGTGTATCTTTCAAACAACTTAGTCCTAGCATGATTTATTTTTAACAAAAATGAGGAATAGAGAGAGAAAAAATATTTTTCAAAACTTATACACTTGCCATTAAATTCTAGTCTCCTTAGTTGCTTTTAAGTCTACATTTTAGGCTAACCCTGCTTATTCTTGTGAATTAACCAGTTATCTCCAGCTGCAGCTCAAAAGAAAAAAGGGATGGGCAATATTAAAAATCTGGATTAATATTCTAGTTCTGGGCAATTATCTTGAAAATCATGGCTGATTATAAGAGTATCTAGGGTGCTCATAACCTTTAGATCTCTTTGTTTGGGAAAATAAGACAGACCAAGGGAGCTAACCAAAGCCAAGCCCATGCGTCCATCTTAGCAGGCATAGCTATAGCCACCAGTTATCGCATGCCAGTAGTTTCAGGACTTTTAAGCTGTCCTCACCCTGTTGTTTCATTTGGATCCATAGCTTCTAATAACTTGATTTGCCTCTTTTTGCCTTCAGATCATCAAACTCTAAATGGTCATGCAACCAGAGCCTCGGTCAATGTCTCCCTTTTACAGGGGACCATTAGATAAGCCTTTAAGAGATATCGACTGCCATGCCCCTGTCAGCAGTTGAGATGAGTCTCCATCCCTATTTTAATGGCAGTTAGATGTACCTCTTCAGAAGGGAGAGTTGATAGTAGCAGGAGGCAGACAAATACTTAGTCAGATAAGGGTGGGTCCCCAGTGAAAGCCTACCTCCAAGCTGAAGACATTTAAATCCTGAAAGCCAAGCCACAACTCAAATCCATGAACAAGATTGAAAACCTGTCTTCCTATTTGGCTCACTTTCCTTAGTCACACCCTTCACCTATTAGTCACACCCTTCACCTATTTTACATTTATCTACCTTTTCCTAATTGGTTTTCTACACTTTCTTGCCCACCTTTGAGTGTTGTCTTCACTTTAACCTTTTTTGCATACTCACAAACCAATCAGCATGCACTCCAGATTCTGAGTCCCTAAAAAGCCCTGGACCCAGGCACATGGAGGGAGAAAAACCACCCAACTGTGGGGATAAGGTACTATGCCCCTTCACATCCCTTCTCTGCTGAGACCTGTTTATTCACTCCATAAAAGTTTCTGCCATCATCACCCTTCAGTTGTTAGCATTACCTCATTCTTCTTGAATGCTGGACTGTAGCTTAGAATCCACTGAGTGCAGGTACCCAGAAAGGTTGTCACATTGGGCCTTTGCCCTCTCTCCCCAGCAGAGGGCAGCCACCCCACACAATGGGGTCTGGGGCCTACTGAGCTGCTAACATGTTGCCTTTCATCAGGCTGACAGCAGAACTAAAAGAGCTAATTAGCACACTAACAGCCCCTCTGGGGATTTGGGGTCATGGGCACCCTTGCTTGGACACCACTGCATTTCCCTTGAGGCAACACGCCCTGACTGGACATGGGCCCCATACAGAGTTTTCTCCTGTGTCAGTGTTCAGAGTAGCCGGATCCTGCACTCACTCATGTGCTCTCTCCCTCAAGGGGCTGAGTGTGGTGGGCCGAGTAGACGGCATGCCCTTGCTGCAAGTCCAGCAAAAAGGCCAAGAAAAATCCCGTGTCAATGGGATGATAAGAAATGCTATAGATCTACCTCATCTTTGATGAGATTATAGCTCTAGACTGGGATCCTGGAGGAAAGAAAGATCTGTTTTTGGCTTCACCTGTCCTGGATTGAGCTTCCATTATGCTGAGCTGAGGTTGGGAGAATGGAACAGGTCCTGGCTTAAATGTGATTTGTTCTCCCTGTCCTTACAAAGATTTTCTTGAATAACTGTTAATTCATTTGCTATGAGTCTTTAGGACAATTTTCAGACACTTTAATGTGTTTCGTTGTTTATAATTTTCAGCAGTTATGCAATGACTTAACTTTGTTGTTTGTTTATTGATAATTTTTACCAGTTATGGTTGTTTGATTAAAGTAAGTGTCCCTGGATCTCCTCACATCCCCAGTCCAGAGGTCATTTCATCTTTCTTGACTTCCTAAATTTATACTCCACAGAATGTAGTTTGTGATTATATATGCTTCAGGCTAGCTGTTTCCTTTATTAATCATAGTTCCTACATAGACTAAAAAACTAGGTATTATTCTACTGCCTCTTCATCAGTAAAACTAATACAATACATGTTTACTGAGTGCCTACTCTGTGCTGTGGTTCCAGATAGAAACGAGGAAGAGGATGCAGTGATGATTCAGACTCAACCTCTACCCTGGTACATAAAAGGAGACAGGTATGAATATTACTTTATTTTTTTCTGTTTTCCTTTTTTTATTATTATTATACTTTAAGTTCTAGGGTACATGTGAACAACGTGCAGGTTTGTTACATATGTATACTTGTGCCATGTCGGTGTGCTGCACCCATCAACTCATCAGCACCCATCAACTCGTCATTTGCATCAGGTATAACTCTCAATGCAATCCCTCCTCCCTCCTCCCTCCCCATATTAGGTCCCGGTGTGTGATGTTCCCTTCCAGAGTCCAAGTGATCTCATTGTTCAATTCCCACCTATGAGTGAGAACATGCGGTATTTGGTTTTCTGTTCTTGCGATAGTTTGCTGAGAATGATGGAATGATGGCTTCCAGCTGCATCCATGTCCCTACAAAGGACACGAACTCATCCTTATTTATGGCTGCATAGTATTCCAAGGTGTATATGTGCCACATTTTCTTAATCCAGTCAGTCACTGATGGACTGGGTTGATCCCAGTGTCCATCTGGGTTGAATCCAAACCCAACATTTGGGTTGATTCCAAGTCTTTGCTATTGTAAATAGTTCCGCAATAAACATGTGTGTGCATGTGTCTTAATAGCAGCATGATTTATAATCCTTTCGGTATATACCCAGTAATGGGATAGCGGGGTCATATGGTATTTCTAGTTCCAGATCCTTGAGGAATCGCCACACTGTTTTCCACAATGGTTGAACCAGTTAACAACCCCACCAACAGTGTAAAAGTGTTCCTATTTCTCCACATCCTCTCCAGCACCTGTTGTTTCCTGACTTTTTAATGATTGCCATTCTAACTGGTGTGAGATGGTATCTCATTGTGGTTTTGATTTGCATTTCTCTGATGGCCAGTGATGACAAGCATTGTTTCATGTGTCTGTTGGTTGTATGCATGTCTTCTTTTGAGAAATGTCTGTTGATGTCCTTTGCCCACTTTTTGATGGGGTTGCTTGTTTTTGCTCATAAATTTGTTTGAGTTCTTTGTATATTCTGGTTATTAACTCTTTGTCAGATGAGTAGATTGCAAAAATTTTCTCCCATTCTGTAGGTTGCCTGTTCACTCTGATGGTAGTTTATTTTGCTGTGCAGAAGCTCTGTAGTATAATTAGATCCCATTTGTCAATTTTGGCTTTTGTTGCCATTGCTTTTGGTGTTTGAGACATGAAGTCCTTGCCCATGCCTATGTCCTGAGTGGTATTACCTAGGTTTTCTTGTAGGGTTTTTGTGGTTATAGGTCTAATATTTAAATCTCTAATCCATCTTGATTTAATTTTCGTGTAAGGAATAAGGAAAGGATCCCGTTTCAGCTTTCTACTTATGACTAGCCAATTTTCCCAGCACCATTCATTAAATAGGTAATCTTTTCCCCATTTCTTGTTTTTGTCAGGTTTGTCAAAGATCAGATGGCTGTAGATGTGTGGTATTGTTTCTGAGGGCTCTGTTCTGTACCATTGGTCTATATCTCTGTTTTGGTACCAGTACCATGCTGTTTTGGTTACTGTAGCCTTGTAGTACAGTTTGAAGTCAGGTAGTGTGATGCCTCCAGCTTTGTTCTTTTGACTTAGGATTTTCTTGGCAATGCGGACTCCTTTTTCGTTCCATATGAACTTTAAAGCAGTTTTTTCCAATTCTGTGAAGAAAGTTATTGGTAGCTTGCTGGGAATGGCATTGAATCTATAAATAACCTTGGGCAGTATGGCCATTTTCACAATATTGATCCTTCCTATCCATGAGCATGGTATGTTCTTCCATTTGATTGTGTCCTCTTTCATTTCAGTGAGCAGTGGTTTGTAGTTCTCATGGAAGAGGTCCTTTTGATCCCTTGTAAGTTGGATTCCTTGGTATTTTATTCTCTTTGAAGCAATTTTGAATGGAAGTTCATTCATGATTTGGCTCTCTGTTTATCTGTTACTGGTATATAAGAATGCTTGTGATTTTTGCACATTCATTTTGTACCCTGAGATTTTGCTGAAGTTGCTTATCAGCTTAAGGAGATTTTGGGTCCAGAGGCAGTGGTTCAAGCCTGTAATCCCAGGACTTTGGGAGGCCAAGGCGAGCGGATCACAAGGTCAGGAGATCGAGACCATCCTGGCTAACACGGTGAAACCCTGTCTCTACTAAAAATACAAAAAACTAGCCAGGCGTGATGGCGGGTGCCTGTAGTCCCAGCTACTCGGGAGGCTGAGGCAGGAGAATGGGGTAAACCCGGGAGGCGGACCTTGCAGTGAGCTGAGATCCAGCCACAGCACTCCAGCCTGGGAGACAGAGCGAGGCTCCATCTCAAAAAAAAAAAGGGGGGGGATTTTGGGCTGAGATGATGGGGTTTTCTAAATATACAATCATGTCATCTACAAACAGGGACAATTTGACTTCTTCTTTTTCTAACTGAATACCCTTGATTTATTTCTCTTGCCTGATTGCCCTAGCCAGAACTTCCAACTCTATGTTGAATAGGAGTCGTGAGAGAGGGCATCCCTGACTTGTGCCAGTTTTCAAAGGGAATGCTTCCCGTTTTTGCCCATTTAGTATGATATTGGCTGTGGGTTTGTCATAAACAGCTCTTATTAGTTTCAGATACGTTCCATCAATACCGAGTTTATTGAGAGTTTTAGCATGAAGTTCTGTTGAATTTTGTCAAAGACCTTTTCTGCATCTATTGAGATAATCATGTGGTTTTTGTCTTTGGTTCTGTTTATATGCTGGGTTACGTTTATTGATTTGCATATGTTGAACCAGCTCTGTGTCTCAGAGATGAAGCCCACTTGATCATGGTGGATAAGCTTTTAGATGTGCTGCTGGATTCGGTTTGCCAGTATTTTATTGAAGATTTTTGCACCAATGTTCATCAGGGATATTGGTCTAAAATTCTCTTTTTTGTGTCTGTCTCTGCCAGGCTTTGGTATTAGGATGATGCCGGCCTCATAAAATGAGTTAGGGAGGATTCCCTCTTTTTCTGTTGATTGGAATAGTTTCAGAAAGAATGGTACCAGCTCCTCCTTGTACCTCCGGTAGAATTCGGCTGTGAATCCGACTGGTCGTGGACTTTTTTTGGTTCGTAGGTTATTGATTATTGCCTCAATTTCAGAGCCTGCTGTTGGTCTATTCGAGGATTCAACTTGTTCCTTGTTTAGTCTTGGGAGAGTGAAAATGTCCAGGAAATTATCCATTTCTTCTAGGCTTTCTGGTTTATTTGTGTAGAGGTGTTTACAGTATTCTCTGATGGTAGTTTTTATTTCTGTGGGGTTGGTGGTGATATCCCCTTTATCATTTTTTATTTCATCTATTTGATTCTTCTCTCTTTTCTTTTTTATTAGTCTTGCTGGTGGTCTATCAATTTTGCTGATCTTTTCAAAAAGCCAACTCCTGGATTCATTGATTTCTTGGAGGGTTTTTTGTGTCTCTATCTCCTTCAGTTCTGCTCTGATCTTAGTTATTTCTTGCCTTCTGCTAGCTTTTGAATGTGTTTGCTCTTGCTTCTCTAGTTCTTTTAATTGTGATGTTATAGTGTCAATTTTAGATCTTTCCTGCTTTCTCTTGTGGTCGCTTAGTGCTATAAATTTCCTTCTACACACTACTTTAAATGTGTCGCAGAGATTCTGGTATATTGTATCTTTGTTCTCATTGATTTCAAAGAACATTTATATTTCTGCCTTCATTTTGTTATGTACCCAGTAGTCATTCAGGAGCAGGTTGTTCAGTTTCCATGTAGTTGAGAGGTTTTGATTGAGTTTCTTAGTCCTGAGTTCTAGTTTGATTGCACTGTGGTCTGAGAGACAGTTTGTTATAATTTCTGTTCTTGTACATTTGCTGAGGAGTGCTTTCCTTCCAACTATGTGGTCAATTTTGGAATTAATGCCATGTGGTGCTGAGAAGAATGTGTATCCTGTTGATTTGGGATGGAGAGTTCTATAGATGTCTATTAGGTCCGCTTGGTGCAGAGATGAGTTCAATTCCTGGATATCATTGTTAACTTTCTGTCTCGTTGATCTGTCTAATGTTGACAGTGGGGTGTTGAAGTCTCCCACTATTATTGTATGGGAGTCTTAGTCTGTTTGTAAGTCTCTAAAGACTTGCTTTATAAATCTGGGTGCTCCTGTATTGGGCACATATATTTTAAAATAGTTAGCTCTTCCTTTTGAATTGATTCCTTTACCATTATTTAATGGCCTTCTTTGTCTCTTTTGATCTTTGATGGTTTAAAGTCTGTTCTATCAGAGACTAGGATTGTAACCCCTGCTTTTTTTTTTGTTCTCCATTTGCTTGGTAAATCTTCCTCCATCCATTTATTTTGAACCTATGTGTGTCTCTGCAGGTGAGATGAGTCTCCTGAATACAGCAAACTGATGGCTCTTGACTCTTTATCCAATTTGCCAGTCTGTGTCTTTTAATTGGACCATTTAGCCCATTTACATTTATGGTTAATATTGTTGTATGTTAACTTGATCCTGTCATTGTGATATTAACTGAGAATTTTGCTCATTAGTTGATGCAGTTAACTCTGTTAGTCTGATGGGCTTCCTTTTGTGGGTAACCCGACCTATCTCTCTGGCTGCCCTTAACATTTTTTCCTTAATTTCAACTTTGATGAATCTGACAATTATGTGTCTTGGTGTTGCTCTTCTTGAGGAGTATCTTTGTGGCATTCTCTGTATTTCCTGAATTTGAATGTTGGCCTGCCTTGCTAGGTTGGGGAAGTTCTCCTTGATGATTTCCTGAAGAGTGTTTTCCAACTTGGTTCCATTTTCCCCTCACTTTCAGGCACACCAATCAGATGTAGATTTGGTCTTTTCACATAATCCCATAGTTCTTGCAGGCTTTTTTCATTCTTTTTCCTCTTTTTTCTCTAGACTTCTCTTCTCACTTCATTTCATTCATTTGATCTTCAATCATTGATATTCTTTCTTCCAGTTGATCGAGTCAGTTATGGAAGCTTGTTCATTTGTCACATATTTCTCGTGTCATGGTTTTTATCTCTGTCAGTTCGTTTATGACCTTCCCTGCATTGATTATTCTAGTTATCCGTTCTTCCATTCTTTTTTCAAGATTTTTAGTTTCTTTGTGCTGGGTACGTAGTTCCCCCTTTAGCTCTGAGAAGTTTGATCTGCTGAATCCTTCTTCTCTCAACTCGTCAACATCTTTCTCTGTCTAGCTTTGATCCATTGCTGGCGATGAGCTGCTTTCCTTTGGAGGGGGAGACGTGCTCTGAATTTTTGAATTCCAGCTTTTCTGCCCTGTGTTTTCCCCATCTTTGTGGTTTTATCTGCCTTTGGTCTTTGATGATGATGACGTACTGATGGGGTTTTGGTGTGGGTGTCCTTTCTGTTTGTTAGTTTTCCTTCTAACAGTCAGGACCCTCAGCTGTAGGTCTGTTGGAGATTGCTAGAGGTCCACTCCAGACTCTGTTTTCCTGGGTATCAGCAGCAGAGGCTGCAGAAGATAGAATATTGCTGAACAGAGAGTGCTGCTGTCTGATTCTTGCTCTGGAAGCTTCGTCTCAGGGATGTACCCTGCTGTGTGAGGTGTGAGGTGTCAGTCTGCACCTAGTGTGTAATGTTCCCCAGTTAGGATACTCAGGGGTCAGGGACCCACTTGAGCAGTCAATTTGCCCATTCTCAGATCTCAACCTCCTTACTGGGAGATCCACTGCTCTCTTCAAAGCTGTCAGACACAGTCATTAACATCTGTAGAGGTTTCTGCTGCTTTTTGTTTAGCTATGCCCTGTCCCCAGAAGTGGAGTCTACAGAGACAGGCTGGCCTCCTTTAGCTGCAGTGGGCTCCACCCAGTTCGAGCTTCCCAGAGGCTTTGTTTACCTACTTAAGTCTCAGCAATTGCAGGAGACCCTCCCCCAGCCTCACTGCTGCCTTGCAGTTAGATCTCAAACTGCTGTGCTAGCAATGAGGGAGCTTCCGTGGTTGTGGGAGCCTCCTGGCCAGGTGTGGGATGTTATCTCCTGGTGTGCCATTTGCTAAGACCCTTGGTAGAGCACGGTATTATGGTGAGAGTTACCCGATTTTCCTGGTGTTGTGTGTCTCTGTTTCTTAAGGGATTCCCTTCCTCCTTGCACTTCCCAGGTGAGGCAATGCCTCGCCCTGCTTCAGCTCTGGCTGGTCGAGCTGCACCAGCTGACCAGCACCAATTGTCCGGCACTCCCCAGTGAGATGAACCCGGTACCACAGTTGAAAATGCAGAAATCACCTGTCTTCTGTGTTGCTCACGCTGGGAGCTGGAGGCTGGAGCTGTTGTTATTTGGCCATCTTGCTCCGGAAATGGATATTACTTTAAAAACAGACAGAGCATGATCAGTTCCATAGGAGAGGCATAAACAAAAATGCTCTGAAAGCAGTTAAGCTTTTTTTCCTTTTCTTTTTCTTTCTTCCTCCTTTTTTGGTGAGGAGAGGTCTCTGCAGTGTTTAATAATTTGTAATTCCAGAATGTAGCATTTCATCTGGACCTTGATAGATGGATCAGGTTCTAACAGATGAGTAGGGGACAGTGGACACTCTAGGCAAAGGAAAATGAGCCTAGTTCTGAATATATTACACAACCAAATATGTGTCTTCAGCATCTAAATTAGACAGGTTAGAAAAAGGGGATTGGACCAAATTATGAAACCTCCTGAAAACCAGTCTGTGGAGTTGGGACTTTGTTCTATAGACAGTGGACCATTACAACATGTTTTTGAAAAGGAAATGACATCATTAGTTGAAAAAAGAGCAGTCTGACTGATGAATGAAGATGGAATTTTAAGAGTGATACCAGAGGCGAGGAGATTAGTGAGGATGGACGCTATTGCTACCTTCTAAAGGAGAAAGGACAAGGCCTGCCCTTAGGCAGTGACAGACAGTGAGGAAAAAAGGTGAAGGACTCAAATGATGTTTGGGAAGTGGGCACTGTAGTGTATGAAAACTGATTACATGACTTCTTATAAACTTCGAATAATGGTTCAAATTTTATATTCTTATGGGAGCTGATAAGGAATGCCTTACCGTTCTAAACTCAGTTTAGAATAGTTAAGAGTCCATTCATTCTGGGCCGTGAACTGAAGCACCCCTTAGCAGCCTGCATCTACTTAACACTTCCTGGGAGGCTTCTAAGTTTGCAGGGATGAATGTCACGTTATAACTAGCTTTTGGCATAAAGAAGTAAGAAGTTATATAAGATTTAGCTCTTGGTATCAACAAACTTAAAGTTTTGGAGAAATAAGTCTATAAAGAAATTTAAAAACTTAAGACTATAGCCATCTTTGCCTCATACCAAGGCCTAGCAGATAACTGTCATATTAAAAAGCCTCACAATGCTAAATTGAATATCCTCAGATATTAGAGTATAGTGTTCAGTATTGGATAATGAAAAGTGCAGATCAGTAGACTAAAGAAGCCAGAGAAAGTTTCATGGAGGACTTGAGATTTAAACACAGCATTGAAAGAATGCAGCTTAAGTATTCCCAGTGGAGGGAAGAAAAGGTAAAGTAAAATTAGAAATAGGCAGAATAAAGAGGACATGGTATGAGGAAAGACAAGCATTAGGTGTATAAATATAGACAGGTGACATGTCTTGCTGGAATAAACATAAGAGGCATAAGAGTGCTAGAAAGATAAAATGAAATTATTATTAACATAGCAAATAACATATCACCAATTCATTCATTTAACCATTCAGCAAATAATCACTGAATACGTACTATGCACTAGGCATTGTACTAGATATGTAGGAGACTGCTTGGAAAATAAGAAAGTCAATAGTAAAAGTGGAGAGTATCACTGATGGACTGGGTTGCCAGTTTTGGGTCTCTGGACATGGGCAGGCAGAGAGGAGGGATTGACTCATTCTTCCTATAAGGATGAGTCAAATCCAAAGATCTCAGAGCTTTCCTATGGCCCATCTATCACATGGAGATACATTGGTACTTAGCTTTATGCTCCTCTTGTGGTCTCAGCAATTCCTTAGTGAAGTCAGACAGCACAAAGCCATTTTAACCCAGCTCACTTGTGGGCAGGCCAAAAGACATCAGGGCTCTGGGAAGGCTTGGAAAAGGGCAAGAAGAACTTTCTGGTGAAGACTGGAAAGATGACAACCATCTATTCTCAATTACTAAGCTTTAGTTGAGTTATATGGGCTTTAACTTCAAGTAAATGTAAAAGCCTTTGTAAACTGAGTGAGGGTATCATTATTACCTCTGTGGAAAGATATTTTGAGAGTTAGGGCTATTTGTCTTTCATCTGTTTCCCCATGACAACTATCACAGTGCCCTACACATATAACTGAATAAGTAGCTTGCTAAACTGAGTACGGTTGGAATGTCTATTCTTCTGTCTTATTCATAATTCTAGAATTTCAGTCTGATAGGGACCCCTGAAATCCCCCAAATCAGACTCATGTTCCCTGTTAGAAACCTCATGTAATTCTAAGATCCGGGTTCCCTTTCAATATTTTCACACTGCATAGCATATATAAATATGTAGGTTTGTGTGTTAACCCAGTCTTGAAAAAAAGAATGCCAATATATTTCCTCTGAAAAAATAGAGAACAAAGCAATCTTTTCTCCAAGTCCACGAAGATCAACACGCTGAAGAGTGCAGAAATGGCCTTGGATTATGAGAGCTTCTAGGTAGAATATCTTTTGTGTAATCAGGTTGATGTTGCTTTCTGTGTGATGGCCACATAAGAACAGCTCTGGTCTGCAACTCCCCGCGAGATAAATGCAGCAGGTGGGTGATATCTGCATTTCCAACTGAGGTACTCGGTTCATCTCACTGTGACTGGTTAGACAGTGGGTGCAGCCCATGAAGGGGAAGCAGAAACAGAGTGGGGTGCCACCTCAGCAGGGAAGTGCAAGGGGTCAGGGAACTCCCTCCCCTAGCAAAGGGAACCCGTGAGGGACTGTGCCATGAGGGATGGTGCTATCCAGCCCAGATACTACATTTTTACCACGCTCTTTGCAACCCGCAGACCAGGAGATTTCCTCTGGTGCCTACAGCACCAGGGACCTAAGTTTGATACACAAAACTGAACGGATGTTTGGGCAGACACCGAAGGATTTATTTTTCATACCTCAGTGGCACTTGAAACTCCAATAAGATAGAACTGTTTACTCCCCTGACAAGGGGTGCTGAAGCCAGGGAACCGAGTGGTCTTGCTCAGCGGATCCCATCCATGGAACCCAACAAGCTAATATTGACTGGCTTGAAATTCTCGCTGCCAGCACATCGCAGTCCAAAGTCAACCTGAGATGCTTGAGCCTGGTGGGGGAAGAAGCGTCTGCCATTACTGAGGTTTGAGTAGGAGGTTTTCCTCTCATAGTGTAAACAAAGCCGCAGGCAGTACGAAGTGGGTGCGGAACTCACCTCAGCTCGGCAAAGCCGGTGTAGCCAGACTGCCTCTCTAGATTTCTCCTCTCTTGGCAGGGCATCAATGAAAGAAAGGCAGCAGCCCCAGTCAGGTACTTATAGATAAAAATCCCATCTCCCTGGGACAGAGTACCTAGAGAAAGGGCCAGCTATGGGTGCAACTTCAGCAGACTTAAATGTTCCTTCCTGCCAACTCTGAAAAGGGTAGCGGATCTCCCAGTACAGCACTCCAGCTCTGCTAAGGGACACACTGCCTCCTCAAGTGGGTCCCTGACCCCCATGCCTCCTGACTGAGAGACATGTCCCAGCAGAGGTCGGCAAACACTTCACACAGGAGAGCTCCAGCTGGTATCTGGCAGGTGCTCCTCTGGGACAAAGTTTCCAGAGAAAGGAGCAGGCAGCAATCTTTGTTCTTTTGCAGCCTGTGCTGGTGATACCCAGGCAACAGGGTCTGGAGTGGACCTCCAACCAACTCCAACAGACCTGCAGAAGAGGGACCTGACTGTTAGAAGGAAAGCTAACAAACAGAAAACAATAGCATAAACATCAGCACAAATGATGTTCATGAAAAAACCCCATCTGAATGTCACCAACATCAAATACAAAGGTAGATAAGTCCACAAAGATGAGAAAAAAAAAAAAGCACATAAAGGCTGAAAATTCCAAAAACCAGAATGCCTCTTCACTTTCAAAGAATCACAATTCCTCATCAGCAAGGGAACAAAACTGAATGGGGAATGAGTTTGATGAATTGAGAGAAATAGGCTTCAGAAGGTGGATAATAACAAACTCCTCTGAGCTAAAGGAGTATGTTCTAACCCAATGCAAGGAAGCTAAGAACTTTGAAAAAATTTTACAGGAACTGCTAACAAGAATGACCAATTTAAAGAAGAACATAATGACCTAATGGAGCTGAAAAACACAGATGAGAACTTCATGAAGCATACACAAGTATGAATATCCAAATTAACCAAGCAGAAGAAAGGATATGAGACTGAAGATCCACTCAATCTCTTGTGTGAAGACAAGATAAGAGAAAAAAAGAATGAAAAGAAATGAGCAAAGCCTCCAAGAAATATGGGACTATTTGGAGAAAAGACAAAACCTGTATTTGATTGGTGTACCTGACAGTGATGGGGAGAATGGAACCAAGTTGGAAAACACACTTTAGGACATTATCCAGGAGACTTTCCCAAGGTACTATGACAGGCCAACATCCAAATTCAGGAACTACAGAGAACAGCACAAAGATACTCCTCAAGAAGAGCAACCCCAAGACACATAATCATCAGATTCACCAAAATTGAAATGAAGGAAAAAATGTAAAGGGCAGCCAGAGGGAAAGGTCAGTTTACTCAAAAAGAGAAGCCCATCAGACTAACAGCAGGTCTCCCTATAGAAACTCTACAATCCAGAAAGAAAGTGGGGGCCAATATTCAACATCCTTAAAGAAAACAATTGTCAACTCAGAATTTCATATCAACCTAAACTAAGCTTAATAAGTGAGGAGAAATAAGATCCTTTAAAGGCAAGACAACACTGTGGATTTTGTTACCACCAGACCTGCCTTAAAAGAGCTCCTGACAGAAGCACTATATATGGAAAGGGAAAATCGGTACCAGCCACTGCAAAACATACCAAAATGTAAAGACTATCAACACTATGTAAAAGCTGCATCAATTAATTGTGCAAAATAACCAACTAGCATCATAAATTACAGGATCAAACTCAAACATAACAATATTAACCTTAAATGCAAATGGGTTAAATGGCCCAATTAAAAGACACAGACTGGCAAATTGGATAAAAAATCAAGACCTATCAGTGTGCTGTATTCAGGAGACACATCTCACAGGCAAAGACACACATATGCTCACAATAAAGGGATGGAGGAATATTTACCAAGCAAATGGAAAGCAAAAAAAAAAAAAGTAGAACTTACAATTTTAGCCTCCAACAAAACAGATTTTAAATCCACAAACATCAAAAAGACAAAGAAGGATACTACATAATGGTAAAGGAATCAACACAACAAGAAGAACTAACTATCCTAAATATATATGCCCCAATAAAGGAGCACCCAGATTCATAAAGGAAATTCTTAGAGATTTACAGAGAGACTTTGACTCCCACACAATAATAATTGGAGACATTAACACTCTACTGTCAATATTAGACAGATCAATGAGGCAGATAATTAACAATGACATTCAGGACTTGAAATCAGCTTTGGACTAAGCAGACCTAGTAGACATCTACAGAACTCTCCACTTTAAATCAACAAAATATACATTCTTCTCAGCACCCCATAGCTCTTATTTTAAAATCGACCACATAATTGGAAGTAAAACACTCCTCAGCAAATGTAAAAGAACAGAAATCATAACAGGCTTTCAGAGCACAGTACAATCAAATTAGAACTCAGGATGAAGAAACTCACTGAAAATCTCACAACCACATGGAAACTGAACTACCTGCTCCTGAATGACTACTGCGAAAATAACGAAATTAAGGCAGAAATAAATAAGTTTTTGAAACCAATGAGCACAAAGACACAAAGAACCAGAATAACTGTGACACAGCTACAGCAGTATTTAGAGGAAAATTTATAGCACTAAATGCCCACAGGAGAAAGCAGAAAAAGATCTAAAATTGACACCCTAGCATCACAATAAAAGAACTAGAGAAACAAGAGCAAACAAATTCAAAAGCTAGCAGAATAAAAGAAATAACTAAGATCAGAACAGAACTAAAGGAGATAGAGACACAAAAATCCCTTTAAAAAGTCAATGAATCTAGGAGCTGGTTATTTGAAGATTAACAAAATAGACTGCTAGCCTGACTAATAAGAAAAGAGATAAGAATCAAATAGACACAACAAAAAATGATAAAGGGGATATCAACACTGATTCCACAGAAATACAAACTACTGTCAGAGAATACTATAAACATCTCTACAAAAATAAATTAGGAAATCTAAAAGAAATGGGTAAATTCCTGAACACATACACCCTCCCAAGACTAAACCAGGAAGAAGTTGAAACCCTAATTAGACCAATAACAAGTTCTGAAATTGAGGCAGTAATTAATACCCTGCCAGCCAAAGAAAAGACCAAACTGTTCCAAACAATAGAAGAAGGATTCCTCCCTAACTCATTTTATGAGGAAAGCATCATTCTGAGGCCAAAACTTAGCAGAGTCACAAGAAAAAGAAAATTTCAGGCCAATATCTCCGTTGAACACAGATGCAAAAATCCTCAATAAAATACTGGCAAACTGAATCCAGCAGCACATGAAAAAGCTTATCATGAAAAAGCCGACCATGATTAAGTAGGCTTCACCCTGGGATGCAAAGCTGGTTTAACATATGCAAATCAATAGACATAATCCATCACATGAAGAGAACAAATGACAAAAACCACATAACTATCTCAATAGATGCATAAAATGCCTTCGATAAAATTCAACACCTCTTCATGCTGAAAACACTCAATGAACTAGATATTGATGGAATGTGTCTTAAAATAATAAAGAGTTATTTGGCCGGGCATGGTGGCTCACGCCTGTAATCCCAACACTTTAGGAGGTCAAGGTGGGCAGATCTCCTGAGGTCAGGAGTTCGAGACCAGCCTGACCAACACAGAGAAATTCCATCTCTACTAAAAATACAAAATTAACTGGGAGTGGTGGTGCACATCTATTACCCCAGCTACTTGGGAGGTGAAGGCAGGGGAATCACTTGGAGGCAGGGGAATCACTTGGAGGCAGGAGAATCACTTGATCCCAGGAGGTGGAGGTTGCAGAGCTGAGATCACACTATTGCACTCCAGCCTGGGCAACAAGAGCAAAACTCTGTCTCAAAAAGAAGAAGAAGAAGAAGAAGAAGAAGAAGAAGAAGAAGAAGAAGAAGAAGAAGAAGAAGAAGAAGAAGAAGAGAAGAAGAAGAAGAACAGCTATTTATGACAAACCCACAGCCAATATCATATGGAATGGGCAAAAACTAGAAGCATTTCCCTTGAAAACTAGCACAAGACAAAGATGTCCTGTCTCACCACTTCTTTTCAACATAGTATTGAAAGTTCTGGTCAGGTCAATCAGGCAAGAGAAAGAAATAAGCATATTCAAACAGGAAGAGAGTAAGTCAAATTTTCTGTCTTTGTGGATGACATGATTCTATATTTAGAAAATCCCATTGTCTCAGTTCAAAATCTCCTTAAGCTGACAAGTGACTTCAGCAAATTCTCAGGATGCAAAATCAATGTGCAAAAATCACAACCATTCCTATACACCAATAATAGAAAAGCAGAGAGCCCAATCATGAGTGAATCCCAATTCACGATTGCTACAAAGAGTATAAAATACCTTGAAATGCAACATACAAGGAATGTGAAGGACCTCCTCAAGAAGAACTATGAACCAATGCTCAAGGAAATAAGAGAAGACACAAACAAGTGGAAAAATATTCCATACTCATAGAAAGAAAGAATCAACATCATGAAAATGGCCATATTTCCCAAGGTAATTTATAGATTCAATGCTATCCCCAACGAGCTACCACTGGCTTTCCTCACAAAATGAGAAAAAAACTACTTTATATTGTATATGGAACCAAAAAAGAGCCCATATAGTCAAGACAATTATAAACAAAAAGAACAAAGCTGGAGGCATCACGCTACCTGACTTCAAACTATACTACAAGGCTATAATAACCAAAACATCATGGTACTGGTACCAAAACAGATATATAGACCAGTGGAAAGAACAGAGGCCTCAGAAATAACACCACACATCTACAACCATCTGATCTTTGACAAACCTGACAAAAACAAGCAATGGGAAGTATATTCCTTACATAATAAATGGTGTCGGGAAAATTGGCTAACCATATGCAGAAAACTGGAACTTGACCCCTTCTTTACACCTTATACAAGAATTAACTCAAGACGGATTAAACACTTAAATGTAAGCCCTAAAACCATAAAAACGATAGAAGAAAATTTAGGCAATGCCATGCAGGACATAGGCATGGGCAAGGACGTCATGACTAAAACATCAAAAGCAATTGCAACAAAAGCCAACATTGACAAATGGGATCTAATTAAACTAAAGAGCTTCTGTGCAGCAAAAGAAACTATCATCAGAGTAAACAGGCAACCTACAGAATGGGAGAAAATTTTTGCGATCTCTCCATCTGACAAAGGGCTTTGATCCACAATCTACAAGAAACTTAAACAAATTTAGATAAAAGCCCAAACACTCCATCAAAAAGTGGGTGAAGGATATGAACAAACACTTTTTAAAAGAAGACATTTATGCAGCCAACAAATATGAAAGAAAACTCATCATCATTGGTCATTAGAGAAATGCTAATCAAAACCACAATGAAGTACCATCTCACACCAGTTAGAATGGGGATCATTAAAGTCGGGAAACAACAGATGCTGCAAAGGATGTGGAGAAATAAAAACCCTTTTACACTGTTGGTGGGAGTATAAATTAGTTCAACCGTTTTGGAATATAGTGTGGCGATTCCTCAAGGATACAGAAGCAGAAATACCATTTTACCCAGTAATCCTATACTGGGTATATACCCAAAGGATTATAAATCATTCTATTATAAAGACACATGCACATGTATGTTTATTGCAGCACTATTCACAATAGCAAATATTTGGAACCAACCCAAATGCCAATCAGTGATAGACTGGGTAAAGTAAATGTAGCACATATCTCAGCAAACTAATACAGGAACTGAAAACTGAACACCGCATGTTGTCACTCACAAACGGGAGTTGAACAATGAGAACATATGGGCACGAGGGGTGGGGGAGGAACAGCACACACCGAGGCGTTTCAGGTGGTGGGGAGCAAGGGGAGGGATAGCATTATGAGAAATACCTAATGTAGATGATGGGTTGATGGGTGCAGCAAACCACCGTGGTACATGTATACCTAGGTAACAAGCCTGCACATTCTACACATGTATTTTAGAACTTAAAGTATAATTTTAAAAAAGAAAACAATATATACTAAGGTAAGTCAGGCCTCAAGGTAAAACCAAAACCAAAACCAAAAGGGTTGAGCAAAACAAAACTTAGAAATTAGTAGAACTTTCTCTCTTCATCCATAGGTAACTAGAGAACCTGAGGGGAAAATGAAGACTTTTCAGCTAACCAGGGAAGGTTAGTTCGTGAAACCAAAGAGCTCTGAAGTTTAAGATTGACAAGCCAGATTTCTTGGGGGACCAGGAAAAGGATGACACATGGATCCTTTTCTAGGCTAGGGATCACTGCTCCAAGCTTTTCTCCTCCACATATTCAGCCTGAGAGCATGATATAAGTATGACTTATTCATAAAGCTGTAGAGCTCAGGAGACAGGGATGGGAGTTTCATTCCTCTGGTTGTAGATACTGACAGAATTTTCCAGACTTGTGATGATTTTATGGTTGGCCAGGACCCTTCTGAAGGGTCCTCAAGCTCCTTCTGTAAAGGCCCCTCAAGGGCCTTCTGTAAAGAGAAACCAAGCATTCCTCATATGTCTAATGTTCTATTAGTTCATTTAAATTCACTGAGTAAGCATTAACTAAATACCAATTTTTCGATTAGATATTGTCCTATACACATGAATCTAATTTGGTAAAGTACGACTTGAGTATTCACAAAAATACTAGTTTATTACTTCTATCCAGTGTCTAAATCTGCTAAAACTCAAGGCCCTTAGGGAATCTTTCTGTGTCAGCAGATAAAAATGGGTTGTAATTAGTGTATCAATTGTTTGTAACTGAGTTTTTCCAAAATGCTTTAAAACAATTATCTTTAGTTCTTTAATTATCTCCCCGCAATCTGGTTTACACTATCACTTTTCTTAACAACCACTTTAAGACAAGATGGAGAAAAAAATATCAGCCCAGTCCCCTGTGAAACATAATTCAGGCTAGATTTAAAAAGTTATGAATTAATACACTTTACCTTGCAGAAATGGAGATTGTGCTAGAAGAGGAAAAGAATAAGAATAAGTTATTTTATTTGGCTTAAGAATGTGTTTGATGACTTAGAGGAGCAGAAGCTTCATCTGCCTGATTCTGTTTGCTTTTTCTGATCTGGATTGTGGCAGCAGGTAGCATATGTACTTAAGTGTGGAGAAGAGTTAGGGCATGATTAAAACTTCACTATAGGTAATAAAGCAAGTGATTCACATGTGTAAATGAATGTGTTAATGTTTGCAACTCTACTCTCAATACTGCTTTCAATACTACAAACTTATGTTTTGAGTTACCAAAGGCGAGATAGAAGAAAAAGACCCTTAGCCCCATTCCTGCTATCTATAATTTCACCTCCCCTGTTGTTTGTATCTATCCACTACAGGGAGCAAGGCCTATAGGATTCGACCAAGCAGGGTAAAGTTCCAACTTCGTCACTTAAAGTATGGCCTTTGGAAATTAACTTAACCTGTCAAAGCCTCCATTTTTCTCTTCTAGAAAATGGAATTAACATTTTCCTTAGTTATTGGGAGAGTCAAATGAAAAAATGTAGAAATGAAATACTATAGAAAATTTCAATGCACACTGTAATGCATCATATCTACATTATGATTTCTATCATATTCATTGATCTGGAGCCTTTCTGTAAAGGCCTATCACATTTATACCTTTCCTGACCCTCAATATTATAACTCACCTCATACTGCTTTCTCTCCATGTATCTCTGCTCTTCACTTTCCAAAGTGACAGCTAGCTCTTCTTCAGTAATAAAAGAGGCTCATCTACATCATTAAACCCCTCTCTTATATAATATATGTAAAACAAGGCTCATCTATGTCATTTAACCCCTCTCCTACATAATATGTGTATATTTTCAAGGGTATCCTTATAGAGACAGTGTTGTTTTTTAGACTAGAGTAAGGACTTTCTGGGCCTTTGGTACAGAAGGCCTCTTAAATCTTTGTCATGAGAAGCTTTTCAAGTATTTCCCAAGGTCCATAACCAGCTCCTTAACTTGGAAGTAATTTTCAAAGGAAGTGAACCTGCACAGCAGCCAAATTTCTGCCAGGGCCGCAGAAATTCTGTCAATTACATTTGAATCACTTACTCTTTGCTAATTACAGACTAAATGGCTCATACCCTCATTTCAGTACACCTTAGTAATATATATTGCATATGCTCCTGTTACAGAGTGAGCTCCAGGCAAACAGGCCCCTTTCTACTCACTTTACTGCCAATCTCCTATTCACAGGACTCTAGTCACGATGAGGCTCTGTGAGCCTAATGATCTCTCATTGCCTCTTACTCCTTGTGATGCTGGCTGAGATTTTGTTTTACTTTTATAAATTTGAGCTCTAAGTTACCAATATTAGACATGACTGAATATTCCTCGAATCTTACATGAAGCTTTATCAGTACTACTAAATGAAGATAGTACAGATAGTCCACTTTGTTGTACAAAGGCCAGACTTCATGGCCGTGATCTTTCAGTGCTCAGGATTTCCCACACCCATGAATTCTAGCAAGAAAACTTATCTGAACCAAGTTGGTAGAGAGAAAAGTCTGAAAATTATTCAAAAAGGAGGGCAGCATAGAGTGCTACAAAAAAGCATGAGGCTGGTTGTCCGCAAGTCTGAGTTCCAGTTCTGCCTCAATTACTAGCTGGTTGTACAATCTTAAACATTTTTTTTTTCTCTAAGTACCTTAGTGGGTGCATACGTGCACACACACACACACACACACACACACACACACTGGGGGCAAAGAGTTGGATTTGTTTTCTAAAGCCCCTGCCAACACTGATAGCCCCAAATTAAATGATCCCGGGCAAGTCACTTATTATGGGCCTTGCACTTACTAGCTATGCGAACTTGGACAACTTGTTTAACCTCTCTGTCTTTAGTTTCCTCATTGACACTATGGACATAATAATAAAAAATGCATTAAAGTGTTTTTGCAAAGGTTAGATATGTTGATACATGTAAAAGAGACTGGCAAATACTGAGTGCTGAATTATTAGCATTATTATTGGCAGTAAGATTTTATAAAGAAGGGTGGACTACATTATTTCTAAAAGCTCTTCCAGTCATAACATTTCCTGAGTTGGAATTGTTTTATGTTGCGTGTTATATGAGGCCACAAAGATGACATAAGGACAGTCCTTGTGTAGATTTTGAAAAGTGTGAGAAGCAAAGGTTCAGAATATGAGATAGGGACCAGCCACAGTAGCTCATGCCTGTACTCCCAGCACTTTGTGAGGCTGAAGCAGAATAATGATTTGATATTAGGAGTTTGTGATCAGCCTGTGCAACATAGCAAGACCCATCTTAAAAAAAAAAAAAAAAAAAAACTCCAGGCATGGTGGCACACACTCTTGTAGTCCCAGCTACTAAGGAGGCTGAGATGAGAGAATCACTTGAGCCTAGGAGGTTGAGGCTGCAGTGAGCCATGAACACACCACTCCAGCCTGGGTTACAGAGTGAGACCCCATCTTAAAATAAAAGAAATAAAATATTTTAAATGTTAAAAAAACTGGCCAGGTGCAGTAACTCATGCCTGTAATCCCAGCACTCTGAGTGGCCAAGGTGGGTGGATCACTTGAGATCAGGAGTTCTAGACCAGCCTGGCCAGCATGGTAAAACCCCATCTCTATTAAAAATTAAAAAACTTACCTGGCATGGTGGTTCCCACCTGTAATCTGAGCTAATTGAGTGGCTGCGACATGACAATTGCTTGAACTGGGGAGGACCGAGTGTTGTATTAGTCAGGATTCCCTAGAGAGATAGGACTAATAGGATATATATATACATACACACACACAACACACACACACACACACTGGGGGCAAAGAGTTGGATTTGTTTTCTAAAGCCCCTGCCAACACTGATAGCCCCAAATTAAATGATCCGGGCAAGTCACTTATTTATGGGCCTTGCACTTACTAGCTATGCGAACTTGGACAACTTGTTTAACCTCTCTGTTCTTTAGTTTCCTCATTGACACTATGGACATAATAATAAAAAATGCATTAAAGTGTTTTTGCAAAGGTTAGATATGTTGATACATGTAAAAGGAGACTGGCAAATACTGAGTGCTGAATTATTAGCATTATTATTGGCAGTAAGATTTTATAAAGAAGGGTGGACTACATTATTTCTAAAAGCTCTTCCAGTCATAACATTTCCTGAGTTGGAATTGTTTTATGTTGCGTGTTATATGAGGCCACAAAGATGACATAAGGACAGTCTTGTGTAGATTTTGAAAAGTGTGAGAAGCAAAGGTTCAGAATATGAGATAGGGACCAGCCACAGTAGCTCATGCCTGTACTCCCAGCACTTTGTGAGGCTGAAGCAGAATAATGATTTGATATTAGGAGTTTGTGATCAGCCTGTGCAACATAGCAAGACCCATCTTAAAAAAAAAAAAAAAAAAAAAACTCCAGGCATGGTGGCACACACTCTTGTAGTCCCAGCTACTAAGGAGGCTGAGATGAGAGAATCACTTGAGCCTAGGAGGTTGAGGCTGCAGTGAGCCATGAACACACCACTCCAGCCTGGGTTACAGAGTGAGACCCCATCTTAAAATAAAAGAAATAAAATATTTTAAATGTTAAAAAAACTGGCCAGGTGCAGTAACTCATGCCTGTAATCCCAGCACTCTGAGTGGCCAAGGTGGGTGGATCACTTGAGATCAGGAGTTCTAGACCAGCCTGGCCAGCATGGTAAAACCCCATCTCTATTAAAAATTAAAAAACTTACCTGGCATGGTGGTTCCCACCTGTAATCTGAGCTAATTGAGTGGCTGCGACATGACAATTGCTTGAACTGGGGAGACCGAGTGTTGTATTAGTCAGGATTCCCTAGAGAGATAGGACTAATAGGATATATATATACATACACACACACAAACACACACGCACACATACACACACACACACACACACACACACATATATATATATTATATATTTGAGATCAAAGTTACCAATATTAGACCTGACTGAATATTTCTTAAATCTTACATGAAGCTTTCTCAGTACTACTAACATGAAGCTACTCAGTACTACTAAATGAAGATAGTATAGATAGTCCACTTTGTTGTACAAAGGCCAAATATATATATATATATATATATCTCATATATATGTGTGTATATATGTGTGTTTGTGTGTATATGTCTCAAGGGTGTTTATTATGTATTAACTTACACAATCACAAGGCCCCACAATAGGCTGTCTGTAAGCCTGAGGAGGAAGGACAGCCAGTTCGAGTCTCAAAATTGAAGAACTTGGAGTCTAATGTTTGCAGGCGAGAAACATCCAGCATGGGAGAAAGATGTAGGCTGGGAGTCTAGGCCAGTCTTGCCTCTTCACGTTTTTCTGCCTGCTTATATTCACTGGAAGCTGATTAGATTGTGCCCATCAGATTAAGGGTGGGTCTGCCTTCCCCAGCCCAGTGACTCAAATGTTAATCTCCTTTGGCAACACCTTCACAGACACACCCAGGATCAATACTTTGCATCCTTCAATCCTATCAAGCTGACAGTACTAACCATCATGTGGAGGTTACAGTGAGCCAAGATGACACCACTGCACTCCAGCCTGGATGACAGCAAGACTCTGTCTCAAAAGTAATAATAATAATAATGTTAAAAAAAATTTTAAAAAGACATGAGGTAGGGAATTCTAAGTCCAGGACAACCCTGTAAGAACATTTTATTTCTTTTGTTAACTCTGGGCATAATGCAACTAATGCCAGGAGATATCTGTATTAATCAAAATTCTCCAAAGTTCTATCAGGTTCTCTCTCTCTCTCTCTCTCTCTCTCTCTCTCTCTCTCTCTATATATATATATATATATGTATATAATAGATAATATGTATTATATAAATAATGCATATATTTTTGATGCTGCATTCTGGGTGTGCGGAGATATATATATATATATAATATATATATATATATATATATATATAGTGAGATCATGGCTCACTGCAGCCTCAACCTCCTAGGCTCAAGTGATTCTCTCACTTGATTCAAAGTGATTCAAATGTTAATCCAAATATATATATGTGTATATATATATATATATATTTAACAGAACCTATCTAAATAGATAGATAGATAGATAGATACATACATACATACATACATACATACATACATAGATTCTATTTCTCTGGAGCATCTTGACCAGTACAGATTATACATATATATATAGTATATGTATAATCTGTATATGTATACATACATACACAGACATACTAATATAGATTTTTATACACACTCATACATATATATGTATATCAAGATTTACTATGAGAATTGGCTCACGTGATTATGGAGATTGAGAAGTCCACAATATGCCATCTACAGGTTGGAGAACCAGGAAATCAGGTAATCTAATTCAGTCCAAAACTGAAGGCCTGAGGTGGGTGGCATGGCTTAAGTCTCAGAGTCCAAAGGCCCTAGAACCAGAAGCTTCAATGTCTGAAGACATGAGAGATGAATATTCCAGCTCAAGAAGAGAGAGCATATTTTTTTTCCCTCTACCTTTTTTAACTATTTCCATCTTCAACAGATTGGAGGATGCCCAACCACATTGATAAAGGTACATCTTTACTCAGTTTACTGATTCGAATGTTAATGTCTTCCAGAAATACCCTCACAAACAAAACCAGAAATAATGTTTTACCAGTTTATATTATATTAGCCATCCATGAGAATCGCTTGAATCTAGGAGGAATTGGTTGCAGTAAGCCAAGGTCGCGCCTCTGCACTCCAGCCTGGGTGAGAGTGAGGCACCATCTCAAAAATAAATAAATAAATAAAAATACAAAAATAATTAGCCATCACATCCTTATGTTGAACTGGACAGAAATATAAAAGAGAAATCATATGAGTTGCAAACTAAATTATTGTTCAAAAATTAATGAACTATTATTAATGAGTTTATGAGAGCTGTTCCATCCAGACAACTGTCTGAATATGCTATTTGTCAGAATCATTAGTTTCTTCATTCAATCCATCACACTAATGACAGGTACTCTGCTGGTTACTGGGAAGATATAGACATTGCTTCTTTTTCTAAGAGAGCTTAGTCTTTAGTTAGAGCTATAAGGCAAGTACTTATTATCACTAAACAAGATCTGAATTTGCCTATGATGTTCTCCTGACAATGGTGCTTTCTGGGTAGGTAAAGAGCCATCAGATAGACAAGATTAACTGTGTAAAGTATTTCCTTTACATTAAAATAGAAATTTTTTGAATCTCTGTGCATAAAAAATCCAAGTAGTAAATACTGATATATAATTGAAAGAAAAATTTAAAGCAGTGCAAGCACCTTGGTACAATTCTGCATCTCCCCACTCATCAAAATGCATTACAATAATTGTTTGATATATTTCTGATTTCTCTCTAGCATTAAAGTGAATTTTTCTGAACAGTCACTTTATGCTTGTCTGGGCTGGTCAAGTCGTGAGAATGGCTCTGCAAACTATGCTTTTCCAGGTGTTAAAATTCCTGCAGTGTTCTGGTACAGGCTGTAACTTCTTTAGGAAGGGGGCCTTTTGATAGCCCCAGTGGTTCTGCTCACTCCATCAGTATTGCATAACACTTTCACTACACATCTGTCTAATATCTCCTTGTCTTTTAATGGCAGGAAAATCTGCTAAATTTCTGTATGACTGGACAAAACTCAGATAGATTGTGTCTATGTATTATATACACCTATTATCAGTGTAAATACAGAGTATTTACCTTTTCTCACCAAAAAGAAATTTTATTTATAGTGAATTTCATCTATGTACTTTAGGTATTTAATTGATATTTACCCACCATCCATTCACTCAACATTAATTGAATGTCTACTATGCACTGGGAACTGTTCTAGTCATCAGGGATATAGAGATTACAAGTATATAATCTTTGCCCCTGAGGAGCTCCAACTCCAGTATAGAACATGATTTTCACAACTTCCCCTTCCTCTCCCAGTAATATCAATCATTGTTTACAATAGAGCATGACAAATGTTATGGAAGTAAAAGGAGGTAAATGAGTTATTCAGAGATTTGATCACAGAGATTCTTTAATGCCACCGAAACAATGGAAAAGGATGGAAGAGTTTTAAATGGGAGAGTGACATAGGCATATCTGTATTGTAGATATGTCTCTGAGCAGTCAGGTGGGGAAAATCAATAATTGGAAGTTGGGCAAAGGCAGGAAAATCACTTTTAAGATTATTGCAGCAATACAAGGAACAGTTACTGAATTGTGCTACAGAGAAGGGTCAGAGTCTCTTAGCTCATGGCCAATCTTTCAGCTTCAATGCAGGGGTTGAGAGTAAGACTGTTTCAGTTTTCCACTGTCATTGGACTCTGTGTAAAAAACTCAAGGAGTAACTAAATTTTTCACATAATTATGTGACAGGTTCCAACAGGAACTTCAGACTAGAATAAGTAAATGTTAAGAAAATATTTCATTTACTTGGGTAAAGATCTTTATATTGGCTTATGGGGAGAGAAGTAAGAGAGATCTGAGTAGAATACATTTTGATTTCCTAAGAATTGTGAAAAAAATCAATACTTCTATGTAATTACCAACATATGTACTGAGAGGCAATATAGAATAGTGAGTAGAATGTGGCTCCATTAGATAGAATAAGAGGAAACCTGTGTTCAAATTTTATCTCTGTCACTAATTAACTGTACAAATTAGTGCATATTACTTAATATCTCCTTGGTTCAGTTTTCTCATCTATAACATAAAGCAGCTAATTTCTCATGTGCCAAAAAGTAATCCAAACACTTAACAGGTATTGGCTGATATAACAATCACAACCACCCTGGGAAGTATTATTGTTATTATTTCCGTTTTACAGATGGAGAAACTTAGGCAGAGAGAGGCTATGCGGCTTACGCAAGGTCACACATGTAATATGTGATAGAGCCAGCGTTTGTCAGAAGTTATGTCCTTAATCGCCATGTAATACTCCCTCTCATAAATGGCAAAATCAATAGTAACCCAATTCATGGGGGTGCTATGAAGATTACAGTTAGTACTTTAAAAACACTTATAACAGCCCCTGTCACTAGAGAAGGTGTTCAGGTTAGTTAGCAGTGGTAGTAGTTGTTATAGTGGTATAGTAATTGGAATAGAAGTTGTAATAATAGTAATAGTAGTCAAAATGTTTCATATCAAGCCCATGCAGGATCACATTACACTGGAAGCAAATTCATACATTAATTCAACAAATATTGGGTACTTAGTGTGCCAGACACAGTGCTAGTGCTGGAGATACTGTGATGAACAAGATAGAAAAGATTACTGACTGGGGAAAATCTTCTTCCTCAGTCTTCCATGTATAGTCTTGTCAGATACATGTCTCTGCTCAGACAAAGGCATTCATAAGATTTCCTTGAATCTGAACTCTTTCTCACATCAAACCTGGCTTATTCGCTCCTCCTCCCCTTCCCACTATTCTTTCTTCCTCTCCTGACATCCCATGTCCCTTTCCTTCACCTACTTCTCCACATGTGCTGCTCTCTTCCCACCCTTTATTTCTGGTTCTCCATAAATTGTCTTCCCTGCCTCTTCCATCCTATAGCCTTTCTTTCCTCATGTGGTCTCAAGAGTATGAGAGGGTGAGATAAAGTCCCTGGGAATGGACTAAGGCACCAAGAACCAGGTGGTCCAACTCTCCCTAACTCTCAGGAAAGCTCTCTGATGGTCTGTCTGGATCACTCATGGGGCCCTGATATGGTTTGGCCATGTTCCAACCCAAATGTCATCTTGAATTGTAGTTTCCATAATCACCACATGTTGTGGAAGGTACCCAGTGGAAAGTAATTGAATCGTGAGGGTGAGGATTTTATAAGAGACATTTTCCCCTTTGCTCAGCTCTCATTCTTTCTGTTGCTGTCTTGTGAAAATGTACCTTCTGCAATGAATGTAAGTTTCCTTAGACCTTCCCAGCCATGCTGAACTGTGACACAAATAAATCTCTTTTCCATATAAATTACCCAGTCTCAGGTATGTCTCATTAGCAGCATGAAAACAGGCTAATACAGTAAATTGGAACTGGGTAGTGGGTATAAGATACCCCAAAATGTGGAAGCAACTTTAGAACTGGGTAACAGGCAGAGGTTGGAACAGTTTGAAAGGCTCAGAAGAAAACAGGAAGATGTGGGAACGTTTGGAACTTCCTAGAGAGTTGTTCAGTGGCTTTGTTCAACATGCTTATGGTGATATAGAGAATGAAGTCCAGGCTGAAGTTGTTTCAGATGGAAATGAGGAACTTTTTGGGAACTGGAATAAAGATGACTCTTGCTATGCAAAGATACTTGTGACATTTTGCCCCTGCCCTAGAGATCTGTGCAACTTTGAAACTGAGAGAGATAATTTAGGGTATCTGGCAGGAGAAATTTCTAAGAAACAAAGCATTCAAGAGGTGACTCAGGTGCTGTTAAAAGTATTAAGTTTTATGTATTCACAAATATATAGTTTAGAATTGAAACATATTTAAAAGGGAAGCAGAGCATAAAAGTTTGGCAAATTTGCAGTCTCATTATGCGATACACTATGAAATCCATTTTTGAGTAGAAATTCAAGCCAGCTACAGAAAATTACATAAGAAATGAGGAGCTAAATGTTAATCATCAAGATAATGGGGAAAATGTCTCCAAGTCATGTCAGAGGTCTTCATGGCAGCCCCTCCCATCACAGGCCCAGAGTCTTAGGAGAAAAAATTGTTTTGTAGGCCAGACCCAGGCCCTTGCTGCTTTGAGCAGTCTAGGGACTTAGTATCTTGTATTCCAGCTATGGCTTCAAGGGGCCAACATAGAGCTCAGGCCTTTGATTCAGAGGGTGAAAGCCCCAAGCTTTGGCAGCTTCACATGGTATTGTGCCTGCAGGTTCACAGAAGTCAAGAATTGAGGTTTGGGAACCTCTACATAGATTTCAGAGAATGTATGGAAACACCTGGATGTCCAGGAAGACGTTTGCTGCAGAAGTGGAGCCCTCAGGAGAATCTCTCCTAGGGCACTGCAGAAGGGAAATGTGGGGTTCAAGTCCCTACACAGAGTCGCCACTGAAGCACTGCCTAGTGGAGCTGTGACAAGAGGACCATGGTCCTCCAAATCCCAAAATGATTGATCCAAGGACAGCTTGCACCATGTGTCCCACCCACTGGAAATTTCAGGAAATGATTTGGCAATTATTGCTTTGGCTCTCCAAAAATGATCAGCAGCCTGGGGGAGACAATGTCCTGATGGTCCACACCTGCTAACATTAAAAGTGTTACCTGAATGCAGACCTGAGGGAGAAACAGCTTCCTGGGCATGCATATTAAGAGACAAAAATAGTAAACTATGATCTTACAGGTACACTCCACTGGAAAAAGGAATAAAGCTTCAGATAGGCATACATAGAACTCCTTAAGCACTCTTCTTGTGCTCACTGCCTAAGGGAGAGACGACTCTGTGCATGCAGCAGCCCACCCGAAGGTAAGAATCATGGGCAAGAGGGAAGCTTATAAAAGCCCTAGGATCATCGTTAAATGGGGTACTTGGCATTCTCTCTTTAATCTTCACATGCCTGCTTAGGTCTCTTCCAAGCATGCCTTTGTTTCTTTCTTACTCTAATCCCAAGTCTTCAGATAAACTTTTAAATAAACTTCCATTCCTATTCTGGAACTTTCCTCAGTCTCTTTTTCTGGTTTATGTCTCTCAGTCAATTCTTTCTTCTGAGGAGCCAAGGACTGAAGTTGCTACAGACCTGTACAGATAGGCACTGGTAACTCAAATTTATTTCACTGATAGCACTGCTAGGACTTATTCAACTTTTATAAGTAACTAGAATTTCTATATATCTCCAGAATGCCATGCCAAAATTCATTTTGCAAACTTTGCTAACATTAAAGCACCAAAATATAATCACTTATCATGACCTATATGATGAATGAGGTCAAAATTACCCTTAAGCTCATGCCCTGAGGTCCATAAATGCTCCTAAGGAAAATCCACCATAGTGTGCTCAGTCCTCTTGCTGAGATATCCTGCTTCACTCTTTCACAGCGTTTTCTTTCTAATAAAGATTTTCCTTTTTCAAATCTGTACTATTGTTGATAAATTCTTCTTACCAACCTGCGAGTTGACGATTTTCTGAGGCAGGGGATCTGAACGCTTTACTGGCAAAGTCCACTTGTCTGACATTAGTATAGCCGTCTTAGTAATTTTTTTGTTTCTCTTTGCATGGATATATTTTCATCATTTTACTTTCAACTGATTTGTGTCTCCATGTCTAAAATGAGTCATTTGTTGGAAGTAAACAGTAGAATACTTTTAAAAATCTATTTTTGTCAATCTCTTCCTTTTAATCATATAATTAATCTATTTCCATTTAAAGTACTTATAAAAAGGCTTCTGCCATTTTGCTATTTATTTTCTGTTTGTCTTGTAGCTTTTTTATAACCTAATTTCTCCCATCACTGTCTTCTTTTGTATTTAGTAGATTTACTTAGTGAAATGTTTGATTCTTTTCCTATTTTTTTTGTGTATTTCCTCTATATATTCTTTGTAGTTATCATGGAGATGTCACACAACTTCCTAAAGTTACAATAATCAATTTGAATTGATACCAACTTGAATTCAATTGTACATAAACTCTATTTCTTTATAGTTCTGCTCTTTTTATATGATTAATATCACAAAATTTATCTCAACATATTATGTGCCTAGTAACATGGATGTACAATTATTTTTCATTATTTGTCTTTTCAATTCAGCAGAAGACAAAACAATTGACTTATAAACCAAAATTACAATACTATTGTCCTTTATAATGCTTCATAAAGATTTGCCCTTTCTGGAGATTTTTATCTTCATATGGCTTTGAGTTACTGTCTAATGTTCTTTCATTTCAACATGAATGACGCCCTTTAATATTTGTTGTAGGGCAGGTCTAGTGGTAATAAATCTGCTATTGTTTAGCTAAAATGTCTTAATTTCTCCCTAATTTTTGAAGGAATGTTTTGCCAGATATTGAGTTTTTAAGAACTTTTCTTCCTAGCAAGAATTAAGCTCTGATTTTTTATCTTGCCCAGATTCCTACCTACAGAGTCTAGGGAGTCATGTCCTACAAACCATAAATTCTCATCAGATTGGTTTTATTTCATCCTTATTGACTTACTTTTCAACCTGACTCTGGCATAACAGTACAAGACAAGGAAAAATATTTAACCCCAAAATATATTTTCTTGCCATACCTTGCCCTGCAAAGTCTCTTGTGGGGGAAAATCCAAATTCCATAGAGAATCCCCTTTCCCCGTTGTTTTCCTTCCTTTATTAAGAGATAATCAACTAAGACCCAGACACCCTTTTATGCCTGATACAAAACATTTTACAACCTGCCCTCTCTCTGAAGTCTGCTATCTGAGAGATTCCTCTGCACAATAAAACTTTGTCTCCACAATCATTTATCTTAACCTGAACCTTCCTTGCTATTGATCCTAGATCTTCAGATAAATTCTAACAATTGTCAACCAGAAAATGTTTAAATTTACCTATTGCTTGGAAACCCTGGGTTTGAGTTTTCCTGCCTTTCTGGACCAAGCCAACATATTTCTTAAATGTATTTGATGATGTCTCATTACTTTCTAAAAATATATAATGTCTTAAAGTATTTTTTAAAGAGTTTGACTCTTTTCATTGACAATAATTTTGGCACCCATCGTGGGGCCTCAGAGAAGACTCAGGACCCCCAAGGAGTTCCCAAAATTGGAGTTAAGGTATAAGTAGGGGCCCACTGAAGCCCCATCGAGTTCAAATTTCTCATCTGATGGAATGGTTAAGTCCTCCTGAGCCCCAGACCTTCCTTTGGTTGATGATCCTTGATTTATTCTGAGCTGGTTTTCTCCTAGGAAGTTGTTGTTTAAGGATCCTAATTCTAGTTCTGAGCTCCATTCTAAAGGGAATTCTTTGTACCTTTTACTCCTAAAATTTATTCTAATTCAGTTTGCCTGTGCACATTCATGTGAGGAACTGAACTGTTGTATCACAGATAAATGACAGACTTAGTTTTTCAGCTCTGAAGAACAAGGGCACTTGCTCCTCCCAACTGAAAGACACCGTTGGGTGACCGGGAGCTTCATGGAAGTGTCTGTGGGGTTTACTCCCTGTGACGTGCAGCAGCCTTGCAGGGAAATCCCTGACAAAAATTAAACAATGATTTGTCCAGGAAATGCATATAAGGGCTGATCATGCTGCGTTTTGAACCCTTTCGGAGGTCATAGACCTCTGGAAAGAGAAACTGAGACACATAACAGGGAGGAAATTTCTCAGTGTTGACACAGCAGCGTGCATCAATCCATCACACAAGAACTCTAAGCTACAGCACAGTTCCTCCTTTTAAGAAAGAAGGAAAAAAATATGGAAATGAATCTAAGAATGAGAAGAAAACAAGGAGAATGCCACCTTTTAGACACTCCATAGGTTTTATGGCACCTGTACTTGCCAGAGTTCATATAAAACAGAAGTAATATGGTCTTTGTGCACACTACATTAAGGAAAAAGAGTACTAAGGTCAACTTGCAAACTATAGAGTACCTAGATGCTATTTTCTTTTGTACCTGCCTTAATCTGCTGTTACTTTTCTACTGAGATAAAAACCACTTTTTGGATCTAAGTGTTTTTTGCAGGCTGGTGAAGTTGTATTTATCTCATGGCTAAAGTACTGAAGTAGTAGCTATGGGAACTTTGTGTGTGTATGTGTGTGTGTATATATTTAAAGGCCTTTATATTTGACTTCTATAATTTTAAGTTCAATTGGCAATTGATTCCATCTAAATTTCCCTCTAGCACATCAGATATTTTCTTCATACCTTATGATGTGAATTTTGCTATCTGATTTTCACCTGAGATGCCTTTAATATGCAAAATTAAGACTATTTAGGTACACAACTGCCTAGGGTAAGAATTTTAAAAATGGAAAAAAAAAAAAGGAGGAAGTCTTCATAATTCTATATATGTGCTTTCATTAGCATGCCTGATATGTCTATATATTTATGTGTGTGTACACAATATTTTCACTAATAAAAATATATAAAGAGCTCTAACTGGCTTTTATTTTTTAAGTGCTTAAATTAGATACAAAGAAAAAGATTAATCAAATCCTTTTTCAAATTCACATGCCTTAAGTATAATCTTTACTAAATAAGCTGACTTTAAAATTATTGGCAAAGTAATATAACCAATGTCTTTAGAATTGTTAACATTTTGTTTGCATTTATTGATTAAGTAGTTTCATGTTTATTCTTGCAGAATACTATGCGATTTGCCATAAGGGTTATAAACTATGAAACCCAGCCCAAGACAGAATTATGTTTGCTTGTATATGCTTGTGAAATATTGTTGGCTTAAATGGGAACAGCTAAATACTGAGTTATTGGTATAAACACCCTTAAAACGAACAATAACTTTTATTATTTAAGTAAATACCTGAAATTTACCACCTATAAAAATAGTTAATAGAAAAAGAACTTTCAATATTGGCTATCACAGTTATTTTGTAAATAATCTAGTTACAGTACTAAATTAATGGGGTAGATATAACAAAAGAAATGCTTGTAAATGAACTCAACATAATTTAGGATCTAAGGTTATTGATTGATATTAAGTATCTGGGCAATTCAAATATAAGAATTATAGAAAAACATGTTTAAAATGTTCTTATAAAGCTAAAATATCTTTGTCTAATTCAAGGCTTACTTAAGGTTTATGTATAAAACAAGGTATAGGATTCAGGAAATAAGAGATGTAAAGAAATTTAAAAGAGGTATTTTTGGTTAAAAAAAAAGGTTAAAAAGGCAATTAATTTTATATAAGAAAGAATCTTGTGTGGTAAATTTTTGTCCTAAAATAAAAATGATGGAACTGTACAAGAAAGAGGAATATTTAAGAGAAAGCTGTCTAAACATATTGAGAATGAACTATGTAAGTCATAATAAGGTTAGCAAAATAAATGTTTTAAAGATGTTGTATAATTCAACTGGCTATAATTAAAAATAATTATAATAGTCTTTCTAGAGATGAGCATTTAATATTAAAAACACACTAATACAAAACTAAATTATTGATTAAATTAATATTTTATTACTAACATTGACTTCTGTTTAATGCAAAGTTTTTAAATTTTAAAATTCTATAATCTGTTTCTTTAACATTAATCAGATTGATATTTTAAAAGTATCATTCTTTTTCTTTTGAAGAGGCTTTTAATTATAGCTCTCTTCTTCCCCTTTCATTGGGTCCTGTAACTTTTACTAATTATCTGAAGTAAGAAGAAAAATTGTTTTGAAAACAGGCAAATAAAGTATCTTTTGAACATGCATTTTATTCTGCATGCTGGTTATATCTCTATCTCTATAAGTGTCATGTGGAAGTGATATTCAACTTCCAAACCACATGAAAAAGGTCTAATCAAGTAACTTTAAAAATGTGTTTATCAGATTGGTAAAAGCTAGCTCATATGTATTTTAATTTACATAACTTTGATAATCTTTGGTAAAAATTATTTGGTAAAAGTAATCTGAAAACTCTCCAGTAATTTAAAAATCTTAAAGTCACGTTTAAACCCTCAATTATCTTTGCCCCCACTGGAAATTTGGGTTACTAAAAAGTTAAAATACAAGAATTACAAAATATACTTTTGTTAAAATTTTATAAGCACAAGGATTTCAATTCTCAAACAAATGTAAGTTTATTTTTGGTTAAACTATTTAAGAGTTGCTTTAAAACAAAGAAAATTATAAACATAAGACTATGTAACTTAAAAAAAATAATCCAAGGCAACAAAAATCGAGCCCTATGGTTACCAAGAAAATAGTCAATATGGGGGAAGGGTAAAACCAAGTAACTATTTAAAACCAAAGTGTGTAATGTAAAGAAATGTTTCTTTTTGTAGATTGGTATCATTCAGTTTCTTTAAAAAAAATCTTTCTATAGTGGATTGTAAAAGTAACCACTTTAAGGACAAAATTCTTAATTTTAACAGCTACAGAATATAAGAGCTTGTTTGGATTAATGCGGGACCCACAGCTCATTACTGAACAACCACTGAGTATATGTGATCCAAATATACAGGGGGTTATTCCAGAGAAAGCAATCAGCTTAGTGGGCCAGATAATCCCATTATAAGATCTGTTTTGCCCTGAAAAGGGTACTGCCCAACTCTCCTATAAAGTACCAAGTCAAGTACCCTAGATAAAGCAGTTAATATGTTTCTTATGCAAGCCATGTCGAACTAGCTTTATGACAACTGGAATATCTTCCTACGTAACATGTCTATTGCCTGGGTCACGGTGAGTTTGGAGATTAAGGGATCCCCTTTTTTATGTGTGCACCTCCCACAGAATCAGAGGTCTGTTTAAGAAGGCTTATCTAATCTGCCATCTCTCACAGGTCTTACAGATGCAACTGCCTGCTGGGAACACAAACTCTTTTCACCAGAAAATGCAAAATGATCTGGGAGTAAAAATAAGGCTTCCTGGGACAAGAACATACAACATACAGGTTAATAGAATTATAAAATGTAAGATGTTTAAACAAGCTTTATGTAAAGTAGTTGTAACCCCTTTTAACTAAGTGCCTTATGAAAATGGGTATATGTCTGGGATTGCTGGCAAGATGGCCAAATAGGAACAGCTCTGGTCTGCAGCTCCCAGTGAGATTGATGCCGAAGGTGGGTGACTTCTGAATTTCCAACTGAGGTACCCCTCTCATCTCACTGGGACTGGTTGGACATTGGGTGCAGCCAACAGAGGGTGAGCCGAAGCAGGGTCCGGTGTTGCCTCACCCGAGAAGTGCAAGGGGTCAGGGAATTTTCTTCCATACCCAAAGGAAACTGTGAGGGACTGAGCCTGAGAAATCACACACTCTGGCCCAGACACTGCACTTCTCCCTTGGTCTTCAAAACCCACAGACCAAGAGATTCCCTCCAGTGCCTACCCCATCAGGGCCCTGGGTTTCAAGCACAAAACTGGGTGGTTGTTTGGGCAGACACTGAACTAGCTGCAGGAGAGCTCCACCTGACATCTGGCAGGTGCCTCTCTGGGATGAAGTTTCCAGAGGAAAAAACAGGCAGCAATCTTCGCTGTTCTGCAGCCTATGCTGGTGATACCCAGACAAACAAGGTCAGGAGTGGACCTCAAGTAAACTCCACCAGACCGAGAGCAGATGGGCCTGACTGTTAGAAGGAAAACCAACAAACAAAAAGGAATAGTGCACCCACTCAGAGACTTCATCCAAAGGTCACTAACATCAAAGATCAAAGGCAGATAAATCTATAAAGATGGGGAGAAACCAGTGCAAAAATGCTGAAAATTTCAAAAACCAGAATTCCTCTTCTCCTCCAAAGAATCACACCTCCTCATCAACAAGGTGAGAGTTGAACCTAGCTGGGCTTCTGGTTCCGGTGGGGACTTGGAGAACTTTTCTGTCTAGCTAAAGGATTGTAAACACACCAATCAGCACTCTGTGTCTAGCTAAATATTTGTAAATGCACCAATCAGCACTCTGTAAAAACGCACCAATCAGCCCTCTGTGTCTAGCTAAACGTTTGTAAATGCACCAATCAGTACTCTTTAAAAATGCACCAATCAGCACTCTTTAAAAAAGCATCAATCAGCACTCTGTAGAGTGGAACAATCGGAGCTCTGCAAAATGGGCCAATCAGCACTCTGTAAAATGGACCACTGAGTAGGACGTGGGTGGGGCTAAATAAGGGAATAAAAGCTGGCCACCCAAGCCAGCAACGCAACACGCTGGGGTCACCTTCCACACTGTGGAAGCTTTGTTCTTTTGCTCTTCGCAATTAATCTTGCTGCTTCTCACTCTTTGGGTCTGCACTACCTTTATGAGCTGTAACACTCACTGTGAACGTCTGCAGCATCACTCCTGAAGCCAGTGAGACAAGAACCCACTGGGAGGAATGAATAACTCCAGATATGCCACCTTTAAGAGCTTTAACATTCACTGTGAAGGTCTGAGGCTTCACTCCTGAAGTCAGTAAGACCGTGAACCCACTGGGAGGAACAAACAACTCTGGATGTGCCACCTTTAAGAGCTGTAACACTCACTGCAAAGGTCTGCGGCTTCACTCCTGAAGTCACCAGAAGGAAGAAGCTCCGGAAACATTTGAACATCTGAAGGAACAAACTCCAGACACACCATCTTTAAGAACAGTAACACTCACTGCAAGGGTCCACGGCTTCATTCTTGAAGTCAGTGAGACCAAGAACCCACCAGAAGGAACCAATTTGGGACACAAAGGGAACAAAATTGTTTGGAGAATGAGCTTGATAACTTGACAGAAGTAGGTTTCAGAAGGTGGGTAATAACAAACACCTTTGAACTAAAGGAGCATGTACTAACCCAATGCAAGGAAGCTGAGAACCTTGAGAAAAGGATAGTTGAATTGATAACTAAAATAACCAGTTTGGAGAAGACTATAAATGATCTGATGGAGCTGAAAAACACAACATGAGAACTTCATGAAGCATACACAAGTATCAATAGCTGAAGCAATCAAGCAGAAGAAAGGATATCAGAGATTGAAGATCAATTTCAAGAAATAAAGTGAGAAGACAAGATTAGAGGAAAAAAAGACTAAAAATGAACAAACAAAGCCTCCAAGAAATAGGGGACTATGTGAAAATAAAAAAAAAATCTACATTTGATTAGTCTACCTGAAAGTGATGTGGAGAATGGAATCAAGTTATAAAACAGTCTTCAGGATATTATCCAGGAGAACTTCCTCAACCTAGCAAAACAGATCAATGTTCAATTTCAGGAAAAACAGAGAACAACACAAAGATACTCCTTGAGAAGAGCAACCCTAAGACAAATAATCATCAGATTCACCAAGGTTGAAATGAAGGAAAAAATGTTAAGGGCAGCCAGAGAGAAAGGTTGGGCTACCCACAAAAAGAAGCCCATCAGGCAAACAGAGGATCTCTGCAGAAACCCTGAAAGCCAGAAGAGAGTGGGGGCCAATATTCAACATTCTTAAAGTAAAGAATTTTCAAACCACGATTTCATATTCAGCCAAACTAAGCTTCATAAGCAAAGGAGAAATAAAATCCTTTACAGACAAGCAAATGCTAAGAGATTTTATCACCACTGGGACTGCCTTACAAGAGCTCCTGAGGGAAGCACTAAACATGGAAAGGAACAAGTGGTACCAGCCACTGCAAAATAGAGCAAATTGTAAAGAACATTGACACTCTGAAGAAACTGCATCAACTAATGGGGAAAATAACCAGCTAGTATCATAATGACAGGTTTAAATTCACACATACCAATATTAACCTTAAATGTAAATGGGCTTAATTCTCCAATTAAAAGACACAGACTGGCAAATTGGATAGAGTCTAGGCCCCTCAGTGTGCTGTATTCAGGAGACCCATCTCACATGCAAAGTCACGCATAGGCTCAAAATAAAGTGATGGAGGAATATTTACCAATCAAATGGACATCAAAAACAAGCAACAGTTATAATCCTAATGTCTGATAAAACAGACTTTAAACCAACAAAGATCAAAAGAGAAAAAGAAGGGCATTACATAATAGTAAAGGGATCAATGCAACAAGATGAGCTAAGTATCCTAAATATATATACTCCCAATACAGGAGCACCCCGATTCATAAAGCGAGTTCTTAGAGACCTACAAAGACACTTAGACACCCACAAAATAATACTGGGAGATTTTAACACCTCACTGTTAATATTAGATGGATCAATGAGACAGAAAATTAGCAAGGATAAGCAGGACATAAACTCAGCTCTGGACCAAGTGGAACTAACAGACATTTACAGAACTCTCCACCCCAACTCAACAGAATATACATTCTTCTCAGCACCTCATTGTCCTTATTCTAAAATTGACTATGTACATTTAAGTAAAACACACCTCAGCAAATGAAAAAGAGTGGAAATAATAACAAACAGTCTCTCAGACCACAGCACAATCAAATTAGCACTCATGTTTAAGAAACTCACTCAAAACCACACAACTACATGGAAACTGAACAACCTGCCCCTGAATGACTACTGGGTAAATAATGAAATAAAGGCAGGATAAAGATGTTATTTGAAATCAATGAGAACAAACACACAATGTATCAAAATCAATGGGACACATTCAAAGCAGTGTGTAGAGAAAAATTTATAGAACTAAAGGTCCACAAGAGAAAGCAGAAATGATCTAAAATCAACCCCCTAGTATCTAAATTAAAAGAACTAGAGAAGCAAGAACAAACAAGTCAAAAGCTAGCAGAAGACAAGAAATTACTAAGATCAGAGCAGAACTGAAGGAGATACAGACATGAAAAATCCTTAAAAAAAAAAAGTAATGAATCCAGAGGCTGTTTTTTTGAAAAGATCAACAAAACACATAGACAGCTAGCCAGACTAATAAAGAGGAAAAGAGAGAAGAATCAAATAGATGCAATAAAAATTATATAGAGGATATCACCACTGATCCCACAGAAATACAAACTATGTTCAGAAAATACTGTAAACACCTCTATGCAAATAAACTAGAATATTTAGAAGAAACGGATAAATTCCTGGACACATACACTCTCCAAAGTCTAAAAGAGGAAGAAGTCGAGTCTCTGAATAGACTCATAACAAGTTCTGAAATTGAGATAGTAATTAATAGGCTACCAACCAAAAAAAGCCCAGGACCAGAAAGATTCACAACCAAATTCTAGCAGAGGTAAAAACAGGAGCTGGTACCATTTCTTCTGAAACTCTTCCAAACAATAGTAAAAGGAATCCTTCCTAACTTATTTTATGGGGCCAGCATCATCCTGATACCAAAGCCTGGAAGAGACACAACAAGAAAAGAAAATTTCAGGCCAATATCCCTGATGAACACCAATGCAAAAATCCTCAATAAAATAATGGCAAACCGAATCCAGCAGCACATCAAAAAGCTTATCCACCATGATAAAGTCAGCTTCATACCTGGGATGTAAGTCTTCTTCAACATCACATAAACAGAACCAAAGACAAAAACCACATGATTATCTCAATCAATGCAGAAAAGGCCTTCAAAAAAATTCAACACCCCCTCATGGTAAAAACTCTCAATAAACTAGGTATCAATGGAACATATCTCAAAATAATAAGAGCTTTTTATGACAAACTCACAGCCAATATCATACTGAATGGGCAAAAACTGGTAGTATTCACTTTGAAAACCAGCACAAGACAAGGATGCCCTCTCTCAGCACTCCTATTCAACACAATGTTGGAAGTTCTGGCCAGGGCAACCAGGCAAGAGAAAGAAATAAAGCGTATTTGAAAAGGAAAAGAGGAAGTCAAATTGTCTCTGATTGCAGGTGACATGATTGTGTATTTAGAAATCCCCATCGTTTCAGCCCCAAATCTCCTTAAACTGATAAGCAACTTCAGCAAAGACTCAGGATACAAAATCAATGTACAAAAGTCACAAGAATTTCTATACACCAATAACAGAAAACCAGAGAGTCAAATTGTGAGTGAACTCCCATTCACAATTGCTACTAAGGAATAAAACACCTAGGAATACAACTTATAGGGGATGTGCAGGACCTCTTCAAAGAGAACTACAAACCACTGCTCAAGGAAATAAGAGAGGACATAAACAAATGGAAAATATTTCATGCTTATGAATAGGAAGAATTAATACGAAAATGGCCATACTCCCCATAGTGATTTATAGACTCAGTGCTATCCTCATCAAGCTACCATTGGCTTTCTTCACAGAATTAAAAAAATGTACTTCAAACTTCATATGGAACCAAAAAAGACCCCACATAGCCAATATAATCCTCAGCAAAAAAGAACAAAGCTGGAAGCATCATGCTACCTGACTTCAAACTATACTACAAGGCTACAGTAACCAAAACAGCAAGGTACTGGTACCAAAACACATATATAGACGAATGGAACAGAACAGAGGCCTCAGAGATAACACCAACAATCCTCTGATTTTTGAAAAACCTGACACAAACAAGCAATGGGGAAATAATTCCCTATTTAATAAATAGCATTGGGAAAACTGACTAGCCGTATGCAGACTATTGAAACTGGACCCCCTTTTTTCATCTTATAAAAAAGTTAACTCAAGATGGATTAAACACTTAAATGTAAGACCAAAAGTCATAAAAATTCTAGAAGAAAACCTGGGCAATATCATTCAGGACATAGGCATGGGCAAAGACTTCATGCCTAAAACACCAAAAGCAATGGTAACAAAGGCCAAAATAGACTCATGAAATCTAATTAAACTAAAGAACTTCTACACAGCAAGATAGACTATCAGCAGAGTGAACAAGCAACCTTCAGAATGGGAGGCGATTTTGCAATCTATCTATCTGACAAAGGACTAATATCCAGAATCTACAAGGAACTGAAACAAAGTTACAAGAAAAAAAAAAAAAAACTATCAAAAAGTGGGCAAAGGATATGAACAGATACTTCAAAAAAGAAGACAATTATGCAGCCAACAAACATATGAAATAATGCTCATCATCACTGGTCATCAGAGAAATTCAAATCAAAACCTCAATGAGATACCATCTGATGCCAGTGAGAATGGTAATCATTAAAAAGTCAGGAAACAACAGATCCTGGAGAGGAAGTCGAGAAATAGGAATGCTTTTACACTGTTGGTGGGAGTGTAAATTATTTCAACCACTGTGGAAGACAGTGTGGCAATTTCTCAAGGATCCAGAACTAGAAATACCATTTGACCCAGCAATCCCATTACTGGGTATATACCCAAAGGATTATAAATCATTCTACTATAAAGACATATGCACACATATGTTTATTGCAGCACTATTCACAATACCAAAGACTTGGAACCAACCAAAATGCCCATCAACGATAGACTGGATAAAGAAAATGTGGCATATATACACTATGGAGTACTATGCAGTCTTAAAAAAGGATGAGTTCCTGTCATTTTCAGGGACATGGATAAAGCTGGAAACTATCATTCTCAGCAACCTAACACAGGAAGAGAAAACCAAACACCACATGTTCTCACTCACAAGTGGGAGTTGAACAATAATACATGGACACAGGGAGGGGAATATCACACACTGGGGCCTGTTGGTGGGGGGGGGGGGGTGAGGGCAGGTGAGAGATAGCATTAGCAGAAATATCTAATGTAGGTGACAGGTTGATGTGTGCAGCAAACCACCATCGCTCGTGTATGTAAGGTTAGCTGAGAGAAAGGACGAGAGAGAAAGACCCAAGGTCAGGCGAGTACATTTTATTAACCTGCCAGGCTGCTCCACCACAGTCAGAGGAGGCAGCCCTGAGCTTACAAAATGAGGGGTTTATATGGGGGAGAGAGATCCTGGGATTGTTTGTCGGTTATCTTTACTACATATCATTTCGTTATTGGCTTACAATATAGGAATTTACAAGAGGGTGCAACTTGAGTTTATCCACGTTTTTCGTGACCTCCCCCATGCCACCCAGAGGGCTGTAAGTAAGTCTGGTTACCTTGCTGTAGCGCCAAGATAAGGGTCCAAGAATGCAGCTGCAGAGTATTCAGGGTAAGGGTCAGCTGCATTGAGGGGCAACCCTGGGGCAGCTTGTCTCTAAAAGTGTATACCTATGTAACAAAACTACACGTTCTGCACATGCACCACAGAACTTAAAGTATAATAATTTTTTTTTTTAAAGAAAAAAATGGGTACTATATCTAAATGGGAGATGATTTCCTTCTTCTAGTACTACAAAACTGAAGAGATGTAAATCTGCTCATGTAAATTCTCCACTGCATAGCCATTCATATGTAGCGAATATCGGGGCTGATGGCAGAAACTATGAGTAATTTTCAATAACAACGACTGAGCTAGAGAATTTTTACTTGATTCTGCATTTATTGTCTTGCTGTGGAATATTAACTGAAGCTACACCTATACTAATAGAAATAATGTTTCCCAAAAAGTTTCATGGTAAAATAAAAATAGTTTACATAAAATCTTGCTATCTAATAAGCCAAGAGCCTTTTCCGTAGGACTAATTGTGAGAAACTGCTAAATTAGACAGTGTCAAATAGCTCTCATGAGCTATTTGGTTTGAAGATGGCATTTCCATGGTAAACAAGCATCTTGTTTTAAAAGCTGGTGCTCTGGGTTAAAGGAGGGTAAAGAAAATATTTTTCCTTTAAGTCATTTAGGTAAAATATGTTTTTGTAAGCAAATTTACCTTTCTGAGTTCTCCAAAATTCAGATTGTAGTTTTATAACAGTATAGTTGTCTACATTTGCTTAATAATAGTTAAAAAAAATGTTTTAAGTGAAGGCGTGGCACTTAATACTAGATTTCAGTCCTAACTTTCTAAATGCAGATTAAATCTTTATTTCTTGGCTATAATAATTATCTGGGAAGTTGTAGATTGTAATTTTTCTTCCTATATTTAGTTGATGTCCTAATTGAATAGGTTCCTTTTTCTGTTCCCACATATAAAGTACTCTTATCACTGTCAAACTACCAATGTTATTTATCTCCCTTTGTTTTAGGACTTCCAAGGAAATCAAAATCATGGTATTCTGAAAACCAGATATAAATCTCCCTCATTTGTCTTCCCACTGGCCCCAAATCTGTTTCAATGCTAGTGTTCTGCTGCAAAAACTATAAAAGCTGCCTCCCTCTAGGCCCAGGGATTATCATGGAAGAGGTGAGCACATGATCATAAGGGCTTGTTTTGAGGGATAAAATTAGGACAAAATCAAACTCTACAAATCAAGAAAGATGTACAAAAAATGCCTGAACAGCTGGTAAAACCAGTTTAGTTGTCTTCTAAACTATTATGTGTCACTCTTGCATACACCACAACCACAAAAATTTTCTGCTTACTATAAGATTAAAGAAAAATATTTACTAACTGGATAAAATACCTTGTAACAAAGTCTCTTTGATATAATACTTCCAATAATAAATTGTGAGGATACATACATTTATACATAATACATATTTTAAATTATTTTTCAGAACTCTGCTTATGTTTTTCATAGCTAGTTGCTATAAGACTATAACAGAAACCAAGCTTACAGTAGCTCAACACATAAAAGTTAAAAATAAGTAAGCCTTGTCACTTTGCCTTTTGATTTTATTGTCGGCTTTTTTTTTTTTTTACTTAAAATAATAATTTTAAGAAGTAATGAATACCTGTCCACATCCATTCCTATATGGCCTAGAACAATTAATTGGCTATAAATCTTTTGACTCTTAAGGCCCTCAGCCATAGGATGTCCTGCCAAGGGAAAAAGAAAAATGACACTAGAAATATGACTTCTCCTGTGACAAAACCTTTTCTCTTCCAAATACCAGTATATGGTGCAATACAAAAGTTGTGAGAAAAACAGATTTATCTACTGTTGACAGGTTTATAACAGTTTAGAAACTGAGGACCGGGTGTTTCTTGCATTTAATTTATATCCTCATCAGGATGTTATACCTATGGAGATGAATTGGCCAGAAGAGAGATTAAATTTATTAAATTCTAATTTAATTTTGGTTCTACAATTTTCTAATGAGACTTATCATAGGGTTCATATAACACTTAATAAGGAGTGTAAACACATTGTGAGTCTGATCAAATAAGATGATGATGCATTCATGGTTTCTTTCCTGACTGAGTAGGTTGTTTACTGCCCTCTGATTCTACCTATAACCTTGGATGCCCATATCTTCACTATCTTTGTGATATTTGTTACTATATTGGCATTAGACATTCCTTGTAAATGTTATGCCAGATACAGCAGAAAGAAAAGGCACAATTAAAGATCCAGATCATGATAGCTCAGAAAATAGATCTTATCCAGGATTTTTTTTAGACTAGACCCTAGACCTGACTCCATCTCACCCCTTAAACAAATCAGGGCAGACCATATCCTTCCTCCATTATCCAAATTGCTAATGTTTAAGACTATTACCATCAAATCAGAGGAATCTAGGAATAAGCCTTCTTAGTTAATTGGGACCTGTTGCTGTTTTGTTGGCCTACATATGCATTCTGTGGAATGCTTTTTGGCCAAGAGGGGGAACTGAGGACTGAACTCTGATTTTGTATCTTGCCTAAATTCCTACCTAAGGGGTCTAGAGAGTTATGCCCTACAAACCATAAATTATCATTGGATCGGTATTATTTGACTCTATAAATATTGTGACTTACTTTTCTGTCTGACTCTGGCATAACATTACAAGACAAGGAAAAAATATTTCACAACAAAATATATTTCCTTGCCATACCTTGAATTTGTCTTGCAAAGCCTCTTTTGAGAAAAAATCCACATTCTATAAAGAATTTCCTTTCACCATTGTTTTCTTTCCTTCCTTCCCAGATCCAAGAGATAATCAACTAAGAGCCAGACTCCCTTTTAGGTCTGATAAGAAACATTTTGCAACCTGCTCTCTCTATGAAGTCTGCTGTCTGAGAGATTCCACTGCACAATAAAACTTTGTCTCCACAGTCCTTTATCTTAGCTTGAACATTTCTTTCCACTGATCCCAGGTTGTCAGATAAACTCAACCGTGAACCAGAAAATGTTTAAATCTACCTATAGCTTGGAACAACCCCCGCCCCAGCCCCTGCCCTCCCTGCTCCCGTTGCTTTAAGTTGTCCTGCCTTTCTGAATCAAATCAATATATTTCTTATATGTATTTGATTGATGTCTCATGCCTCCCTAAAAATATATAAACCTCAAAATATTTTACAGAGTTTGACTCTTGTCATTTACATTAGTGTGTGTATATATATACATAAATATATACATACATATATATACCATATATATGTGTGTGTGTGTGTATGTGTGTGTATATATTTTTTCCACTCTTTTCTTCCCCCTTCATTTTAACTGGAATGTGAAAGGCACTGCTGAAAGCCCAAGATAAACATTGCTGCCATCCTCAGGAGTGAAGATGGGTTCTTTTGATTGGGTATTGTTTTTGTTGTTGTAAATATTTGACTGTTTTTCTGAGATCCTGTTCAGTTTCTATACAAATTTTTTACAAGACATTTGAGGAAACAAGAAAGTGTGCCACATACACAGAAAATACTTCAAACCACAGAAAATTCCTTTGAGGCAGCCCACATATTGGATTTAGTTGATCAAGATTTTTGTCACAGGTGTCCATGTGAAGAAAGTCCACCAAACAGGTTTTGTGTGAGCAAAAAGGCTGTTTATTTCACCTGGGTGCGGGTGGGCTGAGTCCGAAAAAGGAGTCAGCAAAGGATGGTGGGATTATCATTATTTCTTATAGGTTTGGGACAGGCACACAAGTACATTCTCAAGGGCGGGGAGAATATTACAAAGTATCTTCTTAAGGGTGGGGCAGAATATATTGTATCAGTTAGGGTGGGGCAGGAATAAATCTCAGTGGTGGAATGTGTCTTAATTTAATTTAATGTAACTTAATTTAGGAGAGCTAAGTAATTAAACATGAGGCCAAAGTACATAAGAAAGCGGCAGCCCTTTATTGCAAATATGCACACACTCTCGGGTGAGGTTCTCTGGTCCTCAGGTGTGGGGGGCCAGGGAAGTCATGCCGGCGCTCTCGGGTGAGGTTCTCCAGTCCACGAATGTGGGGGCCGAAGAAGTCACACCGGCTCCTGCCAGCAGCAGACTTTTATGCATTGGTACTGGAAGGGGGAAGGCAGTGGATGGGATAAGGGCGTGATAGTGATAGGGGCATCTCCATAGGCGTGGCCGGGTAAGTTTCGATCTCTTTGGATTGACGTCACCTGGCGCATGCTCGATTGATCTGCATCTTCCTGGGAGCGGGCTGCATTTTCCCGTGTGCGGGTAAGTTGGTGAGGAAGAACCCGGAAGCAACATGGATTGTGCCTTCTTGTTCACCTTCCTCCATCTTGTCCTTTCTCCCTCACCCAAACAGTCCAACCTCTTATTGATTATAAGAATTTAGAGTGCCGTTGTCTGTCTGGCTGCTTCCTGCTGTTAAGGGGTGTAGCTAGGGTCTGAGGTTGGCAGTTGGGTGTAGGGATGCAGAAGCATTTGATTGAAGGTGACTCGGGTGATTTCTTGGACCCTGGCATGGAGAAATTTTTTAAAAATGGGAGCAAAATATAAGGCAAGGCAGAGGATTCCTATGGGAATTAGAAATGGAAGTAGCTGCTGTACTACAGGCAGCAGCCATACCGGTGGTCTGGGAGTTAAGGGGGCATTAAATTGTTGAAGCTCCTTTTTAATTTTGTTTAATGTTTGGACGTTAGTGTCAACCAGGCCTGATTCGTTTATATAATAGCAACACTCTTCTCTTAGGAAGAGGCATGTTCCTCCTTTTTCGGCAGTAAGAAGATCTAATGCTCGCCTATTTTGTGCTGCTACCTGGGCCACTGAGGTAATCTGATGCTGTAAAGAGGCCAGGCTTTCAGCTGAAGCCTCTATGGCTTCCTGGACCTGAGTGGAGAGAGCCCGTGTGGACTAAATTGAGTGGGCAAGTGCCCCTGTCCTAAGTCCTGAGGCTATTAGGGACAATGCTAGGGAACCCCCATGACTAAGGAAGAAAAACGGCCCGCTTTTGGATGTTATTGCTGGAGTTGAGCTGGAAGCTAGTTCGGACAATTCCCCTTCACTATATAGGGTTAAGCTAGGCACTAAAGACACCAGAACGCAAAGGGATTGGGTGATGGAGGTGGGATTAAGAGTTTTAGATAAAGTTTGGTTACACCAGAAGTAGCTGCCAACAGGGGCCGTCTGGATTCCCTTGGGAGCCTGGGTGTGATTACACCATGAAGAGTTGGGAGTAGAGTAGCAAAAAGGAAGGGTTTGACTCTGTGGATTACGGTATAGTAGGCCTTGAGGCAAGGATGTTGCTTGAGAGGAGCTGGTAGAGTTGGTGGTGATATTGAAAGCAGCTGGTAGAGGGACTGCCACTAAGGGAGCTTTTCCGAGTGCAGCACAAAGGAAGCATTGGGAGAGGTTTCTTACTCCAGTAGCCTGGGTTAAGTCACGTCCTTGGTGAATAAGTGTTAGCCATGAGAATGGGTCCTTATTGTTAGGGGGGCTTGGGGGGCTTAACAGCTTCTGTATTTTTTTTTGTTCATGAGATTTTACAGCTGAGGTTAAATTTTGTAGGGTCTGTACACTCTTAGGGAGTTGTACTTGCTGAACGTATATTCTCTTTACCTGGATGGTTGCGGTGGGATATGAGGAAGAAGTTGATGCATATAGTCCACCTTTTACTCCCTGGGCCTACTGAGGGTCCGAGGGATCATTAACAATAAGACTATATGTTCCTGGTGAAGGGCTTTGAAACATATTTTTATGTTGGGATTGTGCAAAGAAGTCATACAAAGGATGGATTTTGCAGTAATTGTATGGACACCCGAGGTTGGTTTTTGCCAGCAATTCTTACAATTATATTCTGTTTGGTCGTATAAGAAACATATGGCTGGGAGGCCTCCAGTGATGGAACTTAGGGAAAAGTTTAGGGAGAGGGCAGATTGACAGCCCTGGGGGGGGGACATTCTGCAGTGCCCTGCATGAGTGAGTGTACCTGGTTGTCTGTAGACCAGGTTTCAGTTATAGAAAGTTTTGATACAAAGTTAGGATTAGTAGGAGTAACTAGGGGGATTAGAGTGAACCATAATAATGGTGGCAAAAGTATAGAGAGTAAGTTCAACATTGCTGAAATCACAAAGGGCACCCTGCCAAGCTAGGTCTTCTATGAGAGTAAAAAGTTGGGAGACCTACTGTTTGGGGGATGGGTCGGGGAGGAGGGTATCTATGGGGTTTGTGAGGGAAAAGTCAGTTAAGATGAAGAATAGTGAGGAAACAGGAAAATTTGAGGAGGGTGTGGCTCATCTAGCTTGTTTCTATCTTGGTTATTTTTAGATGGGTGGGCAACAGTTGGGTGGACTGCCATTTAGCCTGAGGGGGCTAGGCTCTCTTCAACTGGGTAAAATGGACCTAGGAACTGTGACCTAAAAACTTGGTTGCTGTAGAAGTGGTAAGAATTACTGTATATGGGCTCTTCCACTTAGGAATAAGGCCCTTTGCATGTAGATCCTTGAGTAGAACCTGGTCACCTGGAGAAAGAGCCGAGGGGGTGTTTGGATTTCCTTATGTAGGTGGGGGAAGTGACCTTTCAGCGTGTTCTCTAAGTAATTGTCTTAAGAGAGAAAGACAGGGCAAGTAGGGTGCCAACGGTGTGGGAAGAATAGGAAGTTCTCGTAATGCAAGAGGGCGCCCATAAATTAGTTCAAATGGGCTAAGCCCTGTAGGGCTTCTAGGTGTTGCTCGTAGTCTGGTAAAGGTAAGGGGAAGTAGGGTTACCCATGATTGACGTGTCTCTATGGAGAGTTTGATTAAGATATCTCGTCCTAAGAGGGGAGTGGGACATGAGGGCATGACGAGGAAAGAGTGGGCAAAGCATGCATAGTCCAGGCAGTAATTTAACATTGGGGTCTGGCGAGGGTTAGATGGTACACCATCTACCTCAACTACTGAGATAGTGGATGGCTGGCTAGGACCTCCATAGGTTGGCAAAACAGAATAGGTAGACTCCATATTGATGAGAAAAGAAATTGGCTTACCTGCTACCTGTAGAGTTACCCTAGGCTCGGCAAGGGTGGCCGGGGTCTCCGAGTGTGGGCACTGTCAGTCGTCATCCAGGTGTGGGAGCTGGAAGGAGCCTTCCGACCCTCGAGGAGAGGCACCATGTTGAGGCGTAATGCCTGCCCTGCTGGCGGGGCAATCAGACTTCCAGTGTACTTCCTGTTGGCAGGTTGGGCATGGCATGGTAGGCAGGAGGATTTGGACACTGTTTTGCCTAATGCCCGGTTGTGCCACACTTAAAGCATGGACGAGATGGAGTGGCGGCTTGGCCTGGGGACACTGGTTTGCCTAGTGTCCTGGGTCTCCGCATTTATAGCAGGAGCCCTTAGGAAACTTGCCCTGTGTCTTCCCTGCCAGCAGAGTGGGCAACGCTAGTTGGAGGGCAGCCACTAAAGCTTGTGCCTGAAGCACAGCCCTTCTTTTCTCCTTGTCTAGATCTGCGGCCTTAGCTGCTGCTTCTCTGGAGTTAAAAACTTTGAAGGCTAATTTTTACTAGGTCCTGTATGGGAGTCTGAGGCCCATCTTCAACATTTTTTAGCTTTTTTCAAATATCTGAGGCTGACTGGGAAATAAAATAGGAGGCTAGGACAGCTGCCCCGGCTGGGGAGGTGGGGTCTAGCTGGGTAAATTGGGCCAGTACCTCTGTAAGGTGATTTAGGAAGGAAGCCGGGTTCTCATCTGAGTGCTGGATGATTTCCTTTAGTTTATCAAAATTGACCACTTTGTTAGAGGCTGCCTGCATACAGCCAAGAGACATTGAACCATAATGTCTCTCCTACGGCGGCCGGGCTGTTGTGGTTGGTAGTCCTAATCTGGTTCTATGGACGGGACAGCCATCTCTCCTAACAGGATGATGGCGTCGGTTAAATGCCATTGATCTGCATGTTGCCTGGCAGCTGCGAGAATGCACTCTCTTTCCTCTTGATTAAGAGAGGAGGACAAAATGACCTGTAAGTTATGCCAGGTTAGATCATATACCTGACAAAGGTACCTAAATTTTTTGGAATGTTGTGTGGGGTTGGCTGAGAAATCACCAAGTCATTGTTCAATTTTGGAGAGATCAGCCAAGGAAAAAGGGACATGGACTCTAACTAGCCCTTCAGCTCTGGCGACCTCTCGGAGGGAGGCAAGTAGATTGGTAGGGGAGGCAGGGTTAGGTTGGTTAGTGGAAGGCTGATTTATAAGGTTTGGTGTAGTAGTCTTTGAACAGGTATGGGCTGCAATGGGAGAGGTGAGAGTAGTGGCTGCTGAGGGAGGAGTGTCGAGAGGGGCAGTGGGAAGTGCATAGGGAGGGGTAAGGGTAGTGGCTGAGGGAGGGGCATCGGGAGGGGCGGTGGGAGGTCAATGGGGGGAGGTTGGAAGGTCGGGAGGGAGGTCGCCCGCCGTCAGCCCCATCTGAAATGGAGGTGGAGTCCTCCTCAGTTGCTGAGGTGGGGGCCAAGGCCTGGGTTTTTGCTAACAAGACCTGGGACATTGAACATTGGGCGCATAGGTCCAGGCGAGAGCACAAGTCCTAAAAGCCTTGGACATAATTGATTTCTGACCACTTTCCTAGCCTTTGGCAGAAATTAGACAAATCAAGTAAAATATTATAGTCAAGGGTTCCTTCTGGTGGCCATTGAGACTGATTATCTAACTTGTATTGCAGCCATGCCACTGTGGAGAGGAAAATTAGTCGCTTTCATTTAAGATCTTGTTCTAATTGTAAAGTTTTGAGATTGGCCAGAAGACACCCTAAAGGGGTGTCTCTTGGTATTTTGGATTGGGGATTTCCCATTGCCTCTCTCTCTCTCGCGGAAGGCAGAAACCGAACTCTATCTGGCTACAAAGAGTCCTTTGGAGCCACTAGAGACCGGATGGTTCCTGGAGCCGGAATGGAGATTACCTCCAGGCAGACGTCTCCGTCCTGGACGGGTCTCATGCAGACTGGAAAGGAGTTCCTTTGGGCAGACGTCTCTACCTTTGGGAACTCTCTTGTGGGTCACCTGGTGACCAAAAGCCTTGGGCCTGCACAAGACTTCTGGCCAAGGAGTATGAGAGAGAGGCAAGAGATACTCACCCCTAGAGACTTGGAGGTGTGGAAAGCCATGTCTAGGTCCTGGTCTGTCTGTGGAGTGGAAGGAGGAGGCTCCACGGACCTTGGGGGGGCCCTGAGGAGGGGTCTCCTCCTGGGTTTCGGCACCACCTGTCTTAATTTAATTTAATGTAACTTAATTTAGGAGAGCTAAGTAATTAAACATGAGGCAAAGTACATAAGAAAGCGGCAGCCCTTTATTGCAAATATGCACACACTCTCGGGCTAGGTTCTCTGGTCCTCAGGTGTGGGGGCCAGGGAAGTCGCGCCGGCGCTCTCTTGTGAGGTTTCCCCGGTCCACGAATGCGGGGGGCCGAAGAAGTCATGCTGGCTCCCGCCAGCAGCGGACTTTTATGCATTGGTACTGGAAGGGGGAGGATAGTGGGGGGGATAGGGGCGTGATAGGGGCATTTCCATAGGCGTGGCCAGGTAAGTTTCGATCTCTTTGGATTGATGTCACCTGGCACATGCTCGGTTGATCTGCATCTTCCCAGGTGCGGGCTGCATTTTCCCATACGCGGGTAAGTTGTTGAGGAAGAACCCGGAAGCAACATGGATTGTGCCTTCTTGTTCACCTTCCTCCATCTTGTCCTTTCTCCCTCACCCAAACATAATGTCATCAGTTAAGTCTATTTTCACCTATTTTGTGGATCTTCAGTTACTTCAGGCCATCTGGATGTATATGTGCATGTCACAGGGGATATGATGGCTTAGCTTGGGCTCAGAGACCTGCCAATTTTAATCAACTATTTTAAATAATTCAATAAACTAAAAGGAACTATGTCTAAAGATTTTTTTTTAATGTGACAACAATGTCTCACCAAATATAGAATACATAAAAGAATATTTTTAATGAAACCAAATTTAAATTCTGGAGTTTTAAAAGATAATAATGGAAGTAAAAAATTCACTAAATAGGAAATTTCTTATTTCAAGCATAATGTGTAAAGTGCTTGGCATCAGGCCTTTAAGCTCAAGCCTGCGTGTATACATCCAGATGGCCTGAGGCAATCAAAAACTACAAAATAAGTGAAACAGTCAGCTCCTGTCCTAACTGGTTAACCAACCTTATGACATTTCTTTATGACTTGTTCCTGGCCCACCTCCACTGATCCATCAATTGACCTTGTGACTTTCTTCTTCTGGACAATGAATCTTATGATCTCCCCACCATGTACCTTGTGACCCCCTCCTCCGCTAACAATAGATAACCATCTTTTACTGTAATTTTCCATTACCTACCCAACTCCTATAAAGCAACCTTTTCCTCATCTCCCTTCGCTGACTCCTTTCAGGGACTCAGCCCACTTGCACCCAAGTGAATAAACAGCCTGGTTGCTCACACAAAGCCTGTTGGTGGTCTCTTCACAGGGACACACATGGCACTTGGAAGTAGTCATTTCAATCTTACAAGAAATAGCTGTGCAAACTAAAAATTAATGGCTTTGTTTTGATCCATGAGAGAACTGAGGTCACAGGCCAAGTCATCACCCCAAATTCTGGAAACATGAGCAAATCTAGAGATATAGCAACTGAGTCTTCTTATCCTGGAGCAAAAGCCATGGAGCCATAAACTGATGGGAGTACTTAAATGGTAATTTTGGTGAATTGCTGAAAGTTAAGTTTGTATTAGCACGAGAATGAGAAACACTTAAGAACCATAGTCTTGGAGAGAGACAACTTTTCTTAGCTTTTCTTTTTCTTTTTCTTTTTTCCCAAAAGCTTAAACAGTTTTCATGATGAGAATATGAGAAGGGCCCCTCATGCTATGACTGGAGAAGAGAAAGTGTACCATGGTAAATATGCCCAGAGCCTTCTCCATCGTAAGGACTACTCGCCAGGAAGAAGAAAAGAAAAAGAAGAGAAAGAAACAACAATGACAACAAAAAACTTTGCCAGAGTTCAATTCTGAAGCACTATCCCTGCCAGTAAAAGAAAATTTCTCCACATATTCACACTCCATTCTCTTCTATCCCTTTGTTTATCACCTAAGAAGAATAATAATATAATAATAATAATATAAAGTGTCAGAGATTCAAGGAATCCATTAGGAAATGTTTTTACCAGGGAAGAGAGTAAGAAGTGGGAGGTAATAAAGGCCATACCACTAAAAAAAAAAAGATAAATAAAAAAATAAAAGACTGTCACAATCCAAGATATGGGCCTTATACAAAACTAATATTTATTAAGATTATACGATACCCCCTTTTTCTAAAATTTGCCATCACATCAAAAAATCTGTAATATAATATAAGTGGATTATAACTGAAATTGCTGCAAGACACCAATGTTCTCTAAAGAGGAGTACACAGGAAAGCCCAATGTAAAGAATGGAGAAAAAAAAAAAAAGTATACTAAAGCAATCATCAGAATCAGTCATATGACACAGATGTTGGTATTATTAGACAGATAATTTAATAAAAATATAATTAACAGGTGTTTGAATGGAAAATTAGATAAAATATAGGGACAGATGGGTAATGTAAGCAGACTTTAGAAAAGTATCAGAAGGAAATACTTAGAATAAAACACAGGAAGAGAAACGAAAAATGCCATCAATCTGTTAGCACTGCTGTAAACAAAATAAAATAGACTGGGTAATTTGTAAATAGTACAAATTTATTTTTCATGGTTCTGAAGACTGGGAAGCCCAAGATAAAGGCAACAACAGGTGTGGTGTCTGGTGAAGGTTGCTGTCTGTCTCCAGTATGTCTCGTTGTTGCTACATTTTCCAGAAGAGATGAGCACTGTGTCTTCACAAGGCACAAGGGACAGAAGAAAAAGAGAATATATTCTTAACTTCAAGTCATTTTATGAGAATGCTAATCTCATCCACGGGGGTAGAGCCCTCATTACATTATACCTCCCTAAAGGACATATGATTTATACTATCATTTTAAAGATCAAGTTTTTAAAAAATTCACTTTGATTATAGTTTCAAGGGTACATGTTCGGGTTAGTAATATAGGTAAATTACATGTCAAAGGAGTTTCAGGTACAGATTATTTTGTCACCGAGGTAATTAACATAGTACCCAACAGGTAGTTTTCTTTTTTTAAAATCCATTCCCTCATCCCACATTCCATAGTCAAGTAGACCCCAGTGACTGTTGCTCCTTTCTTTGTGTTCATGTGTACACAACGTTTAGCTCCCACTTATAAATGAGAAAATGTGGTATTTGGTTTTCTGTTTCTGCGTTAGTTCACTTAGAATTATTATCTCCAGCTCCTTCAATATTGTTTCAAAGGATTTAATCTTTTCTTTTTTTAATGGATACATAGTATCCCATGGTGTATATGTATCACATTATTTTTAAATTTTGCTTTAAGTTATGGGATACATGTGCAGAATGTGCAGGTTTGCTAAATAGGTATACATGTGCCACGGTGGTTTGCTGCATCTATCAACCCATCATCCAGGTTTTAAGCCCCACATGCCTTAGGTATTTGCCCTAATGCTTTCCCACCCCTTGGCCCCTACCCTCTGACAGGGTACAGTGTGTGATGTTTCCCTCACAGTGTGCATGTGTTCTCATTATTCAACTCCCACTTATGAGTGAGAACATGCGATGTTTGGTTTTCTGTTCCTGTGTTAGTTTGCTGAGAATGATGGCTTCCAGCTTTGTCCATGTCTCTGCAAAGGACATTAACTCATTTTTTTTATGACTGCATAGTATTCCATGGTGTGTATGTGCCACATTTTCTTTATGCAGTCTATCATTGACAGGCATTTGGGTTGTTTCCAAGTTATTGCTATTGTAAATACTACTGCAATAAACATACATGTGCATGTGTCTTTATACTAGAATAATTTATAATCCTTTGAGTATATACTCAGTAGTGGGATTGGTGCATCAAATGGTATTTCTGATTCTAGATCCTTAAGGAATCATCACACTGTCTTCCACAATGGTTCAAATAATTTGCACTCTCACTAATAGTGTAAAATGGTTCCTATTTCTCCACAGTCTCACCAGCATCTGTTGTTTCCTGACTTTAATAATTGCCATTCCAACTGACATGAGATGGTATCTCATTGTGGTTTTGATTTGCATTTCTCTAGGGACTGGTGAAGATGAGCTTTCTTCATATGTTTGTTTGCCACATAATGTCTTCTTTTGAGAAGTGTCTGTTCATATACTTCACCCACTTCTTCATGGGGTTGTTTTTTTCCTGTAAATTTGTTTAAGTTTATTGTAGATTCTGTATATTAGACCATTGTCAGATGGATAGATTGTAAAATTTTTCTCCCATTCTTTACGTTGCCATTTTAACCTGATGGTAGTTTCTTTTGCTGTGCAGAAGCTCTTTAGTTTAATTTGATCACATTTGTCTATTGTGGATTTTGTGGCAATTGTTTTTGATGTTTTAGTTATGAAGTTTGTACCCATGCTTATGTCCTAAGTGGTATTGCCTAGGTTTTCTTCTAGGGTTTTTATGGTTTTAGGTTTTACACTTTAGTTTTTAATCCATCTTGATTTAATTTTTGTATAAGATGTAAGGAAGGGATCTAGTTTTTATTTTCTGGATATGGCTAGTCGGTTTTTCCATCACCATTTATTAAACAGAGAATCTTTCCCTGTTGCTTCTTTTTGTCAGCTTTGTTGAAAATCAGATGGTTGTAGATGTTTGGTGTTATTTTTGAGGCCTCTGTTCTGTTCTATTGGTCTATATATCAGTTTTAGTACCAGTACCATGCTGTGTTGGTTACTGTAGTCTTGTAGTGTAGTTTGAAGTCAGATAGCATAATCCTTCAGCTTTTTTTTTTTTTTTTGGTTAGATTATCTTAGCTATGTGGGCTCCTTTTTGTTTCCTTTTTGTTTTCATGAAAAATTTAAAGTAGTTTTTTTTTTTTTTTTTTTTTTTTTTTTTTTTTTTTTTTTCTGATTCAGCACAGAAAGTCAATGGTAGCTTGATGAAATAGCATTGAATCTATAAATTACTTTAGGCAGCATGGACATTTTCATGGTGTTGATTCTTCTTATTTATTAACATAAGTTTTTTTTTTTTTTTTTAGTACAAAAGGGTGTTAAATTATATTGACGGCCTTTTCTGCATCTATTGAGATAATTATTTGGTTTTTGTCATTGGTTCTGTTTTTGTGATGGATTAAACTTACTGATATGCATACGTTGAAACAACCTTGCATCCTAGAAGAATGAAACCATGACCCTTTTCTCACCATAAAACAAAATCAAATCAAAATGGATTAAAGACTTAAATCTAAAACCTCAAGCTGTAAAACTATTAAAAGAAAGCATACATATATAAGACAAAATAAAATTCATAACAAAACCTATAACAAGAGACAAAGAGGGTCTTTATATAATAATAAAAAGGTCAACTCATCAAGAATATATAAAGGCTTAAATCTACGACCTCAAACTATGAAACAACTACAAGGAAACATGGGAGAAAATTTCACTGGGGATATCGGTCTGGGCAAAAACTTGTTGATCGTGAGTGATAAGCTTTTTGTTGTCCTGTTGGATTGATTTTCCAGTATTTTATTCAGAATTTATGCATCAATGTTCATCAGAAATGTTGGCCTGAAATTTGCTTTTTTGTTGTTGTTGTGTCTCTGCCAGATTTTGGTATCACAATGATGCTGGCCTCATGAAATGAGTTAGGAAGGAGTCTCTCTTTTCTATGTTTGGAATACTTTCAGAGAAAAAAGGCACCAGCTCCTCTTTGTACCTGTGGGAGAATTGGCTGTGAATTCGTCTGGTTCTGGACTTTCTTTTGATTGGTAGATTATTAGTTACTGTCTCAATTTTAGAACTTGTTATTGGTATCTTCAGAGATTTGACTTCTTTCTGGTTTAGTCTTTGGAGGGTGTACGTGTCCAAAAATTTATCCATTTCTTCTACATTTTCTAGTTTATGTGCACAGAAGTGTTCACAATATTATCTGGTGGTAGTTCTTTGGGATCAGTGGTGAGATGCCCTTTATCATTTTTTATTGTGTCTCTTTGATTCTTCTCTCCTTTCTTCCTTATTAGTCTAGCTAGCAGTCTATTTTGTTAATCTTCAAAAAACCAGCTCCTGGATTCATGGATTTTGTGAAGGATTTTTTTGTGTCTCTATCTTCTTCAGTTCTGTTCTGATTTTAGTTATTTCTTGTCTTCTGCTAGCTTTTGAATTTGTTTGATCTTGCTTCCCTACTTCTTTTAAGTGTGATGTTAGAGTATCAATTACAGATCTTTCCAGCTTTCTGATGTGGACATTTAATGCTATAAGTTTCCCTCTTAACACTGCTTTAGCTGTGTCCCAGAGATTCTGGTATGTTGTGTCTTTGTTCTCATTGTTTTAAAAGAATGTATTTATTTCTGTCTTAATATTTGCAAACTCCCCATCTGAAAAGGGATTACTACCTAGAATGTTTAAGTAACTCAAATAACTCTATAGGAAAAAATTTAATAGCCTGGTTAAAATGGGTCAAAGATCTGAATAGACATTTCTCAAAAGAAATATGCATGTGGCAAACAGGTATATAATATGTTGCTTAATTTCACTGATCATCAGAGAAGTGCAAATCAAAATTACAATGAGATATCTTCTCACCCCAGTTAAAATGTCTTTTTTCCCCAAGAACACACGTTAAAAAATACCGAGAAAGATGTGAATAAAAATGTGCCCTCATACACTGTTGGTGGGAATGTCAGTTAGCATAACTCCTGTGGAGAACAGTTTGAAGGCTGTTAAAAAAAATTATAATAGAGTTATCATCTGATCCAGCAATCCCACTGCTAGGTATAAACTCGAAAGAGAGGAAACCAGTGTATCAAAGATATATCTGCATTTTCATGTTTGTTGCAGCATTCACCACAATAGCCAAGATTTGGAAGCAACCACACATATATGGATAAAAAATGTAGCACATATACACACTGGAGTACTATTCAGCCATTAAGAAAGGAATGACAGATAGTCTGTCATTTGCTAAGATGTGGATGGAACTGGAGATCATTACATTAAGTGAAATAAGCCAGGTACATAAAGACAAAGTTTACACATTCTCACTTATTTGTGGGAGCTAAAAATTAAAACAGTTGAGCTCATAGAGATAGCAGAATGTAATGGGAATAGTGCTTTATAGTCAGTTTTCTCATCCTCATACTCCTCTCACCCTCTCTTTTTACAACTATGGAGATAACAGTCTCAACACCCCTCAGAAAACTAAATATTTAGTTATCATATCATACAGCAACCCCACTGCTGGGCATATACTCAAAAGAAATAACATCAGTATATCAAAGAAACATCTCCACTTGCATGTTTGTTGCAGCATTGTTTACAACAGGTAAGGCCCGTCTCGGCCTCCCGAAGTGCTGGGATTACAGGCTTGAGCCACCGCGCCTGGCCAATCCTCTCTATCTCTTGAATTTGCATGCCAATCTCTCTATTGATATAAGGGAAATTTTCACGGACTATATCCTCAAATATATTTTGCAAATTGCTTATTCTCTTTCATTCTCTTTCAGCAATGTCAATGGGTTGTAGATTTGTTCTTTTTATGTAATGTTATATTTTGGAGGTTTTCTTCATTTTAAAAATTATTTCTTCTTGATTTTTGTTTGACTGAGTTGATTTTAAGGACCAGTCTTTGAGCTCTGATATTCTTTCCTCAGGTTGGTCTATTCTGCTGTTAATACTTCTAATTGTATTATAAAATTCTTGTAGTAAGTTTTTCAGCTGTAGAAATTCAGACCTGTTCTTTCTTAAAATGCCTATTTCATGTAGAAAGAGTAATATTATCTGTTCTTTAAATGTTTGGTAAAATTTAGCCATAAATCTATTTCTGGGCTTTTTCTTGTTGAAAACTTGTTTATTATTGCTCTCTTTGGGCTTTCTGTATCTTTCTGGATTAAATATTTGCAGGGTTTGTATTTCTAGAAATTAATCTATTTCCTTTAAGTTATCTAGTTTGTTGACATAAAATTGTTCATAATATTCCCATATGACCTTTTATTTCTGAGGCATTTGTTTTAATGTATTTTTTCCAATTATATGAATTCTCTCTCTCTCTCTCTGTTACTCTCTCCTTCTCTTTAGTCTACCTAAAGTTATTTTAATTTTTTCCAAGTAACCAAATCATTGATCTGTTGATTTTTCTACAGTTTTTCATTCCCTATTTTATTTACTTATGCTCTAAGTTTTAGTATGTCTTTTATTTTGCTAACTATAGGTTTGCTTTTTTCTTTTTTAGTTCTTTGAGATATAATGCTATGCTTTCTGTTCCTTTTTTTCTTTTATATTGTAGACATTTATTGCTATCAGCTTCCATCTCAGTGCTGTTTTTATTGCATCTCAAAAATTTTGTTAAGTTGTGGCTTCATTCTTGTTCATCATAAGATACTTTTAAAATTCCCTGTTTTCTGGCCCAGTGTTTTAAGAGTCTGGTTTTTAGTTTTCTTGTTATATGTAAATTTTTCAGTTCCTTTCTGTTATTGATACCTAAGTTCATTCCATTCTTGCCAGAAAAAAAGACTTGGTATAATTTTGATGTTCTGGTTTATTAAGACTGTTTTGTGTTCTAAAATGTTACCTATTCTGGAAAATGCTTTATGTGCTCTTGAGAATTATGTGCATTTTTCTGATGTTTCGTGAAAATTTTGTACATTTCTGTAAGGTTCATTTGTTCTGTAAGTATTAAATTCTATTGTTTCCTTATTAATTTCTTGTTTGGACAATTTTACCATTGTTAAGAAAAAGATATTGAGGTACTCTGCTATTATTGTATTATTCTTTATTCCTTCAGATCAGTTAATATTTGCTTTACATATTTATGTGTTTTAATTTGGGGGTATGTGTGTGTGTGTATACTTATACATATGTGTGTATATATATATATGTGTGTGTATATATATATATGTGTGTGTATATATATACAATTACACCTTTCCTGATGAATTGACACGTTTGTTATTATATAATGACATTCTTTATCTCATGACAGTTTTTGACTTGAAGTCTACTTTGTCTGAGGTAAGTATAGCTACTTCGGTTGTAGTCTGGTTACCATTCTTTTCAGCAGCATATATAGGGAGTCAGGTAATAAGTCAGTAGAAAGATAGCTTTTCAGCAGGCTAATCAGCCTGAAATCCCTGGGATTTACAAATGATTCGTTGACCATCAGGGATTCTTAGAGAAAGGTTAACAATGCTAGCGGTGAAACAGACGAATGGCTGTTGTGGTGACTGCCTCTTAAATCAGAAAGGCCTTTATTACTGGGAATCAAGAAGAGTGACAAGTCTTACAAGGTTTCTAGAGGGAGAAGTTGGCTTGAAACCATCTCCCTATTCATTTAATACACTTGACCTCCTGCTGCCTAATTCTCCGCCTTTTGTCCCTTGCTACTTCCCTTCTCATCAATTCTATCACAATTCCTGATTCAGCTTTCCTGACTTCGAGGCTTTCTAGAGTTTCACACCCGCACAACTGAATGGACTTTGCATTATTGTTGAAAATTAATTGGCCATAGGTGTATGAGTTTATTTCTGAACTCACAATTTTGTGTTTTTATTACTTATTCTTTTTACTTTTTTGAGAGTTCACAAATAAACTTTTATTGAAACACAGCCATGTACATTCGTTTACATATTACATACATGAGGTTAGTGACTTCATGTAAGGGAATGCAAAGAGCTCCCTCACCCTGTCTTCCATGTTAGAACACAGTGAGAAGACAGCTGTTTATGAACCAGGAAGCAGACCCTTACTAAACATTATATATGCCAGCATGTGGACATTGGACTTCCCAGCCTCCAGAACTGTGAGAAATATATTTCTGTTGTAATAAGTTACCCAGTTTTTGGTCTTCTGCTATTGCAGCCTGAATAGACTAAGACATTGTTACAGTGATCATTTGGCCTAAAAAGCCAAATAGTTTAGTATTGACCTATTTACAGAAAAACTTTGCTAACTCTAGCTATAGAACATTTAGCATTTTTATTATTTTATTTTTTATGCCAACTTTTATTTTTCATTCAGGAGGGTACATGGGCAGGTTTGTTACATGGGCAAATTGTGTGTTGCAGGAGTATGGTGTACAGATTGTTTTGTCACCCAGGTAATGAGCATAGTACTCAATAGGTAGTTTTTTTATCCTTTCCCTCCTATCACACTCTACCCTCAAGTAGTCTCTGCTGCTGATTTTTCCCTTATCTGTGTCCATGTGTACTCAAAGTTTACCTTAAACTTATGAGTAAGAATATGTGATATATAGTTTTCTCTTCCTGTGTTAATTTGCTTAGGATAATGGCCTCCAATTCCATGCATGTTGCTGCAAAAGACAAGATGTCTTTTTTAATGGCTAGGTAGTATTCCGCAGTATATATACACCACATTTTCTTTTTTTGGTATACAGATGATGCAAATCTAGGTTGATCCCATGTCTTTGCCATTGTGAATAGTGTAGCAATGATCATGCATGTGCATGTGTCTTTCTGGTAGAATAATTTATATTCTCTTGGTGTATATTTAGTAATGGGATTGCTAGTTTGAATGATAGTTTTGTTTTAACTTATTTGAGAAATCTCCAAACTGCTTTCCACAGATGGTGAACTAATTTATATCCTCACCAGCGGTGTATAAACATTCACCTTCTGCAACCTTGCTGGTATCTGTTTTCTTTTGACATTTTAATAACAGCCATTCTGACTGATGTGGGATGGTATCTAATTGTGGTTTTGATTTGCATCTCTCTAATAAATTGTGAGGATAAGCATTTTTTATACACTTGTTGGCCACGTGTATGTCTTTTTTGAGAAGTATCTTTTCACATCCTTTGACCATTTTAATGGGTTTATTCAATTTTCTTGTTCAATTGTCTAAGTTTCTTATAGATTCTGGATACTAAACCTTGTTAGATGCATAGATTGAAAATATTTTCTTTCATGCTGTAGGTTATCTATTTATTCTGTTGACAGTTTCTTTTGCTGTGCAGAAGCTCTTTAGTATATTTACTCCCATTGTCAATTTTTATTTTATTGTAATTAGTTTTAGAGTCTTCATTATTAAATATTTTCCAGGGCCACTGTCTACAATGGTATTTCCTGAGTTGAGGTTTCTTATAATTTTAGATTTTATATTTAAGTATTTAATCCATCTTGAGTTAATTTTTGTATATTGTGAAAGGATGGGGTCCAGTTTACATCTTTTGCATATGATTAGCCAGTTATCCCAACACCATTTATTGGATAAGGAGTCCATACCCCAATCCTTCTACTGTTGACTTAACTGAAGACCAGATAGTTGCAGGTGTCTGGCTTTATTTCTGGGTTATCTAATCTATTCCATTGGTCTATGTGTCTGCTTTTGTACCAGTACCATGTTGTTTTGGCTATTGTAGATTTACAGTATAGTTTGAAGTTGGGTGGTTTGATGTATCCAGCTTTGTTTTTTCTCTTTTTGATTGATTTGGATATTCAAGCTTTTTGGTTTTTGTATAAAATTTAGAATTTTTTTTTATTCTGTGAAATATGACATTGGTAGTTTTATAGACATAGCATTAGATCAGTAAATTGCTTTAGGTTACATGGCCATTTTAACAATATTGCTTTTTTCTTTAAATCCATGAGCATGAAATATTTTTCCATTTATTTAAGTTGTCTCTGATTGTATTCATCAGTGTTTTGTAATTCTCACTTAAAAATTTTTCATCTGCATCATCAGCTGAGTTACTAGGTATTTTATTCTTTTTATGGCTATTGCTAATGGGATTGTGTTTTGATTTGTCTCTCAGCCTGAATGTTATTGGTGTATAGAAATGGTACTGATTTTCATACACTGATTTTGTATCCTGAAGCATTGTTGTACATTGTTGTACTCTAGAAGTCTCGGGGCAACAAATATTGAGTTTTCTTGGTATAGAGTTATATAATCTGCAAAGAGAGATAATTTGACTTCTGTTTCAAGATGGTGTCAGAAGAATGAGCCGAGCACTCAACTGAGGGGGAAGGGGAAATCTAAAACTTCGTTACCACAAGCAAATATCACAACAAAAACAGCCTTATAACAAGAGAAGACAAAATGTAACTGTCAGCAAAATGTTACTAGAAGCTCATCAGACTCAGGAAGAGTCATCACTAGAGTTGGAAAGCAGACACCCGGATCCTGCAGTCGGAGTTGTAAGCAAATATCCCAGCAAAAGCAGCCTTAAATAGGTATAAAATAACTAATGAAAGAAGACAAAATGCAACCCAAGCTCACCTGAGCACAGGAAGAATCATCACCGGAGTCGGAAGGCCGGATGCCCGGGATCCTGCAGTCGGAGATGGGGAGTCCCCCAGAACACTACAACAGCAGCCTTCAATCCTTCGCATAAGTTCCTCTTTATTAAATCCAGTTGTTACTTTGGGCACTCTCTGTTGTTTGCTCAGGACGGCCGTTCTCAAGCAAGCAACATTTAAACAGTCGTTCTGGGAGCAGTGTTCTGGGAGCAGTGTTCCAGGACGTGCTGTGGGACTTGAACAATCATTCCGGGAGTAGTGTTATGGGACGTGTTCCAGGACTTGAGTTAATTTCTCGGCTTTTAGCCAAATTTTACACAAGGTGTTTACCTTTTCACCTTAGGTGCCCCTGCCTTTTATAAATGGAGGCATATTTTAAAATGGCATTAGTGTGACCAATTTTTCTCTTCCTACAACTTTCTCATTTCCTATTTTGATGTCTTTTATTTCTTCCTCCTCCCTGATTGCTCAGGCTACAACTTTCAGTATTATATAGAATAAGAGTGTTAACAATGGCATCATTGTCTTGTTCACATTCTCAAAAGAAATGCTTTCAGCTTTTGTTCCTTCAGTATGATGTTCACTCTATGTTTGTCATAGATAGCTTTTACTATTGTGAGGTATGTTCTGTCAATGCCTGGTTTGTTGAGAATTTTTAACATGATGGGATGTTGAATGTTATCAAAAGTCTTTTCTGTGTCTATTGAGATGATCAAGCAGTTTTTGGTTTTAGTTCTGTCTATGTGATTATGTTGATTATGTTCTGTTTATTGATTATGTTGAAACAATCTTGCATCCCCAGAATAAAGGCTACTTAATCACAGTCTTCTTATCTTTTTGATGTGCTGATGGATTTGGTTTGCTAATATTTTGTTGAGGATTTTTGCATCTAGGTTCATAAGGGATATTGGCCTAAATTTGTTGTTGCTGTTGTTGTGTCTCTTCCAGGTTTTTTGTATCAGATCCATTCTGGCCTCATAAAATGAGTTAGGGGGAAGTTCCTACTCCTCAATTTTTTGGAATTGTTCTAGTAGAATTGTTACCAGCTCTTTTATTAGCTGTGGTAAAATTCAGCTGTGAATCAATCTGGTCCAGTTTTTTTTTTTTTTTTTTTTTTTTTCCAGTTGATAGTTTTTATTATTATTATTATTATTATTATTACTGAATCAATTTTAGAATGCTTTATTGGTCTGTTCAGGTTTTCAATTTCTTCCTGATTCAGACTTGGGTGGTTATATATTGCAAGGAATTAATCTATTTCTCCTGAATTTTCTGATTTGTGTCCATAGAGGTGTTTGTAGTAGTCTCTGAGGGTTTTTTGTTTTTCTGTAGGGTTGGTGGTAATGTTCCCTTTATGGTTCCCTTTATCATTCCCTTTATCGTTCCCTTTATCATTTCTGATTGTGTTTATTTGGATCTTCTCTCTCTTTTTTTTTTTTTTAGTCTTAATACTGATCTATAAATCTTATTTACTTTTTCAAAGAACAAATTTTTTGTTTCATTGGTCTTTTGTGTGCTTTTACACATCTGAATTTTATTTAGTTTAGTTTTGATTACTTGCAACCACAAAACCCACTTAAATACATAGATAATTGACACTATAAAGCAACTACACCATCAAGTCTACATAACAACCAGCTAGCAACACAATCACATGATCAAATCCACACATGTCAATATTATCTTGAACATAAATGGCATAAATGATTAAACATCCCACCTACAGAGTGAGTGGCAAGCTGGATAGAAGCAAGGCCCAAAAGCATGCTGTCTTCCAGAGATTCATCTTACATTCAAGGATACCCATAGGTTCTAAGTAAAGGGATGGAGACAAATCTATTAAGCAAATGGAAAAGAGCAGGAATTGCTATTTTTATTTCAAATAAAACAAACTTTTTTTCTTTTTCCTTTTATTTTAAGTTCCAGGGTACATGTGCAAGATGTGCAGGTTTGTTACATAGGTAAACATGTGTCATGGTGGTTCGCTGCACCTATCAACTCGTCACCCAGGTGTTAAGCCCATTATTCATTAGCTATTTTTCCCAATGCTCTCCTCTTCACCACCTTCCCCAACAGGACCCAGTGTATATTGTTCCCCTCTTTGTGTCTATGTGTTCTCATTGTTCAGCTCCCATTCATATATGAGACAATGCAGTGTTTGGTTTTCTGTTTTTGCATTAGTTTGCTGAGGATAATGGCTTCCAGTTTCATCCATGTCCCTGCAAAGGACATAATCTCATTTCTCAGATAAAGCAAACTTTAAACCAATAATGATCAAAAAGGAAACATGAAGGAATCACATAATGATAAAGAGTTTAATACAACAGGAAGTCTTAATTATCCTAAGTGTATATCCAGCAAACACTGGAGAACACAGATTTATAAAAGTTTTTGGAGACCTATGAAGAGACTTAATAACCTCACAATAATATTTGCAAACTTCAACACCCACTAAGAGTATCAGACACATTATTGAAGCATAAAACTAACAAAGATACTTGAGAGTTCCACTTGACATTTGACCAAAGACCTAACAGACATCTACAGAACAGACCACCCAATGACAACAATTATATTTTATTCATCTATAAGTATTTTTATGCCAGAATCACCCTGTTTTAATTACTGAAGCCTTGTGGTAAGTTATGAAAGTAGGAACATAAGTCATAAAACTTTGTTTTTCTACTACGACATTGTTATCACTACTTGGGGTCTTTTGCAATTATGTATAAAATTGAGAACTGGATTTTACATCTTTTCAAACAAGACTGTTGGAATTTTAATAGGGCTTGCATTGAATTTTAATAAAAATAGCTTAGGATAGTATTGAAATCTTAGTATTATTAAATCTTCCAGTTCATGAACATGGATTTTTTCCATTAGTTTAGGTCTTTAATTTCTTGAAGCAAAATTTTGTAGTTTACAATGTTAAAAACTTTTACCTTTTTAGTTAAATTTTTCTTTGTGTCTTTTATTATTTTAGATGTTATTTTTAATCAAATTGCTTTTTTATTTACTCTGTGAATTGTTTATTGGGGGAATAAAGACACAACTTATTTTTTTGTTGTTGTTAATCCTGTGTCCTGCAAATTTCTGAATTTGTTTATCAGCTCTAGTAGCTTTCATATGAATTCTTAGGTGATTTCCACATATAGAATTATGCCATCTACTAACGGAAATAGTTTTACTTCTTTCAATACAGATACCTTTCCTTTCTTTTACTTGTCTAATTGCTTTGGTTCAAAGTTTCTGTACAATGTTGAATAGCAGTGGCAAAAGTGAGCACCCTTATCCCATTGTCTCATTTGTTTTCTAGTTGGAGTTTCCCTCTGTCTCCCAGGCTAGAATGTAGGAGCATGATCTCAGCTTGCTGCAACCTCCACCTCCTGGGTTCAAGCAGTTCCCCTGACTCAGCCTCCTGAGCAGCTGGGATTACAGGGACACGCCAGGACTCCTGGCTATTTTTTGTAGTTATAGTAGAGACAGAGTGTTCACCATGTTTTCAACGCTGGTCTTGAACCCCTGACCTCAAGTGATCCACCTGCCTCTACCTCCCAAAGTGCTGGGATTTCAGCTATGAGCCACCACACCTGGCCCTTTGTTTCATTCTTGATGTTAGTGGGATAGCTTTTGGTCTCTAATTATTGAGTATAATGTTAACTGTGAGTTTTTCATAAATGCCCTTTATTATGGAGAGAAATGTGTCATCCATTTCTAGTTTTTGACTGCTTTTGTCATGAAATGAGGTTAGATTTTTTTTCAGTCTTTTGGGGGATCAATTAAGATGGTACTGCTTTTTTTATCTTTTCTTTTCTTTTCTTTCTTTCTTTTCTTTTCTTTCTTTCTTTCTTTCTTTCTTTCTTTCTTTCTTTCTTCTTTTTCTTTTTTTCCTCCCTCCCTCCCTTCCTTCCTCTTTCTTCTTTCTTTCTTTCTTTCTTCTTTCTTTCTTTCTTTCTTTCTTTCCTTCTTTCTTTCAGATGAGGTCTCTCTATGTTGTCTAGGCTGGGTCTCAAACTCTTATACTCAAGAGATCCTCTTGCTTTGGCACCCCAAAGTGCTAGAATTACAGCCATGAGTCACAATGCCTGGCCTATATATTTTCTTAATGTAGTGTGCTGCATTCAATGGTTTCTGTATGTAGAATCACTTTCCATTTCTGAGAAAGATCCCACTTGATCATGACACAACATTTCCAGTAAACATGAGCTGCTTTTGGAAGACAATCATGCTCAAAACTATATCAGCAATGTCATGAGGTGCTTTTTAAACATTTTGTTTTCCAAATAGACTATGTTCCCTGCTTTTTCTCTCAGGCTTTAAACAATTTATTGTATGTTGCTACTATAATCTGTTTTTCCAGAGGTCTTCAGGCTTTCCATCTACTTATAATGTTTTGAGCAATATCTGTCATTTCTTTGGCCTGAGTGCCAAATTAAACAAATCGGAACTTTAGATAGCCCACAGACTTATTATAACACAGTTTGATGGTTAATATTTAGCATCAACTTGATTGATTAAAATATGCAAAGTAATTTTCTTGTGTGTGTCTTCTGAGGGTGTCACCAAAGGAGATTAACACTTAAGTAAGTAAATGGGGAGACATAGATCCACCCTCAATCTGGATGGGAACCATCTAATCAGCTACCAGTTTGGTTAGAATAAAAGCAGGCAGAGGAAGGTGGAAAGACTAGACTGGCTTAGTCTTCTAGCCTACATCTTTCTCCCAGGGTGGATACTCCTGTCCTCAAACATCAGACTTCAAGTTCTTCAGCTTTTGGACTCTTGGACCTTTGACCACAGACTGAAGGCTGCATTGTCGGCTTCCCCATATTTGAATTTTTGAGACTCAAACTGGCTTCATTTTTCTTCAGCTCGCAGATTGCTTAATGTGGGACTTTACATTGTCATGATGTGAGTCAGCACTCCTTAATAAACTACCCTTTATATATACATCTATTCTATTAGTTGTGTCCCTCTGGAGAACTATGACTAATACAAATTTTGGTACCAGGAGTGATTCTAGAGGAACAAAATACTAAGAAAAGAGTTAATTTATTGGTTTTTGGGATTTTCTGGAGTTGACTGCTTAAAAGATTAGTCCTAAAAATGCTAAGGACTCTACTTCTAATAGTATGAAGAACATTGACAGTCCTTGATGTGAACTGTTTATAGAGTTATGCAAAATAAATGCATTGATACTCCATATTCATTTGTCATGAGAGGTAAGAAGTTTAATTACTCTATACATAATACCTTTGACCACATGTGAAGAACCAAGAAATACAATGAAGTTGGTTGATTGCTCCTAAGTTCACTGGACAAAGTGATGAGAGAAAATGATTAACTCAGAGTTTCTGTCTCCCAGCTCCAGAAGCATATACTGAGCCTCAAATCTGCTAAGACTGTCCTGAGTGAGAGTCTTATCTTCTGTAGAGAAAGAGTTGAAATTGTGAAAAATCAGACACAAACTTTTATTATGAGGGTGGCTGACCTGCAAAAAAGGTGTATGCACAGCCTCACCAGGTGTCTACTGTTAAAGTGAGGGCATTCGTTGGAAAAGAATGGGACCCTGCAACTCACAATAGGGATGTGTGGAAGGACCCTGATGAAGCTGGGGACATTGAGCTTGTAAACTCTGATGAACTTTATTTTGCCAGAGGAAACAGTTTCCTTATTTCCAGGGTTGGCAACATCCCTGTATTAGTTGTTTTCACACTGTTGATAAAGACATACTTAAGACTGGCAATTAAAAAAAAAAAAAAAGTGAAGTTTAATGGATTTAGTTCCACGTGGCTAGGGAAGCCTCACAATCATAGTGGAAGGCAAGGAGGAGCAAACCACGTCTTGCATGAATGGCAGCAGGCAAAGAGAGAGCTTATGCGGGGAAACTCCACCTTATAAAGCCAAAGGCTTAAGGAAATTGGAATGCTAGTGTGGATCAGTCACTCTAGATCTACTCATCCCAGCTGGGAGGGTCCAAAAGGTATACCCTTGACCAATGCTTTCCAAAATAGATTTGTGAACATAGCACCTGCATCCTTGAAGAGCTCTGTGATTGCTCTTCTCTGTATGCCAAATATTACAGTGGAAACAAGAGTCACTCAACTACAAAATTTAAATGCAATGGGAGTAATGGGATCCCAAGTGCTTCCACTTGGCCATCAAAGGCAAGGTGGGAGTAGGTACCATAATAGACAGCAGAGGCAAAGCAGCACTCAATATGGTCTGACTCATGTACAGCTGTGGCACTGGCTAATTAATCATGGTGTTCCTAGAAGTGAAATTGATTCAAAGGCTATTGTACTCTTTCTTAATTTATATGAGCAGAAAGCTTCCAAGTTGAATGGACAAAAGACTAATTTGGATTATAAAAACAGAGAAACATGGCCCCTCAATTAATTTCTAGACTTGAACCAGTTTGAAGATACAGAACCACTTGAATGAAAGGGAGGCCAGGTCCCCTTGAGGAAGGACCCCACTACACTTCCAATAATTTGTGGTGTTAATCTTTCTTTCATCCTTCCACAAGAAGACCTATAGCCTTTTACCAGAATGATTGTGCACTGGGAAAAGGGAAATAATCAGATATTTCAGGGACTACTGGACACTTGTTCTGATGTAACGTTGATTCCCGGGGACCCCCAAAACGTCATTGTGGTCTTCCAGTTGAAGTAGGGGCTTATGGATATCAGGTAATTAATGGAGTTTTAGCTCAGGTCTGACTTACAGTTGGTCCAGTGGGTCCCCAGATTCATCCTGTGGTTATTTCCTCAGAGCCAGCATGCATAATTGGCACAGACATACCTAACAGGTGACAAAACCCCCACATTGGCTCCCTGACTAGTAGAATGAGAGCTATTTTGGTAGGAAAGGCCAGATAGGAGCCATTAGAGCTGCCACTACCTAGAAAAGATAGTAATTCAAGACAATATTGCGTCCCTGGAGGGACTGAGGAGGTTAGTGCCACCAACAAGAACTTGAAAGATGAGGAAGTCATGATTCCCACTACATTCCCATTCAACTCTCCTATTTGGCCTGTGCAGAAGACAGATGGATCTTGGACAACGACAATGAATTGTTATAAACTTAACCAAGTGGTGACTCCAATTTCGGCTGCTGTACCAGATGTGGTTTCATTGCTTACGCAAATCAACACATCTTCTGGTACCTGGTGTGCAGCCATTGACTTGCAAATGCCTTTTTCTTCATTCCCATCCATAAGGTTCACCAGAAGCAATTTGCCTTCATCCGGCAAGGACAGAAATATACCTTTACAATCTTACCTCAGGAGTATATTAAGTCTCTGGCTTTGTGTCATAATCTTGTTTGAAAAGACCTTGATCACTTTTGCCTTCCATAAGATATCACAGTAGTAATTGGATCTATTGAGTGAGAAGTGGCAAACACTCTGGACTTACTGGTGATACATTTGCACACCAAGGGATGGGAAATAAATCCATAGTCAGATTTACTTAGGGGCCTTCTGCCTCCATAAAATTTCTAGGGGTCCAGTGGCATCGGGCCTTCTAAGGTGAAAAATAAGTTGCTGCATTTGGCCCCTCCTACAACCAAGAAAGAAGCGCAATGACTAGTAGGCCTATTTGGATTTTGGAGGCAACATATTTTTTATCTGCATATGTTACTATAATCCATTTATCAAGTGACCCAAAAGGCTGCCAGTTTTGAGTGGAATCCAGAACAAGAGAAGGCTCTGCAACAAGTCCAGGCTGCTGTGCAAGCTGCATTGCCACTTGCACCATATGACGCAGTAGATCCAATGGTGCTTGAGTTGTCAGATAGGGATGCTATTTGATGCCTTTGGCGAGCCCCCATAGGTGAATAAAAGCAGATGTTTCTAGGATTTTGGAGCAAGGCCTTGCCATCTTCTGCAGATAATTACTGTCTTTTTGAAAGACAGCCCTTCAACTTGTTACTCGGCTTTGGTGGAAACTGAACTATGGGTCATCAAGTCACCATGCAACCTGAACTGCCTGTCATTAACTGGGTGTTCTCTGATCCATCTAGCCATAAAGTATGGCATGCCCAGCAGCATTCCATCATCAAATAGAAGTAGTATATATGTGATCACGCTCAAGCAGGTCCTGAGTGCAAAAGAAAGTTACATGAGGAAGTGGCTCAAATGCCCATGGTCCTCACTCCTGCAACTCTGACTTTTATCCCCAAGCCTGCACTGGTGGCCTCATGGAGAGTTCCCTATGATCAGTTGTCAGAGGAAGCAAAGACAAGGGCTTGGTTTACTGATAGCTCTGCACCTTAGAGATGGCTCTGCACGATATGCAGGCACCACCTGAAAGTGGAGATCTACAGCACTGCAGCCAATTTCTTGGACATCCCTGAGGAACAGTGGCAAAGAGAAATTTTCCCATGGGGAGAACATTGAGCAGTGTACCTCTTTGTGCACTTTGCTTAGAAGAAGAAATGGCCACGTGTGTGATAATATAATGATCCATGGGCTGTAGCCAATGGTTTGGCTGAGTTGTCCGGGACTTGGAAGAAATATGATTGAAAAATTGGTGACAAAAAAATTTGGGGAAGAGGTATGTGGATGGACCTCTGTGAGGGGTCAAAAACTGAGTGTTCACCAAAAGGTGACCACAGCTGAAGATGATTTTAATAAAGTGGATAGGATGATCCATTCCATGGACACCACTCAGCATCTTTTCCCAGTCACCCCTGTAATTGCCCAATGGGCCTATGAACAAAGTGGTTATATTGAGAGGGATGAAGGTTATGTATGGGATCAGCAACATGGACTTCTACTCACTAAGGATGACCTGTCTACAGCCACTCTGAGTGTCCAATTTGCCAGCAGTGGAGACCAACACTGAGCCCTCAAAATAACACTATTCCTCGGGATGATCAGCCAGCAACTTGGTGGCAGGTTGATCATATTGGATTTCTTCTATCATGGAAAGGATAGTGGTTTGTCCTCACCAGAATAGACACTTACTCTGGATATGGGTTTGCCTATCCTGCATGCAATGCTTTTGCCAAGACTAACTTACGTAAACTCACTGAATTCCTTATCTACCATCATGGTATTCCATATAGCATTGCCTCTGACCAAGGCATTCACTTTACAGTTAAAGAAGTGCAGCAATGGGCTCTGGAATTTACTGGTCTCACCATGTTTCCTACCATCCTGAAGCAGCTGAATTAATAGAATGGTGGAATGGCCTTTTGAAGTCACAATTACAATGCCAACTAGGTAACAATACTTTGCAGGGCTGCGACAAAGTTCTCCAGAAGGTTGTATATGGTCTGAATCAGTGTCCATTATATGGTACTATGTCTTCCATATCCAGGATTCACTGGTGCCAGAATCAAGGGGAGGAAGTAGAAGTGGCACTACTCTCAATCACCCCCAGTGATCCACCGCAAAATTTTTGCCTCCTGCTCCCATGACATGATGTTCTGATGGCCTAGAAGTCTTAGTTCCAGAGGTAGGTACACTGCTGACAGGAGACACAACAATAATTTCATTAAACTAAATGTTAAGATTGCCTCCTGGCCACTCTGGGTTCCTCCTACTTCTAAATCAACAAGCTAAGAAGGGAGTGACAGTGTTGGCTGGGGTGATTGACTTGGACTATCAAGATGAAATCAGTCTACTACTCCACAATGAAAGTAAGGAAGGGTATGCTTGGAATACAGGAGATCCCTTACGGTGTCTCTTAGTATTACCATCCCCTGTGATTAAGGTCAACAAGAAACTACCACAGCCCAATCAAGGCAGGACTACGAATGCCCCCAGGCACTTCAGGAATGAAGGTTTGTATCACTCCACCAGGTAAGAAACCATGATCTGCTGAGGTGCTTGCAGAAGGCAAAGGAAACACAGAATGGGTAGTAGAAGAAGGTAGTTTGTGTATACCTGAATACACACTTGTGATAAATTTATATTGAACTTAAAACACACACATGCAAATTAGTACAAGTATGACTGGTGAAATCTGAATAAGGTTGGTTGATCATATCTTGGTTTTGATATTACACTGTTGTTTTTCAAAATGTTACCACTGGAGGATACTGGACAAAGTGTTCAAGAGATCTCTATTTTTTTAACAACCGTATATGAATGTACAGTTACCATAATAAAATTTTCAAGTAAAAGAAGAGGATGGTAGAGATAAAACAAGATGGTGGTAAAGAAGGCTGCACCTATTGCCCCACCACAAAGATACCAGTTTAGCAACTAGCTAAGAAGCAAAGAACCTTCATAAGAATCACAGTCAGGTCAGCACTTGCAGTATCTGCTTTTGACTTCCTAGCACTGAAAGAGGCAGTGAAAATATAGAAAAATCAGTCTTGAATCAATGACGCTACTCCTCCCTGACTCCTGCAACTGCAGCCTGGTACAGAGAGCCTCTCTGAGCAATGATGGGAAGGAGAGCACAGCAATGTTGTGGCATTGATTCAATGCTGTCCTTTTAAAGCAGAAAGAATAACTGGACCAAATTCAGCTGAGGCCTGCTCACAGAGTGAGCATTTAAACCAGCCCTACACAGAGTGGAAATGCAGATTCCAGCTGATGGAACGTGAGCTACCTTAAATCTCGCCACCTCAAGCTAAAGTGCTCTGGGTGTCCAAATAAATTTGAAAGACAGTTTAGGCCACAAGGACCGAAACTCTTAGGTAAGTCTTAGTGGTGAACTGGGCCCAGAGACAGCGGACTGGGGTGCATGTGATCTACTGAGACACCAGCAGTGGCAACTAAGGGAAGGCTGGCATCACCCCTCTCCTAACCCCAGGCTGCACAACTTGTGGCTCCATAAGAGATACCTTTCTTTTGCTTGAGAAGAGGAGAGGGAAGAGTGGGGAGACTTTGTCTTGTATCTTGGATACCAGATAAACTATAGCAGGATAAGGCATTGGTCAGAGTCATGAGGCCTCTGTTCTTGGACCTAGCTCTTGGATGACATTTTCAGACATGTTGTGGACCACAAGGGAACCCACTGCTTTGAAGGGAAGAACCCAGTCCTGGCAGCAGTCAACACTTATTAGCTGAAGAGCCCTTGGGCCCTGAATAACCAGAAGCAATACCCAGGTTACTAAGTCAAAGACCATGGATAAGCCTTTAAGACTTGCCAGACTCAGCAAGCCACAGTGGGGTAGAGCACCAAGTGGATCATTGGGGTACCCAATTCCAGGGCTTGACTCTTGCAAGGCATATCTGGACCTGACCTGACCTGGGCCATAAGGAAGTCCACTGCACTGAAGGGTGAGTCCCATGCCAGGCGTCATTCATCACAAGCTGACAAAAGGATCCTTGTACCTTAAGGAAGAATTGGCAATAGTCTGGAAGTACTTTCCATGGGCTTGTGGTATTTGGGGCCATGGTTGAGGCTTCTCTGCTTTTGGAAAGGGGAGGAAAGAGTTGGAAGAAACCTTGTGGTTTGAATCCTAGCTCAGCTGAAATACAATAGAACAACAGTAAGACTTTTACAGTATTGGCTCTAGTCCCTGACACCTGGACAGAAACTCTGGACCCACCTGGTGCCTGGGGAAACTTACTGCCCTGAAGGGAAGGTTACAAGCCTGAATGGCTTTGTCACCTGGTGATTGTAGTACCCTCAGTCCTTAAGTGAACACAAGCTGTAGCCAAGGAGTGGTTACAGTAGGCCTTGGGTGAGACCTAGTACTGTGCGGGCTACATGTCTGACTCTAGCACAGTCATAGTGGTGGTGGCCCCAGTGGTGCTTGTGTCACTCCACCCCAAGCTTTGAGTGACTCAGAACTGAGAGATACTCTGTTTAGGAGAAAGTAAGGGAAGAGAACAATAATCTCTGCCTGGTAATCCAGAGGATTTTCCTAGATAATGTCCAGGACCATTAAGGTAGTATCTCTGTGAATCTGCAAGGACCACAGCATTACTGAGCTTCAGATGCTCCTTGAAGCAGAGTTTAGATAACAACACTCAAGTCATGTCAAATATCTGGAAAGCATTCCCCAAAAAACCAGCACAAACAAACCCAGGCAGTGAAGTCTACAATAAATACCTAACTCTTCAACGCTCAGATATAGATGAATATCTACAAATACCAAGATAATTCAGGAAAGCATGACACCACCAAAAAAACAAAAAAAACTAAATAAGGTGCCAGGGACCAATCCTGGTGAAACAAATATACATAATCTTTCAGACAGAAAATTAAAAATCACTGTTGAGGAAACTCAAATAAATTCAAAATAAAACAAAGAAGAAATTTAGAATTATATCACATACATTTAACTAAGAGATTAAAATAATTTTAAAAAATCAAGCAGAAATTCTGTGGGTGAAAAATGCAACTGACATACTGAAGACTGCATCAGAGTCTTTTGATATCAGAATGAATAAAGCAGAATAATGAATTAGTGAGCTTGAAGACAGGCTGTTTAGCAATACACAGTGAGAGGAAACAAAAGAAAAAAGAATAAAAAACAGTAAAGCCCCCTACAGGACCTAGAAAATAGCCTCAAAACGACAAGTCTGAGTTATTGACTTTAAAGACAATGTAGAGAAAGAGACAGGGATGGAAAGTTAATTCAAAGGGATAATATCAGAGAACTTCCCAAACGTGGAGAAAGATATCGGTATCCACATTTAAGAAGGTTATAGAACATCAAGCAGATTCAACCTAAAGAAGACTACCTTAGCCATTTAATAATCAAATTTCCAAAGGTGAAGTGTCAAGAAATAATCTTGAAAGCAGTCAGATAAAAGGAACAAATAACATAAAATGGAGCCTCAATACATCTGGCAGCAGACTTTTTGGTTTAAATCTTAAAGGTACGGAGTGAATGGCATGACATATTTAAATTGCTACAGGAAAAAAACGTTTTATCCTACAATAATATTTCCAGCCCTTCCAACATGAAGAAGAAAGTATTTCCCAGACAAACAAAGGCTGAGGGATTTTATCAACACCAGACACATCCCACAAGAAATGCTAATGTTGTTACTTTAATCAGAAACCAAAGAATGTTAGTGAACAATAAGTAATTGCCTTAAGGAACAAAACTCACTGGTAATAGTTAGTACACAGAAAAACACATTATACTATAAAACTGTAACTCCAGAAGGTAAACTAAACTTATCCTAAGCAGAAAGACTAAATGATGAACCAATAAAAAAAAAATACCAAAACAACTTTCAAAGACATAAACAGTAGAATAAGATACAAATAAAAAAAAACAAAAAATTAAAACCAGGAAGATTCAGCTAAGACATAGAGTTTTCATTAGCTTTCTCCTTACTTGTTTGTTTATATTGACAGTGTTCAATTGTAATTGGGTTAAAATAGTAGGTTATAAGATAGTGTTTTCAAGCCTCAAGGTAACATTAAATGAAAAAAATCATACGATGGACACACAAAGAATAAAAGCAAGGAACTAAATTATATCACCAGAGAAAATCACCTCCACTCATAGGAAGATGAGAAGGAAGCAAGGCAAGAATGGAAGACCAGAAAACAAAACAAAACAAAATGCCAGGAATAAATTCTTACTCATCAATAATAACATAGAATGGAAATAGACTGAACTCTCCAATCAAAAGATAAAGTGGTTGAATCAATGAAGAAAAAAAAAGACCCATTGATCTGTTGCTTACAAGAAACACACTTCACCTATAAAGACATATATAGACTGAAAATAAAAGAAAGATATAAAAAGAAAATCCATGACAATGGAAACCAAAAAATAGGAGGAGTAACGGTACTTATACGAGGCAAAATAGATTTCAAGGCCAAAACTACAAGAAGAGACAAGGTAAAAATATAATGATAAAAGAGTTAGTTTAGCAAGAGCATATAAAAGCTGTAAGAATATAGACAACCACAACTGGAGCACCCAGATATATAAAGCAAATATTATTAAAGCTAAAGAGAGAGATTAGCCCCAATACAATAATACCTGGAAGATTCATCATCACACTTTCAGCACTGGACAATATTTTAGAGAGAAAATCAACAGATAAACATCAAATTTAATCTGCCCTATAGACTAAATAAAACTAATGAATATATATGAAACATTTCATCCAACGGTGGTAGAATACACATTCTTTTCCTTAGCACATAGATTATTAAGAATAGGCCATACATTAGATCACAAAACAAGTCTTAAAACATACAAAACAAATTGAAATAATATCACACATTTACTCTGACCACAATGAAATAAAACTAGAGAAAAATAACAAGAGGAATTTTGGAGACTATACAAATACATGGAAATTAAACAATATGCTCCTAAATGACCAGTGGGTAAATAAAAAGTTATTATAATAAGGAAATTTAAAAATTTATTAAAACAAATGATAATGGATGCACAGCATCCACTTATGGAATACAGCAAAAGCAGTACTCAGAGGGAAGTTTGTAATTCTAAGTGCCTACATTACAAAAGAAGAAAAACGTTAAATGAACAATATAAAAATTCATCTTAAAGAACTACAAAAGCAAGAGAAAATCAAACCCAAATTTAGTAAGAGAAAAGAAATAATAACCATCAGACCAGAAATCAATGGAATTGAAATAAAGACAACATTATAAAAAAAAAAAATGAAGCAAAAAGTTGGTTGTTTAAAAAGTTAAACAAAATTGATAAACACTTAGCCAGGCTAACTAAGAAAAAAGTAAGAAGATCCAAATAAGAAAAATCAAAAATAAAAAAGAAGACATTACAACTGATGTAGCTAAAACTCAAAGGATTAATAGCGGCTACTATGAGCAACTATATGCCAATAAGATGGAAAATCTAGAAATAAATGGGCAAATTCCTACAAATACAACCTCCTACTAGTCATTATATTAAGACTGAAGCAGGAAGCAATTCAAAACCTAAACAGACTAACAACAAGTAATAATATCAAAACCATAATTAAAAACAAAAACAAATTTACCTACAAAGAAGTGCCCAGGACCCAATGACTTCACTGCTGAATTCTACCAAATGTTTAAAAAAGAACAAATCCCAATCCTACTCAAACTTTTCCATAAAAGAGGAGGAAGGTATGCTTCCGAACTCATTCTATGAGACCAATATTACTCTGATACCAATATCAAAGACACGTGAACAAAACTACACACCAATATCTCTGATAAGTATTTATGCAAACATCCTCCACTAAACCAAATTTAACAATACATTACAAAGATTGTTCACCATGACCAAGTGGGAATTATCCTTAGGATGCAAGGATGGTTCAAAATATACACATTAATCAATGTTATACATCATATCAACAGAATAAATAATTAAAAACCACAGGATTATTTCAGCTAATGCTGATGAAGCATTTGGTAAACTCAACATCTCTTCATGATACAAACCTTAAAAAATCTGTGTATAGAAGGAAAATGCCTCAACATAATAAAAGTCATATATGAGAGACTCATAGCTACTATCATAGTGAATGGGGAAAAATGGAAAGCCATTCCCCTAAGTTTGGGAACATGACAAGGAAGCTCACATTTACTCTTGTCATCCAACATATACTGGAAGTCTTAGCTAGGGAAATCAGACAGGAGAAAGAAGTAAAAGACATTCAAATTGGAATGGAAAAATCAAATTATCCTTTTCTGCAAATGACCAGATTTTATATTTGGAAAAACCTCAAGACTATTTACAAAAAAAAAAAAAAAAAAAACTATTCAAACTGATAAATTCAATAAAGTTGTAGGATAAATAATCAGTATACAAAAATCAGTGGCATGTCTATATCCCAACAGTAACTAATCTGAAAAAAATAACAAAATAATCCCACTTAGAACATCCACAAATAAACTTAAATACCTAAAAATTAACTAGAGAAGTAAAATTTTCTTTTAAGAGTTTCACTCTATCACCAGGCTGTAGTGCCGTGGCACAATCTCGGCTCACTGCAACCTCTACCTCCCCAGTTCAATCAATTCTTCTGCCTCAGCCTCCCAAGTAGCTGGGACTACAGGCATGCACCACCATGCCCAGCTAATTTTTGTATTTTAATAGAGATGGGGTTTCACCATGTTGGCCAAGATGGTCTTGATCTCTTGACCTCATGAGCCACCCACCTTGGCCTCCCAAAGTGCTGGGATTACAGATGTGAGCCACTATGCCTGGCCAAAAATCTTTATAATGAAAACTATAAAACACTGCTGAAAGAAATTCAAGATGACACCAAAAAATGGAAAAAAAAAATATTTCATGTTCATGGATTGGAAGAATCAATATTGTTAAAAATTTCAATACTGCTCAAAGCAATCTGCACATTCAATGAAACGTCTATCAAAATACTGATGACCTTCTGGATAGAAATAGAAAGAAACAAATCCTGAAGTTTATATAGAACCAAAAAAGAAACAGAAGAGCCAGAACTATCCTAAGCAAAAAGAACAAAACTGGAGGAATCACATTAACTGACTTCAAATTATACTACAGTGCTATTGTAATCAAAACAGCATGGTAGTGGCACACAAACAGACACAAGGAACAATGAAACAAAATAGAAAACCCAGAAACAAATTCACACAGCTACAGTGAACTCATTTTCAACAAAGATGCCAAAAAGATATGCTGGGGAAACATAGTCTCTTCAATAAGAGACTGGGTGTTGGGAAAATGATATCCATATGACAAAGAATAAAACTAAACATCTATCTCTCACCATATATAAAAATCAAATCAAAATGGATTAAAGACTTAAATCTAAGACTTCAAAGTATGAAACTACTACAATATAACATTGGGGGAGATCTCCAGGACATTGGTCTTGGCAAAAATTTCTTGAGCAGTATCCCACAAACACAGGCAACCAAAGCAAAAATGAACAAATGGGATCACATTATGTTAAAAAGCTTCTGCACAGCAAAGGAAACAATCAACAAAGTGAAGAGACATCCCATGAAATGAGAGAAAATATTTAAACTACCATATGAGAAGGGATTAACAATCAGCATATACAAGGAGCTGAAACATTCTATAGGAAAAATGTGATAATCTGATCAAAAAATAGGCAAAAGATTTGAATAGAAATTTCTCAGAAGAAGACATACAAATGGCCAATAGGCATATGAAAAGGTGCTCAGCATCATCGATCATCGGAGAAATCCAAATCAAAACTACAATGAACTATCTCATCCTAGTTAAAATGGCTTATATTCAAAAGAAAGACAAAAAGAAAGGCTATAGAAAATGTGGACAAAAGGAAACCCTTGTACAATTTTGATGGGAGTGTAAGTACAACCACTTTAGAGAACAGTTTGGAGGTTCCTCAAAAAAACTAAAAATAGAGTTACCCTAAAATCCAGCAATCCCACTGCTGACTATATACGCCACAAAGGAAGTTAGTATATTAAAGAGATATTTTAACTCTTATATTTTATATAGCACGTTTTACAAGAGTACATCCATACAATGGAATACTATTCAGCCATAAAAACGAATGAGATCCTGTCATTTGCAACAACACAAATGGATATGGAGATCATTATATTAAGTAAAATAAGCCAGGCACAGAAAGACAGACATCATATGTTCTCACTTATTTGTGGGCTCTAAAAATCAAAACAATCCTGAAATCTGAAAATACCTGAGTCATCTTCTCTATGTCATTAGGCAAAACCTCATTGGAAAAAACTGATTGGGCTCATACTTTTGGTGGGGGGACCATTTCAGCCTTCAGTGCCGCACTGCTTGTGTTTCTGACTAATGGAATAACAACTAGATTCCCAAAGTTATAGTTCATCTCCTTACAGGAGCTCTTTTGGAGACTTTGCTGGAGGCAGAAAGGCCAGTGGGAATCAATCATGCCTAATGTGTGTCTGGGCAAGGTTGATTAGGATATCTGTCTGGTGCTTGAAAACACCCAGCATCATTACACTTTGCATGTTTGAAATTTATGGCCACCTTCTCACCTTTCCACAGATCTGAAAGTTACCAAGATTGGGCCATCATGATGTCAAACTTCAGAGTGGAAGTCCTGCTGTTTTTAGCACTGGACATTGTGTTGGAAAGAGAGAACACAGTGACTAGGCAAACATCTGCTTATCATGAAGAATCTGGAAAATTTAAGGATTAAGCATTAAACCCATTTTCATCACTCCACCTCCATGTCAACTACCCAGGCCCCTTATACCACCTAGGAAAACATTCCATAATATCTTGTTGAATATGAGTTTATGAGTTAATTTGTCTTAGATTGCCAGACAAAGTGGGGAAGGAACTGGATTGAGAGTCAAGAGACATGGGTTCTTATCCTCCCTATATGGTTAATATACTTTGCAACTATAAGCAAATTACCTTTTCTCTTTTGTCCTTAGTGTCTTTTCTTGTGAAATGAGGGGTTGAATTAGATATTCTTCCCGGCTCTGAAATCCCATAAATATTTTATTTAATAAACTATCCGTTTTAAAATGGATACAGGTGGTAATAGTTCATTCCCTATGGAAATTGGAAATGGTGAAGATTTTAGGCACCTGGATGAAAAGGTAGCATTCTACCTATGGGCAAAGTTCCTGGACTCCAATGACTGCAAATCGATACATTACTCTGGAAAAATTGTGCATCTATCAGTGCTTCCCTCATTAGTATCAGTGAAAAGCCAGCTTATTCATGAGGTCTTATTGACAACTTTATTGTTTAGAGAAAAAGAAAAGGAATATTTGTTTGCATTAGTGGAAGTGGCTTTAGCTGATTGGGTCATCTTTGTTGATGAGAGATAATATGCTTGAATGTCACTGATCTGTCAAAATTGTATTTCCAGAAGGACAGTTTCTAACTAAGTTTTGTGTTTAATTGCAAATATAAAATGAATTTATTTTCTGACAGAACTGAATGAGAACTGCAATTAAGGAAGATGTTACATGGGAGTCTCTTACTGAGAGTAAGTTGTTCAAGTTCTGCCTTTAATAAGAGTATATCAGGCACAAAGTAGTTAAGCACAGTAGGTATGGGGGGATAGTTCATGGATGCAAAAATAGAGTGAGATGAAATGAATAAGATCTAGCATTCGATAGCACAACAGGGTCACTACCATCAGCAATAATTTATTGCACATTTTAAAATAAATAAAAGTATAATTAGAATATTTGTAACACAAATAAAGGATCAATGCTTGAAGTGATAGATACGTCATTTACCCTGATATGACTGTTATGTACTGTATGCTTGTGTCAATATGTTTTATGTATCCCATACTTACTGTGCACCCACAAAAACTAAAAATAAAAACATTTCAAAACATTAGTTGCTGCTATTCTAAGTTATTTGTTTAATTTGAAAATAAAATAAGGCAATAATTGTCTTTGCTTGAAGCCTGGGCTCTAGTTTTATACTAGTCATGTTCAAATCCTATCTGAGCAACTTCATAGCTGTATGGTTTTTGGAATATTGCTTAACCACTTTGTGCCTCAGTTTTCCCACCTATAAAATGGAAATATCAGTTGTTACTTCACAGGATTATTGTGAAGATTAAATAAATTAACACATAAAAGTACTTAGAACAGTGTCCAGCATGAAGTAAATATTTGATGCATGTTCACCACTTTAGTATCTTTATATACTTCTCTGCATTGGATTTTGGCTGTTCTGATCATTCACAGCTACCAAATCTGTCTGTAAACTGGCCCTACATGATGGCTAATGTGAAATTTCTAGATTGTTTTTTGGTTTGCAGTTTACTGTGGTTATGTGCAGCAGGGAAATAGTTCGGCTTGATTGCTTCCACCCACGTGGCCCACAGACCTAGCCTCCCTTCTTGCTTTCTTGCCCCAAATGTAGAGGACATGAAGAATACAGCCCTCCAACCCTCAGTTGCAGCTCTTGAGAGCAACTCTGGAGGGTACCTGAGAGAGGCATATCTCAGAGCCACTTAAGGGGTATGGAGAACTTGGCTGTTAATCAAAGGACAACAAAATGGTGCTCTTTAATCCTCTGTACCTCTGCACCTGCTGGTCACTCTACCTGGAAGACTGTTCCTCCCCACTTCAAACTACTTGGGCGTATCACCTCCACAGACACCTTCTACTCCCCTCTTACGCTCCTCTACATTATCATGGCCCCTTATACATAGCTCTAGTGTAGCACTTACTATCATACTGTCCTGTACATATCCAGTTTTGTATATTTTCCATTGTTTGGCATATAAAGACAGTGCACAGCAGTTGCACAAATAACAATACATACCACTTATTGAGAACTCACAAAGTTCTATGTGTTATTCTAAGTGTACTAGGTGTTCTTCCACGTATTAGTTTACAAATCACGAGCATTTTAGGAGGTAAGGTTTGTGAGGTATAATTATTCCCACTTTAGAAATGAGAAATTGAGGGCCAAAGAAGTTAGGTACCTTGCTTAAGGTTTTGAATAAGTGGCAACTCCACACTTTGAACACAGGAAAGCTCTGGAGCCCACACTTCTTAATTCTGAGCTGTGCTGTCTCTCATATGAATAAACTCAGATGAAGGAGCAGGTATCAGAGAAGGTTAAACAGGTGCTTAGGAGGGGGCTAACCCATGGATCCCTCAATATCTGAAGAAAGGCTATGTGGTTAGGTAATTATTGACTCCAGAAGCCTGAAATGTAGATTCAATCCTACTATAAAAATTCTGTATAACATTAGGTAAGAAACTATACCTTACTAAGCCCCACTTCTCATATATACCATATTATGAAAGAAACTGGACTAGATGACCTCTAAGGTATCTTCTGACATGGATCTTCTCTAACTCAAATGCTGTTGCCCAGAACCAAAGAGGTGATCCCCATGGCTTCTGGTGGCTGATTACTTCAAGAAAAGGTGAGAAGTTTTTGCTGTCTTTGGTCCTCTAAAGAAATGTGTATGGCCATGGAGGAGATGCTAGGCTTAAGAAGGAAGGGCTTGAGTCATCTCCATCATGATCTCCATCCCAAGGCTGCAGAAAGTTCTTTTGGCATCATAGCATCAATTGCTTCACAAACCCATGCAAAAGGCCTGAGCATCACTCTAATCATGGAAGAGCAATTGAAATGTTACTTTTTTTTTTATTTGTGTGCCTAGGATTGGGTGTTCCTTTCTCTTCCCTTTTCATGCTCTGCAGTCCTGTTCATATCCAAGGGTTTACCACAGGACAGAAGAAACTTAATAGATAGAGAGGATGGATAGTGAAAGATTTCTACTGTCAGAAAGATTCTGAAAGCTTATTTAGCACATAATACAGCACAAGCATTATACAAATGCAACAGTTCATTTTGTACCATCTCCGACTAGTAGCTTTTTTATTTTTTTGCATATTTCCAAAGACAGAGAGGATGATTTCTCTCAAAGTGGCTTATTCCATGAATGTAAAGCTCTGAGTTTTAGAAAATTCTTACTTAAGTTGAGATAAAGTCTGTCTCCCTGTGTCTTCCACCATTAGTGGTCCTAGTTCTGCTACATAGAGCTATCCAGAGTGAGACAGTTCCCTCTGTCTTGTAACAATTCTTCAAGAGTTTGAAGACAGAATTTATATCTATTTATTTCTTTTCATCTCCAGCACAAACAGCTCCAGCTCCTCAAGCATCATTTTCATGTCATTTATAGCCCTCTTTCTTGCCTGCTTACTTATCTCTGAACATTCCCCAGAGCATTTGTTGTTGCCTTAACATCAATTGTGCAAAGATGAATAGGTAGCACATAAGGGTATTGATCAGTACAAAGAGAAGTAAGGTGGTCACCTCATTCATCTGGATGCCATATTTCTGTTAATGGCATCCACTTCCATTTGACAGTGGGGATGGCCCTGGTTCATAGATACCAAGGTTTTGCTGAACTTTTAAGAGAAGTGATGACTGTACCTAAGAGATCCTTTAAAAATCCCTATGTTTAAGCCTGTCTTAATCCATTTGTGTTGTTAACAAAAGAATACTGGAGGCTTTCTAATTTCTAAAGAGAATAGGTTTATTTGACTCATAGCTCTTCAGGCTGTACAAGAAGTATGGTGCTAGCATCTGATTCTGATGAGGGCTTCAGGTTTTTTCCACTCATGGCAGTAAATGAAGAGGAGTCACTGTGTAGATCACACAGTGAGAAAGTAAGTGACAGGAGAGGTATCAGACTCTTTTAAATGACCAGCTCTGGCAGGAAATGATAGAGTGATAATTTGCCCATTACCATGAAGGCAGCACTAAGCCATTCATGAAGGATTCACCTCTATGACCCAAAAGTCTCCAATATGGCCCCACCTCAAACATTGTAGATCAAATTTCAACACACGTTTTGGAGGCTCAAATATACAAACTGTAGTATTCTGCCCCTGGCCCCATAAACCCCATGTCCTACTCAAACACAAAATATACTAATTCTATCTCAATAATCACCAAAAGTCTTAATTTGTTTCAGCATTAATTCAAAAGGCCAAAGAATAAAGTCTCATCCGAGATGAAAGACAAGTTTGTTTTTACAACTGTGAGCCTATAAAATTAAATCAAGTTATTTACTTCCAAGATACAATGATGGAACAGACATTGGTAAACATTCCCATACCAAATGGGAGAGATTGGTCAAAAAATAGGATAACAGACCCCATGCAAGTCTGAACCTAGCAGGGCAGACACAATAATCTCTTTTTACTTCATTTCTTGCATCCTGGACACACTGGGGTCTTGTGAAGCCCTGTCCCCATGGCTTTGCTAGTTGCAGTCAAAATGGCTGTTTTCATGGTTTGGAGTCGGTACTTGCAGCTTTTCTAGGCTAGGGCGGAAAGCTTCTTGTGGATCCGTAATTCTGGGGTCTAGAAGGTGGTGATCATCCTCCTACAGACCCACTAGGCAGTGTCCCAGTGGGGACTTTCAGCATGAGCATTACCCTACATTTTTTTTTGTCATTACCTTAGTAGAGTCTCTCTGCAGGGTTTCTTCCTCCACAGGAGACTCCTGCCTATGCACTTAGGCTTTCCTATGCATCCTCTGAAATTTAGGTGGAAGCTGCAAAGCCTCCACCACTCTTGCATTCTGCATAACTGCAGACTTAACACTACGTGGTTGTCACCAAGACTTATGGCTTGCACCTTCCAGAAAGGCAAGCCAAGCAGTACCTGGTGAAGTTTCAGCCATGGCTGGATCTGAAGTGGCTGACGTCGAGGAAGCAGCATCCCAAGATAGCACAAACAGCAACACCTCAGGCCTGTCCCTCAAAACTATTCTGTCCTCCTAGGCTTCTGGGCCTGTGATGGTAGGGGCTGCCTCAAAGATTTCTGAAATCCATGCAGGGCCTTTTCCCCATTGTCTTGACTACTAGAACCTAATTCTTTTTTATCTGTGCTAATGTATCTAGCAAGTGGTTACTCCACAGGAGAGGAATCCACCTTTGGGAACACACTTTCCTTCTCTGCTACATGGCGAGCCTGAAAAATTTCCAGATTTTTATGCTTTGCTTCCCTTTTAATTATAAATTCTAACATTAGGTCATTCCTTTGTTCCTGTTCAAAGCAGCCACATCACTTACTAAACACTTTGCTGCTTAGAAATATCTTCCATAATATACCCTAAGTCATAATTCTAAGTCTGACCTTTATAAAGCCCTAAGGTATTGACACAATGCAGCCCAGTTATTTGTTATAGTATAACAAGCACGACTTTTGTTTCAGTTCCCAATAAGTTCTCATTTCCAGCTGAGACCTTGTCAGTATGGCCTGTACTATTTATATTTGTATCAGTATTTTGGTCATGACCACTTAATCAATATCTAAGAGTATTATTTTGCTCACAGTTCTGCAGGCTGTACAAGAAGCATAGTGCTGGCCTCTGTTTGTGATGAGGGCTTCAGGCTGCTTCCAGTCATGGTGGAGGTAAAGTGGAGCCAGTATGTGTAGACATCACACGGCAAAAGAGGAAGTGAGAATGAGAGGAGGAAAATGACAGATTCTTTTATGCAACTAGCTCTGGCAGAAACTAACAGAGCAGTAATTCACCCATTACCATGAGGACATCACCAAACCACTCAGGAGAAATCTGCCTCCATGACCAAAACATCCCCAATCAGGCCCCACCTCTAACACTGGGTATAAAATTTTAATGCAAGTTTAAAAAGGTCAAGTATTCAAACTATAACAAAACACTTCTTTAGCTGAAAAAGGAGCATGTTTTAATTTCCAGATTTTTTGTCCCAGGTCCTGACCTCTTGGTGATGGGTCTTACAAAGTCTGTGGGAGAGAATCCAAACAAGATTTTAAAGTTCTCTAGGTTATGGCTGGAATCCTTCTGGGTAGGCTTAGGCAGATGATCGAACACCTCTTTGGCCATTTTTCACTGGGCCGACAACCTCAACATCCATTCCTTAGTTAATTATTGATTAATATAATAAACATCATATTGCTAACGTAACCATATACACTTCCCTGAGGTGGTGAGCCAGAAATCCAAATTCCAGGTTAATACCAATTGTGTAAGTGATTAAAGAGAAGGAGGATTAATACCAATCATGTAAGTGATTAAAGAGAAGTTTGACATTTTTATAATCAGAATTCATTACCTATGAACCACACTTCAAAATTGCTGGAGTAATTTTACATTCATTTACTCATGTAATTATTCTAGGGCTATAGTTATGATTTAACTTAAGAAGAGGTTGGTGTCATATGTTGATGACAATATCAGATATAGTGTCTGGAAAATTTATATATATAAATAATATATGTATGTAAAATATATATATATATATATATATAATTTTTTCCAGACACTGTGTTAGATACAAAGGACATAGAGATAAATACTCAGGCTCGTATTTTAGTACAAATGATAGGTGGTTAAAAGTAAAACTGCTTTAAGAGCAAAAGGAAAAACCAGACAAGCGGGACAGATAAGGGAAAATTTCAAAGAGGACGCCTCAGTTGAATCCTGAACGATAAGGAAAAATTTGCTGGATGAAATACAGAGGAAAAGCATTCTGGGCTAAGATAGTAGCATTTATGACAGCAGGAGGCTTGAGAGGATATTGTGTCTTCAGGATGTGAACAGAAAATTCAAATGCTAACATGTCTAAAAGAGACATATTGCTTTTCTTCGTTACATGTGCTGTTCCTCCAGTTTATCCCACTTCAAAAAATGGTACCATCATCCATAAAGTTATCCAAGATGGAAACTTAACCCTTGACACTTCCATTTCCTCCATCCCTCACTTTCAATCTAACCAAAATTTCTAACAGTTTTTTCTTCAAAACATAACTCAGATTAATTTGATTTTCATCATTTCCACCCTCTAACCCTATTTCAAGCTACTGTCATCAACTGAACAAGTGCAATAGCCTCCTCACTGTTTATCTTTCTTTTACTCTTGACTTCTTATAATCTGTTCTTCCCATAGCAAACAGTGGAGTCTTTTTACATTTGAATCAGATAATATCACTCCCATGCTTAAAAATCCTCATTATGCATACAATAAAATTGAAACTTTCTACCTGCCCTGTAAGAATCTGTATCATCTGGCACTGCCTATTTCACAGACTTACTTTCCCACAGTCCTACAAACACACTGGCAATTTTTCTGTTCTTCAACCTAGTTAAGTATATTTTCTCCCAAATGCTTTTTTTGGTGCTATTCACTCTGCCTGAAAAATCTTTCTTCAAGATCTTGGCATGACTAGATCCTTTCTGATGTTCAGGTCTCAGCTAAAATGACATATTCTCAGAGAGGACTTGTCTCGCCACCCCATGTAAAGTAGCCACACTTCCTTAACGAAGTCAGCATAGAAAGTCTCGTAAAGGTGGAAAGATGAAGCCAGGCTGCTTAGGGAAATTGATATTTGAGGAAAAACATGGTAACTCACCTTCTCTGGGTTACATCATTAACTCATATATACCAGACAGAGCACTGCAGAAATCCCCAACTGGAACTTCCAACAGGGATGAAAAAAAAAAAAAAAATTAAAGGAAAGACTGTTTATTCTAGCCAAAGGACGAGGAAAGAGTGTCATAACTACAGATAATTTTCTGGCAATACTGATCCTACTGTAGCCAAACACATGAAAAAACTATCCAATCAATGGTGTCCAACAAATAGCTATGGAAAAACAGACTTTCACCTTCGTGGTTTCTGTGGAGACAAGTGGAGAAGTGATCTTCCAAATTCCCCAACACCCACCTGTAGAAGTAAGCATCACACTTTGATTCCTTCCCTAGGTAGTGCCAGTGGGATTCAGTAGGCAATTGATCTTCTATTATTCCTTGCACATGAGCAGAGTGTGTTATAACTCCTGAGGGAGGGTAATGTTAGTGAGGCTGAGTGGGGAGTTTATGTATTCCCACTTGACAAAAACAATTGGTCTTGCATTTCTCCCACAAGGGTAGTGTTAAGGGAATTCAGCAGCAAGCTGAGTCTTCATTCCCACTTAGCATCAATGAAAATTAATAAAATGTAAGAGATGGAGCCAGTTATCATTCAACTTTACTTCCATCCTCATGACAGGGGTGCCAGTGGGGAGGCGATTCTTCATCCCCATATGGAAGCAACAAGTCTGAACATGGTAGAGAAAAATGGGGCAAATCAGCACTGTACTTTCCAACAAGAATTAGTGTCAGGCAGACCCAGTGGGAAACTCAGCAAAGGCTGTATCACCATCTAAAAGCAACAAAACTGAACCTGGAAGTATTAATACAGGGCAAGGTAATTCTGCTCAGCCTCATATCAGCAGGTTCCAATGGGGAGCTAAATGTTCACCTCTGTCCTGCAGCATCAAAGTGTTGTAAATCAGTCCTCCACTTCCCACCTCCTGTTTGTATCATGGCCCAGCAAAGAGATGATCTATGTAGAGCAATGAGAAGCTGTGAGTTTGTGTTCCATTTTTTTTTTTTTATTATACTTTAAGTTCTAGGGTACATGTGTATAACGTGCAGGTTTGTTACATATGTATACTATGCCATGTTGGTGTGCTGCACCCATCAACTCGTCAGCACCCATCAATTCATCATTATTCACGTATAACTCCCCAATGCAATCCCTCCCTCCTCCCCCTTCCCCATGATAGGCCCCAGTGTGTGATGTTCCCCTTTCCGATTCCAAGTGATCTCATGGTTCAGTTCCCACCTATGAGTGAGAACATGCGGTGTTTGGTTTTCTCTTCTTGTGATAGTTTGCTAAGAATGATGGTTTCCAGCTGCATCCATGTCCCTACAAAGGATGCAAACTCATCCTTTTTTATGGCTGCATAGTATTCCATGGTGTATATGTGCCACATTTTCTTATTCAGTCTGTCACAGATGGACATTTGGGTTGATTCCAAGTCTTTGCTATTGTGAATAGTGCCGCAATAAACATACTGTGCATGTGTCTTTGTAGTAGAATAATTTATAATCCTTTGGGTATATACCCAGTAGTGGGATGGCTGGGTCATATGGTACATCTATTCTAGGTCCTTGGGAATTGCCATACTGTTTTCCACAATGGTTGAACTAGTTTACAATCACACCAACAGTGTAAAAGTGTTCCTATTTCTCCACATCCTCTCCAACACCTGTTGTTTCCTGACTTCTTAATGATTGCCATTCTAACTGGTGTGAGATGGTATCTCATTGTGGTTTTGATTTGCATTTCTCTGATGGCGAGTGATGATGTGCATTTTCTCATGTGTCTGTTGGCTGTATGAATGTCTTCTTTTGAGAAATGTCTGTTCAAATCCTTTGCCCACTTTTTCATGGGATTGTTTGTTTTTTTCTTGTATATTTGTTTGAGTTCTTTGTAGATTCTGGATATTAGTCCTTTGTCAGATGAGTAGGTTGCAAAAATTTTCTCCATTCTGTAGGTTGCCTGTTCACTCTGATGGTAGTTTCTTTTGCTGTGCAAAAGCTCTTTAGTTTAATGAGATCCCATTTGTCGATTTTGGCTTTTGCTGCCGTTGCTTTTGGTGTTTTAGACATGAAGTCCTTGCCCATGCCTATGTCCTGAATGGTACTACCTAGATTTTCTTCTAGGGTTTTTATGGTATTAGGTCTAACATTTAAGTCTCTAATCCATCTTGAATTAATCTTCGTATAAGGAGTAAGGAAAGGATCGAGTTTCAGCTTTCTACTTATGGCTAGCCAATTTTCCCAGCACCATTTTTGAAATAGGGAATCCTTTCCCCAATTCTTGTTTCTCTCATGTTTGTCAAAGATCAGATGGCTGTAGATGTATGGTATTATTTCTGAGGACTCTGTTCTGTTCCATTGGTCTATATCTCTGTTTAGGTACCAGTACCATGCTGTTTTGGTTACTGTAGCCTTGTAGTATAGTTTGAAATCAGGTAGCGTGACGCCTCCAGCTTTGTTCTTTTGACTGAGGATTGTCTTGGCAATGCGGGCTCTTTTTTGGTTCCATATGAACTTTAAAGCAGTTTTTTCCAATTCTGTGAAGAAAGTCATTGGTAGCTTGATGGGGATGGCATTGAATCTATAAATAACCTTGGGCAGTATGGTCATTTTCACGATATTGATTCTTCCTATCCATGAGCATGGTATGTTATTCCATTTGTTTGTGTCCTCTTTGATTTCACTGAGCAGTGGTTTGTAGTTCTCCTTGAAGAGGGCCTTTACATCCCTTGTAAGCTGGATTCCTAGGTATTTTATTCTCTTTGAAGCAATTGTGAATGGAAGTTCATTCCTGATTTGGCTCTCTGTTTGTCTGTTACTGGTGTATAAGAATGCTTGTGATTTTTGCACATTCATTTTGTATCCTGAGACTTTGCTGAAGTTGCTTATCAGCTTAAGGAGATTTTGGGCTGAGACGATGGTGTTTTCTAAATATACCATCATGTCATCTGCAAACAGGGACAATTTGACTTCTTCTTTTCCTAACAGGATACCCTTGATTTCTTTCTCTTGCCTGATTGCCCTAGCCAGAACTTCCAACACTATGTTGAATAGAAGTCGTGAGAGAGGGCATCCCTGTCTTGTGCCAGTTTTCAAAGGGAATTTTTCCAGTTTTTGCCCATTCAGTATGATATTAGCTGTGGGTTTGTCATAAATAGCTCTTATTATTTTGAGGTACGTTCCATCAATACCGAATTTATTGAGTGTTTTTAGAATAAAGGGCTGTTGAATTTTGTCAAAAGCCTTTTCTGCATCTATTGAGATAATCATGTGGTTCTTGTCTTTGATTCTGTTTCTACGCTGGATTACATTTATTGATTTGCGAATGTTGAACCAGCCTTGCATTCCAGGGATGAAGCCCACTTGATCATGGTGGATAAGCTTTTTGATGTGCTGCTGAATCCGGTTTGCCAGTATTTTATTGAGAATTGTTGCATCGATGTTCATCAGGGATATTGGTCTAAAATTCTCTTTTTTTATTGTGTCTCTTTCAGGCTTTGGTATCAGGATGATGTTGGCCTCATAAAATGAGTGAGGGAGGATTCCCTCTTTTTCTATTGATTGGAATAGTTTCAGAAGGAATGGTACCAGCTCCTCCTTGTACCTCTGGTAGAATTCAGCTGTGAATCCATCTGGTCCTGGACTTTTTTGGTGGGTAGGCTATTAATTGTTGCCTCGATTTTAGAGCCTGCTATTGGTATATTCAGGGATTCAACTTCTTCCTGTTTAGTCTTGGAGAGTGTAAGTGTCCAGGAAATTATCCATTTCTTCTAGATTTTCTAGTTGATTTGCGTAGAGGCATTTATAGTATTCTCTGATGGTTGTTTGTATTTCTGTGGGGTCAGTGGTGATATCCCCTTTAATTTTTTATTGCGTCTATTTGATTCCTCTCTCTTTTCTTCTTTATTGGTCTTGCTAGCGGTCGGTCAATTTTGTTGATCTTTTCAAAAAACCAACTCCTGGATTCATTGATTTCTTGGAGGGTTTTTTGTGTCTCTATCTCCTTCAGTTCTGCTCTGATCTTAGTTATTTCTTGCCTTCTGCTAGCTTTTGAATGTGTTGCTCTTGCCTCCCTAGTTCTATTAATTGTGATGTTACAGTGTCAATTTTAGATCTTTCCTGCTTTCTCCTGTGGGCATTTAGTGCTATAAATTTCCCTCTACACACTGCTTTAAATGTGTCCCAGAGATTCTGGTATGTTGTATCTTTGTTCTCCTTGGTTTCAAAGAACATCTTGATTTCTGCTTTCATTTCGTTATGTACCCGTAGTCATTCAGGAGCAGGTTGTTCAGTTTCCATGTAGTTGAGCGGTTTTGATTGAGTTTCTTAGTTCTGAGTTCTAGTTTGATTGCACTGTGGTCTGAGAGACAGTTTGTTATAATTTGTGTTCTTTTACGTTTGCTGAGGAGTGCTTTACTTCCAATTATGTGGTCAATTTTGGAATAAGTGTGATGTGGTGCTGAGAAGAATGTATATTCTGTTGCTTTCAGGTGGAGAGTTCTATAGATGTCTATTAGGTCCACTTGGTGCAGAGATGAGTTCAATTCCTGGATATCCTTGTTAACTTTCTGTCTCGTTGATCTGTCTAATGCTGACAGTGGAGTGTTGAAGTCTCCCATTACTATTGTATGGGAGTCTAAGTCTCTTTGCAAGTCTCTAAGGACTTGCTTTATGAATCTGGGTGCTCCTCTATTGGGTGCATATATATTTAGGAGAGTTAGCTCTTCCTGTTGAATTGATCCCTTTACCATTATGTAATGGCCTTCTTTGTCTCTTTTGATCTTTGATGGTTTAAAGTCTGTTTTATCAGAGACTAGGATTGCAACCCCTGCTTTTTTTTGTTCTCCATTTGCTTGGTAGATCCTCCATCCCTTTATTTTGAGCCTATATATGTCTCTGCATGTGAGATGGGTCTCCTGAATACAGCAGACTGATGGGTCTTGACTCTTTATCCAGTTTGCCAGTCTGTGTCTTTTAATTGAAGCATTTAGTCTATTTACATTTAAGGTTAATATTGTTATGTGTGAACTTGATCCTGTCATTATGATATTAACTGGTTATTTTGCCCGTTAGTTGAGGCAGTTTCTTCCTAGCCTCGATGGTCTTTACATTTTGGCATGTTTTTGCAATGGCTGGTACTGGTTGTTTCTTTCCATGTTTAGGGCTTCCTTCAGGGTCTCTTGTAAGGCAGGCCTGGTGGTGACAAAATCTCTAAGCATTTGCTTATCTGTAAAGGATTTTATTTCTCCTTCACTGATGAAACTTAGTTTGGCTGGATATGAAATTCTTGGTTGAAAATTATTTTCTTTAAGAACGTTGAATATTGGCCCCCACTCTCTTCTGGCTTGTAGAGTTTCTGCCGAGAGATCTGCTGTTAGTCTGATGGGCTTCCCTTTGTGGGTAACCCGACCTTTCTGTCTGGCTGCCCTTAAGATTTTTTCCTTCATTTCAACTTGGGTGAATCTGGCAATTATGTGTCTTGGAGTAGCTCTTCTCAAGGAGTATCTTTGTGGCATTCTCTGTATTTCCTGAATTAGAATGTTGGCCTGCCTTACTAGGTTGGGGAAGTTCTCCTGGATGGTATCCTGAAGAGTGTTTTCCAACTTGGTTCCATTTTCCCCCTCACTTTCAGGCACCCCAATCAGACGTAGATTTGGTCTTTTTACATAATCCCATACTTCTTGCAGGCTTTGTTCATTTCTTTTTCTTCTTTTTTTTTGGTTTCTCTTCTAGCTTCATTTCATTCATTTGATCCTCAATCGCTGATACTCTTTCTTCCAGTTGATCGAGTCGGTTACTGAAGCTTGTGCATTTGTCACGTATTTCTCGTGTCATGGTTTTCATCTCTGTCATTTCGTTTATGATCTTTTCTGCATTAATTAGTCTAGCTGTCAATTCTTCCACTCTTTTTCTAGATTTTTAGTTTCTTTGTGCTGGGTACGTAATTCCTCCTTTAGCTCTGAAAAGTTTGATGGACTGAAGCCTTCTTCTCTCATCTCGTCAAAGGCATTCTCTGACCAGCTTTGATCCGTTGCTGGCGATGGGCTGCGCTCTTTTGCAGGGGGAAATGCGCTCTTATTTTTTGAATTTCCAGCTCTTCTGCCCTGTTTCTTCTCCATCTTTGTGGTTTTATCTGTCTCTGGTCTTTGATGATGGTGACGTACTCATGGGGTTTTGGTGTAGGTGTCCTTCCTGTTTGATAGTTTTCCGTCTGACAGTCAGAAGGACTGTCTGTTGGTCTGTTGGAGATTGCTTGAGGTCCACTCCAGACCCTGTTTGCCTGGGTATCAGCAGCAGAGTTTGCCGAAGATAGAATATTGCTGAACAGCGAGTGTACCTGTCTGATTCTTCCTTTGGAAGTTTCCTCTCATGGGTGACTCCACCCTGTGAGGTGTGGGGTGTCAGACTGCCCCTAGTGGGGGATGTCTCCCAGCTAGGCTACTCAGGGGTCAGGGACCCACCTGAGCTGGCAGTCTCTCCGTTCTCAGATCTCAACCTCCGCGTTGGGAGATCCACGGCTCTCCCCAAAGCTGTCAGACAGAGTCGTTCGCGTCTGCACCGCCCCCGCTGCTTCCCCTATTGGACTTCAGCTGTGCGCTGTCCTCAGAGGTGGAGTCTACAGAGACAGGCAGGTTTCCTTGAGCTGCTGTGAGCTCCACCCAGTTCAAGCTTCCCAGTGGCTTTGTTTACCTACTTAAGCCTCAGCAATGGCGGGCGCCCCTCCCCCAGCCTCGCTGCTGCCTTGCTGATAGATTGCCGCAGACTGCTGTGTTAGCAGTGAGGGAGGCTCCGTGGGCTTGTGACCCTCCCGGCCAGGTGTGGGATATATTCTCCTGGTGTGCCTGTTTCCTTAAAGCGCAGTATTGGGGTGGGAGTTACCCGATTTTCCAGGTGTTGTGTGTCTCAGTTCCCCTGGCTAGGGAAACGGATTTCCTTCCCCCTTGCTCTTCCAGGTGAGGCGATGCCTCACCCTGCTTCAGCTCTCACTGGTCACACTGCAGCACCTGACCAGCACTGATTGTCCGGCACTCCCTAGTGAGATGACCCAGTACCTCAGTTGAAAATGCAGAAATCACCGATCTTCTGTGTCGTTCACGCTGGGAGTTGGAGACTGGAGCTGTTCCTATTCGGCCATCTTGCTCCGCCCCCCAGTTACTACTCGAAACTGGCCTTTTAAATTTAATTTCAGAAATACAAGAAAACAAATTTTAAAGTTTGCAAAAGAAGAGAATGTGGAGTTATAGACGAATGGAACAGAATAGATAACCCAGATGTAAGTCCACAAAACTACAACTATCTGATCTTCCACAAACCTGATAAAAAGAAGCAATGAGGAAAGAATTCCCTGTTCAATAAATGGTGCCAGATAACTGGCTAGTCATATGCAGAAGATTGAAACTGGACCTATTCCTTAGGTCATATAGAAAAATAACTCATGGTGGATTAAATACTTAAATGTAAAACCCAATCCCATAAAAACCCTGGACGACAACCTGGGCCATATCATTCTTGACATAGGAATAGGCAAGTATTTCATGACGAAGACACCAAAAGCAGTCACAACAAAAGCAAAAACTGACAAATGGTATATCCTTAAATTAAAAATCTTTCTCACAGCAAAGGAAACTATAAACAGAGTAAACAGTCAGTCTACAGAATGAAAGAAAATCTTTGCAAACTATGAATCTGACAAAGGTCCAATTTCCAACATCTATAAGAAACTTAAACATATATACAAGAAAAAAAAAAAATAAAAAGTGGGCAAAGGACATGAACAGACACTTTTCAAAAGAAGACATACCTGCAGCCAACAATCATATTAAAAAAAAAAAAAAAAGCATGGCATCACTGATCATTAGAGAAATGTAAATCAAAAAAATGAGATGCCATCTCACACCAGGCAAAATGGCTATAATTAAAAGCCAAAAAATAACAGATGCTGGTGGAGTTGTGGAAAAAGAAATGCTTATACACTGTAGGTGGCAGTGTAAATTAGTGCAACCATTGTTAAACAGTGTGGAAATCCCTCAAAGACCTAAAGTTAGCAATACCATTTGAACCAGCAATCTCATTACTGGGTATATACCCAAATGTATATAAGGCCATTCTGTTATACAGACACATTCACGTGTATGTTAATTGCAGCTCTATTCACAATAGTAAAGACATGGAATCAACCTAAATGCCCATCAATGGTAGACTGGATAAAGAAAATTTGGTACATATACACCATGGAATACTACGCAGCCCTAATAAAGAATGAGATTATGTCCTTTGCAGGAACTTGGATGGAGTTGGAGACCATTATCTTTAGCAAACTAACACAGGAATAGAAAACCAAATACTGCATGTTCTCACTTATAAGTGGGAGCTAAATGATGAGAACACATGGGGATAAAGTGGGGAACAACAAACTGGAGACTACTGGAGTGTGGGAGGATGGCGAGAATCATGAAAAATAACTAATGAGTACTAGGCTTAGTACTTGTGTGATGAAATAACTTGTACAACAAATCCCCATGACACACATTTACCTATGCAACAAACCTGCACATGTACCTCTGAAGTTAAAATAAACGTTTAAAAAGAGGGAAAAATTACTTCAAAGGCATGGGAAATAAAGAGCCTTGACAAAAACAAACGAGAAAGGGACAATAGGGAGAGTATTTGGGGTAGGAGGTGACCTGGGGTAACTTGGGATAATAGAGAGGGAGAACACGTGCTGTCTGAGCTGTTTGATGGGAAGGATTTTCACTCCCCATGCTCAGAAGTTTGGCTGATGGATCACAGTGATCAGGAGGGAATAGCATGCAGAGAAGACTGGCCTGTTCATCACTGTCAAGTTACAGTTTGAAAATTAATGCTGATAGCTTTCAGAGTGTGCTATGAGGGTAAATTTCAGCAGGACTGGAATTAGCCTGAGCTGCTTCCTAAAGTTCCCACATGGCCCTAATGCCTGATCAATGAATGAAACATACTGATTAGGAGTGTTGATTTGGTCCAAGAATTATTGATATGGTTTGCACCAGCATGTCAGTATTGTTTACTAAGTGGGAGATTTATGATTTACACCTGATCTTGCTGAGACTGCAGAATAACTCTGATTTTTGGACTGGTTATGTAGCAGTAATATGTCTTTTTGACCAGTAAAGTATTTTAAAATTTCAGTCATTTTGGAATCCCTGTTTCATTCAATCATCAGTGGTTCGTGATGTGAGAAAATGTACTAGGTCATGACCCTTAAAGAAGGAGGACAATAGAAACCCATAAAACAGACTCATTTCTGTTAAACAACTTTTGATTGTGATGCATATCTCATTTTAATACCGTTACTATATTGTACCTTTTTCTAGTAACACTGTATATTTGTAGACATTTCTACGTTGCATACTGTGAATCTTCTTTAGTAACATAAACCTGTTTAGTTGTTAGTACACACGGCAAGGAAGTGAGAAGGACCAGGTGAGAAAAATGAAATAGGTTCTCTTCTCAAAGAGTAGACTGGGATCTGGTGTCAGGGAACTATTAAGTTCAAGTCATTCTTCTGGGTGCTTTTTGCCCATTATAATTTTTAATTAGTCTACTGACCCTCAGTTTATAAATATAAATAATAAAATTTTGACTACCTAGGTAATTTGTCTTAGTTATAGCTAGTGAGCGGCACAACCGGGATTTGTATCCAGGGCTGTCTCGCTTCAATAATCATGCTCTTCTTTGTATACTATACCATCTCACCAGAGCCCTGGTACCTCAGGGTTATGGCTCACAGGAGTTTCAAAGTGAAAAGAGGCAATTTGTGAAACCATTCTGGGGCTTAGCAGTTGCCTGAAGAAACCAGAAAAGGCTGTAAAATGTTCAGAGCTTCCTCTGTGGCACAGTGGATAGATAATCATGACTAATTAAGGTACAGAACCGACCTTGACTTTCCTCAGCTGATAAGATATTATATTTCAGGCTTGTTGGAAGGCAATACCTAATTTTCTAAAAAATAAAGACCAAATTACTTGTCCAGGCATTGTAACCTTCAAAATCACGTACAGCCAAAACATTTCTAGCTTCAGCTATTACTCTATGCCACAGATCCTAGGCCTCAGCAATATCCAAATTCTTCTTGTTCTAGCACTAAAACTTTCTGCTTCAATGTTACAGTGCCTGTTCCTTTCAACAAAACAAAGTTTCTGCCATCCTAGATTTTATGGTCTATGCCAGGTGATGTTAATTCTATGGAGAAACAGTGTTGGGTAAGAAAATAGGAGTGACTGGAAGATACTGTTTAATATTGAGTTGTTATGGAAACCCTCTCTTAGGAGGCAATATTAAGCACAGAAGGAAGAAAATGAGAGAATGAGACTGTGAAAATGTGAAGGAAAAGTATTTCAAGCAAGTGTAAAAGTGAGATCAGTAAAGTGGTTATTGCAATAGTGCCAAGAAAGACAACGAAATCTTAGAGTAATAGTAATAGTGTGTCTCGAATTGGTGGGTTCTTGGTCTCGCTAACTTCGACAATGAAGCTAACTTGGTCTTGCTAACAATGAAGCTAACTTGGTCTCGCTAACTTCAACAATGAAGCCACGGACCCTCACGGTGAGTGTTACAGTTCTTAAAAGATGGTGTGTCCAGAGTCTGCTCCTTCTGATGATCGGATGTGTTTGGAGTTTCTTCCTTCTCTCCCAGTGGGTTCGTGGTCTCACTGGCTTCAGGAGTGAAGCGGCAGACCTTCACGGTCAGTGTTACAGCTCTTAAGGGCAGTGCGGACCCAAAGTGTGAGCAACAGCAAGATTTATTGCAACGAGTGAAAGAACACAGTGTGAAAGGAGACCCAGGTGGGTTGCAGCTGCCTCTGCTGCAGCCTACTTTTATTCCCTTACCTGGCCCCACCCACATCCTGCCAAATGGTCCATTTTACAGAGAGCTGGTTGGTCCATTTTATGGAGAGCTCATTGGTCCATTTTACAGAGAGCTGATTGGTCCGTTTTACAGAGAGTTGATTGGTCCATTTTGTCCAAATGCTAATTGGTGCATCTACAATCCTTTAGCTAGACGCAAAAGTTCTCCAAGTCCCCACTAGATTAGCTAGATACAGAGTGCTGATTGGTGCATATACAATCCTCCAGCTAGGCATAAAATTTCTCCAAGTCCCCACCGGACTCAGGAATGCAGTTGGCTTCACCTAGTGGATCACATGCCAGGACCATGGGAGGAGCTGCCCACCAGTTCCACCTGCCCTGCACCCGCACCCCTCAACCCTTGGGCAGTTAATAGGACAGGATATCCCTGAGCAGAGAGCGGTGCCTGTTGGGGAGGCTCAGGTTGCAGGGGAGCCCACTAGCAGGGGCCGGTGGGGGCTGCTCAGGCATGGCGGGCTACAAGTCCCCAGCCATGCCCCGCAGGGATGCAGCTGAGGCCCAGGAGAATTGGAGCAGTGGTGTGGGCTGGCCAGCAGTGCTGGGGGACCTGGCGCACCTGCACCCTCCACAGCTGCTGGCCTGTGTGCTAAGCCCCTCACTGCCCTCAGAGGCGAGGCTGGTGGGGCTGGCCTACTGCTCCAACTGCAGGGCCCACAGAGACCCCACCTACCTGGAACTCGCGCCGGCCTGTGAGCGCCCTTGGCAGCCTCGTTTCCTGCCTGTGCCTCTCCCTCCCTCCACACCTTCCGGCAAGCAGAGGGAGCCAGCTCCAGCCTCCGCAGGCCCAGAGAGGGGCTCCCACAGTGCAGGGGCAGGCTGAAGCACTCCTCAAGCACTGCCAAAGTAGGCACTGAGGCCAAGGAGGCACCGAGAGCGAGTGAGGGTTGCCAGCACACTGTCATCTCTCAATAGTAGTAAAGGTAAAGTATGAGATTTTAAACATATTTTGAAAGGAGAGATAACAGAATTGTTGATTTGTTAATGGATTGGATGTAGTAAATGAAAGAAGTACAATAGTTAAAGATGAATCTACGGTTTCTTGCCCAAGCAACTAGATGGCTAGAATTGCCATTAACTGCAATTAGGAAAACTAAGTACCAAGGAATTTTTTGGAAGTGAGCTTGAAGAAGACTAGGTCTTTGTCCTTTGACATAGTAAACTTAAGATGTATATCAGGCATCCAGTGGGAGATGTTAAGTATGCAGTTACATGTAAGCACAGAGGTCATAGGAAAGTTACAGGCTGGACGTAAAATGTGAAAGTTGTAAAAGCATTTAAAGCCATATGATTGAGTTATAATATGTATCTATCTATGAATATCAGTCTGTTCATCTATCTATTTATAATCTATCACTCAATTATTTACTATTTTAAGATGGAAATTCTGTCATATACTGATGAGAATGATCCAGTAAAGAAGACAACATTGCCAATATATGAAAGACAGGAAAGAATTGCTGAATTAATGCCCTTTAGTAACTAAGAGGGTTGGTGTCTTTGTCCATTTGTGTTGTTATAAATAAATGTCAAAGGATGGGTAATTTATGAAGACAAGAGGTTTATTTGGCTCATGTATATTCAGGTTGTACAAGAAGCATGGTGTCAACATCTCCTTCTGACGAGGGATTTAGGCTGCTCCCATTCATGGCAAAAGGCAAAGGAGAGCTGGCATGTAGATATCATATAGTGGAAGAGAAAAGAACAGAGAGAGAAGGGAGGAGGTGCCATGAGCTTTCTAAAAATCAGATCTTGTGGAACTAAGAGTGGCAACTCACTCATTACCAGGAGGATGTCACCAAGCAATTCGTGAAGGATTCATCCAGATCACCCAAACACTATTCACTAGGCTTCACTGCCCACATTAGGGATAACAATTCAACATGAGATTTGAATGGGACAAATGTCTAGGCCATATCAGTAGTACTAAGTGTTTTTATTTTTTGAAAGAAGGGGATGGTCAAAGGAGAATTTGGGATATTGGATATTATCTAAAGAAAAACTGTAATTTTAATTGCCTTTCTGTTTTAGTTCTAAAAGCATTAACTAGCACGTATAAGAAAATTGAAACTGTGTTGGTTGAGATATCAATGAAAGAATGACTAATTTGTGTAAAATGGTGCAAATAAAGTATTTGTTTGTGTGTTAGAAGCAAAGATATACACTGAGACCAGCACACTCCCAAAGTGTGTAATAATACATCTCGCACTTAGTAAACAATGCTGACATGCTGGTGCAAATCATGTCGATAATTCTTGGACCAAATCAACACTCCTAATCAGTATGTTTCATTCATTGACCAGGCATTAGTGCCATGTAGGAACTTTAGGAAGCAGCTCAGGCTAATTCTAGTCCTGCTGAAATTTGCCCTCACAGCGCACTCTGAAAGCTATCAGCATTACTTTAAAAACTGTAACTTGACAGTGATGAACAGGCCAGTCTTCTCTACATGCTATGCCCTCCTGATCACTGTGATTCATCAGCCAAACTTCTGAGCATGGGTAGTGAAAGCCTTCTCATCAACAGCTCAGAGAGCAGAATTTGTTCTCCCTCTCTCTTATCTGATGTTACCCCAGGCCACCTCTCATCCCAAATACTCCCCTATTGTAACTTTCTCATTTGTTTTTGTCAAGGCTCTTTATTTCCCATGCCCATGAAGTAATATTTTCCTCTTTTTCAATTTTTATTTTAACTTCAGGGGTACGTATGCAGGTTTGTTACAAACACAGCCAAGATGGTTGACTAGATGCAGCCAGGAAGAGCTTCTCCCACTGACAGACCAGACCATCAAGATGGCCGGCATACTCCAAACAGATCTTTGGAATAAAGGCCTTGAGAGTGTATAGAGGGAGGATGCAGCCCCTGAGCTAAAGGGGGACAATGCTGAAAACCCTGCGGAGGACTGCCAATCAAGAGGACTCACTCGTGGCCCTGAGTAGTTCCTGGGGAATGAGTGAGTTAAACAGGCGGGCAATGGCTGACTCTCATCGTGGATCTCTGGAATCCTAGCTGCAGGAGACTCAATGATCCCCAAGGACATTTGAAATTGCCAAGTACAGGGCTCCAGTGTGCATGGAGTCTAGAGGGTTTGGTGTGGGAATGGCTGCAGTGGAGCATGACCAAGGACACACAATCCCCAAGGTCCACCATGCTCCTATAGATGATTTTGGCTTTTGTTGACTGTCAGACCTGCTTAGAAAAAAGCCAGCTTGCCAATTTGATCTGAGTGCCCCACTCCTACCCCCTGACCTGCCAAACTCTTCCAGGGTCCTTGACTGGCCACACTCTCTTGCAGCTCAGCCTCAGATGCACAACTGAGGCACTTTCCAGTAGCCATGGCCATAGTTTTTAGGCTGGCAGAGCCTCCCTAACTATCAGAGAGCATTTGCAGGTGGGACCCTACTAGCACACACCTGCCTGCAGTCTCCTATCACTACTTTGGTGTCATGTATTCATCTGCAGCCTCCACCCACTTTTTCACTGGCACACATGGGTACATGGATTTTGCTGCCCAACACTAACAGCACACACACAGACATTGCTGCATAACTGCCCCACTACTGCTGATGCATGCATGAACACGGATCCGCTTCCAACACCCTAGTGAAGCACTTTTTTGAGCATTCCCCATTGGAGTATTGTTGCCAGTGAACTAAGAACTTGGGACCTCCAGTGTAGAAGATGCTTAACCTTGAGAGGCCAGAGAACAAAGCTGTAGGCATGGTCCCAGACCCACAGGGTAAGAGCATGTAGCCAGGAGCACTGAGCTGAGCCTTGGCCCCCCTGAAATCATCCAAAAACAAACCCAGTTGACTAAACCTAGCTTATACCACAGTGAAATCCTCAAGAACCTCCAAGAATAAAAAAGCTAACAGTCCCACCTAAAGAATAATGAGTTCAATAATTAAAGGGAAATAAGATCACACAGATGAGAGAAAAAAAAAAAAAAAACTAGTGTAAGAAAATTAGACAAGTCTCAAAAATGAATGGCTTCTTACCTTTAAATGATTACACTAGCTCATGAGTAATGGTTTTTAACCAGACTTAAATGACTGAAAAATTACAGAAATAAAATTATGATTCTATATGGCGACAGAGATCATCAAAATTCAGGAGAAAGTTGAAACTGAATCCAAATAATCTTAAGAAATCCAGTAAAATGTTTCAAAAGCTGAAAGGTGAAATAGCCATATTAAGAAAGAACCAAAGTGAGCTGACAGAGCTGAAAAACTCACTACAAGAATTTCCTCATACAATCAGAAATACTAACAGTTGAATCAACCAAACTGAGGAAACACTCTCAGAGCTCAAAGACTGTTTTTGTCGAGTCAACCCACTCAGAAAAAATAAAACAGAATGAACAAAACGTCTGAAAAATATGGGATTATGTTAAAAGATGAAACCTAGGATTCACTGGCATCCCTGAAAGAGAGGGAGAGATAGCGAGCAACTTGGAAAATATATTTAAGGGTATTGTCCATGAAAATTTTTCCAACTTTTAGTAAGGTCCACATTAAAATTCAGGGAATTCAGAGAACCCCTGCAAGATACTATTCAAGACGACATTCCAAAGACACATAGTCATCAGATTATCCAAGATCAATAGGAAAGAAAAAAATATATATAAGGCAGCAAGAGAAAAGGGGTAGATCACAAAGGGAATCCTATAAGGCTAACAGTGGAATTTCTGGCAGATCTCCAGAAGCCAGAAGAGATTAGGGGCTTATATTCAACATTATTAAAGAATAGAAATTTCAACCAAGAATTTTATATCCATCCAAACTAGGCTTCACAAGCAAAGAAAAAAATAAATTCTTTTTGAAACAAGCATATGCTAAGGGACTTTATTACCACCAGATCTACCTTACAAGAGGTTCTTAAGGGAGAACTAAACATGAAAATGAAAGATTGTGAATGGCCACAACAAAAACACACTTAAGTGCATAGATCATTGACACTGTAAAGCAACTACACAATCAAGTGTACATAACAACCAGCTAACAACATAATGACAGAATCAAATTAGCACATATTAATATTAACCTTGAATGAAAATGGACTAAATTACCTACCTAAAAGGCACAGAGTGGCATGTTGGATAAAGAAGCAAGAACGAACTCTATGCTCTCTTCAAGAGACTCATCAAACACTCAACGAAAACCATAGGATCGAAGTAAAGGAATAGGGAAAGATCTATCAAGCAAATAAAAAGCAAAAAGAGCAGGAGTTGTTATTCTTATTTGAGACAAAACAGACTCCAGAGCAACAACAATCAAAAAAGGACAATGAAAGGTATTACATATGATAAATGGTTGAATTCAACAAGAATTAACTATCTTAAATGTATATGCATCCAACACTGGAGCATCCATATTCATAAAGCAAGTAGAGAACTATGAAGAAACTTAGATAACCACACTTTACTGACAGTACTAGACAGATCATGGAGGCCGAAAGCTAACAAAGATACTCAGGATATAAACTCAACACTTCAATAAATGGACCTAACAGATATCTACAGTATACTCCATCCAAAAACAACAGACTATACATTCTTCTCATCTGCACATGGCACATGTTTTAAAATTAACCACACACTCAATAATAAAGCAATGCTCAAAGAATTTTTTTAAAAAAATTATCAACCACAATGTTGGCCCACACAGCAATAAAAACACAAATCAATAACAAGAAGATCTCTCAAAACCGTAAAGTTACACAGAAATTAAGCAATCTGCTACTGAATGGCTTTTGGGTAAAAAATAACACTAAGACAGCAATTAAGAATTAGTTTACACTCATGAGAACAAAGATATAGTTCAACAGAATTTGTTGGGCAGAGCTAAAGCACTGTTAAGAGGAATTTTATGGTGCTAAACTCCCATATTAAAAAGTTAGAAAAATATTGTTAACAATCTAACACGACACATAGAGGAAATACAAAAAAAAAAAAAAATCTACCGCAAAACTAGTAGAAGAAAAAAAATAACTGAAATAAGATTTAAACAGAATGAAACTGAGATGCAAAAACTACACAAAAGATCAATGAATCCAGGAGCTGATTTTTAGAAAGAATAAATAATATTGGTATATAACTAGTTAGACTAATCAATTAAAAAAGAGAAGATCCAAATAAACAGAATCAGAAACGACAAAGGAAACATTCACACCAACTCACTGAAATACAAAACATCTCTCAGTGGCTGCTATGAACGATGGATACACTCTTGGAAATGTGAAACCTCCCAAGATCTAACCAGAAAGAAATTATAACCCTGATCAGATCAATTATGAGCTCCAAAATTGAATCAACAATGAAAAACCTACCAAATAGAAAAAATTCTGGATCAGAGAGATTATCAGTCTAATTATTCCAGATGAATACAAAAGAAGCATTATCAATCTTATTGAAAGTTTTGCAAAAAATCAAGAAGGAGGAATTTCTTCCACCCTTGCTCCATGAAACCAACATCATACTGATACCAAAATATGACAGAGTTGCAACAGAAAAAAAGAAACTTCAGGTCAATATCCTTGATGAACATAGATGCAAAAATTCTCAATAAAATACTAGCAAACTGAATCCAGTAGCAGATCAAAACACTAATCCAGCACCCTAAAGTAGTCTTTATTTCTGCAATGCAATGTTGATTTAACATTTGCAAATCAATTAATGTGAATTGTTGCATAAACAGAACTAAAAACAAAACCACACAATCATCTCAATAGACATAGAAAATGTTGTTGATAAAATTCAACATCCTTTCATGTTAAAAACCTTCAAAAAACTAGATATCAAAGGAAGATACTTCAAAATATTAAGATTCCTATTTGACAAACTGACAGCCAACATCATATGAAACGACAGAAGCCGGAAATATTGCCCTTGAGAAAAATAACAAGGCAAGTATTTCCACCATTACCACTGCTATTCAATATGGTACTAGATGTACTAGCTAAAGAAATCAGAAAAGAAAAATAAATAAAAGCCATCCAAATAGAAAGAGAAGTCAAACTATCTCTTCATAGATCATATAAATCTATACCTTAAAAATACTATAGTTTCTGTCCAGGGCTCCTAGATCTAATAAACATCTTCAGAAAAGATTTAGAACATGAAATTCATGTAAAAAAGTCAGTAGGATTTCTACATACCAATAACATAAAAGCTGAGAGCTAAATGAATAACACAGTCCCACTCACAATAGCCACAAAAAATAAAATACAAGGGAATAGAGATAACCAGGGAGATAAAAAGATCTCCACAATGAGAATGATAAAACACTGTTGAAAAAATCAGAGATGACATAAAGAAATGGATAAACATTCTATGTATATAGATAGGAAGAATCAACATTATTAAAATGAACTTACTGCATAAAATAAGTTGCAGTCTCAACAATGTCCCTATCTAATTACCAATGACATTTATTACATAATTAGAAAAATACTTTTCTAAAATGCATGTGGAACATGAAGACAGCCCAAATAGTCAGAGCAATCCTAAGGAAAAAAACAGTAAAGCTAGAGAAACCACACTAATCATCTTCAAACTATACTACAAGGCAACAGTAACTGAAACAACATGGAACTAAAAAGAAACACACAACATAAACCAGTGGAACAGGTTGGGGAACTCAGAAATAAAGCCACATACCAACAACCATCTGATCTTTGACAAAATCAATAACAAGAAGCTATGGGAAAATAACTCCCTATTTAACAAATAGTGCTAGGATAACTAGCTAGCCACATACAGAAGATTGAAGGTGGACCCCATTGTTGCAGCATATAAAAAATCAACTCAAGATGAGTTAAAGACTTAAATGCAAAACCTAAAGCAATAAAAACTGAGGAAGATAACCTAGGAAATACCATTCTGGACATAGGCCCTGCAAAGATTTTATGATGAAGACTGAAAAAACAATTGAAATAAACCCAACAATTGAATGTGATCCAGCAATCCCACTTCTGGTTATATACCCAAAAGAATAAAAGTCAGTATAGCAAAGGGATATCTGCACTCCCATGTTTGTTGCGACACTGTTCACGATAGCTAAGATTTGGAAGCAACCTAAGTGCCCATCAACAGATGAATGGATAAAAAAAATGTGGTAGATATACACAATGGAGTACTACTCAGCCATTAAAAAAAGAATGACATTCTGTCATTTGCAACAACACTGGAGATTTTAATGTTAAGTGAAAAAGCCAGGCACAGAAAGACAAACATCACGTGTTCTCACTTATTTGTGAAATTTAAATATCAAAATAATTGAACTCATAGACATAGAGAGTAGAAGAATGGTTACCAGAAGCTGGGGAGGGTTGTAGGGGGTTAGGAGCTTTGGGAGAGGTGGAGATGGTTAATGGGTACAAAAAATAGTTGGAAGGAGTAAAAAAAGGACCTAATATTTGATAGCACAGCAGGGTGACTATAGTCAATAGTAACTTAATTGTATATTTTAAATAATAAAAATAATGTAATTATGTTGTTTGTAACACAAAGGATAAATGACTGAGAGGATGGGTGCCCCATTATCCATGATGTGCTTATTCTACCTTGCACGCCTGTATCAAAACACCTTATGTGCCCTATAATTATATACACCTACAATGTGCCCACAAAAATAAGAAAAATTATGAAACAAATGAGAAATGTAATCTAATTATATTAAAGAGCTACTGCACAGCAAAAAAAATCATCAACAGAGTAAACCACTGCCCTACAGAGTAGGAGAAAATATTTTCAAACTATGCATCTAAAAAAGGTCTACTATCCAGAGTCTATATAGAACTTAAAAAGCAAAATACAAACAAACCCATTCAAAAATGGGCAAAGGATATGAACAGGCACTTCTCAAAAGAAGACATAAATGCAGCCAACAAGCATATGAACAAATGTTCAGCAGCACCTATCATTATACAAATGCAAATCAAAACCACAATGATGTACCATCTCACACCAGGCAGAAAGGCTATTATTAAAAAGTCAAAAAGCGCTCCAGTCTCCAACTTCCAGTGCAAGCGACACAGAAGAGAGGTGATCTCTGCATTTTCAACTGAGGTACTGGGTTCAACCCACTAGGGAATGCTGGACAATCGGTGCTGGTCAGCGGCTGCAGCCTGACCAGCGAGAGCTGAAGCAGGGCGAGGAATTGCCTCACCTGGGAAGTGCAGGGGGAAGGGAAATCCATTTTCCTAGCCAGGGGAACTGAGACACACAACACCTGGAAAATCGGGTAACTCCCACCCCAATACTGTGCTTTAACAAGGGTTTTAGCAAACGTGCACACCAGGAGATTATATCCCACACCTGGCCAGGAGGGTCCCACGCCCATGGAGCCTCCCTCATTCCTAGCATAGCAGTCTGCAATCTAACAGCAAGGCAGCAGCGTGGCTGGGGGAGGGGTGCCCACCATTACTGAGGCTTAGGTAGGTAAACAAAGCCAAAGCCCCTGGGAAGCTCGAACTGGATGGAGCTCACAGAAACTCAAGGAAGCCTGTTTGTCTCTGTAGACTCCAGCTCTGGGGACAGGGCACACCTAAACAACAACAACAATAACAAGAAAAAAGCAGCAGACACCTCTGCAGACACAAACAACACTGTCTGACAGCTTTGAAGAGAGCAGTGGATCTCCCAACATGGAGGCTGGGATCTGAGAAAAGACAGACTACCTGCTCAAGTGGGTCACTGACCCCTGACCCCTGAGTAGCCTAACTGGGAGACATCCCACACTAGGGGCAGACTGACACCCCACACCTCACATGGTGGAGTACACCCCTGAGAGGAAGCTTCCAAAGCAAGAATCAGACAGGTACACTCGCTGTTCAGCAATATTCTATCTTCTGCAGCCTCTGCGGCTGATACCCAGGCAAACAGGGTCTGGAGTGGACCTCAAGCAATCTCCAACAGACCTACAGCTAAGGGTCCTGAATGTTAGAAGGAAAACTAACAAACAGGAAGGACACCCACACCAAAACCCCATCAGTACGTCACCAACATCAAAGACCAGAGGCAGAAAAAACCACAAAGATGGGGGAAAAGCCCGGCAGAAAAGCTGGAAATTCAAAAAATAAGAGGGCATCTCCCCCTCCAAAAGGAACGCAGCTCATCGCCAGCAACGGATCATAGGTGGACGGAGAATGACTTTGACGAGATGAGAGAAGAAGGCTTCAGTCCATCAAAGTTCAAGAAGGCTTCAGTCCATCAAAGTTCTCAGAGCTAAAGGAAGAATTATATACCCAGTGCAAAGAAACTAAAAATCTTGAAAAAAGAGTGGAAGAATTGATAATTAGAATAATTAATGCAGAGAAGGCCATAAATGAACTGACAGAGATGAAAACCATGACACGAGAAATATGTGACAAATGCACAAGCTTCAGTAACTGACTCGATCAACTGGAAGAAAGAGTATCAGCGATTGAGGATCAAATGAATGAAATGAAGTAAGAAGAGAAATGTAAAGAAAAAAGAAGAAAAAGAAATGAACAAAGCCTGCAAGAAGTATGGGATTATGTAAAAAGACCATATCTACATCTGACTGGGGTGCCTGAAAATGAGGGAGAAAATGGAACCAAGTTGGAAAACACTCTTCAGGATATCATCCAGGAGAACTTCCCCAACCTAGTAGGGCAGGCCAACATTCAAATTCAGGACATATAGAGAATGCCACAAAGATACTCCTCGAGAAGAGCAACTCCAAGACACATAATTGTCAGATTCACCAAAGTTGAAATGAAGGAAAAAATCTTAAGGGCAGCCAGAGAGAAAGGTTGGGTTACCCACAAAGGGAAGCTCATCAGACTAATAGCAGATCTCTCGGCAGAAACTCTACAAGCCAGAAGAGAGTGGGGGCCAATATTCAACGTTCTTAAAGAAAAGAATTTTCAACCAAGAATTTCATATCCAGCCAACCTAAGTTTCATAAGTGAAGGAGAAATAAAATCCTTTACAGATAAGCAAATGCTTAGAGATTTTGTCACCACCAGGCCTGCCTTACAAGAGACCCTGAGGGAAGCCCTAAACATGGAAAGGAACAAATGGTACCAGCCATTGCAAAAACATGCCAAAATGTAAAGATCATCGAGGCTAGGAAGAAACTGCATCAATTAATGAGCAAAATAAGCAGTTAATATCATAATGGCAGGATGAAGTTCACACATAACAATATTAACCTTAAATGTAAATGGACTAAATGCTCCAATTAAAGGACACAAACTGGCAAACTGGGTAAAGACTCAAGACCCATCAGTCTGCTGTATTCAGGAGACCCATCTCCCATGCAGAGACATACATGGGCTCAAAATAAAGGGATGGAGGAAGATCTACCAAGCAAATGGAGAACAAAAAACAAAGCAGGGGTTGCAATCTGAGTCTCTGATAAAACAGACTTTAAACCATGAAAGATCAAAAGAGACAAAGCAGGCCATTACATAATGGTAAAGAGATAAATTCAACAGGAAGAGCTAACTATACCAAATATATATGCACCCAATAGAGGAGCACCCAGATTCATAAAGCAAGTCCTTAGAGACTTACAAAGAGACTTAGACTCCCATGCAATAATAACGGGAGACTTCAACACTCCACTGTCAACATTAGACAGATCAACGAGACAGAAAGTTAACAAGGATATACAGGAATTGAACTCATCTCTGCAGCAAGCAGACCTAATAAACATCTACAGAACTTTCCACCCCAAAGCAACAGAATATACATTCTTCTCAGCACCACATCACACTTATTCCAAAATTGAACACATAATTGGAAGTAAAGCATTCCTCAGCAAATATACAAGAACACAAATTATTACAAACTATCTCTCAGACCACAGTGCAATCAAATTAGATCTCAGGACTAAGAAACTCAATCAAAACCGCTCAACTACATGGAAACTGAATAACCTGCTCCTGAATGACTACTGGGTACACAACGAAATGAAGGCAGAAATAAAGATGTTCTTTGAAACCCAAGAGAACAAAGATACAACATACCAGAATCTCTGCGACACATTTAAAGCAGTGTGTAGACAGAAATTTATAGCACTAAATGCCCACAAGAGAAAGCTGGAAAGATCTAAAATGGTGCTGGGAAAATTGGCTAGCCATAAGTAGAAAGCTGAAACTGGATCCTTTCCTTACTCCTTATATGAAAATTAATTCAAGATGGATTAGAGACTTAAATGTTAGACCTAATACCATAAAAACTCTAGAGGAAAACCTAGGTAATAGCATTTAGGACATAGGCATGGGCAAGGACTTCATGTCTAAAACACCAAAAGCAACGGCAACAAAAGTCAAAATTGACAAATGGGACCTAATTAAACTAAAGAGCTTCTGCACAGCAAAAGAAACTACCATCAGAGTGAATAGGCAACGTACAGAATGTGAGAAAATTTTTGCAATCTACTCATCTGACAAAGGGCTAATATCCAGAACCTACAAAGAACTCAAATACATTTACCAGAGAAAAACAAACAACCCCATCAAAAAGTGGACAAAGGATATGAACAGACATTTCTCAAAAGAAGACATTCATACAGCCAACAGACACATGAGAAAATGCTCATCGTCACTGGCCATCAGAGAAATGCAAGTCAAAACCACAATGAGATACCATCTCACACCAGTTAGAATGGCAATCATTAAAAAGTCAGGAAACAACAGGTGCTGGAGAGGATGTGGAGAAATAGGAACACTTTCACACTGTTGGTGTGATTGTAAACTAGTTCAACCATTATGGAAAACAGTATGGCGATTCCTCAAGGATCTAGAACTAGATGTACCATATGACCCAGCCATCCCATTACTGGGTATATAACCAAAGGATTATAAATCATGCTCTTATAAAGACACATGCACACGTATGTCTATTGCAGCACTATTCACAGTAGCAAAGACTTGGAATCAACCCAAATGTCCATCTGTGACAGACTGGATTAAGAAAATGTGGCACATATACACCATGAAATACTATGCAGCCATAAAAGAGGATGAGTTGACATGGATGCAGCTGGAAACCATCATTCTCAGCAAACTATCGCAAGAACAGAAAACCAAACACCGCATGTTTTCACTCAGAGGTGGGAACTGAGCTGTGAGGTCACTTGGACTCGGGAATTGGAACATCACACACTGCGGCCTATCATGGGGAGGGGGGAGAGGAGAAGGATTGCACTGGGAGTTATACCTGATGTAAATGACGAGTTGATAGGTGCTGATGAGTGATGGGTGCAGCACACCAACATGGCACAAATATATATATGTAACAAACCTGCATGTTATGCACATGTACCCTAGAACTTAAAGTATAATAATATAAAAGAAATAAAAAAATTAAAAATAAATAAATAAATACAAATAAAAAGTCAAACAGTAACAGATGCTGGTGAGGTTGTGAAGAAAGGCAACATGTATACACTGCTGTTGGAAATATATATAATAACTCAGCCAAGGCAGAAAGCAGTTTGGAGTTTTTTCAAATAACTTAGAACTACCTGTCACCCAGTCATTCCATTATTAAGTCTATATCCAAAAGAATATAAATTGTTCTATCATAAAGATACATGTATTCATATGTTCATCACATCACTATTCACAATAGCAATGATGTAGAATCACCTTAAATGCACATCAGTGGTGGACTGTATAAAGAAAATATGGTGTGTATACACCATGGAATACTACGCAGCCAAAAAAAGAACAAAATCATGTCCTTTGCAGCAACAGGGATGCAATTGGAGGCAATTATCCTAAGTGAATTAACACAGAAAAAGAAAACCAAACAGCTCATTTTCTTGTGTAAGTGGAAGCTAAATTTTGAATACACATGACCATAAAGAAGGAAACAATGGACAAACTTGAAAACAGAGGGTGACAGGAGGATAAGTATGAGAAAACTATCAAGCACTATGCCCATTACATTCTGCTATGTCTATGAGTTCAATTGTTTTAATTTTTAGTTTCCACAAATAAGTGAGAATATGTAAGGTTTGTCTTTATTTGTCTGGATTATTTCACTTAATGTAACAACGTCCAGTTCCATCCATGTCTTAGCAAATGATGGAATGTCTGTCATTTTTTTAATGGCTGAATAGTACTCCACTGTGTATATGTACCACATTTTTTATCCATATGTGTGTTGGTTGTTTCCAAACCTTGGCTATTGTGGAGAGTGCTGCAACAAACATAGGAGGGCAGATATACCCTTCATACCCTGATTTCCTTTCTTTCAGGTATCTACTCAGCAGTGGAATTGCTGGATCATATGATAATTCTAATATTAATTTTTTGAATAGCCTTCAAGCTTTTCTCTACAACCGTTATATTAACTGAAATTCTCACCAACAGTGTATGAGGGTTCCCTTTTCTTCATATCCTCGCTGGCGTTTTTTATTGTGTGTTTTTGGAAAAAAATGGCATTTTAACTAGGGTGAGATGATATCTCATAGTTTTGATTTGCATTTCTCTGATTATCCATGATATTAAGCACCATTTTGTATACTGTTTGCCATATGTATGTCTTCTTTTGAAAAATGTCTATTCAAATATTTGAACTATTTTTAACCAGGCTATTAGATTTTTTCTGATAGAGTTGTTTGAGCTACTTATATATTCTGGTTAGTAATCCCTTGTCAGATGGTTAGTTTGCAAATGTTTTCTCCCATCCTATGAGTTGACTTGTCATTTTTTTGATGGTTTTCTTTACTGTACAGAATCTTTTTTAACTTGATGTGATCCCATTTTTGCTTTGGTTGCCTGTGCTTATGGGTGATTACTTAAAAAATTTTGACCCACAACAATGTCCTGTAGATTTTTCCCAATGTTATAGTAGTTTCACATTTTGAGGTCATGGATTTAAGTCCTTATATCTTCTTGATGAATGGACCTTTTTATCATTATATAGTGAACTTCTTTTTCTCTTCTTATAGGTTTTGTCATGAAATTCATTTTGACTCATATAAGTATAACTACTCTTGATTTTTTTTTTTCTTTCCGTTGGCATTAAATATAGTTTTCCATCCTTTTATTTCCAGTCTCTGTGTGTCTTTATGAAGTATGTCTCTTATAGGCAACAGATCACTGGGTCTTATTTTTTTAATTCATTCAACAACTTTGTGCCTTTGATTGCAAAATTTATTCCATTTACATTCAATGCTATTATGAATAATAAGGACTTGTTCCTGCCATATCGTTTTTTTTTTTTGTTTGTTTGTTTGTTTGTTTGTTTTTCTGGTCTGCTTTTCATATCTTCCTTCCTTCTTGTGCTTTTTTTTTTTTTTTTTTTTTGTCTGAGAAAGTCTTTATTTGTCTTCTGTGTTTGAAGAATATTTATACTGCTTATACTCTTCAGGGTCAAAGTTTTATTTCCTTCAGCATTTTAAATATGTTATGCCACTGCCTTCTGGCCTGCAAGGTTTCCAGTGAAAAGTCCACCACCAGAAATGTTGCTGAGCTCCATTGTATGTTATTTGTTTTTGTTTTTCTCTTGTTGCTTTTAGGATATTTTCTTTATCTTTGACTTTTGTGAGTTTGGTTTTAAATTGACTTGAGATGGTCTTCTTTAGGTTATGTCTGCTTGGTCTTCTATGACCTTCTTGAACTTGAATATCAGTATCTTTCTTTAGGTTTGGAAAGTTTTCTGTTGTTATTCTTTTGAATAAACTTTCTATTTCTATTTTTTTCTTTAGCTCCTCTTTAAGACCCCAAACTCTTACATTTGGCCTTTTGAGGCTACTTTTTAAATTCTATAGGCATGCTTTATTGTTTTATACTCCTTTCTTTTTTGTCTTCTCTAAGTGTGCATTTTCAAATAGTGTGTCTTCAGGATCACCTATTCTTTCTTATGATTGGTCAATTCTGCTATTAAGAGACTTTGATGCATTCTTCAGTATGTCAATTGCATTTTTCAACTCCAAAATTTCTGATTACTTCATTTTAATTGTTTCAGTGTCTTTTGTTAGATTTGTCTGATAGAATTCTGGATTCCTTATCTGTGTTATCTTAAATTATAGGAGGGGTCCTATTTTTAATTTTCATCTGAAAGTTTACATATATCTGTTTTTTCCAGCATTGTTCTCTGATTCCCTGTTCAGTTCATTTGGTGAAGTCATGCTTCCCCAGATGATCATAACGATTGTGGATGTTTGTCTCACTTTGACCATTGAAACGTTTTTGTAGTCTTTGCAGTCTGAACTTTATTGTACCTGTTCTTCATGGGAGGGCTTTTCAGATATTCAAAAGGAATTGGATGTTGTGATCTAAGCCATATCTGCATTAGGGGGTACCACAAGCCCAGTAATGCTGTGGTTCTTGCAGAATCATAGAGGTACCACTGTGATGGTCTTGGATAAGATCAAAAAGAATTTTCTGGATTATCAGGCGGAGACTCTGCTTTCTTCCCTTACTTTCTCCCAAGCAAACAGAGCCCTTCTCTCTTTTTTGAATCACCTGGAGGTGGTGGTGGTGTGACGTAAACAGCC